>NC_084759.1:84165136-85391329 GCF_028858725.1 Colius striatus
CTCTGGGAAGCTTTTTGAACTCCACTACTGAATTGGATATGTCCCTTTACTTCTTCCCTCTCTGATCCTTACACTCTCCCTTCTGTTTGGACCAATGAGACATGGAGTGCCCGTACAATGACAGCAGCAAAACACCTTTCCTTTGTCACATTCACACACTGCATTGTTATATAGGAGAGTAATCATAAAAATAATATTTTCAGTCCCAGAGGCAAGTCAGGGAATGATCTTTTTTCGAGATTTACTATATAGAAGCACCTTTAACTGGCAAGCATTTCTCCTATGCCCTCTGAGAATATTTTAGTAGCATAAAAATGCCACATACCCTGTTGATCAACATACCAAGTGAATTCTGCAGAGTGATATTCATTTTCAGTTGATCTTATCAGGAAGAGTGGAAGGAAAGAAGAGACAAAAGGCAAAAACTTTACAAGAAGAAGAAATGTAAGCTACAATTCCTTGACTTCAGAGCTTCTTCAGAGATTTTTTTTCTATGACAGAAAGAGAAACCTCTGTAAGTTGTTAAAATAGAGTGATAAATTCTGTTTCCCAATTTCTGTGAGTTTTACAATTCCCAGTAATAATATACATCAATTTCAAAGTACTTTTCATCTTCAAAATGTTGACTTAAGTCTTATCATTTTTCTCTAGGAGCATTTTCTTTTTGCCTTTCCTTCATCTTCAAGAAAACTTTCAGTTTCTCTGTTTTCTATTAAGAGTCTTATCTTATTCCCATCACAGAAAATGGAAAAATAGTGCTTGTGTCACAAATGAAGGAACAGGCACTTGGATTTCTGCTTCTTCTTTGGGAACTTTTTTAGTTAATTCTTTCCTTTTTCTTTTGTGCTTCTGTCATCTCTGTTCCCTTGTTATATTTTTAACTCCTTTGCTTAGTATGTTTCAGTATATCTGTTCTGCTCTCTATTCTACTTATCCCTTTCCACTAAATTTTCTTTAGGTATTTCATTAGTGTTAGTTCTCCAAATCTTTCCTGTTTCAGTTCTCCTTTTATTTGTTCCTTTTTCCTCCTTTCCTCTGTATTTCCATCATTGAAGCAGATATTATGTACTCTTGGTCAGAAGTAGGAAAAGCATAATTTTCTGTAGCTTTTTGGGTGAATGGAGTCAGACATGGAAGGAGTCTTCAGGCATGTAAATAAATCTGTTTTGCCTATAAATTACACTTATGAGTTATTTTAAAGCTATTTTTCTGAAAGTTCTGACCTATGTGAAACTCAGTGGTGCCAAGAATGAGCAGATATTTAAAAAAAGCAAACCCTAGTAACCAACATCTCTGAAAAATGGTGAGGAGAAAGTAACTATAATGCCAGGGTTTTTGAGAGATGTTGTTGTGTGGGCACTGTTCATTTGGCTGGTTGGATTTGTTTTCTTTACAAAGCCTATTCTTAACAGTTTTGCTGTTGCAGCATTATTGCTTCTGTGTTGGCAGTGCAAATTAAAACTGAACATCACATTTCTCACACAACAAAATAATGTAAAATCACTTGCAGCAATTCAAAAATAAAATACCATCACCTTTTTTTTTGCTGAGATGCACACAGCCAAAGGAGATTTTCTTGGTTTACTTCCCACATTTCAAGGGAATATGTAGTCAGAAGCTGATTTAAAACAACTGGAAAAGATGTTCAATTCCTGTACCAAAGGGCAGAATCAAGCCCTTGATATTTATCTCACATTTTCCATATTGTTGTTTCGAATGTCACAGATAGTTAAATAGGATAACTGTGTGCTACGTTTTCAAAACACACTACAAATTCCTACCATTTCCCAAAGAAATGCACATTATAAAGAAGGTCTCTTTTAGAAGTTGATATAGGTTTTTATTCTTTTTCCTGAATGTCTAAAAAGCATCTGGGCTTTTTTTGTTTTTCTAGACTAGCAGTTATGCTTGTCTCTCTCCTTCTTTTTTGTCTTTTTTTTTTTTTGTTGTTTTCTAGGTCAATGAGTAATGAGATATTGTCTTAAAGCCTGGGACAGGTGAGAGATCAGAGCCTACAGGCTCCTCCAACCCTGAGGTCGGTGATACTGTTTGACAGGAGGAAGAGTAAGCTATAAATAAAGGTAGGTACTACTGAAACATGGCAAGCTTCTTCCCAAAAGGCACGTGTAGAAAGTTTCAAGCTAAGTCTAGGGGATGTGGTCATTCTCTCACAGATAGGCTCTGCCACTTTTCTCTTCTTCAGATGAGGACAACTCCTGGCGTCCTTCCCCTGCTCTGATAGTGGGTCCCTCCCTCAGGACATAGTCCTTAACAAACTTCTCTGCTGTGGGTTCTTCCCAGCAGCTGCAGCTTCTGCCGATACAGAGTCCCATGGGACACAGTCCTTAGTGAACATCTCTGGCGTGGGTTCTTCCCCACAGTTCCAACTTCTGCAGAGACAGGGTCCCTCCCATGGAACACATCCTCTTCTGGGCATAATTTTAATGAACTTCTTTGACATGGGTTCTTCCCCACAGTCACAGCTTCTGTGAATATGAGGTCCCTCAAACAGAACATGGCCTCCTCTGGGCATAGTCACTGCCCCTGATGCACGGTCTTTTATGAAGTGCAAACAAATCTCTGCTTCACCAGTCCTCTCCACAGGATGCAGGGGAGTGTCTGCTCCAGCACATCTCCTCCTCTCTTCCCTCATTGACCTTGGGGTCCACATGGTCACTTCCCTCTCCCAACTCCTTGCACCACCACCAGCCAGAAAAGAAAGAAGGGACAGAAGAAAGAAGGAACAGGAAGAACCCTCCTCTTCCAGCTTCTTCTTAAAAAGTGATCGTGGAGGTGTCTAATTGTCTCAGTCCCAGAAGTGATCCTGGCTTAGAGCTGAGGAGAGTTTTGAGCAACTTCTTACAGGAGCCATCTTTACAGCCCCTTCCCCCTTACCAGAAACATTTTCATGTCAAACCATGACAGGTGAATTTGCCTCTTTTGGGCCATCTTATAGTTGGCTAACTTGTCTAATGAAACTAGGGAGTGTGGAAAGAAAAACATCAAAATAGAACTGAAAAGGTAAGTGGAGCTTCGCCTACTGTAATTCTTTACATATTCAATGTGCAGAGAATTACAAAGGGCTCACAAGTCTTGCCCATGGACTATGAGACCTTGTTCTCATCTGTATAACAACCTTTCACTTATTTATATACTGGTAAGACTGAGTTCACCATTTCTCAGCAACTGGCTGTTTAGTATCCAGCTCCCACCAGTCAGTGCAGAGCAAATATGAAGTATTAGCCTGTAGGGTACTTGGAGTTCTACATGAAGTGTTAGACTGTCATGTACTTTCAGATCTATGTGGCTTAATAGAAACTGTATACCAAGTCCCTGAACTACTAATATGGATACCATATGTTCATAAGAAACCACTCGGCTTACGTGTAGTTTATGCTCTCAATAACTAACCGGAAATTGTCCCTCTTCAAGATAGGATGCATCACAGGGTCAAAGATGCTGAAAGGTAGTAGATGGTCCTCACAAGTCAGTCTCTGAGGTATTAATATTCTCAGTACTTATTTATTTTCAAGTGCACACCCAAAATGGGTGGAAAGCCCTATGTTTCCTTCCAGGAAACTCTCAGCTTTGTAATTTAGCTAGTAAAGGGTGCAACAGAAGTAGATTAGCATTGCATCATCCATTTTGATCTGGAGCACCCAGGGCTATGTAGCCAGTAGAGAACTATAATTTTTCCCTTGTTCTCGCTCACCTTAGACTGTACTTCTTAGATCATTTTTTTCAGTGTCATTCATATTTTCAGCAATGTTAATTGCTATTGAAGATGGCAGAGAGTACTGTAGAGTAGAGATACTGGAAAAAATCCTATATGTACTCAAGTAGGATACTTCGTGCTTTCAAAAAAAGAACACCTATATTTTTCCCCCATACAAGAGGTTAGTAGACCAAAGGAATAAAAGTACGATCCCTGCAGCCCTTTGTGTAGCCACAAAAGGACCAAAGCAGTAAATACCTATCTGTGACAGATGCACTTAACTCCTTAACCAAACTGATTGTAGGTGGTTCAGGCTCCAAATGAGGCAAACATCTGAACCATAGCTAGAAGCCCTCCAGAAAACTCCCAAAGGAGGAGAGTGACCCAATGAGCATTGATGTGTAGGAGCCTTGGTTACCGATCATGTGATTATCTTGTGAACTGTGGATAGACTTTCCAAGATTCATTTATCAAGGAACAAATAAAGTTGTGTGCACAAGGAGTCTCTTCCACACTTTCCCATTGTATGCAATGGGACTATGAGCCGACTGCTTTGTGCCATAAATATGACAGCTTAAGTGAACTGCCTTTGAGCTCTCCCTGCTAGGTAGCATGGCTGCATGGAGGTGATCTCCCCTTGAGCTGGAACATCTTTCAAGGTTGTTGCTTGAAATAGAGCAATCTTTTACCAATAACAGACCATTAGACAAGACCAATTTGTGTTGTCCCTGAATTGCAACTGGATTGGAAGCCAAGTAACTATCCCCTTGAGCAGGGATGTCTATGGAGCTTTGAGATTTCTTACAAGAGACTAAGAGATCCTTTTTTATCCAAGATAGAGAGACCTCCTATTCACAACACATTACTGATAACATGCTGAATTAAACCAATGACCTAGTCTAAGACTGAGTCTTAGCTGCACCTAAGATTCATTAGAAGTTTAGAAAGCAAGGAGGTCTGCTCTGAACCTTGTGACTGAACAGGACACTCCCTTTCCTTTTTATGACTCTGGTCTTTGTGTAAATCATTCTATCATGATTCTAATTCAATTCTCCTTTGTATGTTTTTCCCATGTAGTAATTGATAGAGTGACTATTGAGTCACACTTCTACAAATTCATGTTAAAATCACCTAGATGATGTTTGTCTAAGTGATCTAAATCACTCATTCACAATACTATTATCTAGAATCCCAATTGTGACAACTACTGGCTAGCACAGCTCATACCAAGAGGCACGGAGGAGGTTACTAAAACGCCCTCCCACTTTATTTGCATTGAGAGGAGACAAAGAAGTTCAAAGGCAGCTTTTTGTGTTTCTTATACTACTATATTTTGTTTTTCCAAAAGCTACTGAATTTGTTAAAATGCATGAGGCTATGGTCTCTAAAATCTATTTGCCATTTTGCTTTATTTTGGCAACTCAAAGGAATATAAAGAAGCATAAAGCATGCCTTTGCCAAAATATCTAGCAGATCATTTCTGTGATAATAGAGCTGAAAAGTGTAACTTAAGCTGATGGAGAGATGCAGCCAAAACACTTACAGTACATAAAGTGCTCATGTCCTTTCATTTACTGCAGAATTGCAGATCATATAATGGCAGAGGCTAGGTAGATATGGCATGAAATTAATGTCATTTATCTTTAAATGTCAGGCTAATGCTATACTTGATGCCTACATTTTGACACATTGTGCTACATCACATCATTTTTTAACGTTTCTTTACCCTGAGGTATTATGGTGTTTGGAAAACTCAAAGTGAATATGCATACAGAAAGACAAGCCCTTTTCAGGAATACAGATACATATGAAAAGTGATGCGGTAATAATTTAATCATCTCATTCACTTCCTATGGACATTTCCAGTAAAGTAGATAACATCTGAACTTTTTTATTCCATTTCATCCGTCTTCTTTGTTACCCTTTTCAGATCCCCTATTTTTCCCTCATGCTTAGAATACCACATGAACTGCACAACTTGTATCATGAGCAACATCTTTCCTTCCTGCTGTCTTTTTTAATATCATTTGATTTAATAAATCCACACGGAGTTCTTTTATCTACTTTACATCCATCTATAATGAGCTAATTAAAGACATACGAGATCTCTTTATTATGGCATATAGAGGCAGTTCTTTTTTTTCATTACTGACTCATATTACTACTGTGAGTCAGACTTTTCTTTCCTCCCACAGTTGCCTCTTACTGGCTCATAGGGTGGGGTTTTTTGTGGTAAGGGACAGAGAAAGACATTTTGAAGCTAGTTCCCACTTGAGTTCCATCACTATACTACAAGGCTCCCCAAGTTCCCTAGGGATTTTTTGCCTTGTCATATAAAGAACACTAACAGCACTTCTTTGCTTGGTTTAGCTGCCTTGCTTACCAAAAAAAGAGTACCCATCTGCTGCTCTGCTGAGCATGAGTCTGATGTATTTGATTTCTGAAGAAGCAGAAATGGGATTTCAGCCTTCATTACAGCAACAAACCTTAGTGCCGGCCATTTGTTCTTCCTGCAAAGGAGTACAAGTGACAGCTTTCTGCTTATCCTCTCTCTCATTCATCTGAAAAATCTCTCTTGTCAACTGCAAGTAGTGAGGGGCAGATGTTTGTGGCCAGACTCTTAACTTGAAGGCATCAGGGGTTTGTACTGTACTGTTATAATAACTCATTTTTTTCCCCTGCATTTGCCTAGCGTGTTCTCCTAAGGTGAACCGAAAAAAAACCAAAAAACTCAGGAGCAGAGCAGCTTCCTGGTGGGATGCAATGGAAGTTCAGATCTTTTCTGGGATACAAACAGTATGCTGGTGGGTGTCCTTCTTCTCAAGTTTCAGGCTGAAGAAAAGATCCAAAATTTGTGTAGTTTCACATTTCAGTCCACAGTCTGCTTGAGATCCAGGCATGATCTCCATCTGGACCTTTAAATATTCTGTGTCCTTTTGGGCTCTGGAGATGCTTGAATAGATCATGCAGCTCAGTTGTGCTAGGATAATTTAAAATTATGTTAAACTCTGCCTGAGCAATATGATTTTCCCTAGTCAGTTTATAAAAAGATGAAGCTGACAAAAGATGATACTAGTGTTTTCCATCTCCATTTTCCCTTTCTGTTTTGCATAAGCTATATGTGGTACATACTTCTTAGAAGGTTAAAGTTGAGGGAAGGAAGAAGAGCTGAGGAGATTAGGTGGCAGTAGGAGAGAGAAAAAAGTTGACAAGAGAGAATTAGGTCTTTAAATTATCCAGACAATAATTGAAGAGACAATTGATAAGACAATTATCCAGACAATAATAGGTGAGTGGGGAAAGCAGATATATCAAACGCAATAAACATCCACAACTCAATGTTTCATTTAGGAAAGGCTCATACTTGGGATAGTGGCAGAGCTCTAGGAATCTCCACTAGTGGAAAAGGCATATACCTGAAAGACAAGTTACATAAAAAAAGCTGCTACTGGAATCCTCATGCTTGATTATAAATTTAAGTCTCAGTGGGACTTGACTCTAAGATGTTGGCAAGTCTGTAGAGATTCTTGAAAGATCAAATTCACACAGAAGTCATGGTCACAGGTAGGCTGTCTCTTTGCCTATTGCCTTTGGAAGTAATTCATACTCTTTGTCACTGGAAAATTACATGTTGCAAGAGCTGTACTTCAGTAAGCCAAGATAATTCAATTAAATTTTACGTAATTCTTGCACATCCACTCAAGAAGTCTCAAATTTGCAACAAACTAGACCAGGAGAAAATGTAACACAATGCCACCAATATCACATATACCTATCAGTGGATCAAGACTAACCAGGAAGTTTCAAACAGTAATTTCACTAAAAATATCTGTTTGCAAAGGCAGCTTATCAATGTACTCTTGAAATTGAGCTGTAAGTTGTCAATGTCTGGTTGTACAGTAATTTTTACTCTAAGTAGAAGTATAGAGGTTGTGTGGGTTCCAGAGGTGGTGGGACATGAATTTTTTCTTTTGCACACACACTGTCACTAAGACAGGACTAGTCAGGAAATTAGTAGCTAGCTATTCACCTCTTGAATAAGTTGTTCTGCCAGAAGTGGGATAAACGTAGATTTGACAGTTTCCCTTCCTTCCACCTTGAAAGCAAAATGTCCCCCAATCAAACTTTCAAATTGTTGTTTTGACCACAGCAACTTGGGAGAGCTATTTAGAATAGAACAGTTCTAGTCAGCTCTTATCTTGCACACTGTAGTCTTTGTATCAATAGGAAGGTATTTTAACCTGTGCACAAGTTTAGTGTGTGATGATCAAATTAAACAGCCTATAGGCAGACACTTGTAGTATAGCTACATTAAATCATTTTCTGTTCCCTGCTTTCAGTATTTTAGTTGTAGTTCAACTGCCATTGATTGGGGCTATTCTGAAAGCATCTTTCCCATTTGTTCCTGAGACAGCTGTATAGCTACGTGTGTTCTGAAGCACTAGTTTATTTCATATCCTCTCTGTACATCTGGAGAAGGAACCTTTTTGCCCCAGTAGCCTGAGTATAACATTATAATATCTATTGGTTCAACGACAAGAACTACATTATGTACTATATCAACAGTTATAAGACAAGAAATGGGGAAATATGAAAAAAGCAGACCTTTACATCTGCTAACATGGTTTCTCAGGTTACCTTAAATCACATGTTACTACACATGGACAGCCAGAAGTGTAACCAGAAGAGAATTGCCTAAAATCAATCATTTCATTGGAGAAATAAATTTAGTTTTTAAAACAATTCTTCTGTCATATCAAAACCAGAGGATCTTTAAAGCTCCGTAATAGAAAAGTAGCAGTAAAAATGGCATTGTAGGAAACTACATTTATTCTCCTACCATGACTTCTGCACTGCATTTTCATATTTCACAGGTCAAAACAATGAGACAGAGTGTTTAGTTGTATAAGATGGTACATGAAAGCCTCTATGAAAATTTCATAATCATGTTTACTATGTTTGAGTGGTAAATGAGTTTAAGAAGACATATAAAATTGATGGAAGTTTTAAACTAGTATAACTTGATTAAATCTGGCATGTCGTTTATGAGATTATGCTGAGAGGTAATGTAGTAAGAAATCAATTTATGATCAGATGATTTGTACACTCCTATTGTTGATTTTTGTACTGTTACTTAACTTAATCCCCATTTGGTTTTCAGACTGCAACAAACTACAACAAATAGACTGCAATAAACTTCTAGTTATGTTTATACACATTGTTACGTCTCTGGCATTATTACAAACAAATTGTATACAGGATTACCTATCTCCTAAAATACTCCTAACAAAAAAATTAGCCCTGAATTAATAACATAGACAAGAAACCTCTAATTGGATTCTGCAACACCTTCAAGAATGTCATTGCAGTGTTGTGGCAATTGGGATGGGATGTCCATTAGATTTTCTTTTCTTAGGTTAGTGCATTAAACAAAGCAAAGGATGGGACCTGTCTATTCCTCACTGAGCTCATTATAAACATACCAATATGAGTCATGAAAACAGTATTTACTTCAGCAACACATACCTTGAGGAAACCCCAAAGTGTACTTGGTGTCTTACAATGAGATTTTTTCTGGTACCTGAGCTAAACTAATCTAAAACTAAATACACTGAAATATAGAAATAGCCACATAGTGCTTGCTTTCTGAACTTCACAAATGGTTTCTGAATGTTCTTGTGTTATGCTGGAGATTATTTAATGGACTTTCTTTCTGGTCTTAAAATCAATGAAATGTTAGAATTGCTGTTTGGGTAAAATAACCAACTCCAAGAAGCTGATTCTACTGTCACTTACATTATTGTATGTCTGCTGATATATTGATACAGGTACATATTTAAAATGCTGATATCTTTGTTAATATATGTCTATTTATACATTTTTCTATATATGAATATAAAACTTTAATCAAAACACTGTGTACTAAAATATTATCTATATAAATAAACTATTTTAAAGTCAGACAGATACACATCAGTTTGGAAACAATGCATCCTTTTCCTGACCCTTATTTCTAGAATATAGTATGCTCAATTTACTTACTGAAATGTCTGATTCTGACTTAGAGTGGTAACATAGTTGTTCTGCAAAATGATGGTTTAGAAATCTCGTCTGTAATGCAGAAAATAATATAGCTCCGGATAAGTGCTTTCTTGTTGACTCTAAGGAATTATTTCAATGAGTGACAGCTCTTTTCAGTTCTGTGTCCATCTCAAAAATTCCCCAGAAAACTGACTGTAGCTAAAAACATCATATAATAATTCCAGCAAGTAAAAAATATGGAGGAATGTCCTGAAGAGCTCATCTTTTAAAAAATTAGTTCTCTATGAGATTCAGACCAGTAAACAGGGACCAAGACTTCCAGAGTTTTGTTCTGTAGCAATGAAAGCTTAAGAAAGAGAGAAGCACATCCCTAGATTGCTGTTTTCAAACGCTGGTTCTCAAAATTTTATTTTAAGCATATAAAATATGAGTTCCTACTTGTGCAAACAAAAAAAAACATGGATGGCTGTCCACCCATGCATTGATATAATCCCTGATGATGGTGAGTGGGATCTCTTTTTTTCTTGCCTTATTTCTGAAGACTGCATAAGCATCTGTGTTCTGACTTTTATAATCTCCTCCAGGACAGAAGGGCTTACCATCTGAGGTCACATGTAATGTGAATGAGCCACTGAATTGGGCCAAGACACCACCAGAAAACCATATGAGTGGAGAGAGGCTGGAGAAGTAGTGAATGGATAAGTAGAAGGACAGAAATTAGTAGTTACATGGTCTTTGGATCCAAAGGGATTGAGAGAGGATGCTGAGATAGTCCAACAGGGAAGGTATTCTGAGCAATGAGACAAATGAGATTGTAAGGTGGAAGGGAGTGCTGAGTGAGAGAGCAAAGACATTTGGGGTAGTACACAGTATCTGTCCATTTTTGCCTGTTCCTAACAAGTGATACTTTCAAACAGGAACACTAGTATCAGGTGAGCACATGTACCTACCCACTAATAGCATACTAGCTAGTCCTTTCTCCTTTCCTCAGTCTCACAAAACCTTGACAGCTTTGCTTTTGTGTTCTGCTGTGGGAAACAATGCAGCACAGGGAAAGGCTCTGTAGCATTAAGCCTGCAGCCAAGACCCTTGGCTCAGGGTCCCTGCAATGGCACCACAGTGCTCCATCTTCCAGACAGTATCATCCCTGAAAAAGGCCGTAGCTCTGCTGCTGGGTTGTAGTAGCCCAAGGGTAGAACTGGATCCTGATTATTTATCTTGAGAGGTGATATTCAGCCCAGTTAAGGCGTAGGTAGTATATGAGTGGAGCTCTGGTTGTGATACTTGCTTTATATGTGTATGGACCACTCGTTTGCTGTGAGTATGAGTCCCAGCACTGTGCAGTCTCTGATGTACCCTTGAGATGACGCCTGAAGCAGGACACGTATCTCTGAGTGTCTATTAAAAGAGCTTGATGTCACTAGATGCAAAGGACAAAATTTTCAGGGCAGCCCAATCAAATCTGAGCTTTGCTGACCAGCTTGATGCTGTTGTAGGAATTCACTACAGGCCACCTGATCAGGAGGAGGTAGTAGATGAGGCCTTCTACAAACAGTTGAGAGCTGCCTCACAGTCACAATCCCTGGTCCTCATGGGGGACTCCAGCCTCCCTGATATTTACTGACAAAGCCATTCAGCCAAGCACATGCAGTCCAGGAGGTTTCTACAGATTGTTGACAACAACTTCCTGTCACAGGTGACTGAGGAACCAACAAGGAGGGGAGTGTTGCTGGACCTGGTACTGACAAATAAGGAGAATCTGGTTGGGGATGTGAGGGTTGGAGGCAACCTCGGCTGCAGTGATCATGAGATGATAGAGTTCAAGATTTTGTGTGGAAGAGGCAGGACACAAAGCAGGACTGTGACCCTGGATTTCAGACAAGTTGACTTTGGCCTCTTCATAAATCTGCTTTGAGAGATCTCATGGGATAAGGTCCCAGATCACAGAAGTGCTCAAGAGAGCTGGTTTGTCTTCAAGTGCCACTTCCTCCAAGCCGAGAATCACTATGTTCCCACATGTAGGAAAGCAGGAAAAGTGGGCAGGAGGCCTCCATGGATGAACAAAGATCTGCTGGGATAACTCAGGGAGAAAGTATCCATCTATAAGAGATGGAAACAGGCTGACTTCTTGAGAAGAGTATAAGAACACTGCGAGGGCATGCAGGGGTGCAACTAGGAAGGCTAGAGTCCTTCTAGAATTAAATCTAGCCAGGAAAGTTAATAAAACAAGGAGGGATTTTTGAAGGTATATTGGCAGTAAAAGGAAGATGAGGGGGGAATGTGGGCTCGCTACTAAAGAAAGGGTGCCCTGGTGACCAAGGATGCAGAAAAGGCCAAACTACTGAATGCCGTCTTGCTTCAGTCTTTATGGCCAAGGTCAGCCCTCAGGAAGCCCCATCCAGCAAGCATAGTAGGCTTGCCTGGACAGCAGAGGATTTGCCCTGAGTGGAAGAGGAAGAGGTTAAAGACTTTTTTGCCAAGCTTAGCAATCATAAGTCAATGGGTCCTGATGGGATGAATCCTAGAGTGCTGAGGGAGCTGACTGATGTGATTGCTAAGCCAATCTCCATCATTTTGGAGCAATCATGGAGGACAGGCGAGGTGTCTGAGGACTGGAGAAAGGCCAATGTCACTCCAGTCTTCAAAAAGAGCAAGAAAGACGACCTGGGAAGCTACAGGTCAGTCAGCTTGGGAGTCCTGGTTGACAAAAAACTAAACATGAGCCAGCAATGTGCCCTCATGGCCAAGAAAACTAATGGCATTCTGGGATGCATCAAGAAGAGCATGTCTAGCAGGTCAAGGGAGGTTCTCCTTACCCTCTATTCTGCCATGGTGAGGTCTCATCTGGAGTCCTGTGTCCAGTTCTGGGCTCTGCAGCTCAAAAGGGACAGACAATTTCTGGAGAGAGTCCAGCGCAGGGCCACCAAGATGATCAAGGGACTGGAGCATCTTCCTTCTGAGGAAAGACTTCAGGAACTGGGACTGTTTAGTCTAGAGAAGAGTAGACTGAGGGAAGGATCTCATTGATATTTACAAATATCTAAATGGTGGATGTCAGGGGATCAGGGCATCCCTTTTTTCTATTGTAACTGATGACAAGGCAAGGGGTAACGGGAAGAAGCTGGAACACAGAAAGTTCCATTTAAACATAAGGAAAATCTATTTTATTATGAGAGTGATGGAGCATTAGCACAGGCCACCCAGGGAGGTCTCTTTCTCTGGAGGGCTTCTAAACACATCTAGGCATGTTCCTGTGAGGCCTGATCTAGATTGACTTGCCTTAGCAGAAAGGTTGGACTAGATGATCTCTAAATGTCCCCTCCAATCCCTACCATTCTATGATTCATATTAAAGGGAATATTCAAATTCCATACAAAAAGCAACAACCAAAAATAATTCCTAACATCAATAGTTTATAGACCCTTCCAACCCCTATGATTCTACAATTCTATGATTCTACGATTCTATGATTCTATGATTCTGTGGTTCTATGATTCTATGATTCTATGACCAGCTAGTTCCGTTACAAAGCATACATGAACAATGTGCACATAACATAAAAGCGTCTGCCAGCAAATTCACCATTTTACCTTTAAAAAACTTTGAGAGAGTGAGAGGAGGGATTTTTTAATTGTTTTCCTAAGGCAGAAACATTGCAATAGTCCATCAACTATGGTGAGGTGAACTAACTTTCACCTCAAAGGGTCTTTGTTAAACTCAGCTTTTTTTCCCTATAGCTATAAAGAAGACATCAAGTTTGATTCATCTCCACATTAAGTTATTCTAGTATAATTGCATTTCTTCCAGTGGATTTACATAAATGCAAATTAGACCCACTCTATCTTGCACCCAAGTAATGAGATTTTTCAAGTTCTGTAAGGCATCATCTCTACCCCTTTAATGAGTTAATTCTCTTCACTTTCTAATTTAGCTGTAAGTAGTAGGAATAAAGCAAGGTGAAATGTGATAAGTTATCATTTAGACTATCATATTTCATTTTTCCACCTATGTTTATAACTCCTAAGGTTCATCTTAAGGATCAGAGAATACAAAATAAAGCTCAGGCAAGTTTTACTGTTTTTCACATTAGGAAGACTAGCATTTTTTTCAATGCTTCTGCTCTAAATTCCAAATTCTCTCTTCTCAACAAAGACCCATTTTCACTCAAAAGGTTTTTGTGAATCTCAACAAAACAACTGTAATGATTTCATTTGCAATGAAACCTAAGAAACAAGCATATTTCACATAATTTGGAGTATTTCTGGGAACATTTTGTTCAGTTTTACTGCAAGCCAAGCAAGTAATTAACAACAGAAGGACTTGATTGTAGTGTGCATGAGATGGTGTTAGCCCCAGAATCTTTTCAAAGATGAATTTTGCTATATCCTCTTTTTATGTGCATCTCTTGTCAGTAAGGCTTTGACTGAACCAGCCCTTTGCATACAACTGACTACTCTGACTTCTACAGGTACAAATACAAGTATTTGAGGTAAGTCTGGAAAATTTAATCCTATGTACTATAAACAATTTCAGAAATCCTGCTACACGAAATCAATATTCCTCTTTTCCCCAGGGAGTCAAAACATCAAGCTTGGCGGTCACTTCAGCTGCTGCCATATGTTGGCAGTAGTATCACCTTTTTTCATGTTAGGTCCTGAAATGAAAACTCAGACTCTCTCATTCAATTTCTCTTGCAATCATGTCAGTCATGCTATACCTCTAATAATGAATGTATATATTTAATTGAATGTAGATTATGATTTTTAGGTAGGCTTTCCACAATCCACTCCTAGAGCAGCTCAAGCCTTCATGTTCTGCAGCTGCGTTTAAAAAGAAGTGGATAATCACAGAATCACAGAATGGTCGGGGTTGGAAGGGATAATCTCATGAACAATATTTGCAGTTACACATGATAAGCTGGATAATCAAACTTTGTGTGACAGAGGTTAAAGTAAATCACATTGGGTTCAAGTAAGAAGTTATAAGCCATGGACAGTATTGAAAAACATAACCAGGTACATTATATTACTTTAAACATTGTCTTTTGCTGAAATATCAGTCAGTGGTCATTGGCAGAGCTTGAAACAGCATTCATCTGACCAAGCTCAACATTCTACTCTGAGAACCAAGATCTCAGCCAGCTTTAATTACACACTACTTGGATGAATTCCAGTGTCAGAGTCTAACAATAACGATAAGGTATTTAGGAAAAGACATATTAAAGCAAATTGTTGCAAGGCACATGACTCCTCTAATTCAGAGACATTGTTAGTGTGGACAACATCATTAAATAGCTTATCACAGTCAAAAACGTTCTCTGCAAGCAGATAGTCAACAATTGCATGCTTTTATTTAGATTTTGATTTACATAGTGGTCCTAAAAGATATTAGTTCATTTCATTTTATGTGAAAATTAGGAAGATAGTTTGTTAGTTGCATTCTTGTATAGATAATCTCATATGTTGAATTATCTCAGTAGGATATGTTTTATTAATGCACATGTTTTGCTTTGAACATATTTTAATTTGCATTTGTGGCAAGAGGTTTCAGTCTTTCTTCTGCACTCTTCCTTTGCCTACCATCTTCATCCTTTAATAGGAGATGAAAGGATGGTTAGTCTGGTTCTGATTTTAATAGGTATTTCTGAACTAAGTTTTCTGTCAGCACCCTGAATGCATTAACTAGTCTTGATGACCCAGTCTGGCTTCACCAGTACCCTCCTTTCACATGTCCTCATCCTGTTTGCTCAGGAGTGCCTCTAAGCTCAGGTCTTTCCCTGATCCTGACCTGAGCTATGTCACCACCAGCCCTGTACCCTGTATAGTCCCTTGCCTGTCCCTGACTCACCTGCTCTGGTCACCCCCCCAGCTCAACTCTGCTTACCATCCCCAATGGAATGGAGCCACTACAGGAGATCCCTGCCCTAACAGTCTGCCACTGCCTAAGGTATCCATGCTGCTCCCTTATGATCCCTGAGACGTGAAGGTTTTTAAAAGTTTAAACATTTCATGTGAAAATTACAAATGTGATGAATGTTTGTCAGGGAGCTCTACCATTGCTGACAACTGCTTCTTATTCATGTCAAAGGATGGGACTGGGACTAGATGGGACTCACTTTCTGGTCTAAAATACTGATTTGAAGTGAGTAGGTGACAGCTTCGATCAATTCCAAGAACTAGTTAACTATTTAGGCAGCATGTAAAAGTACTAAAGAGATTCTGCAGCCTTCGTGTGCAGATGGACCTTTCCTCTGTCCTTTAGCGACAAGGGTTCTGGATGAGCACAAAATCCCAGACCTCAGGAATGGGACTGGGGCAATATCTCAGTAAGAGATAGTACCAAGCAATGTCCCTCTGACTGTCAGAAGGTCAGAGATTTCATCTCAGCTCTGGATGGTGGCTTCTAAGTGGAACGAGGTGCCCTCTTTTAAGAGAGCTTATGCTTGATCTTTCTGTAGCATTAGACACTCTCTGCCTCCACACAGTCACAAGCATATGATATCTTGAAGCAGTCTCTAAAGAGGATAAAAACAAATATTTCTTCTCAAAAATTTGGACAAGACCTTCTCATTCCCAAAACTAAAGTAAGGAAGAGAAGGTATTCCTTGCCTTTATCTGATGATACTGAAGTAGAAAAACATATCTGAATTTCAAATGTTAGGGTAACATGGCCAGCTGTCTTGTCTGATGTGATGATCTCTTCCTTTTTGAAGTCTGTTGTCCTGTTGTTTTGGTGAACGAAATACAGGATGCCATTTTTCTTGCATTGTGGCTTTAAGATAACTATTTTAAATTGACTGTCTCATAATGTAGATGTGAGGTGTTCCCAATTACCGTGAAGAGGCTTGCTGAACATTTTTATTTTAGCATTAGAAAAAAAGGAGCTGGCAATTATCTTGATTATCTTGGCATGATATCAGAATCTACAGATTTAAAAAGGAGGATGATTGGGTTTTATGCTTCTATTTAAATTGGGAGTATTATAATAAAAATTTTCCTTTGTTTCATTTTCTCTTTCTTCCGTAGCTCTTTGTAAGTTGTTTTGAGGGAGTAGGCCTTACTTAGACTCCTGGTTGTACATTTGTAAGTTTGTTATAACTTTTTCAGTACAACATAGATAAAATTTAATGTGATAATACACTGAAATTTTAATCATGGAACTTTTGTTTTGATAGTTTTCAGACTTAAATGAAATAGGACTATTTTTTAGTAGGGAAGTCACTTGGATATAATGCAACATAAATAACTTCAGCAGTCTCCATATAATTAATGTTACTTAAAAAATAATTGACTGGGTTGCACAAAGGGTGGATTGTTTGCTGTAGTGGGCTTGTGCACAAATCCACTGCATTTCTTCTTGATTCTCTTAAAGAAAAATAAAACCAGCAGTTGGTATATCCCAAAGAGTAGATGAACTTGCTCGCATAGAAACAGTTCTAGATGCTACAGAGTATGGCAGGAGAATAAAATTCTCAGCAAGGAGCAAATAAACTAGTGTTCAAGGTCAAATTTCTCTAGGCACAAGAGGAAGCTTTTGTATATAGAGCCTCTTGAAATTCAGCAAGACAATGATCAGACTGAAAATCATATCAGAAGAAAGGACACAATGGATAGAGGTAGAAACATGTTTGAGACATTTCTCATTGCTTTTTCTTGCCACTTATTTTCAGTTTTCTCTGTTCAGAAAGCTGATAATTCTAGTTTAATCAAAAAGGAAAATACCATATTTTCTTAGAACATAAGATAGATCCTTGTAGTGGAAAGGTCTGCATGGACTCATCTCAAAAATGGCTTACTTTAAGTCTTAACACACAATAAAGAAAAGATTTTACCTGCATCAGAAGAGGGATGAAAGACCTTAGTAAACGGTGGACGTAAGCATGCTTATTCTGTATGCTACACAAGAAACTTGGAGTGATTTGGATTATGATATACATTAAGCTTCTAGATATTACTTCAACTCATGTTTAGATGTATTTGCATCATTTTACCTACCCAGGTGCTATACTCCCGGGAGAGAGGAATATTTGCTTGGGTATATTACTCTTCAGGTTTAGGCTATGAGAATGCAGAAGGTATGCTGCAGGAATTTGGAAATAAGGGTATGTGACAGATTTTGTTCCTGTCTTTTAAGATTACTATCTCAACCCACCTTTCCAAAGGACAGGAAGAAAGAACACAGAAGACATATTGGCAAAATCAATCAAGAACATGGAAGTTAATGTCTTGGTATAGATTGTTTTACCAGTACTGCCAGGAGAACTAAGATAAATTCTTTCAATCCAACAGGTCTCTCCCCGCTCTGAACTTGCACAGTCTGTTTTAGGTGGAAGCTGCTCTCCTCTAGCCAAGCAATACTGTAGGTAGGGTCTCCTGTTGCATACTGTCTTTGTTCAGTCCCAGCCAGCAAATGAGCACCACGTAGCAGCTTCCCCTACCTTCACCTCTCATTGGGTGGTGATCAATGGCACAGAATCAAGTTGGAGGCCTGTGGCCAGTGGATCCAGTGGAACCAGGGATCAGTTCTGGGGCATCTTCATCAACAACCTGGATGAGTGGACAAAGTGTACCCTCAGCAAGTTTGCTGATAACACCAAACTGGGAGAATTGGCTGATTCACCAGAAGGCTGTGCTGCCATTCAGCTGGATCTCGACCGGCTTGATAGCTGGGAATCTTCCTTATGAGGAAAGGCTGCAGGAACTGGGGCTGTTTAGTCTAGAGGAGACTGAGGCAGGATCTCATTAATATTTACAATATCTAAATGGTGGGTGTCAGGAGGTTGGGGCATCCCTTTTTTCGATGGTATCTAGCAACAGGACAAGGAGTAACGGGATTAAGCTGGAACACAAGAAAAAACTACCTCACTGTGAGGATGAGGGAGTCCTGGCATAGGCTCCCAGAGGGGTTGTGGAGTCTCCTTCCTTGGAGGTCTTCAAGACTCGCATGGGTATGTTTCTGTGTGATCTGATCTAGGTGAACCTGCTTCTGCAGGGGGGATTGGACTAGAAGATCTCTAAAGGTCCCTCCCAACCCCTACTTTTCTATGATTCTATGATTCTCAGCTCAGAGGTGATCATAAGGTTAAGTCTTCTAAGGGAAAATTATTATCATGATTGTGCTGGTTTACCTGCCCTGCCTGCTGTAGGACCATGAATTAATATGCTGGTTTATAATTCTGCCATTCATATCCTTCATGGAATTCAGTCTCAAATATAATATAAAATCTGTGTTATCTGGGAGATCATGTAACTATTTTTGCTGTCAATAATGTGGAAACTATTTATCAGTCTGTTCCCTGGCATGATACCATGCCAGTTACCACTTCCAAGACATCCATAGATAAGGTAAAAAATGTGGACATATTCCTTAGGAATCTCAGCACTCAAACTATTTTCACTGTATTCATATGTTTCCAGAGGGCATGTCTTGAGCAGGGTGTTTGGATTAGTTATCTTCAGAGGTCTTTTCCAACTTAAATGCAGTCTTTGATTTTGTGAGGTAGAGACTGGTGTCATCAGCATTTATGTGGGACTGAACTGCACTACACTGTCCTGGCATTGGTGATCTGTGATGAGATTCCTGTTATTCACTAGCTGACTGCTCAGTCCTTATCATGTCCAGCACTGCTCTCATTTCTGTTCCAGAAATACTTCTGAAAGCCCATTTTCAGAACTTATGAGGGAACTCACAGATCAGTTTACTTAGTTTCAGTTTGACATTGGATCAAAGAAATGTTGCCTGACAATGTCGGAAAACCTGTGTGGCAGTTGGCACTGGTGTCAAAGCTTGTGCATTCTCTTTTCTGAATAGCTCACTTATGCAGCTGTGTCTGGTCTTCCTGGGCAGCATAAGCCTGCAAGGCTGTCAAATATGATCCAGAGGAATTTCTATTGAACCCTGTGCTTCAGCTCTATTTTATTATTTCCCATTGGAAAATGAATGATAACAAATATTGTTTCTCTTCTGGAAGTATCCCACAGTTTCTTTGGCCTGGAGGATCTTCAGTATGCAGCACAGTTGTTCACTTCATAATGAAGAGTCCCAGCTAGATTCACATTTTTAGGACATCATAATACCCACACAAGGCATTCTTTTGGCCATCAAGGTCTGTTTGCATCTGGAATCCTTAGACAAAAATATTCATTATCTGGAGTTTTCCCTGCTAAATTAACTTTTCTATGCTTGAAAGGCTTACTTTGGAGTGTATAAAGCTGATCAAAATAATTTCCCTAGAGACAATCTTACTCCAAGAGGCCCACTTTCCCAGAGAAGACAAAGACTGAATACTCCTAGATGTATTTGTCAGGACTGCCAACTGATGTCTCTTCCTGTTGTACCTACTCTGATGGCCACACTGCTCCACTGCTACATCAGTAGCTGGTAGGTTGAGTACTGACAAAATTTTACATGCAATAGGTCATTTGAAGTAACAATACAGGGTCTGTCATTGAATACAGTCCCTATCCCCAAGTGGAAGCATCTGCAGAAATTATAGTAGAAGTATAGAAATTTTTAGGTTAGAAAGGACCTTTAAGAGCATTGAATCCAACTGTTGACCTATCATGTCCCTAAGTATCACATCTATGCATCTTTTCAAATTCCTCCAGGGATGGTGACGCAACCACTTCCTGAGCAGTCTGTTCCAGTGTTTAACCACTTATTTGGTCAAGAATTTTTTCTAACATCTGTTCTGAACCTCTCTGGCACAACTTGAGGCCATTTCCTCTCTTCCTATTGCTTGTAACTGGGGAAAAGACCAAAACCCACTTCATTGTAACCTTCTTTCAGGTAGTTGTAGAAAGCAATAAGTTCTCCCCCAACCTCCTTTTCTGGAGACAAAACACCCCCAACTCCTTCAGTCTCATAAGACTTGTGGTCCAGACCCTTCACCAACTTCGCTACCCATCTCTGGACATACTCCAGCATCTCAATGTCCTTCTTGCAGTTAAGGGCTAAAAATTGAACTCAATACTCAAGTTGTGGCCTCACCAGCATTGCATACAGGGGCACAATCACCTCCCTGGTCCTGCTGGCTGCACTATTTCTGATACAAGCCAAGATGTCATTGGCTACCTTCTCAGTCATCTGGGCATATTGCTGGCTTATGTTCAGGCAGCTGTCAACCAGCTCCCCCAGGTCCTTTTTTGCTGAGCAGCTTTCCAGCCACTCCTCCAGGCCTGTAGTGCTTTTGCAAAAATAATCAAGTCTGTATCCAACTGGATACCATACCAGTTTCCATCTTCAGCCAGCACTGGTATAAGTCTTGCAGCTATTGCTGCAAGATACATCAACTTAGAGATACTATCTAAAAGCTATTGTCTGGTAGAATGAAACCTCATCAGCCTTTTGTTGTGTTAAACCTTCAATGCAAACAAGTCTCTTGCAAGCTGGCTTTCTAAGCTCCTAGCACTGAAACCATAGCAAGATTGCTAGCTGTAGCTGAGCAGTACATATAGATAGACCAGGTCAGAGCAAGTCTTCTGGGTGACTCCCATCAGCTGCATGGAAGTGCAGCAATAGGTACTCCTACAAATCACACAGCAACATAAACTACGATAAACCATAGCCTCCTGTAGCTTGAAAAATAAAAAAAAAAAAATAAAAAAAAGATGGTTATCTCTGCAATTAACAGTTAATAAACATGTTGATGCAAGTGGTACTTTTTCTCCTCATAGGATAGGTGTCCAAGATTTTTGAGTTATTCAAAGATCCTGCTATGGCTGTACTTTCTCAAGTGGATAGAATTTCATAAGAATCAAAAAAATAGAAGATAATAATATTTTGGTTTGTGAAGTGAGAGAAGAGTTTGATTTTTATAATTACAGAACTTTAGGGATAATGAAAAATTTTGACAACAATTATAAACTTTTTGCAAATGGAGCATGAATTTCTGCAACAACAATCAAAGAAAGGCAATTTCTCTTCCTGGAATACTTCTAAATTAATTAAAAAAATTGAGTTCTTGGCAAAAAGCCAGCGATTTAAGAATTGCATTAATAAAGTTAACAATAATGTCCTTAAGCACATGGAAGAAGCTAATTTTTTTATTAGTTCCTCAATGTTTAAAATAAAAGTGACGGTTAAAGGCTGAAAATAAAGATAATACTGATGCAAATGAAAGATGTAGAGATGCATTTAAATATTTGGATACACAGCATGTACCTTGTAAAAACATGAAAGCACAAACTGAATTTTCATTGGCAGGGTTGAGAACTACTGCATAATTAGAAAGGTTGCTTTCACCTATAAATTCTTTATGAAGAGATGAAAATATCTGATTTAGTATTGGAATTATTAATATCATTATCATAAACCAATATTTTTCAGTATTTTTTTCTCTACTGAATATTTTATTCTGCTTTTCCAAAATCTTTGAAGATGTTAAGAAGAGACACACTGTTCTAAGGAACATAAGAACTGAGAAGGCTCAGGCTCTCAGTTCTACAGCTGCAGAATATTTAGATAACTGTGGTTTTCAGTAAGCAATTAATTAATGTTACTTATAAAATTTAAACAAAGTGCTTTCCAAGATATAGCACCTGGCACTACTCATATTGTTTCCAACAGTTATAGCTTCATGTACAGATATGTTGACTCTATCTAAACAAAGGTAATTAATTAGATTAGCTTAAAATATTTGAAATATTAACTCTGTTTACTCACTATAGTTCATCAAGTTTAGCCAGGGACGCAATGAAAATGTGGAAAGCTGAACTTTTAGGAAGTCCTGGTATGAACCAGCTGGAAACAGTAATTATGCTCTGCAGAAGATAATACTATCTAATGCTGAATGTTTAGAATTTTTAGGCATATTAATTTTAACTCATAAAGAATTTAGAAAAATCAAAAGGCAAGGACACTTAATCTTTTAATCAGTATGCTTCCTTGTGCCTTTTTTTCTGATGCAGGAATATTTTTCGCTTCAAGTTTGTTGTTTTTAAAAAAAATCCCAAAGCGACAGTCCTATGTCTTCATCAGCTCTAGCCATGAAAACCTCTTCTGTTGAGTTGTTTTACTGTATGTGCTTAGAATGATTACTTAGCTCATTATCTTCAAGAAGGAAACCACAAATATCAGACCTCTATAAAACATCTACATATTAAACTATATAACCTTCTGTAAGAGAAAAAGATACACACATAGTACCTAGACACACACACATCAGCGAGATACAGCTTTAACTGAGTTACATTTTATTTGATTTTATGTATGCTAAATAACATCTGTAATAACAACTAAGGATCAATGCTTAGCTGACCTATCAAAGCCATGTAACAATCACTGCATAATAAAAGTGGAACACTACAAATTAGTGGAAACCTAGTCATTATTTTCATTGAAATAAAAAGTGATATGAAATAGTTAAGAAATTAGAAGTAACTTATGGAAGATGAATCTTTTAGGGTGCTTTTTTTTTTCCCCAGAGAATTCAACATTAAATATTTACCAGACTCCTCACAAACTGAGGAAATGCTGAACTTGGGCTGTGTCTTTGCGATCTGACACTACAGGGATCTAAATAGAACATATCTCTTTGGAGCTGCTAGAGGCAAGTGGTGCTCAATTTTTATCTGAAAGAGTCATGGACCATTTTCTATGGAAAATTCTGTTCACAGGGACCTCATAACATTTCCAGAGCTTCCATGTAAAGTCCACTGATTCTGCCTCTATTTGAGGTGCACCAGAGCAAAGAGCAACTCAAAATGAGTTGTAGCCAGCAAAGCAATATACATCACCTGTAACAAGCCCTACTCTGTCCTGGGAACTACTCAGACAGACACATTGTAGGGAAGACCCAGAATAATTGCTATGGCAATGACAGGGACAAATTCTTCTTTCCAAAGGCCCTTTATCTGTTTCTCCTTTATGACTACTTGTCTGGGCACATCATGCAATCAAGAGCAATCACAAGGTCCCCAGGAAAAGTTAGACAGAGAATGAGGTGGGGAAGAGGGTTAGGAGCCTGGTGAACTAAGCAGCAAAATCTATTTTAAAATGCCATTCCTTTGTGATAAATATCCACTGGCATCCATGTCCTTGACACTTACCTCTTATTTCTGTGTTGCATTCTTTGTGGATTGCTACCATACTTAGATCATATTGTACCCATAAGAAGCAATTCTGAAAGGAAGGCTAAGGCATAGTAAATCTATATGACTGTTCCAAACATATGACTTATTCTGATTCAATATGGACAGATCTTCATGGTCACCATTATGCATTCCCATCTGCTATCCAGAAGTCTCCAGTCAGGGTGTAACATAGCTAGGACAGGTAGCAGTAGACCATGGGACAGACGAAGACCTTTGGGGTCAGGCTTAGTTCTCTGTGAGGAGAAGAGCTGAGCCAAAGATGATGATAAAGCACAAGAATAACTAGTCCCACTTGTCAGTGCATATAAGAGTGAGTTTGACCCAGAATTTATCAAAACCACTTCAGGAGTCAGGGGAAATAACTATATACTGGTCAGAAAGTAGAATTTTATTGGGAAGAAAAAAAATGAAGTAGTAAGAAAGTCTGTCTCAGTAACTGAGTATTTTGCTCACTACCCTCTCCCTCCATTAATGGCCTTGCAGCAGTTAGAAGATAGTCTGCCAGAGGACAGCAGGAAGGAGGCTCTCACACTACTGCACACTGTAACAGCAGAGCTAAAGGAGATCCAACAGAGCAGGATAACCCAAACAAATTTCTAGGTTCTGGGATGAAAGACTTTCAAGATAGGCTTGTATATATCAATTTATATATGAAATAGAGAAAGCATGTGATAAAGAGCCTGTTATAAGGTGGAGAAACAAGTGAAGAGACAGATGTCAATATTATGGTAGTGGAGTGATTCACATAGCTGTAATTCAGATGTTGCTGCTTCTGACTCCTAAGAAAGTTTTCTGTATCTCATATCAGAACTAAGTGCTTATGGACAGAAATGTGTTGCTTATTAGAAGGCACCCAATGAGTATAATTTAGTGAATTCAGAAATGTTTTGTGGAAGGACCAAGCAAGTTATATATTTAGGTTTATCATTTAATAAGTAGCTCAACTATTTAAGTCCAACTCATACTGATATCTATGATGTCTCATAGCAGGTTTCTAGTAACATGCTGTGGTTTTGCTGAAAATCCCACAATGTTCAGAGTTACTGATACCACAGTTCAGTGAGTTGTATGGAAGGCACAGGACTATAGATAACTTGACTTTCTCAACACAGAGGTCAGAGTGTGTTCAGATCTCAAACACCAGAATGTGGTTTTACAATAACAGAAAGTTCAATAAATGCCACTGACCAAGTTGTGTACTGGATCTCATCTCTCCTTCCAAAAATATTGGAAGGAAACAGAAGTTACAGCTACTGAATTAAGAACAGAGATTTATTTTTGGCACAGAATAGCCTCATTAAGTATATTTCACACACTTTTGTAACATTGCTAATCTGTTTTAAAGTGCTGTGAAATTTGAAGCCACACAAAAATAAAAATCTACTGAAAACATTATCATTAACACAGGCTGCAATGACCTCTAAAGTTTTGCATCATTTCAGCAGTGCTGTTTATCACATACATATACTTGGACTATTTATTTTGCAATCATAGATTATTAAGAGATAATAAAACAGTCGTCTTTACAAGGTAACAATGCAGTTGCAGATCCCAAGTGCAGCATCCATAAGGATATGGGTCAATTACTATCATAATATTACATGAATGTGGAATTTAATTAATTTCACCTTTCCTTCCTTCTCCCATTGTGCGTGAGTTCAGATGCAGAGCTGAGAAGTTCAAAAAATACTCAAGGGTCAAAGATTACTGTGTCAGCTTGAGAACAGAAGGGGTGATATTGCTAATGTTTTCTAAATTGAAGACGTAAAAAGAGCTCCACATGTGTAATCACTGAAAAGTGAAGGAAGGATGAAAGAACTGATTAAATTTTGGCAGAAGAGCAATAAACTTAAAAATGAAGGAACCTTAAGAACTGACTTTGAGGATCTGAACACAGCTGGTGACCAGAATTAGATGCCTCAAAGAAAGATTGTGAAGCCAGCAACACTGCATCTAAAAGGTTCTACAGAAGGACTGGGGATATTTTCTCAGTTTCTGTGGAAAATCTTTTTCTGTTGCTGTGAAGCACTGCATTTGATAGGCTAGATTAAGTAATAGCAACTCAAGAGTTGTAATTAGCATCTGTTGATGGTGCTCTCTGGAGACAGCAAACATTTAAAAGTTTAACCAATGAGAAGAGGTTTTTAAGATGCTTCAGAAAACTTGTTGGAAACAAGGGAAATGTTGTATTGCTAACCTCTGTGATTTCCCAACCTTCCCCGTTGCTCTACTTTCCACATGTACAGCTGACATTCCCAGGGATGTATTTCCATCTAGACGTGAGTCTTTCAAGTAGAAAAGGGTGCCACATAGTTATGTGGCACTTAGGACGTTCTACCAGCATGAATTCAGAAGAAATACCATTTTATTAATCATCTGGGAGTATTTATGATTGTGAATGTTGCAGGTATCCATGATCTTTAGAAGGAAAATTCAGGTTCAGATGCAGGTATTCCAAGGCAGTTGCAAAAAATTTGCACCTTCATCTGATGTACTTCATCTTTGTAGATGACAAGAGCTATTGTCTCAAAATAGAGTAGATACCACTATTAGGAGAACAGGAAGGCAGAATGTTTTCTTGCTGTTAAGAGTGTAGATGGATTCATCCATTCTTTAGTTGTACTGAAAATAAAAGAATGATTTTGAAATTTCCCTCCAGAGTGATTACTCTAAATATCGTTAATTTGACCAACACACATGGTTCAGAGGCAAAGGTAGAAAGCACTCTAGCTCACTACCTTCAACAGATGAGAAGAAAAGATGTTACAGGCTACTGTTTGCAGTACTTCAGTTTTCAGCCAAGACAATCCAATAACGTGGCTATAGACACTTTGAGATTCAACACCACCAATGGAAATTCTGAAACCTCAGATGCAGGCTCCTAGAAGTGCTAATCAGGTGTGTAACTCCTTTTTATGTCTCAAAATCTCACCTTGCCACTTAATTATTTTCCATATTTTGTTCCTCATTCTTCCCACAGCTTCACTCCTGATTTTCTTTTGGTAGTGAATCTACTACAGCTTTCCATCTGAGTTTCTTTTTTCTGTCTATGGTAGAGTTTTGCTTTAGAAAATAATACATCTGTTGCCCCAGTAAAAGTTACATAATTCTCCATTTAGCCATACAGTTTTTCTCTCTCTTTTATGTTTTCCTGCTCATCGGTATGCACACCATCTGTGCCTCTACTGCAATGCTCTTACATGGCCTCCAGGCTTAGTTAGTGGTTTTAAAGTTTTATTACTTTGCCCTTCAGTCTCATGTTAATCATTTTGCTTACTGTTTTAAAAATCTGCTCTTTCAAACCTTTCTGTTGGCATGTCAACCACAGAAAAATTCGGCCCCCTTGCCCCAGTGTGGTATCAAGCCTAATTGTATGGTGGTAGTTGGTAATCAATGAAAATACTGTAATAACAAGAACTAAACCTGTTATATTCCATAGAATATAATTTTATTAATTACAAAAGAACTAAGAGATCTCAGACAGTGCCTACATTCTCATAGTTGTGCTAAAGCCCTTCATTCATGTATTGTGAATCCTGAAAATGGACCCTTACTTTTAAAGTCAATCCAATTCTGGTAGGGAGATTTGGAAACTGGGAAGTTGTGCAGACAGGTTGCAAGAAACAGTAGGGCTCAGAAGGGATGGACAGTACTATTTACTCAAAACCAGAAATGTTTTGCAGCAAAGTTGGGCCACTTTCAGGCTGCAAGAGGAACAAAGGTTTTCTGATTAAGGATCTGAGCAGCAAGATAAAAGCATAAATCCCAGCTCTGCCAGAGGTTACATGTATATCCCTAGGCAAGTCACATCACCCTTTCTGTGATTTGTGTCTGCAGCTACAAAAAGTGAATCATTATTTTTCCTTCCTTAAGCATTTCTGAGAGTGAGGGCTCCTTCGGAGTCAGACTTTTTTCCAATTCTGTGTTTGTAGGGGACCAAGTGTAACAGTGTTTTATCTAATTGAGACTTCCAGATGTTACTTTGAAAAAGATCATTGAAGCTTCTACTTAATGCAATATGAAAAATAAAAGCTGTAAATGATCTTTTTAATTTTTTCTTCTGTAATGTAAACTGGGAGTAATGCATACTAGAATATCTGAATTTAAAATTTGGCTCTCATAAAGGCACAAATGAGAACACAATCACAACAATCACTCTGAAATAATTTAGTATCAAAATATTATTTTTCTTATTGCTGTTTTCAAGTTTGTGGAGTGTGAAAAAGGGAACAATACTTCATTCTGAGGCTGATAAACACATTAACACTTTTGGTGGAAATTCCACCAAATTTTGCAAGCATACAGACTGCTTCTTTTGTATTTGTTTGTATTCTTGAGGGAGAGTAGAGTGAAGGACTTGCCTACAAAGTTACTCTCAGCGATAACTGAGCTATTTTGTAATGCCTTATCTCATATTAAATATGATTAGATTTTATTACCTCCTACAAAATCCTCTTCACTGCTTTCATTAAAGGACAAATAACTAAGCTCTTTCCATATAAAAGGAAAAAAAAAGGAATACAAATAATTAAACATAATTTTATGCCGTTTTTATCCAATTCTATGTGTTCAATTTGCATTATCACAATTCCAGTGTATTACTAGTTCTTTTCCATCAGAAATAATGAAAACATAAATTGAAGCACTTGTTATACAAAACAATATATACAAAAGGCATTGCCAACTCAAGGCCTTCAGCAAAGATTGTTCTAAATTCAGATATAGTTACTTATCAGAGAGACAGCTGTTGAATACAAGGTAAATAAATATATGCATAAAAATTTGGAAGACATCATTTCCAATGTGGCCTTATTCATAGCATTGAAAAGACAGCATCATCCTAAATTTTCAAATATCTAAACACTATTTAAATCAAGATGGTATTTCCAAATAGGATAAATTTTCAAAAATAGGAAAAAAATGTGGCCCAATCAACAATAAATTAATTTCAAAAACATTACCAAACACCAGATTTTGAAATATGCTTGATATGTTTGAAACGCACATGGAACAATCCCTTAGAAATTAAACAATGAAATACTGTTAAATATGTTGCCAACATGTTAGAGTCCAACCACTAAGCTCTCACTGTCAAGCCCTTTACTAAATCATGTAACTCAGCACCTTATCTATGTACATTTTAAATATCTCTAGGGATGGTGACTCCACCACCTCATTGAGCAGCCCATTCCAATATTTAACATCCCTCTCGGTAAAAAAGTTCTTCCTAATTTCCAATCGAAACTTTCCCTGGCACAATATTCTCTTGTCCTGTCATTCATTACTACCTCACTACAACCTTCTTTCAGGTAGTTGTAGAGAGTGATCATGTCTCTATCAGTCTCCTCTTCTCCAGGCTAAATATTGTCAGTTCCCTCAGCCACTCCTCGTTAGACTTGCTCTCTACGCCGTTTACCAGCTTCATTGTCCATCTCTGGACACACTCCAGCACCTCAATGTCCTTTTCGTAGTGAGGGCTCAATACTGAGCACAGTATTTGAGGTGAGGCCTCACCAGTGCTGAGTACAAGGGGATATTCATTTCCTTGGCCCTGCTGGCCACACTATTTCTGATACAGGCCAGGATGTCATTGGCCTTCTTGGCCACCTGAGTACACTGCTGGCTCGTGTTCAGCTAGCTGTCAATTAACATCCCCTGGCCCTTTTCTGCAGGACAGCTTTCCAGCCACTCTGTCCCGAGCCTGTACCATTTCATGGGGTTGTTGTGGCCTAAGTGCAGGGCCCAGTACTTGGCCTTGTTGAACCTCATACAATTGGCTGCAGTTCATTGATCAAGCCCAGAAATTACTATCTGTCCTCTCATGTAAAATCTTTTACATTAGTTATGAATCTATTAAAAAAAAAATTAAAAAATTCTCAGAAATTGAGTTTCTGAAACAGTTCTCCAAATGAGTTATTTTTAACAGAGAGGAGTCCAAGTATTGTCAGCATTTCTTGGTGAAGCACATACCATGTTCAGATTCTCTCCAGTATGGATTTTTACTTACTCTTCCATGATATGTAGACTTACATATGGAGACATATATGGAGATACATTTTTAAAACTGTGATGACATAGTAGCCATATCTCCCATTTCAGTAGCCCTACTGAAACTTGACTCTTCACTGTGAGGGTGACAGAGCACTGGAACAGGCTGCCGAGATGGGTTGTGGAATCTCCTTCTCTGAGGACATTCAAAACCCACCTGGATGAGTTCCTGTGTGACCTTCTCTAAGAGGCCCTGTTCTGGCAAGGGGCTTGGACTAGATGATCTTTCAAGGTCCCTTCCAGCCCTTAAGATTCTATGATCCTGTGAAAATTCCACTTATGCTATTTGCTGAACACTGAAATTATTTTTCCTCTTTTTAAGCTTTTCTCTTGCAGACTAATTGAAAATGCTCACTTTGACTATCAGGCATTACTCTTAGGGCATTACTGTGACCTACATTTCTGAGTCAAATCAGAAAGTTTTCCAAATGGTCATGATGAACTACATTTTTTTTGATGGCATATGTGCAAGGAGAGTCAAACTGATAGTTACAGATAAAATTATCTGTTCTTGAATGTAAATCTCAATCTGGTCAGGTGTGAAACGCATCAACATAGCAGCCTGTATAGCTCAGCTCTGCATTATGAGCAGTTCCCCCTGGATCCTAAATAACAGCAATCCATTTACTGAGCTCTGTCTGAATTATAGTTGCTTTCAAAAGGACAATAATATTTGCTGATTTTTCATTCCTCTCAACTGTGTTTTCTGAAATGACTGCAAGTTGCCAGCATGGTATGCTGCCACTAAATTAGATGAAATCGTGTCCTTGTTTTTTGAAGGACCTGAATTTGGGAAAATATCAGTCTGGTCTTCCTCTCACATCCTCATCCTGTTTCCTTCATCCACATAGCATATGCTTCAGGTCAGGCCAAACAGATAGGCACGTGTCTACTAAATTAATTACTTTAGCAGGAATGAAATTGTTAGTGTGCTATAAGGCCATGCATAGCATTTGCAAATAATATAGTCTATACTTTAATTAAGAAGTCATGTATCGTCACACACAGTTTGCAACTTCCAAGGGTTAGACAGTGTAATTAATGCAGTACTAAGTGGTCCTTAGATTAAAGACAGAATTTATTATCTAATGAGGATGCACAAATTCTTTGTGCTTCACCACTGACGACATAATTGTACTGCTTTGTAAGAGGTGCCTATTTAAGTGTTGTTGTTTAGGGCATTAGCTCTAAAAAAAAAAAAAAAAAAAACCAAAATGAGAAAAACAAATCCAAAATACCTGAAACACAGTCCATTTCCATTGCAAAGGTTTTTATGAAAACACAAACTATTTTCTATCAAAACGTAAATTCATAAAACTCAGACCAACTTTAGTATATCTAGTTGGTTTTATCTCTTTAAAATATACAATACAACACAGTTATTCTTCTGATCAAAGTCGTGAAGCATCCCAGAGCCTGCTACTAAAAGCAACAGTTTGGGATAAAGCTGTGATTTGTTCATCTTATAATTCCTGTTCATGAAATACAAGAAAAAAAAAATCCCTAAAGTCTATTTTAAAACTTCACTGGAATTTACACAAAGTGAAGAAGAATTCAGCAAGGATTCTTAGCAATGACATGGTGGCATTTCTTAACTCTTAGACGACAGACCAGATCACAGAATCATAGAATCATAGAATGGTAGGGATTGGAAGGGACCTTTAGAGATCATCTAGTCCAACCCCCCTGCAGAAGCAGGTCAATCTAAATCAGGTCGCATGGGAACAGGTCCAGGCGGGTCTTGAAGACTTCCAAGGAAGGAGACTTCACAACCTCCCTGGGCAGCCTGTTCCACTGCTCCCTCACTCTCACAGTAAAGTAGTTTTTTCTTATATTTAAGTGGAGCTTTTTGTGTTCCAGCTTCATCCATTACCCCTTGTTCTGTTGCTAGATACCACAGAAAAAAGCAATACCCCAACCTCCTGACATCCAGCATTTAGATATTTGTAAATATTAATGAGGTCCCCCCTCAATCTTCTCTTTTCTAGACTAAACAGCCCAAGCTCCTGCAGCCTTTCTTCATAAGAAAGATGCTCCAGTCCCCTGATCATCTTGGTGGCCCTGTGCTGGACTCTACACTTCCCTGTCCCTCCTGAGCTATGAAGCCCAGAACTGGACACAGGACTCCAGATGAGGCCTCATCAGGGCAGAGTAGAGGGGGAGAAGAACCTCCCCTGACCTGCCACACTCTTCTTGATGCATCCCAGGATGCCATTGGCTTTCTTGGCCACAAGGACACATTGCTGGCTCATGGTTAGTTTATTATCAATCAGGACTCCCAGGTCTCTCTCTGGAGACTGCTCTTCAGCAGTTTGAACCCTAGAGTGTAATGGTGCATGGGGTTGTTCCTACCCAGATGTCCTTGTCTAATTGAGTTCTGTCATGCTCCAACACCAGGATACTGTAAGCACACCTTACTTCCTATCTGGAAGTAGAAACCAAGATTGTAAATTGAAGAAAAGTAAATATGCACTCACCTGTCTATCCTATTATAGAGACATAATGCAGCATGCACTGGAACCCACAGTTTCTCCAAATATCTTCCTGAGTATCGTTGCATGCTTTATACTTGTGTTATAAACTTTTCAATGATGAGAATGTCCTGGTGTTAGTGTCCAGCGATATCACTAAAGGACTCAAAATTGCTGCAGCTTTCCTGATCCAACCTTCCCAAATTCATTACATGAAACTGTTCAGGAAGTATTAGAGACAATTGTCAGGTCCCTGGAGCCTTCCTGCTATAGGCCCCATCTAAGATGTTGATGATCAGGCACCTTGTTGGCTAGAGTTCTGGTGTGTTTTTTAAATTCCAACTACCAGTTCTGAAAATACAAAGTGGCTTTCTGAAATTATCTGCCCAAGGACAAAATAAGATCATACAAAATAAAATTAGCAAAATTTTACTTTTATATAACATTTATTTTTTAATAAAGACTTCTCTGACATATGACTTTCAAATTGCAGCAGCACAAAAGATACTTTCAACATAAATGAGGACCGTTTCCTCATTACCATAGGTACAGTTATCTCTACTGGCATCATCTGACTTTTGTCACCTGAGAATTTGCTCTCTTCTTGTTGAATATAACTTCTAGCTTTCTTAATCTGGATATTTCTGTTATTTCTGTGTAACTCAGAATAATTACAAATCCAGTAACGTTCATGAGATTAAATTAGTTTTAGAATGATTCTTCCAGGACACCAAACAAAACCTTTGATTTAAATGACATTTTTATATTTAAGAATGTTAATTATTCAGACAACTTATTAGATTCATTAACATAAGTTAATCATAGAATCACTGAATCTCAAGGGCTGGAAGGGACCTCGAAAGATCACCTAGTCCAACCTCCCTGCCAGAGCAGGACCACTTAGAGTAGGTCACACAGGAACTCATCCAGATGGGTTTTGAATGTCCCCAGAGAAGGAGACTCAACAACCCATCTGGGCAGCCTGTTCTAGTGCTCTGTCACCCTCACGATGAAAAAGTTCTGACACAGAACATGATTCAGTACTCATGAAAGTGAATAATTAGATTATGTAATACCCTGATAAACTTTCAAAACATTTTCTTAAAATGGCTGCTACAAATGAGATTCCATGTTACCTTTCCTTTATTTAACAGGTTTTATATTGGCTGTGTATAGTGGGCTTCCTATCTATCAAAAAACAGGAATAAATAAGAGAAAATGGCAAGAAGAGTAGCAAAGACCAATAAATAGTTTAGCTGGCATGATCTATGAAGTGACAGGAAAGCAATATAACCTGTACAACTGAGTGAAAAATGGCAAAGAGCAAATATAATAACTGTGTCCAACTACTTCTGGAGAAGTAATTTAAAATAAGGGGAAGAATTGCTTCAAGTAATTAAGAGTAATATCTAAAGAGTAATGGACCAAAACTTGAAGAAAGAAAATTAATTTACGTTAAACATAAAGAATAAAAATGCTAAAAGCAAGGCTGATTAGACATTGTAAAGATTTACCAAGAAAGATAACTGGAGGAACCAACATTAGGAATACTCCAGAGTAGACTAGTTAAAACACGCAGAGGTTTAATACTGAGAGAAAATCCTGTCCTAGTGATAAACTAGATATCCTGCAGAGTGATAAACTACATAACTACTACTAACCCTTCCCAAGCAATTATTTCAGTGATTGTCTTGAAAAAGATGTGATACAGGTGAATGTGGTTCAGTTGAGCTCTGATTTAGCAAGTTTTAGAGAGTGATTTCAAGAGCTGAATTCCTCTCAGTGAGCCTTAATAGTGAAATGAAGACTAACAAAGCTAAATGTCAAAACTTGACAGAGGATTCCAGACAGAAATGAGAAGAAATACAATAACAAAAAGAAGCAAAAACAGCAGATTTATCTTCCATAGCCATATGCTCCAGTCATAGTCACTGCCTTAATCATCCTGCAGACACGGCTTCATGCGCAGACACCTGTTCTGATCTTTGAGAGTGCATACTGCAACATGTGTGTATATGCCAGCATGCAGGCTTCCAGAGCAACAGCCCAACAGCTTCACAACCGTAATGAAGCCCTGAGCAGCACTTCCAAATTTCTGTTAATTACCAAATGTATGCTTAGCTAAGTTGAGTTGTAATTCAATTTTTTTTTTTTTTTTTTTTTTAGCCAAAAACATCCTGGCACTGAGCAGAACTTATTAAGTGGTTTTCTGGAGAGTAGAATATACAGTAGGTCTATTATGAGCCCATGATAATTCATGAGCAGTTCTACATCTCGTCTTAATCTGTCATCTAATTTGGGATCTCATTTTCTTCCACCCTTATCCCATCTCTCCCTACATTATCCTCCAAATAAAATACACTCACAGAATACCAAAATAGAAATAGAAGCCTATAAATCCTTCAGAAGCATTTATAGAGCTGCTCTGCACTGTGGTATGTATTCAACTGACAGCTGCTGCCTGCCTTTGTGCTCCAGACATTGCTGTTTGGAATAACACCAGCATAGTGAAATTCTTTATATCCTAATTATCCTAGTGCTCTTCACTTGCTTCATAAGGTATATACTTTGTAGTTATATTAGGAAGAATGTTCAAGGTATTGCTTTGATTAACCAGCAAAACATCTACTGTTCTGCAGAACTGTCTCACAATCTAAAAAAAAATAAATCTGAGCAGAAGGTTGGGTTGGGTTAGTATGTTTACAGAAGCAATTAATAATAGATATTCAAAGCACAATTAAAGCGAGTGAAATAACGGTCTTTCTCTGACCCTCAGTATTTAAAGAATTAGAGATATTTTCTTTAAAAAAATGGAACAAGGCCAACAACAACACAACTTGCGAGAAGAAAATAGCTTTGTTAGCTTAACAGTGCTGAACTGTCAGCTATAACAGAAGTTCCAAAAGTATTGACAAAAATGTTATTGTTTTGAGAAGACCACCGTCATATAAACTTAAATGTTTTCCTTTTATCTAAATACCAGGGAGGTCACTACATCATTCCTGGTAGCAAATGAAAGACTAAGTCATCCAAAAAAAGGCAGCTTCCAAAGAATCAGAGAATCTTTGAGTGCACCAGCAATAGCTGCACTCAAAGCTGCACTGCATTTTTAGTTTCTCTAATTTTCTAATTAAAAGTCCTCATTAGGCAAAATGTCCATTAATGACATTAAAATAAGACAGAATTTCTCAAGTCATGATTTATTAATACATCTGCAAGTCACATCATCTAATTTTTACACCTGTAGATCTACGCAGGATCTTAGCTACAATATCTGTTGTGTTCATTAGCAAAGCTCTAATACAACGTTTACATTTTCAGTCTTAAAGGATTGTGACTTCTGAAGCAAAGCAAATAAAAGGGTCATTGCTCTTTTCTGCATGATAAGGGGCACCATTTCTTGCATTGCATGTCTTCAGAACTTGTTGGCCTTGAGACTGTATCTGTACCCTTGGGGAAGATAAACCAAATATGACACAGGCTATATAATTGTGTCAGTGTACTCTCAAATGGAGGAATTGCAGTGATACATTCCCTCAGTACATTATGCAAAGATTAAAGTTGATGCTTTTTATAGTCTGTAAAGTAAAAATACAGCCTGACTCTCTTTTCCCTAAGTCTGCTGTTTGCCTCAGTAAGGCTTAATTTAGGTGCCTGGACTAAATTTTAATTTAGCGGTATGGTTTCTAATCTGCAGCAGGGAAGGATGAGGCTGAGCTGCACTTCAGCTATTCACTTCAGCTATGCACTTCAGTAAATCAGCTATTCCTAAGAAATATGAGATTAACTCTGTTGTCCATATACACTTAAGTACATGTATTCCTGGACCAGTTTTCTACAGGAGGAGATGCTAAAGCCCTAACATCTGTTTCTCACAGTGCAAATCTAAGACAGATGCTCTTTTTATTTCACTTGTCACAAACACTACCATTTTCCCATCTTTCAAATCTTACAGATTAGAGTATCATTCCGTTATACCAACAAGGTTAAAAGGCAAAAACCAGTAGCAACATAAAAGTCAAGACTCACATTTAATACAGTGGGTGAGATATACAGACTCACAGCACCCTGAAGCACTTTACTCTCACAACTGCTATTTAGCAGAAAACTTGGCATGATGAGATGTGACATACATTGGGTGGGAAAGGATTTAAGTCATGTCATGTGGTTAACTCCTTACAGTTGAGTGGCAGAGAAGGGAAGGCACTGACCACAGCAAACTGTGGAGTCTGTATCAATTCAGTAAGGATACTTGTAATGTCTCTTTTTTTCAGACATGGAAAACGTATGGCTCAGAGAGATGTGCAGAATGACCAAAGTGTGTTGTTCAGAATGACATGGCATGTGCATAACCAATCACATTATGTTAACTGGACTACATGCTACACAAATTACTGAGTAGAATACTTTATTGAGAAAGATGTGATCAATGCTTGGGACGAGGTGACAGCCAAGCACTGAATGCGTGTTAGCATGAAAGTGAAATAACCAGGTATGCTTCTATAAGCAAGCATCCAAATTACTGTTTCAACTGTACAAACTGGCTTTTTTTGATCACTGGAATGCTAACCTTCCTACTCACTAAGCTTCCTCCAATAAAACGAGCTTGAGTAACACATGCAGTGGATAGGCATGACTGAACAGGCATGATCTATAATAGTATGTAATGGCTATGCTTTCATTATAAGCTTGCTCAGCCCTACTAGAGCAAATCTATTGAGTAAAAAGGCAAGAAGAGCTAGATGGCATCCACACAGGGTATGCTCTGCAGTTTTACTTCAGGCCAGCTCTACTCCATACCTGTGGAATAAACACCTTGTAGTGGCTGAAACACATTAGGTGCACCCCAGAAGCACATCCTGCTGTTGAATTTAACTCCAAAGGAACTCAGTTCACATCATGAGACAGTTTTGTGATATGAACAAAAGCACATTGGGTAGGGATCGTCTCAAGATTCAAATCAAAAGCATGCTTCTAGGACAGAACTGAACTCCAGAACCATCCCATAGTGGTTTGAGATGTAGTAGTAAGAGCACTCGTTAGGATTCTCCAACAGTTTTCCAGCACTAGTCCCACAAACTTCTTTGAGACATTCTGGCAAAACATTAGCCCCTTCACATACTATCTATTTTTGTTCTGTTCCTTTGTACTGTGGTGAGAAGAGATTCAACAGAGCGTCTTGACCCAGTAGTATAGGGCCTTATGCAATACTAATCCAATACACTAATTATATACAATATATGTATATACACATGTATACATTACAGATCACTGCACCAATGTACTTGTGAATAGATTTAAGTCATCCAACTACAAAATCAGATAGCTAGTCTTGGTGAGCCATTTAGCCTCTCGATAGCAGTGGAGACGAAAAGGAGCACAGCAAGACATCAGTTCATTCTCTAATGTGTGTCTAAGACAGGTATATCAAAACACACTTCAGAAATGGCTGTTTTTTCTCACATTAACCATAGAGGTTAATGACTAGTATCTTGGCTATATAAGTCTTCAAAGCTCCTGCCTTTCAATTTTCTTGTTTCTAGAACTATGTGGTTTTTCAGTTCAGTGAAAACTGGTTTCTCATTATAAAAAAACTATCACTCTCATAGTTGACTGCCACATGATGGGATTTACCATCACATAGGCTTAACATTGTGTCAGAGACTGAAAATATATACTCTGTATTAAAAATTCTAGGTGTTTGTTTTTTACAGTAGAAATGCAGAATAAACTATTAAAAATTGTGGTATCAATTTTCCTTTCTATTACCAAAATACTTAATCCACCAGGATTTGTAATACCTGTACTGGCTTCTTTCAAAACATACTGTTTCTGCGGTGAAAATAGTCTATCTTCGGAATGTTAATATGTGTGTTAGTTGTAGATTATTTTAACATTCCCCCTCATGCAGTTGCCAAACCCTCTGGCCAAAAGCACTGAGACATCAAAGGTCGTTTGGCCAAATGATTACTTTTGTCAGCTGGGTAGTTTCTTTCACTTGGATAATTAATCATGCTCTGCATATTTCTCAGCCTCAGCCTGTCTCAGAGAAACAGTATGTGTCATTATTGGTACTGGGTTTATTAAAGGCACAGCAAAGAAAGTAATTTGCAGATAATACAGAAATACAACTACAAAGGACAATAACATAATATTGGACATTGCACAACTGATAATAGAAATGCTTTACTTTGCTTGGAACTCAGATATTACCTAGTGGGGCATAGAGAAGGACCACAGATAAACATGGAAATCAGGTAGTTTAAATCCTACAGTCTTGTCAGATTGTAATTTGATTTGTAATAATTTTGCAAAATTACTCTCTTAGTTGTTATGCTGTGCAGTTTGCTTTCATATTGTAATTTAAGATAGGAAAGTAAGATATTTTGAAACATGGAAGACAGAAAGACCTAAGATATGGAGGACATAACTACAATCGGAATGTCTAAACTTGTGACAACGTTTTGAAGATACATACATTTTTGTGAGAAAATATATATTTTAAATTTTAGGAAGATTTTATATAGACATACTACAAAATGCCTATTTGCACTTACAAGTTGTCTATTTTCTATTTTGCAGTACAAATCAGTCCAAGCTTAGCCTTCATCTGCTACCGTGAATGCAAAAAGCAGCAGACAATAAAACCAAATAAACAAATACAAATGAATACAAAAAGTAACTCCTGTTACAAGCTTGTAAATTAGATCTATAAGTTCAAAAGAATCCTAAAGAAAGGAGATGATTAATATTTAATTGTAGTTAGTAAGCTCAGTTTTTAATGACTTTCCTTTATCAGCTGGGGGCTTTATTTTAGAAGAAAAGCATAAGCAGTAAACAGAACAATGTTTGTATTTTGTCAAGGTTAGAAAAATAAAAGGATATCCTTAAATTTATATTTGTGGGAACTCCAAGAACTTAATTTCTTGTGCACCTTTCCAGTTCTTTACCTAAAAAGCTATCCTCTTCTTTCTGTGGGACAGCATCAGTATCTTTAGAGTGATGCTTAGAAAAAAAGCTTTCCAAATCCAAAGAAAATGGTAAAGGATATGCAGATAAAAATAATTTATATATCATCATTTAATTAAGAGAAATAGAACAGGTGGAAACTTTGACTGTAAAATTTGTCCAACGTTTCCAAAAAGAATGCCCTTTTTCTGGTGCTTGTAATATTTTTTCTAAATTTGGTATATTCCCATCTAGGGCAAACATATTATTTAGCAAGTGTTAAAACATAGGTAAATATTTTATTTGAAGTGCTGTGGCTATGATGTCATATAAAATTTGGCAATATCAGGAATGGATTTTGTGATTTGTATGAGCCTTCTCATGAACTTATGCTGACATCCAGAATAACACAATTTTGAAAACACAAAGAATTACTTACATTGCTCAGATGAAAATAAACTCATCTCCTGTCACCCCACATGAGGAGACAGTGAGTGCACCATCTCTGAAGAAAGAGAAGCATCTTGCAGCAAAGTGCTATGAGGATCTTTCCTGCAAGGAATGTTCCTAGATATGCTGAAGAGAACTTGGTTAAAGTAATTATATGTGAAAACTTACTCTCTCATCTCTCTTTCAAACTTTCTGAGACTGATTTAAAAACCTGCACTTTCTTGTCTTTCATGATTTATCCCCAGCCAGCAACTAAGTACCATGCAGCCACTCACTCACTCCTCCCCTCCCAGTTGGGTGCAGAGAAGAATTGTAAATAAAAAGTAAAACTTGTGGGTTGAGATAAGAACAGTTCAATAACTAAAATTAAATATTATAATAACAATAATGTTAAACTATAATATTAATTTTAATTAAAAAGAATATAACAAAAAGATAGAGAAATAAAATGCAGTAAAAGAGAAGTGATGCTCGATGCAACTGCTCAACACCTGCTGACGACCAAGGAGTAATCTGCTGCTTAGTCATGGGTTTGTGTGGAGTCATTTCTAGTAATGGGGAAGGGGCTGTAAAGATGGCTTCTGTAAGAAGTTGCCCTAAACTCTCCCCAGCTCTGAGCCAGATCCACTTGTGGGGCTGAGACAATGAGGCACCTCCACTTTTCAAGAAGAAGACAAAAGAGGAGGTGGTAGAAGAAGTTGGATGAGGGAAAAGCAACCGTATGGACCTCAGGGTCAGTGAAGGAAGAGAGGAGGAGGTGTGCTGGAGGAGAAACCCCCCTGTACCTCGTGGTGAGACAGCAGCTGTCCCCCTGCAACCCATGGAGGGTAAAGGTGGAGCTGAGATCTGCTGGCTCTTCGTGAATGACCTCACGGCAGAAGGAGTGACTGTGCCTGTAGAGGGTATGGGAAGGTGGCATTGGAGCAGAAGGTGCCTGGAATTCTGCTGCTGTGGAGATCTCCGCTGGAGGAATTTGTGCAGAAGCTGCAGCCCCTGGGATGGACTCATGCCAGAGAGGTTCATTAAGGACTGTATCCCATGAGAATGACCCCATGTTGGAACAAGGGAAGAATGTGAGAAGTCTTCCTCCTATGAGGAGGAACAAGCGGCAGTGACTATTTCTGATGGACTGCCCACAATCTCCATTCCCTGTCCCCCTGCACTCTTGAGGGAGAGGAGGTAGAGATATCTAAAGCAGGGAGCTGAGCCCAATAAGAAGGGAAGGACTGGGGAAGGATATTTTAAACTGCTGGTTGTATTTTTTTTCTCATCATCCTGCTCTGGTTTTGCTTTCTGTCTGTTCTCTTTCTACTTGGTAGGGAATTAAACTGTTTTCTTCCATAAGTCAAGTAGTCGAGTCTGTTTTGCCTGGAACCATAATAGGCAGTGAGCTCTCCCTGCCCCTATCTCAATCCACAGGACCCTTTGGTAGCTTTTCTCCACTCATCTCTCTGGGGCCTCCACCATCCTATGGAAGGTGGGGGTTTTAGGGGGTGGTGAGCAAACAGCTGCATGGTTCTCCATTGCCATCTGGGCTTAAATCACAATAGCCTCCCTGTCAACTTCCTCCACTTTATATACTGGGCATGACATTCCATGGTATGGCATAGCCCTTTGGCTAGTTCAAGCCAGTTGCCCTGACCATTCTCCCTCCCAGTTTCTTGTGTATCTGATTGTCAGCAGAGCCTGGGAAACTGAAAAATCCTAAACTTGAGATAAGCACTAATTAGCAACACCTAAAATATTCCTGTGTTATCAACACTATTCTCACAGTAAATCCAAAACACAGCCCTGTACCAGCTGCTAGGAAGAAAATTAACTCTGCTCCAACTAAAACCAGGACATTGCCATAAACCTTCTCCAGTCTGACCATGGCAAAGTCAAATGCGGAATGGTGTCATGAGGGAAGGATGGAGGGTCCTATGCCATGTGGAACTGTGAGGAGCCCACAGCAGAAGGGAGAAGCTGAGTATTACTTGGTGGTGGAGTCCAAGGCATCCCTGGAGACAGGATCAGGGAAGGGAAACTTTGAAGGAGGCAGGGAAGAGGTGATGATACTACAGAAAAACAAGCAGAGGATCATATACCTAGCAGAACATATGCCCAGAGCCTGGAACAGAAATCAGGACTCCAGTTTTAGGTTTCTCTGCTATCAGCTGATAACTGTGACACCTGCTGTAAAGCATCTTGCCCCAGGTGAATGTTGCTCTGCTGAGAAGGGGATAACTCTTCTGCATGAAATTCTTTCAACTCAGACGGCCTAGGTCTCTGAAACAGAGGTACAGATTACAATATCCAGATGGTTATTTTTCTTTTTGTTTCTTTTCATAAAACAACAATTTAAACTAAAGAAATGAAAAAAAAAAAAATCCAAAATATCGTAGTTTATGATTGGGTAAGAACTGGGTAACATATATAATTTTAATTTGTCTATTGCTAATTGTGAATGTTACAGATATTATTATCTTTATTTACATGTTGCACACAATTTGGTTTTTTCCACAAGAATCCAACTTCATTAGCAGCAATTGATGATTCTCTATCTGAATCAACTGAATTTATGTGTGCTGAGCGGGCATTTGTATGTATTTATATACTATGTACTTATATATTGTATATTTATCCTTTCTGTTTAACAGTGGCCTTGTGTCTTGTTTACTGCACTTTATTAAATCCCTGCAATGAAAATAAAACATTATTAATTCCCTCATAGGATTTTCTATAGCTATCTGCATTATAGTATCTTAGTGCTTGATAGTTATTGCGTTCACATCGTTGCATTGGTGGCTGAGATGAGAAGGAATCAAATCCCATTCTCAGAAAGCTTTAACACAGAACAATTAAAGTAAAATAAATGCCAATTATTTTCACTATGTCATTTGACAGCCTTTGACTTACTATAGTTTTGATAATCTATTTCTACATAGTGTATAATGCATCCACAGCAGCTGCAAAGGTATAAATCCAGAGTCAAGCTGAATGGGTGGTTTACTTCTGTAAGGCAGTAGAGACAAGCCAGTGTTGCTTTGCCATAGGGACAGAAGCCAGAGAAAGAAGCAGAGCTATCAGAGTGGTCTCACAGAAGGTGTGAAGGAAAACAATTTTTCCCTCTTGGAAGTGTCAGATTTGAATAGATCCCAGAGAACCAGGTTTGCTGCTTCTACTGCAAGCAGAGGTAGGGTGGAAAAGATGAAAAGAGCAACTGATACTTCCAAGAGTTTTACTTCTTCACAGCCACACACACTGCCCTACATCCCCCCAACTTTCTCAACATCACAGTCAGCTCATCTTTCCAAAACCTCAATCAAGGCAGAGTAGTCAGTGGAGCACTGGCACTTTGAAATTATCTTTTTCCCTATTCCTACTCTTCTGACACATTCTACTGCCTTTTTTCTATATGCTTGTAGACAACCCTAAATATACAATTGACAAAACAATGTATGTAGTTTTGTGCATGTCATAGTTTGTGAAGTCCTCTGTCAACATTCTTTTGCTCAGTATTAAAACCTATTTGTTTCAAAAGGCAATTAACATCTTTGTTAGTGTGTAACTTAAGCTTTTCTCTTCCTTATAATATTAAATGATACAATAGTTGTTCCAAATACCTCAGTTGAATTGTTCCTTTTAAAAGACAGCAGTAATTGTCAATCAGCTTTCATTGTCTGAAGTGCTTACCTTTCAGCTCTGCTAAATATTTTCCTTTTCCTTCTTGCTTTTTCAAAAGCTCGATTTGGAACATCACATAAATTGCCTTGTTGTTTTTCCAGTTTTAAATAATCCAGTTAAAAGTCATTTTGCCCAGAGATAAATGCTGTTCAAAACCACAGGGGTGGCTATAAAGAAAAAAAAAAAAAAAAAAAAAGCTGTCAGAGGTACAAAGAAAACTGTTTGTCTACTGTATATAAAGACATAAAATGGAAAGTCAAGAGAGAGTAGGAAGGAAGGGTCAAGGAAACTTCAGAGAAGTCAGATTAAAATGAGATAGAAGGAAACAAGATAGTGTGGGTGAGACTAGGACAACTTTTCAAGGGAGAATGCCTAGAAAATGTCTTCATACGTCTAACAGACATATTTTTTTCAGATTAGTATCTCCCTGTTATATGCATGCGGCACTGGCTTTTTCCAAGAGTGCCTCAAGCACAGAATATTATTTTTTTTTTCTTCCCAAAGTAGTACATTTAGACCAGTGAATTCTGTGGAGACAATAGAACAAAGAGTCATCTAAAATCCATTTTAGCATATTTGAGTTTAAATCAGCAAGACTCACAGTTGGGGTAGATAGCAAAATAACACTTGTATCATTCTGGTGAATTTACACAGAGATAATTCAAATAGGAACATTAAAGAAAATGGTAAGCTTAGTTGTTCATGGTGAGGAGCAAGGACAGGGGAAATGGCAGTCATCATTACGCAGACACAAGGAAAATGGAAATCAAGCAGGGAGCAGAAAAAGAGTAGCAGCAGTGTGAGAAGAAAAGGCAAAGAATGGAAACATTCAGCAACTCCTCAGGAATATCTTAGATTCAATCTGCTTTCAGCTTCAGTTTGTTAGTTAACTTCAGCAACAATTGTCACTAGCTAAGGTCACTAGCTAAGCAAGACAACAGTTAAGAATTTCTGTCTGCAATAGGAGACACGCCTCCCAAACTTGACGGTGGTTTAAAATCTACTGGATGTGAAAGAAATGTGACAAGTCAAGAACTTGGGGTGCCACTTCTGAGTAGTTGAAGGAGAAGAAGTGGCAATGGATTTTCCTGAATGTGGCAAACTCCTTATGATAAGTAGAGTGATAAACTGGATACAGATCAAGTACTGTGTATATGGGGACTAAAAGGAGCACACATCTGTCCAGTTATAATTCCTTATAAAATGAGTTATCTGTCACTGCCTTTTTAGGAGTCCTTAACTGGGATTATTCATATTAACCCCTTGAGATCTGAATGTGGTATATAAATCACTTGTTGGTATCCTGTTCCTCATATGTTCATTTAAGGTAGGCAGGCTTGTCAGTTTTGGCAGTGCAGCATTAGAAACTGTACTTGCAGCAGCAAACTTCAGTCCTGTTTTTTAAGCCATGCTCAAGACATGACCTGCAAAGCCTGCTGTAGAGTTGAGTGTATGCCTAGTGCAAATTCAATGCTGCAAGATTTTTACAACAATTCTCTAAAGAGTTCTGCTAAGGATGTAAGAACACGGTTTTGAAAGGCTTTATAAGCCGGTCAAACCAGCACAAATAATCAAGCAGATGTAATGGTCACTTTTATTTCCTCAAGATTAGTCCTCTATGAAAACTGAAATCTACTGTCTATAAAACAGCTCAAAGAAACAACTGGAGATGATGTAACTTAGGTAAACCATCTCTTTATCTAACTTTACTATTGAAAGCATTAAATGTTCACTGTATGTATTACTGCTATCTCTACTTATGATAAATAAAAAGAGAGTATACAAACACCAAGTTACTACAGTATTCTTCTTCCCTTGCCACAGCCTGGTATTGAATTTTACCCTACATAATTTGCTGAGGTGCCACACTACAGAGAACAGAGAAAACTCTTCTTTATCCAATTTACTTACTAGCTTTGTATCTCCAGTGAAAACCTGAACAAACATAAGCTGCTGCTTGAAGTAGGACACATTTGTTTACTTTCCTTCCTTTTTGTATGTGTGTGTAAATTTATTCCTTCATTAATTCATCAGTTTGCTCATCAATTGAAAGACTGCTTTTATTTTTCTTAAAGAAACACTCAAGTCTTCCCTTTAAGTTTTTTAAGTGAGCTCCTGGAAGTCTTAGGGGTTTTTTTAAGAAACAAAGGAGTGCCACACAAAATTGGACAGAAAGCAAGGGCTTTAGTCCATTGAACCAGGAAGAGCAATTTTATTAAAATTGTATGAGCAGTCTAATGTAAAAGGTAAATGAAACATGGTCTTACTGATCTTTAAAGGTTTAATGGGATTTTCATTTCTATTATCACATTGAAGGAGAGCTCATTTTTCTGTTTGTGGCTTAGGATGCACAAAGTAAATGGGTCCCTAGGAGAAAAAAATATCCTCAGCACAAACATGGCTCACTCGCAAAAAGGAATAGTGAGCAAGCAGTGCCATCTACAGTCTGTGCTCCTGTGTTCATGAACAAGACTGGTTACCATGGTCGTCTCCTTCAGGCACAGTCTAGTGTAACTGAATGTCTCTCAGCAGCCTGCAGTACCCATCTGAATATCTATTCGGCATGCACAGAATAAATTTAGTATTTTCCATTATTTCTTCGGCAATGAGCTCTTTCTAGCATGCTCAACAATCTGAGGGTTTCTCTGAAGAAGGAAGAGTATTTTATTTTGCATTTTTTAACTAAAATCTCTAAAGGGCTGCACAGTATTCTGAGACCAAGAGGTTCCAATGTTGAAAGGAAAATAAAACCTTAACATAAATTTAAAATACCTTCAGTGAAGAGGCATCAAATCAGTAACATATATCCATGATATCCTACCAGGCAAAAAAAAAGAAAAAAGAAAAAAAGAAAAAAAAAATCCCGGTAGGCAAGAAAGCAATGATTATAAAGAATATTTAAATCAACAAAAAGCACAACTGAATTGCAGAACTTACTGCCTGTGGTTACTGTGGAGCCAGGGTTATATGGTTTCAGGAAGGAGTTAGAGCACTGCACAGATGGGAGCAGCTGGACCTTAAATGCTATTAAAAAGAGGAGTCTGGATGCCATTTGCTTTTCAAGGAAAGCCCTAAATCTCTGAGCTCCTTTGTGAGTTCTTGCACAGTGTTGCTTGTGTTCATTCTCTAGTCACCTGTATTTGCTGCTAATATAGACATGATGATAAACTACAGTGGACTTTCTCCTGACTCCATGCATCCATTACACTTTGCATTTGTAGAAAAAGCTGAACATGCTTTCAAGAACTAATCCTAATACGATACTAAAATCTCTAATGCAAATGAATTAAAAAACAGGCCAACAAAGGTCTAGTAAACCATAATTAATGGTAACCAAAATAATGGGCTATGCGTGGGATGTCCTTTACTGTAATGCATGTGGAAAGAAAGTTTGTCTTGTTAGATGTTTCCCCAGAAAAATCAGAAGATAGTCATGCAGGCTTAGAGATGGAGAAGGTGGCTGCAGCAGAAGATATCAGAACAAGAGTAAAGAGATTTTGTCATTGAATTTACATTGCATAGGGATAAAAGGAACTGATAACAGTGATTGCATTAACAAGTCTATGGTCTCTTTTTTGGAGAACCCAGATAGATGTCTTTCTACATTTACCCCAATTATTTAAAGTTGCGAGGACTCTGTAACTGACTTTATAAGAGACAGAAATGTAGACACTCCCTTTCATCAGAAGGTGCTGAGTAGGATTTATATATTTTCTTTCATTTCATTTTATGCCTAAAAGCAAATTCTCATTGTTAATCACAAAATACATCATCACAACTAGTCTCATTCAAGTTACACTTTTCCTCTTATTAATTTCAAGATTCTTCCATATTCTGAGCAGACTTGGGTGTGCTGGCACCTTCATTGTTTTCCACTTCCTTTTATTTCTTACTATCACATTTCCCTTTGGCCTTTAGAATTGCAGCAGCCTCTAAATGGTTAGTGAACACCAGATAAGCTGCATGAGATTCGCATGGTACCAGTTTGAAGCTATTCTTTTTTTCTGCTTTCAAAGGAATGAGACCTGATAGTTTCCACTTAAAATGTGTTCATTTAAAGGCTACCACATTCATTCTGGAGTTCTCATAGGACTTGCCTTCTTCTCAGATATAATCAAAGGAGGCTTCCAATGTTAATCTCAGTTCTTTTAATCAAAAGAATGCAAATCTTACCGCCCTATCTGAGTTTGACAACAGAAGGACTGATTACTACTTAGGGACAGGGGTTATGCTAAGCTTGTCTTCCAGGGTAGAAATATTTTATAGCTTTACACTGTCTGTAAGATGCTATCCTATTTCCCTTCCTCATTATCATCATCACTGATCATGTTCATGTTTGACTCTTGGATTGTACAGTAGTAGTACTGAATGACCATTTTTATTGCAAAGACTATATATAGCCTTGTCTCTAATAATTTTATTCCTGCTAGGGACTTTATGAACAAATTTTAATTTAATGTAGGGTGTATTTTCTATTGTAAAGTACATGTAACTAGTCTGGAAGTGGTATTCAATAAGGATAATGTGCCACATTGTTTGTTGTTTATGGACTTACTCAATTCTTGATGCGTGTTTCTGGTTAATTAAAAAATAACACTGCTTTTCAAGATGATGTTCTGTCTATATTCTGTTTAGGATAATTTCTACATTTTCTGTTGCTGTCCTTAATATTGTTCACATATACCCTAGCTGCTATGAATAAGATCATACCAACCATTCTGGATTGGAATGCTAACAGAAAGCAGCTAAAAACCAGAGAGATGTATAAAAAATAACTATTCAGAAATCAGGTTAGGGACCAAAGTAGATGATTAATAGTCTAGTGAATGTGACTGAAGTGAAGCTCGGTGGTTTTCTTCAATATGAATTAGACCCCTTCCTGTTCATAGTACATTTTATACAAATATAAGTAGTCAATGTTATGCAAAAGTAAATCTATAATAGTAGAGCTGACAGTGAATAAGTTCTGAAAACTCAACTTTTATTGATGAATCATGGATGTGTTTCAATCTTTTAAGGAATGAAAATCTGAGATACAACAGGAACTGTGAATGGATCTTCCTCTGTCTTCAAGCTAACAGATATGACAGAGACTTTAAAAGATGTTAAAACCTACTTTACGGAAGTCATCTCCCCTATGCTGGGATCCACTGACTCTTGCCCAAAGTATTCAACACATAATCAATACACAATACATCAATCTATAGACTCAAATTTAAAGTAATGTTATTAGAAGTACCCTACCACTTAGTCCGCCTAAAAATATGTATACCTGAAAATTCAAATTTCAGAGCAATGGATGACAAGGCATTTAATAAGCTGTGTTGATTTGGGCTTTTTTTTTTCTTTTTACTTAAGCCAGAACAAAACCAAAACTCTATTTCAAAGCTCTGATGGGTTTGCACTAGAACTGAAGCTGAAACAGTTACAGTCACAACTGAATCCAAGCTAGAATGGGCCAAAGGCGTTTGTTATGTGAGCCCTAGAACCCAAATGCCAAAGAATAATAATATAATCCCAGGATGAGTTTATAAATTCAATGATGATCTGTTATTTTGCTCTGGTCATTCTTATCTGTCTAATACCTTTTCTTTGACTGGCCCATTTTTTTTTCCTATCAAATTAACCGCAATATCATTTTGGCTCATGTAAAATTTGCATGAGTGAACTATGAAACACTAAACTATATTAAAAAAGAAAATTACTGGGATAAAATCAGGGAAATTTTACAGTTTACATTTCTCTTGCTGCACTTTTCAGACAAGCTAACACTAGCCAAAATTTCCCAACTAATATATATTTCATTTTAAACTCTCAGGCTAGACACGATATTATTGAATCTGCCTTAGAAAACATAAAAGCTGATTCTGTCCCTTTTGAGCCTTTGCAGCACAAGATGTCATTCAGGGAAGCTTAGATTGAAGGAAAATTTGAGTGTATGGAAGCAGCCTACCATCAACTGAAAAAGTCTTGCACAGATTTATCTTGAAACTCCCTGGGAACAAGTGGAAATGTGGGGGAAGAGGGAGAAGAATCACACCAAGTGTTGCAGGCTAGTTTAAGCTGTTTTGAGGTCTGATTTCTGTCCTGAAATACTTGCTTGGTGTTTTAATTTAGTCAGATGCTTTGTCAGAAAAAAAGCAGAATTGGAAAATCATTAATTTTGCATATTTTTTTTATGTTGGCAGATCCAATATGGACTTTTTCAAGAAAATATTCAGAAAAAAATGCAGGTTTACGTTTTCATAAACCTTTATTTTTAGTCTTCTGTCACTCCTCTTAATCTGAGCATGTTTATCAGCACCATTCCTCTTGGGCTGCCTTTGTAGAGATATAATGTATTCTGATCTCATAGTGTCTATTCATCTATAATGCTGTTGAGTCAGTTGCAGGCGTATTTGAACATTTGATAGTTTAACCTTGACATAAATGGTAGTTGAATATCTTTTTCACCCCACCCAAATATGTTCCTGACGAGTCATCAATTTTTACTTCCATTCCCCTGTCATTATTATACTTCCATTTTTACAGCAGAAAATTTCCCCCTTTAAAATACTGTTCATTATCCAGAAATAAATGACACTGCCATCATGCTTAATAGACATTAGTTTTGTGAGAGTGTTCGCAGTGTGCTTGTGGGTGAGTGCATATTCTTTCTGAAATTTTATCTCAAAGCTTAGCTGAAAATCTGCTTTTTGGTTCCAAGCAAGAATGCAAGTGCATTCATAAGGAAAATACAGCTAGTAAAAATGTTTTTAGAAATGCACTCAGAATCATATGGTGACTAGCCTTATCATTCTATCTTCTCATACTGATGTAGTGGTGCCTCATGTAACACAGCCCTGTACTAATATAGGTCAGAAATGCAGATTGATCTAAAGGTAGTTTTTAGGTGCCACCTGAATAATGGATAATTATTCCCTGGCATGAGCCTATACATCACTTGGAAGCTGAAACTACATAGAGGTTAAAGTGTGCAGTTTCATAAGCTGATTGTGGTTCTCAGACTAGAAGCTAGGCCCCTTTGAATCAGAAAGTAGTATGATCCCTTGCCAGTCATGAAGATATTTTGAATGATATAAGGAGATATGCATAAATTGACTAAAGATTAAACTAAAAAGACACAGAGTCAAAGAGATAGCACTTCCCATTACTATTACATTTTTTTTATTGTTAAAATACATATTCCTACCCAGCAATCTTTCTGGATAGCTTAATAGCCTATAAATTATATCTTTTTCAATCTACAATAAATTTACATCGCTAATAATTTCCTCTTTTTTTCTTCCTTTTGTTTTTTTCTTTCAATTTACCGTATGAAAAGACTTACCAATGAATTTTCTTAGCCTGCATAATAAGTGAACTGACAAAAAGAAGTCTTGTTATGATAATGGCATATACAGTGAGGGTTTTTTATGGTTTTTCTCCAGAAGATTATGTATTTGTCAGTAATTTGCCAAAGTATACTAGAACTATAAAACTGAAAAGCTAGAATGCCTGCAGATGCCAAAAGACTGGAATTAATTAAATATATGGAGTAATAAGTAATGAAAAGCTTTTATGCACTACAGTCAATAAAAAATACAGTCATAATTAACCAATAGTGAAATATTCAGGAACAAAAGTTTATAAAGCTCAAATGATGGAAGAAATTACAGTTAACTTTACAATTCTATTGTTACTGGGAGGAAAAAAAATAAGCTTGATATAAGAAGATTCAGTTTTATGTAGCTTCTTTGTTTGCCATATTTCCTCAAATATGCTAACAAATTTTTAGACTCATCTGTGTAGATCCCCAGGATCATAGCTACAATTTATAAAATCAGGTTTTTAAGTTACTTAATTATATCAAATTATATATAGTGATATTAATCTTTTACATTCTAAAATGTCAATTAATCAGAATGAATTACTTTGCTAAGTCTTTTAATATTCTTGTAGAAACAAGAAAAATCCAATTTTATGATATCTTTTAAGAGAAAAATTGTTTCAGTATTTTTATGTTATATTTGAGCATATTGTGAAGCAGGCAAGGAATTTGATTTGTTCTGCATATGGATGAAAGTTTCTTGTACTAAAGCAAGAGACTTACTATGCTACTAAATTTTAAGTCCAAAAAAGTTGTTTAAAATAATCTAGATTGCACTACCCCACAACCATAATAGCAACTAGAAGCAAAGCAACATCATAATCTCAAATTTTTCAATTTGTCAAACTTAGATTGTTTCTTCCCCAGTAACATCTCTTTTATTAGTTTTCCCTGCAGGTACCACTGAATGTTTCAGTTTGGCTTTGTACTCTGACAGGGATTTTCCCAGTATGCTTCTCTCATTGCTGTCTTAAATCTAGTAGCCAGCAAGGTGACTGCCCTGTGTGGTTGCTGTGGGTTAGGTTGCTTCTCTTTCCTTCTAAATAATCTATTTTTAAATTTCTGTTTCTTTTGACATTTTCCTTCATTGCTACTTGTTTACTGCTTTCTTACTTGCTGCTTATTTGCTTTACTGAAAATGTTCCTGGTATGAGTAAATCCTAGTTTAAAAAAGTAAAGTAAAAAAATTAAGTAAAAAAAGAGAGTGGATATGAAACAATATCATCCCAGGGGAAGGAGAGTTTATTAGCACAGATAGAATGGTTTTAAAGTAACGTAATAAAAGTACTCAGCTACCCTAACAAAATTATATGGAAGAAAATAAAATAACTTGCAGTAATTTGCAGTAAATGCTTCATAGAAGATCTGTGAAAAATTATGAGAAAAATTAATCATATGGAAAAAAATATTACCAAGTATTTAAGAAGCTAACACAAAGCAAAAGTTGTCCTACCTACCCTACGAAATAGATTAAAGTCATAAATGAGTATAAAATATGGAGAGTTACCTGTGAGGAGTCAAATATTTTACCGATGTTTGACAAATAACGCCACCTGAGTATTATTGTATATACTAAATAACATCCTTAAGTCTTAAGATTTGGATGTCAGGGACATTTTGTAACCTTCTGAGAATACAGAACTCTATTGCTGGAGTAAACCATCTAAAAATGTTGGGGAAAGGGAACATGAGATTATGTGATGGATAAACAACATGTTTAATAATAACATTTAGTGCTGCTAAATGTATCTGCAAAATTCTCATTTTCATATACTAATGAGAATTTCTTGTCAGCCTCCAGTAAATTCCGTGTTTCATGTTTATTTGTTCGTTTATCTCAAAATTGTACTCACAGGATCTTCAAGTACAGTCAAAAGTTGATACTGCGAATCCTCCCATTTCTTGCCCTGTGTTCCAATATTTTAGCAGTGTCCCATTGACTTTTTCACCAGCTCAATTTTCAAAGCACTGCCTAAGGTACAAAACCTGCTTTTTACCACTTTCACATTTCACATCTGCCACATCGGAGCAGAAGAGAAGAAAATCTTTTTAATTGTGCTTCCCAAAAGCAGTGATCTGTTCTCTCCCCTGACACCCTCCAAACACATTTTTATTTTCTTTACTACAAATGCAGCAAAGATCATTGTACTTTCTCAGTAGGCTACAGAGAGCTTACAAGAAAATTAACATCTCAAATGTGGCTCAGTGGTATATTAGTGTCTGAGATCTGGCAAGAGGTCAAGACAATGGAATTTAGATCTGGGACTAGAGAGCACAATGTCTCATAAGAAGGGAGGCTTTCACCATGATAATAAATGGATGCCAAACAAGAAGGAGTCCTTAGACAATTTAGACATAGATTTCAAAGGCATCCTCCAAAAACCTCCTCTAACCCTTTCCCATGAATGCTTATTGAAGTATCCTGCTCCTCAACAGCTTGTCTGCAGGGAACTGCCATTTGACAGATCATTACCAGAACTATGTAGTAAAATCATGTTATAAAGCCATGTTATTCTACCCTTCAGGTAAACTTAAACAGCAAACACCTGTGTACAGTCAGCTCATTTCTACATTTTTGTGGGACCCAGTTGACTATGTAAGGTAGCTGCTTTATTCAGAGCAAGACATGAATCAAAAATTCAGATGTGGATGTAGAATATGCAGACTTCAATTTCCCAAAGCAAGAGATAAGTTTTGTTCTATTTTTACTTGTAGAGTAAGTGTTCAGTGTCATTTACAGCTTGATAGGATGGGATGGGATTCATCTTTCCTGTAAGGGCACTGGAATATTTGGGAGTAGACTAGCAAACTTAATAAAGAGGTCTTTAAACTAAGGTACTTGGGGGGTGGGGGGGAGAAGCAAAATAGAACAAGCTGTCCCCTCTAGCTGGGAAACAGGGCAGGACAGGGAATGCAATGATAAGTGCCCTTCATCTGCACACTGGGCTGATATATGGAAGGCTGACCACCTGAGGAAGAGTCAAACTGGAGAGGAACCTCCTGCACCCACCCAGGGAAACCTGTGTGTTTGAGTAAGCCCCTGTGCTGCCTCTACACCAATGCACTCAGCCTGGGGAGTAAGCAGGAGGAGCTGGAGATGTGGGTGTGGATGTGGGGCTATGACCTTATTGCAGTCACAGAGACACGGTGAGACAGCTGCCATGACTGGAGCACATCCATGAAGGGTTATATGTTGTTCAGGAAAGACAGATTGACAAGGTGTGGAGGTGGAGTTGCTCTCTATGTGAGGGAGCAATTAATGTGTACTGAACTGTGCCTGGGTGGTAGTTGAGGAGCGGGTAGAGTGCTTATGGGTAAAAATTAATGGGCAGGGCAAGGCAGGTGATATTGTTGTAGGAGTAATGGGATGAAGCTGGAACACAAAAAGTTCCACTTAAATATAAGAAAAAACTATTTCACTGTGAGGGTGATGGAGCAGTGGCACAGGCTGCCCAGAGGGGTTGTGGAGTCTCCTTCCTTGGAGGTCTTCAAGACCCCCCTGGACATGTTCCTATGCAACCTGATCTAGGTGAACCTGCTTCTGCAGGGGGGTTGGACTAGATGATCTCTAAAGGTCCCTTCCAACCCCTACCATTCTATGATTCTTTGATTATCCTACATAACTGTTTCACAGGGCTAAAATATATATGATGTTCCAGGAAGCAAAATTTACACTGCAGTGAAAACAGAGGTCTCAGACCTTAAAGAAAGTGAGTGAGTGGAAAGGACCTGGCTTGTCCTCAGCAATTTGAAGAGCCACGTGGGATATTATAGGAGCTACACTCCTGCAAGGGGCCAGACCTTCTCATTACAGTGCAGCAGCATGTGATAAGGGCTACAAAGGCCAAAACAAAATGCTCAGCTATTTTACTATTCCTGCCAGTTACTATTTATACCATTTTATAGTTCAAACTGAGACTGGAATAAGATGTAGCTGCAACAAATATATATATATGCAGACACATAACTTCATAAATGTTTATTTTAATACAATCACTATATTTATATAAATGCATTAGATATTTGTATTTGTAAAAAGTAAATATAAGCATGCATATATAAATGGTCATCTTGAAAAAACAGATTGAAATTTCAGAACTACATTTTCCCCCTACTTAAGAACATACTCCATAGGACACTCAGTTACTAATCCTTATTTGAGGTATTTCCCTATGTCAGAAAAGCCATGATGGAACTATTTCATGTCAGGTTTGATTATTTAGACAATTTACAATAGAATACAGAATTAAAACAGAATTATTCCTAATTCAGATAAGCAGTTTGATTCAGAATGTCTTTCATGCCTTCTGTGCTTCCCATTTGCATTAACATTTTTGGAATGAAAAGGAACATTTCAAGACTTTTTATTGTCTCAGCAGAAAATTCAGACACCTTATTTCTTTACCAACTAAAAATACAAGTTTTACCTAAAAATTAGGAAGTGTTATTTAAAAAAAAAAAAAAAATCAAGTTTTTTGCTTCGCTTATTTTTCTGAAACAGACTGCAAAACATATTGCACAATATTTCAACTGGAAAGGAAAAGGCACCCTTCCATGAAATTTAGTGTTTCACTGAAGTAAGTGAAACAGTAGTCATGAAATACTGTGTGAGAAAACAAAATAAAAAGTTAAACTCCCTTGTGACAAATTACACTGCTTGAGGAGAAGTCATGTTCTTAGTGGTTTAAACCCTGACAGTAAAATACCACAAATTTCCTCTGAGGGTAGTGATTGTGTTTGACAAGATGCTCATCATTTCTTCTGTATCTTTCAACTGCAGCTGCATATCTTCTTTTACTTTCAGGAATATGCCTAATATCGTAAAAGAAGTATTTGCAATACAGAGATCTGTTACTTTTATGCATAGCTATCAAAACCCCACCATTTTCCAATTTTATGGTTTTTTTTCTTCTCCTAGGACCTTTAGCCTTCATGTGACATACCAAAGTCACTTTCTGTTTGTCTGGGAGTCTTGTGTGATCTTCAGGAGATCTCCTGTGGAGGGAATCACTGTGTTCTAGTCACTCTGACCTGGTGACCACTGACCTAGTCTACATCTGTCTGCCCTGTAAGCACCCTGTAACTGGTGATGCTCAGTTGCTGAAAATTGCTTTCCCTTCCCTCTTTCCCCCAAGACATCTCAGCTTTCCAGGTTACATACCTTATTTATGTATTTTCTGTAGTCGATAGTTATCTCTTTTAATTTTTTATAGCAATCGTGCAAATGTAGGTGTCATCTTGTTATGCAGACTTTGTAATTGCATTTCCCTGTGGATGTGTGGGTTTGTTAGTTGAAAGCATCAGATTCCATCCATCAGGCTAAGGAGATAACAAAATAGAGGAGATATATCTATATTAAAGGAGCAAATTTGCAAGCATTTTGACCCAGACATATTATAAAGCCAGATGGACCACAGTGTCATGAATATTATTCAAGATATTAACTGAAAGGACTGTTCAGTGCACACATTCTGAGAAAACAATAGTAAAAGAAAGGAGCGAAGAGTGTCTTCCCTTTCTCACAAAATGGACATAACAAAGATCAAAAGATCTTTCATTCTCATTTTCCTTGGCATAGCATCAGAATCAGAGCTGAGAGAGGGAAATAATCTCTGTGACATTTGTATGTGAAACATTGACTTTTCCACAACAGATTTAGCAAAACATTAGCCTAATTAATTGTCACCAGGTTAGATTTTGTTTGATTTTCTCCTCCAGCTCTCTAGGATTATTGTTAGGGATGGCTGACAAAAGTGTGTCAGGAGAGAATGAAGATTCCAAGACTGCAACAAAACCTGCTAGTAGTAGAAGCTGGGACACAGCAGGGTCAAAGATGAAGCCTACACTAGAATTGCATCACAAGAGGATCTGTGAGTGAAACACTGCATTAAAGACCTAAAGGCTTCACTCTAAGGCTTTAAAGATATTTTACTTTGAACTAACTCCAGCTTAGTCCCATGAACTGGATGCTTGCAAGCAGCTGAAGCTCACCTCCTGGCTTAGATTTATCTGAAAGGAATCTAGCTCCTGCTCTCCCAGACCTGTGAGCCAAGGCATGATAGATGGGACTGACTGGAAAATTAACTTCAGAGGTACACTCCCAATCCAAATGATACCGCTAATGTTGATGACCCTTATACTGTGTGAGAGAGATACTTAGGTAAAGTCTTTTTTTGAAAATAAGACTGCACATTCAACAGCATATTGAGAGAAATAAGAGATTTTAGGTGCAAAGCAAAATTACTTGTTCTCTTCAATAGGACTTTAAAAACTGCAGATATTTTAAACTAGTCTGATGATGTATTTGGGGAGGATTCTGTTTGGGTAGGTTTTATATATATATATATATATATATGAATTCCACAGATCTGATTTAATTCTCGTTTAGGCCTAAAAACCCAGGAGCTCTCAATGAAACATTTATGTCATCTATGTGTTGCCTGGCTCAAGTCAATTCTGTTGCTTCTCAACTTTCCCAATACCTCCCATCTTTAAAAAAATATATCCAGAACATAATCTAAGAAGGGAGTGCTGGAATTTTTCCATTGTTGATTTTAAAATTATTTTTTTTAAACTTGGAAAAAAAATAAAACAATACACATGCATAATTACAGAAGTTACAACACTGTAGTCATTATGTTCTCATATTTAATTTCGAAGGAAATAAATTTTACACAGGTTACAATGCTGAAGGGGAAAAGAATATATGCATATAACAGCTTCTATTTCTGTTGTGAAGTAATACACCTTAAACAGCAGTAAACATTCTAATGAAATAGCAGCTGAAGCAATAGAGCATGAAATTAATATGCATCAAATGACAAAAAGGAGATGATCAGTTGATGGGCTGTTCCATAAAGTTTGCATGCATAATTCAAATGATGTTTAGCAATTCATGGATCTCACAGTCCTTTTTTACTGCCAAGTTACATAGTATGTTTGTTCAAATAATATCATTTTATTCATTGCAAAGTTTAAACAATTCAGATATCAAATATTGATCCACCCAAGAGTGCTTTACAAATGGACGCTAGGGCTGGCAGGAAATAAATGTAGCAAAGATTTTACTGAATACAAAGACAGAGCAATTTTTCAATTTTGATTTGGTATATTTTTTTAATTTTCTTTTTTGAATAACTTTTTTCAACATAACTTCTGCTCCTGGAGAGAGGCATACTAAAACTGAGAAGTCTTCCAGTTTTCAAGTTGATTAGTTGAACATTATTGAAACATAAATGCCTGTAATTTGAGATGTGAAAAACAACACCATATAGATTGCCTATGGAGAAAGAGTTGGAAAGGGTTCAGATACAGAGCACTTTGTATATGATACAGAAAGAGTTTGAATTCTGTAATCAAGAAACAGTCTGACATATTCTGATGTTTGCATTTCACATCCAGATAGGAACAAAACATTTTTCTTAATATACAAACTCTTGAGCTTAATACAAAATCTTGTCCTTTCAGATTAAGAATTATAATACAGGCATAAAGTGATTCTAGCTCTTGAGTCTTCAACAACAGCCAGCAATAGTGAAAAAGGTATCAAGAAAGTGATATGTTCCTATTATATCTCTGAGAATATGTAAGATTCCTAAAAGGGGCATGAACGTAGCAAAGGGGCATACAGCAGATTATTACACATTTATGCAGTTTCCGGCTAGTTGGTTTAAGGATAGCACTGACATTGGATATTTAGATTTCACTAACAATTTTTTTATCTACAAATCAATTGGTTAATTAAATTAAAAAGAGCACAGTCAGATGGACCATGAAGACACGGTATAAAGATATTATTATTATTTAAGTATTAATGCGCCATTGGGAATCTTGTCATCACAGTTTTTAAACAAAATAATTTCTCTTGCTGTGGGACTTTGAGGACTCTTTCAAAATCAGAATGCCTGAGAGAGGCCAAAGTAAGGTGATGTATTGGCTAACTGAAGCATCATTAGCCAGGAAAGAATATCCAATGTAAAAAACTTTCCAAATGTGTCCAAATGTTTCACCTGCCATTAGTGTAAGAGAAGTCTAATGCTAAAGCTGTACAAAATACAGAAATTCTGTTTCACAGAAAATTTCCAAATAGTTTTTAATTGAAATGAAGCACAGCATTTTTGTTACACAGGAGATCCTTGAAGGGGAAGAATACCGTCTGTCAATCAAACCTAATTCTTGCTACTTCATATTGGTGCTCATCAAAGTTAAAATGTAAAGTTAAAGACAAAACTAAGACAAGCAATTTGAAAACAAAAAATGATCTGTTGTTTCAGTGATATCAAGAAGGATGTTTGACTATCAACAAAAATTCATACATTTATTTTCAAATAAAATTACTGTCAAATGCACATAATTCTTGAAATTTTAATAGTGATAAAATTGCACATTCTCAGAGGACTTAGCCCTTCTGACTGAGAAGCTCCATTTTAAGAAATGTAGTAACTAGGGCCCATATATTAGGAAAAAAGCAGAAGTATCAGTTGAACCAAAGGCCTGTGCTACCTATAGATAGAGAAGGCTTCATTAAGCAGAGTGGGCCCCTTAGAGACATTTCACTTTGTGTAGCCCTGAAACATTCAGTGGATATACATCATAATTTTAAATCTGTTCTCCTTCTCTAGAGGCACATATGATTTATGTAGTGCTACAAGTTACGACTAAGAAAATGTATAAAACTTATTTGGAATTCTTTTTGGACACTTCTAGTCACTTGAGATGAAATCCTAGATATACTGAATTTGCTGGGAGGCTTGATCATGATTTTTAAGTAGTCATGATCTCTTTCAACACTTAGTGTCTATTTCAGCATTACAAACTTGCATTTAGCCTTCTTAGACATTCACAATTTCTCCTACTGAGTAGAATAGAATGATTTAACATTGTGAAGATAAATGTGGAGATCCCAAAGAGGGTTTTTTTTCTTTGATTATGTGCTCTCATTTTCTTGTGACTTTATCCCTTTGTCCTCTCCTATTTGATTTTCTTGCTAAGCACCTATTGTAATAAAGTGCCATGTTCAATGGGGTTGCAGTGAGTGATTTAAATAATAGCAGGTGTAGATGTGTAGGAATTTTTACTGTAATGCGCTACTGTGAAGAACTCATGCATTTATAGTGCAGTGTATTTCTGAAACCATTATGGCAATAAGCCAATCAGCTCAAATGCACCAGGGGCACTGCTGCAAATGTATAGAACTGATGGAATTCATTTCAGCCACTTATTCTTGAGGTAGGATTAAAGGAAATTTTAATCAGTTCATGTATATCCAATTTGGCCTGAAGCTTTGAGCTCTGGCTATAGTAGAGCTCTCAATCTGAGCACAGATGGGGCTGGATAGTATCTGGGTGAGAAGCTTCCAAAAAACACGAAATGCTGCAATGTGTAGGTGTTGGTAACTCACTAGGCAGTTCCCTGCTTCCTTCAGGTCTGCTCCTTACATCTGTGTTTTTCACCATGGTAGCAAACGAAAGCTTGCTAGAGGTATTTCCTTTGAAGATAACAGATAAGATAATGTTCCTTATCAGTTGAAAATCCTATTATGTTTTCCAGTACTAGCCTTGATATTGTGTCTAGTTTCCAGCTCAAGTAGTTCCATTGTATTCTGTCTGCTTTTTCCCCATTTCATTTTTAAAAGGAGCAAATTAGAACTGCTGTCAATACAAAAAGGCTGTGACTACATTTTGTGGAGAATTAGTTGAGGCTGTCTATGTTAGAAGAAAGGGGGTTTTGTTCAGGGTACTAGTCATGATCAACTACAAAAGCTCACTTTTATCCACGTCTGTTGGGAAACTCTTAACTTTAGGACTGTTACATTGTTAATATAGCCTCTATCATCTTTTTAAATTATCCCAAATCCTGCAGTTCAAGATTTATTTTTCGAACTATGACTTCAGTTGTGCCAGAGTACCTCAGTTACAATTTCAAGCTGCACTGCGGTTGGTAATATTTTTAGCATGTTAGGTAGGTAAACATAACATAACTTACAGCACACTATTCTATGCGGCAGTTGCACATCCAGAAGACACAATGTAGTGCAAGATGTAATATGGACTGCTCTGGGGTAAAAAGGCCCTTTTTCATGTGCTTTACACCATGACACCCTTTGTTTTTAAGACTACTTTGCTATGCGGGATAGGGATGTCTCAAATCCACTTCTAATACATTTGCCACTCAAGAAACACTGTAAAGCTCTTCAAACTCTTCAAGCTCTTTTTACTGACTGAGTTCCCTCACACCACAACTGTACATAGAAGCTGGAAAGTGAATTTGGTGCTCAGAAGCTATGCTGAAACACTGATGGGGTGTGGGCGATGTGGCACCATGGCTGTGTGAAATGTCAGTCATGCTATGGGCCAAATTATGCTTGAGTTACTTCTCTTCATGCTGTGGGCCAAATTCTGCTCAACTTACTTCTCCTGGTGGTAGAAAAATCAGCAGAGTTGCATGAATGTATACTAAGGGTCCCGTCTTAGCCTGAATTTACTAACCTACCAACATCGTCATGAAATTACACAGTGGATCACAGAATTTTCTCTGCTTCACATTGTTTGCAGATAAAATGGGTTGGAAAAAGTATGATGGAGGAGGTAAGAAGGACACTGTGAAGTTATATGGAGGAACATTACTTTTATGAAGTGCTTAGGAATCAAAAACTGCCTTTGCATGCATTGACACACCATCATCACATCTCAGTAACTCGCCCCCAAAACTAACGAACGTAGACAGGATGCTAACTGATGTAATTTTGGTGATGAAATTATCTATGATCTACCAAAATTCATTCAAGAGATGTTATCATTCTGCACTGTTTCAAAGAAACAGAGAAAAAAATATTTTCTGCAGTCATGGGAATGTATTTTGAAAGACGGAGACAGAGCAGCCTGACATGCAATATTATATCTGTAACAGAATGTCCATAGTTATCATATATCCCAAAAACAAAAGCACATGGGATATCAAATTTGTTTTAGGGAGCAGGTGGTTGGGGTGGGCTATCTCTTATTCTCTTGCATCTGAGCTATTTTTTTAGTCTTACTGAATTTTTAGTCACTGTAATTAGTTACAAGAAAAAAATGAATGTGTTAGGTTATCTGATAAAAGCTTGTCTGCACACCCACAGAGGGGCTCAGAGACACAGTGGAGGGCGGGATCCCAAATATTACCCTGACTAGCTACTGCCAGGCCCATCCCAGGAGCCCTCAGCCCATCAAATCCCAGAGGTCAGAGGAACACAAGGGCAGGCAGGGGAGCATCCAAATTGAAGATTCAAAGGGAAGTGAACACTATAGGTGTAGATGCAGTTGTAGATGCTGCATGCATGTGCTCTGTGTGCAGGTGCCTGCTGGGAATACATTTTCAGCCTCACTACCAGCTAGACCTGGAGACACGAGAGTGGCAGCAGTCTCACCTCCCTCAAGCTGTCAGATCTGACATGATATACTTTATCATGATATATTTAGAATTGCCAGTTCCAGATTCCTTTAACAGAGTAAACACCAGTTTTAACAAGTCTGAGTAGGTCTGCTGCTTAGCTTCCTGAATGCAGCCCTTTCCTTTGACAGGACAGATTTATTTCACTTGTCAGAAGTAATGTCTGCCCCAAGTGTCCACTGGTCACCATGGCAGCCTCAATCAGTGCTGGCACCAATAACGTGCAGGTTTTAAATTCCCTATTAAAACTCTCAAATACAACAATACATCTTACTACATCCTGCCATTTAAATGTTAGATTATGAAAGGTCAGACACACCTGACTTACAAATGGAAGGAGGATTTCAAGATACAGATACTGCCTTGTATGTCTAACTTTCAAAGTTAGCGGTGACGGCTTTTCTAGATGAATAACTAGGCACATTAATGAGGACTTGCTTACATACATAAAATTTGTGTGATTTCATGTGTTGTTCAACAGAAATCCTTGAATTATACCAATATTCATATGCAAAACATTTTGAAGAAGAAAATTAATTAAACTGAGAAAAGAATAATACTTCAATAGAAATTGGAAAAAAAATCAAGGAAAACTGAAAGATGTCACAGAAAAGAATAGCTAAAAATGCTGGCATTCATGAAGCAGCACTGCAAGGTATAGAAGATTATTAATATTCACTGTGAGGATTGCTGCAAATATCCATAGACATTTAAAAATCTTAATTGGTGATTCCAGTCTCAAGAGAGAGGGAAAAAAAAGCTTATTACTGAAAAGTACATGAGCAAGAAAGAATGCTTTTGACAATGTCAGCATGGATCCCAGTCACTTTTTCACAGGCATAAGGTGAATATTGATTAATGTAATTCCCTTGCCCTTTGGGCTGTACTTTTTTTACATTTCTGTACGGAAATTCTGCAATAGGCTTCAGTTGAGATTTTTCCTTCTTGTTTCTTAGGATGCATAGGAACAGTATTTGCTTTCTTTCACAATAGCAATGATATGTTTCTACTGCCTTAGTCTTAACCAGTTTAATGTGCAAAAAAAAAAAAAAACCATGCTCTTGCACAATGTCAGCAATTCTGCAGAGGAAAATGTTGATAGAAATGGCAGGCTGCTGTTAGAAGCAGTGATGGCATTATGAGAAGCCCAAGCTCTCTGTGAAAAGAGTCAAAGGGGGTCTCTAGGAAACTATGGAGCAGCAACATCTGTGATTCACTGAGTTCTCACGAGAGAAAGCATTCTGGATGTGTTTTATTACAGGGTTTTGATGAAACTGAGATGGCACCATTGAATGTTTCCAAGATTAGAAATGTTAACATTTCCTTCATCATATTTGGGAGCTGCTTGTGGTGGAGTATGGCATAGTAGACAGAGAGATACCTGCTGTGTTGCAGATTTTGCCAGGCACTAAGCAGCCGTCATAAGCTCCTTTAATCTTTCTGCTTTCTTTTTACTTTATTTCATTTTTCCTCTTCTCTAGCAAAATTTCTGATGCATGAAAGCTTGTGTTATTTTGAAGTAAAATGTCTGCAGTAATGACAGTGTTTAACTTTTGATGTAAAGCATTCTTCTTTGGGCATGTTGCAAACAAGATTAGCTGTTTTCCTTTCATGTTCTCTGCATACTAATTCCAGTAGAACTGCTATGTTATACAAGCACTTGGTTCCTTTTCTCCTTTTCTTTGTCTTCTATTGTTTAAAACAGCTTACAGAAGTAAATTAAAATCCACTCTTAAGTGGAACCTGTTTCTCTCAGGAAAACGTAATAATGGTCATTGAGAAAATGGCACATGCTGATACTGTAATACACTGCATTTCATAGGCTCAAGGCAATTAGGCACTGAAAAGTACCCATCCACAGAGTTTACCCACCCACACTGACAGTTTAAGAACAGTCCCTCTAGGGTATTTTGACCAGTCTAGTTTTCAAATTTCACAGTCAAGATCATCCTGAAAAAAGAAAATCGAAGAGATGTTTCAAATATTTGTGGCTTTAAGAACAAACACTACAATCATGAGGTTAAAGAAGCATTCTGATTTATCAAAATTCAATTTCAATCTATGTATGATGTTTAAAACTGCAGCTGGAAAATATGTTTTAATGCTGGTGCTTGACTATCAGGAAGTGCTAAACTGATAGAAAAGGTGATCACCTGAAGTCCCTTCCAGTTGTATGGCTACTTAGAAGAACAGAATATACACTCACTATAATTTATGACCTGTTTCAGCTTTACTGCTTCTCTTCATATTTTTTTCCTAGTCACCTTTACTGTCCTGTAATAAAAAAACTGATGGAAAAAGGGTTGGGTTTGGTTGTTGGTTTTTTTTTTTTTCTAATTTTCTTTCTACAGTTTATCTTAAGGAAATATTGAGAACAAATCAAATCCAAATGTACTGGATTCTTTGGGAGCCAGGCAAAACTGATTAAGCAGTGCCTACTTAGTTCTATCAAAAATTGTTTTACGTTTATAAAGGTTTCAGGTCCATTCTATAAATAAGGTAACAAATACTTTCCAATACTTGCTCCAACATGCAAGAAAATGTGAAGAAGTGAAAGATATGGATAACAGAAACACGTATAGCTCCTTCCATGATATAACTTGAGCAAGGAGGAGAGGCTGCAGTCTAAAGATATAGACATGTGGTGGCCCAGCTTACCAAACTAACTGGAAGGAGCCATAACTTACTTTCAGCCCACATATCTGATGTCCTTCCTGCTAAAAAAACAAAGCACTGTGAGATAGAGAGGAAGATAACATAGAGAGGAAACTGCTGGCACACATATTGTAGTCACCCCAGAGCAGAGCTGGTCTGTAGCTAGGGTGTGCATTTGAGCACAGGAGGGCACACTTCTCCTAATTGAGTTGAACTTTTAATGTCTGGGGTGTTTCTGAGCAGGATTTCTAGATAGAATAAATAGTTCTAACTACTTCCCATTAAGAGTCTTAAAGTTCAGCTGTATAATAACTTACCTTAATTTAAAGAGTTACTGCATGTTAACTGGATTGTGATAATTTGTCCATAGCAAATGTCAGTGAAAGGTTTCTATTCACTACTCAAATATTGTGATATTTGAAGTAGTAGAAAGATGTTGCAAACCAGTTTATAAAGGGTAACTTCTCAAGCTTTGGGACTTCTTTATCAGAGCCCACTCAACCATCACTCATACATCCCTCAATTTCTGCGCTGTTTAGTCTGTCTGGAAATTATAGAGAAATAACTTACACATTACAGGTCATAAATACTTCCTCAGTCATTTCACATTGTTTGGGAACAGATGATGTTCCTATTTTAGACCATCTTAGGTCCTACCTGCAAAACTATTTTACTCTCTTTATCTTAATTGAGAATCAATTGATTAAGAAGCAGGGTTTTCACATAACCGTTCCAGACATTAGAAATACAACACTGCTCCTCAGTTTCCCAGAAGTCCTCCCTAAGTATCACCTTCAGCTCTGGTTCATGAGCACACCAGAGCCCTTGACACAGGAGTAGCACACTAGATGACTGCTGTCTGCTAAGTTACAATACTTTGAACAGAGTCATATTTATTCCCATGCCTTCCTGACATGGTAAAGATAAAGAGACACAAACAAACAAAAACAAAATAAAAAAAATCCCAAGCAATTTTTTTTTTTAAAGCATCCTCATTCAGGTACTTCCCATTTTGGTCATTGGATACTCAGTCCTAACTGTTCATTTCCGTTTCAAATATAAGAAAAGGGTCTGTAAATTGAGACAAAATAAACAGGATTCTCTCTTTCTTTGAGAAATAGACTAATTTTCTCTAGCTAATTCTTATTTCAAGATGCCAGATACTAGTTGTGCACTTAAATCCTGGAGCAGCACATCTGCTAACTCCTGGCATGAATGTTACATGTATGAAAGTTTCCTTTCTAAATCCCTCTCTTCTATCTACTGCTGTAAGCTTTACTGACTTTTTTGTTATTTCTCTTAACTCATCCCCATTAGAAAAAGAAAATATGAACTATCCTGATGTTTTTGCTATGTATGGATGGATGGATGTACATGTGAGAAGTTGGACTACAATCTCAGCTGACAGAAGGTGGCTAAAGCTTTGCCAGAGGCGAGGGTGACTCCAAATGCTCCAAGTTTCCCTTTCCTAAAATGTGGTGGTTGACGTTCAGCATATAAACTGAATCTGGGCTTATTCTGCAAAGTACAAATCCACAAATCCACTCTAGACTAGGTATGCTGGGCTCAAACGCCATCTGGAGGTCTTCGTGCCTGGCCATCCACTCCAGACACAGCCTGGATGCCCCAGCTACACTGGATGTCAAATTTACATGCAGCTTAATTTAATCAAGGTGAAAATCACCCTGTGTGACTAAACAGTGAGTGGTTATAGAAAATGAAAGGACAAGCTACTTTTTTCTGAACGGGAAACTAGTTTAGTTTTCCTTATATAATGAGTACGTAGTATAAGCACACACAGAAAAAAAAGGGGTCTGCATATCGTGTACCTGCACAAACATTTCTGTGGTTATTTACGTACCTCTAGGCATGGTGTAAATATCTAATGGAAGCTGGGCCAATTTCACTGCTGGCATAACCAATTAAATGACTACTAATTTATATCAACAATGTAAATCATATGTGCATTTGCACGCAGTGACATTTGGCAAGCTATAGTCCTGTGACCTCCTAGTGCTTGCTGATTTCAGTTTATTTTTGTCAAAGTTCCTCTGCCAGTCTCTAGTTGTTTCAGCTATTGAATCTTACCTCTGTACATTTTATTTTTGAAGTACTACGTGTCCATAGTTTAAATGTTTGGAGTGCCAAGGAAATATGTGTGTGCAGGTCTCAAGCTACATCTCAAAATTTCAAAATTTCCAGATATAATATTTGCTTAGACTGTTTGTGACTTTTTTTTTTTTAAATGAAGGAAAAACAGATCACCAACTGGCTTTCTGACATGTCATGTCATTTTATTTTACTTTTGCCATGTGTTGCAATGCCCAGAAGGTCCACTAGAAGAATAAGTTCCGTCTTTGAAGCAAAATGAAAACAGCTGTGAGCATAATAAATTCAAGTCATTATATGTGGTCAGTTCAAAACAAGAAAATTTAAATTGCAGAACCACACCTTTGGGAGCAAAGTTACTGTTTATTAAGCAATAACAGCATTGATAGTCTATCCACATCAGCAAATTGCTGCAAAGTTTAAAGTTAACTAATAGAAAGACTATCCAAACAAAGGTTACATATTAAACTTGGAAAAGTAAGATTATAAATAAATGCCATGCTTTTTCTTATCTAAAAGAAACACTCACAACCATATAAACTAAATATGCGAGTTGGTTTCTAAATTGTCCTTCCTCATATCTCTTCAGAGAAAAAGATATTGCCCAGCAGTAACTGCTGCCAAATGGCTCTTTGTGATTAGTAGCCAGTGTCGGGACTTGCTGCTGTTGCAGTCCTACCACAAGTGATGGGCATCTATGCTGAGGTGGGAGGGAATGGCTTTCTGTACAGCACTGCTTCTATCTAACTGACACAGTCACCACGAGGATTGCAGGATTAAAACGCCTGGGAGGTTGCTCTCAGGTAAATCGTCTCAAACATGCTGGAGGGCTGAAAAAAAACACTGTGCTTATGGCAAGATTCATGCTCAGAATGCCAGGAATAGAGAGCAAACACACACAAAAAAAAATGCTTAAAAATCCTCAGAAGTCAAGTTACTATCTGGACTGGAAAGTAGTCTTTACTAGTACATTTAAGAGCATGAGGAGAAATGTTACGCTGCATCTAACAGCACATTGCTCACAGTGGTGCACCACAGCAGTGCTCAGCAGATGACAGGGCCAGAGGCAGGCTTCTAACTCCCCAGGAGGCACAGAGAGCTGACAAACACAAGTCTCTTCCACTATCCGTTTGGGCACCTGAAGCTATGGGAGGGCCTTGACCCCCACTCCTTCTAGTAAAGGCTACATGACTATGGCAGCATCCTTCTCACATTTCCAGCCTTCCCTTCTCCCCTGCCTGCCTGAGGCCTCCAGTATGTTATCCTACCTCTGCTGTCAGATATCTGGAAAGATCACCTCGTGTCACAGCAGCAGCCACAGACGTGTAGGCTATCCAATTCAGAGTTCACTCACCCAGGGCAGAGTTGGGGTAGAAAAGGATCCAGTCCAGTAGTTCTCCTGCCCAGTGGAAAACTGTGCTGTAGAGCACCTAGACTCAAAGGTCTGGGGAAACAGAGTATTTGTGCTCGCTTATGCAAGCACCATATGCTTACAAAGACCTGAGTAGCTTGCTCTTTGTGCCCGCACAGCTGTCACTATGGCCTTCAACAGTGGCATCAATTGAGGAGAGAATAGGTCACCCAGTCCCAGCAGGTTGGACAAGATGCTAGTGTTCTCCTCTATGTCAGCTTCAGGGTAGGTTCTTTTCTGCTCTGAAATATTTTCTGGACTTTACAGTTCTCTCACAGGCACCTTTTTGCTTAAGCTCTGTCTTCTCTTGTAAGTTACAATCTCTCTCCACCTGCTTCCAGTCATCTCCTGGCACAGTATCTCCACACTAAAAGCAGATCCTTTCCCACTCTCTTCCAGAACCATACTAGTAACCATACCAGTCTCTTCTCTCCTGTTCCTATGTGGGTCTCCAAGTCTTTAAGGTGGTTTCTTCTACAAGTCTTTTTTAAATTTCTTGCTTCATCATTCCTGTTCCTTTGACCGATCAAGAGCCACTCTTTTTGTTTGCCAATTCTCTGCAGAAAACCTTGATAAATTGTCTTTCCCATTCAGATTTCCTCCTTCCCATTCACAACTGTTTCCATTTGAATAGACAACAGCTAAATGACTAACAGTACTACTGAAATATAATACAGTGAGTTCAAGGTGGATTTATTATGCATAGAGGCAATGTTTTTCAGGACAACTTATGAAAACTGAGCAGAATACAGAATTTGTTTGGATATTAAATATGGATATGTAAGCAGGTCCATCCAAGCCATGAAAACTTTTGTATATAGCGGCACAATAGATCCAAATTGTCTCAAGGTGACTCTTCAGCTGAAAACCCTTGCTGTGTCCAAGGTTCAGCTATTACAATTCATGGTTAGTTCTGGCACTCAGCAGCAGTGTGAACACTACTGTGCATATTAACAAATCCTTAATGAAGTTGTTTCAATCTGATACTGCTGAACTTTTTTTAGTTTTGACCCAAAATTCATCTTCTGTCACTAACCACTATTTAAATGATTTATCATCATGCTTTGTGCTTCTGTCAAGAGATTTCTTTGTTGGACATCCTTCAAAGCTAACTACTCTAAGTTCATACGCTGGTTACTGAGAGACGGAAACCCACATTTATGTTAAAGTGATGTTAGATAAGCTCAGAAGCTACTGTAAATTCACGCATTTACACATACACATTAACTATTCTTCATATATTTTTCTATCTGCTATGTATATTTGCGCGCGTGTGTGTGTATGTGTACGTACAGAAGCATCAACTTAACACAAAGGTTAAATGTCATAGTTTAACCCCAGTCAGCAACTAAGCCCCACACAGCTGTTTACTCACTCCCACCCTGCATCAGGATGGGGAATTGGAAGAGAAGTGAGAAAGCTCATGGGTTGAGATAAAGACAGTTTATTATATAAAGCAAAAGCCACACACACAAACAAAGCAAAACAAGGAATTCAGTTCTCTACTTCCCACAGGCAGACAGGTGTTCAGCCATCTCCAGGGGCACAGGGCTCCATCACGTGCAACGGTGACGTGGAACTCTGAATATCTCCCTCTTCCTCCTCCTTCCCCCAGCTTTTCATGCTGGGCATGATCTCATATGGTGTGGGACATCCTTTTGGTCAGCTGGGGTCAGCTGTCCCAGCTGTCCCCTCTCCCAACTTCTTGTGCAGCCCCACCCTACCCACTGGTAAGGTAAGATGACTGCTCAGCAATAATAAAAATATCCCAGTGTTAGCAACACTGTTTCCAGCAACAGCCAAAATATCCCTGTCATCAACACTGCTTTCAGCACAAATCCAAACCATAGTCCCATACTAGCTACTATGAAGAAAATTAACTACATCAGCCAGAACCAGTATACTAAGCCTGCTGTACTACAGTCTGACTTGGTCTGAATTCTGGTAGTGAAGAGCAATTACATACTTTTTTGTTCTTTGGAATTTTGGGAGAAGCCCTTGGAGCACACAACCTTACACAGAGTTATATGAACACTAGAAGAATGTGCGTTTAAACTACACCATTGTTCTTCAGGATAGGGGCTGTGTTTCTTACTTGGTTTTGTTTGCTCAGTGACTGTATCCTGGCCCATGAGATTCTAATTGCCATGGCAATACAAATATCAATGATAATACTTATGGAACAATTTGTTCCCTTAGGAATGTTTGGCAATCTCTCTGGCCATTTCCATTTTTTTTTAAGTTTTATCCAGGTAGGTGCAAGACAACAAGAGCCTTCCCTGCTCCTTACCTGAGTGAGGAGCTGTGATTATCCTTTGCGCAAGGTGGCAGCAAAAGAAAGCTCTTCAAACTCATTCCTCTCGCCCTTGCATTCCTTTCTTCCTCCTTTTAAGGAAAGTAACTACCTCAACTTTGTTGTTTTAAAAAACACCTCTTATTGTTAGTGGTTAGTATACATGGGAATCACACGAAGAGTTACTAATCTCTTTTACTTTGGGAACACTGTCACATTTCTTTCTTCATTTTTTTACCACTATTCTCCAAAGAACTGCACACAAAGAAAGGAAAATTATTAAACACTCCCCATCAAAACACTGTGGTTTTTTTTTCCTTTTTAAAAGAGGTTTTTTTTCAATAAAAACACAATTACTTTGGGAGAAAGGATCAAGTCCAAGACCAAAAAAAAAGTGCAAGCTCAATGACTTATTGAGATATCTTCATGCTAGCTGAAAAATTCTGATGGATGTCCCAGTGGTATATCACGTTTCAGCCTAATAATTTTGTATTCCCATTGGAGTAAGTAGTCTGAAGAATGTGGCTTTTGAAATTCTAGCTAGAAATTACCTAGATGAAAAGCAAAGAAAAATGCAGAGTGCATACCAGTAGTTCTCCTGACCCTATTCAGGATTTGCTGTTTGGATATTTTTAGAGATGTTTTTGTTTGCTTGCTGTTTTGGGGAAGTGTTACTTTATTCAACATGTGTTGAATGGAATGTTTCATGGCAACTGCTAGAGCTGGCCAAGCTACTTTAAGTCTCAAAATATGCCTAACACTTTCTCCCCATATGAATGAAAACCTTAGGTAAAGATTTTCTCTAATATTCTTTACAGACTTCAACTCTGTTCAAGCCAATAGCAGTAGCCCACTGACTACAATAAGCCTTTGATAAAGCCAGCATTTGAACTAAGAGCAGAATTCACCACAGTACCCTATTTTAATATCAAAAAATGCAACGTAAATGGCTTGTTCATTCCCCCTTCTGTATGTCAATTATGTTTAAAATGTAAACCCAGACTGCTGCCTATTTTGAAAAAGCAGGGATTACTCACCTTGAAAGTCAAATATAGTAAATGTGATCTTTATTCACAGACATGGTAAAAAAACATGGATATGAACATTCTCCACAACCTTGAAGATTGTTTTGATGACTATAGTCTTATACCAAAACCACTGTGTTTAATAAAAATTAATTTCAGAACCTGAAGAATATTTTACTATGGATACAAAAATACTATCTATGTAAAAACAATAAGTTAGTTTATTTACAGTAGTTTACACTATTCTACCCTAGGGCTTCTTTTGCATTGGGTTTCTTTTCATTATTTTACATGCTTTTATAGTTTTGCACAAAGCATTTCCAAAAGCATGTCATCCATGTTCACTGCTCCAATGATGGGCCTAAAGAACAGTTCGGCAATCACATTAGCATTAATAGATCTTAACAAGGACAGAACAACATTCAGCTTGGCAAATCTGGCTTGATCACCTCTGTGAATGAGTCTGACATGTTCATTAAGAGCTTGTTGGGCTTCCCTCTGCAGTCCTTCAATATACTGTGTACACTGCAATCCAGGTAGGTCTGAAAAGAAAAATACATTATTTTGTTTAGATAGGTTTTGTCTGTAAAATCACATTCTTCTTACAAAACAGTAACAAACAGTTTACCGATTGTGTTTATCACTCAAGGAATGAAACAGATGAAATTGCAAGAGGAGTACACAGAACCAAGCCAATTTTGTAGTGCAGTTCAAAATCTCATCATGTTAGTGTCCTGCATGTTCAGTGCTCTTCTTCACTACATGAACTTGAAATACAATGTTTGCCAACATTCTCTTGTTACTTAAGTCAGCTGCTAAAACAAAAAAATTAAAGAATGCTCTTCAAAACACCTTTAGAGTGACAAATACAAACTGTAAACAGTGGGGAAGACAGTAAGTTATTCACTTCTACAAAACACTTTGTTCATGTTTAAGGCATCAATTGTTTCTCGGTAGCTCCAGACTACAAGTGGCAGGAAGCCTTAACTCCAATGTATGACAGAAAGTTTCCTGGTGAATGAATGATAGGACAGTGAAGGATAGAGAGTGCAGAATTTCCCCTTCTTTTCAGTTTGGCAGTGAGAGCATAATAAAGGCCCTGTCACACTTTCACAAGCTAGTGGCATATTTAGGCAGTGCCGTACCCAACGTGCAAAGCTACCTTTCAGACAAGTCAATCACTTGGTAGGTTCTGCATCTATGGCAGTCTCCACAGAGAGAGAAGATGGCCAAAAGAAAAAACAAACAAAAAAAAATCACAAACGCTGTACAGAAAGCCGAAACTACACTTTCCCCCTGGAAGCCCCGAACCTTCTCCTGCCTTCTAGGTGCAGCCCCCCGGGGACAGCAGCTTGCAGCCGCCGTCCGCGCCCAGGCGTGACCCGCGGCGGCGAGGAGGCTCATCCGCGGCAGCCGCCTTCCCAGGAGACGCTGCCGGCCGCCCTGCTCAGAAGTGAATATGGAAGCTGACACCGAACTTTCTCTCTGCGACTGCCTCGACTTTGGTTTGTGGGAGGAAAACTTTTGTGGAAGGTTCCGGCCCCCGAGACCCCCGATCTCGGAGGTGCGATACGGCCCGATCCGGCCGCAGCCGGACCCCCTTCCCCTTGGCAGGAGGGGCGGTCGCTGAAGATGGGACAGCAGGTGAAACCTTGCTCCGTATCCCCCTTCTCCACTACTTCTTCCCCTCCGAGGAGAAGCCTCGGCTTGGTCCCGTTTCGCTGGGAATACAGGGCGAGCTCTCCCCGTTGTCCCGCTCCCCGAGCGCGGGCAGACACCCCGCCCGGTCACTCACCTGGGTTGAAGAGCACTGTCCCCTTGAGGTAAGCGTACTCTTTGGTGCTGATATCAAGGCTCCAGCACTTGGCCAGGAAGCCCTTAATGGCCTGAATCTCGCCGGCTGAGGGCAGGTGCGGGCCGCCGCCGAGGCCGTGTTGCGGGCGGCCCGGCGCCGGTGCCGATGCCGGAGGTCGCGGCGTGGGCTGGTCGCCCAGCCGGCGGGTGGTGAGAATCCTCTGCAGCATGCTGGGTTCCGCACTCTCCACTGTCTCCAAGTGCACCCGGTCCTGCGCCAGACCCAGCACCAGCAGCGGTGCCCAGCAGCTGCGCACCAGCAGGAGCTGCTCCTCCAGGGGCAGCTCCTGGAAGCAGGGGACGTTCTGAACGAAGCGCAGCGTCTTCACCAGGACGGCCGAGGCCGCCTTGCACACTACCTGCGGGCTCCGCAGGGCCACCCGCCGCCGCGACCCGCACGGGCAGCCGCGGGACGCCTGTCCCCGCCTCGGCCCCTGCCCCGCCGGCGACGCCGCCCGCTCCTCACTCCTGAGGATGCTGTAAAGGATGCTACTGCGCCGCCTGCTCGCCGCGCAGCAGCGGCAGCGCTCGGCGCACGCCATGGCACCCGGGGTAGGTCACCCAGGGGCCGGGCTGGGCAGGGTCGGGCCGCGACGGCCGGCACGCTCAACGGAGCGGCAGCGGTCCCTACTACCTAAGTCCGCGAGGCAATGCACACTGTCTCCCCTCCGCCCAACTTATTTATAGCCAGCGGCTCTGTGTGTGTGTGTGTGTGTGTGCGCGCGTTGGTGTTGTGCAGCCGCAGGCGCCGTACCAGCGGTTCAAAGGGGCAGACACTCTTTACTGGCTGGAAGAGAGAGAGAGAGAAAGGAGGGGAAAAAAAAACCACAACCAAAAAAGCCCCACAAAACCCTCCTCCTACTCTTTTCCTGAGGCAGCGATACCTAGAGGGAGCCGGCGAGCCGGCCGCCCCTGCCTGTAAGCTGCGGCGTGGTAAGCGGCCAAACGCCCCCGCCTCGCTGGCCGCGGGGCAGAGGGACGCCGCTTCGGTCCCCGAGTTTCCGGAACCCAGTCGCGGTTGATACCATACCAGGCTCCTTTGAGCAGGGCAGGCAGGAAGAAGGACGTTCACAACGCCCGCCAGGCTCGGCCCTCGGCTTCGCCCTCGCCCTGTGGGGCTGCTCCCGCCACCTCCGCCCCCCACCCCACAAGACCCGCGCGGGGCCTCGTCCTCAAATGGCGGCCGAACCCGCCGCCCTCATGGTGTGCAGCTGAGCGGTCTGAGGCAGAAGAGAGAGAGGGTGTAGCTGGGGGAGGGAGGAGTTGGTCCAAAGAATAAAATTCCTACAGACGGGGGAAAACAAGATGCTGCTAACGAAACCGTGGGCTTTTGTATATACCTGTTAGGGCTGTCCCATGCACCTAATAAACACTTCAGTGCTGCTGTGCAGGGAGGGAGAAGCAGACATGTTCATGTCCAAACTAGGGCGAGTCTGTGAGTTTGGGATGCAAGCAAGGCTCTGCCAGGGTGCCCTGGGTCTCGCATCCTTAAAGCATCCTTGTGGAAGTCCGATGAAACAGTCCCCTGTGAATAATTCCCTTCCTCTGCTCTGCAATGCATGGCCCGTCTTTCTGATGTCATCTTGTTCCTTCCATCAATTTAGAACACTTCCATTTCCCTTTCAGGCTCCTCTGATCCTGAAGTGAGTCTTTTCTCCTAGCCTTAGTTACCCAATTTTCTAAGAGCTTTCTCCTCCGAGTGGCATATGTGCTCCAAAGCAAGGACATAATCCTTCCCAGCCTTGATGTTTACACAGGAGAGATAGAGGAATAATGATTGTCCAAATGTGAGTTGATTCTTGAATTAAAAAATAAGCACATTTACTCTCCCAGCTGGGCTAACTTTTCAAAAACGAGTGCAGCAAAGAGAAGTATTTAATTGATATCGAAACTAGAGTTACTTCTGCGTGCCACATATCACAGAATCACAGAATGGGTTAAACCAGAAACATTTTATGTTTCACATGATCTGGAAGAACCTTAGCACAGATTTAGAGAAAGTAGCCAACTGCAGGCAGCTTTCTGTACCTGCTGCATGGATGTCATGCATCATGATGGGATGTCAGAATCACCCCTGGAAAAGTGCCTTTTCTTTCAGTGAAAGTGTGCATGTTTAACAGCAAACACCATTGAGTGCTTTGGATTTCATAGAAACAAAATAACATTAGACTGGATCTCAGCAATTACTTTTCCCTGTGGAGTCAGTCCTACCCTATCAACTTACATAAGTGTAGTCATATAGTCATTTCTCTCTGAAGTATTTTTTCACCCAAATATGACAAAGCTGTTTGCAGTAGTGAAGAACTGTTACATTGCACCAATGAAGTGACATAGAGACTTTGTAGACAGGTCATTGGAGTCCCTGGAGCAGAAAATGATGCTGTTTGACTGAATATCCTTCAAGGAAAAAAAAATGCTTAGAATTCCAAAGGAAATGTAATAATATCAAATGTTACAAAAAAGTTTGCTTTAAAAATATCCCTGGTAATGGGAAATAACTTCTTTATCTAGAATATTTCCTTGCTGATCGGGATTTTTTTCTATTATATTAATCAGTGTTTTCTTAACATTGTTATATTAGGATTTTAGAATGTTTCTGCTTCTTTAGTCTTTTTTCCTTCTTAGTTTTTGTGGGTTTGTGGTTTTTTTTAGGAAGTGGTCCGCTAGCATAAGAGATAAAGCTTGCAAAGTTTTAGAAAAAGAATATTCCTAAGCTTTTAGTTGGGCTCACTAGCACTTTTCCTGAGGCACACGTTGCTAGACTGACTGTGGAATTTAACTAGTTTTTATGAGTTTGTAACTTGGAGAACATCTCTTGGGAAAGCATGACACAGTCAAGACTTAGATAATTTCCTTCACAGTTTATACCTTAGACTCCAATTGTGGGAACATTCTACTTCTTATGGGAGGGCCATAGACAAAGGCAATATTTAAATTTTATACCAGGTCTGCAATAGAATTTTTTCCTGGTATAGCAATATTGATTGCAGGTATTTCATTTTTCAAGGCATTTCTCTTTCAACCATGTCTCAAATGTAGATGCAATTCTACTGTCAAGTAATGGTTGTGCTGACAGTTAATTTTCTAAACCAACTTTTACAGAAAGATTTTGCCTTTGATAACTATATCAACATGGGTATCCCATACTGAAACTGAAACTTGATTTGCTAGGCACTGCCAGAAATTACATTACTATAGTTACAAGTGTACTTCCTTCTTTCATAACTCTTACCATTCTATGATTCTATGTTTCTATGTAAGTACTCATTTCTCTCTAACTGTTAATGTATCTTAATATATCCTAGTGTACATGGAATTTTATTTGGGGTAGACCATCTCTTTCCCAGCTAAAACATCAAGAATGTCCTAGGAATATTTGTTAGTGTTTTTCACGTTGATATTTAGCCATGTGAATGGTCTTTGTTTTCAAATCTGAGTTCTGCCTGTCTTTAGCATTCAGGCTAAAATGGAGACAACAAAGCTTTCAATTTAAAACCAAACAGTACACAAAATCCTTCACAGACAGGTAATTATGTTTTCACAGAAAATGCATGAAAACATTTTTTTCAAAAAGGGGATGTGTCCAATTTCTGCTAGAAGATCCAATGTTACATGAGTGTTACCAAGCTCTTTGTGATTCAGTCATGGATAGATTTACATGCTTCCAGACAAAGGATTACTTATTTGTAGCTTTTTCAGTTGGTTTTGGGTTAGGTTTTTTGTGTGTGTGTTTTTTTTTTTTAATTTGTTTTTAACTCAGACAAAAGCCTTGGATATGAAGGTGATACAGTGCAGTCTTGGCAGTCTTGTTGCTTCACGTTGGTCTTCAGTGTCTCTGTATCACTCATCTGGTAGCACATTTGGTTCTTGGCCAAAGGGCAGGACTTCAATTTCAGAACAAGACCAAACAAGCATTTGTTTTTATGCCATCAGTGCTTTAGTGCATCCTTACTTAGCCTGAGAGAGAGCTTTTTTCCAGTGGGGAATTGGATCCTGTTATTCTCTAAATACCTACTGTTTCTTCAGTATAAGTGCTGAAAAATGAAATTTGATTTTAAGATCAGATGTCAAACTGAGATCCAATTTGGTGATTAGCACAAGAGAAGTTAACTATTCCTCTGGAATCAGAGGAATTTTTCCTGGTGATGCCTTTGAAATTTCTGTCCAACCTGACAAGTTGTTATACTCATGTGATACGGCAGAATTCTGCTTGGCTTAATCAGCAAAAAACCTAAGCTATCGAGAAAAAAATGTGTAATTTTCTGCCAGTTGACTGGACTGACCTCATTCAGCTAAGGATCAGATGAGTGACAGAGTTGGTGGAAAGGATTATCCTGACTTCCCTTTCAGGAGTGGGAGGAAAAAGGGGAAAGAGCAGGCCCACTGCTGCAAACCATTATTCCACTCAGTCATTGTGCAGAACTGCTCCCTCAGGAAGGTAAAACCCTAAAGCTTGAGAGCAGAAAAACTAGGGGTAGGAGAGAGCCAGGGGCTTGCAGCCATCTTTGTTTGTAGATTAATCTTTTAAATACCATCTGAAATGTATCTGTATTCATTCTTGCTAATCATGGTTGACTGAAGGAATTGTGTCATAAAATATTAGTATAGAAGTAACTTTCAGTTAACTGAGCTTATTACATTTATTTGCCTTGAGGAATACATTGCTGATACAGAACGACAGATCAATAATAGGCAAAAAGCTGGCAAATTAAGCTCTTTAATACACTGTTCAAGCTTGTGGCACAAAGAATAAAACACATTTTGCCACTGCTGTAGCAATAGGACACTATGTATCCATTACACCAATTCTTAAGTTTCTTATTGCTGCTGATTGTCTGAGACTGACCAGTTTACAGTCACACATTTGTGAGTAATGCCTTAGGATATGCTGCTAATAAAAAACTCGAATTTAAATAGGCTTATAAGTTAGGTTGCACTTTATCTGAAAAATCAATGTGAGAGCTTTTAAAATCCATACATCTTTCCATCAGTTTTAATTCAAACATATTTCACCCAAGTTGGATACTTAAAAACACTGTCCTGGTGATCAGTGACATAATTTCTCATTAAATCAGATTCATATTATGATATTCGAAAATTATTATTTTCCTTTTTACCATTCTTCATATATGAGTTTGACAAATACATAAATGATTTATAGGTTCACCCTAAAATCTGAAGTCTCTATATCACATATTTATGATCTTCCAGTACCTTCTTCAGTTCTTTGGATACATTCTTTGCTTCAACCACAATCCACTAAATTTCTAAATATCCATCAGGTTTCTAAATCTATACACGTTCTGTAGCTAATAGGAAGATCATTTGGCATTCTGTTCTGCTGGCAGATGAGATAGACTACGTCTTCATTTTTCTCGAAATAATCAAGTTAACTTACTCTTTTCAAAGAGAGGATTTCACTAACAGCAAAACTGGATTAGGGAGTGACCTGGCACTTCTGTTGGTACATCTAGTGTACTTTCAGTCATTGATAGCCCAAAGTACAGTGAGAAGCACTAATATCTTAATCTATCTCAGCTGCAGCCAGACAACATCCTTGGCTAGTCTGAGATTCAGAGAATTGAAGGCTGGCTGGAACCATCGGCTCCCCTTGTACTTTCTAAAGGCACTGTTAAACACTGAGCTATTGTTGACTGAAGTGCAACTTCTGCTCACCTCTATGGCTCTGCAGGAAATCATTCCATATCCATTTAAAACCTCAATCCAGGAGATAAAAGCCCACCATCCAGGATTTTATCACTCTTAACTATATGAAATTAACACTGTGCTACTACTTTCCAGATTCAGCTTGTAACTTCAATGCTCATGATATACTAACTTAAGAACACAGGAATTATCCCTGTTGATAGTAACTTTTTTTTTTTTTTTTAATAAGTAGAAGAAATTTTAGCCTATACAGAGAGCTTGCAAAGTAACATTTCAAATGTGGGGTTTATTTTCTCTTAAGACCTATTCCGTTCATATCCTTTGTGTGACTATTGCAACATTTTTGTCAATTTCTAACACTCTTTGAAGTGTGAACATCACAACTGCACAGAGTCTTCCACTGTTCTCACTAGTGCCAGAGAGATACATAGTCATTCCCCAACTCACATTCATTTCTCTAGACCTCATACAGTAAAGGATCTTGTTAGACTTTTTGAACCATTATTGCACTTAGGATTCATGTTAAGATTGCTTGTCTGCAACTCCCTAAATAATTTTCTGATCTCCTTCTTTCCACCTAAGAGTCTTAACAGAGGTAAGATGCCTTTCAGGTTCAGCAGTCTAAGAGGAGACCTGTTTTTTGGGAGGGGAGGGAGGGTATTTTTTAGGTCCACTTCTGAGAACATTGTGGAACTTCTAAATACTGGAGTAGTAAAACTGAAACCAATAGTATAAATTTCCCTTAAAACCCCTTATGAATCAGGGATCATATGGTATTTCAGGGTTAATTATTCAATAAGGACAGTCGACTTAACAATGTTTAAATTGTTCTGCCATTTATACTAATCAAGCAATAAAACAACTTAATTTAAAACTAGAAATGTGTGTGTTTCCATGACAGAACACCATTAATATTATGTTAATTTTGGCATGTATTTATTTGGGGGGATTTATTTGCTTAGAGTCAATGATTTTTAAAAAGCCTACAGCATTGATGTACATGTATACAGCTGTCTCATTTCTTTTTGATTCAGGGAACTGAAATATTTTTTTAATAATATTATACTTAATAATCTTCAAATTAGTATTTTTGGCTAGCGTTGCACTCCTCCATTTGATCAATATGAAGGGTTTGTGGGTTTTTCAGTGACCATGACAAAAAGAAGGTACAGACACTGAATGCTGAATTAAAAGAGGAGGAAGTTTATCTTTACTCAATTGTCTGCTGAAGAGGTTTTTTTTTCTGACTATCCAGAAAAATGTAAAGCATTGAACAGAAAAGTTACTGAGCAGAAAACTGTTAGTTTCCAATGTCTATTCTAGCGACTTCAGGTGGGCAAGCAAGTGAAACAAAGGCGTTGCTGCTAGGTGAGAAGCAGTCATGATGGAGAAGGAATGTGTGAATAAGCAAAAGAGTAAGTCAGTGCAAAGAAGGGTGAAAGGAACCGCTACAGGGTGGTGACAGAGTAGAGATAAGGTGCATGTGTGCAATATAAAATGAAGGACAGTAATGAGCATATGGAGGAAAGCGTCAGCTTAGAAAACTGGACATGTAAAATTTTTAAGTGATGAGAAATAGTGAAAGGAAAATGAGAACTGAAAATACAATAGAGCTTGCAAAAGGAGAGAGGCCTTTGAAGGATAAAAGGAATGAAAATAGTTGGTCTGTAGAAAGACTGATAAACATGTATTTCTTTATTCTCCTTTTTGGTAATCTGTTGCTAGGGTTTAGTTAGGGTTTGGAAACAGGATAGGGAGTTGGATTGGGAGTTTTTTTCCTGCCAATCTGTGGAAACCGTACTTCAGGTATCTCTCTGCAGTGAAATTTCAAGGTATACCTTTACAGGATTTGGCTTTGAAAATGTGGTTACTTTAGAAGAGGAAGATTGGGAATTCCTTCTGTCACACCTTCAGCATTTATTTTGCTCACCAGTGTACACCATGCAGAGAGTCCTTGCCAGAACACCTTAAAAACCACATGAAGTGTCATTGCTGACATTTCATTGTCTCTTTCTTACATCAAAAACATATTCAATTGAAACCTTTCACTCTTTTCAAGGACTTGTTTTCTCTATACACCAGTAACAGAGCAAATTGCACCATTACCATAGACTTTTAGTCTCTGAATTTCAGGAGCATTGTCTGAGAATGAGAAATGAAGATGTTGGTGAATGTAGATGTTAGTATCTAAAACTGTTAGCATGAGAGGTAGTTTGGAGTAAACCAGCCATGTTTACTTTTGATTTGAAGTATGACTTTTTACTTGTAATTACCTATGTTCTGTCCTTACAGTAATAGTTCCCACATAAAGCATAGAAAACTGAATCTGATATTTTACAGCTTCTTTTTACTTCTCTTAAAGCAAAATTGTGTGCTTTGGCAATCTTTATGAGATAGTCCACTCACAAAATCCAGAAGTTCCCTGGTGACCTGCTTTTCTTCTCAATAGTCTTCTTCCCTTCCACCTGCAAAACCTTTAGGAGTGAAAATCTTGTAAAAGTTTCTTTGTCATAGCCAGCCTGAATCTTTGCCAGTTTTTTCTGTTAACCAAAGAGCAATTCACTTTGAAGCAAGAGTGACTGTAATTAAAAATGTGGAAAGAGAGGAAAAAAGTACCTTACTATAACTGAAATGGAGTGGGTTTTTTTTTTCCCAGTCTTGCTTTCCAAAGGATATCAAGAGTCTGATTCTGTTCCATGGTAGACATTGAACTCCACCCTGACTCATGGCATTCTTTAGTGATTACTGGAATTACACTAGTGTTAGGGCTGATGTAAAACTGTGGTGCTTCCGACTGCTTAAAGAAAGTCCATTAAGATTTTATCCACCCCACAGAATTAAACGAGCAGTTTTAGGAAGCCTAGAACGAGCAGCAATGACATGATGGAAATGACAGTCATGATCCAGGTCCTCTAGGCTGTCAGTTATACCACCTTCATTCCTACAGCTTAATTAAAGCTACAGTGGTTTCACATCTTCATTCTGGTGAGTAGACGTACTCCTAAGATCTTTGATTTGATCCATGTAAAAACATGGAAAGGAAACCCCATGTGTTCCTGACATACAGTATCTATGCTGTGCTGTGAGACTGTAATTTGGGAAGGATGATAAACTACTAAAAGAAAATTAACAGTGTTTTTCCAAAACATTTAAAAGCTGAGGTGATGTTGCTGAAACACCACTGTTTTCTGTCTCTGCTGCTGACACAGCTCATGTTGAAATGGTTTTATTAAAGTCATTACAGGGTCAATGGAAAATCTCCATGCATATCTGAAGTATTTTGAGTGATTTATGTGAGTCTGTGGCTATTCATTATAATGATATTCTTTCATGTTTCCATTGACAGGCAGAACAATGTCACCGGTAATGTCCAAAATAAATTATATCATCGTAAAGATGAACCTTAAATGCAACAAAATTAAATTTAAGATAACTCTTAAAGTTTGACAACTAAGGAAAGTTAAAGGACATATTTCAAGTAGTACTTGTCAGCCTAAATTGCTCTACTCTGAGTAAGTGTTGACATGCAGTAGACTTTGTGACACAGAAACAGACGTATTGTCTGTAATGCTGCTACAAGTGCAAGGGAAAGAATGCAGTGAGAGCTTATTCTAAATTCTCTCACCTTGTCTGGTTTATAGGTACTCTGTATCAATACACTGTTTTCAATGTCATACGCCTGAGAGTATTGCAGTTTTCTGTATTAGGTGTTGGCTGTTGTCTGCAGCTATCAAAAGATTCTCTTCAGTGAGGGTTCATGTGTAAGTACTCATCATTATCCCCAACAATTCTGCAACTGGCCCCAGTGAAAATACGGAGTGCTCATGGGTTTCCTGATACAATCTGCTTTCCTATTGTCATTTATGTAGGATGATAAAGACACAGATAAGAGTGCCATTGTGCTTAGGAACTCTGTAGCTAATAGCAAGAGACTCTGAATAGTTTGGCACAGGGACTACCATGATTGACCTAAGAGGATCAAAGCCAGATAGGACAAGCAAGCAAGAGGTGAAATTATTTGCCTAATATGATATAGCAAATAAAAATGAGAATTGGGAAGCAAATCTATTAGTGGAACTATGGCTCTGTTTAAGCCAGGAGCAAATTTCCCCCTTAGATTCAATGAGAGTAAAATTAATTTCTCCCTAGATTCAATAAGGGTAAAATTCATCTCCTGTATTACAGCTTTCCTTCTTCATACCCCATTCCACACCAAGTCTAGCATACTCCTTAATTTTAAAACATCACAGGGCATATTCAATATGGTATGTTCATTTGGCCAAACATACAAAACCAAATTGGAAACTTGATTCTCTAATCAGCTGAAAAAGAAGTCAGGCAATTTCCTCATCAGTGAAGCACTGAGAAATATGAGTGCTATTCACAAAGGTCTGAATCGTGCTGTCTATTTAATGTTCTGGATCAAAGTGCCACTTTCAGAGAAATAACAGAAGTTAACATCAGTGGAGTAATCATCATTTCAGGTACCACTATTCAGAACATTGGCATATTTGTCCCCCGCTGAAGATGTGCCAGACCCCTTTCCACCCAGTGAATATTCCAGGGCAGATTCAATTCTGAAGAACTTCCCCTTCCACTTCCCTTAATCTTCTTCGTTTATTTGTATAGTGATTTCATGCAGATACTTGTTGTCTAAAGCCTGAGTTTTTCTCTGAAAATCTTTGTGTAGCCATTACAGAGCCCCCAACTTCAGGATCCAGTCATAGCTGTAGTGGTCTTCTCCAAAACACAGAAGATACTGTCACATGTATGTCACATTTCTTGAAAACAGACACTGTTCCTGAGGAAGGGGGACTGGCAAGAAGAAATCAACAACTAGAAAAGCTGGATAGGAAGGCCTGTTCTGTCCTATTCATCTAAAGGTATCAGAGCAGTATTTTAGTTCTTTGTGTTAAATTGCTTAAGTTACATGAAAAAATAAACAAACATGAAAAGATCAGGGAACAGAGATTTTCTAGTGCAGAAACCTAGCATTATGCTGAAATTAAGCATATGTTTACTATCCTGGAGGACACTGTCTACAGCAAAAAGCCAGTGTTGTGAGACTCCAACTTAACAGATACATTTTACGTGCTGCTGTCCTTGATTCAACTGTTAAAAATGAGTGAAAACGTCAGTGCTTTAAATCAGAGATAAATAGTGGGTTAATGAAAAAGGAGTGACTTTATTTTCCCAATTTAAAGCTGTACCTGCATAATAACCTTATCATGCATCACATATCTATAGTCAAGTAATGAAATTCTGCTGATCCCAGTGATTTTGGTCAGTGAAACAGTACAGCTGAACAGCCTGATAGTGAACGGACAAAAGCAGGTATAAGAATAACGAACACTGGAGTTATATATAGAAACACATTGCTTTTTGCTTTGGCAAATTTACATTTGTTTAGCTTCTTCATTACAGACCAAGAACTATGCAGAGAGGACCCTTAAATGAGTGCTTCTGGATGAATTCTTTTGTTGACTTTTTTAGTGAAAAAGCACAGTTATGCATTATTTTAAGTAGTTTTATTTCCTCTATGGTTGCATGGTCTTACGTGTTTAGTTGTTTTTTCTGGTGCTGAGAATTAAATGCTTAACTCAGGACAATGGAAGAAATGTAGTTCAAGAAGCCTCTTGAACCTTTTTGTTTTGGTTTTGTTTTGTTTTTTGGTTTTGGAGTTTTTTTTGCTCATGCCAAGGAAAAAGAATAAATTTCCATAAATTTCAGATTTATGGGCCAGGGATAATATTAAATTTGCCTCAGAAATACATATTCATCCTTATCACCATATGGATATACTTTATCCATTCTGAAACATTGCAGGTGTTTCTGAAGCAAATAATGACTGTACTAATGAATTGGAAAGTTCAAGATCTGATGGCCGCTGAAAAGTTAATTGCTTTCTTAAAACACTAGTCAATTAGAGTGAAGATCACAGAGCAACACCGATTCATTTGATTCACTATCAATTTACAGTATTTCATGGAACCTTCTCTATCAGCTTTGGTTTACTTTTTTATTTAGATCATAGAAGTGCGTAAAAAGAATACAGTTCCATTTCCCGGTGGTTACAGGAGTCATATTTTTGAAAATGAATAGACAAATGTTTGAACCTGTAGCTCAGTGTTCACTGGTCTGAGATTTTTTTTTTTGTTTAAAACATAAGAACAACAAATCGTATCTACTGTTCAGGAAATTAACTGAGGCAAAAAAAAAAAAAGATAAAGAAAAAAACCCAAACAACAAAAAAAAATCCCTCCACCACACAAAAGAACCTCCACAAACCCAAACTCAAGCCCCCAGAAACCTAAAACACAGAATCCCAAACCCCCACAAACACAAACCCAAGCCTCCAGAAAACAGATTATTTTAAGACGTGATGGGAAAAAAAAACAGAACAACAAGTGACTGAGAAATAACTCATGACCTGCAGTCTGATTCAGAGAAATAATTTTATCAGAAAAGTTGTTCTGAGATGTTGTGAACACCTTGATTTGCCCTCTAGCTCATTTTATTTTGACTCTGAGATCCATCCATCCATCCATCCATCCATCCATCCATCCATCCATCCATTCTTTTCTCTCAATAACTAGTATTTTGGTTTTTGACTAATATTGTGTATGTGTTTGAATTAGTTTCTACTTAATCCTCTAGTTATAGTGAGTTTTTTATTTAGTTATTCAAAGTCTGTAAAGAACAAAAAGCTCTTAGATGAGCCAAGTCGTAAAAACTGATCAGCCAGTAATCAGGGAGAGCTGACAGGTTGCAGCACTTGCAGCACTGCTGGCAGAAACTGGTTTCATACACATAGTTCTTTTACTATTTAAAAAAGTTTATCATGCATAAGAGTTCAAGTCTGCAGTTACAGAAGGTCTGACACACAAATTACCTCAGTTCTGCCACATATGGAATGCATCAGAAACAAGAATGTGATGATAGCTTCAGTAGCTACCTTGAGCAGTTAAGTACTAACTCCTCTCTGTCCTTGAGTTCTGGTGCCGCAGAGACCTGAGCTGAGCCACTGAAAATGAGGGGATAATTTAGAATTGAAATATGTCTTGATTGATACAATTGTGTCCTGTCTTGAATTCAGGTTGCAGCTAGAGTATGCATCCACATTGAGGACCTTAAGAACACTCAAAACACTGTGCCATCTCAAAGTTCAGATGACAATCCTACAAGTTTTTCCATGTTCTTTGCTGTTACAGAATCTTACTACTAAAGGTAAAGCAAATGCCTTATTTGCATGTTTTGTACACTTCAGGGTACAGTCTTCACAGCATTTCATTTTCCTTAGATGATTTTTTGAATAGACTTTATTTTCATTTTTCTGAAAGACATTCAAATATTTTGTAGATAATTATATGGAGAGAGATACTGGGATGTATATACTTTGCAGTTGTGTATAGGTGAATTTCATTCTGTTTGAGTGTACTTTTTGTCCCACAGAACTCTCATATTTCAAAAACTTGATTTCCTTTTGTAAGGATGACTTGGATACATCTAGTAATCTATATCTTCTGATATAGATTCATATCTATATCTTCTCCATATGTTCCTATATGGAGTACTACTTGTAGAGGACCTAAGGGAGGCAGAAGGTACCTCAGAATCTGTCCATGAAGTTTCATACTGTATCATCGGTCTTTAGCTTTTGTGTCTACACATACAGTTTAGTTTGGATCAGCTGATGGTTAAATTGTACCAAAAGGATTCATGAGGCAAATTCACAATTTTTTGTCCTCTTGGTTCATTATTTTTCTCTTTTAGCCTTTCCTCTGAAGAAAAATATGTACTGAAATGAGTGAGATTTTGCCATGAAGTATGTAAACACGAAAACTCTTGCTGTTTGGGGAGAATAAAGGCCATGTACTTCAGTTAGTTTTCATGCAAAGGGCAAATGACCTAGCTTCTCTTTCTTCTCACTGGATATAAACCTCTGGGCAAGACTGTTGCATGTCAATGGCCAAAAAAATAGGCATAGCTATGTGATTTTCCAGTAATAAGAAGTACTTCTTTTCCTTTATGTCTCCACACAAGGGAGGATTTTACTTCGTCCAGAGTTCTGTTCTGAGGAGCGACTATCATGTTAGCGATGCAGGTGATCATTTTTCTTATGGATTTAATAGAAGCTTAGAGAATATATTTTTTTCCTTTCAAACTCTTCTATACTTAATTTTTAAATCTTTTGCTTATAATTAAGACAGGTTCTCTACACGCTCAAACAAGTAAAAAATAAGTAACTTCTTAATGCAGTTGCTTTATTGGAAAACCTGTAGTGGAATTATGATTCTTCATTTTTCTTTACCAACTCAACAAGATTGATGTGTGTCACAAATATCTTTTATACTCTTTGGAGAAAGTATTGAGAAAAGACCCAATTTTTCTTGTGTCAGACACATTAGTTTCCTGGATTTTGGTTTGAAATATCTAACAATAATCAGAAAACAAAACAATACAGTAGCCTTATTTTGAGCTATCTATTTCATCATGCTTCCTAGTTTAGGGTTCTCTGTGGCTGTGGTTTTCACTACTCAGGCTTGCTTTTTTTTTTTTATATTGTTCCAACCAGATCTAACTCAAAACCATTTATCGTAACACAATATAGAGAATTTTTATATACTCCTTCAAAAAATATTCATCAGTAAACAGAAAAAGCATTGGGCCATTTTTCAGTTAGCAGACAGTAATATGTTCCTGTCATTACAGGGTAAAGAGCAATTCAGACTGAATCATGCATCACTGTTCAAGCAGGACTAAAGCATGTTTCACTTACTGTCTCAAACAACTTAGTGTTGTCATAGGTAGAGAGACTATGAATCTCCACATATTATTTCAGCAAGGCTTCTAGTGCCCATTTTGCACTGATTGCTTTTTGTTGTTGTTGTGTTTTCTTTATTCCCATACTAAATAAGGAGTGAGAAAAGCTCTTTCTACAGAAAATAGTGTGAGATGAGACAGTGCAGATGTAGTTTGACTGTGTCATTGTAAAATAAACAGGAGGCAATTTTTTCTGATAACAACAGCTGACTGATATCAGTTCTATTTGCTATCATTACTATTAGAAGAATGATCTATTAGGACTTTTCTTTCCCCCAGAGAAGCTTAAGTTAAAGTTTCAAGGGCATTTTCAAATAGACTGTTAGAGTTTAGACATTCTTATCATCAGTACATTATGAAACCATGCTGGCTTTTTCTTACTTTTCCTACAAGCCTATGAGGCTTTTCTCACAACATCAGCAAAGGAAGGACAAATTCTGTGCAAATAAGTGCAAAAAACAACACTGCTAAACTGCATGGTGCTATCATATAGATAGCTGTAGGTGAATTGCACCTTTTCTTTGTGCCCAGTCTTCTATACTCGTTTTCTGTAAGTTACTCATTGAAATTACATTTTTAGAGAAGAATTTGTCTATACCACAATGAAAGCAGCAGCTGATACATTAGAGAATAACACATCTCCTAAAATGCACTGAGCAACTTGTGGTCTTAGTGATGAAGCTAGCAACATTTAGAAGAAAACAATCAGCATAGCCAGAAGAGGGTAAACAGCTTATTACCTAGGTAAAGATTAAAAAAAATCAGTCTCTCCTTACTCAAACCAACATATCCTGGAATTCTATCCCTTTTTTTTTCTGTTGAGTTTTGGTTGGTTGTTTTTTTTGATTGTAAATCAGAGCCTCATTTTACTAATTGCTTGTAATTCCTATTTACACATTGTAAATCAGGATCAGACAAAGCCTGTTGTTTTCCTTATTGTTTATAACAAATTACAGAAAGAGAAACATGTGTGGTTTATCTACTTTTCCAAGCAAGTTAAGAACAGAATTAAGAATACAACAGACTTTAATGTTTCTCAGTACATTAACCCTCCAGATACTCACAAATACTGTTCCAGAGTAGATCATTAAAGTCTGAAGTATGCCGAATCCTACATTGCTAAGATTATAGTTTCTTTTGGCTTTAGAAAATAATAGTAAATAAATTAAACGGTATCTGTTGTAGAATGTTATTAAAGTCAAATTTATCCACCAGCTCAGGAATCAGAATTTAAGCAACAGAATAGGCAAGTAAACTCTTATTACATGTTAGAGCCACTTCTTCGATTTTATGTCTGTCCATTCTGCATAAACTGTGCATAAAATGACTGTTTTTTTCTGATTACCTTGCACAGCTCCTTGTTGAATCGCGTAAATGTCTATTGCACCACATCCATTGTTTTTATGACACAGTTCTTTGAGTTAATTTTCATTTCTGTTTGCTTGAAATTCACCTTTTCCATACCTGCTTTTGTGACAATTGTTGTGCTCTTCACTACAGAGCACAGAGTCAGGGAAACTGAAGGGGAACATGTCATACCTTTAAAATACCTCAACCAGCTAATGTTTTAGCATATTGCAATGGTATTTTTGAACTGCAGTTTATAGTACATAGCTATCAGCCTAACAGTTTCAGATATACCATATAGACACATACTGTCTTATACAGTTATATTGTGATGTGCTATGAAGGTAAAAGATCAAGAGCCTAGAGATTTAAAGTACACAATAGACTGATGTGTTTACTTTATGAAAAAGCAGTGACTCAAAGCAGAGGCATTTATATTTAAATATTATAGTGATTATTTGTTATAAATTTATGTGGTAATTCACAGAACTGTAAGCATGTAGACTGCTGTTTTCTCAATTTCCTTGATTTTCTTGACATAGTGATTGTATTGAGAGATTTGGGGTTTTTTTCTGAGATTTGAAATGGTTATGGTCAGCTCAAAAGCAGAAGCAGAACAGCTCTACCTCTATCTAAGGAAATTTTGTCTAAAGAAAAGTTTGTTTATTAAATGTTCCATCTATGACCTTTAAAAACATGATGTACATTATTCAGAAAGCAAAGAACAGTGACAAACCAAATGTTCTTTTCACTAGAAACACTCTTCTGAAACGATTTCATAATAACAAAATCTGAAGAAGTACCAAGGACAACAGAAATATAATGTTCCTCAGAGAGAGAGGAAAAAAGGGTATTGTTTAAGAAAAATATTGGCAGTGCATTGAAGAATTAAAGAAATTCCCAACAATATAATAGTGAATTAAATTTGCATATCGTGTTTTCCTAACTGTACCTTTATTTATTTCTGTTTACCACCTGTTTCACCTTTCTGCTTGCAATTAGATGCTGTGCTTTTTTACCATGTGTTAATGGTTCTTTAGATAATCACCATCTTAAAGCATGAAGTAAGAGGCTTTTCTCTGTTTTTATTCCTGAAGTGTTTTCTTTATGCAAAGAAAATTAAAATCATGGATTTACAAACAAAGCATTATAGTTAGCTTAATGTTATGAATTTGACACTATATATTTCAGATTTTAGATCTAACACATTCTACTGTGATATAGGAATCCCAGACCTCTATGTTATCACGTGCTTTAACAGTCATGATTTTATAGAGTTCTTGTTAAAATTGTTAAGAATTGAAAAATAAAGTGAAACACTATTTACATTTTAGCACTTCATTTGAAAGTATAGTCTGGAATGAGATTATTCTCCTGGAGAATTAAATAGTAATTTGTATTAACTTGGTGTAGCTGTACCACATAATTTTTGATATGGACCTATTTTACTCTTTAATTATTTGAAAAAGTTATTATGTGTGTTCCTGTTTCTTTTGAGAAAAAAACCCACCATATTGTGGGCTGTAATTAACTCGCACTTACTCAAAATTGTTACTTCAAGCATGTTAACTCCTTACAAGCTTTCAAATAGGCTTGCAAGCAGCAGCTTATTTTAAGTCAACATCAAGTCTAAATTAAGGCTGTATTCAATACAAATATTATGATAGCGTTAGATATGATGTTGGCAGAGTACTGATGTTGGACGGTGGAGATCTCTGTTCATTTCCCAGCTCAGACAGCAGATACTGTGGCTGACCTTGGATAAAACAGTCTGTCTCAGACTTCAATTTCCCATCTGTGAAAGGGGACTAAGATCTTCCTACTGCAGAGGCACGTTTTGAAAAGAATATCTGTTGGTGACAGCAAGACAATTATTCAGTGAGGTTTAGCTACTCAGTATATTTCACCAGCTGTAATGCCAGGCGGTGACACAGGCTGGGAAAAGTATGTGCAGGAAGAAGGTATTCCACCTACTAGAATAGGTTGCTGCTGCAGAGCACCTCAGAGAGTGGCTAAATTGCAGCTGTATCAGCTTTATTTTCATACTATTTTTTTTTTTTCTAATATCCACTGACTCTAGCAATTACTGTTTCACGATTTTCAGTAGTATTTGAATTTATTCTCCCTGATGATTTTTTTTAAGTCTTTTAAAAAGTCTTTTAGAGAGTTGTTTGGTTTTTTTTTTTTTTGGCATTAAGACTAGTCATAACTGACCAATAAATCCCTGCCATGGAAGAAGCTCAGAGAAGAAAGGCAAGGAGATGTGGTAGTGAGCTCAAGGAGTATTGCAGGTTTTCACTGACTACTGCTGTTACAAAAAAGCTGACTTAACACCAAAGGGACCAGAGAGAGGCCTTTGTCTTAGGTAAACATCAATCAAAAGCTGAGTGGATCAACTGCTGGTATAAATGTTTCTCCCTGAGTTAGCCAGACCAGCATGGGCGAGGGTGGCTACTTTGCTCAGCCCAACATATAAAATCTGAACAACTAACAAAAGAATTTTGAAGAGAGCCATGGGCTTGAGATGGCTTCAGTCAATGTGTAGAGTCAGGGATACGCAGCATCATGATAGTATATTGTAGAGACGGGTAATGGCAATCACATTGATATTGTGATTGCATTGTACATTGCAATTGCTATATATGAATTTTGTGAAGTGTAACTTAAATTTGTTTTGTGTTATTCAGTATATTTTGTATCACTCTGATAAACCAGAAATCCCAATGAACGTAATCTTCAAATAAGTTTGATATTAAACATTACATCTTCTATGTGTGGAATGACATGTGATGGACAAAGGTAAAAGATAATGTGCCCAGATGCTCTAAATGTAGCTGACAATGCATCACCAGATCCCTTTCTTCATTACTTTTCCATTACTGTAAATTTTTCTCCTGTCTATAAGCTACACTTTTCTTTCATCAGTAGTTAGGCAAAAGATGTCATGGGTCACTGTGGTATCCGTGATTTGTATTACTCATGAGCTGCCAGTAGGACATAAGAAGAGGTTGGACTGAAATATTTTAAGCAGTTACATTAAGAATTTTTACCATTTAATATCTATATTCTGTGACTGTATGGAAGTATGAGTATTCTCCCCTTAACCTGTGTGCCTATAAAGAGAAAACCATTCAGTAGACTTTCTGGAAGAAGCCCAGTTCAAGGTGAAACTACTGTAAGGAAAGACTACATTAAAAAGAAGTGCACTCAACAGCTCACTTCTGCGTGCATTTAGTCACAGCTGCAGACATGAGTACTAACCTTAATCTTATACTGCCTTTAGCCCCTAATAGTGCTTTCAGAATTGCATACCTGTCAGAACATGAGATCTACTACCACTTCAATAGCTCTAGGCATTCCCTAAATTCTTACTGTGTCTCATAATTCGCATCTTTTGATTCCCATCAAAACATATTTAAAGACGTCTGTATTTGCACAGCAATGTGTTATGTGACAGTGTCAAAAATGTCAGTTTCAAAAAAAGGATAGATCTAAGTAAAAAAATTTAAAAGAATGAAAAGATTAGTGAGGAGTAGCAGGCTTTGAGTGAAATACAAAACAGGTAAAACAGTGGAGTGAATAAGATTTTACTGAGAATCCAGATACAATCTTCCAGAATCTTTTTTGGTTTCAGAATTTATTTTAGAAATTCCCCAGAACTGGACAAAACTTGAATCTGGGGTTCTAACTGCATCTTATAATAATGTTCTCAATGTGAAATCATCTACATAGCATAGTTTAACATGGGCAAAGCTAATCTGGGCACCAACTTAATTACCTCTGATGGTACTACACCGAGCAGTATAATTGTATTGACATGGCTCAGGCAAGCAGCAGATTGGAAAGCTGCACTGTCAAAACTATTACTGAATACACTGTGTAAAGGAGTTCATTTAGAGCTATTTACTGTCCAAAGCAGTTCCTTCTCTTGTGCTTTAGCATTTCTGAAGACTTTGACCACATTTTTCCTCAAAACATATGGAAATTCAGATTAAGATCTGCACTAGTGAAAATGTCTAAAAATTGCTGAGGGAAATTACTTTTTAGTTAATTAAATTAGTAAATAGCGTGAGTCTTCTGTAGATAAGGAGTTCCATTTTTTAATTTTTTTTTGGTTGTGATTAGTTTAATTCTCTCCATTTCAAAAGTGGCTGTGATTGAAGATGAGGAACAGGAAATTTTAGTTTCTTTAGGGAATTGAGCAAATTGATATATATAGAAAGAACTTGACCTTATTCAAGCTAAATGGAGTTGTGGGATCTTTTCTTCTTATCTATGAAATTTTATGCAGATAAAAAAGAAATCATTGTGGGAATGCCTAGATCTTGGAATTTCACAGTTTCCTAGCATTTGATGTTTGTGTATTTTCCTTCAAGAGTTATTCTACTGTTGCTATATTTGCTTCACAAAGATACTATAATAGTATTCCTGACCTACCCTACTTTGACTGTAGGTGAGTGAAAATTCCAAGTTAATAGCTTCTTTCTGTCAAGGCCAGGAAAATCTTAATTTGCATCCGTCACGGGAGAAAGTTTTTCAGCCAACCAATTCAACCTATTGGAGTATTTTTAGGCTTACATGACTGAGAGCTTTCAACAGCACACAAGGGCAAGCTGACCTCATCCTTCTTACGAAAACTTGTTGCCAATTTATACTGCTTTTCCATTTGAGGAGTGCAAGTGCACTGATGCATTGTGAATCCGATTTTCCTTTTTTTTTTTTTTTTGGCAAGTCAGTGTTTTGCATTCTCTTATTTCCTTGTCACAGCCTGTCATGGGTATGCTGATTTCAGCCTCTATTTATACACACAAAAAAGTGCATCAGAAAAATGTAAAGCCTTAGTCAGGTTTTCAGAATGTTAAAATCTAGTTTGTCTTTGACATGCTTAAACCATGATGCCATGAAGTTTTTTTATTCTAAACTTTTGCTTGAAAATCATGGATTTTATATCAATTTTATGAAGGAAAGCTAATGGAAGACAGAAAAAGCATTAGGAAAGTATCAAGAGAAGCTCTACTGGGTTCATACAGGGTTAGCTATCAGGCATACATTCAACATGGTATCTCTTCTGATGCACCTTCTACATAATCCAAAGGAGGTCTTTTACTGAATGTCAGTGTTTCTTTGGAGAAGAGAGTAAGAGCAGGGGATTGCAAGTTTGATACCCAGGACAAAGCAGTTTACTGCAATACACCCTCGTGATATGTTTTTTCCCCCATGAAATATAAATGTGTGGTCCTTACTGCTTCAGCTCAGCTTGACTAAAGCCTTGAAAGGAGGGTTTGGATAAGTAGCTGAGACCCCAGGTGACTGGGGACAATAACCTATCAAAAAAAGAGCCAGGAGCTGACATAGCTGCAACCAAATGTATGAAAAGGGTTATTTTTACTTAATGAAAAATGCTTCTGCCTTCTCATTCTCCTTCTACAGCAGTCCCTTTATGGGCATCTCTTTAATGACTAGCTAGTAGGGTTGGTTAGAGTGCAGGTGGTTTTGGCTTAGATTTGATTTTTTTTTCCTCACAAAGCCATTTCCAATAAATGACATTATTAAAAAAAATAAATTTAACACTGTAATAAAGCCAGTGACATTTATGAGGGAGAGAACATCATCAACCTCATTTTTAATTGTTTGGTTTGTTCTGTGTTTCTTCCAGTGACTTGAGGTGAAAAATGGCCACTTAGTTGTAGCATGCCCCAGGATTTTCTTGCGACATTTTCTTGAGTTCATCAGTAGTTGAGTGTGGGTGAGATTAAATAAGAGCAGTAGTCCCAGTATGAACACCAAACCCCTTTCAAGAACAAGTTTTGAGGCCTCTTTTTGAAGTGACAGTGAGTCTGGTTTTGGAGGAAATATGTTTTCCTGCTTGTCTACAGAGTGTTACTGCAAAAATCACATTTGTCTGTATATTACTTGACGTACCTAGCTTCTGGAACCTCTGAGTGCCAAGGTTCAAGTTACTTTCTCTTTTCTACATTCTTCTTGCCATGTACGTCAGTTAAAATGCAACCTTTGCTTTATTTGCCTTGCCCAGGATGGCAAACAGTTATGAATATATGTCTGCTATCTTTGACTTGCTTTTCTTCTTAAAATATCCAGCTTCATTTAATAGCTGATGCTATTCTATTCCTTCCTAACTTAATTTTGGTGACAGTTATAGGTTGACTAATTTTCTTTCTTTTTAACTTAGGCAGCTTTTCTGGTTTGTTTGAATTTATTAATACATTTCTTAAGAAACACCAAATTGGCAATGTACAAGCCATTCTTTATAGTTCAGAAATATGAAAATAGTATGTGGGCACAATAAATGTAAAATTTAAAGATAAGATTGGAAAAAATATTTTGCTTTCCTATACACACATTCCTTTACAATTTAGCTGTTTTCTTGCAGTCTTTTATACTATGTCTTTGCATAATGCTTTTTATAAAAAATGTTCTCCAAGACAGTGCTGTTGTATGTGCTTCTAGAAATATTAAGCAGAAAACCAAGAGGAAAAAAAGTATAATACAGCTGAAAAAAATCTCTCAGCCACTTGTATTAATGTTTACAAGTATGTAAAGGATGGGTGTCAGGAGGATGGAGCCAGGCTGTTCTCAGTGATGGCCAATGGTAGGATAAGTGGCAATGGGCATAAACTGGAACACAAGAGGTTCCAAAGAAATACAAGGAAGAATTTCTTCATTGGGAGGGTGATGGGGTCATCATTAGAAAAGTGATTTTGTGCTAGCCGTATCTCCCATTTCAGTAGCTCTACTGAAACTTGACTCTTCACTGTGAGGGTGATGGAGCTGCCCAGATGGGTTGTGGAGTCTCCTTCTCTAGGGACATTCAAAACCCACCTGGATTAGTTCCTGTGTGTCCTGCTCTGGCAGGGAGATTGGACTAGATGATCTTTCGAGTCCCTTCCAACCCTTAAGAGTCTGTGATTCCACCATCATGGGTGCTATTGTTAAAGAGAACACTGCACTGAGTTGTCTTAGTGTCTGCTTCACACTCAGATTCTGAAGAGTAAAACAAGAGAGGAAGGAAGAAGAAAAGAAGTTCAAGGAAGGAACTTTATACAGCAGTCCAATCAATATTTTAGTTTAGCTCAGAAGGACATTTCCAAAATATATCTCCTCAATATGCTCACAGTCTATTTATTGGTTTGCATTGCAGAGTGGTTTTAGATTGTACAAAATAGATACTTCTGGTTGGAGCATTTCCCCAGAAATGTACTTGTTGCTCTCTAATTGCAAATAGGATTAGCTCTACAGACCAAACTGGAGCTAGCCCGAAGTAAAAATCCATGAAATGCATATTAGTATTGATGCTGAATCCTCAGCACTAACTATTTCATTCTACACATTGGCTTCCACTGTAGTACTTTCTAGTGTAGATACAGCATGATTCTATTCCTACTTTTATATATACGTATTTGTCTGTCTATCCTCCACACAGCTGTGGCCTGAGAACTGTTGTTGAAGATCGTAGTATGGCATACATAAGAAACAAAATTCTTCCAGGGGAAGGAAGGTTAAGGTTACATTTCAACAACTAAAATTACTCAGTATATAGGATGTTTTGGGAACTTTATTATATATAGAACACAGGGAGAAGAAGAGAGTAATCTGCGTTCCTATTGGATTTTTTTGGATGAGTGCAACCAAAGAGTTACAGTAAACAGCTCCATGTCCAAGCGGAAACCAGCAATGAGTGGTGTCCATCAGTGATCTGTAGAATTCCAACCACAGTGTAGAGCTAAAATTTATGGGTTGTTTGGGTTTTCTTTCTGAAACCAAAACATCTTCATCCTTTTCTCACTTTTTTTTGTATTATACAAGTTTAGGTTCAGCTCTGGGGAGGACAGCAGTTGCAACTCTAGCTACATTAAAATTTCAGGACAGTCTTAAAAGGCTGAAGCATAGATTCTCATGTCAATTGGTATTTTCTCTAAATGGATTGTTCCCCTAAATTGCACTAGTCCTCTGGTTGATCAACAGATACTAACAGTCTATGTTATAAAGGCTTCTTATTGAAATACATCACAACAAAGCAAATTGATATTCCAGCAAGTTGAAGTAGTTTACTTAAACTTGTAAGCCATTGAAAACTTTTCCATGAGTCACTTTAGCAGAGCTTAATGAGCGTTCTCATTAAGTTTTAAAGTTAAGTCTCAGTCACCCTCACACTATCCACACCATTACTTCTTTGAAACTTCTGATAGACAATGCCGTACATGTGGTTATGCATTCTCAGCTGTCCTATTCTTATTATGTTTCTATTAATGCAGAAATCTCTGAAAAATGCAACATCAACCTCCAATGTCTAAGTGCATTTCTTTTTCTTGGCTGTTATACTTTCTCGATAGATGAGCATATGTATGATATTCAAAAAAACCTTCATAGTGTGAAAAATAAAGAGGTACTGAGCTTTCTTGAATTACCCAGAAAATGGAATCATTGAACAGGTAGTACAAGGAAATGAAAGAATAAGCATGTTGGATTTACAGTAAATTCTGAAATTTAATCTAATTATGCTTAGAATCTATTTTTCTTAAGAAACTTTCCTTTGTGATAGCATTTCATGGTTCACAAGGCTTTTGTCGAATCCCTCACGGCTGAGTTTTTGATTCTTTCACATGTGTCCAAATGCTGATGGATTTCTACTGTTTGGGGTTTTTTTAAGTAATTTTTTCATGACCAAAAATAATGCTACTCCCTTTCAAAAGCCTTTAAAGAGAACAGTGAAATCTTACCGAGAATTGTGATCTTTGTATTGAAGGCAAGAAATGCTTTAATTGTGGTCAAGGACTCAAAGATTTCTATAGTGAAGACAGTTTTAAAATCCATACATGCTTGATCTTTGTATAGGTGCTGATTAGTGCAAAGGTGTTAGAGAAGCATGTGGTGATGGAGTGCCCTGAGTGCTGCTCCAGTCATCTCACACTTTGGAGGATGAAGTTAGAGTGTTGCCTCATCTCTAATTACTGTGGGTATAATTCAGAAATCGCTGTTCTTGGGAATTACTAAATTAATGTATTAAAAATGCATTCAGTAACATAATGAATCTGTCTTGTAAAATGGAATTCTGAAAGACTTTTTCAAAGACTGCCTGCAGAGTTTCTTGGAGGATATCCAGATACTGCCAAACTCAGGATTATCGGAGTGAGGCATTTCAGAAATATTGGTTTTGCTTTTGCCTTTATGAACAAGTGTTTAAATACTCCTTGTTTGTGACACAAACGTTCATCCTGCATAATGTTCTCAGTGTGAGCTAAAAATAAAACAAGGTCTGCCTTTGTGTCTCAGGAGTATGTACTAGAACAGGGTTTTTTTCAGATGTCTAAAGAGAAAAACATATAAACTAGCCTTTTTTGAAGCAGGACCATTAACAGAGTTTGGTCCCACTGTTCCCACTTACATGCTTGACATATTATAGGCATGTAGTGGGTTTGTGACTTGTGTCAATTTTGGTTGAAAATGGACAAACATTTAAAAGTTACTGAGATAGGGTACTACCAGGAAGACTAGTAAGCAAATTTAGGGTGAATGCCTAATTATTGGGTTTTTTTCCTTATGGAAGCATATTAAAATGCAGGTGGCATGATAGTTGAGAATGGACTATCAGATAGTTCACCCATCTCTATCCTTGGATTATAATAAAAAATATTCTACTTTAAAGCATAATACTGTGTAAGGTTAGAAAGCTGACCTGTAGTGTCTAAATCTTAATGCTGCTTAAATTGTGTGCTACCAAGCTGGTCTGGATCCGCCACTCTAGAAGTTGATTATGACAGCTCTAATGTGAAGAGTGCAATAGTTATTTCAGCATGTATTCAGTAAAAATAGTCTTGTCTGCTTTCTGTGCCACATACTAGTAATACCAACAATAGTATCCTTTTTGGGAGGAAACATTATTAACAGTCATTTGGTCATAGCTTGGAGTACTCCCGGACAGCAGAGATGAATCAGAATTTTTTTCATTCTCGGAGAATTCTAGAGATTAATGTTTGTTAACCCCATGACTGTTTGGCATAGGATTGTGGTAGCTGGGACAAAAATGACTGGGGTTGTTGTTTTTTCCAAGGTTTATATGCTTATTTATTTTTGTGATGTATTTGCTGAGAAGCATACGTCCATGCAGGTTTTGTCGAGAGTAATTGATTTTCTTTCAATGTGTAAATAGTTAAGTAATTTTACTTTGCACAGACCGTAATCAAAATATCTCCTGTATTTTAATGTGAAAGGCTGCGTGTTCTTATATTTCAGTAGGCTACATGCAATATATATACAAGATATATGATAAACTATTCGTGCAAGCAACAGGGTCTCAAAAATTACTTGTGTCTGCCTTCGTTATTCATATGTATATCGCCAAGAAACACTATAGGGTGCATTTTGCCAGGGTCATAACCATTCTAATGGTGACATCCTGATTAGTTTGTGTTGTATTGGGTACTGCCTGTTAAATTTTAGTCAGTTCAAACCTTTATGATCACCAGGAAGCTAATGTTGCTTCATTGATTTCAGTGGAAGTACATCAATTTTCAAACAAACAAAGATCTTTTTTGTTACATTGCTATATTTTATGTTCCTGGTACCATATATATTTTGTTGTCAGAGACAGACCTAATGATGATGAGGGGAAATAAAATGTAAGTAAAACTCTAGTCATTTCTAAAGTGTTCTTAAAAAAAAAAAAAAAGGAAACAAGATGGAAAATCATACATAGATTGTAAATATCCAGTTTGGTTTTTCAAAATGAATGGTGAGCACTGTTTCAATAATAAGCATGAAACAAAAATAATGGCTTGGTTTTAGCTAAAAAAGCTTTTCTCAGATTTCTTTGTGTGACTTCCTTTTAGAAGGCAACAGAGCCTCTATTATCTTCTCTGAATCAAACTTCTGCAAAAGAAGAAAAAAGGTGAAAACTTATACAATCCTATTTGAATAAAAAGGGATTAGGTGTGTATTCTTCAATGTGCTGAGGAAGATGACAAAGAGCTGTAGGTATCAAAATGTTCTGAGCGATTCTAAACCTAAGGTTGCACTTCAGAATTGATTTTTGGGGAAACAAATCTAGTTCTTTTCTTAAAAAAACCTTTGTTGGGAGTTTTCACACTGAACTATGGCATTGGATAGAAATAGCAGAACAATATTTTACTTCACAGTGACTTTATATGCAATTCTTGTTGGTCTGTTTATCTCCAGATAGCCATTGCTCTTTTGTTCAAAGCTAGTCCCAACATATGCTTTATCTAGTCCCAAAGTTTTTGCCAAACATTAAAAATGTCTAAAATTTAATGTACAATAAACTGTATTTTGAAGCTTTCAGAATTAGTGATACAGAACCTACCTGCAAAGAGAAGTAGTGCCAAAGTCTCATAAAAGCATGTTTTCTTCACACACCAATACTAGTCTTAGTGTTAGCATTAGTTTTTTTGTCATTTCCTCTCCTATTCAGTCTTCTTTCAGGTCAACATGGTTCCGTGCCAAATTCCTCTGCAACTGATAAGAATAGATTGCTAAGGATAGTATGATGAGAAGGATGAATAAGGAAAGATAAGACTATATGTAGATTATCATTTTCTAAGGTAAAACACTTGTTGTGGTCAGAAGGAATAATATGTTTTAACCAGTTGGTTTAATTTTATTGCTTTGCTTTTGCAATACTGAGTAAATCCTGTCAATGTCAAAGCTATTTGTAAAGACTTTCATAGCCATTGGAGAGAAGGAAGATAGCAGAAAAAAAACCCCTCATTAATCTAAATAACATGCTTTCATATAAAAACTTCTGCTATGATTTTTAATAATAGCCTTGCCACTAGGAAAGATCACTACTCGAGTGCTTTTACCAAAGTGAAAGCAGAAGTTGAGCTTCATCAAATTCTACATTGCGCAACAGTTCCTTCAAGGCAGAGAAAATCAAAATCACTTTTTTGGCTTCTCCTGTAGCTGAGATCCTATGAGCAAGAACAGAGATTTTATTATAAATTTTGAAGGTGAGTGCCACAGTTTAATCAGCACAGCGAGTGAAACCACTGTTTGAGCAAGCAGTAGGGCAGCTGTAGAGAGGAAGGATTGGCTTCCTGTGGAGAACCATTATTAAGCATCCTCTGTTCTGAAAGGCAGCAAGATAAAACAGACCAGGCTAAGGAATATATAGGGTTAAGAGGTCAGAGAAGTTGCAGTGCCTGTGACAGACAAACTGTCAGTGGCAAAAATAAGTTTATACCTCTTACTCCTCACTTATTTGTCCTCCTGTGAATTAAAATTTTTATTCTAAGTGGAGCTGACAGTGGATATGAGATGTATTACCTGAAGTACAGAGACTGAGAAAACGAAACATTTGTTTGCCCTTAATAATCACACTGTACACGAATGGAAAGCTCGTTAAATGAATCTATTTCCTGTCAAGCGTAATGTGGAAAATCTCTGGGCAAGCTGAACTAAATAAATATATTTGCATAAGCCATATCAGAGTTTCCTATGAATTCCATGTTTATTCAGAAAACAGGCACAGTATTTTTTCTGCATTATCAGTGGCTGAGATGCAGTCTGTGAAGATCACTTTGTAGTCTTGCAGTGTTTTATGTTTCCTGTGACTTTGGACAGATTTTTATGCCGTCTTTTAGCTTTGGCTCTCCAACTCTTGTCCTGTTGTAAGCCTAGTTAAATAGGTACAAAAGCTTCCTGAAAAAAATGGCAAATGTTGCATAACAAAATTTATTGCCTAAGTGTAAAGGCTGAAACCAAAGCTGTCAGCAATGAATGGGTCACAGCTGGAGCCTTAGACTCAGGGAACTGAGGCCAAGGAGGTTTAAACTTACAGTTGTCTGTAAGGTGGATAATATTGCAGAGAGAAACTTGTGGAACAGAATTAGGAATCAGTATTTCCTGGTTTTATGCACTACATGTAATCAGATTCAGCACTAATGGAAGTAAAATTAATAGTAGAATCATTGAAGTTATGGATGTCATACACAGATGAAAAGTGCGTCATCTTTGAAATATTCACTGAGTTTTGTTAAATTTTCAGTTAAATATGAGTTCTGAAGCTTTCTGTTGGCCCCAGCTCAGAGGCTTCTAATTCCTTTGTTTAAGTGACAGTTTATTTTGATATTGCTGGCTATTGCTGATTTGCTTTTTGTTTACCAGTCTTTGTTTCCTTTTATTTAATCCATGAAGTCATTGACAATGGATTCAGGAGTTTGTGTGAGAACTGAAGACCCTCAGATACATACAGCTGTAGTGGATATCCCTTTGAATTAAAGGAATTCCAAACCTTATTTAGTTCAACAAGGACAAGTGCAGAGTCCTGCATCTGGGAAGGAACAATCCCATGCACCAGTACAGGCTGGGGTTCGAACTGCTGAAGAGCAGCTCCGCAGAGAGAGACCTGGGAGTTCTGGTTGATAATAAACTAACCATGAGCCAGCAATGTGGCCTCGTGGCCAAGAAGGCCAATGGCATCCTGGGATGCATCAAAAAAGAGTGTGGCCAGCAGGTCAAGGGAGGTTCTTCTCCCCCTCTACTCTGCCCTGGTGAGGCCTCATCTGGAATACTGTGTCCAGTTCTGGGCTCCTCAGCTCAAGAGGGACAGGGAAGTTCTGGAGAGAGTCCAGCGCAGGGCCACCAAGATGCTCAGGGGACTGGAACATCTTTCATATAAGGAAAGGCTGCGGGAACTGGGGCTGTTTAGTCTAGAAAAGAGAAGACTGAGGGGAGATCTTATTAACATTTACAAATATCTAAAGGGTGAATGCCAGGAGGTTGGGACATCCCTTTTTTCTATGGTAGCTAGCAGCAGGACAAGGGGTGATGGGATGAAGCTGGAACACAAAAAGTTCCACTTAAATATAAGAAAAAACTATTTTACCGTGAGGGTGAGGGAGCCCTGGCACAGGCTGCCCAGAGGGGTTGTGGAGTCTCCTTCATTGGAGGTCTTCAAGACCCGCCTCGACATGTTCCTATGCGACCTGATCTAGGTGAACCTGCTTCTGCAGGGGGGTTGGACTAGATGATCTCTAAAGGTCCCTTCCAACACCTACCATTCTGTTATTCTATGATTCTATGAATTGAACCATAGCTTACAAAACTGGGTAGAAATAAAAAAGAATACGAATGGAACTGCAAGAGCCAGGAAACAGGAGCAGTTGCTGATCTGGAGTGCTGCCCAGTGTTTACCTTAGGTGATTCCCTCTTTAGATGAGAATATCAAGGCAGCTATTAAAGCCTAGGGCACAGTCAATACCTAAGTGCAAGAAAAAAAATTACTTTAAATCTTACTTTTTTTTTTCTTAACTGAAAATATTCAGTCTCATCTTTTGAACTGTGATTAAAACCAAAGACCATATCTAATAGAGAATTTTCTCTTGTCAGAAAAATTTTGGGAAGTAATACAATGAGTTCTCTCCAAATATTGTTTTTGCTTTTGGTTTTGTGGGATTGTTTGGTTTGGGTATTTTGGATTTTTTCAACCCTGGAATTTGAGGTCCAGATGGGCTGAATTTCCAGAAAAAAAATGGGGAAGGAAAGCACACTTTTTCAGTACTTTTAAAGATGTTTCATTTATTGTGATAAAAAGCACTCTAGAAATATGAGGTTTTCTAGATTTACTCAGACATCTTCAATTAATACATTTTATAGCTGCATTATGTCTCATTCAGATGCTGACATGAAATTGAGTGCAATACCATGTACTCAAAATCTAACAAACTGGTCATGGAAGCTGTAGTTCCAGTTTTTAAACTTTCTCTTATCCTGGAATGGGCCTATAAACTTCCCTTTTCTCCAGTAGCTACTAATACCAGTCAAGTGAATATATTTTTTCTTGTGTTTACTTTTTTTTTTTCTCAAAACCATAATTGGCATTATGGCAGTTGAAGTGTTGAGGTTTATTTTCTTTCAGAGCAGTACAGTCATGACCAGTTTTAAAGGAATGTATGTTTAACTTCCAATTGTTTCTACTGTGATATGTTTATTCTCAAGGCCATAGGAACACATACTTGTGGAAAAAAAAAAAGTTGAATGTTAACAGCTGTCTTAATACAGTGGTAGATTCAGTTTTTATTAAAACATAATCCTGGTGTTCTGAAACGTAGGCAATCCATGGAAGAGTAATCCTTCCTCAAAATCCAGGAGAGGGAGGTTTCTAAAACATGAGTTGGAGTCATCCTGAAGCTGACTGGAATAGGACTGGCCTGCCCATTTCTCCTTATAAGTAAACAATGTATAGAGTGGGAGGCTTTGTATAGAAAGTTTCTCATGCCTTGCATTCCTATTGATTTCAGCAGAAGTAGTAGGTCCTCCACACTGTGTAGATGAGAAGAGGCAGAAATTCTATGGAGATTATTTTATTGTTTAGTGTGATACTCTGCTGAACAGTTTCCCAGTCTTCTTAGTAGTTCTAGCAACTATGCAAAATGACACTGCTGTTAAATATTAACCTCAAAATATTTTCTGATTATTTTTCAATATTCACTTTAGATATTTAGATTACATAGTCATTGCTGCTTATTATTTGCAGTTCTGTGAAGTATTAGAAACAGATAAATACAAGGATGCTGAAAATCTGCAGATTCTTATTGCAAGAGCCTTTATGATTTCCTTAACATTTTCTAGCTTATGAATATCTTGTGAAAGAAACATTTGCTAGCTTATGACTTGCTTATCACCCAAAAATAGCAATTGCCAAAAACCCAATTATACCTTTATAACACCACCTTTGTCAGTGCTGTGATTATGTTATTTTGACTTTGGTGTAGAGGATTCTTTTTCTTGATATATGAAGTTTGTGAAGATTGTGCAATGAATGTGTATTTTAATGATCTATGCTAATAATAGCATGAATTATTGTATAAAGAGTATATTCTCCTTTCTTTCTATAGTAATAATCAAACAACTGGGGCCAAAATATCATTTGTCTTTGATTCATGTTAGCTGTTTCTTTCCTTAATATAATAGTAATTGTACTATCAATCTAAGAAATAGGAAAATCAGAGCTAGTAATTCTCATTACAACAATTATGCCTGTTTTCTTTTAGTGAAATATAGAATGGATGTGTGAAGATTGAAATAAAATTTACAAAGCATTTTATTTACATTATCATATATATTATCCCATTTTCAGAAAAGTAGATACATGTAGTTATGTGCAATCATTTAACAGATGCAAACAGCATAGAGTTGCAAATGTTCATTCTGTGATTTATTCTATGCATCTGTGATTATGGCTGACTATTTCACTGTCAATCAGAAAAGACAAAGTTCTGCTTTCTGAAATCCTTTCAGTTGTTAGTAATGCAGGTAATTAAGATTCTGGACAATGTCACAGGCTTTTAGCTAGAAGTAATTTTTTTGTGGTGCAATGTAATAGAACAGTTAACTCCTGAACAGCTTGTTCTTGAAGTGAGCCTGCTATATAACTCACGAGTAAATGGAATCACTCAAAAGTAATTAAATTGTGCTAGCTTTCTGGCACCTCCTTCCATACTTCCACAGAGGGTTTCTTGTAACTTCAGTGAAACTAAGAGGGGAGAAATCTGTCAAGCAAGCACTAGAAGCAAGAAGTTTAAGGCTGTTTCTGTTTTCAGTTAACTTACTAAAAACCATAAGCAAAATTGACAGAAGATGCTGAAGATGCTTGATTAAAAATTGTAATGATACTGAAATGGAAAATGACAGCACTCTCTTTTTATGAATACAATTGATCTTTGTTTCTCAGTCAAGTACATGAAAAAAAGAATTAACAGTGATTAAAGCCAGTTTTTTTCAGACTCCTCTGAATCCCACTCAGTGATTTAACTATGAGATCCAAGCTGGGTCAAACTCTCCCAGAGGTGTAGGATTTTCTGAAGTTTTCCAAACATATCACTGAATATCACTCCCAAGAAAGGATAAATAATGTTATTAGAGTTCTTTTTCTGGTTTTATATCACAAATATATCTTTAAAGCTTTTCATGTCTTTTTTGCTAGTATACTGTTTGAATGAATTATGGCTGAGAGTGTTAGCTATAAAGAACTGCTGCTCTGTAAGCGAAGATGACACAGCAGACAAAGGTCCAAATTCTTCTGAAAGGGTCTTAAGAACTCCAATTTGTAAGGATCTGACAGTCAGATTGTAGCTTCCTACTGTATTACTGCTCATCATCTGAGTCAATGTAACTGCATGATACCCTTTTTTTGTTCTGGGCTTCTGTTGAACAGTACAACAGGGATGAACTCACACCTCATGTGAGAATGAAGTCACATTATTCTCAAATCAAAAGCAGATTAATCAAAGTAATTTAGGCTCCCATCAGAGAGAGTCAGTGAAGAGAAAAAGGCACTCTTGTGATCATTCTTCAAATCTTAGGCTGCTGTCCTAGGATAATCATTATTAACTTGAACTGGAAAATTTCGTGGTGGGCTACTCTTTCACATTCCTGAGCCCTGAAACAGTTCTTCAAACTGGTCTGCAGCCTGCAGGATGGATAAATTTCACCAGATCAACTTCTCTGTCATACAACTAGTTTAATACTCTGTTCTCGAAGTGTCCCTTCAACATTGTATTAAAGTGGACAGAGGTGACTTAATGTCTTATTTCCGGGATCTGAAGTTAATTCCTGTTGTCCTCTACCCTGATATGTGACTAAAATTTTTGCATTTCGGTCATATGGTAGATGCAGCCAGACATTTGAAAGATAATGCACTTTCTTGTGTACTGAACATCTGTCTCTTGATTCATCAGTTCTCCTTTGTCCAATTACAATAAAGAAATCAAGATCTTGCCTGCTCATCTTATGCCCAAATTATTTAAGCTTTGCCTCTGGCCATTCTTTTTTCCCAATGGAAAAGTCACAGAACAAGTTCTAATAATTCATCAACCTTCCTTCTAGAGTAAAAATAAGTAGCTATTCACACAGTGAGAAGAGATGTTGACATATTAGAGAAACAAACTAGGGAGAAAACTCTTCATACGACATGACTACAGTGAGAGATTTAAAGCTTGATGGAGAACTGATGCAGCAATGAATAGGTGATGTTTTACATTGTGAAGCAGGTTTAGGTTAATCAAGAGGTTTGAGCTGTAACTGGAAATGGAAGTAAGCCTATATTAGATCAAAGTGATTGTGTCAAGTTTGAAGGAATTTACTCTCACAAAGAAAGAAGAAATGTGTGAAACAGTGAGCTACTAGGAATACATGAAAGAGGGAAAAGAAGCCTTACAAAAAAAAAAAAAAAAACAAACAGAAAATGGTCGAGAGCAGATGCTTCTTTAGCTGTCGTACAGAGCTTTTGGTGTCAGTCACAATCATGGCTGCACAAGCCTAAAGAGATTTGATGTTGAAATGTCAGAGGAACAAGGCCAACTTTGTTAAGAACACTGTAGGAACAATACTTAAGCTTGAAGCAATCTGCTACTATTTATACATGTCAATAGCAGCAACCTAGGTAGGATTAATGGGAAGTAAAGTCAAGAGACTGTGACAAACTGTTTGAATCTGCCAAACTATGAAGAAATGAAAAAAAAAGTAATTGTCACAGGGGGAGATTGTGACCACCAATTAATGGACCACTGACTCCAGTTACACCCCAGACTCAAGGTGAAGAATGTGAAGAGGACACGTGTGCTCATTCACATGTTAGGCAAAGAAAGTTTGACCAATCACTTAAAGGACTATTAATACAGATATATTTGCGTATTGAATATGTAAAACCAGAGTATATAAATAATCACAGTTTTGGGACCATGGAGTGCAGTCTTGGGACAGGCACACTTGCATGTACTTCATGTAATAAAATAATATACCTCCATCCTGTATATGAACTAGGCATCTGCACACCAGGTGACAAACAACCATTTTTTGGGACAACATTGTGAGTGCTGGTCTGTTATTTGTTGTATAATTAACATTTTTTTTTTTTTTATAATTATTCTAGATCTGATCTTTATGGAAGGATGATAAACTTTGTTTTATTTTTTTTAACCTGGAAACATTAGAGATTTTTTAGCCTCTTGTATTTTGTGTTAGTTTCTGAAGATCCAGAAGGCAAGTGGTAAGAAAAGTAATTCATCTACCCTCTGAATTTAGCCCTGGATCCCCGTGAAGAATGTAAAAATATCTGATAATATTTACTAAGAGTCTAGTGTGTGTTTAATTTCTGACACATTGATAGCAAGAGTTAACTTAGCCTTGAAAACAAGATTTACGCATCTCCAAGTCAGTAATTGGATAACGATAGTCTAAACATTGATACCTGTGGAGCACAGGGATGCCAAGAACTGCTCTTGTATTGTTCGCTTGAAAAGGAAACACATACCCACAGTTGTCCAAGGACAAGGCTCTGAAGAGTACTTGGCAGCCACAGGGCAATCACCTGATTGTGAGCTAGCATCCTACTTTTTGAGGTTGTAGTCTATTTCTAGCCTCAGCTTCAGGGTGAGTGCATCTAGAAACCATCCTTCCTTCTGCACTCAAGGCTCATGTAATCTGCAGTATATTCTTCCTATTTTCCTTTTCTCCATTTATTTAATCCTAAGAAATTTGTAGAAAATAAGTTTATTCTGTGCACTGACAAAAATAGCAAGCCTATCCAGCCTGTTACTGCTTTCTCATAGATGGAGTCCCAGAGCAGCACTGGATTTCAAAATATACCTACAAGATAGACCTCAGTTTCTACCATCTTTTCTAACTAAAGAACTGAATTATTAATGAACAGCATCTGAAGCATTTAAGGTTAAAGTATGTACTATAAATCATACACCAAAAGATGATCCCAAACTGAATATATAGCTGAATTAGTTTAGGTTTCATATGACGTCAGCATGGCCTTGTGTTCACATTGGGGCTATCTATTATCTAATATGTCTTATTTGATTTTCAGTTTCAAGCAGGCAAATTGACCACATACTTTTGCTTGTGTCGGTAGCTAATTTTAGGTAACTAGTTTAATTGAAAACGTTTTACTCCTTTAGCTTGTCAAATAGAAATTCACGTTTTCTGATTAATGTTATTCATTTATATTAGATTTGTCTTGACAGGATGACAATGTGTAATATACAATACAGGGATGACAGAGTTCTCCATCTCCTCCGTCACATTTCGTTATGAATGGACTAGTCAAGGCTGCAGCCTACAGTATCTTACCTGCAATATGATAAAGTTTGAACCGTGTAGCAGCCATGTATGGTCTACACAATATGTTCTCACAGGTGGTGATATGCATTCAGAAGAGTGACAAGCTTCTTATATCTGTAACCCTTATGTGTAACTGACTTTGTGACATCTCAGAGTGATTGAAAAATCATTGAGATAAGGGGGGAAAAAATCCTTGAAAGCAAGATAAGCAAGCTTTTAACTGATATAAAAATGACAAAAATATTTTGGAGAGGGGAAATCAGCTAGTGGAAGAGAGAAGTGGTTACATGGAGAAAAGTGAACAGTAATAAGAAGTTGTAAATTCTGTCAAAAATATAAACATGACATCAAGCAAAACGTACCACATGAATGTTGGCAAAAGCAGTAGATCATAGCCAAATGTCCCACAGCTGGGTCCATGGAGCAGTAACATATTTTATCTCATCATGAACAACCGGCTGCATGTCAGAGATGGAGAGGGTAGTCTATCAGTCCAGCAGCTTTCAAACTGGGGCAGTGGTGGGAGACAGGAATCAAAGGGCAGAACCTCTCCAAATCACAGATACTATTAAACATAAATTGAAAACTGTTCTGTTGCTTCTGTAGGTCAAATGGATTGCATACTTGCAGCACATGTTGAATACTTGATTTCCTGTGCCACAACAGTGTTCTTCCTAACTGCATAGTCTCACTATCATTTTGATAATTGTTGTAAAGATAGGACTCCCATCTGCTTTAGCAGATTAATACATGCAGTCAGCCCAGCCTGCACAGGCCTATTGATGCCACAGCACTTCCACTACAGATCTGCACAAGTGACTTGTAACACCTTTCATTTTGGGAGAAGCCTTGAGACATGTTCAATCTCTTGTTCAAATTAGCCTCAATGCTGAGTTAAGAGCAGGTTTCTCGGGTCTTTGTACAGTTGGATCTTTAAAGGACAAGCTGTTTCTCCAAGGACAGAGATTCAAAATACAGGAGAAGAGACTTTTAAATTTCCAGAGCAGCAATTTAATAAATGTTCTTATTCTCCAACACAAACAGAACGTTTTCTATAAAAGATAGAAAGACATTCTGTTTGGTAGAGGACATTTAGAGAGCCTCTTCCAGAAAAAGAACATATTTTGGGTAAATTGTCTTACGATGGAGCATCTGGAGCCGCCTCTCACAATTGTGGTATTGCCTGTAGACTTTGCACAAATTCAGTTTGCTGCTGATGTTAACAACTATTACAGAGTGGCAGTTCTAGGGACTTGGCGATCATGTTTTTAAAACAAAAGAACATATCCTAGTCAGTACAGAAGTTTTTTACTGACTGAGATCTCAGTGGTCATGTTATCTGAAAATAAGAGAAATTAATGCTTTTGATGGAGTTGTTTCATTTGAAGGGTTTTTGATTTTTTGGGGTTTTTTTTTTTCCTTCCTTTCAATTGAACTTTTAAGATATCAAAGAGCTAAAATAGATCTAAAATAAGAAAGTCCTTCTCTGGGATGCAAGGTGAGTGAGACTGTTGAATGGAGCTTTTAAACATTTCAAAATGTTTTAATGTTCAAAATCACCCTTTGGCATTCAGCCTTTGGCAATGGCTTGCAAATATTTCAGTGTATTTGTGAATAAATTATTACAGCAATTATATAGTTGCAAATACCTATAGCTAGGTTATGCTTGTCTGTTAAAAGGACACTGAACCAAACTGTGTCAAAATTCAGGCTTCAGCCTTTGTATGTTCAAGTGCTGAGTAGCTTAAAGAAAAGAAGGAAAAAAAAAAGTAGATGCATTAGCAAGATGAAATGCCAATAATACATTACAAAGTTACTGGTATAGTAATAGATATAAAATATAGAAAACAGGAGGGATAACAGAATGAAGCCCAGTCAAGGTGAAGGCTATGTTCAAAAAGTAGTATCATTGTTACAGCCATGATGGATAAAAGCAAGGTACTAAAGGAGTGCTAAAGGAGAATTTTTAACTAAAACCAACTGGAAAAATAAATAAGCTTTTAGGTACACTCTCCTGTCAACTAGTATAACATTTCTGAAGAAAGTATATTTATGAGATACTTGATTCAGATTCTTTGTTCTTCACACATGTTCACGTACTTTCATGTTTGCAGTTTTGTAGTTGTAATGCTGTTGCAGCTTCAATGATCTAAGGTAATTTTCTGCAATTGTGATCCATTTGGGAATTGTATCTTTTAAAAATTCATATATTTTTCCAGCTGTTCTAAAAGATATCCTCTCTCTCTGTAAACTGTGCCCCTTCTCTACTACAAGAGTATAGTGAGCCAAGTTAAGACTCACAGCTATCAACTGCAAAAAAAAAATACACACAAAGAAAGATGAATAATTTTATATGGTGGAGAGAATCTTGTGTTTTGTGGCCATAGAAAGTGTAAATGAGAACTTAAAAATATGATGCAGGATGCTTAAAATGGACTTATATGTAAAAAGTGAGGAACAGCTGCACCACATGCTCCATGCAATGTGGAAACTGCAGAAGAAGCTAGAAGATGCTGATGGGGATCTTTTTTTAAAAGAAATATAAACTTTTTTGTACCATCATGTTTTTCAAATACTGACTCTCCCCTTTCCCCATGCTTCATTTTTAAAGGCAATTTAGAAGAAAAAAGGAAAAGATGTAGACATGTTTAGAAATAAATATTCTATATTTTGTGTCTGTTATTTTTCAAAGAATAATTACCCACATTTTAGAAAGTTCTTTCAGTTAGCCTGCACTGATACTTGTGAATGGTAATAAAGATCTTCCATTGGCTTAAATGCAATTAACTGTAAACTTTAGCTGTGCTTCTGTTTGTTTAGAAGCATGGCGAAATATGGCCATATTACTTTTGTAAGTAATAAATGTGACAGTACACATAGAACTATAGATATAAGTACAAGAATAATACAAGATGTGCGAAAAAGTCAAAGATGTGATGGGTTAAGTATGAGTGGAATCCACTGTTCAGGAATCCATGGCTGAGGATCAAGGTAGGTTTGACACTCAGTGTTTCGCTGTTGCTGAACAAAACATGCTCCTCTTTTATAAATACTGCTGTATCAAGTTCTTCATTGTTAAAAGTGCTTTTTGCAGAGAGCTACAATTCATCCTGATCTTAAGAGCACTTCTCCTGTTACCTGCTCTCAGCTTGTCTAACCAGGGTCCTTGTATATTGAGTGGCAAGGCCAGTCCAATTTTATCCCTCCACAAAGCTATAGCACAGATAGAATTATCCCAGTTTCATCCTTGATGTTAACCTTTCATTAATTTCTGATGCTTGATTGGGTTTTTTTATGGTTAACTAAAGGCTGACATCTTGCTGTATATTCTGTCTTTAGCACAGATTGTATTTATTTCAGAATTCCCAAGACAACTATGTGTACAACTATTGTATTCCTTCTGTAGGTACCACTATAGTAGTTGATACAGATTTAGAGGTGAAAACAGTGGAACCACAAAGAGTTTATGGTAATAACAGATCTCTCTCGTTGTTACATGAGACATTCTAATTTATGTAATGTTCCTTCTCCAGTGGAGGACTGAAGCAGATTGCCCATTCTTGACCTCAGTATTAATTATGCTTACTAGTGCTTCCGTACTTGAAGGTCCCATGACAAACTCCTATTTTATTTTTAGAGGTTTATAATTCATCTTTAAAAACCCACTTTGGATTAAAATATGTCACACTTACCTGACCCAGCAATAATATATTATAGCTAAGGAAGGAAGAAGCTGCACTTTAAATAATTCAGGATGATTACCTCATGTGAAAATCATTCTTTTCATGTGCTTGTCATTTGAATGGCCGTATAAGTATGCACCTAACATTGACAGGCTGTATCTCATCATAGCACTGTATCAGTAAACACACGCCAGTTCTTTTCCCTACTTTTTCGTCCTAATACAATATGCATTACAAGAATCAAATTGGGTATTTTTCAAAAGTCAATGGAAAATGTGCTAAATTTATTAGTCTTTTGACATTCCCAGTGCTAGGGTATGTGGTAATGTTATTTTTGATAGGATACTTTAATCTGTATGTCACCAAAGAAAAAATTGTCTCCATCAACACATGTATTAGTGACTTTTCATGAATTATGTGGTTATTCAAGACCTGAGTTACAGTTTTAGAGGACAGATATGTGTATCACAAGACCCCTGACACTAATGAATCTCTAGCTAATCATCTGACTTAGTTCAGTGTTCTTTTTTCTGGACTACAGACTCAACTCAAAGTTCAGTGTCAGATTCTTTCTGCCAAAGAATACAAGTGAAATAAGAATCAATGGAGCATGTCACAGTACAGTCATCAGAACAACAATGAAACTACCTTCTGCATAAAAGAAATGAAGTTTCTACTTAATCAGTCTCCATCCCAAGAGATTATGAAGTAATGCCCTGGGTTTTTTTCCAGAACACAGTAGTAATGGGAGGCAGACTAGGTGCTTACTGAGGGTCAAAAGCCATCAACTCAATGTAAGATCTACCATATAACATATTCACCTCATTTCGTCGGTCTATTACTTTCTGCTTAGCTGATAACCTTCCCAAAAATTCATACTATACACCAGGAAAACGTGAGCCCTCCAAAAATGCAGGAAGGGAAATGTGCATGTGGTTATAATAGTGCAAATAACCATTTTACAGAGAAGTAGAGATCTTTTCTCTCTTAGAAACTGATAATGTATTTTTGCTGCTCCATTTCCTAGCTTTTTACTTCACCGAAAATGAGACAATTTTTTACTATAATCTAAATTCAGAACTGAAATAGTTACAAACACTGCTGCAAGATGTACTCCCTTCCCACTTTTTCTATTATAATCCTCAATTCCAATATTTTTTCTTATATTAGTGGACAGGAATACTTCAGTTAAATATGGCATTCTGTGTATTTTCTGACCATTTGTTATCTTTCCCACTTTCATGGTGTACAATGTACCTTGCTTTTAGAACCTTACCTTAACCTATACGTGTAGCATATCCTTCCTGTGCAGTTTTTTTTCCAGCCATTCAATGCTCTGATTAACTAGACCATCAATAAATCTGAACTCTCTTAGAATTTTGAAAGGGAATTGCTGGGTAGCTCCGTAAGTGAGATCTGACATAGTATACTTCGTTTCTGAAGCTTTCCGTAACATAAGTTCTGGAACTAGAGCATTAACATTTTAAATGTAGCCCTGTAGAGTCAGACTTCCAAATAGATGAGTCATGAGGAGGATTCCTAAAGAAACAATAATGATGTAAATTTTACTTATCTAAAAGAAAAGTGGGTGTATTTTAATACCTTTCTGATCAATAGTTAGCCATCTATTTGCGTTTTCAATACAATTTTGAGCTGCTGTTGCTAAAAATTGTAACTCTTTGAAAGCTTGAATTCTTATTTCTGAAAAAAAAATCAAAAACACTGTACTGAAAAATTTTCTTCAGGAGAGTACATCATTTGAAATTGCACTGCAAACTCATGTTATCTTTATAAAAGGTGGTTTGTACTCTTTGTAAAAGATAGACTAAATGTATGAATAGTCACTCTATTAATGAGCAGTAAAAAGAAAAATGTATTTTGTCTTCTGTGAGAATTAGTTAATAGTGTTACCATTGCTACTATATATGTCCCTGTTGCTTTCCTTCTCCTTTTCTATCTGTTGGAAGAAAATTACTACCACAACAACAGCAAGGAAATCCACCACTGCTCTTTTTTCCTTAGCTCTTCTATACGTTGAATGAAGAGTTACTATTTTGGTGTAGTAGATATTCTGGCTTAACAAAGCTGGTAAATGGAAAGCATTCAAAGGGAAAGAAGTTCAGTTAATTAAGCAGTTAACATTAATGTGCATGTGTTCTAGCTGTCTATGTCTCTTACGTATTTTGCTTTTAAAGAAATGATATACACCTAATGTTGTTCAATGTCATTTTACTGAAACTGGCACTTGAGAATCTTGTTGAGGAAATTAGAAGTGATGAAGTAGCCCAAGGAGGTAATGTCAGAGCAAACAGGAGTTTCTGATGTGAAGACCTAGCTTCCTAATTGTTATTATGCTTACAAGGACACTGTTAAAAGAAAAATGAATGCCTTTCTTCACACCTGCTGTAAAAGGTGCTACAACTCTGGAGCTTGTTTAAATCATTCTTCCTGAAACAAACTACCGAATGAAACTCAGGCCATTTAATTTCCAAATACCAGTAATTAAAATGAGTCACATCATCAGAGTTTGGCAGGGCTACAACCTTCCTTTATTTTTTCATTTTCACATAAATTTCAGTGAAGGTCAGAATTGTTGGGGGGAGGAGAAGAACCTGCCTGCTTTTGTGCTCACAGGAGGTTAAAATATGACTTGTTCTCAGTGTCCCTCATAGTTCAGAACTTAATGGTCCTTGACGGGGATAACCTAGAAGTTAATTTTACTTTGTGTCCCAAAAGCAGTCATTGTCACTGTAATCCTTCTTGCAGGCTGAAGTGTATCTTCACCGCCTGATCAGACTTTCAATAGCAATTGACAAGCAGTATCACCAGTCAAGAAGTGCTTTGCTAGTGCTTTCTGGTAAAAGACATACACCAAACGAAAGAATTATGCTAACTTACCTTTTCATAAAGTTAAGCTTTTCCAGTGTCCCTCACTTTAAATGTCAGCTTTTGCTATATGTAGAAGTCAAACACTGCAAAATTAGTAACTGCTTCCTCTTCTTTTTCCTCCATATTGCTCAAGTCCTGCCAGGGAGAAGGATGAGTACATAATAGAGATATACACTCTCTCTAGTTTTGGTATCCAGAGCAGAGGAATGCTTGAAACCAGAGGCAAATACTATCAGGAGGACAGGACACGGGAGGCCTGTGCTCTAATGTCTGGACAGCAGAGTATCCACTGTGCAAGGAAACCTCAAAAAACCCCAAACTTCCAGACTCTGATAATCTCAAAGTTCATTTGGTTAACGTGTCTTTGAAACACATATACATGTGAGTCCTTTTTTCTTTAAACTTATCTAAAGCAGGCAGGGCTTTGACAGCAGACCTACTCTCCAGCCCTATTTCAAATCATTAAGACCCAAAAAATTAATCTTATCAAGTAAACAGATGTAGAAGTATTTTAATATAAGCACAACAGTATGTTTTTTTCCTTCCCTGACTTTTGCACTGAAACTGAAAAATCTAATGGCTAATTCTTCAGGGGGATTAACTCTGTCATGAAACCATTTGTATTTATTAAAAAACAGCTATTGAGAGAAAATGTAAGGCTGTCTTGCCAAATGCTATAACTGTAGGTGATAGCTTCATATGTTTACAGAAACTAAAATGAACCATTGTAGTCTCCTAGAACAAGACATGCCATAGATTTTCTCTCTGGGCTCACTCTACTGAGCAGTCTTAATTTCCTTTTGGCAACATGTGTGAAACAGAATATAGGTAGACAGAAAAAAATAGTATCTCTTCAGATGTAACCACAGCTGAATTTCAATACATTCTGCATGAAAATAATAACACATGGGTTAGAAGTCAAATCTTAGATACAACTGTGGTCACAAAAGCAGTAAGAGTGGAAATCATTTCTGGACAAGCTCAAGTTCTCCAGAGAAAACACTTCGATGTTTTTTAGTTCATTAAAGCATTGCTTAAAGAACAGATTCCAGACTTAAGTTTTCTGCTTAGTATTTCACGTAACATACCCATCCCGCAAAATGATTCGCGAGGGTAGGTAGGAAGGAGATCATATTCACTGGCACGTAGGATACCAGAGCTGTTTGTTTTAAACTACACTATTCCTAGAAAACAGAGAGTATTCCATATGCTATAATGTCTTCCTGCAGGCCTTTGCTAGCAAAATCATGAGTGTGAACACTCCAGCTAATGGTGAAAGACACTTCTGTCCCCTAAGGGAAAGGGGTCTGAACTCAGTGCCTAAGGGTAAGCACACATTATGAAACCCACTGTAGACAGTGATAGTCTTACAGCTGGGAAAGAATAACCCCATGTACCAGTACAGGTTGGGGAATTAACTGTTAGAGAGTAGTGTAGGGGAAAGGCACCTGGGGGACAGCAGGCTGAGCATGAGCCAGCAATATGCCCATGTGGCCAAAAAGGCCAATGGCATCCTGAAGTGTATTAGCAGGGCTGTGACTGGTAGGTTGGGAGAGATTCTCCTCCCTCTCTACTCTGCCCTCGTGAGACCTCATCTGGAATATTGTGTCCAGTTCTGGGCCCCTCAGTTCAAGAAGGATGGGGAGCTGCTGGAGTCAGTTCAGTGCAACGCCACCAAGATGATGAAGGGAGTAGAGCAACGTGTATAAATATGTAAAGGATGGGTAGCAGGAGGATGGACCCAGGCTTTTCTCAATGATGCCCAATGATAGGACAAGGGGCAATGCGTACAAGCTGCAACATAAGTCGTTTCAAAGAAACACAAGGAAAAATTTCTCCACTGGGAGGGTGATCATTAGAAAACTTTGCCTCCTCTCGTAAACCAACAAAATTTTCTTATGATCACAAATTGTCAAAGACAGGATCTTTCTAGTCATTGGATCAGGACATCTCGATTCTATGTGTTTCACCTTTTTCCTTCTGCAGCTTGTCTGTGGACTTGGACAAACTTCTGCGCGTGTGATACAAGAGTCTTACAGCTGTTATTCTTGGAGCTATGTTTCTTCTGAGGCCTAGTCCTTGTTTTGGAGACGGGAGGCTCAAAGTCCATTTAACTAGCCAGCTGCAGCCTTGTCCGAGTTTTTGCCAGATGGTCCATCCACATTGCACAGAATCACAGAATGACAAAATCTTCAGGGTTGGAAGGGATCTCGAAAGATCATCTAGTCCAGCCCCCATTTTTACTCTGTTGTTGCCACTCTGGAGAGTATCACCACTCCACTGTTATTCCCTGCTCTGATTCATGAGAGCTTTAATTAGTGCAAAAACTTCTAAATTGCCAGTTGAAAAGTTGCTCCAATGACCAGATGAGCACTGAGTCTCCAGGCAGTCTTTCTGTTACAGCAACTTGTAAAACATTTTTATTTTGAAAGTAAAATTTCTTTAATACAACTAAGTACATTATTATTGCATAAAATTATATTGAATTCATAAATTTCAAAAGAACCACATGGCCACATTTTAAAATATAAGCTCTTCCTAATAGACTTGAATTTGTCTGATTCATTTAGTATTGGCTTCAAACAAATGGTTTTCCTGTTCACAGGAGGTCTTCAGGACTGTAAGCCTTTTGGACTCCACATAGGTAGGTACTACCTATGTGTGGAAGATGCTCATAATCTTATGATATAAATAATTTCCTTAAAGGAAGTCAGCTGCAGATGCACTGGCTTTAGGAGAGCTATGATGTTTTAGCATTCATCTCTATAAAACTACTTTAAATTAGGACAAGTTACAGAAACAGGTGCAAAGAAATCTGTTTGTCTGTGGTGGGATTTGTGTGTGACTCTCTTCTAAATTCTGTGGAGATAAGGCAAAATCACTTAAATTGTTTACATTATAGGAAAAAAAAAGCCTACATTTACATTTTTCAGTAGTGAAGATATTTCTTCAATTGCATATATGACCCTAATGTTATTTTTAAAAGAAAATGTCTTTGATAATTCTTGAGCCCTTTAAATATGTTGACGTGAGAGTTACATTTATTCCTATGAATGTAACTTTCTGTTGGGAAGATTTACACAGTACTCTCACGAGTATAGTCATTCTAATGGTCCTTCATGGGAATGTGGCTCCAGAAGCATCTCTGTGAGCAAGGTAAAATATTTATTTGAGCTGTCAAATAAAGAAAAATATGTGGAAAATAGCTTCAATTCTACTGCTAGAGAAGTCAAACCTGTCATCTTTTTCCTAACAGGGTCAGTCTTACCTGCTTAAGCAGGCTGGTAAGACTGACTTCTTTGACAGTTCAGCAGAGCCCCTGGAGACAGAAGGTCATCTGCAGAAAGGGTAGATTTGGTGCCATGGCTGATTGCCCTACTCTACCTATTTGCAGAGGCTGGCAGATCAGTTCTAAACATCCCTTGGTGTTTAAGCAGAGGCCTATGTGGTAAATTCTGCACAACAGAATTTTTCAAAAGGCACATAATGTAAAAGAAAAAACAAGGATAAATAAGTGGGTGGAATAGTTTTAAATACACCCTATACCACAAGATCTCATCCCAGCAGATGTCATTAATGTAAAATTAATGTAATGAAGAGTATACAGTAAAAACATAATTCAAATTGTTCTTTGTTAAGCACAGCAAAAGTTTCAGGTTAACGTAACATTGTCCCCTAACTATGATAAAACCTTTTGTCCTTGAAAGATAAGTAAAGATGTTTGCTGATCCATGTTACCATAGTAACTGATAATATTGCTTTATGAGTATTAATGGCTGGAAAAGTGAGAGCAGTTTGTATAATTTACGTAGAAATAGGCAACTTTTTTTTCAATTATATGAAGATGGCATCTTCTTTACTATGATCAACTTGTATTGTGGTGATTAGCCTCTGTCAATAAGCATCAAATTACTTACTAAACAGCACATGAAGTTAAAGAGGTTTTGTATAAAAAAAAAAAAAGGTAAGCAAATAAAATAATTTGGTTTTATGCAAAACAAAAAATACTTGAATAGTTGGCTGTTAGAAAAATTCTCTTTACTGAGCTTGCTCACATGAGTAAGGATGATTCAGTCTCACCAGCTCTGTCCTTGCTTCATCTTTTACTAGTCATTTCTTGTAGAAGGTTAACACGGAGAAGCATGTAACCATACTAGGAATAATCAGGCATGTCATTCAAGCTGAAATTTTGTAGTAGCTAGAATAACAGACAAAAGGGGAAAAGAATAAAAGTGTAAAATATTCCTTACAGATGTTTATAGGCAACATAGAGACTATTATCATCCTCTTTGACCTCCTCTAGTATTTCTGATTTGGCTATCATTGAACAATACAGATGTCTCCATTTGGACCCTTTTTCCTCTCCTGCATGCAGAGAATAGAATATTATTATTGAAATTATAGAATTAACAGAATAGAATATATTGAGTGTAAAAATAAAAAATGTTATCTGATTTGATCTAATATAAGTATATGTTTATGGGGTAGCACTTATTTCTAGAGGTGATTTATTTACCCTGTTTCTCTTCATATTGTAACACTTCCTGACACACATTAAACATATACACTCATTTCGTAGCAGAGTGCTTCTGTGCACTGGCACTGTCCCCACTGCAGCTGTGAGGTTTTATATGACTGCTCTCAGGTTCCAGATTCTGGCATTAACACAGAGCAAATTCAGTAGTAGGTGCAACAAAGAAGGGTGTCAGTGTGACACTGAATTCCTTAAGGCTGTCACCATTACTGTGCTGGGCTAATACTGCAGGGGTACCCAGTGCCCTTGAGAGCTGTTCTAGAGAGGAGGAGATAGGCCATGTGGGGCTAGTGAGCTGTGTCATCTTGTTAGATTAAAGGAATTCATGAGAAACTGGACAATAGATGGGTTTGGTCCTTTACTGAACAGCAGAGAGTTGAATGACAAAACTTCAAAAGCAATTTAAGGTGAAGAAGAGGGAAAATGCAAGTACTTTCCCAGCACATGCTAGAAGCTCCTCATTCTTTCTCAATTAGGCTGGTCATTAAAAACATGCACTTCCATGAGGCCCTGGTACCTATGTGCAGCTGGGCATCCAAGCTGCTGAGACTTTCCCCAGGAGCACTTTCAAGCTCTGTCAGGTGTGACTTCTCTGATATCTGCTAAAGAGAGGTCACGTTGCTATCTTTTCTTAACCCCTTGCTTAAAAAGTTATTGATAGGAAACTAATCGTCCCTGAGACCTCTGTATCCTGATAAATGTAGATAAAATTGGTCAGAGAATTGCATGTCATTACAAATTGATGTATGAGAGCATATAGACATCTACAGAGAAAGCCTTAGGAAGCCAAGCTAAAAAAAAACCACAGAAGCAAAATGAGACTGTGGGATGATGAATAGAAATTAAGGGGACATGTTTTTCCATTTAAAAAGATTAATTATTCAGTTCAGGAAAAGAAGCACAAAAAAAGATATAAGGCAGTTATAAAACAGAATTAACAGAGAGGGCCAGCCAAGCCTTCCTGTTCTGAAGGACAAGAGGGCACTTTATGAAAACATAAGGTAAAGAGCAGAAAATAGATAATACTTGAGGCAAAAGACTTATTTTTTTAAAAGGCTCAAAAGTACAAAGAACAGCATCTGCAGTTGCCATAGCTGAGACAGCAATTACAGTAACTATTCATCTTAATAGTCTGGAGAATAAACTAATTGCCTTGATCCAAAAAGTCAGTCTTCTGACTATGATATATTATAGGCTCACATTAGCCATGTTACAGAACAAAGCACTGGACCTTCACCTGAAGCGCTCCATGGAGTGAGCTGTCATCAGGGACAGCACACTGGTAATGGAGGGGAGAGCTGCACGTTGCCACGCTGTGCAGTTCCTGTAGGTCAGCCACCATCCTCATTGACAGCAGTACTTAGTAGTAAATCTGACGAAACACAACCTCTGTCTTTATTTTGTTTGTTAATAACAGTAGGTACATCCTGCAACAGTATCAGCAGCAACATTGCTTAGTAAATAATTTGAAGTGTTTGAAGTAAACCTCACTTCTTTCCAAGGAGGAGAGCTAGTTTTGAATGCTCAAACAATAAATATTGATCATTTTTTAAACTACAACTTCTTGAGTTTATTTTAGAAAATTTCCTTGTGGATAACACATACCCTCAATGATAGAAGAGAAATATCGGTCAAACCTCTCATGGGGAGAAGTGGGTTTTGGAAAAGTCATTATAATATTTTACCCATCCTCTAAAGTGTTCTCATATTTACACTAGGATTGATATTATCTTATTTCATGCTTTAGTTTGGCCTTGTTCACCTAGATACCATGAAAACAAGCTTATTATTTTTCCTCATGACAAATACACTGAAGCCACACTTAATCAATTGTAAGTACTAATAAAACTCCTTCAAATGAAATTGTCTCAAAACCAAATCTTGATTCCACAGTATATTCTGTAGTCTGTTTTATGCTTCTGCATTGAGCTCTCATTTTTATGTAACTTGCTGTTCATTACTGAAAACTTTGTGGTTTAATACTTGATGGAACGAATAAACAGACTTTTATATTCCATCTGACTCAGGGTTTACCTTCTAATATGCACAAGTTTACTTTACCAAGACACAAGTTCAAATACATTTTAAATCTTACTTGAGAAAACTAAAATCATATTAAGGTCCTTGTAAGTCTTGATAATTATTGCAATGAGGCCGTCTTTCATGTTTTATAGGGACAAGGGAAAGAAAAATCTTAAACCTGTTGTCTTTTTATGGAATTTGTGCTTCCAGATTCTTTAGATGAACTTGAAACTGTGAAACAGAGGCTTAGGGAATAATTAGGTAATCACCACAATGCTTTTAAAGAGTTAGTTTCCTCATTAGAAAACAACATATAAATTCACCTGCCTGTTTACCTTCATTACCCATCTAATCTATGTCCACTTGAAGCATCACAAAATAGTTAATGTATTCATTTTCACAACATTCTGGGAGCTATGCAGTGCTTTTATCTCCATTTTACAAGAGCCTAAGGTCATACAAAAAGCGTTTTTCAGAGCAAACAACTGAATAAATCTTCAAATCACAGGCTAGTCTAATGTCTTAAGCATTTGTATCTGTTTGATTTTTCATCTTCTCTTAAGATGAATAAAAATTGTGAAGCAGAACAAGCAAAAAAGTTAGCTGATTAACACTGTTATCTATTCAGCCTTGGTATTTCTACTCATGCATTTCTGGTTAATCTTGTAAGAAGCAGGAGATAATTAAAACTGAAAAGCTTAGCATAAGCAGTAGAATGAGCTGATAATGCGTTCACTTTTTACTCATGGAGGATCATGGAGGAGTGGCGAGGTGCCTGGGGACTGGAAAAAGGCCAATGTCACTCCAGTCTTCAAAAAAGGCAAGAGAGAGGACCCAGGAAACTACAGGCTGGTCAGCCTCACCCCCATCCCTGGAAAGGAGATGGAACAGCTCATCCTGAATGTCATCCCAAAATACATGAAGGAAAAGTTGGTTATCAGAGGGAGTCAACATGGATTCACCAAGGGGAAATCCTGCTTGACCAATCTGATAGCCTTCTATCAGAGTTTAGCCAGCTGGCTAGATGAGGGGAGAGCAGCGGATGTCATCTACCTTGACTTCAGCAAGGCTTTTGACACTGTCTCCCATAACATCCTCATCAGAAAGCTCAAGCAGTGTGGCTTAGATGAGTGGACAGTGAGGTGGATCGAGAGCTGGCTGAATGACAGAGCCCAGAGAGTGGTGATCAATGGCAGAGAATCGAGTTGGAGGCCTGTGGCCAGTGGAGTTCCAGAGGGATTGGTTCTGGGGCCAGTCTTGTTCAACATCTGGATGAGGGGACAGAGTGTACCAAATGATAACACCAAACTGGGAGGAGTGGCTGATTCCTCAGAAGGCTGTGCTGCCATTCAGTGGGATCTTGACCGCCTTGAGAGTTGGGCAGAGAAGAACCTCATAATGTTCAACAAGGACAAGTGCAGAGTTCCTCAGCTTAAGAGGGACAGGAAACTTATTTAAAAGATGTTTGTCCAGAGGTCAGGGCAACACTTTTTCCTGTACTGACTACTAATAGGACTAGGGCTAATGGACAAAAGCTGGAACACAAAAAATTTTACTTAAATTAAGGAAAAACGTCTTTACTATGTGGATGAGGGAGCCCTGGCACAGGCTTCCCGGGAAAGGTGTGGAGTCTTTTTCTATGAAGATTTTCAAAACACACCTGGATGCATTTCTGTGTGGCTTGATCTAGGCAGACCTGCTTGAATGGGGGAGCTGGACTAGATGAGATCCTTTCCAACCCCTACCATTCTATGATTCTAGTTTTTACTCACACTTTAAACCAAAGCAAATGTTATTCTGAAGGAATTTTAAGGTCATTAAATAATTAAAAAAAAAAAAAAAAAAACAAATATAGGAAAGTCGATCTAATATCATGTCATTTTGCTTCCAGTACTGACACTGTAAAACTGCTCTTAACCTGCCACAACATGAGAGGAGCTGTGCAAACATCCATAGCTATTAACATGAAGAACAGCAATAGCCTGCAAGTGCTTCAATTCAACTTCTTTCAGGATTGAATCATAAGATGTAGGATTTCTTTGCATCTCATAAAGTCACTGAAATCGTTCAGTTTAATAATGGACAAAAAGCTAAAGAAATTTGAGATGTGAATAACCAAGTAGTATCTTTCTGTTCTTTAAAACATCTATTCACAAAAAGTGAAAGATAAATATAAGCCATTAGATATCAATCTGGATTTCAAGATGCAATCTGATTGATTTCAGCATGGAATCAAGGTCTTCAGATAGTATAAAGTAGCTTTTCTCACCCCAACTGTATCCATTCCAATATTGGTGATGTTCACAGTTGCAGCTTAAGGTCTTTTTTTATTTGAGCTTTTATAAAAATAGAGATTATTTATTTTGTTAGATACAGGTTTGATTTTAAACATGCACAAAATTCAGAACTGTTGGACCTGGAAAAAAGGGAAAGAATTTCAGATCTATCTCTGGTTATAACTTTATAAAAAGACATAAATATGAGTACACAACAAAAAAAAATCTACAAGACAACAAACCCAGAAAAGCACAACTTAATTCATCAACATATTTCCACTATCATCAGAGATAATTGGACATAATGAAAAATTAGAACATTTTGTTATTATCTAACAATAATAACAGCGTAACACCTGCCTCTACTGGCCTATGTGGTAATCAGACTGTAAAGGACAAGATAGGATATTACAGCGTATATCGTAAAGAAGGGAACACACGTCTATGAAAGTGTAACAATTCGGCACGACCCACACTGTGTTATCTCACGAAAAAAGCATTCTACTTTTGCAGTGACATCATGGGTGTTTTCAGCACCTTTTAAAATGTACACAGATTCTTCAACCTTTGACTTTGTGTGCTGCAAGGAAGGAGATTTAACTTGGCAGACAAATATAAAAATGTACTGCTTCGTCAGGTACTTGGGTACTTTATTGTTGTTTTATAAACCTTGAAGTCAGGGAAGCATTTCAGAGACTTCTCCAGAAGGCTGCAGGAGACACCTTAAAATCCAGAACTAAATTTGTTGTTTCACTGAAACACATTCAGCATTTCTTGGTGAGGGCAAAAGGGCTGAAGTAAAACAACTTTCAGTTATATCTCAGGTAAGAAAAATGTTTCTGAGACAGGGTGACCCAGCTATCACCTAGCTTATTGCTAGACTCTGCAAACACTGGACTCTAAAACAGTTCTCGTCCCAAAGAATTTGCAAGCTAAGAACAAGTCATTTTTAAAAAAACACACAAGATCTAATCTATATATATGTCATCTCTCTAATTAAAGTTAGTAATTATCTCAAAAGGCATGCCTCTCAGAGGTAATGACTTACAGGGTTTAAATATATTCACTGAAGTGCTTTGATTTTGTCGTGGTTTGACATGGAGCCATTCCTGGTAATAGAGAAGGGGCTGTAAAGATGACTCCTGTAAGAAGTTGTTTGAAACTCATCCCAGCTCTGAGTCAGACCCACTTCTGGGGCAGAGCAAATTAGGCATCTCCACGATCACTTTTTAAGAAAAAGAAGCTGGAAGAGGAGGCTTCCTATTCCTTCTTGCTCTGTCCCTCCTTCTTTTCCAGCTGGTGGTGGTGGAAGGAGTTGGAAGAGAGAGACGCAACCATGTGGACTCCAAGGTCAGTGAGGGAAGAGAGGAGGAGGTGTGCTGGAGCAGAGACTCCCTGAATCCTGTGGAGAGGACAGGTAAAGCAGTGATTTGTTTGCACTTCATAAAAGACCATGCATCAGGGGCAGTGACTATGCCCAGAGGAAGCTGTCCTCCATGTGAGGGACCACATATTCACAGAAGCCACAGTTGTTGGGAAGAACTCACACCAGGGAAGTTCGTTAAGGACTGTGTCCCATGGAAGGGACCCTATATTGGAGCAGGTGAAGTATGCCAGGAGTCATCCTCCTCTGAGAACAGAGAAGCAGCACAGACCAGCTGTGAGAGGCTGACCACATCCACCATTCAGCGTTGCCCATCTGAGCCATTGAGGAGGGAGGAGGTAGAGATATTGGGAGCAGTGAGCTGAGCCCAGGGAGAAAGGAGAGATGGGAGAGGGAAATCTCAAAGTGCTGGTTGTCATTTTCTCATTATCCTGCTCTCTTTTTGCTTTTTGTTCTATTCTGTTTCTTGTAGGTAATAAAATAAACTATCCTTACTTTCCTCTCTAAGTCGAGCAGTGGAGTCTGTTTTGCCTGGAACAGTAACTGGCAGTGAGCCTTCCCTGCCCTTGTCTCAATCCACAACAACCTTGATTATCTTTTTCCCTCCCATCTCACTGGGGCCTCCACCATCCTACCAAGGTGGGGGGGGGGGAGTGGATGGGGGACACTGAGCAATAGACTCATGGTACTTCATTGCTGGCTGGGCAAAACCACAGCAGTTACCTTAAAACTATTCCTAATTAAAATATTTTCTTCTTCATTTTCTTCTTGCTTCTACTGTTGTAATGGTTTAGGCCCATTCAGGGACAAAAGACCACGATTAGACTCAAGTACCAAAGACTTGAGAATTCCCAAAGGGCAAGGAGGGCTTAATTGCCACTTATGGTCCCAGACAAAACAGACCAGGCTATTCAGCTTGGGGAAAAAAACAGAAAATAATTTCTGAGGGAGCTGGCTGATGTGATTGCTAAGCCACTCTCCATCATTTTGAACAATCATGGAGGACGGGCAAGGTGTCTGAGGACTGGAGAAAGGCCAAATGTCACTCCAGTCTTCAAAAAGGGCAGGAAGGATGACCCAGGAAACTACAGGCTAATCATCCTCACCTCCATCCCTGGAAAGGTGATGGAACAATTCATCCTGAATGTAGTCACTAAACATATGAAGGATAAGATGGTTATCAGGGGGAGTCAACATGAATTCACTAAGGGCAAATCCTGCTTGGACAACCTTATAGCCTTCTACAAGAGCATAACTGGCTGACTAGATGAGGGGAGAGCAGCGAATGTCATCTACCTTGACTTCAGCAAGGCTTTTGACACTGTCTCCCACAACATCCTCATCAGAAACCTCAGGAAGTGTGGCTTGGATGTGTGGACAGTGAGGTGGATCGAGAGCTGGCTGAATGACAGAGCCCAGAGGGTGGTGATCAATGGCACAGAATTGAGTTGGAGGCCTGTGGCCAGTGGGGTTCCACAGGGAACTTCTGGAGAGAGTCCAGTGCAAGGCCACCGAGATGATCGGGGAACTGGAACATCTTTCATACAAGAAAAGGCTGCGGGAAGTGGGGCTGTTTAGTCTAGAAAAGAGAAGACTGAGGGAGGAACTTATTAATATTTACCAATATCTAAATTGTGGATGTCAGGAGGTTGAGACATCCCTTTTTTCTATTGAACCTAGCAACAGGACAAGGGGTAATGGGATGAAGCTGGGACATAAAAAGTTCCACTTAAACATAAGAAAAAACTATTTTACTGTGAGGGTGACGGAGCAGTGGCACAGGCTGCCCAGAAGCATTATGGAGTCTCCTTACTTGAAGGTCTTCAAGACCCACGTGAACATGTTCCCGTGTGACCTGATCGAGGTGGACCTACTTCTGCAGGGGAGTTGAACTAGATGATCTCTAAAGATCCCTTCCAACCTCTACTGTTGTATGATTCTATGTTTCTATTAATTTAATTCACCACCAACTAAAACAACCATAAAACTCCAGAGCAAACAGAAAACACCACAAAGTGGTACAACGATGAAGAGAACAACCAGCCCTTTAAGACCAGCTTCTCCCCACCCCTCCCCTCTTCCCAGACTCAGAGCCCTGATCCAGGTGTCTTTTTCTACTCCTATGCTGAACGGCTCAGGATGGGCAGGAAATGAGGGTTTCAGTTGGTCTGTTCCTGATGGCTTCTGCCATTTGTCTCTCCTCAGGGCAGGCAGGCTCCATGTTGATCCTCCCTGCTTCTCCATGGGGTACCTCACACACATGGCACCCCGGGCTGCTCCAACATGTGTCCAAGGCTGCAGCTCCTCTCTGCCTCTTGTGTGGTTCTGCTCTGTGACCCATGGGTTCTCCAGCACAGCCTGTACCATGGCCACCTCCCCACATAGTCTCCTGCCCATCCAGATGCACTCACCTGGAGCTGCTGGTGGCTCTCAGTCCTGCCATGGCCCTCCATGGGTTGCAGGGGCACAGCCTGCATTCTTGCCACAGATTGCAGAGGGATCTCTGGTCTGTCGCTCCTCCTTCCTTCCTCCTTTTCTGACTGTGGGGTCCGCATGGTCACCTCCATCTTGTACCACTCCTCTACCTCCTACCAAGCATTTCAAGTTCATGTCCTTAAATAGTGATCACAGAGGAGCCAGATTGGCCCAGCCAGGCTGGAGATGGGTCTGAACCCAAGAGTTGGGGAAGTCCGAGAACTCTTTATTGGATCTGCACTGCAGCCCCTTCCTCCTGTTACCAAAGCAAAACTGGCTCCTCGTTACACCATGACAACTGTGATGGGGACTTTTTTTTGGTAATAGCACCAAACAAAACAGGCTGGACTGCCTAGAAATATTCCTAAAGACTTGAATTATAATAAGATGGGAGAATAAATGTGTAAAATAAGAATGGGAGAATAAATGTATGAAATAAAAACTTTGTTTTTCTGAGATTTAAATTATCTGTTATGGTCATTTTACAAAGTTTTATTTATGTTCAGTAGACAAAAACATCACTTAAGAGAGTCAGTCACACATAAGATAGAGCTATGAGTCTACCACCCTAACAGAATATTCATCTTACCCATATGAGTGATTTATAGTTTCTTCCCAAATAATAGTCTGAAAAAATATTATTGAGATTTTATTATTATTTTCATGCTTGGAGGACTGAGCTCAAGATGCTAAGGGTTGTTCAAAAATGTATTTTGACACAGTCCCTTTCTTGAAAATCTTACAATTTGAGTAGACAAGACAAAAATCAGAAGGGAACATCTGCCAAAAAGAGTTTATTTGCCCAGAGTTTTACCGAGTTTTCAGAGGACTCACAGACAGATGGCAAATTCACAAAAGCTTTGCTTTTTCATTCAATTTAATTTTAATTTTAATTTTTAAAATGTTGCAAATTCAAATGTTATGAACAATGGTTATTTTTCCTTTGGTTTGAGTTTTGAATAAAGTTATCACAGGAGCTCAGATATCATCTGAGACTGTTAGCTTATTCCTAATGAATTTATAAGCCCTGCATGTGATGGCTCCTAAAGGTTTGGCTGTCATGGTTGGGATTATGTTAGGCTCTGTAGTGTGTATGTGAAGAAGTTACCTTCACTGATCACATCATGGCATGTCATTTATGTGCAGCTGCAAATGACTCAGCCTGGCAGTCATCCTTCAAAAACTTCTAAAAGGACTATTTTAAAAATATTTTTGCATTTGGAGCTATGTGCCAGGCACAGCCTTATGGCTGATTGGCATGAGCTTCAAACACAACACCAGCTTATTTTAGTAATATTACATGCTATGGAATTGTCTACTGAAATTTTAGCAGTACACTTGAAGTGCATAAACGGTATGATATACATAATTTCAATAAACCAATAGTATTGTAGAGTTCAAAATGGAAAATGATTCGCTCCTGGATGCCCTTACCATACAACACATTGCTGATAAATCAGACATGAAAGAATTTTTGATTCAAGGAATATATAGATTTTATTGCAGCTGAATCCTGAAAACTGGTAGTTTAACTGTGACGAGCCAGTCAGATTTTGTCATGAAACATGTAATAACATTAAATAAATTATGGACTCATTCTGTGTATTCCTGTTTCTATAATAGAAGTGAAGGAGGGAAGGGAGGCAGGGGGTCAGGTACACATTTAACAGGCATATGTGACCTGCAAAACAAGATGCACACCAACATGCTCTCAGGACACAAAAAGTTGAGCAATTCAATCATGCTTAATTAAACATCAAAGGAAAGTATCTAATGTCAAAGAGATCTTTTCTTTCTGCTTGTACCTCTCAGATGACCAGCTAAGTAGCAGATATGAGCAGACTCAATACTGTAGTAATCTTTCCTCTGAGGAAAGGCTGCAGGAACTGGGGCTGTTTAGTGTAGCAAAGAGGAGACTGATGGGGGATCTCATCAAAATTTATAAGTATATAAATGGTGGATGTCAGAAGGTTGGGGCATCCCTTTTTTCTATTAAACCTAGCAACTCATCCTGAATGTTATCACTGAACATATGAAGGATAAGATGGTTATCAGGGGGAGTCAAAATGGCTTCACCAAGGGGAAATCCTGTTTGACTAACCTGATAGCCTTCTATGAGTGCATAGCCAGCTGGCTAGATGAGAGGAGAGCAGCAGATGTCATCTACCTTGACTTCAGCAAGGCTTTTGACACTGTCTTCCACAACATCCTCATCAGAAACCTCAGGAGGTGTTGCTTGGATGAGTGGACAGTGAGGTGGATCGAGAGCTGGCTGAATGACAGAGCCCAGAGGGTGGCGATCAATGGCACAGAATCGAGTTGGAGGCCTGTGGCCAGTGGAGTTCCAGAGGGATGGGTTCTGGGGCCAGTCTTGTTCAACATCTTCATCAACAACCTGGATGAAGGGACAGAGTGTACCCTCAGCAAGTTGGCTGATGACACCAAACTGGGAGAAGTGGCTGATTCCCCAGAAGGCTGTGCTGCCATTCAGCGGGATCTCGACCGGCTTGAGAGTTGGGCAGAGAGGAACCTCATCAGGTTCAACAAGGACAAGTGCAGAGTCCTGCATCTGGGAAGGAACAATCCCATGCACCAGTACAGGCTGGGGTTCGAACTGCTGAAGAGTAGCTCCGCAGAGAGAGACCTGGGAGTTCTGGTTGATAATAAACTAACCATGAGCCAGCAATGTGGCCTCGTGGCCAAGAAGGCCAATGGCATCCTGGGAGGCATCAAAAAAGAGTGTGGCCAGCAGGTCGAAGGAGGTTCTTCTGCCTCTCTACTCTGCCCTGGTGAGGCCTCATCTGGAGTCCTGTGTCCAGTTCTGGGCTCCTCAGCTCAAGAGGGACAGAGAACTTCTGGAGAGAGTCTAGCACAGGACCACCAAGATGATCAGGGGACTGGAACATCTTTCATATGAGGAAAGGCTGGGAGGACTGGGGCTGTTTAGTCTAGAAAAGAGAAGACTGAGGGGAGATCTTATTAACATTTACAAATATCTAAAGGGTGGATGTCAGGAGGTTGGGACATCCCTTTTTTCTATGGTAGCTAGCAACAGGACAAGAGGTAATGGGATGAAGCTGGAACACAAAAAGTTCCACTTAAACATAAGAAAAAACTATTTCACTGTGAGGGTGAGGGAGCAGTGGCACAGGCTGCCCAGAGGGGTTGTGGAGTCTCCTTCCTTGGAGGTCTTCAAGACCCGCCTGGACATGTTCCTATGCGACCTGATCTAGGTTACTCTGCTTCTGCAGGGGGGTTGGACTAGATGATCTCTAAAGGTCCCTTCCAACCCCTACCATTCTACGATTCTACGATTCTATGATTTTATGATTCTATGAACAGGACAAGGGGTAATGGGATGAAGCTGGAACACAAAAAGTTCCATTTAAACATAAGGAAAAACCATTTAACTGTGAGAGTGAGGGAGCACTAGAACAAGCTGCCCAGGGAGGGTGTAGAGTCTCCTTCTCTGGAGTCTCCTTCTGCCTGGACACAATCCTGTGCGACGTGATCTAGGTGGACTTGCTTCTACATGGGAGTTGAACTAGATGATCTCTAAAGGTCCCTTCCAACCCCTACCATTCTATGATTTTATTATTCTATGATCCTAATCCCCAACTTCCTGACCATTCAATTTTCATTTAAATACTGGTTTACATGGACATTACTATTATTTACTCATCCTAACCTACAGAACAAAACACTATGACAAGTAACCTGTTTAAGGGAACTCCAGTCCAATGGTTTAGAATACAGACCTCTTTGAGCTGGAAGGGACTGATAGCGACCCTCTGGTTCAACATGCTTCTCAAAGCAGATCTGGTTATAGCAGGTAGCTCAGAGCCATGTCCTGAGGTGTTTTTAATCTCTGTAAGGATAGAAATTTCAGAAAGTGCCTATGCCGCTTCTCTGATGTCTGACCACCCTTACAATGAAAGCATTCTACCTTATATAAGGTCAGAAATTCCTTTATCACCACTGTCTCTCATGCTCCTACTATGTACTTCTGAGAAGAGCCTGGCTCCATTTTTTTTTCTGATCAAGTAGTTGTAGCTAGCAGTGATATTCCCCCTGAGCTATCTGTTCACCAAACTGAAAAAAATATATCTCTCAGACACTTTTCACAGTCAGTCTGCTGTCTGCTACAGTAGCTCTGAACTGGACTTGCACCAGCATCCTGCTTGCATTGAGGCCTTCTTGTACGTTACGGAAATGTCCATAGGATTTCAATCATGGTCAATATCCAGATAGAAAAAAAGGATCATCTCCCTAGAGCTGCTTGCTGTATCTTCTTTCTTGCCCACCATCTTTCCAAGACAGTCTTTCCTCTAAAGGACACAGGGAGTCCAAAAACTACTAAGTATCCACATCCAAAGTCCCAAAAATCCATGCTTGCTTTTAATTTACCTCTGAGGACCTCTAAAGCTATGTACTTTCATGAATACTTATTCACAGGAGCATAGAAACCACTTCAGGATGTGCTGAAAAAAACCCCCGTGGACCGTGCCAAGTAGAGAACTGAAAACTCACTTCAAGAAACAAATAATGTCCCAACTGTCTCACTTTCCGGATCCTATTGAGCATGTGAAGCATACTTCACAGAACACAACTTGTTGCCTTTAACCTGGAAGTTCAGTGATTAAAACTCATACAAAATGGGTATTAAACAGATTGTTCTTCCTCTGCCTGGGGAAACTATAGCTGTATATGTCACTTCTATCATATATATGCCTATCCTGTTCTTAAACATCTACATGGACAGAATTCCCTCAACTTCCCATTTACTTTTCTGATGCACAGTTCTCCCTATTGTCTTTGCACCTTTTTTGTGACCATTTAAGATTGTGACCTCTTGCCATTTCTAAAGTGGAGAATAATATACCCACTTTCTGTGTTTTTCTGTACTAGCAATGTAAGAACCACCTTGATCATCCTTTTACTCTTTTGTGCACACTCTCTAACTTTAGCACTGCGTCCAGAGCCAGATATAGCCAAGTCACCACAGTTCTGAGCAAAGAGAAAAGAGACTTTGACATATCTTAAAACAATGCATCCTAATTCCTAACACATCTTTTACACAACCACAGAACATTGCTGAGACATTCAATTTGTCATCCACAGTGGTCCTCAGATTCTTCCTGAAGGACTGCTGCTAGTCAGGTACTCCCCATGGGAAACATAGTCTTTTATCTTTCCCCCTCTTTTTTTTTTTTCTCTCTCTCTCTCCAATTTGGGTGGGTTTTTTTGGGCGGGGCAAAGGGGAAGGGTGTGCAGCGTCTCATGGGTGGTCATAGAGGTTTCCACAGTATTTCATTTGAAAGGTTAGATATGTAGTTCTTCAAGAGGATTTCAGGCTATGAAACTCAAATGTACTCTGCAGTCATGAATTACTCGCCCAGGTCTCTAATTGCTATGCCTCTCTCACACCACATTTTTCATGTGTTTTGAAAATAGAATCTTCAAACGGTCTGGGGACTCAAAGGCTCTGCTGAAGCATTTGATGCCCTTTGTGTAGATCATCATTTCCTGAATCACAAAGATTGGACTCAGTTATCTGTTCCTATAGGGATAAAACATTTTGGTGAAGTCCCTATGTGAGTTGCTTTCAACTCTATCCACTAAAACTTTACTGCCACAAAGAGAATTGTCAGAGGTAAAGGTCAGATTTAAAAAAAGAGTGTTTAAAAGAAAAATGCATACACAAAATCTTTTGGGTTCTCTGACTTTTCCCTTTGAATGAGTCACATTTGATCCACTATGAATACTAGTAACACATGCTTAGTTGTAATGAATAGTAAGTGCCCTGTTTGTATTTGACCTGAAAGTAAAATAGATTTCTTTGAAGTAGCAAGCAACCTCAAACAATCTGACAGTTAAATACCTTGTTGCAGTGGCCTGAAGTGAATGTGACACAGCAAGGCTTTGTTGGGAGCCAGAGGAGTTTTTTGAAATTACAAAGCTATTCTTGTGCATGTTGTGTGAGAACCTTGCTACCCAAAAAAAAAGCAATCTGGAAGTTCCCTCCTTAGCATTTTACAGTAGTCTTTTTTTTTTTTTTTTTTTTTAACACTAACTGGAGAAGCTCTTGCCCTAACAAGGGGCATGTCTAGGTGTGGACATGGACTGTTTCAGTGCAGCTGACTCTTTCCTAGGTGTGGGGAGAGGAGGAGACAGGCAGGAGAAAAGTCCTGTCTGGAGAAGATGGGGAAGATGGCCAGGTACTGCCTCAGGAGAGATTCCTGTGGGTGGAAGCACAGCAGGAATCAACCATCCTTACCTTTGTTTTCTCTCCACCTTCAGCCTCCAATGTCACCACACAACAGAGAAGCAGAAAAGTTGCTGAGTACACCAGTCTGCCTCTGATTTTGAAAGCACTTGAGTGATTTATTTTGATAAACCTCTGGTGATTTTGAGTTTGGGCCCCTCTGACAGCAGCTCTGAGGTGCATTGGCACATGTAGAGGCCTGTGGGCAGCACACAGCAGGGTTGTTCTGTGCTCCTGGCCTGTCACAGGTTACGCTTCCCTTGAAGGCATCCAACAAAAATAAAACAGCATGTTTTTGTTTGTTGGTTTGGGGATTTTAAATGAAGCTAAAGTCTACAGTGATGTGAGAAACTGAGTCGGGTCTGAACCATGATTTAATTAAAAGAGTGAGATCAGTGCGCACAGCAGATGTGAAGGCTTCAGCAGTCACAAGCTCAAACTGAGGCAGCATCTCCTGGAGAAAGCAATTACAAAAGGAACAGAGGTTGTTTAGAAAATTAGGCCAGTGAAGAAAGTGAAGAAATTTACAAGAAATAAGCATATATATATGAAGAGGGTGGAAGGAAGAGCTAAAATGCTAAGGCATATGGTACACTTTGCATGTGCCTATGAGGCAGTGGGGTCAGCTGGGGAACTGTGAGGTGCCAGGGCAGAAGGAGGCCATGAGTCAGCCTGTGCTGTTTCCAGACAGCTCCAAGAACGTGGGGGACCCCACAGGGCCACACAGGTGCCACAAGGGTGAGTGACAACTATAGGGAATGAAAAACAGGAGAGATGGATAGAGGGGATGGTGCTGGAGTCATGGCCAGAGGCATGCATTTCTACAGGCCTGGCTGAGGCACTGCAGCCAGGCACCATGCTCACACTGAAGGTAATCTCTTCATACACAGTTCAGGTGGTGGTGCTGTTGCTCCTGATCAGCATATTTTTTCCCCATAGGCAGCATTAATTTGAGTGTGTTAAAGCTGTGATCATGTTTGAAGTCAATTTTGGAACAATTCTATCCAGAAGCAGGATGCTGGACATGACTTAGTTGTCAGTATAGAGCTGAACACAGTGAGTTTTCTTATCATTCAGTCATAAGAAGTTTGAAGAAACATCCCAAAGTTTAACATTTATAGGTGCTGAACAAAATCTCTAAAGTTTTTCTAGGTTTCTTATCTCTATGTGGTACTTGCAAAAGGAACTACTGGAGTCTTCAACTAATTATTTATTATTGGTGAGAATATGAACAATACCATTAGCTGCTTGAAAGTTCCTGGGAACAGGAAGGAAGAGGAAAAAGAGGATCAAGGCTCTTCATGGCATCTCATATACTTCCATGTACACCATTCCAGAAAAAAAAAATTAAATACTGAATGCTGCAAATCCTGACGCACTCCTGTTACTTCCATGTTACAAACTGTTACTATAGGAGAAGTTCTTTATGCATTTTTTCTGTTTGTCAAAGTATCCTGACAGTCCAAAAGGGACCAGGATTACTAGCCAACTGGCATGATGCTAATGCAGGTTCTCCAACTGTGCAGCTGCTGCCCTTCCATCCCCTGTTAGTTAGATAACAGCAGTTGCATATATTAACTACAACAGCAGGGAGACAGCAAGTTTATGACAGTGCTTACAGGAAATCTGAATGCACATGATATTTATACAGAAGAGCAGGAAAAGTAAGGTGCAATGATGTTACCTTTTTACTGGTTGCTTTGTTGCCTTTAGCACTCTTTGGTATGATGAAATGAATGGAAATGTAATTTTAAGTTAATGCATAGGTTCCATGACTTTAAATGTTTCCAGTTATCTCCCTTTAAAGGTTTTTGGCATGTGTCAGCTTGGTTAAATGATGTCTGCAATGTCCTACTTGCTTGCATCTCTATTATCTTGTGAGCATGTTTTGCAGGTTCCCAGACATGGCTCCTGGGCTGTCACAGACTCACAGTGACTACCCAGAGCACATATAGCAAGAGACTGATTAATATTGACCGCAGGTAGCACTCCCCACCCTACCACTGCTGTGGAGGCCTTGACAGCTCCATGACCCTAGTCCCTGCGCTGTTCCCTCCCGACAGCTCCATCCAGCTCTGCTACTTGAACAAAGCATCACATCAGCATTGTTTACTGCAGGAACTCAGCCAAGGAAGTCATAACAAGACAATAGACATATAATCTGATAACCTTGTTAGCTTGATTGAATCAGAGCTCCTAACAAGTAGAAGAGTTTAGTAAAGTGGAATAAAAATATTACAATATTTGTTGTCTATGGCTTTTCAACTATGTCTTTGAAAACATAGCATTTCTTCTGCTTTTATTTAAGATTAAAGCTAAGCTCAAGGACACTAAACAAAACAACATGAACAAGGTCAGAAATCACTTTAAAAAAAAAAAACACAACAAATGCTAACTAGAGCAGGCAGACAGAAATAATAGCAGAAAGTAAAACTATATAAAAAGATATAACTGTAGCCTTCAAAAATCGCTATGCAGTAACAGCTGAGAATACACTGTTTCATATTTTATTAGAATTTGGCTGTGACAGTGCCAGAAAAATTAAAAGAAGAGCAAATACAATATGTATTAGCTCTGTGACATTTGCAACTGAAGAGCAAATTGGTGACCCCAACCATGTCAAAGCAGCCCTGGCATCACCTATTGCTCCTCAGGGAAAACAGTCTAAACTTCCCAAATACCTCCCTTCCCACAGCAGTTTCCCGGATCCAACTGGTCCTCTATAGCATGAAAGAAGCTAGAAAGCATCACTTCCCACACCACTGCCACTCCTGGGCCATGCTTCCCAAGAGTATGTGTGTGTCTGTGCATGTGTACGGATTACTTAATAACCAAAAAATAAAAAATCATAGTTTTATTCTCCTATGACTATAGATTTTCTCTCCATTACCTAACCATAATGATTATATCTTTAATTTTAAAACATTCTGTGTTAACGTTAATTGAATACATTTATAAATACTTGAACAAAATGTTGTATGTAGTGCTAAGTCACATCTATAATAGCTAGAAAGGGAGGATGTATTATCTGTGTTCCCATCTTTTCCTGAAGGTATCATATATTACAAGGAACAGGAATGTCATTTTGTTTGTAGCATTTCCCAGATGCTAGAGAAGAGTCATAATGTGCAATGCTGTCTAAGCATGTTTCTTTCTAATTAAGGAAATTAAAATTAATGAAATTATTAATTTTTTTTCTATTTTTAGGCAAGATGAACAGAAAAAAAATTGACTGTATGCAAATAGTTGGAGGAAACTCTGCAACACAGATTTGTCTGGCTGGCTGTATTTCTGAAAGCAGCAGTAGTGTCTATAAAATAAACTGTTTCCTGGGGAATCTGCTGAGCATCGAGCACTCCTGAAAATCAGGTCACTTGTTTTTGTGTCAGAAAACAGTTTTAGGGACCTAACATCAGGCAGTCAGTCTTGAATGTACAGTGAAATTTACTGCTCCATCTGTACAGTTACATCAATGTAATTTTTGGTATAGGCATCCTTTTCTTAGAATAAATTGTCTTGTTTGTCAAAGGTAAGCCATCTGAGGAGCTGCTTTCCCTGTCAGAAAACAGTTGCAGTTATACGGGAAGGTCTGTAAATTGTTTCTGAGACCAATCAGCACAGCAAAGACATGAATTTTGAGAGAAGGAGGTAAAATTTTTTTAAATGCAGTTTTGTTAGTATAAATGTAACTCACTATGAAGTCCTGCTGACATGACAGCATTGGAGACTGCATTTTTTTTACCACCTTAAATTGTGCTACCTGAGCTATCAAGAATGCATCTTGTGTACGAGCAGCAAGACAGGATCCTCACTGTGTTGATGAGAACAGGATGAGGAGTTCCAGATCTTTGTTTCACATGACCAGCAGAAGCAGGGGAAATGTCCTATATGGAGCTCTAAAAGTTGGAGAATTGAACTTCATTGATTCTTTGAGGAAAGGGGATTTATATTCCTGAGAGGCTGCTTCAGACACAGCCTGGGATTATGGTTAAGACAGTCTGAATGGTCACTCTCTTCCTCTGGTGCTGCTGGTAGGTGGGTGCCCAGGAATGTGGTTAAATGGGTACTCACAACTGGACTGGACAAGGCAGAAGCAACCTAATCTAACATCAAAATTAGTCTGCTTTAAACAGGGATCTGGACCAGATGGCTTCCAGAGGTCCTTTGCATCTTAGTTTATTTTAGGATTTTGTAGTGAGCCAGTTCTAGAGAAAGAAAGGAGGGACACAGCAAGTTTCCTCTTCTTTCTCCCTCCTCCCTTATAAGGAGGCTACTCTTTTGTGCACACAATTATTTAAGGTTCCGACCTATAAAAATCCAGTTACATAGTAAGCTTTATCCTTCACATACTTCTCCCTCAGTCTCATTAAGCAAGGCTGGAAACCTCTTGGGGGGAAATTGCCTGATTTATTTTTTTCAAAGACCACAAAACACTTTAACAGCTTTTTTTTTAATAAATGCAGTTGCTACAAATTTGATACTACATCACTGGCAGCATCACCTGAATTCTCAAGTGCCTCTGAGAAATGATCCTCTGCTGAAGATCAAGAACTTCAGCTATGGTCCTGACCTAGAAAACAATCTAAGTATGAGTTGAAAGTGAGTGTTATCTGCTTACCTGATTTGCTGGTGTCTGGAACAGAAAGGATGACATTTTTGTTCTAGTAAGCAACCTTTTGAATAATAGACCCACGATCTGTCTGAAATCATGCAAACTCTTAATTTCTGCTGCTGGAAGGTGTGCTCTGGGTATTCTACAATTGTGCTCCAAAAACCTTGTAGAATATGAAAGGTTTTAGTTCTGCTAATGATGCATGATATGAAAGATTAATGTTTGGATAGCTTTTAATCCCTTGAAACGTCTACTGAGGAAGAATATTTTTTCACTGAAGTGTATCAAATAGTATTGAAATAGTTTCACCTTTTAGAAAAATCTCATAGAATTAAAGGAAAATGAAGGCTTTTTTCCAAATGATCATTTCATAGATGTACAATGTTTTATGAAATTGCAGCATTTCTATGATATTTCTAAGATAACATAGATTATTGCTTATTACCCAGTTAAAAAATATTTGTCATCAGTCTTTAATACTGGCAGAGAAACCAACTCTTCATTTCTAACGTCCTTTTTTCCAGTTAGAGAAGGCATGTGGTGAAACAGTATACCTATGTCATTTTCCTGAGTTCTTTCTTACTGTATTCTCCAGTATCTTAAAGTCCTGAGTGATCTGTCATTTTTTTCCATAATGGAACTTTGACTAAAATAGCATTTACTATATTCAAAACTCTGTTTGATTTGTTAATTAGCATCTAATGAATTTCAGATGGAAGAACAAAAGTTATTTACAGCCTTAAGTATAATTATTAAGGCTGCAAAAGTAGATTCCAGAAAGCATTTTAATGTTACTTTACGTATTTAATCTGTATTCACCAGAAGTCTACTGAAGATTCTAACATCCCCTGTGGACTTCAGAAGGGTGCTGAGCACTCACACATCTTGGGATTCTAAGCAGCAACTGGATATATTTTGCACAATTTGACTCAATACATGCAGACTGATCTTGTTACCACTTTCTAAGGAAGCACATAAAAAAAAGGTTTTTACATACAGTAGACATTTGCCTCATTAATCGTATTTCAGAGGAAGATGATATTTTGCAATTTCCCCTCTACATTTCATTATTTTGGCCCAAGATAAAAGAAAAACGGTAGCCCAGAATTAGCTCAAATTTCACACAGGAGTCTCAGAAGATTTATAAGCAGATAGGTGCTACTCTTACCTTATCAGTCAAAGAAATGAGCGTTAGTTTTTGACACTATTCCCTCTCCTAGTCTGAGCAATGTTATGGGTACTTCTGCTTAAGAAAACTGCAGCAACCCAGATCGTACCTTCATCTCTCAAAACCTGTCAGTGCCTTCTTGAATGTCTTTCAAGACATGAGAGCTCCTGTGTGCCTTGGTCTCACAGAGTTCTGTTTTACCACTTTGTGTCTTACTCTCATAAGCTATTGAACTTCCACTTTCAATTGTATCCCTAATTCCTCTGCACTTGATACAGTTCTCAGCTCTAGATCCTCACTCTTTCTATTTGCTAGAAGTTGATCCCACCTGCTGTTCCAGATTTCATACAACACTGAACTTTTTGTTGCTGCCTATATGCAGCCTTTGGATACAATTAGAAAATAGCATAGGCCCTTCTCTTTCACTGGTAATAATGCTGCTAGCTTCTAAACATGGAAAGCAAAGTACATTTATTTTCTCCATGCAAAAATCCTAGCTTTCCTTCATGTCTTAGGATTTTTTAATTTATTTCAAAAGTCTGTCTTTGGAAGAAGCAGATCCAGATTGAGGTGTCTCTATATATTGAGGCTATATATACACACACCTAAGCAGCATGACAGCTCTATTGCAGTATAGATAAGAACTGCTTACTCTGAGCTTTGGATCTTTCACTATTATTAAGTCTGCCTACAGCCATATAGCAAATCAAATAGGGAAAGAGGAACTGGTTCGTAACATGAAGCCGTTATGACTGGAGACTGGCCATTAACCCTCTGAGTTCAGAGCATTCCTTCTTCAGACTAACTGCACTCCAGCCCATTAATGCCCATTAGTAGTTGAAGCACAGTAGGTGTGCTCTTAGATCATGTCTTTGAGTTTGGTTTCAGTTGAAAGAAATATACCCACATGCTCTGAGGCTGTCCCATTGTGCACACTTGAACACTAGAAGCAGTAAGGTTTGGAAGAGTTGCTTCGAAAGTTTGCTCCACATACAAATGGAAGTGCTAATTTAAACACATCCAAGTATGCCAGATGAAAGGTAATATGCTTTTATTCTTTCCCAGATATAAGAGCTCCTGCAGCACTAGAGAACATGTTTTTTTCTGCACTATGAACTTGTTACTTTCCCACTTCTGAAAGTATTTGTCTTGTCACTTCCTTATCCTGTCTGGTCAATCCATCAAAGTAGCAGAAAAAGGATAAAAGCAACCAGATTAAAACTAAGCAAGCTATTTGCAAATCTGCTGATTAATTGAAGGGCTGCTAAGAAGGTTATAGTAACTCAGTTTAGACATATGTAATTGTGCTATAGTCCGTGCTAAGAGTGAAGGAGCAGTGTCTGCCAGCCACTTCGTTTTCACTTGAGTGGCAGAGAACTGTGGTTCATGTAGAGATACAACTTGTTTGAATTAGGTGGAAAAGAATTCTTTGTTTACATCACCAGTTCCCTCAGGATCCTCTCATTTGACCTTGCAGGAGAAGCCACTGAAACAGAAGGCATCAAAGGGAACTGCATCTACCAGTGGTAACCGGAAGAGCAGCAATATGATCTATGCCTCCCACACCACAGCCCACTTCTGCGGAGGTTTGGCCAAGCTCCCATTCGTGGTTGCTGTGGTGAGAAAACAAGGCTGTAACAAGTACTGCCTACTAATGAAGCAATGGCTAGATAATTTAATGATGCTTCTCCTTGGCTACAGTTGCAGAAATACATCTGGCTTGCTAGCATCCTACTCATTCTCTCACTGGAATATGAGTAAAGCTTGTCACCTCAGTGAGGTCTTCACTTCTGTGAACTTTCACGGAGAATATTTTCTGATTAATTTCCCTAAATCCTTATGAGCAGGATCTGAAATCTGAGTGGAATTACACTTGAGGTGAACATTGAATAAAGCATTAACTTCTCTGAAAGTGGGGGGAAGTGTAGAGAATTTGTCTTTACCATTATCTTCGAAAAGGATGAAAGTTGGACTGCACTGGCCACCTACTAGGACTCTGTCACTTGAATATTTACCATGTCATCTCTATCATAGAACAGATAAAATAAATGCAACAGATATTTTTATTCTCAATTAGAAATGCCTAAAACTAAATATCTAAGAAGAGGGCAAGGCACACTTTATTAACTTTTAGCTTGTTACTGAATCTATGCCTCTCCTTTATTAATAGTCTGAAGATCTGAATGGGCCTTTGGCCGATAGTATCTTCTGCTTCTTTGTTGAATATTATGTACAGTTTTCTCTCACAGTGAAACAAGGTTAAGGCAAGGTGACAGACAGTTGCTCATCTCTTATCTTTGCATTATGATCATTGGTATGAAGTATAAGAAATTCTCGTCTAGAAACAAAAGCAGTGTCCCCAGAATGAACCACTTGGATTGTGTTACTATCAAGTGGTATTGGGTATTTGTTTAAACCTAAGTTTTACTGTAGAGTTGATACATTCAATGCTCATTTGAGGAAAATGCATGGCTTACACTTTCTAAATGGAAAATCATGTTTTAAATGTCTACAATTAATCTGAGAAATTTATGCCATAATTAAAAATGAAAATCAAGATTTGGAAAACTTTTCTCCTTGTAAGCGTGGAAGTGAACCCATTGTCAAAAGTTTAGAGTAGTGAGAATCTCCAGTTGGCTTCTTAAAAACAGATTTAGGGGTCTAATTAGAGGTGCCTTTAGGAAAGAAACCTGGCCAATATTGAAAGCAATCCATTCTTCTGTGGTAGAAAAAAAAATGTTGCCATATTTAGAATATCAAGACTTTATCTTAAATAGCTAGCTAATATTGTTGTTATTGCTAATTAGTACCTTATTAAAATAATTAAAGTTATAGAATTATTGTGATCAATACTATTGTAGACATAATAGCAATTAGAACAATGTTTATATCTTGGAGAAGTTGAAATAATGTTGTCTAAGATCCCAGAAACAAATAAAGACAACTGTTCTTTATAACTAGTTTTAGGCACCTGATGTATCCAACTGCACTGGAGGCACAGCTCCCTCATCTCTGAAGGGAGGTGGCAGCTGCTCTCCTAGGAGCCTAAGGAGAGCATGCCAATGTTAAATGCCCCAGTGTTAGACACCTACAGCTGTTTGGTGTGAAAAACACTCCTGGTGACCACGAGAGTCAAATGTGAGTAGCAGGGAAATTTGGAGGCATCCATAGCAGAGCTATACAGGGAGGGGAATGAGCAGTGACAGGCTGGGCTTGCTAGGGACAGTGAGCAGCAGCCACTGGCATGAAGGAGCCAGTGGGAACCAGAAAGTCTCTGACAGCACTGGGATAGTCACAAATGAATGTAGCAGCAAGATGTGCTGGAAAACAAGATCTCCAAGAAAAAGCTGTGAATGGGTCATGTCTGCATCCTGGCCAGAGCAACATCAGGTAATGAATATTCCAATTCCTCACATGCCAAGAAATGGGCAAAGAAAAGGGAGATGGCTCTTTGTAATAAACAGCATGATCTCTGTTTCTTGTGCATGATAGAGTGTGAATAGTGATCCCAGGATTTTTATACCCGTCTGAAAACAAATATATTCCTTCAAAAGGGTGAAAACAACCAAAAGACAAAGTCTAAAAATAAAAATAAATGCCTTTAAAGATTATATGAGGTAAGTACCCATCATTTTTTTGTTAATGGGACGTTTGACTAGTGAGGATTAGCAACTTCTTACCATATTCCTCAATAGCTTCTTTTTTTGAAATAGTGTAGGACATTTTGTTTGCCATAGAATAAGGTTTTATAAAGCCATGAAATAAACTATCAATACATCTGAAATACCAACTGCACATCAGGGCTCCTGTACCTTTCCACAATCACCATTATTTTGCTAGATTCCATATACAATACATAGAGAGTAGGGAAGATGCCTTTAAATGTAAAGAGCCTGAAACATCCCTAAATCTAATGTATTTAATATCTCAGTTGACTGTGAAAAAGAATTATTAAATCCAATGAGATGAAACCCAGCAGAACAATATGGGTTTATAATATGGTAAAAAATGCTCCATTTTACCTTTGCATATACACACATTGTTATTATTATCTAGCAAGTATGTCAAGGGCATGCGTGCAGCATTCATATCAAAGGGGAACATTCATATTAAGCATTCGTATTAAAGGGGAGCTCTTATTAAAAAGCGGGCAAGTGAACTTGCTTTTCATACAGAAGTGACTGAGGTTTATCTGGTGGTGTGATGTTGCTGTGCTCAACAGTGTGTATTAAGCAATAAGATGTGACAGAGTACAGTGCTGAAGGTTAAAATATGACTAAAAGTGCATTATGAGTCACAAGGCTGAGGGAATAGAGATTTCTGTCTGGGGAGCAAGGAAGTCATCTCCCGAAAATGGGCTGCCTGAAGTGACTTACGATTATTGTATAAATATAGAAGAAATGTAATACTATAGTTAACTATGGATTCTCAGATCTCAAGGCACTTTATTGCCTGGTTGGATGGACGTAAGCATCAACAAGGGATGCAGCTCCTTGAGATCTTTGAAGGTCTGTAATGCTTGCTCTGTCTCAGGCCAGTGTTCTACACAACAGCTTTGTAAACTGAATTGTTTCACGTCTAGGGACGTTCAGAGGCATGTCTTACACCATAATAAAGCTTACTGGAGATGCAAACAGTAAAGCTCTCACGCAGTCTAATGGCTCCACAGTGTGACTCGCATGCTGGAATCCCAGGAGCTACCTGGCAAGGACCAGCAGAGATCTCAGCGTGAACCAGGCAGAGAGAAGGAGAGAAAGGGACTCAGCAACAAGCACACTTGGTAGCTTTCATCATGTGTACATGCAGTGTCTAACTCAGCTGCTCTTTTAAGACAGTTGCCCCATCAGTAAAGAGGTATGGCAAAGTCTATATATTCATGTTGAATAGAAAGTATAGATTCAAGTTTTTAATTTCTAAATGCTTGTCGTCTAACTCACTGAAGAGCTTAACTCAGCTGATAAGCAGGAGCTTCACACTGAGCTCCATATTTTCAGGTTTTGAAATAAATTGTATAATTTTGGTAGCAAAGTTAGTATTAATTTTTAAAGTGTTTTGAATATATTGTTTTCAAGATAAATAACAAATATTAAAAAGAAATAAATTTCTGGCTTAAGATCTGGAACAAGGCCAAAGTTAAAGTCTTATTTTATTTCACTGTAATATAGGACTTACTACAGAACATCATTTAAAATTAAAATCAATCTGTTAACCCAGTTATTATCTAGAAGACGTCAGTAAAATTAAACTGTCAGCTCTTATGTAGAAAATGAAGTAGTTTTTTTTTCCTTTTGAATCAAAAGTTTTGAGAACGTTCTTCTAAGCTCTAAATTTATACAATAATCTAATGAAGGTAGTGTCTTCTGTGTATTTCAATATTCAGAAGTCCATTTCTTATTTCTCAGTGATCAATATACATTTTGGAGTGTATGAACAGTTGGTCTTTATGGAGTTGTCTTTATTTATAGTATTGTCAGTGCTTTGTGTTTGCCTACAAGAGCTGTAGGTTAATTCAAAGCTGAAACAGACTCCCTGAGATATACCACTTCAAAAGATAAGAAGTTGACACCTGCCCTGTTCATGAATAATTCTTCAAAAATAACATAAACAGCTTCCGAGGGGAAACTTCTGTTTATGATTAAGCAGCTTAAAGAAGCACTTTAAAACATAAAACAGGTTTTGCCAAGTGCAGATGCCTGTGAAGGCCAGTTCATGTAAAAATAATAATAAAAAAATAATCTCTACCTGATTTCATTGTTTTAAACAGTGTAATACATCATGTGTTGACTAATTTAGAGTATTCAGTAAAAGCAGAAGTAATGATATTTTAACCAGCATGACCAGAACTACTGGTGAAGAGACTGGTCCTCAGTTTTTGTTGAGCAACATAATGGTGGAAAACTGGTCAGAAGACCTTTTAAATACTGATGAATATTAAAAAAAAAAATCTCTCTTTAACCTTTTCCCAAAACTGTGAACTGCAAATGCCACACAATAATTTAAAAATCTAATTTATATAAAAAAAATCTTTGCTGTTATTCTCTTCCTGTGATCAATTTACTTTCCCTTTAACTGCCCTATCTTAGCTGAGGTCTGCAATGCACCATTTCCTGGGCTGCTTTGATGAAAAGGCCTCAGGCTCCTCTTACTCATCTCTCAAATCAGGAGCTTACTTTGCCTTCAAAAACATGCTATCGGGCATTCATGGTTTTTTAGGCAAAATGGTCTTAACTAGAAGTTAATTTAGTGTGGTGAACAATAAAAAAAAATGGAGAGAGACACAGAAAGCATAACAATTCATGGAAATATTTTTACCTCTGCCTGTGTTCACCCTTGTAGTTAGTGAATAAAATTACATTAAATATAATTTATAGTTCAAACTCAATAATATGCTCCCAAGCCTGTATACAGATCTCCAGGATTCTTTTCTGGCTTTCTTACTGTTCTCATTGTTCTTGTCATTATCAGGCATTGTGTGCTTAAGGCTATCATTATTAACTGCAGTTTTTCCCCCAGAAAATTTCACTTTGTAAAGAAGAAAATAAAACCAAAAAAGGCTGGATATAGTAACATAGCAGACAAGCCTCCTGTTCAACTATACATAACTATATTCTCAGAATAAATTAAACACTTCCCGAAGTTTTACTTGTCTTTACAATCAAACTTTTTTGAGCTTCAGAAATATCCAGGTATGTGTGTGAACATTTGTTGGTTATGTTTGTACACAGAAATATAAATAAAAATGGAAACCAGTTTACAAAAATAGTTATGACAAAGAGTCTCTACTATACCTGAAGAAACGGATTAAAGTTTCTGGTTTTTGATAAAAAGTTTACCCTGTGCTGAACTGGGATACCAGCTATGGCGTAGTAATTCCTCAAAACACCAGAGGAAAGCACAAAAGATCAGGTAATTCTTGCTTTTGCAAGTATTGGACTGAATTATAAGGCTAAGATTGTCAGCAAGCTAGCAAAGAGTTGAATAAATAGAATTATAGGAGAGAGACTACATCAGTGATTTGAGGTGCATAGAGATATCCATTACAGAAAAGACAATGGTGTATCAATAATTATTGTTATATTGAGTCTACAACCACTTGCAGAATGTAGTTAATTTTAGTGTACCTCCAAAAAATCAGATGCTCATTTTACGATTCTTTAAATTACCCAAATCATTAGAAAGGTCTTCAATATCTTTCTGTCTTTACAAACAATCTCTGCACACTATTATAAAGAATAGACTTTGCACATGTACACTGTCTTCCAGTATTGTTCCTACAGATGCAATTATACTTTTCTACTTTTTTTAGTATGTCCCTTTTGTTTTTACCCAAATATAATGCTAGTCCTTTTTATCATTATTCTAACTTTATTCTTTGAAGTATTGCTGCTTTCCAGGATAACTTTATGAACATGGTCCTAAATTCTTTGTTACTATGCTGTAGCAGTATGAAGACATTCCTGCTTTGGTCATGAGCAGCTTAAACAATCCAGGCGGCTTTGTGACAGTGATCTGCCTCTTTTTATTATTTAAATATTTTTTAAGTACTTTCATCTTTGTGACATTGACAACCAATATCAGCAAAGGTTTATATTTTCCTCACCATAAAAGCTCTGACTAATGCAGGAGCAAGCAATCATCCTAGTGGAAAGACTGGAGATAGACTTGTATTCAGTAGTCATTTCCCACAAACAAGTGCAGCTGGATTTTGTCCGTTTCCTACGGACCTGCCCCAGTGTTACAAGCCACCATCTCAAATTCTGTTCACTACTTTGTAACAATATTGGTTTCATTCCTTTTTGGAAAACGAGATGCCTATTAAGCCCTACCTAAGATTAGCTGTCTTGAGACAGAACATAAAATTGAAAAGTAACATAAAACAGTATCTCTAAGGTCACATCACTGTAACATTCTGTCTAAATTGCAGCCACGTAACTTCCTTGATCAAATATTATGAAAGAAAATGCTTCTTATTGTCCTTTTAAGAAGTCGGGAATCTTGCATTTAGAAGGCTTATCTTAAGGCCAAAGCCCTTTGCAATGTTACTTCCGCAGGTATGTTTTATCCTGCTACCATGTCTAAAGGGAGGGACAAATAACATAGACATTGCTATATTCATTGTAGTTACAATATTATCCAATCCAAACGTAATTAGAGTACTAATATGTATGCTACTTGTGTGAAGGACAGTCTGCACCTTAAGATTTTTTAAATAACTGGTAACAGGCAGGCTGTTTAAAAAAAATTACAATTAAATGTGTATCTTTATTGTGCTGCATCTGTTCTCTGTCAGAATGAATCCTGCTGATCTTGGTTTCAAGGTTTCTATTCTGTGTGCTTTTAAACCAAGGTCAAGCAGTAGGCAGCAGAAGGACCTTGAAGGTGTCATTGGCTAGAAATACATAAGCTTTATAGCTACACCACTAATTATTTATCATTCAGAGAAAGAAATATAGATGGGCAAAATGATATAGGTACTGATACTCCTGTAGCTGTATGCACACTAGAATGGCAAAAGACTTATGCTTAAGATTTTTTGAGTATACATGTATGAGTGAGTACAAATGTCTATATGATGATCTGTGATCCTACCTCTTTCTCTGTGCCCAGAATACAATTGTTTACTATGTGTGCTACATTGCTCACACATGCAAGCTAAGAAGCCTGAGAAGTCTGGGAAGGAAAAAATCATTTAACAAAGCTGTCTGTCTAGTACGATTATATACTACTATGTGTTTTTTCAAGGCTAACCTTGAGGTGGTTTCTTTTCATTAAAAATAAAGCCCTTGGAATGAAGCCTTATACCTGAGAAGGCAGACATTTTTCTTGAGTGAAAAAAGTAAAAGATTATTTTAGTAAACCAGGCCCTTCCTTGTATTCCCTGTTGTGTTTTCCTTAATTTTGTGGTTGTCTCGAAGAATGTACAGCATTCTTGTACACTTTACTGGAAACTTATGGCTTCTCATACACCATATATTTAATTTGAATCTACAGCAGAGTTTATAGGAATGGTTGGTTAATCTCTCAGAACAGAGATCCTATTTATCTGAGGCAACTGTGGCTTCTGAAAAGCAGCAAGTACAGAGCTTTACATTTTTCAAATAGAAATCATGTAGACTGACACGTGAGACCCTCAGGAGAAATATTTTCACATAAAGACAAACCTTCTGGCCCCAAATAACTCATCCTCTGTGCCTCCAACTCGACATAGCAGTTATTTATCAGGTGGTTGGGACATCCTTTTGTTTCTGTTGTATCTAGCAACAGGACAAGGGGTAATGGGATGAAGCTTGAACACAAAAACTCTCATTTAAACGTAAGAAAAAACTACTTTACAGTGAGGGTGATGGAGCCCTGGCACAGGCTGCCCTGGGAGGGTGTGGAATCTCCTTCCTTGAAATTCTTAAAGACCCACCTGGACATGTTCCTATGTGACCTGATCTAGGTGAACCTGCTTCTGCCGGGAGGTTGGACTAGATGATCTCTAAAGGTCCCTTCCAACGCCTACCATCCTATGATTTCTCATCAACTGTGGCTATGCTTCTGATGGTCTCTATAAGCGTAGCATACACAACTGTCTTGACTCCTGAGTTTTCCAACACAGATATTTCTTCAGGTACATCACCATACTTCAGCCCCTGGCCTTGGGTCCAGATCTCCCCATGTCGTTGCACACTGAGGATCTACCATAGCACACAGACCAAATAGGACCAGAGTAGGCATCCAAACCTGAGAACTGTGAACTGCACCTTATCCCCATGAGTCAGAAGTTCCCTTGAGCACTGGCTGCTGGCACTTTTAAGCTGTTTCCATATCAGCAAATAATGCTGTGATTCTGTAAGGCAAACCCATGAGAGCAGATCTACTGATTGAAGCAGCTGATGCCCACCACCTGACATGTACTACAGGCATTTCAGTGTGAATCACACTAGACTAGTTTTACTCTGGCTTTATAGATTAATTACTCACTAGAAGCTGAAGTGCCTTACGTAGACACTAGGACAGTATCTGACATTTCATTTTCATCAAGGAATCTAGTTTGTGTCCTCCAAGACACTGGAATCTGAAGTGAGGCACAGTAAGAAGAGACAAAAATGCAGTCTTGGTTCAAATTAAACTACGGAAGTAGACACACAAAAAGTTCCACTTAAACATAAGAAAAAACTATTTCACTGTTCAGGTGAGAGAGCAGTGGAACAGGCTGCCCAGAGGGGTTGTGGGGTCTCCTTCCTTGGAGGTCTTCAAGACCTGCCTGGACATATTCCTATGCAACCTGATCTAGGTGAACCTGCTTCTGCAGGGGGGTTGGACTAGATGATCTCTAAAGGTCCCTTCCAACCCCGACCATTCTATGATTCTATGATTTCATGAGTGTGGCTTGTTGATGTATCAGATATGCATGGCTTTCTGCATTTTCTGTTAGTCAAAGCATGGAAAAGTACTTATGCTTCACAGATAGTTTTTATATGAGAAATGGTGTTTGAAAGTAAGCATGAGTTTGATTCATAGAGGACATTCAAAGTGCCACAAAATTTTGAATTTATGTTGACTAAGTAAAAAAGTCAGAAGAAAATTTCCTTTGATAAACTTCTTTCCCTTCTTTAATGTGTGACTGAATAGCTTTTAGTCCAGCCATCAAAATCATCACTGATCTTGGCAAATTCATGTTTCATGACATGACTAATTAGACTTTCACTAATTAGAAAATAAACATTCAGAAATACCTTTCCCTAAAATAAATCAAAGAAGGATATCCAATTTAGGCCACATTATATCTCACTACTCGTTGTTCCTTTATTGCTTCATCCCCTCTAAACAACCTTGTGAGATAAAGGTCACATCCCAAAGTTCCTCCTTGTATAGAGAAACATCTACATTTGCCTGCCATTAGTATTGTGTAATGCTTTAGTATCTTCCTCAGTTCCTCCAGGTTCTTCCTCCCAGATGAGGATGACATTCCCTTCCCACCCTCGTTTTCATGATTACTTCCAGTTTTTTACTGCTCTTACCTCTTTGCTTCTTGCTTGTCTCCCATTTTACCAGAGCGGCGGGACCCTGCAATAACATTTCAGTCGTTCATAAGGATAAAAAATCTCCCATTATAAGATTGATATATGATGCCTGCATGAAGGTGACAAAGGACACGGTTTTTGCAGACAGGCGTGATGTTACTCTGCCTATCTTTTGTCATGAGCCAAAAGCTGTATCATCTGTCACCTTCATGCAGCCATCAGTGTGGCACTGACCCTTCCAGCAGGCAGGTTTGTTTGTTTAAGGACAGTGGTGGATCTATTGTGGCTACATGGTTTCCAGGCTGCAGAGGGCATTTTCAGATAATCCCTTATGTCTGTCCGTAGAAGGCCACAATGTTGTTATCTGCAAAAAATACATGAATTAAGAGGCCTCACTATTTCTATTACTAGCCTCTGAATAGGTTTAAAACATCACAACACCAATGCTACTTGTTCTTCCTTTTCTCTTTTTAATATCGGAGTTAAAGTCTTTCTTCAGCCTTCCTATTTCTCTGATCACATAGCAGTTTTGAAGTGCATCACCTTCTCTGCCAGACGATAGGAGGCAAATCTGGCAGAACAGCTATAATCAGTCCAAGTCCCACCCAAATTTGAAGACTCTACATGAAGAAATGTTGTGCTCCCCACATCTTCTGGATTGTGGGATTTGGAATGAAGGAGCAGTTCTGTTCTGATGTCGTGGGAGGAAATGGGTATATCTTTACAGACATCACAGAAAATAAAATACAATTTTACCACTTGTGCTGTTCTGCAGTAACCGTGGCAAAGCAGATGGGACATCTGTTTCTGGTTGAAATTATGAAAATAAAATACTTTAAATCATAGAATCATAGAATGGTAGGGGTTGGAAGAGTCCTTAAGAGATCATCTAGTCCAACCCCCTTGCAGAAGCAGGTCCATCTAGGTCAGGTCACACAGGAACATGTCAAGGCAGGTCTTGAAGACCTCTAAGGAAGGAGACTCCACACCCTCCTTGGGCAGCCTGTGCCAGGGCTCCCTCACCCTCATAGTAAAATAGTGGGTTTTTTATGTTTAAATGGAAGTTTTTGTGTTCCAGCTTCACCCCATTATGCCTTGTCCTATTGCTAGCTACCATTGAAAACAGGGAGTGAAAAAAAAAAATGGATAATGAATGTAATTAATTATTTTTCACTGTTCCTCCTAAAGTATTTCATTTTCAGGGTATTTACCTGTGGTGCATTGGGGCTGGGGGAGGAATGGTGAGGAGGACAGGCAGTGAGACAGAGAGAGAAACATTGTTTTACAAAGAAAAGTCAGGAGATTTTATTTGATTCTTGGACCTTGGGAATAGAACTAATAAAATACGATTTCCAAAGGATTAATTTCTTATAATTGAGGCTCCAGTGACTAAGATGATGAGGCATGAACCTCCCTCTGAAAAGTTTCCCTCCTTTGGGACATGCATCCCATTTTCTCTGTACATGAAGCCACAGATACTTTACCTGAACTGAATATTTACTTTTAGTCTTTTTTCAAAGTAGACTTGCACAAGATTTACCTAAGCTATCCATCTCCCTAATATGTTAAAGTATACCATCTGAGGTTTCCACAGAATGGTCAATCTGAAACATATAAACAGATCCAAGTTTATGGTGAGGGAAGAATCAGGCAAAAATAGGTTTAAAACAATTACAATTTTGCATACTAGTTGGGGAGGAGGGAAGGTGTGGAAAGTTAAATTACTTGTGAAATTTGACATATATGGACAAATTATTTTGATTCACCTATAGATACATTTCAAGAGAGTGATTTATCAATTTGAAAAATTCCACTCAGCTCTATTTGTGATTAAGCAGGCTCCTGAGCAGTTCCCATGCTTAGGCCTTTACTCAGCATTGTTGTAGCTTCTCTCAGTTTGCCAAGTGCTGGGTACTGCAGACTTCATACGCTGTGACCAAACTGCAGCATAGTTTTGCATAAGATTCTTTACAAAGGAAAAATAACTCAAATAACATGTTTTATCAGAAATGGTCTTTGAGCACTCCACAGGGAGCACATCTAATCCAGAGCTTTCTCCACAGGCACTCTGCTTTTATGTGCCAACAGCATCTGTAATGGAAATGAGGCTCCTGAACTGACTTTTAGGTGAAGAAAATGGGAGGAGAAAATGAACCCACAAGGCAGTTTCATTACTCAAAAAGCAAATGGATGTATAAATAGGCTTTATAATACTTTTTTAAACTAATCACTGAGCTTCTTAATGTCTTGTACTGCTAAGTGGGAGTAGATATACGACATCTGTGTTGCTTTAAATATTTTTGGAGTTTCTGAGTATCACTTCTGTCATTGTTAACACAGGCAGCAAATCATTGTCAGTATGAAGTCATCATTACTCTGGATACATACAGCAACACTTCAGGTTAATTGAATTTATCAGGAATAGCACTGCCTGGACAACTCTTACAGTGGGCCTGTACTCTAACGTGTTTTAGTTAGCAAAAATTTATTTACTTCTTTGTTGTTTTCTTCCCTAATAATTAAAGTGAACACATTTCTTTCTATTGTCTTTCACATCATCCCACAGACTAGCAGCGCATCAAGGTTGCTGTGTCCTGCAGAGTGAGAAGTTAATATATTTCCTGCAGGAGAAGTGTGGTAGCTATGAGAGAGCCCAGCTTCTACTCTCTTTCTGGGCATCAGTGCTGAAATGCTCTTGCAGCTGGACTTCCCTCTTTCCTCCTCTGCTCCCACAATTATTTCCTACCCCTGCAGCAAGTATGTCTTTGTTCACTCAATTTCTCTACAAGTAAACTAAATTATGCTTGTTGATTAAGTGTAAAATTAAATACAGTCTATAGTAAATAAATCCTCTGTCATTAGCCCGTTTATGTGGGATCTTTTCCCAGTCATACTGAAGTAAACAACAGTCTGGCCACTGAAACTGGTGAGGCCCCTTTACATATACCTTAATATTGTTGTTTTTTTCTATTGTGGGAACTGCAATTTCTGTAGAATTTCACTCTATGAAATGGATTGATGGATTTTTCCAGTACAGAGAAACCAATGAATGACTTAACCATGAACACAGACGCAGCTAGACTGGTATCTGACTGCTGCAGATGTGTGCTGGAAAAATATTGCAGCAGAGTTAAGCCAGGCAAAGATTCATATATTTTAGTTCATGATGATTAAATAAACGTTTTTCCAGGGACATTTTATATTGCACAAGCAATCTTGTCTCTTCAAAGTTCCAAGGAACACTAATTGTAAAGAGGCTGTGAGAGTTTTTATTAACAATTTAATTTCTCTGGAGTATCCAATTCAGTGCCATTTAATACTGTGTTTGACCTTTTCTCTCCATTCATGCAAATACATTTAATACTGGGTCCTAAAACTGATTTTCAGGACACTGCACTTTTAACTTTTTTTTTTTTTAAAATTTCTGATTGAGAAAGGCACCTTATTCTCATTCTTTGTTTTCAGAAGTCATCTTGGAGTTCACAGACAAAAGCCTCCAGTCTTCATAATTACTTCCCTCCAGTTTACTAATGTACATACTTAAGCCCCAGTTTACCTAGAGAAATATAGTCAGAATGAACTAAAACTCACAAATGAAATTACCCACCATTTGACATTCCCTGTGCATGGTGTTTGAATGAGATCATGTGAAATTTAAGCTGTAGTAAAATGTCTATATTCTTTCAAAAATTGTAGTTAAGCAGCTGAAACTTCTGCATTTTATACCATCCTGTTCTGGTCATAGTACAGAGAATTTTGCTTTGCAAATGAACCTCTGTTTCTTTTTGTATGACAATATTCCATGGGGAGAAAGGAACACAAATCCCATTCAAATAGACAGTGAAATGTTATAAAAGTATTTCAGGTTTTGTACATCAAGTTGTGCTGTGGCTATTTTATCCTGCCTGTATTTTAACATGAGTTCTGTCCACTGGTTTACTCTCCAGGCAAGTAACAAGCAAGCTGGACACCCCCAAATCCAATACCAGGTCCCAAGTCAGGTCAGGAGCTATACCCATTGGCACATCAGAGTGTCGAGGCATCCTCTCCCACCTAATGCTCCACTCTGTTCCTCCTCATCTCCAAAGTAAAGTGTGATCCTCTGGTTTTCTTCTGAAGCAAGGTACCCCAGGGAGCCCCAGCCTGTACTCTATGACAATCCTTAGCTTTCAGATATGTTTTCTTTCTGCTGCACTGCTGTACCAGGGCCTGGGTCCTTCAGATCCAATTATTATTTCTTAACTCTTCAAGCAGCAAATCTTTGTAATCATCATCATCATGTCCAAATGCAGACAAACATCTCTCCTTCCTTTCACACAGTGAAATGTATCCTTCTCATTACAAATAAATGTAAATATTTATTAGCAATCTGTGCGCCATTATTATTGTTCTCCTGATTAATGCTGTCTCTGAAGCAACAGCATGTGAAATATTGCTTATAGCATCCCAAAGCGGAAGCAAATCTGCTTTTAAAGTGTTCTTTGCAGACTTTAATACAAAGAACAAAAATAAATAATGTCTGGTCCTTGCTAGGATCTGCCCGTTTTAAACTTTTCAATGGCACAAATCATCATTAATGAAGCACTTAACATTACACTCCCGACAGCACAGTGCAAAAATTACTGCAGTCATCCAAAGGATAAGAGGAAATGTGGCAGATAACTTCTGGAGGAAAAAGATTTACACTCTTTTACCAAAACTTTATGGGTTCAAGTTTACATTAGAATAAAAGAGGGGAAAATGTTTATCTCTTAAAAGCTTTTGGGGGAGACATTTGGAAGGAAAGGGTATTATTTTTTTCACAAAGGAATGGAAGAAAGATCAGAGAGCAAGGTCTCAGCAGTCGGGAAATCTGATTTGCATCATCAGCTGTTTTGATGTAAAATACTGTTCCTGGAGTCATAGGACATAGAGATTTGCATTATAATGCAGAATAAAGTAAATTCTATTATGCAGATCCCCTTATTACATAGTTTTAGTCACAGTTTGTTCCAAAAATAGCTGATGTAAGCTAAGCAGCTGGGATCCACTCCTTCATTTCTTTGCTGTTTATTTGTGTAAGCAGAATACCATGCTCTTTGTATTATATTACACTTAGAAAATAATCTCAAGTTCAGATGTCTGTAAGAAATGAATCAGAATAAAGATTCCTGTTTGTAAAATGGGATGTCAGATTCCAGATGAGAGTCTGTGAGACGCGGGAGGTTTCACCCACCTCCGCTCAGACCAATGGCAGCACATCTATGGAGTTGGGTTGATGGCTGAGCAAGGCTTGGTGATGGAGGAGGATGTGCCTCGTGGCATAAGTTACTCAATGCCCTAAGAGCAGACTGCTCAGTCCAAATTGCTTCCTAGTGGGAAATAGCTTTTAAGCCAAGACTTGGCCTAAGAGAAAGAGGAAGAATGCTGTAGACAGTAGTTAGCATTTGTCATCAGGGGACAGAAAGATGTAAAAAGGATGGAGGAAGCATTTAGCAAAAACTAAGTAAAAAAAACAGCAGAAAAGAGAGGTCATCTTTGGCACTTTTTTTTTTTCATAATGAATGTAACTGGAAATAAAAGACAGATACTACAACGTCTTCCAGCAAAAAAGTAAATGGACCAAAACCATTCTTCAATAATGCTTCACACTATTCAGTTCAGTGAATGCAGAAGCAACTTACATATCAGAAATGAGAAACTCTACAGGGGGCATTTGGTTGTGTTCTCCCATGGGAGGTGTTTTGAGGAAAATCAAACTCATTTACTATATGGAAAGAAGAGTTTTGCTCTCCTGAATTTATAGAGATAGCTGATAAAGCTAGATGTTCTGAAATTCAGATGATCACCCTACCAAGAGGAACTTTCAGTTTTGTCATTGAATACAGTAGATTACAATCAATTCCTACTTGAAATAAGGTGACCATGTTAAATCTGTGTATTTTCTCAAGCTTGATCTACTTAATTAAAAATTTTGGATTTTCTCTTGATTCATTAGCTAAAGTATTTCTAAATTTAGTCCTACTTTATTTTCTGTCCAAGTACCTGATCTATTTAAACAGTATTTATTTTCACACTTTCTCAAAAGTTACCATCACTCGTTAACATATTTAGCTTATCCTTTGTAAAGAACAGATTGTCTTTCAGGAAGGACCATGAGGAATTTTCTCTGCTCTATGTGTCCTATACAGTTGTTCTCTAGAGCATTAGAGATTCTCTCAAATGTTTCTATGACTAAATAACAAACAGCAGCAAGAAAAGCAATAGAAAACTGTAAGGTATTGACATGTTACTAACCAAGGATGATGTTAGAGAAAGATGGCCTCAAATGAAATTCCTGGTTTTCGTATATCAATATTTTACTGTTATCTACACCATACATTGTTTTAACATCAAATTTATAACCATTATGACAATGCCCCAATGAAAAAAAGCAGAATTAGTTCTGTGCAATAGTTTCTAGAAAATATATCACTAAAAAACTCTGCAGAAATGAGAGTAGGAGCTGTTTTCCTTTGCTCCATTAACTTTGCTCTCTATCCAAAATGGGTCATGTGTTCCTATACCATGATCTTTTTGTTGCTGTTAGAATAATTTAGAGGAACTGATATGTAAAACACATCTTATCTTAACAACTATGCAGCCATCTTCCAGAAATAAAGCTATTATACTTCTGCCTACTGTTTTGCCATATAATGTTTCCATTTGACCCATTTACTTCCAAGATTTTTGATGATTGCTGTGGGAAAACAAGCCAATCTTGAGCTTCTGTTAAAATGTGTCCCTGATGTTATTAATTTTTTGAAATATGGGGCTAACATTTGTCAGCATAGAAGTTGGAGAAGATAGGGATTACTGAGTATATGATGTCAAGCATGAAGGACTGCTGGAAATGTATTAGGTATCTTGGGGGAATATTTTCAAAGGCAAAAATAGGAGTTAAGTGCCTTTGAATATTAATGAGAAATTGGTAGATGAAAATCTGTATCTCTTTTTGATTAACATAATGACAATAGGAAAGAATGAAAAATAATTTGGTCACTAGACAGCTGTTTTTAAGTGGTCTTCAGCAACAGCCTCTTTGTCCCAAGACAAATTATTCTAAGGGGTGTCTTCATTTTATCTTTTTCAAATTTAAAATAATCCACTTAACTCACCTGTCCAGGTAATCAATGCAGACTGATTGAAACTGAAAAAGCAGGTTAAACATAGCAATTGCAAAACTTGACTATTAGGGCAGTCCTCTCTAATCTTACTGACTTTCTCTTCCTCACATTGAAGTCCACTTGTGTCCCATCTGTTTATGCACTCAATGTCCACACAACTCTTCTAATTTTTTGCATGATGTTTTGAAGGGAATACCAAAATTGGGCAGGGTGACTGCCCCAGTATTTCTGTTGTCGTGCACTGTGACTCTTGCCAGCCCTCAGCGTGTTCAGTGGTAATTGTATATGGATAAATATTTCATAAGCAAGATCTGACTGAGCATTTAGTGTTGTCATTTTGTGCTCCTGGGGGGCAGCCTGTTTACCTTGGAAGGACTCTGAAAAGACAAAGATTTTTTTTTTTGTCCCTTTCTTTGGTGCATGACAGCTTGCCTGTACTCAGTGAATCTGCTGAATACCCATGGTGTAAGAAGTCGGCTATATGAACCAACAAGATAACACACTGCCTGGAAGGTATTCAGTCATATAAAGCATCTGCATAAAGAGCTCCTGATCAGCTACTGTAAATCTGGCAAATGCAAAAAGCCTTGATGAAATGAGGCTTGTCAAGCCCTGTAAGGAATATGAGCATTTCTTCACCTTGCTGCTCCACCAGAGAAATGTTTCTAGTGAAGCTGAAGCAGTACTTGGGCAGTTTAGCTGTTCTCCCCAGGGCTGCAGTGGAAGGAAGACACTGCCATGACTATCAGCCAGCAACTGACAATGTCACCAGGAAGAGTGTAACTGTGAGGGTTTCTGGGATGCCACTCCACAAACCCCCACCATGCCACCGCAGCAGCAGCCACAAACAGTGTCCAGAGCAGCGACAGCTGAACTGTCACACAAGGAGGCAAAAGAGAATCATAGAATTGTAGAATGGTAGGATTCGAAAGAACCTTTAGATATCATCTGGTCCAATCCCCCTGCAGAAGCAGGTCTACCTAGATCAGGCTGCATAGGAACATGTCCAGGTGGGTCCTCCAAGGAAGGAGACTCTACAACCGCCCCTCTGGGCAGCCTGTTCCACTGCTCAATCACTCTCACAGTAAAATAGTTTTTTCTTATGTTTAAATGGAACTTTTTGTGTTCCAGCTTCATCCCATTACTCCTTGTCCTGTTGCTAGATACAACAGAAAAAAAAGGGATGTCTCAACTTCCTTATATCCACCATTTAGATATTTGTAAATGTTAATAAGATCTCCCCTCAGTCTTCTCTTTTCTAAACAGCCCCAGTTCCCGCAGCCTTTCCTTGTGTGAAAGATGTTCCAGTCCTCTGATCATCTTGGTGGCCCTGCGCTGGACTCTCTCCAGCACTTCCCTGTCCCTCTTGAGCTGAGGAGAACTGGACACAGGACTGCAGATGAGGCCTCACCAGGGCAGAGTAGAGAGGGAGAAGAACCTCCCTTGACCTGCTGACCACACTCTTCTTGATGCACCCCAGGATGCCATTGGCCTTCTTGGCCCCGAGGGCACATTGCTGACTCATGGTTAGTTTATTATCAATCAGGACTCCCAGGTCTCTCTCTGCAGAGCTGCTCTCCAGCAGGTCAGCCCCCAGCCTGTACTGGTGCATGGGGTTGTTCCTTTTGAGAAGGCTGAAGTTTCATCTCTTCTTAGGCTGGACAAATAAAGTACACAGTAAAAGCTCCTGGTTTGGATGAGACATTACCTTTGTAACTGCTACACACATTTTGAGCCCTTCTGTGGAAGGCAATTTCCATCAGAAATGGTATCGCTGCTTATTTTTTTCCATTTGGTCTGAGGGGCAGTTTATGCACAAAGCAAGCTATCTATTTCATGGGAAATAGATGGCCATGGCTTATGATTTGAGCTGAAAAGAGATCATTAACACAGTGACATTTGGAGAATTATTAGCAATGGTGATAGGCATTGTCTCCTTGGCAGCCTGGAGAAAAGATTTTACACAACTCATAAAGATCCTATGTTGCCTTAACACAGTGACATTTTGGGGGATTATTAGCAAAGGTGTTAGGCACCTTTGACAGCCTGGTCAAAAGATTTTACACAGCTCATAAAGATGCTACGTTACCTTCCATCCCGGAGGCATGAGTCATGTTCCGTCTGCTAGTATGAAATTTAGCTATCACTACTGTAAACTGGTTTTGTGAAGACTCATTTTCAGTTTAAGTACTTAATAGCATATACATGTCACCTAGTGAAACCTAATGAAAACAGAAATAAAAGCAGGGTAAAATGAAAGCAGCACCAGGTGATACACCAGCATGAAATGCAATGGGTGCCACACTGGTCGGCACTGCTACCAACAAGTGTGATGTGATGGCACCTGCAGAGGCTTCTGGTAAGAGACATTGCACTAAAAAAATGTGGGGTTTTGTGTATATGAAATCAAAGACAAAAAAAAAATCTGTTTAGTTCATTCACTTGTAAGAAAAGGAAACCCAGAGAAGAATCCCTGTTCTTTTTTACTACTGACTTTTCAATACTGAATTACAGAAAGAATCTTCAGTAAGAGCTTAGCTTTCTGTCTGTCCAAAAACTGTATCTTAAACTAATCACTGCTAAAATTCACAAGAAAACTTGAGCCAGGTTTTGGTATCCCTACGGCAATCTGTCTGACCTAGAGTATGTAGCCTACTGTCTTTCTATAGCCCAGGAAACTACTGTGGATGAATTTCCTCTTTTCTATACTTGAATGTTCTTCTTTATGCACAGAAAAGGTAATGATTTAGACAACAATTTCCAGCAAGCTTTTCACATGCCATTCTGTCAGCGATCTTCATTCCTCAATGAAGAAACATTTCCAATAGTTTTGAAGGTTTGGAAGGTCCACTGATATTTCCAAAACAGATTACAATATTGGGGATCTACTCACCATTTTTAAACTTCCATATTCAGCTGACTGATATGATGTAATTACTATTTTTTTTATTCTATTTTATTTTACTTTTTTATTTTATTGTACCAATAGGTTGCTAGCTTTGTAATCTATAGATATGCATAGAACAACTATATCTGGCCTTCTTAACTCATAGCTCTTCATCTTTGGTCTGAAGTTTTCTATTACATCAGTTTCCTTTCCTCGTCTTAGGAAAGTCATATGTCCTCTCAAAAGTCCTAAGTACCAGGGTAGAAAATCCCAAGCAATGCCACCTAATCTGCTGCAAAACATTTCCTCACATCTCCCTTGCCACAATCCCTTTTCCTAGTGCTTCTTCCAGCCTTTTAAGTAAATGCTGGCTCTCTCCTGCTGCATCCGTGAGCCAACTCATCTTGCTCTTTCTCCCCTTTCCCTCTCTCTTTCTTCCCCTAGCTTACCTAGAGGCTTTTGCATAATGAATTCATCTTGAAATAGTGTTTCTGACTTCCCTGAGCACAGAGCAAATAGTGTAATGGCTGTGCAGCTCCCTTTGTGATTCTCATTCAGAACAGAGGGGAAATCCTGACTGAGCAGCCAGCTCCCAGCACTGCACCAGGCAAGCCCTGTAGAAGCAATGGATACCCTCCCACAGGGTTTCTCTGAGAAATTTATCCATATTTTGCCAATTAGACACCTGTCTGGAAAATCCTCTGAATGGATAAACATTCTTGGGGTTTTCTTTGGCTGATGCAGTTGCAAAAAATATTGTAGTACTAATGCACAAGCCCATTTACTTCCTAGATGTGTTTGGTAGTAGAATTTCTTCTTTATAGTATCGTACCTGATATCTGTGTGACAGGCTCAGTATCATATGGAACTCGACATTAACAGTACCAGTACAACCATGCAGGTCCTGGCATCAAGCAAGCAGTGGGCAGTCCTCCCATGGAAAGCAGCCAGGCAGGGAGGGAGGATGCAGCATTTGTGAAGCTGACCTTCTCATGAGGGGCTCAGAAATCCAGCTTTGTCAAAATGCCACATGCCATCCTCCAAACCATAGAAAGTGAATTAAAATAAAATTCTTTACCGGATATCGAGGTAAGAGGACAGAACAGCTTTTACATAAGTGGAGGGGGAGGTGGGGAAGAAAAGCCTGAAGACCTTGGAAGCTTGCTGGTACATTAATAGGTGTCAAGGAGATCTTTCTGATTTAGTCTTTGACAGGGTGCCATTTTCTACATTCCTCAACCAGCTAAAAGCTAGATAACTATCTGCATACGTTTCCAAGTTCTCAAAACGCCAGGAGAAGGGATTTTTGCATATTTTCGAGTACTGTGGGTTTTAAAAACTGATATTGGTAGAACAGTGACACCTTGTGGCACAGAAGGGCAAACCCGTCCAGACACACAGTTTTGTATAAAGCATCACCAGTAAACAGATTACATTCTCCAGAACTAGTTTGAATTATTGATGAGCTAAGTTTTCAGGTACGAGGTTTTTTACTTAGGTCCTTAACCTAAAATTTTTCTTCCTGTTCACAATGTTTCTAAGCATCTTTACAACGATGGGAATAATTTAGAAAATTGTTGTTCAGGAATACAGCAACAGTTAGTTCTGTAACTACTCTTGCAATGAAAAAAATAAACATTTTCAGTTAACTCATATATTCATAGCATTGAAAAAGCACACAGTATAATTGTTCTTCTTTTCATTCTTTCTGACCTTAATTCAGGCAACAAGGCCCTTTAAATTGCACTGGCAGCAGAAATGTTATGCAGAATTGCTAACAAGAAAGATGTGATGCCTGTTAGTTTTATGCAGGTTAAAGGGAAGACTCCAGCTGTCCAGAGTTTTCTCAGCAAGGAGGAATTTCAGTTATAATTATTTTAAATGAGCATCAGAGAATGGAACAGATGTGGTGCAATGTAATTTTAGAGCTCTGATTGGATTTTTGAAGGTTTGCAAACAGTGACTTTGTATCAACTGCATTAACACAAAAAGACTGGAGAGCTAATGATTTGAAGACAACTCTTCCTTTAATTTGTGAACCTGTACAAATTAGAAAGCATTAATCAGTGTAAGTGGACAAGAATTCATAGGAATCAAAAAGGACTCCAAGACTGTATCAGCCTCTCACATTAAATGTTTCCAATTTTACACTGTTTGTAATTACTGTCCCATCTACTGACTGCCAGCTTTCAGTATCAGCACTAATTTCTGACCTTACCAGTGTCTTCTCTGACTTCCATTTAGACAAGGTGTACTGCAAATTACTGGGATTTTGAGTGAATGATGATCTGATTAAGATGACTAGTGAGCTATTCCTTGTATTACATTATGCAATGAAAACATTATGCCTGCATTCACATACTTTATAACTATCTTAAAATTAAAATCTTTTTGTCAGCATAATAACATTGCTGGGACAGCACTCAGTTCTCAGGGTGTTCTGGGGACAAGAATGAAACCCACAGCGTTATATAAGAAAGTACATCATAGTCAAAGAAGTGATGTGCAGGAACAAAGTCTATTTGGTGCCTCTGTCATTTATCACTGGAGAGTTTCAAATCTTGACACCCTTTTTGCATCAAGAGGTAGTTTTTTTCCCAATCTGATGGCAACAGACTATGTGTTTTATGTTGGCATAGTGAAAATTACAAAATAAATCTTAAATAGTATTCACCTCAAACATTAGAAAACAAACAAGTCAAATATACCAGCAATGGCATATGACTAATAGTGCACTTATATAAAATGTGATGCCAGGAAAATCACTTCTCCTCTTGTAAAGGAGCCCTTACTGGCCAATTATTGCAAAACCTAATGATGCATTAAGTGATTGCTGCTGTGGGCAGTGCACATCCAAAAAATCGGAGCTTGTCTAACACACATTAAAGCAAAAATGCCACCCTCATGCAGTGCTGGGGACTGCAGTATGGACCTTGGCATGTGCTCAGCCACGTCTCCCTTTCTAACTTCATAGCCAGGCACAGCGCATCCTACACCTCAGCATCGACATGGGGACAGTGAGCAGAGCATTGCTGAGAGATTCTTGCCTGGCAGGAGCAGTACTGCTGGTCAGTGGGGTAAAGATGTGACAATTTACCTCTCATTTTCACTCCCTGTAAACTTGCTCTGCAGACAGATGAAACTGGTCCTCAGTTACATCTCTGCCTTGCTAGCTCTCCTTTAGGTATGGAATAACCAAAGCCTCTTCTCACTACCGCTTATTCATGCCCCCTCTCACACCTGACTCATCTGGGTGCTAGAATATTTCTTGTGTCCAGCAGCACTATTGAAGCTCACAGGCAAGAGAGTTTTTCCATGATCATCATACATGTGCTTTATTGTCACTTTGTAGCATACTGTATCTTACGTCTTTAAGTTGTGTAGGTTCTATATTCATCTTGATTTATACCAGGTCACTGACTTGAGTAAAGATTTCTGGATTTGCATTCACAGGAGGAACAACAGAGCACAACTGTCTGGATGCCAGTGTTTAAGACAACACAAAAAAAGCTGGCAAATTACAGAAAATAACAGTTATTATGCTTATGCATAGAAAACCAGCCAGGCAGCTCCAAAAAAAGAAATATGCAATGTCTCTTGGAGTGGCATGGAGACGGAAGAATATTTATGACCTGATCCACAGAGTGAAGATGTGTTTACTTTCTTGCTGTCTCAATGAGCCATTAGAGAATGCGAGTTGATGAACATTGACTTCTACATCACAAAAGTAAGCCAAATGAGTATTCCATCCTTCCTTTGTTCTCACCTTCTGTTTGTGAAGTCCCAGGAATGAATAAAACCTGGCATTTTCACAGCTCACAAATGAGAATTAACCATCCCTGTTGTGAGTTTGGAGATTAGTTTAACTTCCATTTGGCCCTGCTGTGGACTACATCTGTAGCATTTTTAATATTTTACTATACTACCTTAAAAACAAGAGCAGATAAATGAGTCTTGACTCTGTCAAAATCCCTTAAATATACATTTTTCCCATTTCTCTGAAGTACCCAAATATCTCTGTTTCTTCTGAACTTTTTCTTCCTCAGGTCCCTGTATTTTGATTTTAAATACTTCAATCCTTTACCACATAATCCCAGCATTTAGGGAAGTCTGGTTTTGGAAATATCTGGAAGCTGCAAGCACTGGGCATCAGTGAGACTGTGTCATCCACTCATAAAGCCTCCAAAATCTGTTTGCCTAGTAAGACTCCTTTGAGAAGTAATGGCATTTTAACATAAGCAATGTGTGAACTGCATGTCAGAACGATGATGCACCCTTTTACCAGCCTTTTACAATTCATTTGCTACAGCTCCTGCCAAATGTGGAAACCTCAAGAAAAATAATGAGATTTTTCCTCTTCATGGGCTGCCTGGCACTAATATTTGAACTAGAATTAAAAGCTGCTAGAGCTCAGAACTCCTCACATCCTCACTGCCACAGGAAAAGCTCTGGAAAATTATCCTGGGTGAAATTAGCATCTGGCAGGTAGCAAGAAAGCACAGGCTCAAATTTCCCATCTTGATGTGGCATAGAGAAATTATTCAAAATGTAATGAGCACTTCTTGTTTTTTCTCCTCCATTTGCATGCCCTTACATTCAACCTGTCATCCCAGCTTACATACTTGCCTTTGCCTTCCTCACCAAGGTGACTACAGAGCACGTGCAACCAGAGGAAGGGTCAATACCCTTTTGCTGGCTGTGAAATAAGCAATTTTGTGAATCACTCGGCCCATGTCAAGGCGAAATGCGTAAGAAATGAAGATTAGTAAGTTGCTGAAGAAACTGAAAGTTGATGATGAGGACAGATGGAAGGGGTATTCTTGAATCCCTACTTAGTATCCGCAGCACTGAAGCTGGGCTGGCTTCCCCAGGTATGAAATAGCAACAAAAGAGATTTTGTTTTGCTGGCCTTTTTTCCTCTCTTTTTCTGTTCTATGCATCAAAACCAAGTTTTAAAAATGGCTTACACTTGTCAAATGTAATGTTGTTGGTTTCAGAGTTGTTAAGACTCTGCAGACTCAGATAGGACAAGAAAATACTGGTTATCATCTCACCCAGTTTCAAACTTTCCTTCACAACCATGTACAAAAAAATTACTTTTTCAGTTAGCTAGCTGTAATTCTTGCACGATCACACCAGAGGCTAAGACATGTTCATTTATCTCTAGCTCCATGTTCACTTCAACCACTTACTGCTCATTCTTAAACATTTATTTTAGCCTCAGTCAAAGTTGCACATTAATCAATAAATAAATGATACCAGCGTGCCCGTTCCTGTACTTTATGAATTCATGCATAATGAAAAGCTACATCAAATTGACACGGTTCTTTGGGACGACGAGACTTTTGGTTTAAAACTGAGATCCATCCAAGACTAAAGCTTTCAAAGGAAATGTCTTTGAATCAGATCTTACAATCAGGACATGTTTAAGCCAAGAAAGATCCCATCTTTAAAACTGCGCTGTGCAATGTGTTTCAATTACAAGGCTAACATTATCACTACACAGGTCAATTTAGCTAACATGTTCCTAAATGCGCTATGGTTTAAACCTCATAAAAAGACTTTAAAATTAAATTGCTTGAACTATGAAAACTAATACGTTTTTAGCTATATATTGAGAAATATTTTCATTATCTTAAATATAACCACAACAAGAAATCAGATTGTTAATGTTCATTTCTGAGAAGTATCCAAATGCTTCTGCTTCTTACTAATATTAATGCCCTTTGTTCACCAGGCATAAAAGGTAAGAGAACAAATATTTCCAAAACCTGAATAAAACACAACAGTTTTAAATACTCTGATGAAGACTTTTAATTTTTGCTTGCTCAAGCTTCAATTGTTCACAGACTAAATGCTCAATAGTTCTCCAGTCTCACATAAAATGGAAAAGAAATAACTTTGGGTATTTTTCTTCTGCATTTCTTTTAATGATTGTTATTTAGATTTCTGCACAGAACTCAATCATTTGTCCTCTGTGCAATGATACCTCTACAATTGCAGCAGTGGGGATTACTGAATTAAAAAATGATCCAAAACTATCTGTTTTATGCAAATTTTGTCTTTTTTACTTGCAGATGAGGCAGATGTATAGCAGGTAAAGACTTGCTCTACAGCATATAGATACCAAATGCAATGAAAAGGAAGCAGAAGAGAATAACCAAATTAGATGTCTCCATTGGACCTACCAAGCTTCAAATATCATTCATGCTGCTCAGCTTCTGCACCATGACTTCACCTTTAACAACATATTTCCATCTACTTGATCACTAATAATTAATATCTTCATGAAGATAACATTTTCTTTAAGAAATTACTATAATCTAGCTACCGGAAGACAAAAAACTAACTCTGAAGATTCTTATTTGCTCAGTTTTAAAATTATCTTACACTCATTGTGCTTGATCCTTTTTGCTTTAGTTTTCTGCAAAGACAGATTTTTTTTCCACACAAATAATTGTGGAAAGAAAACTGTATGTTTCTACAAGAACACAACTGGCATGACACAGGACATGGCTTAGGATAATTTCAAAACCCCCAAAGCCCTGGGTAGTTAAATCACACCCCACTTATCCCAGCCTCACATGTCTGTAACATTGAATTCATTGAGTAGGCACATTGAGTTGAAGGTGTTGCTGAAGCCAGAGAGTCCAGAGAGGGCAGAATCTAGTCTCAGAACAGCCCAGACACTGCTACGGGAATTCCTTTCCTCCGAGTTAAAGGGACAGGGGAAAATTAAACCTAAAGAATGAATTAATCCTAATGCAGGAAAGATGTTTCACATGGGACCTGAGTGGCGAGGAGGAGGAGACATTTGAAGTTTTCTGAACTTGCCTAATACAATCTAGTTGCTACCTCTTTCTGAGTAATGTCCTGTTAGCTTATGAAAAGCCTCCTTTCAGGACAAGGTATCAGTACTATCTGACTCTATTTACATGGCATGCACAGCTTGAATTTCACCTGAGGACTCAGTGAGTTCTTCAGAGTCAACTAAGAAACGTAAAATAGCCAATAGGAAATAATTAAGATTCATTTTTAAAGGAATAAATGCAAGAAAATGTAATTATCCTCTCTGCATTTTCTGCAAGCCTAAACAGAAACAGGAATTGGCAAGCTAATTATTTATAGTGATTATGTGATACAATTTTATTGTTTCAGACACTGAATATGGTCAAAGGAAACGTATATTTCTCTAAAAACTTTTTACTTAAATAATACAATTTAAAGATTAGATTTACACAAGTAATTTTATTCCTTGCTTGTACACTTGCAGTAGATATAAAATCCAGCTTCTGTCTCTCATTCCACTTGCAATATTTGTTTCACAATTCACCTGGGTCTGAATCAAAAGCTATGCAAGGTATACACACAGTTTATTGTACAGACTCATCTGTGAATTAATAATCATAATAAAATAATTTCTCATGCTTTTGAGTATCTTTGACATATCAGTTTAACAATTGGTCTAGCTGTTTCCATATAATAGTAGAGTCTAACTTATTTCTTAAGAATAGAAGTCAAATTTAAAGCCTACGATTGAAAAGTTCAAGGAGATATTTTTTTGCTTAATCTGCATGTGGAGGGGTTCTGATGGAAACTTGTTCAGGTTTTTCTTTTCTAATGGTATTTTTTTTCATGGTTTGAACATCACTCGGTTTTAGTTTCATTTGAGGACTTGAGCCTGCTTTTGTTTCTGCAATTAAGCACCAAAAATGCATAGCAGTTATTGCCCGCCAAAATTCTTCAACTTACAATCACTTTTTTAGACTGATGTCCCTCCTTATTTCTTGAGAAACAATACTGCACTAATGACTGTACTTAATGAGAGGCAGAAAAAAAAAAAAAAAGGAAGTGAGTAAATTTTTCCATACTGCAATAGACTTCTGAAGAATTGCTTAACAGAATGGAAGGCTGTCAAAGCGCTCTTCCATTCCCATACCATCCTATATTTCACTTGTATAAAGAAATCAATTGATACTTCTAAAATAATTACTTTTAATGAAGAGTTATTTAGTCTTTTTTTATAGGGAGATCTGGTATAGGAATATACAATAAGAGATGACTGTTCAGTGATTGAAAGTCTTTATATTCCCCAAGGTGCTATGGATCAATCCAAGTTCCTATTTGTTTCTACAGACACACTAATAGGTCTTTTGTTTCTACAGACTATTTTTGAACAGTTAACTCCACTTTGAAGAAAAGAGAAGCTTTCCAGCTGACATTTTACATTCATCAAAGTATGTCATGCTAGATGTAGTAGCTTTTCTTCTGTTAATTTACAGACAAACTGAATGAGAGTACAAAATTGATTCAAATTAGTTCTAACGATGTGCATCAGGCAGACTTAAAAATCAAGCCTTAGGTCAAGACATGGAGAATGAACATTACTAAATATGGCTTCAAAATATTATTCATATTAATGCAGCTTCTCTGAAGCTTATATAAGAATGCATCCAGCTATAAACTCAGATCAGGGATTTAAAAAGCCAAGATTCAGTAATTTCTACATGCTTTCTACCTACACTGCTGCACACCTATTCTTTTCCCTTTGAGCTCACATCTTAAAGGCAATGAACTGTCTTGTTTTACTTCCTCAGTATCTATATAAGGTGTTTGTCAGGGCAGGGAGCAACCTTGGCTTCAAGTTTTACTGAAATTCAGAAAAGTATCTGTTCTCTTCACAAGGTTTGTCAAATTTCACATACAAACACAAATATCTATGCTTTGAATAAATCTGTTCCTTGAAAGGCTGCAAAACAACATTCAGACACAGTAAACTGTAAGGATCATATGTGTGCTGGATTAGGTTCCCTGAAACTGTCGACCTCTATGGTAGCGTGCCTTTAATCAGGACAAGCTGCTCTGAAGCATTTTGTTTGTTTCTCTGTGTCCCACTCCCACAGTCATCTGAAATCTTGAGACCTAATTTTCAAAAGCATTTCTGGCTCCCACTACAGCAGATGCAAGCAATACTACAACTGTGTTCACATGGGACAAGTCAGGTCACCCTGGTTAGAGTGAGATAACTGAGAAGTGGGGAAGTGACATGTGCTATGTAGTTCAAATAAAAGAAATGTAGCTAATTCCAAGTTGTTAAAAAATAGTCTTCAGGGCAGCCTGCTTAGGCAAAGCTTTTTCATCAGCGCAACTGTACTCTTTTAAGTGCAAGTAAGGAGTGAGAAATGACTAGCTATTTCTGTTCTCCACTTTCACTTTCAAGAAGAAGATGTGGAGAGACACAGGAAAGCTGCAAGCTCTCCCTGTCCACAGGGGAACTGGGAGTCAGCTATCAGGGGTAGGCATTTTTCCATTGTCAAACTATTGCTCAGATCCAAAAATCTGTTTAAAGCAGAAAATCCCCATCCCATCACGGTTTTTCTACATAATATTAGTGCACTTCTGAACTGCGTTTCTTTTTAGTATTTTTTCACTCTGCAAAACATAATTAATTGAAATATAATATTAAATTATTAATTGAAACAATATAAAATTAAAAGTATTACTTCATGTCCTAGGTAGGTCAGAAGAATATTGGCATGATATTACAACCCCTTTACTCAACTTTCTCTAAGTCCCTCTGCTATTTGGACTCAACAGTAGGAAAATCTCTAGAGGAATCTCTAGCGGAAATGCTGAACAGTGGTAATCTGTATTTTAGATAAAAAGTAGAAGCTGTATGTGAGGAACAAAAAGTTACATCAGAACTACTACATGTATTCATCTCTATTTCCTCCCATTCTCTTACCATCTGTGGAATGACCGCCCCATTTATAAAAGTTACTATGCATCTGGAGCCTCTAGAGATTTCCTTCAGCTCTTAGCTGTCTCAAGGAATTACATCTTTAAAATCTGTACAACTCATGTAGCTGCCTTTCTTTGAAGATTTACATTGTGCATCCTGGATCATGGTGCTTTCTAGGCTTCCCGGACTTTTTGGGTTTCAACACTTCCACTTTCCCTCTTTGCAGTTTTTCTCCTCATCTGAATGCAACTTTTTAAGATCTTATCAGATCTTATCTGGTTGGGGATGTAAAGGCTGGGAGCAGCCTTGGATGCAATGACCATGAAATGTAGAGTTCAAGATCATAGAATCATAGAATGGTAGGGGTTGGAAGGGACCTTTAGAGATCATCTAGTCCAAACCACCTGAAGAAACAGGTCTACCTAGATCAGGTCGCACCGGAACATGTCCATGAAGACCTCCAAGGAAGGAGACTCCACAACCCCTCTGGGCAGCCTGTTCTACAGCTCCGTCACCCTCAACAGTAAAATAGTTTTTTCATATGTTTAAATGTAACTTTTTGTGTTCCAGCTTTATCCCATTACCCCTTGTCCTGTTGCTAGCTAAAATACAAAAAAGAGATACCCCAACATCCTTACATCCACCATTTAGATATTTGTAAATATTAATAAGAACCTCCCTCAGTCTTCTCTTTTCTAGACTAAACAGCCCCAGTTCCCGCAGTCTTTCCTTGTGTGAAAGATGTTCCAGTCCCCAGATCATCTTGGTGGCCCTGCACTGGACTCTCTCCAGAAGTTCTCTGTCCCTCTTCAGCTAAGGAGCCCAGAACTGGACACAGGACTCCAGATGAGGCCTCACCAGGGCAGGGTAGAGGGGGAGAAGAACCTCCCTTGACCTGCTGGCCACACCCTTCTTGATGCATCCCAGAATGCCATTGGCCTTCTTGGCCATGAGGGCACATTGCTGGCTCATGGTTAGTTTATTATCAATCAGGACTCCCAGGTCTCTCTCTGCAGAGCTGCTCTTCAGCAGTTCAACCCCAGCCTGTACTGGTGCATGGGATTGTTCCTTCCCACAGGACTCTGCACTTGTCCTTGTTGAACCTCATGAGGTTCCTCTCTGCCCAACTCTCAAGCTGGTTGAGATCCCGCTGAATGGCAGCACAGCCCATTCTTCTGGGGAATCAGCCAGTCCTCCCAGTTTGGTGTCATCAGAGAACTAGCTGAGGGTACACTCTGTCCCCTCATCCAGGTTGTTTATGAAGATGTTGAACAAGACTGGCCCCAGAACCGATCCCTGAGGAACTCCACTGGCCACAGGCCTCCAACTCGCTTCTTGCCATAGGCCTCATCTGGAGTCCTATGTTCAGTTCTAGGCTCTTCAGTTCAAGACTGATAAGCAACTTCTGGGGAGAGTCCAGCAGAGAGCTATGAATATGACTAGGGGACTGGAACATCTCTCTTAATAAGAAAGACTGAGTCCTGGGGCAGTTTAGCTTGGAGAAGAGAAAATTGAGAGAGGACCTTATTAATGCTTATAAATACCTAAGGGACAGGTGTCAAGAGCAAGCCTTTTTTCTGCAGTGTCCAGTGACAGCACAAGGGGTAAAAAGTTCAAGTTGGTACACAGGAAGTTCCACCTGAACATGAGGAGAAACTTTTTTCCTGTGAGGGTGAGGGAGCCCTGGCACAGGCTGCCCAGGGAGGGTGTGGAGTCTCCTTCTTTAGAGGTTTTCAAAATCTGCCTAGACGTGTTCCTGTGTGACCTGATGTAGGCAAACCTGCTTTAACAGGGAGGTTGGACTAGGTGGTGTGTAGAGGTCCTTTCCAGTCCCTAACATTCTATGTGTTTCTATGTGAGTCTGTTCTTTGTTTTATGAATCAGTCCGTTGTGTTAATGACGTGCAAAAGCAAGTGTCATTTAATTGGAATAAAGATGATACAACTTACCTATAATGAAACTTGTCTTTTAAATATCTGTTTTCAATTTGTTTTCGAAAGATCACACATTCCTCTTCTTTTGCTTTACTGCAGTTTAAAATATGTTAGTCACATCTAATAAATAAGGATCAGAGGCTGTATTACTTCATTAGATAAAAGAATATGTATCATGGATTTTTCAAAGACGTTGATTGCGTTGTGGGCAGAATTAAGAAATAGGTCACCAATGCACAGAATTTCACAGTATACAACAATTGTCATGCAAACTGAATGTAATCTCAAACTCCTTTATTTTGTTACAATTGTTTTTGTCTTTTAAACCTCATAGTTTATACACATAAGTGGCTCAATAACCCTTATAGTGTGTGTAATGACAACTGACATCAGATTAATTGATTTTTACCTTAGATATTTACATAAGTACCTTAGATAGATATTAGATTAAATCATTCGGAAATAATCACGTTCCTGTCTGAAAAGTGAATCCTTTATTTTAGTCATTTCAAGTTAATTTAATGAATTTAATTCTAGCCAGTATCATTCTCCTTTGCTTCGGTTTTCAGAAGTTTATTTATTACCAGACCTTCTGTTTTCCACAGCGGACTTCTGAACTATATGTCCCATCCTGGAATTTATTTATTTTTTTGCAATAGACCATAGGCTAACAGAAGTAAAGAAACTTTACTTTACCAGACATTCTAGAAACCATATCTTGTTCTATTTGCTTCATTTTAATTGGATTTCCAACAGCTAAATCTCTAACTTCTTTTCTAAGTTTAGTTGGTAAAAGCCTGAAGTAAAAGAAGGAAGAAGGGAAAGAAAAAAAGGTACCTTGGGACTGCTCAGTGTACCACTACTGATTCAGTTGTCTAATGTGATATCATTATTTCAAAGAAGAGCACATCAAAAGTTTCCAAGGCCAAGGGGTTATATCCAAAGGGCAAACTAAAAGAAGCAGAAAATGACAAGACCATAAGAAATAAAATTAAATTCAATGAGTGCTCACAGATCAAGGCTACTCAGAGAAGATGATAAAGTAAATGTTTACTAAGAGCTGGTAGCCTCATTGGATTTCAAACTATAAACTTGTTGCTAAGAGTCTTAGAAAGCAGCTTAAAGCAAAATGAAAGTATTTGTGGGAATCAAAAATAAATCCCTCTAGTTCTTTTTTCTACTAATAATAAATACTTCTCTCCCATTCCACACAATCTTAGTCTCATAACTGTCTGTTATGAATTGTGCAACTTCATATGAAATTGAATGTCTCGATATCCATTTGAGTTTCATACCTCCAAATAATTTGCATAAGGCCACAGTTTTTCTGACCTGTGCTGTATAAGGTCTGGATAAAATTAGGTTACTGTGACACTGATTCTGGGAAGGTCCAAATTCTCTGCAGAAGAAAAGTGAAGCATTTCTGATATATGCATGGAGTGGCAAGGGTAAGAAGTAGTAGTGAAGTGTGCTGAGTCTGGTAAATCTAAGTTGTGAATGTTAGAGACTAGTTGACCTAAATCATGGTTAAGTCAAATATGGAAATTTCTCTTTTAGCTCATAAGATACTAAGATGTCTAGAAGATGCCTAAGTACCATCTGGGAAGAAACATTGGAAGCACCTGGAATTGCACTAAGGTCATGAACCTAGTTACAAAGAGCATTTGGGTACACTAGAGGTCTATCCAAAAAGCAGGGTAATAAGAGAGTCAGAATATGCTGGAGAAAATGTAGAAGTAATGCTGATTAAGTCCAGATGACTTTTTGTCTTACCATCTGTTTGCATCAGCCAGCTCACCCTGCATCTTGGTTGATGCTACTTGTTTCTTCCCCATTTATAATTAAACCCATCTCTCAGTTTGGGAGCCATAGACAATAGGCATGATGCTATTTCTCAGGAATATACCATGAATTTCATGTTGAATGATGGAGTGTTTCTTTAGAAAGGGTCAGGATTGCTAGGACTAAAAACCATAGTCATCAGTATTTCCCAACTGGGACTGCTAAGGTAGCAAAGCAGGTTGAGTGAAGGGTACTGTGCCCACAGGGCAGCGTAGCCAGAATGAAGAATGGTGCATGAGAGGAGAATGCATGGAGCAAAAGGGTCTGCAAAAGGACTTCTAGTGACACACACAGATGAGGAGAACACAGCACCCTGGGATGCACCTCTGCTAGATGTTCATAAGTGAGCCAGTAGCACAGGGGTTCAGTACCAAAAACTGTCTGTAGTCTGTGAACACCAAAGGGATGTCAGCTGCCCAAAATAAGGAACCTTTTGATCCTTTCTTTTAAAGTTGAAGTTAAGGATAGATGCCTTTAAATGTATGGTTCAAAGGTTTCTCATCTATGAAGCAGCAAAAATTAATCTTTGAGGCAGAGTAAGAGCTGTTACCCCTTCCAACACCTCCTGATTCATTTTTCTTTCCCAATGATGAATGCAAAAGAAGGGTTGACTTTTGAAACTATTCTATGTACTTTCTGATGCTAAACAAATAATTCACATTGATTTGTGGTTGTTTATATCCTTTCAGGATCAGTTGCTGGTAATCTGTGGGCTGATGTTTGGAAAATGTCTTTCAATAGACTAACCTTTCCCTACTCGTTAATTATGCTTTTTAAAAATAATAAATTCTACGTGCATACAATCACATAATCAAAATTCTGCTTCATTTCTCCAGACTTTAAAGAACATGTCTGTGCATTTTAATATGACCTTATTAATGGAAAAACTGACTGCTCAGTAGATTTTTTTTAAACTTCTCAGCTGTACTTTACTCAAGCATTGTACTTCTGAAGGGACACTTCATCCTGCTTTTGCTAAATAGGTCAATAACACCTTGAGATTAATTCTTTTAAAGTGCCAGAATGGACAACTTCTAACCTCTCTTTCTTAAAACTGATGATTCTACTGTTGCTAAGCCTATCTCTAACGTGTTTAATGTTTTTCTTCCTTTTAATAAATAATTTCTATGTAGAAATGCATTGAAATTTCTCACCTGTGTTAGAATGAATAGTGTTTTCATTCTGTACTACCACTACCCTTCAAGCACTTTTAGACACAGGGGTTTGCATGCAAAGACGAAAACCAAAAAATTGCATCAGTGAAAACATCAAAGCCATCTCTGCTTTCTATGATTTTATTTTCATAATTCTAGCTCTGGTTACACAGAAAGAAATCTGGAAAAAAGCCACTGCACAGCCTGGCTCTGTGCCTCATACTTTTTCCATTCCCACTCTTTGCTTTTAAGAGAGCTTACCTATGACACTCCATGTTTAGCAAGCAAAGTTCATCAAAGGAGCAAAGTATTTGTGGGTCGGCACTAAGCCAGCTGGTGTAGGGGAGTGGTGGAGGGTTGTGGGGTGACTGGGCTGCTGCTGTTGTGGCTGTAGCAGCAGTGGCTCCCCTGACCTCCTGGCTCTCCTGGCCTCTTGGCTTCCCTGGCCTCCAGTCCCTGGTGCTCCCCCTCCCCTGCAAGTAGGAGCCCGTGCTGGCACACAGCTGTCCAGCACAGCTGGTAGGGCACTGTTCTGGTTGTAGGTTCCTCATGTCTCCTGTTCAGCTGTGACTGCAGAGGTAGTGAAAGAAACCCCATGACAGGGTGTCGTGGTTTGGCCCAGCTAGCACAGCAGCACCACAACAGTCTCTCGCTCGGTGCCCCCCATTCACCCACACTCTCATTAGGATGACAGAGGCCCCAGCGAAACAGAAGTAAAAAGATAAGCAAGGTTGTTGTGGATTAAGACAAGGGCAGGGAGGGCTTGCTGCCAAGTATGGTTCTGGGCAAAACAGACTCCAGTACTCGACTTAGAGAGGAAAGTAGGAGAGTTTATTCTACAAGAAACAGAATGGAATAAAAGCAAAAAGGAAGTAGGATGATGAGAAAATTAGAACCAGCACTTTAAGATCTCCCTCCCCCATCCCTCCTTTCTTCCTGGGCCCAGCTCACTACTCCTGGTATCTCTACCTCCTCTCCTCTCATCGGCTGAAGGGGGCAGGGAGTGGGGGATGTGGTCAGTCTCTCACAGATGGGCTCTGCTGTTTCTCTCTTCTCAGATGAGGACGACTCCTGGCACTCTTCCCCTGCTCCAACACGGGGTTCCTCCCCCGGGACACAGTCCTTAACGAAATTCTCTGGTGTGGGTTGTTCCCAACAGCTGCGGCTTCTGCCGATACAGGGTCCCTCACACGGGATGCAGTCCTTGGTGAATATCTCAGGTGTGGATTCTTCACCACGGTTGCAGCTTCTGCAGTTATAGAGTCCCTCTCTCGGGACAAGGTCTCTTCTGGGCATAATGAGCTGCTTTGTCATGGGTTCCTTCCCATAGTTACAGATGTAGATATTGGGTCCCTTCCTTGGGACATGGCCTGCTCCAGCCATAGCGATGAAGGGTCCCTCCTTCGGGATGCGGCCTCTTCCAGACATAGTTTTAAAGAAGAAAATCACTGCCCCTGGCTCGGGGTCTGCAGTGAAGTGGTTGAGTCCCCCCCACGGGACACGGCCTCCTCCGGCCATAGTCACTGTCCCTGGCTCAGGGCCTTTAATGAAGTGAATCGCTGCCCCTGGTCTGGGGCCAGCTTTAGCAAAATAAGTCTCTGCCCCTGATACGGGCTCATTATCAAAATGAGTCTCTACCACTGATGCAGGGTCTTTAAAGAAATGAAAATAAATCTCAGCTTCACCAGTACTCCCCATAGAATGCAGGGGAGTCTCTGCTCCAGCACACCTCCTCCTGTCTTTCATCACTGACCTTGGAGTCTGCATGGTTGTTTCTCTCACTGTTCCTACTCCTTGCACCACCACCAGCCAGAAGAAGAAGAAGGAGAGAAGAAGGAAGAAACAGGAAAAAGAAGGAGGGAGAAGCCTCCTCTTCCAGCTTCTTCTTAAAAAGTGATTGTGGAGGCGTCTAATTGGCTCAGCCCCAGAAGTGGGTCTGGCTCAGAGCTGGGGAGAGTTTCAAGCAACTACTTACAGGAGCCATCTTTACAGCCCCTTCCCCCCTACCAGAAATGGTTGTCATGTCAAATCATGACATAGGATTTCATTCACTTCATGCAACTCTTTAACCTTGAAAAATGCCATGGGTGGAGCTGGCAAGATTGCTATCTTTAAATATGGAGGCAGTCCTTCCATATGGGGAGTGGCTGGAATTACTGCCATCCCTCCGTCTTGTCTTTACTGAGAAAATTGTGAAACCTCTTTCTTTGGCTCCCCAAAGTCTCCCAGCTCATTGCACAAACCCTGCTCAGCAAGGGCTTCCTCTGTCTCCACAGGGGCCCCTCGTTTCTGCTGTGGGAACTCTGTGGCTGCCACAGCCTTCCTGAAGTCTCCTCATGATAAAATCATAGAATCACAGAATCATTAAATGGTTTGGGTGGGAAAGGACCTTAAATATCATCTAGTTCGCACTCCCCTGACATGGGCAAGGACATCTTCCACTAGATAAGGTTACTCCAAGCCCCATCCAACCTGGCCTTGAACAATTTCAGACATGGGACCTTCAAAATCTATTCTGGATAGTCTGTTCTAGTGCCTTAGCACCCTCACAGTGAAGAACATTCTAATATCTAATCTAAATCTACCCGCTTTCAGTTTAAAGCCATTACACTTTATTCTGTCATTACATATCCTTGTAAAAAAGTCTCTCTCTGGCTTTCCTGTAGGTCACCATTAAGTACTGGAGGGCTGCTATATAAGCCATTCCCAAATCTTTCTATTTTCCAGGCTGAACAAGTCCAAATCTCTCAGCCTGTCTTCACAGGAGAGGTGCTCCAGACCTCTGATCCCTGTCAGATCATCATCTATGAGGGAGTTATAGGAGCAAGGGAGCAGTAGCAGAAGCAGGACCAGTGGCATGTAAAACCATCAAACAGGGGGGACCATGACAGAGGGAGTAGGGAGGGAAATCTCAGGGCAGTCCTGAAGGTTTTGACATAGCAGAAGTGCAGAAGCCTGCAGTGACAAGCCTTATGGGAAGATAAAGAGGGAGGGTAACACTGCGGGGAACAGCAGTACGAAGTTCAGTAATAATCAGATGTTAACTCAAAAATGAGGCACTCATCATATTCTTGAGGGGATTTCTGCTTCAGGCAAGGTAGTTCATCCAACATTTGCTTTGACAGAGATATAAGAATGTCTGAAAATAAGCCTCGGGAATTTTGCTCTCTTCAGCCCTTAGAAAGCCTGCTTAATATTCTGAAAAGTCACCTTAATCCTGTTGGCATTAATGTCGGAGAGATAGCAAGTCAGCTCTTCCCAGTACAGCAGAAACAACTTTGCAATGTACAGAATAATTCTGGTTTGACCTAAAATTCTGTTCTCTTACATGTTAGTCATTTTTTTGCTATACATTTCTAAACTGTAAATGGTCTTCTAAGACAGTGATGCTTTTACCCAGTACAACACACTGCAGGAGCTGGGTCTCAGTCCATGGTAGCTGACCAGAGACCAGCCCTGATGCAGGTGTGGGTCAATACATCAGTATAAGCTGCCTAATGTATCCACACCATGTGTAATTAATGCAGCTGGAGATATTTCTGCCCTTTCTAAGCATTGTCCATAGCCATCTGGCAGAGATAGGTTGCCTCTCTGAATGCAGAGATACCCAATGGACCCACACCAGCTGTCGAAGGTGTATAGTCTGCATTTAACTAGATGTACGGCAAGTTACTAAATGTCATCAATTAGCAAAAGTGCAGCAGGACCCTCATATCTCAACATTAGTTTAAAATCTGTAGCAAGTCATCACTGTAACACAATCTCTCTAAATCAGTAGTCATCTCTCCTGAATTTGGGAGAACATGGGATGCCTCCCCTGTCCACACCAGTACCAAAGACATTTTACAGCAATTCTGATAAAGATGGTAAGAAAACCTGGATTTCCTTTACCTCTCCCACGCCTAAGCCGTTTACACTGGCAGCTGGTTATATCCTCAGCAGGTTCTGTCTCCAAGAAAAAGCCATAGTAGAAAGAAGCTAAGAGAATGAATAGCCCTAAATAACTTCCCATTGCTTCAGCCCTCGAAAGGACAGTAGAAAGTGAATAGGCAAGCTGAACCTCAGCTTGCTACATCAAACCCACCAGTGCTGGGAGGTCCTAGCCTGCTGCTGCCCTGCAGCAGCCTCTCTGAGGTGTAACTTCAGCAATATACCTGGCTGGTATCAGCACTGCAGAACTTCATTTATTTCAGTTTTAGGTGCTTAGCTTTTTTACTTCATCTGAACACAGCAAGCAGAGCATGAAATATGCAGTTTCATGTCCAGCCCACAGCCCAGTTTACACTTTATATCCTTTTTTCTTCCCTCTATTGACTCCTGGTATGGACAAGAAATCAGTGCCAGCAAAGGGGTGAAAACCAAATGCAGGAGCTACAGGTTGCAATAAGTCTGACAACTTCCTTTTGCCTCTCTTTTCTTCCCCTGCCAAGGGTTTTTCTCATCAGGCTGCACACCTAGCCTTTTTGGAGGCACACAGGTAGTGTTCCATCCAAGCAAGGGGCTTGGACTCTTGGGGGCACAGTCACACTACTTATAAACAATAAAACTCATAGCTGCTATAATCATGGTATCACCGATGAGTAATATATTCTGCAAAAAAAAATGCCTAAGGGAGTTGCTAGAATATGCTGAAGGTGGTTATAAACTATCCTTGTGAGATCAGCTTCTTGACAGTTGGACAAAATATCAGCCAAACAGTTCCTGAAATATTCATCACAATTTTCTTTGCCTTCTTAAGTGACCTTTGTGATATTAAAATAGCTATATTAATAGTAAGTATTGAGAGGGCAGAATTCAAACTCTCCTCTTCAGCATGCACTCCCCAGCCACCAGGACTCCATCAGCATTTTGATGAGCTTCTGTCAAAAAACTATGAGCCTCTAGCTAAACACAGCCGCTAAAAAATTGGATTCTCTCTCTTTAAACGTTTGACTGTGAGGCAGAAGAGAGGAGGGGAGGGAGGGGAGGGAGAAGGAGAGAGAAGATGATAATCCCTTTAGATAACAACCTGACTCATGGCACTTGTAGCCTAATTGCTACCCAAGTGCTTTTAGCAGGAAACAGACACACCTAGAGAGACACCTGTGCAGACGAAGATGAATTTTAAATGGAGGAAAGACAGAGATATAAATGCACTTTCAGCTGAGCACAGTAAAAAGTAAGAAATAGTTGTTTGTTTATGTAAAAACTGCCTTAAATCCGAGTACTACTCTGTACTGCTTCTGATAAGGGGATATGGCTGGTATGTAACTCGTGAGAAGCAGGTACACTGCAGGGCTCAAAATAGGGATTTCTATTTAGGCAAGGAAAAGAAAATAACTATATGTGGGGAAGAAGTGGTTGACACTTTCTTTTTGGAATAAAGCAGCTTCTGCATGATTATGATCCTTCCATGGACAAAATTAATAAATGTCAGTGTGACAATACAAAATAAGACCTTTGTTTGAAGGTAGATATGACTATATTACATGATTCGCTTGGAAGAAAGCTGTATGAGAATGAAATGATTTGTAGTTGATTGAGTAATGAAATGTAAGTACTAAATGTGCTCTCTATAAACACAAGCCACACTTTTGTACATTTGAAATTGGTCTTTCCTCTCCACTGCACTGCAGTATGTTGCTGTAACAGCACTGTCTTCTGAGTACTGGGCCCTCCATTCTCCCCACAGCCCCCTGGCACAGCAGCTGTGGCGTGAGCCCAGTAAATGAGATGACCTTTCCACATGGGTTTGGTCAGAGCCCTCAGCCCCTGTTCTCCAGCTGCCCTTGCTGTTTCCTGCGTCAGGCCTGAGAAGGGCGGCTGTGGTCAGGGAGTGCTGCCTGCAGCGCTCAGTCACAGCCCTACCAGCTGGGAGGAAGATCAAGAGCTGGGTTTCTGAATAATAAACGATAAAATGCTGGTTTGTTTGCACAGGATGCGGTCTATGGAGTGGATCAAGTTGAGTGTAAGAATCCATTATGTTCTCCAATGGAAGTGCCAGATCTTTCAGCGAGGGTATTGATTTATGCATTCAGCACTGCAAGTTGCTTTCCACCACATCTTTTGCTACTAAAATTCAGTGATGTGAATGTCAATGAGCACAAACAAAACCCTTATGTTTTGAAAAGCCTGTATCTGTAGGACAGAAAAACTATTATATTTACTCACTTTTCTATGATTTTAGTGTATCCTTTTATTCTGGGAGGGTTTCAAGAGGTTTGAGGGATCTGTTGGTAATGGATTTTGCACACAGAACACATGTGTGTGCCTATGCATGAACCTTATACCATGAACCTTATTTTTATCTTAAAAATAACTGTTTTCTTCTGTTTTGAAATTGCATTTGATCATAGTCTAGAAATATTACATGACAGAAACTATATTGAATTGTTGAGTAATAGTATTTGGGTAGGCTTCCATGGCAACAGATGTACAGTCTCTAGATTCACACATCAGAGGTTCTTATGACAACTGTTTTTTTGGCTATTCCTTCATTCCACAAGCAAGAAAATACACTGAGTTATCAAAAAGAAGACAAAGACCAGAACTGTGGTAGCAGTATTGTGAAAACATGTTACGAATATTTATTATATATTAGTATTTGTATTTATACTTAGAAACTCTACCAATGATGGATTGGCATGGACAGTATGTCACACATTACACAGACTCAAAGTAGGTAAGCATCCTTTTTTAAAAAAAGACTGAAATTTTACAAAAGTAAATTTTCTTCATTTTCCTCCTTCATTATTATCATTGCTTTCCCTGCACAACCACTCCATAGCTGTAGGTTTTGTAAGTGGCTGGCAAAAGTGCTGTCTGTGGTCACAGCAGTCATTGTAACAGTTCAGTTCAGAGCAAAACACACAGATACACACACATGCTCCTACTGATAAAGTCTGTTTGGAAACAGTTTGTGCTTCGCAACAAGAGGTGGTAACCCTTGAACAGGAAGACACCAATTAAATAATTAAGAGTTGTTATAGAAGAAACTGTCAAATGTCTATCCCTTAATGTCTTTAAGAATGAATTAGAAAAACTTCTGTGAGGGACTTCATAAGTAACATTATTTTGGGAAGGGAGATGGACTAGATGGCATCCTAAATTCTGTGTCTCTGGCTCTGCCAGCACTGCGCATGTGCTTGTGTGGGTGTAAGCCTTCACACAGACTCAAGGGTAGAACTGCAGACTTCAAACAGTTGAAATGATATATCAAGCACATGGGGAAGAAAGCAAGCAGCTGAGCACCTGGAAGAGTGTCATATGCTCTGAGTCATTTTAATACAATTTTTTTAAATGTCTGAGGCTCACTAAGCCTTTACAGAAAAGCGCTTTTTAAAACAAAAAAATAACAAAACAAAAAAAACCAAACAACCAATAAATCATCTGGTTGACAAGATGGGTATTTTTACTTATTTGATATGTACTGGAACTTTTCATTGCAATTAGGATGGTAAATTAGTTTTTATGAAGCAGAAAAGGGTCTTAAGAAACCAAAAATTGACTTTGCAGAACATAAAAGCATTCTAAGGGCAGATAATCAAATACTATGCATTAGTGTGACTATATTGGGAAATGTGTAGGCTAGGTGTGCTAATTTCTGAGGATATTTTTCCACTGGCTATTTGTAAGAAGCGGCTGATGACAATGTCTTTGGCCTTGGTGGTCTCCATATTCCTCTCCCGTGATATCTGCACACTGATTTGATCTACATTAGTCATGACAAGCTCCGAGGCCAGGATCTGAGTGGGGGATGCCCTGTTTGCTGTGCTATCCATGATGTATTGCTTGTACAGCTCCATCAGCTTCTGTTCAAGGTAGTCATTCAGGGCTGAGTCAGAGAGAGGCTGCTGGTTGGGCACTAGGCTCGCCAGCCGCCAGCATGAGGAGTAGCCTTGGACTGGTTTGCGGATGGTGTCACTGGAAGGAGCGACCCTCACAGACTCCATGGGGGGAGGGATCTCCGAAGACTCCAAGAAGGGGCCTATGCCACTGTCACAGGTAAAATCTGTCGTGACTGAGCTAATTGGCACCACATAGTCCCCAGCTATATGCAGATCGTTGTAGTTCTTGCAAATGCTTTTGCAGGAAGATGGAACCAGGTAGGTGTCTTTTCTTGTCAGCACCTCACAGACATGTGTAGCTGGAGATGACTGGCCTGTGGGCAGGTGGTGCTGTGTAGGCTGTAGATTCTCCTTTTGCCTTCTGCTGTGCCTGCTACTTCTAGAGCAGACTGAGGAAATGCACTTTCCAGCAGATCTGCATCTCTGAAGAAGGCTTTTTGCTTGTGCTTCATCTGTGGAAGAATAACTAATGGACCTCATTTCATACACCACCTCCTCAGCCGAACTCTTGCTGTAGAGCTTAGGGTTTAGGTCTTCACAAAGGTAAGCAATTCTGTACAGGTAACCTTCCGACAGCATCCTTCATCAAAGGAACCACCAGCAGACAGAAAAATGACAAGAAGAAATCATTAGTTTGTTACAACCTCACTGAGTGGTGGTCACATCCACAAGTCTGTCAGTAGCCTCAGAGCTATGTTTTTGACTGGGACGTGAACAAGAGTGTTTCTGTCTTTCTAGAGGACTTGAGTCAATAAGTGATCAGCTAATCTCCCTGTTGTGCTATTCCCTCAATGACACCAAGGCACGTTCTGTATAACATAATGTATGGCATGACCAATACATCCAACACCAAGTTATCTGGGAAGGGAGGAACAAGAAGTTGTTTGCTCTGGTAATTGCTGCTGTCATAGCTTACACTAAAATGAGTATATTTTTGCCCTTGACTTCAGCAAGAAGGGGGTTCCCCCTTTTTTCATATGCTTTGAGCCAGCTTTTGATGTGTGTGGTTTGTCAGCTGCATCTGAATTAAGCTGATTTGAGACTCATATTGAGAGTATTACCCCTTTTGTTCCAGACTAATCAATGACTGTAGATGTGGTTCCTTTTTCATTCTCAGATCATTAAACTAACACCTTGCACTTCTGCATACCAAGTAGGACAGAATTAATTGTCTCTGACCTTTAGGTATGAAAATGTCAGTGGCAAAAGCAAGGCTTTTTGGAGACATGATTCAACTGGCCTATTTTAGACACCTAAACCAATATGAAATGAATTCTGCCTTAAATTTGCTTATCTCTCGCCAGTTACTATGAAAGGATCTTAAACTGACTACCTTAGATGTAGCAATCTGCAGAGTAATTTTGAAGAGATGTATGCCCAGGGAAGTGCACATTTCAGAAATACTCTATTTCCTTCACTGTTAGATTAGTCATGAGCACGACGAGCTCTGAAATCAGTTTCCATTGCTTTTCTGTAAAGGCATGATCAGGTTCCAGCAGTCACTATCTCCACTCTGGGAGTAGGCAGATCAGTCTCAAAAGCTGGCATGTGAGTAATGAAGACTTGCTAGCAAGCACACACAGAATGATACAGTGGTAGGGGTTGGAAGAGACCTCTGAAGATCATCTAGTTCAACTCCCTGCAGATCTGCCTAGATCAAGTTGCACAGGAACACATCCAGGTGGGTTTTGAAAACCTCCAGAAAAGGAGACTCCACAATCTCCCTGGGCAGCCTGTGCCAGAGCTCCCTCACCCTTAAAGTGAAGAAGTTTTTTCCTTAAGTGGAACTTCTTGTGTTCCAGCTTTTGTCCATTACTCCTTGTCCTGTCACTGGACGTTACAGAAAAAAGTGTTGCCCCATCCTCCTGACATACACCTTTCAAATACTTGTAAGTAATAATGAGATCCCACTCAGTCTCCTCCAGGCTGAATGGTCCCAGATCCCTCAGCCTTTTGTCACAAAGAAGATGCTCCAGTTCCCTAAACATCTTGGTGGCCCTGCGCTGGACTCTCTCTAGAAGTTCCCTGTCCGTCTTGAGTTGAGGAGCTCAAAAAGAGACACAAGAATCTGCAAATCAATTAATTTTCTGCTCAAGCTTCAACAGCTCCATTGACACACCATTGTTCTCAAACCTACCTCTGTGCCTTTTATTTTCACAGATGTCAAGGAGACAATCAATGGGAAAGATGTCCTACAGAAATTGTGTGGTCCGGGAAAGAAAAGGTAACTCTCACATAAAAATTAATTAAAATTAAAATTAGGCTTTTCTTTCTACAAAATATTTTGTGTGATACAGGAACAAATAACTTGTCTTTGGTTTAAAAATTAGTACTTCTCTTCCTTTACTACTGAATACAGTTATATTATTTGAATCCTTAGTGAATACCATCTCTGAGGATATAAACACATGTCCCAGTTATTTGACAGTTTGCTTGTCTATTTCAAAACACTTGCTGTGACAAAGCACTAGAACAGGAACATCTTCACAACTTGTTGAATGGGGAGGCTGCATCTCTTTGGCACATGCTGCATTACCCCATGCTGCTGTCAACTGCCCTACTTATCTTTTCCAAAAGTGAAAGGACTCTCATTTCTTAAAGTATTTTGTGTGTCATGGTTGCTAGTGCAAAATGTTGCACTAATAATATATGTTGGTTAAATCCTGTCTAAGTAGGTGTATAGACTTTATGCAGATGTTAGGAAAGCGACAGTGTGAGAAATTTCCCTGGGGTAGAGAGAAATCACTTCCACATTATGAAGAAGGTTGGAGGGAAGATAGATTTCCTTCAGAAGGATATATTCAGGGAAATTAAATGTATCCAAACACTTGCTTTGGTGACCCTAGATCCTCTTTGCTTCTTCTAATTGTGTGAGATTTCTCACAGACAGATAAAATTTAATGAAAAGAGAAGAAAAATCAAGTTTGGGTCCTGGCATTTTAGTATGCTGCTGTTGTCATGCTTTAGGTTTTGGCTGTGATTAAGGTGCCACCACAGAAATCTTAGCCAAATGCTAGATGTACTCAGGGTATCAGCTCATCCTCTTCTCTTTTCCCTTCCCCTAGTCATCCATGGCCCAGATGGCTTTATTGCAAAGTTACCACTACTTTAGCTAGCACGAACCTGGAACCGTTATATACTTATTCCCGTGTTTATTTTTAACACAGATTCTGAGAAATTAGTGGAAATATAACATATGTCTTGTTCACTGTTCAATCAATATACGCAAAGCCAGTTGTGTTCAGGTAGCATGTGACACTTCTGTCTTTCCTTCAACCCAGATGTATGTTGTTTCTATCTTAAGGTAATACATAGGGAACTGAAACCATTGGTTTCATTTCTTTGCACTGCATTCAGCAATACTTATTTTAAGAGTTTGAGAGCACGCTGTCCAAGACAGGAGTGGAAACAACAGAACTGGCAAATTCAAAGAGATTAGGCTCCCATGGTGCTCAGGAGTTGTGTGTTTTGCTGAATGAGTTACAAGCGTACCCTTCAAAGTCAGCAAGGGCTGTCACACTAATCTGACTATTCCCAGCCCTGCAAGGAAATCTGACTGAAGCTTTGAAAGGCAGTGTTGAGAGCCTGAATGCAAAAGAGAGGTGTATATACCTCTGGTCCTAGTGCATAATATAATATATAACCTTGTCAAGTTGCTGTTCAATCACTACCCACATCTGGTCATGCAATTGGATTTCCTTTAATTTTTTGATTTTACATCTGATAAGGATGACAGTTTTCATTAATTCAACTTTCTCCTCCCCCTTTTCTTAATCACTCTTCCATGGCCCAGACACACGTATACACCAGGATTCCAAGCACACAGGGATAATATTTAATGTCTTTCAGTATTTTGTGTTTCATAATCCTTAAATTCAGATTTGACTTCCCTCTTCCTGAAAATAGCTACATGACTGTTGTTTCACAAGGAAAAACAATCCTTTTAACAATTCTGATCTAATACATTTTGCATGAGGTGAACATGTGATTTTTCCTTCTGTTGCTACTGTCCTGGCAATGGGATCTGAGTACATTCTATCTACACCTAGTGAAGTCAGAGGGAAAGAGAGTGGTTTGTACTGTCTTTTCTATCTGACATAGTCTTTATTACTGTCAGATGATCTTAAAAACTCTTATGTCTTGCCTGGGGTTTTTGTTCAGTTATTCAGCAGAAGAAAAGCCTAAAGGCAGGATGAATGTTTAAAGCCGTGTGGAGAATCCAGTGGTATTGCCAGTACTTTCTGAGTGGCAGCAAATTTGCTGGATTATAATGCTTGGAGATGGTGCCAATGTTTGCATAAAGACCTCAGATTAGTGTCTGGGAGCAGGCAAACAGAATGAGAGTTCTTGGCTCAGCATAAGCAAAATGCTTAAGGAAAGCCTGAGGAGTGTACATAAAGAGATATGATAAATTGTGTCCTATATAAAAACCTGAGCAAGATGAGAAGCTGCTAAGGAGAATAGAAAGAATGTGTTACCAGATGGGATCACAACTCAGTGGGGAAAAGGACATTCTTTTGCATTACGAATGAAAAAATTTCCCTGTCTCAAAGGAACGCAAATCCTGTGGATCCATCTGTAGTATCTTTCCCCCATTTTAAGAGGCCCCTTCCAGACTGTGGAGATACTGACAGATCCCTTCAGTGAGGTTTGGGTCTACCTCAGATTGTAGGACAGGCACACAAGAATTCACCCAGAAAGAAGGACCCATGTTTCATCTTCCACTAGAGCTGATGTGAAACAGCTCCCAGCAAGCCTTAGTGCAGCCAGCATAGGAAAATCAGGAGACTGAAGAAGGTGGTGTAATAAATTAGTATAACCTTTCCTTAATCCATAGATCTTTGGTACCTGAACCCCATTTGATAAGGGCCATCTCCAATGCCTAAGGCTGGTTTGAGTAAAGGTGATGGTGATGACACTAAACTACATGGTGAGGTGGACATATTATAAGCGAGAGCCATCTTACAGAGAGACCTGGACAGGCAGGAAGAGTGGGCTAGCAATAACAATATGAAATTTAACAAAGTGAAAGGTCCTGAAAGTGGGACAACATAACCAAGGAGCCCAGTACAGGCTAGGATCTGTGTGGCTGGGGAGTAGTTTTGGTGAAAGGGACCTGGGGGTCCAGGGGACAATAAACTGAATGTGGGTCAGTAGTGCACCACTGCACCAAGGAAGGAAAATTATATGTGGGTAAATACAGCTTCCTGAGCTCTCAAATAATTTCCCATCCAGGTCTGTTTTATCAGTTCAAGTTCCTTAAAACTTTGTATGGAGCAAACTTGGTTCATTATCTTCCACACTTTTCTTAATCATCTATACCTATATGAAGTTGTTGTGGGATGTCATCAATCTGGTTTGATAGCATTTGACATCTCACATCCACAGCTGTAGGCAACAACATGAAATGTGAGGCAGGAAAAGATAGGGCTTCACATTCATAAAGATGACTATGTGATATTCCTACACTGTGTTTTTATGTCTCTCTGGAGTGGAAATCATTTAATGTTTCCAGATATCTGTGTTTATATTAATGAGTTGTTAGCTGTTGTCATGACTGAACTATGTGGACTACAATATTTTGTTCCTTAGCAGTTGAAGTAAAGGGAAGATTCATTCATGTGCTCTATTACAGAATACACTTTCCAGAAGACAAAGAAATAAGAGAGAAAGACAAAAAAGACTGAAGGGCTTTCCCAGAAGTAGTGAGGGAAATGGTGAACCAACGAGCATTGAAACAGTAATCCCACCTGCTGCAGAGCACAAAAAAGAGGGAAGAGTGTGCTTGTTGTGCACATACACTCATGTCAAGCTGTGAATTTGCAGCGAACCAGGAAATTCAGTATAAATTAGAATACAATGCTAAAGCTCCTTGGTTTCCACTTTTTAACATCATGTTGTTTTCAGAGAAGTCTAAGCTTTTTTCTATTAACTATTTTTTTAAATAGTATGATCATGTTTATCTATATAGTGTCTATTTTTATTTCTAATCTACAAGTAGACTACTTCAAAGATATTATTTAGACAGTACACTAACATGCCCAGAAAGATCAATAAAAATATCGTAACTACAGCAAAAGCAACGTGACTGATAAGACTCCCTTTAAAAGTATTCTGAAAAATGGGTTTTAGTACCATTTTATGAAAAACTTTGAAATACCAGAGGAACAATATTTTTCTGTATTTTGAAGTTGCATTGCAATTACGGTCAGATATGAAGATGGAACTTCTGAAATATTCTCATCGCATCTTAAGAAAGAAGGAACTGCATGTGAACAGTGGCTGAGACTCTGCAAACAGGCATATGTATTCAAAACAGAAAAAAGTACATCTTAATTTTACCAGCTGCCAGCTGTGATCCCACATAAACAGAAATAAACCACTTTGATAAGCAAGAGCATTTATATAATGTGTAATATATTTTAGTTCTTACCTCCAAGGATACAGCAGCTGACCACGCACAGAAAAATCGTTGTCTTCTAACCAGTTTAAAGCTTCCTGTGAGTCTACCCCAAAATGCCACGTTCTGTTTTTATTTCCTTTTAAAATATACTTCTAAGATGACATATGCTTTATTTCTAATCCTCGGTAGCACAGAGGTATAGAAAGAAAGTCCCTGAGGAGATAAGGGGGTTTTATAACTGACTGAACTGCAACACACTGAACTCATTTCCTCTTTTATGTCTAAATGAAACTTTGTTGTTGAAACTGTACTACTAAAATATCTGATTGCAACACACTAAGTCCAGGCAGACGGACTTCTCTTTATTATCTGTTATACAGAAACAGCTACAACAATCTTAGAGAGAAACTGCTAATTTGTTGGCAATATACAGTGTACCCCAGTTCAAACACTATCTATTGTTCTCCTAATCATCAGAGCAAGATATCTAGACATGTCACATAGGTAGGAAGAGTGAGATGCCAAAGCAGAAATGCATTTCACAGACCTGTCTGCAGACCCTTGTAACTTCCAGCTCCCACCAAATGGCACAGCTCAGATTGTTTATCAGGTTTTCTTGCTATCTGCAAAACCTTGAGGTGCTTAGACTCGAGGCACACTCGGTACATCAGTGCCTGCCATAGCTTCTCTTAGCTTCTCTTAGCAGGAGTATAGAATCATAGAATCATTACAGATGGAAAAAACCTTTAAGATCACTGAGTCCAACCACCAACCTAACACTGACAGGCCCATCACTAAACTAAACCATGTCCCTCAGTACCTCATCTATGCTTCTTTTAAAATATCTCCAGTGATGATGACTCCATCACCTCCTTGGGCAGCCTGTTCCAATGCTTAATAACACAGAATCATGGAATCACAGAATGGCAGACATTGGAATAGACCTCTAAAGATCATCTAGTCCAACCTCACTGCTCAAGCAGGTTCACCTAGATCAGATCATGCAGGAATGCATACAAGTGGGTTTTGAAAACCTCTAGAGAAGGAGACTCCACATCCTCCCTGGGCAGCGTGTGCCTAGGCTCCCTCACCCTTAAAGAAGTTTTTCCCTAAGTGGAAATTTTTGTGTTCCAGCTTTTGTCCATTACCCCTAGTCCTATCACTGGACACTACAGGAAAAAGTGTTACCCCATCCTTCTACACATATGCCTTTTAAATACCTGTAAGTATTAATGAGGTCCCCTCTCAGTCTCCTCTTCTCCAGGCTGAACAGTTCCAGATCCCACAGCCTTTCCTCATAAGCTCCAGTCCCCTGATCATCTTGTTGTCCCTGCACTGGACTCTCTCCAGAAGTTCCCTGTCCCTCTTGAGCTGAGGAGCCCAGAACTGGACACAGGACTCCAGATGAGGCCTCACCAGGGCAGAGTAGAGGGGGAGAAGAACCTCCCTCGACCTGCTAGCCATACTCTTCTTGATGCATCCCAGAATGCCATTGGCCTTCTTGGCCACGAGGGCACATTGCTGGTTCATAATTAGTTTATCGTCAACCAGGACTCCCAGGTCTCTCTCTGCAGAGCTGCTCTCCAGCAGATCAGTCCTCAGCCTGTACTGGTGCATGGGGTTGTTCCTTCCCAGGTGCAGGACTCTGCACTTGTCCTTGTTGACCCCGAAGAGGTTCCTCTCTGCCCAAACAACTTTCTCATTAAAAAGGTCTTCCTAATGTCCAATCTAAATCTCCCCTGAAACAACTTGAACCCATTGCTGGCTGAATGACAGAGCCCAGAGGGTGATGATCAGTGGCACAGAATCGAGTTAGAGGCCTGTGGCCAGTGGAGTTCCACAGGGATTGGTTCTGGGGCCAGTCTTGTTCAACATCTTCATCAATGACTTGGATGAGGGGACAGAGTGTACCCTCAGCTAGTTCTCTGATGACACCAAACTGGGAGGACTGGCTGATTCCCCAGAAGGCTGGGCTGCCATTCGTCAGGATCTCGACTGGCTTGAGAGTTTCCTGATTTCTTGTTACAATATGCTTTTTGTATTTCAAGTGACTTCAATTTACTCTTGTGTTAAATTTCATTTGTCTTTAGTGGCTCACATAAAAAATGTAGCTATATCTGTTCATCTGTACAGGTTCAATATATGTGAAAATCAAGACAGAAAAGCAAGGTTCTTCATAAGAACAATTTATAAGCAAGGCCATTCAATCCTATGATAAAACCTCCAAGGCAAAGGGAGTTTCCTGTGAGAAAAGACTTCAGTAGTGGACATAGCATATTGAAGCTGTTCTACATTACTTTCCCAACATTAGTCTTTTCTAGTAATGAGTAGCCAGCTAATGAACTCTTTTCATTTTATATTCTTTTTTCCCTTCACTAATTTACATGAACTAGATGACTGGTCTTGTTCACAGTTCAGAAATCTTTGCCTTAAATCTCAACCTCTCTTCATTCATAATCATTTATTTACCTTTAGTGGTCTTTGGATAACTTTTCTACCCACATTTTTTTCAATGAAGATCATAAATAATGCTGCACTAACATATTCTGAATGAAGTACCTTATTGTACAAATGATCCCATCATCGCAGCAGAGAGCTTATTGTGGTTTCCATGCATAACCACATATGGGCACAGAAGCATATAAACACTGTTTATAGCCTGCAGTGCATGAATCACAAGTGGCCTGTAAAGCATCAGAAGATAGTGTGCTGGGCAGGTTGCTCTCTTTCCATTTTCTCCGTCTGGTCAAATGCAAAAATCTCTTTTTTCCTCTTTTTTCTTTCTTTTTTATTTTTTCATGAGTAGCATAATAACTTGGAGATAGTTTCAATGAAAAAAAGAAAAAACCTAAATGCCATCTACTTTTTAACGCCCATCTAGTTTCAAATAATGAAGATAAAAAGTGGTCCACAAAGTATATATACATAGATACATATTTACTGAATTACTGATGTACACCATAAATACTGTGTACAGCTTGCTCTCTGCTGTTGGCTGAAATATCTCAGCACATGATGCATTTCAGTCAGCAGCAAATAAGAACTTGAAACTGCAGAGTGCTGAATACAGTGCAAACCACAACCACTCTTTAAGCAGCAAAGTATATTCATCCCAGTCTCGCCAGTCGGATCAGCTAAAGGGTTTACTAGCAGCTATAACTCTGCTTATGCCTGCACCTTCCAGAAGTTTTTAGGGAGACCTCTGGGGTCATTTTTTAAGCTTTCCAGGATGCAAAGACATCAGTTCCGCTCCTTTTCTGGTGGCAATAAAATAAAGCTGTCATCCCAGATCCCTGCATTTTAAAGCATCTCCTGCAGAACAAAAAAGTGCTCAAGCCCCTATATCAAATAATTTATTAATGCAGGGATCCCACAGGGATATTATAATGTGATCTTTGCTTCACAAGTCTGAAATGATTACTCACATATGCTCACTTAATTAACTAGCAGCTAATTACATCCTATGTGCCAGAAAAGCACATCATTGGATTAATGATAAGACTAACCAGTAGGTCTGTGAGGAAATATTTTTGCTGTTTGAAGTGTAGTTCCACCTTTTACTAAAAATTCTTTTTACAGATTCAGTGTCTAGAGCACAGGCTTCAGTAGTCCACACCACTGTCCTAGGAAGAGGGCAGCAGAGCCTGAAGTTGTTCTACCAATATTGCCAGAGTAGGTTGTAGCCTACCTGTCTCTCCTCCCCTTGGCTTTCTTCCCCCCAAGAACCTTTCTCTGCTTTTGTTCCTCTGGGTGAGCTCTGGATTCCCTTCTCAGCAGGTCTCCAGTTTTAATAACCTCTAAGCCTCAGCAAATCCCAGATGATAAGAGAAGCTTGTTCTTTCACCTGTCTGCATCTTGAGGACAAGGAAGACTATTCATCTCCACAGGACTAGCTCACTAAAATACTGGCAGTTTTTCTGTCAGATTCCCACTGTGGCTAGACAAGAGTCTCTGGGATATGCCAGGATTTTCTGTGTAATTCCAAAGAAGGAACCAGTTAATTATAAAAGTTTCAAATGCTAGCTGCAAATGCAGTACAGATTGGTTGGAACACTGCCTACCTGTATAAAATCCTGCCATATGATGCATACTTTAATTCCAATACTTGCACTGAGTCGTTGTTAAAAATAAATCATGTTTAATATTGATAACGTCCTTCTTGGTTCAGTGACAATTAGTCACTACTGGTGAGGCTTTAAGAGCAGGTAGCAAGCTTTTAACTGGAAAACAGGACTGGGCAATACATGTGGGTTTTTCTTCTTTTTTAGTTTTTTACCATACCTCAATGTAACATAATAAAATCAAAGGCAGTCAGGCTACTAAGAAGGGATTTTTTCATAATGTATCAAAACAGCACAAAAATTACAGAAACCTAACAGGTATTATGGAGGCATGATTACATTAGGTGTATTGTCACGTGTGTCATTTCTAGGTAGAGACATCCAGTGATAACTGTCTGAATTTCACGTGTCTTTTTTCTCAAGTGCTGGCTCTTACTTTGAGCCTGATTTCCACATCTCTCACTTTCTATTCTTTCATCTTTCCAGCAACCAACTTTTTCAGCTATCTTAAATTTCCTGTCAGTAACTTTCAACTAAAAATTGTGTCTGAATTCAGGCAGTCTTCAGGAGGTTTGCAAGGGAGATGACCAGGGAAACTTGGAAGTAGCAACCAAAAAAGCATCTGGTCTGCTGAGTAGAGATAATAATAGAAAACCCTCCCGCATTGCCTGTTCCTATAAACCAAATGCCAGCAAACTGCTGCCTGTGCTTTTGTTTGAGTTGGCTATTACTGGGAAACTGTAGCAAATTATGTAGAACATATTTACAAATATCTAAAGGGTGGGTGTCAGGAGGTTGGGGCATCCCTTTTTTTCAATGGTATCTAGCAACAGGACAAAGGGTAATGGGATGTAGCTGGAACATTATAAGTTCCATTTAAACATAAGAAAAAGCTATTTTAATGTGAGGGTGAGGGAGCCCTGGCACAGGCTGCCCAGGGAGGGTGTGGAGTCTCCTTCCTTGGAGGTCTTCAAGACCCGCTTGGATGCATTCCTCTGTGATGTGATCTAGGTGAACCTGCTTCTGCAGGCGGGTTGGACCAGATGATCTCTAAAGGTCCCTTCCAACCCCTACCATTCTATGATTCTATGATATGAAATGTGACACGCCGGAACTACCATAGACAAATCATCACTTCCTGTCTCATTGCATTTTTCTGCTGGAGCAACATCCAGGGGCATGAGATCTGGCAGAGGTAGTGAGAGGCAAGATTGGTGGACAAGTTTATGTAATGGAGACTGAAAGCTAAGGGTTCATCAAGTTGATTTTTTGAAAGAGATAGTTGCTGGTAAGGGGCAGAAATACATTAAATCAAGCAATTGGGGCATTACTTTTTTTTCTGTTGTATCTAGTGACAGGACAAGGGATAATGGGAAGAAGTTGGAACACCAAAACTTCCACTTAAACATAAGGAAAAACTATTTTACTGTGAGCACTGGCACAGACTGCCCAGGGAGGGTATGGAGCCTTCTCTGGAGATTTTCAAGAGCCACCTGGAAAGGTTCCTGTGTGACCTGATCTAGGTGGACCTGCTTTAGCAAGGGGGTTGGACTAGATGATCTCTAAAGGTCTTTTCCAACCCCTTTTACAGAATCATTCTGTGATTCTGTATATTACACAAGCATAGTAAAACAAGGAAGCTTTTTTGATGGAGGCTGAAACTGTGATTTGTTGAAAATTTATAATAAAAATTTGTTGCAAAATAGTACTAGTATATTTTATTTCATTGTAGTTAATAAACTGTTCTTATAGCAACTCAAGAGTTTTACCTTTTTTTTTTCAAATTCTCTTCCCTGTCCCATTGAGAGATGGGGAAGTGAATAAGTGAGCAGCTCTATGGTGCTCTGTTGCTGGCTGGGTTCAAACTGCGATAGATAGAAATAATACAAAGATTTAGGAATAAGGTAAAACATTTCAAATTAAAGAATAAAATTATGAGCCATCAATGTGTACAAAGAAAGCCAATATCATCTTGTGCTGCATTAGGCACAGCATTGCCAGCAGATTGAGAGGGCTAATGCTTTTCCTCTGCTCAGTTCTGGTGAGACACATCTGGAGTGCTGGGTCCAGTGTGGTGCTCCCTGATATGAGACAGGGATATAGTGGAGCTAGTCCAACATAGGACCACAAAGATGGTTAAGAGACTCCAGTACCTGAGACAGAAGAAAGGCAGAGCCAGCTGGGACTGCTCAGCTTAGAGAAGAGCTATAAGTACACAGACACATAGATAAAAGCTGGATATGAAAGTAGACACAGATAATAGAATAACCACAAAGGATAAGAATGGAGACTAAAGGTAAAGACAGAATTTTGTGCTCAAATGAACCTTTGGTATTTGATAATCTGGGCTACACTGACGACATTGCCAACATCCCATCTTACAGAACACTTCAACACAATCTTGTGGATTTGGTTACACAAAAGAGAAACTAATTCAAGTGATTTCAGTAATCACTAAGTGAAAATGGAAACTAAGAGAAAGCTAACCAAAGGCAGTGGCCACAGACCAAGTAATTACATTTAAAAGATAGTACTGGAACAAGTCTGAGTGCTGGCATCAGGAATGTCAAAGAAGCTGAGAGATTTCTGAAAATTGACAAGAGGTAGTAGGGAACTACTAGTAGGAGTATCAGACAACATGAATGACTCAAGTTTTTGTTTGTTTCTTTATTTGCTTTTAAAAAGTAGTTATGAAACCAGAAAGAGTAGGAAGAACACCTACTAAACCGAAAAGTTTAACTCCAAAGTCAGTATCAGGGAATGTATGTACCCTTCTGGGCATTCTAGTAATGTTGAAGAATGTAGGCCTGTGTTGTTGGTTCAGATTTTTTTCTTTATTTGTTTGTTTCTTGGTTTATATTAGGTAGATGACACCTTTAAAAACTTGGTTAAGGTATTTATTAGGAAAGAACTAGATAAATGATCATAAATTAGCAATTTTTAGTATTTGCACCACTTCCATTTTTTCTTGGTCTCATATCACACTGAGCTGTATAAACATCATTACTTACAACATACTTAACACATTTAAAAATTAGTGACCCTACAGACATCCATATCATCATCAAACTGAGGAACTATTCATGCTAAGTCAGCCAAGGCAAAATAAAACAATATAAGTTTGAAAAACAATAATACAATACACACCCAGATGCCATAATAAGATAAGGAGCACTTAGCATCAGAGCGTAATTCACATTCTGCTATGCATTTACTGTTACAAATAGGAAATGTTTCACAACAACTCTGACTCACCAATTCATGATACATGATGCAATCAACAGACAGAAATTTGTATCTAGCCTTGTACCAGAACACAGTACTTTGAACCCCATGTTATTATGCCTAGGCAAAACTCAGGATTAAGACTGCGTGCTGTCCTTAAAGCAGTTTTGCTTATCACTCACAGACTCTGAACTGCAGAGAAAAGTGGTCATATTATAGATAATGTTCTCTGGTAGCCCCAAGGATCTCTAGAGTACGACTGCTAAGGTCAGCTATGTACATAGAAGACCTGGTCTCTGATGACTACCCTGAAGGGCTGGCCTGTTTTTTTAACCAAAGTGTTTAAGTCAGCTACATCACTCTAAAGAAATGAGTGGGAGGCAGGTATATCTCCCCAGTTAAATCCCACAACTTCTCCACAGTTCCAGCTGTATTTCCTCCACCATGAAGCAAGAGCTCTCATGAAGACAAGAAGCTGAGTGGCCACTGCCTTGCTGCCTGTCAGCTGTGGCTAACACCATGGACAAAGAACGAACTTCTGTTGCTTGCTTTGCTGCCAAGCAATGTGACCTCTGGGATGAAATGAGCAGGTCTGATGAGCTCTGCAGAGCAATTGAAGGGCACTTCCCATTCACAGCTCCTGGAGCAGCTCAGGAAGGAGGAAAAAATACCAGTATCCTGATTCACAACCCTGGCAGCTATAGACTGATCCAATCAATACCAGTAGGCTATGGTCTTCATGAAATAATATCAGAGGACAGGGCAGAGGAGGGCAACCTCAAAATGTCCAAGCTATCCCCTTTGCTGTTTTAAGCAGTAAGCTGAATTCCTTAGGATTCAGAGTTTGGATATACCTCTTAAGAGGTGAAATGTTTGCTAACGCAATTAACACCAACCTGAAATGAGGACCAGCAGGTATTGTTGTAGTGCAGGAGGAAGGGAGCTTTGTCCTGTCCTCTAAAGAAAAATACTTGCTATGAAACCATTTGGGAATTGAGAAGTCTTTTTACCTACAGACTGGAAGAAATAATCTTTTTCCCTTTTTTTCCCCACTTCTCCACTTTTCAGGCCCACAATCATGCAAGATTATTGGACTCACCTGCCGCAGGTGGCATAGCTCATGTCTAAAGGCACAAAGGTGAGAGGAAGTGTTTCGGTCTCTTGAGATTTGCATTAGTTAGATAAGACATATTTCATAAGATTTACTAAGAAATGGACACTCCTTTGGCAAAGCACATTCCAGTTTCTTATTCTTTGCCTCCTGAGGTAAATGAACTGAGCATTGCTCATAAAATTGTAGAATGAACTTACCCATGACCTGTGAAATTTGTTATAGCCAAGACAGTCTCTGAACTCAAGTCAACAAAAGAGATGCAGAGAAACTGTGTAAAATAATGTAGTAGCCACACACCGGTGTCTACGTGCAGAAGGACACAACATATTCAGGGAAAATAGCTTCTCACCTTTCTTCCACAATAGCCTCTTCTTCTGTGACCAATTACATATCAATTTTGTTTTGGGAAACTGGCTGCTTAAAACTTACTGATGAGAGCTTTTTACACAGATAAAAGATAGTGTGCAGGGTGTTTATTTCAGGAAATGTTTTCTGTATAACAGAAAAAATCTGATTTTCAAATTTTTGGGGACTGGCTTGGAGAAAAGCTAATATTCCAAGCTAAAAATAACTCCTCAAAGTTAATCCATTTTGACAAAAAAAAAAAAATCTCTTTTTTTTGGTCAAAGCATATAGGTCTGAACTGACTTTAAAGAATTTGAAATGTTCAGTGCTTAATTCTGTTCCACAGTTCTTAAATTCTGCCTCTCCTGTCCAGCAAGCTGACATGAGATATCCCATTTGTTAGCTGGGATCATCTGTTTCACATATGGTATCTCAGTTGTTCAAATAATAAAAAAGTAAAACCTTCTCCTGACTTGTATGAGGAAAACATATCAATTTCAGCCACAGAAGAGCTCTCTGGTTTACACCAGGCTTCTAATTATTACATTTTTTTAAAAGGAAGTGGCAAAAAAGAAAGTAAGAATCTGTCCAGGAGAAGGTACAGAAAAAAAAATCCTTTTATTTGGACATCATGCCTTCTGGAAACTAAAGGAATAGTATAACTGAATCTTTAGGAAAAAAACTACAAAATTGGTTTTGTTTAATCTTGGAAGAGGGTAATGAGGTGACCTCCTGAGTTCCCTCACAATCTAAATTATTCTATGAAAATTAATGGCATTAACAAAACACTTCCTACTTTATGCTATTTGATGTATATTGTGGTATTACTTTAATATAATGGCTAGAAATATTACATTGTGTTATATTTTATTTTATTGTATTATATTATTATGCAAAACTTTATATACATTTATTTTACATATGTATAAGAACACATTTACTAAATCATATATATAAGGACACATTTAATAAATAATATGTGTATATATGTGTATATGTATATATTATAATAATTATTATTTGTAATACTATTTCTTTTCATAGTTCACCTCATGCTTTAAAACATCGTTGTGAATTAATTAGAACTGTACTTTCCTACATTTCAAATGCCTCTGAGGTTTCTAACACTCTGTCCCACTTTGATTTGGCAGATTCACATGTTCTACCATTACTCTTCTGAGAACTCTGTTCAAAATACAGCAAGAAAGTAGGTTTTTCTGTTTACTCACTGTTTATCTTGCTTACAAAAGTAAACCAAACAAAGATAGTAAGCAAAGATATCAAAGAGGAATGTATTTTGATGTTAAAATGTTAATCTAGTTTCTTAACTAAGCAGTGACAAAGCAAAGCAAATAAATATGAGCGTGTGCGCGCACACACACACACACACAAACATTTTAGGGCATCCACAAGTCTCGCCTCTCAATTTCGCTGCAAAAGCTTCTTTTGACTGCAGAGGGAGCAATAATTTTCCCAATGTATTTTTGCAACATTCAGCTGTGGTGAACTCACTGTGCAGTGTCTTGGTCTTTAGCCAGGTAACTATTTCTGCACGGAATAGAAAGATTAAACTACATCTATAGTACATGAAATCAAACTGAGCATTGAGCTGCCTCAGGGTGACTCCCTGTCTCAAACAATATGGTGAAATGAATGTATAAAAGAGGCTAAACTTGGCAATTAAATTTCTTTGTGTTATTATACCAAAAAATATAGTCTCGTAGAGAATGAAGCCAGCTATGAATTTATCTTAGAATAACAGGAACCTTACAATGACATTATAAAGGTATTTTTTCTATTTCTGCAATAAGTAGATTAATTTTACCACTGCTACACTGATTTTCACTATCTGAATTTCTAGCCTTATGATTTTATCTATGTCTCTATTATATTTTATACTAACAGCCTCAATATGGAGTATATGCAGACGAATCATCCTTTTGTAGTCATTAGAATGTTATTAAACTGCACAGAAGAATCAACTCAGCTTCTAGAAGTTCATGTACTTTCAAGGATGACTCACAATCAAGGCAGTTGAAGCAGTTTCCACCCTAGCTCTCAACTCTGCCCCTAAGGAGCTTCTGTTTCTGATGAAGAGTGCTGTAACCTGGAGAGAACTAAATACCTATGAGTAAGCTGTTCTGATAATAGACCAAGAGCATTACTGGAATTAGAAGTTAGTAACAAGTAGCTGCAATATGAATATATAAGTACATTCTGTTAACAAATCACTGTTGAGTAGACTGAAATGTCAAAAGCCCTGGAATAACAAGACAATAACATGACTACAGTGTGTTGCAGTTATCAGGAACTTACCCTGAGAAACATGAGCAGGAAACTAGGTTATAAAGTATATTACAGAAACCTGCTGTTGGAAAACCATTCAGATAGTGTGTAAGATTCACGTAATTTGGCCTTGTACAGAAATTCATAGTAACCTGTTGAAATAGCCATAGCTGATCACACAGGTGGAGGTATTTTTAAGTGGCATGTATAAGCCTGTAACAAACACCTCCTGTTAGACAGTATTTGTGCTTCAGAACCTAGTATGCAAATCTAACCATTCCAGTTGCCTGGAATGCTATGAATTTCTTACCTTATCATCACTCCAGGGAAAAAGACCCATTACGTTCGCCTCTGCTCTAGGATCCTCCCCTTCAGGTTTGTTTGTAACCCAGCTGGCTCTGACAGAAGCAAGTATTCACAGCAGCATTACCCCAGGTTTCCTGGACTGCGGCAGGTTGGTTCCTGTGCTAGGTTAGGACTGTGGCATGAGCAGTTCATCCCTGCCTTCCAGGAGAGAAGCATTGTCATGGTTTAGCAAGGAGCAGCTTTTGCTTGGTAACAGGGGGAGCGGGTTGCAGCGAAGACCCGGTAAAGAGTTTGCGGACTCTCCCCCGGCTCCTGGGTTCACACCCACCTCCGGCCCGGCTGGGCCAATCTGGCGCCTCTGCCATCACTATTTAAGGGACGGGAATTTGAAGTGCTGGCAGGAGGTGTAAGAGTGATACAAGATGGAGGTGGCCATGCGGACCCCACAGCCAGAGAAGGCCTGAGGAAGGAAGGAGAAGCAATAGACCAGAGACCACTCTGCAAGCCATGGCGAGGATGCAGGGCTACGGCAGGACTGAGAGTTACCAGCAGCTCCGTGTGAGTGCACCCGGACGGGCGAGGGACTGTGTGAGGAAGAGGCCATGGCCCAGGCCGTGCTGGAGAGCCTGCGCGCCGCAGAGCAGCTCCACACGAGAGGCAGAGAGGAGCTGCAGCCTTTGGGATAAATGCATGTCGGAGCAGCCCATGCAGGGCTGCCATGTGTGTCAGGTACCCCATGGACTTGCAGGGAGGGCTGGTGCGGAGCCCACCTGCCGTGACGATTGATGAATGGCAGAATCTATCAGGAATAGACTGACTGAAACTCCCACTCCCTGCCTCCCCCCCCCCCCCCCCCGCCCCCCCCCCCGTTCGTGGGGAGGAGGAGGTAAAACCACCGGGATCAGGGCTCTGAGCCCGGGAAGAGGGGAGGAGTGGAGAGAAGGTGTTCTTAAAGGGCTGGTTGGACTCTTCATTGTTGTGCCACTCTGTTGTTTTATTTTGTTTATGTTTTGGGGTTTTATGGTTATGCTTTAGTTGATGTTGCATTAAAATACTTTCTGCGTTCTTCCCTAAGCCGAGTAGCCTGGTCTGTTTTGTCCTGGACCTTAAGCGGTATTAAGCTCTCCCTGCCATTTGGCAATCCTCAGGTCTTTGGTACTTGAGGCTAATCGTGGTCTTTTGTTCCCTAATGGGCCTAAACCACAAGCATGAGAAGATGAACTTGACACTGTTTCAGACCGGTGATTTTCTTTTTTTTCATCTTTTTGTGTGTCCACCACCATTGCACCAGGAAAGTGCATTCTTTGGATTAGCTGTCCTGAGAAATGCTTAAGATAGTCTCAGCAGATGCTCAGAAAGCACAAAATTAACTATAGAATTAGTCTTTGAAGATGAGTCCACATATCCATTTTCTCTTTGGATGACTGTTTTTTTTGCCCTTATCGTATCTACTAGATATATTTCAGCTTTTTCACAGTATCCTCAGGATATTATATATTTTTTTTTGGTTTTTACCTCAAAACCTCATTCTCTGCTGGTGAAGAGTTCTTTTCTTCATTGATAGCTTGATTAGCATCCTCCCTGTTCTCTTCTTGTAGTTTAATTGATTCCATCTGAGAGTTTCTCTTATACTAGAGCTAGGTTGCTATTATTTCCCCCAAAAATTGTAGCCTTGGGGTTCTGCTTTGGTAATTCCAGAAAAAATCATATGCGATACCTTCCAGATTCATTTCAAATGCAATTCAATTCACAATTCAAACACAGCATGGCATCTTTTATGAAGTTAAAAAGGTTGGTGCTCATTTTGGTGTCTCCAGTGAGCTATATTCCCTTGCTTACACAGTAAATGAGTTTCTCACTCAGGAAGAAACTTCTGCATTACACGTTTGTCTCTATCCGTTTGAACTTGGAACACTCTGAAATAGCACAAGCTTCAGGAACAGCTCCTCCTCGTGTGTGCCATCACATCAGTATGAGACCTTGGCATCAGAAGGGACCTATTTTTCTGAATCAGTCCTTCTGTACCCTGGTCCCTGGAAGCACCAGTAGAACTGAGACCTCTTCATCTGACATCTCCTTCCACAAGTTCTCCCAGCTCTTGACAGCTGACTGAAGATGTCTAAGTAACTTGGGTTTCTTAATATCCAGTTGCCATTTCAGGAGGTTCTAGGCTTGGCTTCAAAGTCCTCCACCAGTAACAGCAAGGCTTTGAGGGAGAAGTAAAAGAAAAAAAGAAGATCCAGGTGCTTGGCTTGGTTCAGTCCTCAGAACTGTTAACACCCTCTGCCACATCAGCTAGCACTAATGAAAAGAAAAAGGAAAGAAAGAAAAGGTTACTAAGAAGAAAAACTTACGTTTTCTGCAGGGCTTAGTCTCTTTAAATACTTCAGCATCACACTTGAAACTTTGCACACCTCAGTCTAGCCTTTTAGGAAAACACTGAAATGACTTCTCTCTGAAAGGAAAGGTTATGAGACAAGGCTACTTCTGACATTAAGGCTGACAGTCTGGGGTTATACTCCTAGAACCCAAACTCCATAAGAACAGCGAAGCTTCTCACACAAGATGTTCAGCCTATTCTTTCCGAGTAGTAGTGATCAGTCCTGGATTCTGTGAAGCCCATTTTTAGTTATGAACTTCTAAACAGTGCTTTTATTCCACGAAAATGGCCCATTTATTCCCAATATCAGTCAGAAATTATTTCTTATCCTATATAAAGGACCCCTAGATTGACAAATTCAGAGTATTTTCATAATCTCAAGTGAAAGGTATTCCTAAATGATATGGTATTGCTTAAGGGGCTGGCAACAGTGAATAAGGTTTATGAGCTAACAGCCAACACCCATATCCAGAATGTCTTTACCTATAAATCAGGCTCTGCTGGATTCTTCTTACCTACTCTGTGATTTTCTGCAGGAGTAGTGGACTGTAAATATTAAATCCTTGTTTGGACTACAGAATTTTTGTAGCCTCTTCTTTCAGTTAGGGAAATAGCCATAAAACTAAAAAATTATATAAAAATATTAGACCCATAAAAACAGGGCAAAAGTTTTAATCTGGAAGCAACTCTTAAGTCTGGGTTATCCAATTACCAAATCAAGCTTTGCTCCTGGGCCTTCATTCCTTTATTTTGAACCATTATTATATACCAGGTTATATATCTGTTTAACTATTAACCTAGTAGCAATTTCTACCCATTCCTCAGCTGTTAAAAACTGACATGTAAGTTAAAAAACGACACAAAGGCATGTCCTGTGCTCCTCTTCTGGCAAGGAATTCCTTGACATTGTGAAATCTGAGGTTAGGATTTGGATTACTTCCGAGTCCTTGATGACCTGGGTATGGAAAAAAAAACAGTTACCAGTAGTTATCAGCAGCTCTGCTTGCAATGTAGGTGACATTTAGTTACTTAGAGAAGATCATTCTAACAAGCCCATTTTTACAATGGAATCTCCCTTCACACACATATCATGTTTCTTCATAAAAATGTGACCAAATTTACTAGCCAATTAGCTAAAATGGTATGCTTTCCTACCCTAAAATGAAAGAATCACTGTACTGCTTGGATGTGCACATATCTTCATGACAAACAGTGTAGTCATTAATATCTGCAGAATTTCCCAGCAGATAGCGAATATTTGATTTGATGATATGGAGGCTGAAGGTCTGTGAGCAGCTGAGGCAAAATAAGAGGCTGCAGCTGCTGAGTATTTCATGCTGTTTCTAGTCTCCTCCACATCATCTCCTACTTATTCTTAACCTTTCCCATGCTCCTAGCTGTGGAAAGCTCTGCTTTTGCACCAGCTCTGGCACTCATTGCAGTAAGTGAGTCAATTCAGCTTCTTGGCAGAAAACAATCCACTTTTATTTGGTGAGGGTATGTTTTCTGCCATCTTAATGAGCTCAGACAAGAAATGATACAACAAAAACCATACCCATTGCACCATAAGCAGAAACTGTGCACAGCCAGGATCAGGAAGGTAGTGGTATAAATGTCATCTTTTAGGACCTGTGTTTGACTAGATCAACTTACCCTGTTGTTTCTGAGGTCAACAGAACTGCAGTTACTGATTCCTGAGAAAAGCATTGGCTAAGGGATGCTGTGCCTTTGGACCTGAGAGAAAGCTGTCCTTTACCTTTGCTCTGCTAAGGACTTGCTACGTGACCACTGGCCAGTAATTCGGCTGCTCTGAGCCTTTCTCCATCTCTGTAAAAAACATGCTAGAAGCATTACACTTCTACAAGAGGCTTTGTAAAGATAATACATCAAAAGCCTTTGAAGTTCATAAACAACGTACCAGGGCCCATCTAATTACTTAAAGCAAATTACTGGACCACTATGTAATAATCAGTACTAAAAACTCATTGCCCTTTCTGAGGATATTGCATGGCAAATCAGAATGCAATAACTGAAACTGAAAACCAAATGTATAAGATACATTTTCTAAATTATACTATGTATTTTCCTTCATTTAATTAAACATATTTCTACATAATGGACATAGATTTGATGACATGTTTTAACAAACAGTATCCTTAGGTACTCTCTGTGGACATATGGTATCTCCCACTTGAAATTGGGCTTTTTTCGGGTTTACTTTAGTTCTTCTGCACCATATAAGAGCTCAGGTTAGTGCAGGATTAACAGAATTTGTTTAAATACAGTTTAGTGACAGTCTCAGGGTTCTTACAGAACTCCACTGCTACTTCTTGTTTTTAATACCTTCACCACACATGGAAAGTGGAGCCTGCAGTGTGTTGCTCTAAATTTTCAATCCAGAGCTCAGATTTAGAAATTAAAAGTATCAAATTTTGGAATTTAGAGCAATTTAGCTTTTTTTTCTAATCCTACTGTCACACATAGCAATTTCACTGAAGCTTATTTTTTTTAAAATGTCCACCATCCAGTGCAAAAAAACCCCACCAAACTTTGTGAAAAGATGCCATGTGTGAGCAGCAGCTGCTTTGCCTCTGCTAACTTGAAAACTGAAGAACAGCATGACAGTATTGGTCCTATCATCTGCTTATAAAGCACAAACTAGATTAACCCATTTGATAAAGATAATTAAATAAATAAATGATCCAACAAAATACAGCTGCTACGAAACCAGCAGAAAACTACCTCAGTTTTAATGCTTCTCCTCAATGCAGTGTAGTCCTTCAGGAACAAATTTTTCAGTAAGTTTGCAATGGTTTTGTATGGAAGCTACAAATCAAGTATCTCAGCATTAAGGATTTTAAGGCACAGATTTTATACAATCCCACTAATGAATATTTATATTTCTCTGAATTATCCATTTTAATTCCCAAGAATGCTTACTTTTATCTATAAAAAATTCTTGTGGGGTCTTTTTTCTGATTTCCCATTTTGATTTGAATAATACTATGCATGTAAAGATCTATTGACTTAATAACTGTTTTTCAAAGCACTTAGTACTACTTCCACTTAAAATGTAAATTTATTTTACCCAAGTTTTATTTTTGTCCACAAGAAAGACAGAAATTGCAATGATTGCTCAAGGATTGAACAGTGTGAGGGTAATCCTAAATATAAAATGTCATTCAGGGAAAACTATTGTCTAATATCAGGTCAGAAGTAAACCACATCCTGCAAGACATACATTGCATCACCATAGTCACAGCTTCACAATAAAACTGCTTTTGCCAAATGGTGACAGAGTACTGCACATGGACATCTTCCAAAATAAACCTAGGAGACAGAATGTAGGATTGTTCTTTCTAATCTCCTTCCTCTGGATCTACAAAAAGGTTCCCTGCATACAGGTTCTGCAGACTATCTGTATAAATGTAACAGCACTGGCAGCCAAAGTCACGATCTGGTCGCATTCTTTCCCTAAGCCAGTGAGAGAGACTGAATGATAAATGTGTGCAGGCATCATACACACTCTCACACATACCATTCATCTTCCCAGTAGGCAAAAGGGCACATGTGACAGTGTGACTCGTTATTCTGGCACACTTTGTACCTACACCTGTTCCAGGCTAGCTCAAAGTCTTTGCCTTCAGTCCTTCCTGGAGGGACACTAAGATCAGACATCAGTAAGGAAGAGCAGGATTAGACTGCCGAGCCCTCTGTCTCTAAGACGCAGAAGGGAAAGACATGCGGACCTCTGGAATCCACTCTTTAATTCACACTGTATCACATGCTTGGAGTAGCCTGACAGAGTCACACTTTGTCCTTAATTTGAGGTCAATAAAAAAGAATCAGTCTGAAAAAGAAGAATGTAATTACCAAAACAAACAAGCAAACAAACAAAAAAAAAAGCCAAAACCAAACAACTGGGGTTTTTTGCTATTGAAAAAAAAGTTCTTTAGGAACCAAATTATGCTGTCTCTGAAAAATGCATTGTAAATATTTATGTGCTCAATGAATGTGTTCCAAATGTGTTCACCACCTTAAAATATCCAAACCAACAGTGGGGCTATACTGAGGTGGAGACAACGTCCATTTGAGTTCAGTCTTGAGAATATCAAAAAGCTGCATTTGGAGCAAGAGCACCATTTGCACAAAACCACGTTGTGTGGGCACTTGAAAACAAGCGTCATCTTTATAAATGTGATATTTTGGGGAACCAAATTCAGCTTTCTTGTAATTATGTCTTTCAAAATCAATGTAAGCTTCCATCATTTCAGCCAGGTTCGAGATTGATCTACTATGTATATCTAACTTCCAAAAACTCTCCCTCTCTCATGAACAATATATACAAGGCTCTCAACCAGAACTTGCTATATATAAGCTTGATTTTTTTCCCTCCTATTTCATATGACCTTCAGCTAACAACTGAAACTGCATTGTGTAGGCTTGCCTCAGTGACATCTGCGCCAGGAAAAGAATTAGTCTACACAGATACCCATGTTTTTTTTTTTATATAGGAAGTTAATTCTTTTAAAACTATGTCTTCAGAGTGCAGTCTTTGACCATCTTACCATAAAGGTATGGCCACAGTTCCACGTTTCTTTCCCCTGCAGGCAGTTTACTTGGGACGGTGCTCACTAACTGTACTAATAGCTCTGCAAATATTAACGCTCATGTGTTGTATAATAATTACCAAAGGAGGAAAAATGTTGTCTTCAAACACTGAATAAAAATTGAAAAGATGGGAGAGTATGCTGATGAATGAGCCAGAAACAATAAGCTGTTCCCTCTGACTCAGTATTTCCTAGTTTCACACAAAATTCTTCCCCCTTCTGTCTTGCTTGTGTGTCAGCTGCAGGTTAAAGAAATGGCATAGGTAATCATTGCCACCCCTCCTGTTCCCTGTCTATGACAATACACAGGCATTGCTAAAGAACACTCAAGAAAACAGTAGATCTGCAACTCCTGGAAAACTTCTGTGATTCAGTGATCTTTATAAATTTTACATAGTTGCAACAGTATTTCATGTTTTGTGCAACTGTCTGTCACAACATTGCTTCCTCCCCTTCTGAGTCCTGAGAGACCTCAACCTTTGTTGAAAATACTCATGTCTTACCTCAAGTAAGACATTCAAAATACTATACAGCAGTTTTTAAAATAAATGAAAGAACACAAGCCCCATACTTTTCCTGGTAAATTAATATAAATTTAACTAAGATCCCATGAAATTAATTCCTTGAATCATTAATCTATGTGGAGATGCTATAGTCTTCCACAAGCTTTTAAAGTCAATGGTGGTTTTTGCCCATTGTTTTAGAGTAGAAGCTGCCTGCAGCATATGCCATGACAACTGATGTTGTGGGTAGAGGGGAGATAGTCTCTTGCAAAGACCAAAGTAATGGTTATGACCTTCTAGTACAACCTTCTGTAAATCCTTCTCTATAGGTTGCAGCACATCCCTGAGCAAATGGATCTCTGAACTACAGCTTAAGAACAAATACCAGTCTGGGTTATAAAATTTAAGAATAACAGAAAATCCTTCATAATACTTGCTAAGTGGTTCCAGTGTTTCATTACTTCACTCTTGAAAATAAGGGTTTGTCTCATTTTGGGTTTTGTAATTATGGTTTGCAACTAAATCCCTTGTTATATATTAGCAGACAGTGTTGTTCACATCCCAGCCAAGGCCCCTAGATGCCAGCTGGAATACTAACAAACAAAAAAAAGGTGTACATTGGAAGCACTGGGCAAGATGTCATGCAAAATATACCAAGGAGCAGCTTATCATATTTTGCTTATCAGTCAACACTGCGAGTGTGGACAACTACCACTAATGGGGAGTCACAAAAAAGACAAATCTATTTAATTGTGTCTGTGGGGACTGACTGACTGGCAACACGTCACTATGGAACTTTTCGTGTGCTTCAGCCAGCTTTATTATTAGCTTTTGCAATTCTATCTTGCAACACCAGCAGTTTTTCTTGACGCACTAGTTACCAACATGTAGTAAGGAACGAGGATCCAGATGCCATGTTTTAAAGGACTGTTTCTGCTTGACAGGGAGTAAAACTTTGAGAGACGAAGCAAACCCCTTTGGGGTCACTAACGTTTTTCAAAAGGTGCCATAGCTATAGTGGCTGAGTTATGAGTTCCTCCTCGACAACATTTGCTCTAAAGAGAAAACGCCTAGCGGACATCCCGGTTTGGCACATGTCAAGCGCTCATCCTCCACGGGAGGATCCCACCTCAACGCAGCAGTGCCGCCAGCCGCACCAGGAAAGCCGTCCGGGCCGGTAAGCGTTTTCTTTCCGCTCTCCTCCATTACTAGAGAAACTGGTTTTGCCTCAGAGAACGATGCCACAAGACACAAATGATCGCACACGTTGCCTCTCGACCAGCACCCCAGGCTGCCCTCAGGAGCCCCCCCCCCCAGCCTTCCCGCGTTAGCTGCCGCCCCTCTGCGAGGAGGGCGGGGGGAAAGGGGGAGCTTGCTGCGCACCGCCCCTGACGTGACCCGCGCCGCTCCCCCTCCCCCACCCGCGGGCGCTGTCCCACTTCCTGCGCGCCCCGGCCCCGCCCCCTTGCCTCTCCGCCCCCGCCGCGCCCCGGGCGCTGGTTGGCTGCGGGCTGGCAACGCGCGCGGCAGCGCCCCCCGCCCGCCCGCCTCCGCCCCGCCCCCCCCCCCGCCGGCTTCAGCCCGGCACCCACGCGCCGCTGGCCGCAAGCTGCCAGGGGCAGTGCCAGTGCGGCCGTTATCCGCTCGCTCAGGGACCAACGGGTGACTGAGCGGGGCTCATGGCCGTGTCGGACCGGATGGTGCTGGGGCCACTGGTGGGCTCTATCGATCAGGGTACCAGCTCCACTCGCTTCCTGGTGAGCACGTCGTGGGTCTTGGGGCGGCCCCGGGCTCTGAGGCGGGCGGGGGCAGGTGGCGGCCCCGCGGCTGTGGGTGCCGCTGCTCCCGCTCCTTCATTCTCCCGCACCGTCGCGGGTCCCTTCGGCCTCTGCTGTGCCCTTGGGGAAGGGCAGGGGGAGCGGGCCATGCAGGGCCGTGCTGCCGCTGCCCCGGTTCCCGTCTCTTGCCCTGAGCCGACATCTCGCTGCCCTCCGGCGGGCCGGGGCTACCGCGCTGTGAGAGAACCGGCAGAGTGGGGAGTAGCGGGCCGAGCCGCGGAGAATCCGAAAGGAGGGTGGAGCGGGCCGGGCTGCGGTGCAGGTGGTGCCCGCCCGGCCACAGAGCAAGCTGAGGGCCAGCATTTCTGGCTACAGCGTGAGAGGGCTGCAAAATCCTGTTACTGTCTGTGTTTTAAAACTGACGAGCATCTCACTCTGAATGAAATCAAATGGAGAAGGTGCTCGGGAGCTGGGGACATCGATCCGTGTGGGTTCAGTGACTATGATTAGCTGCTGTTCAAGCAATCCAGTGACTCTGCTGTGTTCCCCTCTAAAACCTACTTGGGCCTGTTGGAGTGACTGCTGCAGTTCTGGATGCTACTGTCCTAGTGGCAATGCATCCTCTACACTGTAGATGTTCAGGTGTCTGAACTTGTACACCTTATGAAGGGGTAGGCCTGTTTAAACACTGGAGCAAGATAGCTGGTTTAAGATTGGGGAAATTAATGCTTAAATCATATATATGTTTGAGCCCTTTTTTTTAAAAAAAGGATATAGTTATTTCCATATTATGCAATAGACAGTAAATAATGATGTTATTATATATTAAATTTACTATGTAAACTTCCTCCTTGCAAATCTCTACAAATATTCTGCTACCTAGTCAGTAAGTCACAATAATTTAACTTCGATCCCAATGATAACTTCCGCTGTGGAAATGGAATGGAGATAATGACTCAATACAAAATGTCAAATGTGCACAATGTTGAACTGGGAAGATGAATGTTTTGGCTTGCCCTTGCTTTTTTGCTTGTTTTTCTTTTTCTTTTTTTTTCTTTTTTTCAATGCTTCCCTCGTGGAATTTTCTTTCATGAAGAAGAAGATTAGGATATCTTCTTGACCCTTGTTACCATTATTACTCAATATCATGACCTTCATGGGATCATCAAGTGACAAAACACAGAGCTAGGAGTGGAGAGAAACTCCAGACTGATAAATGACACCAGTGGGCTATTTTGAATGCCAGTCATAAGTCCTTTACGCAGAAGAATTTGGAAAAGTTCCTTGTAACACCTGAAGATAGATTCTGTCTACTTTATGTATATGCCAAGTTAACTTTTTTGTTAGCCTAAAAGGACAACATTAATAAGAACTAAAAGAGATGCTGCAAGCTTTAAATTTATACTCAAATTCTTTTTGCAAGTATTTTTACAAGTTCATCTAACAAAGAATTTCTTATACTAGATGCATTCATTGATGATATGTATACAGTCAAGGGGTTTTTTCTGCTTAGATGAAATATGTTTCATCTGTGTGAGGATTCATATGCTCGCACAAATAAATAAGAGGCCATACTTCTTCCCTGAATCTTTTTTAAAGAGTTTTTGTGTCTGTCACTCTTCAATTCTTCTTGTATCTATCTCAGTTTCTCCCAATTTATTTCAAAATACGTTTAATACATTGTCTTAAATTTAGGAGTATGATCAAGCTATGATAAAGGCATGTGTTCTTGAGCAAAAAAAAGATAAACTATCACTGGAATGAAATCAGAACATGGGGTAGGGGGGAAGAAGACAGGAGTCTGGTACAAGGCAGGTCAGTCATTCACATAGTAACACATGTATGTGGAGAGTCCTGTGCTGGAAAGAGATTGCCACAGTTAGAAGAAAGTATTTGCTTTGAAATATTTTAAGCCAAAATGTAACACAGTGTTCTTTTTTTCCTGAGTTGTTTCCTTATTGCCTCTTATTACCTCTCAGTCTTTTACTGTGTTAGTTCTTTTGCATGTCTTTCTCACTGATCTTTATCTTTTTTTTCCTCTGGTGCCTCCAACAATTTTCATCTCCACTAAATTACCCGTCAAAATCAAATTGTTGATTACTTTGCACATGTCTGTTCAGTAGTACAGTGCAACAGTTACCTAGTTTTTAAAGCTGGACGACATAAGATTTTGACAGGTTAAAAATGTCTGGGTGAAAAACTGTCTCATCCTCTGGGGCTAAAGGGTAGTGTCAACAGTTCAGAGCCTAAATTTCCAGTTACAAGTGGCAAATTTACAAGTGGTATTTCTCAGCACTCATAGAGAGGGCTGGTACCCCATAGTATTTTCATCAATGGTCTGGTTGGAATGTTGTCTCAAGTTTGCAGATGACCACAGACCAAGGAGAGGAGTTGACTGGAATTCCAGGTGGAAAAGGGGCCTGGTGGAAGCTTCACGAACTTCAACAAAGTTTAGCACTTGGGACAGAAGGCTAAGAAGGAGCTTGATGAAAGAGGAGCCAGATTCCTGCTGGACAGCAAGTTGAATATAAGTGAGCAGTGTGTCCTTGTGGTGGTAAAGATTAACCACATAAAGAAAAGTGTAGACTGCAGATTAAAGAAAGTAATTATTGCCATCTTTGTGGCACTTAGAGGTCACCATCAAGAACACTTTGTCTGGTCTTGGTCCCCTCAGAGGAAGAGCAAGCCTGAAAAACTGGGTTGTGTCCAGCAGATCACTGAGCTGCAGCACAAGGTGTGGGCATGCAAGGAGAGGTTGGGAGATCAGGGTTTGGTTCATCACAAGGAAGTCTAAGAGGGTGTCTTTTTTAGATGTGCATGGAAAAAGACAACAGGCAATGAGCACATGTTACAGCAAGGAAAATTTCAAATAGATGTAAGGAAGAGATAAAGACCAGAGGCCCGGAAGGCTTGAGGAATTTCCATCCTTGCAGATACTCAACATCTGACTAGAAAAGGCCCTGAACAACATGGTCTGACTTTAAATTTAAGCTTCCAGGGCAGAGCGTTGGGCTAGATGACCTTCAGAGATTCCGTCTGGCATTAATTATTCTGTGTATGTAGACAAGTTTTGAGAGATTTTCCTGCTTATGTGCGTGAGGCTCTATGTGCATAGATGGTAAAAAAAGCACCAGAACATAGGTGCATTTCTGCTACTTTCATTCCTTTATTTATCTTTGCCTCACTCGTGTAATACACAGAGTCACAGAATCTTAAGGGTTGGAAGGGACCTTGAAAGATCATCTAATACACATACAGTTATGCTGTAGTTTTACCTCCAGGGACCTTAATTTGGATGTTTTCTTTGCTACAGTACCTGCTTTTGCAAAATAAACTGCAAATATTTTTGACATCTCAACTTTTCTTTTAAGTTGGGTGGAATCTGTATAGGAGTCAGAGTTACCAGGGAAAGTACAGTGCTTTGAGTACCAGTACAATTGATTAAAGCTTCATATCAGGCAGGAAAATAAATTGAGTAGGCTGAACAAGTGTACCCAGATGACTACAATTGGGCCTATGCGATTCGCCAAATATTTCTGTTGAATACTTGCATCATAAAAATCTTTGACCTTTTGGAAAAAGGAAAACTTCATTGTATAGTTAACAAGAAAGGTTAAAGATATTAATTCTTAGTTTTTATCACTTAAAATACATTGTTATTTTGCTTTTTATTGCCATTATCATAAGCATAAGCACCTCTTTGAGAGGGGAGGGAGGCCTGTTCATCAGGAGCCTTCCAAGCAAGGTATTTCTAGACACTTGTTACACTGTAATTGTTCATAGTTTCTGACTGCCTGCTAATCCTGGTTAAATGCTAAAGGTTTATCTGTCATCTTTCCCTCAATTGGATTGATTTTATTGCAATTTGAGAACTCCACCTCTAAGCTTGTTTGCCTGCAAATAACAGAAACAATTATACAGCATAGACTTACAGAAATAGCTTTTCTTCAGGCAAAGTTATGTGTCAGAGCTTGAGATTCATGAAAAGTTACTTCTAAAATCTGTTTTTACTACTGTCTTTTCAGCTGTGCAGTTTCTGTTTGTCTGATACTTCTCATTCTTTGAAAACTGTATCAATTGATCTATCTGAATTCTCTTCCACTAAGATGAGAAAGATTCAGTGTAATACCATACAACTGTGCAAGTCAAGTAATACGTTAGAGACTCTATAAAGAGCTTCAAGGAAGTGATCAGCCATTGTACATGTCTGCCTGCTTACATACAGATAGGTTACTAGGTCTTTCTTCTTTCCTTCACTGAGATTCAAGGCACAAGTTCTAATTCTTTGTATAATTTGTTGGGAGTGGAAGGAGTGTTGTTTATTCCTTTCCTTTAATATCTCTGCAGAGAGTCATTACATATCATGTGGTTTTCACTGTCTTTCATCAAATCATCTCTGTTCAGGATAGCTCTACATGTCCAAATAACCTAGACAATCCTTTTGTGCCCGATACAATTAGGATAAAACCGTCTTAGACTTTCTTCCCCCCTTACAAAAAGTGAGAAATGGTATCGTAAACTGGAAACGGTTCTTAATGAGTATGAAAGGAATGAAAGCAGTGGCAGAAATACACTTCAAAGCTGTTTCAACAGGAATGTATTGACCTCATCTGAATTACTTATACTTATTGTCACCTGTTTCACCACTGTCAGAGAGAAAAGAGGACCATTTGGAGATTCTTTGTCATCTTTTTGTTTTCTTTCTTTATCATCTGCTACTTTAAATTGTAATGACTCATTTATGTTTGGTATCCTTTTGTGTATCAGAATTCCATTTATCATGGTAGAACATGGTATTGTTCTCAATGTAACTTTTTAATCCCTTGCACTGAGGTACAAGGCATTTGATGAGAATGTCAGAAGCTTGTTTTGTTTGTGAAACAAACTTGTAGGAAAGTGTGTTTAGCTAGTTCTTCTCTATGGGCATGAAAAAAATCTATGCATTGGTAGTGTTATTGCTTCTGTTGAGAATTTACTACTGTTAGAACAGCTTGCTTAGAAGAGGGCAAAAAGTCTTACCATGCTAGAGCTTCACTTTTATCTGGGGGTCACACACTCCAAGTTCATTCCATGACCTTATCTTATTGAATCTATATTTATTTCCTGCTAACAGTAAGAATCCCTGTGCACTGCCTTCTGTTTCAAGGAATACTGAATGATTAATGGTGAAGTGATATTTAACACTGTTGGTAGGTCAGATACATACAGGTTCAATAAAAAGTCTGCTTCTGTGTTACAAAAACATAGTAAACTTTTACTATGCTTTTGTTAGAAAGGCAATGTCAAAAAAAAAAAGTAAAAAAAAATCTTGCTGCATACATGCAAAACTTAATCTCTCCTGTTAACTATGTTGTGCAGCATTTTAAGACCTGGATCCTGTTACACTAATTCTTACCCCTTGGGTTAGCTTCATATCAAGGCTAAGATGGTAGATGAAACACAGATTAAATAAATGTGGTGAGAAGAATACAGTGATGCTTTTTCTATATTATCATTCCAGCTGATATCAGAAAAGAATGAACATGTACCTTTTAAGAATTCTTTTCTGGGCAGTGGAGGACAAAAAAAATTGCTTTTGGGTTTTTTTCACAGATGTTGGTTGTGCTGTTTCTACTGTTGGAAGTTTTCAAGAGGTGTCTAGAAAAAGTCCATGAGAAACCTAGTCTAATCTCATAGCTGCCCCTGCTTTGACCAGGAGATTATACTAGAGATCTCTTAAGGTCCCTTTCAGCCTGAATTATTCTGTGATTCTAATATATAACTGGAATGTTTCTGAACTTCAAATTTTCACTCTAAAGATACACTTTAAGGTTTCAAAGAAACCAGAGAATCAGAACTTCATCTGCCGTTTGTCAGAATTATTCTAATAGTTGCAGAGTAATCTATACTATTGAAATTAAATAAAGAATTTCTAGATTAAAAACAAAAGAAAAATTAAAAAATGTGGAATCAGAAGAGGTGTTGCCAAAGAATTCTAGAAAAGGTTCAATTGTATCCTAGAGATTCGATAGATATGACTGAATTTTGTACGCTTGGCACAAGAGATTTCTACATCTGACCCTCTTCTGCTTGCCAGAAAGAGACAGGATCATGTCCTACTGATGTATTCTACAGTTCAATTGAGTCTACTGTAAGATTTTACTTTCTAGGTCTCTGAATGTTTTCCATTTGAAAGATTCTGTGTGATGCTAGCAAGGGAGACATTTTCACAGAATGTTGTTATTGCCTGGGCAGTTATGCTAGCTTACTCATTGTACAATTAAGTTGGATATTTTAGTGGTTGTCTTCTTAGCTTGGCCGCAGTAGATTACATTTGGAAAGAGGCCACTAACAGTAAAGACTGCTGTGTATTCTAGCTGAGCTCCTGCAAAGCAGAGCCTCTAACTTGTGATTTCATAAGAATGGTCGCTAATATAGTCCTGGGGATTCTCTACTCGGCTGTTTTTTGTTCTAGTAAATCCAAATCTTCATCACTTTTCTGTGTGTTCTCTTTTTAAACATATTGTGTTGCTGATGACTTTTGTTTCTTGTCAGATTGTTTATGAGCTCTATATTCCTTGTTTGTTTTGAAACAAGCTGTGTTCTTTTGTCATAGTTTGGTTCCTTCTGTGGTTTCTAAACTACACATGATTGTCTCTTTAAATCATTCTTCCTAAAAGTGAGCTAACCTAAGAAAATGTGTAGGTCTGACATTAACATATCAAAGCAGGAACTAAAGACATGTCATTATGATCAGCAGTGGGTATTTTACTGAGATATATGTTCTACAAGGTATATTTGTGCAACCTCAACAAGAAAAAATGTAGCTATTTCCTAATCGATCGAGGCGGGCAAAAAAAGCAGTTACAGTTGACAGCAAAGCTTACCAAAATATTCTTTTATTTCCTTAATTACAAAAATTAATATATCTGAAGCCACATTGTATGAATATTTGGGCCGATGATAGACAATGAGTATTAGTTATCAATGAACATTTCACTTATTCAAAAGAATAGATGTTAAGTTATTGTTGTTTAAGCTTCTATGTTCATAGAAAATGTCATTGTGTCATTTGTTGGCAGGTTTTTAATGCAAAGACAGCAGAGCTCTTGAGTCACCATCAAGTTGAAATACAACAGGAATTCCCTAAAGAAGGGTATGAATTTTCTGGTTTTTTTTTTACTTTGTGTACATTTTGGTAGAACTTATGTATTTTTAGCTATAAATGGTCAAACCTTACATTGATTAGTGATTATTAAGAACATAGTGTCTGCTATAAAAGGCTGGGTAGTAGCAAAAATGACATAAAAGAACCTCACATTGAGTGTCTGGTATGTACTCTTGAGTTAAAGAATCACAGAATCGTTTAGGTCAGAAAAGACCTTTAACACCATTAAGTCCAACTGTTAACCAAGCACTGCCACGTTCACCATTAAACCATGACTCTTTAAGTGCTAAATTTACATGTGTTTTCAATATCTCCAGTAAACTAAAAATAAATAATGTTTTTCTTTGACCACTCGTAAATGTATTTAAAGTTTAAAATTTGAAGTTTAAAAGTAATTTTTAAATTAGACAGTCCATTTAAAGTGGTAAAGCTGGTAATTTACAGTTTAATCATAGTCTTCAGCTTAGGTCATGGAAATTGTTTAGTTTATTCCCTGAGATGTTTTGTTCTTTTATTCTTAGCTGACTTATCATTTGCTGCTAAAGACCTCTATATAGAATAAAGAAAAAGAAAATTGTTTTCTACAGGTGGTTTTGTTATGAAAATATAGCTTACTTAAAAAAGATTTGAAATAAACGTTTGCTAGATATGTAAAACATCCATGTAGTTATGATTGTGTCAAAATGCTCATCTTGGTTCTCAGACTAGAATTTCTGTTTTGCCCTAAATGTAAATTTTTGTCTTTTGATTAACTGATGTTTACTGTTTTTTAAAGATGGGTGGAACAAGATCCAAAGGAAATATTAAGGTCTGTTCATGAATGTATGGAAAGGACCTGTGAGAAACTGCAACAACTGAACATAGACATCACTAACATCAAAGGTATTTCTAGGACGTAAGGGTAACTAAAGACTGAGCAATCAGATTTTTTTATAGTTTTTAAGTTAATAAATAGAAAGATGGTGGCATGTGCTGGCTTCAAAGAAAATGTTAAATTAGAATTGTGGGCAATTTATTTGGGAGGAATAATAAGGAAAAAATGTCCTTCATGTATATTAGCAATGCAAAATCTACAAAGTAGATGACCCAATCTTGCAAAATAACAGAATGATGATCCAAACACTTGATAAAGAAATTCTGAAATTTAAATTACAACTTACTGGGAAAAACTAGTTTCCCTGTCGTTGTTTCTGTCTCAGTTTGCGGGGGAGGAAAAAAAGAGATTTAGAACACCTAGGTTAAGCTTTTTTAGAAGTAATATTTCTAGGTTATAACATTAAAAAGTTGGAAGCTTTTTATTTCCCGTTTACTTTCCCCTTCACCATACCTGTTCCTCCCTCCTCTCCACCTCTTCTTCCCCTCCCTCACCCCACCCCAAAAGGGGAAAACAAACATTCTGAAAACAATATTTATTTTTGTTTTATCCTGAAGCCATTGGAGTCAGCAATCAGAGAGAAACAACAGTGGTTTGGGACAAGACAACTGGAGAACCTCTTTATAATGCTATTGGTAACTACTATACTTTCTGAATATTTTATATTATAAAATTATCATGTTCTAGAAAAAGGCTTTCAAAGTTTTCTATGCAGATCATATTGTGACATAGCCTACTAGCTACTTTGATTTATTTTTTTATATCTGTCTCATAATCTGTGTGTCTGTATGCACCAGTGCAATGAAAAAAAAAAAAAAAAACAACCAAACTCAGTTCTGTTAAAATTATTACTTAATAAATTGCTTTACGGACTTTTAAGAAAAAAATGTTCCTCAGGTGTTTCGTACATTCCTACATGTAAGGAAGTTCTTACTTATACCCAAACACTTCATTTTAAATGAGGGAGCTTGCTAGATTTTCAAGATGCTTTTGTTTTAACTTTCAAGGAAAAACATATTAAGTACTTAGTTTTATTTCTAACTTAGATAAGCTTTTCAAATTATGTCTTCTGAGGAATGTCTCAATTTGTTCTTTTAGTGCCACATTTAGTTTAGCATAGTATCACTGAAAAAACAAGACTTTTCTGTATTCAAATATATGTTGTTAACAGCTTTGTCTTAAGCCAACTGTACCTTGATAACTCTGACATGGCACTTTAGTTCAAAGTTTTCAAAGGAATGGTAAATAATCAACCTGTTATTTGTTTTAACCTCTTAGCTTAATGACAGTCATTTGCTATAAACAAAGTAGTATTAGTCATTTGCTTATGCTCTGGCAGAGAGAAGTATATATCTCATGTGGAAAATCCTGTTTGATTTCTCACATTGTTCTTCTAAATCATAAGTGTTTAACCATTTTGAATTTTTGCAACAGTGCATTTTAAATTCAGTGGCAATAGAATATTCTTTCAACTATACAAAAAGCTAAAGATGAAGACAGGAATTTACTGACAAGAGCTCTAAGTTTTGTAAGAGAAGCTTGTATGTGTCACTTTTCGTGTATTAAACTGGTTGATCAGTTACCTTTATTCATATTTTTAGTATGGCTTGACCTGAGAACCCAGTCAACAGTTGAACGGCTTCTTAAAAGAATTCCAGGAAAGAACAAAGCCTTTTTTAAGGTAAGAGATATTCCAGAACATCCAAATAGCAACTGATCTCCTGTTGCTACTGGATGTAAAGTTTTGGAGATGGAGTGCTTAAAATTCCCCAAAATAAAAGTCAGTCGGTTCTAGCTTCTAGTCCTTACTTAGCTTGTCAAATAATAAAAAAGATTCATAATACTATACACCACTCTGAGACTGGAAAATGTTTATTATCCTCAAAATAAGTGGTTAACACTCCTTACATATCTCAGTAGAAAAATTAAATGAGTAATCATTAGTGAGACTTGATCATGTGCTACCTATCCAATGCTAAGTAGACATCACACACAAAAATTAAGAGCAAAACTGTTTTGAAATTAATTTATTCTTTCTCATCTTATGCATTAATAATGAAGTTAATTGCAACCAATCTGAGAACTTGGAAGACAGTTTATAAGGAGCAAATTAATTCTTTTTTTTAATGCAGGTGTATATATAACAATTTGGAAAAGAAATTCTCACCAAAGAAAGTGTCATAATTACTTGATTTATATATTCTTTGATTGTATGAATATCATGCATTTCATATATATTTTTTATAATCTTTTTCCTGTAGGCAGGAAAGGGATGTCAAGAGCATGTACAATCATTTGAGTTGAGGTTCCAGTAGAATACAAATTCCATCTTTACTGTGTCATCCCGCCCATTTTTGTTGTCGTCAATTGCTGTTTTGTCATATGGAGATACCCTAGATAATATGAGACTTCTGCAAACAACTATTTCCACATAAATGGTCTTTGAACTGTATTTAGATCAACTTTGATCTTTGTCCATTAATGCACTGGTCATTTGTTTTTGGTATTTTCTGACTTCTGTATTGTAAGCTTACTACTTATTTCAATAACAAGTTTGTGTAATTTCTCTGAGTTTTGTATCTGTTTTTTTCCACTTACTATTACCATTTTTCTGTATAACTAAAGTATTCATGGAAAAGATACTTGCACAGTGTTTAAAGGATATTGTTTGTTTTACAGTTTAGAACTGGTCTTCCACTTAGCACTTACTTTAGTGCAGTGAAACTTCGATGGCTTTTGGATAATGTAGAAGAGATTTGGCAAGCAGTTCATGATGGAAGAGCTATGTTTGGGACTATTGATTCATGGCTTATATGGGTATGTATTTGTGAGTTTATTACTCTTTTTAAAATGAAATTTGATGTGATGCAAATTCCCATGGAAAGTACTGTGGCATATGATGCCCACTGATCACACAGTGATGTCAATATAAGCTACTAAAGGAATTCCATTGAAGTTTCTTAAAAGGTGGACTTTTACCAGCTCTATATCACTATATTTTTTTGTAAATACTTAGGTATAGTTTACTGTTTACAAGTTGCTGTAAGATTTTACTCATGCTTTTGGAAAAAGTCTTAGACTTTAGAAAGGTGTGTTAGACACTTTTGCAATACAAGAATCTAGGAGTTACTATCATACCTCTCTCATACCTCTGTTTCACTCTAACAGGTCTACCTCTTTAATTGTTGCAAAAATATCAGAATACCCAGTCCCAAGATGGAGGCTTTGTGAATTTAGAAATGTTTTTTGTAATTTGTTGAAGTAAACCCATATCTTCTCTTGACGACTGCTGGTGATGTTTTCCTTTGTTCAGTGTTTGACAGGTGGAAAGAATGGAGGTGTTCACTGTACAGATGTAACCAATGCCAGTAGAACAATGTTGTTCAACATTCATTCCTTGGAATGGGATCCTGAGCTCTGCGAGTAAGCTCAGTTTTTCAGTAATACTGTTATTTAAGCAGATTCTGTGTGATGTGTGAAGAAACTCATTTAAATAAGACACTTTTACTAGACTACAATCAGAAATTACTGTTCTATTTGTTGTCAACATTAGTTATTAAGATTCATTGTTCTCCACATGTCCAAATTACAACTGTCTGGATTAATTAAAAGTAGGATTTTTTTGTGCAGGTGGAAGACTGGTTCATGGAAACAATGACATTTAATAGTTCCTTTATTCCTTCATCAAGTTTGCAAGGCAGTTACAATGATATTATCTCTATTTTAAATTTAATTGCATTGACAACAATATTATAAAGGCATTGCTGGAAGAGGAATGGCTTCCCACATGAAAGAGTTGCATTTGTCTTTAAAATATTCAAACATATGCCTTTTTACTCCATAATTCAGCAGCACATACTGTAACAAGTGGAAAAACATATAGTGATGGATTAAACCCTGAAAATCAAAATTCCTTTTGTTTTTTTTCCTTACAGCTTAATCTTATTGAAGAAAATAAGTACAAAATGCTTTCTGATTTAGCACTGACCATATATATAAATTATTTTGTCGTGTCTTCAGGTTCTTTGATATTCCTATGGAAATACTTCCAAAAGTACGAAGCTCCTCTGAGATTTATGGCTTGATGGTATGTTTTCTTGGATGTATATGTGAAGCTAATATTGTAAAAATATAAATAGATTGATATAGATTTGACAGAATTTCCACAGAGTAAGATTAATGGATTTTTCTAGTCAAGTATTGTTTGATTTATGGACGGTATGTCCTTATCTACTGCTGTATAATATTATATGAAGTTGAATATTTGTTCTTTTCTCTTCTAAGTGTCAAATAAATAGAAAAAACAAGATGGGAGAGTTTTTTGATAGGGATAAAAATTTAATTTTTTGTCACAGTTACTTATTGATTTAGAAACCACTCATCAGAATGCAATGTATAATTACTAAATTAAATGAAAGAGATTGCTGTTACTAAATTACAATATTTTTACTTTTTGTTAAATTTAAAAGAAGAAATGAAAGTTGCTATGGATGTCTTCATGATCTAAGAAGACTGGACAAGACATGTAATATCTTATTTCTGCATAACTGAATGCAAGATTAGTCAATTTCTGTGAACTGGAAAATCACAAGTGACACCTGCAATTGCCTTCATTCTGTTAAATAAACTTCTCTTGATGTGTGTATTTACATGATACTCAGTAAAAAAAAAATGTTTTGGAATATTGTGATGTCTTTTTAATCATACTCTTCCAATCTAGCTGTGCATATTACTTAGGAGTGAATAATTAATTGTTACCATGGAGCCAAGGTTTCAAGTTTACACTGATGCAGCACCAACTCTTCTTATTCAGTGGCATATAATTTATTAGCTTCAGAATTAGATAAACTGAGTTTATGATATTTGCATTCTTTTTTCCTATCAGTTTGTCATAATTTTTACAAAGAACGTTACAAGCATTTTGTAATTAAAACAAGTTATGAGATTTTTATTTAAAATATAACTCACACTTCCTTGAAATGTAAGTTTTTTTGCTATTCTGTTAATGGAAATGCCTCTAGAAGTTATTGCTGACTTTTATTTATGTGAAGGCTTAATGACAGTGAATTGTATTAAGCTGAATGAGTGAGGTAAAATGGAAAAAGATTCTATCTGGCAACTGAAACACAATGGCTGGTTGCTTTAAATGTGAACTTTGTTTCTTTTCCCCTTTCCTTCCATTTTTTTTTTTCTTCTTCCTCCTTTTGCTGACTATAGAAAATCTGTCCTAGCCTGGTGAGTAGAGGCTTCCCTTAGGCTGATCATCTATATCTTGTCCATTCTGTTCAGATACTGTGCATTTCCACTGATTTAAGGATTAACAAAGGCACACTTTCTAGACAAATATATCTGTCGAATATTTCTGAATTTCAGATATTACAATTACATTTTATGCCAAAGCTGCTTCTGAAATGTAGTCTTGATGTATGCCTTAGTTTGCAAGCTGTTGAATATGTCTTTTTACAGTGAAGTAAAAAAATACAGTTACTGGATAATAAATGTTGGCTGTCTCATTTTAGAAATGAGAAAAGCATGTTATTCTATCTACAGATCTTCATTCCATGAGAGTGAAATGTCAGATTCACTGGGGTTTTATTGCATTTATAAATTCAGTTACCTTAGATCTAGTTAATTAAAATGAAAATTAAAGAAAAAAAGATTCAGATTGGAAATGCACTTGCATGGCTTCGCTGAAAATGCACTTGCAACTTCACAAAGAAACATTTTAAAGAAGTAAAAATTGTTAGGATATAGATTTCTTATGATACCTGTTGCAAGAATGCAAGTGAAAAAGTGCATGGTAACGTTTGGAGGAAATTCTGTATGAGGCTTAAAATGCTGTAAAGGTGAGGCATCTGTCTTTGCTTAGTGTGTCACCACTGTCACTTTTTTTTTAGTAATTTTTCTATTTGCACTTTTGCATTTTACACTTGACACTGACTGCACAGATTGCACTAGACCTGATTTTCTGTACTCTATGATTTCAGCAAAATTTGTGTTAAGAATTGTTGAGGTGATGCAAAGTATACCTGTACATTTCCTGCTCTGTATTTTTTTCATGTTTTAGTCATGAACTGCATTAAGCTTAAGCCCAATGTCTACCTGAACTGAGTCATGTTGCCTACGTGACGCTGCTTTGTTTTCCTTTGAGCATTACAAGTTTAGCTTCTTTTTCATTGCATTAAATTGTAGTCGTGGAAAACTAATATGGAACTTCTCTTTCTCCTTTTGCACAGAAATCTGGAGCTTTGACAGGTGTACCAATTTCCGGGGTAAGTCCTTCTCAGATTCTGTCATGAGAATTGGATACTGCATTAATGTATCTTTACTGGGAAAAAGCTTTAAGATGGGTGAATCCTGTTGATTTTTTTTTTTTTTTTACATCATTCTGACCATGAAACTGAGTTATTAATTGGCTGGATTCTTCATTATTAAGGTCTGGATGTGGAAATACAGCTCACAGCTTTAATGCATATGTGTAGTGCCATTGGAAACTTGAATCTTTAAGTAAATGTTAAAAAGTAAAATGATTTGTAATGTTAAAAAAAATATAAAATAGGAGCAAGCTCTGCTTTGTATATAAAAGGAATTCCATATATACGTAATCCTGAAATGTTGGGCACATTCTCAGCTTTTTCCAGTACAATATGCATAAAGATAGTAAATTTTCATTGTGATTTCTTTAAATTGTTCACTATAAGTAGTGCAACACACTCCATTTGCAGTTCTTATAAAGGAAAGAGTATTAAAAAGCACAGGTTGTCTCTGTAGATTTATCCTCACTTTCAGTTACCTGCATGTTTCTAAAAGATTAGAGTTATAGTTAAGTATATCTGTTGACATTCCTTATTCATGCATGTGATTCATGTAGAGACATTTGCCAGAGTAAAATATCTCCTTTCAGTGCTTGGGTGACCAGTCTGCTGCTCTCGTTGGGCAAATGTGTTTTCAAGATGGGCAGGCAAAAAATACGTAAGTTATTATCAAAGCTGTAAAATAAACGTGTTCTTCGGATTTGAATTTATTATTATCTTCTCTTTCAATCTGCCAAATGCATTTGTAGGTACCATCAAACTACAGCTGTATCTTTTAACTGTGTTGATCTACAGTGTCCTGACTTTTATTTAAAATAGTGAAGATATTAAAGTTACATGGTTTGTGAGGTATATATTGGAACAAAGTCACTGTGAGACACTGGCTCTGTGCTTGTCATTTTAAAACTCTTCAAAACAGATAAAAACAGTTGCAGTCTCATTTCATTTGTGACCTAAAGTTAAACAGACTGTGTGAGTTAGATTGCATAGATTTGAATACCAAAAACCCACAACATTGCTAGCTGCGAAAGTTAGTTTCAGTTGCAGTGCTTAGTTTTTCTTCTGTGTCAGGCTCAGTGTGGAGAATTTTACTTTGTTTTTGTCTATTTCTGAGCCTCTTAACATCCGTTGTTTAAAATAGCTAATCAGTTAAATCAGACAACTGGTGTAATCAGACATTCATTCGAGGAAAATCTCTGCTTAAATGACTTACTATTCCATTTAAAACTATGTGCTTAACTGAGCATGTAGGTACATAGACAATATGGGACTTTCTCAGATTTAATTACACATTAATCTGTACTTGTGCTAATGGAACTTTTTATCTTTTATACACAAATTTAATGGTTAGTGGCTTTGTATTTTAGTAAAACAAACATGGTTCTAATTCATATTTTGACCAAGAATTTTTATAATAAATACTTTTGTAACACAAGAGACCGTTCAAAGAAAAAACACCTAAACCAAAAGGTTGTTTTTTTTTTTAACCTATTTGTATTATTGCTTTATGTTTTTTGTCTCCAAGTATAACCAAAAACTATCTTAGTACTTACTACTTACTTACTACTCTAAGCAATTAATTTTCAGGATATTAAAAAGGTAAGGAACTTCTATTAAGCTGTGTCCTCGTGTGCGTGTATACACACATATATGTATGTGGTTTCTCATTAAAAGACATGCCATTTTTAGAGATTTTTGTGTGACAGGAACATATTTTCTTAAATTTTCCCCTTTAAAAACTTGAATTTAATGTTGTGAAATGTTTATTTTATTAAGTACCTTTCATAATCAGCTTAAATTGAAGTAGGTAAACACTTAATTTTCAACTGTTTCTGCTTCTTGATCAAGTACTATACAAGAAATAGCCAGAGAAAGGTGTGGAACTAGATTTTTCAGCTGCAGGCTGTTTTTAAATCAGCTATTCAAGGATGGTTTTATCCTCAATTAATGGTAACATAATCTTCAAGGAGCAAAAAGTCACGTCTTGATTGTCCACAGCAGTGTAAGGGATTAGTGAATTGCAGTAACAAGTTATCTTTTAAATATCCTGGGTATGACTTTCCTTTACTTTCCTGCTAGGTATGGAACAGGATGTTTCTTGCTGTGCAATACAGGTCAGAAGGTAAGTTGCATTTCTGAGTTGTTCATTTTCTTTTTAAAATCTTTATCTACATTCTTGAGTACAACTATATATATTAGCTTTTCTTAAACTTGTAAACAACAATTATATTACTAGACATAAGGAAAAGCACATACTGAAGAGTGCAAGAACAAAAAGTAATAATTTGTTCAAGATGTTTCAGTAAGACTCCATTTCCTAGCTCCTCAAGTTTCCAAAAGTAACTTGCCTGGCAAGTTTCTTGCCCTTTCCTTGTATATGTTTCTTAACTTCACCTAGAAGTGCTGAGCATTGTGTTACTTAACCATATGCATTTGGCCTTCTCTTGGCTATTTTATTTCTTTAATACATTTTCTCCCATTATTCCATTGTAGTTAAATAAATAATGCAAAGTTTGGCTTCCTTCTTATTTACATCTACTTCTAAAGACCTCCAGTTCTTTGCTATAAGGAGGCTGAAAAGATCTGAGGTAGTTTGCAGAAGCAAGAACACCAGAGACCTGACAGTTCCATCTTAGGTGTTTATTCAGGGTGATTAGTAATTTGTTTTCTTTAATCTTTCAATATTTCTTTTTTTTCCAGTGAAGATTTTGTCTCATGTTTATTATTGTTTGAATATTTTTATACCAATATTTTCTGCCTTAGTTCATGCTTTACCTTTTCTTTCCCCTTTCACCATTTAGTCGGTATTTTCTGAGCACGGTCTTCTAACCACAATAGCTTACAAACTGGGCAGAGACAAACCTGTTTGTTATGCACTAGAGGTACGTCCAGTTATTTCCTCCTTTTTGTAGCAATACATGTTCTTATTTATTTCTGTTTTTCTAGTATCCTTATGGTATCTACAGTTGCATGGAAATAAAAATAGCTTAGTTTTCTAGCCCATGTGCCTCAAGGCTTATGTGTGGTTTTGGTTATCCCTATCTCTGATCTATATCATGTAATCTAATTAAAATATTTCTACATTGTATCATTTATGTTTTCAAGGCATGATGGCTTAAACCTTTTTTTTTCCTTTTACACAGTCTTTCAAAGCTTCAATAACTTTGATAAACAAAAAACCCCAATTTTTTTTTAATATTAAATTTGGGTTTAAAATAGAGGGAAACAAGTACTAGTGTTTCATTACCCTCTCATAATAAATGCCAGAACTAAGTGAGGATTTTTAGTTTCATTCCAATGGATTTTTACTTTTGACTTTTAAAAACTATAGAATCATAGAATGGTAGGGGTTGGAAGGGACCTTTAGAGATCATCTAGTCCAACCCCCCTGCAGAATCAGTCAAATTTCTGGGACAATAATCCTCTAACAATTGAGATTTTTTTTTTTTGGTTACTAGGACTTAGGTGTCTACTTCCAGAATTTAGTTCCTCAGTTTTCCACACAACTCTGTGGGCATCCAAATTCTGCAGAAAATTGGATTTTCACTTTAACTTCAGAGTTCACTGTTATAAACTTTCTTTCTGAAGCATAGATGAACTGAACACCTGTTTGACACCAAAACTTAGTTAGGAATAGCAGAATGCTTGTTCTGCCATCTCTGCTGATTAGTGGGCTTGATCTAATAGTTCTTCTCAAAACACACATACTTAATTTTCTACTACTACTGAGGATTTTTAGAAAGACATGCTGTGATCTACTTTTCTACTTTTCCCTGTGAAACAGATAAAGACAACACACAAGATTTTGTTTAATGGGAGAATAGTTTGTGGCTTACAGTACTTTACTAGGATGTAGGAGGTTGTGTTCATTTCCATTTTCTTCCATAAGGAAAGCTGACCTTGCATTTGCCATATTCTGACAAACTTTGGGACTTTCATTTTGTGCAGATGTGTGAGAGGTTTGTTTTTTCTTCCAACCATGTTCTTGAAACAAGAATTGGAGAGTGATTTGTATTTCTGAATGCTGAAAGATATGAATGTGTACTTCGTGTCTTCCTCATCTCCAAGTCTTTAATGATGTTGTCTAAAGGAATGGCTTCAACAGATGATATTAAATGCAATGAGTGTAAGTTGGAACATAAGAGGTTCCAAAGAAATACAAGGAAAAATTTCTTCATTGTGAGGGTGACGGGGCACTGGAATGGCCTGCCCAGATGGGTTGTGGAGTCTCCTTCTCTGGAGACATTCAGACCCCACCTAGATGAGTTCCTGTGTGACCTACTCTACGTGGTCCTGCTCTGGCAGGGGGATTAGACTAGATGATCTTTGGAGGTCCCTTCCAACCCTTAACATTCTGTGATTCTGTGATTTTTTTTTCCCATATCCATACTAGAATCATCTAGAGTCTTCTGGTTAACACATTTTACAGGGAAGCAAAAAATGTGGATTCAGCATTTTCTTTTAATCAAACCTGTGTCTTGTAACCTCTGCTCCTTCTATTAATGGCTTTGAATGAAAATATAATGCTGCTCCTGTTTTACCTGCAGCTTAGTCTTAATAAACTGAGACTGTCTTGTAGAAAACAGCATTTGGACTTTGAAGGGAGGTGAGAACCATTCATCTATGATATGATGGAGCTGTTTGCTGAGGCAAGAAAACAATTTTGATGGCAAATGCCTAAATTTACTGTCTGTCTGGGGATTTTATTTGGACTCTAGACATAATCAGTCTTGTTTTTTTTGAAAGCATAAGAATCTTAATTTGTCACAAAAAGAAGACTGAGGGTACTGGACCTCATAACTATATATTCAAGAGAAGACCTGAATTAGAGAGACAAGGAGTCTACTTAGGAAGTGTCATGGTAACTCCCACCGCCCAGAAGAAAGTCATGCAATGCGCACCTTTTCTGCATGGAGCCTATGTAACAGGCTGCCATTTTTACATGAGAGTCTCCAACTGCCAAGAAATTTGTAGTGTGATTGTGAACATTCTTGGAGTGCTTTAAGCTGTGACTGTAAACCTGCAATTGGTTACAGCTAGCCCTCTTCTCTAGTCTCTTCAAAATGAACATGAAGCTACCAGATGTTGTCTCCTAATGTACTGGCTTTTTTTCCTTCAGGGATCTGTTGCAATAGCTGGTGCTGTTGTTCGTTGGCTGAGGGACAATCTAGGTATTGTTCAGACTTCACAGGAAGTTGGTGAGTATTCCCAATTTGGAGCTGTTCAGTTTTTTGATTTTTCTTATCCAATGTTTTGATGTCTCTGGTGTTGAATGAAAGCTCAAAATATTCAAGTAAAGAAAAGCTGAAAAATGCATATATTTTGCCATATTTGAACAATTTATTTTGGATCAATTAAATCAGTGTTTATTGATGTATGCATTTGATACAGCATATCAATACAGTCTTTGAAACCTTTTGTCAGCTTTGTTCTGTTACAGTCTGTACTTTTTAGTAGTTTCCCTAGCAAGCCGATATTCAGGAAGATACCATGCTTACAGTGTATTTCCCTATATCACACAATATTGAATTGCCCAGAGCCAAGAGTATTTAAATCTCTATTACAGAAGCCAGAGGATATTTGATCCTAACCCTACATATTAATTCCTGTCATAAACATGAGAACCTGAGGCCCTACATATACAACGATTTATGTATAAGGCTTCACATCCATTGAATTAGGGACCTCAGTTTTCAAAGCTGCTTCTTAAAGGAATTGTGGAGGATGGTGATCTGTTTTGGATAAGAACAGAGTAATCTTTTAGCATTTGGGTAGCTGATGTTTTCTTCAGTTTTCAGCCAAACTGAAACAAGCTGGTGTATGACATTACAGAAACTAGGAGTGTCTCAGACTTTGAAAAATGAGAAAAGGTTGGACTAATGGAAGTGTGACAGTTCAAAAGTGACCAGTTTATTAGGATTTAGGATAGAAGAGCAATTACTGTCAGAAAACTTAACAGATCATGCAAAAGACTATAAGCTACTGTCGTAGCAACAGTTACTAGCCAGCTGTTGAAACACTGTGGTACCTCTTGGCTTCACAAGTCTGACTAGACCTCTGGAAGGTTTAAGTTTCAGGGACTTTGATCTTTTTAGTGTTACTGAAGTCATGTGAGACTTTGTCATCTCTTCCTGTTTCACTGAACATGTCCTTCCTTCTCCCTTCACTCCTTTTTAAAGTTAAGTCTGTATGAAAGTGTCATTTAAAAAAGACTTTTTGAATAAGTTTTCCCACTTCTTTTCTCTGTTACTGTGCTTCTCTGATCAATGCAAATAGAAGAAATTTACAATAAAAAACCCCACAACTGTCTTGTTGTAGGAAGAGCTGCACATTAGCATTACTTCCTTTGTAGTTCTAGATCTTTTACCATAATTTTTAAAATCACAACTATTTCAATATTGGGGAATTCAGCTATCCAAAGTTATTACTTGGATATTAAGAAACCTCAGATTTCCTTGTTACTGGCCTTGTGATTATGTATGTAAGCTGAGAATTTAGAACTCTAAATCTATTTTAAATTAATGGGAATTTAGTGCTTAACTCCCTTTGGTCTTGATCCAGTTTCACTTGCTTTTCTTGACTTAAATGCAAGTAAAATGTGACCTTTTGGACTGCTTTGAAGATTACATTCTTCACCCACAAGGTACCCTGTGAAAACCTTACAGAATCTGGGTCAGAATGCTGAGTACATGATTTTGGGGTTCAGTTTTCATCTTACATTTCCCACAACTCCGTGTGTCTCATCTTCCATTCATATTGTTCCAAATGGACAACTAGTTAATGAGGAGCAAAGCACCAGGGTTACTTGTATTTTCTATTTGTATGTGACTGATTATTTTTGTAGCTACATAACATATTCTGTTTTCTCCATTTAAATAATAACACCTATAAGTGTCATACATTTAAGTGTTAGTAAGTTGTAAAAAACTAAGTATACACTGTTTGTGTGTGTGCACACTAGAAAAACTGGCTGCCGAAGTTGGGACTTCTTATGGCTGCTACTTTGTGCCAGCATTTTCAGGACTGTATGCACCATACTGGGAACCCAGTGCAAGGGGGTAAGTACCTGACTGAACATTTGCAGAGAGATTTAATGGTTTTACAAATGCTATCACTATAGTACATGAAATCCTTTGTTATTTTGATGTATCTGGATATATCGTTCTCTGTGGTATCTTCAAGCAACTACTCTGTTTCTCATTTGTATTTAATCAGTTAAAACGGCAACTGCTACTGTGAGAAAAAGGATTAGCTAGCTTAGCTAGCTCTAAAAAAAAGGGAGCAAGGGACAGGGAAAACATTTGAGCTGGTTTGTGCATTTCAGATGACAAGTATGAGATAGTTCTGTCATTCTTGCCACTAACAGAGCCAGCTTTTTTTCTACACATGCTTCTAGTTTTGAAAGGATTTTCATCTCACTGAAGAGGAGGAGGTCTGCATACCTGTGAGCTGTCAGGCAACAGAAGTCGAAAGTGAAAAATTTAATGCTGATGAGTTTTTTTTGAGCTCAGTTTACCATGGCTGCAGTATTCACTATCTCAAGTGATATAGGCTACTTAATTCCTCCCCACTTCTCCCTCTCCTTCTCCATCTGCCTAGCTTTCTTTGCAGTCTACTGAACACTCTTCTCTCCTTCCAGTCCCTTTCCCTATTGTTATGACTTAATTAGTTGTTACTAGTTAAAACTACTAGTTCAAGCAATAAATCTCTATTTGTCTTTTCTACTATTGTGAGCTTGCCTACTGTTGCTGGAATCACAACGTGCCATGGAAGTCACAGAACCATAACAAATCTAAATAGAACTTTCCTAAATTAAGAAAAGAAATCTTAAAGAGTATCTAATTCCCAAGGTTTTGAGTATTTACATCTTCAGAATTTAGATGGATTTTGTACATAAGGAAGAAATGAATATTTGAATTAATGTTTTTATAGTTTTTCTGTTACAGTGCATAACTTTTTAACTGTTAGAAACTCGTTGTTGGAATGGCAACAACTAAAAATGTCCTATAATATCGTTGCACTTGCACGTATCCAGCACCAAATATAACATCATTTCTGTGTAGTATGCTACTAGTCCTCAGATGTTGAAATAGAATAAAAGGATGATTATTTGCACTGCAGTTGAGAGTACATTGACAGAATTCAGCTTACCAATGGTTAGGTGGAGCATGATTTCCATATCCAAAAGTCTCTTTCCCGGTGCAGTAGCAACCAATGATCAGAATAAATCTGAAAACAGTTTTAAGCATTTAGAGCACAGCACTAACCCATCTTAAGGCTTTTCCTTAAGAGCTGAAAATACTAGAGATTCTATTAATATTTTAATGGTAGGTGATAGTAACTTTAAAAAGAAAAAAATCAGCCTGAATCACACATTCCCTTTTCTTAAAGGAAGACTAGAATTTGTGTGTGAGTGGGTGAATATGCACCCATCTGCATTCAGACTAGCAATAAAAATGTATGGCAATGTTATTCATTGGACACTGAAATCATGTTTGTCAGGAAAACAGATGAGAGAGTTTAAATTAAAGATAAATGAACTTTTTAATTTTAAAAACAGTCCTCATTCAATGCAACTGAATGAACTTTGAGACCTAGGTCTGAAATAATAGTGTATGTCTGGTAAAGAAGTATGTCCTAACTGTTTTTTGGTTTGTTTTTTTCTCTGTTCAACAGTATTATCTGTGGCCTTACTCAGTTTACAAATAAGAACCACATCGCCTTTGCTGCACTAGAAGCTGTCTGCTTTCAAACACGAGAGGTAAAGGCAAATTAGCTCCTAAATTCATGTTAGTTAACATGGTAATAGGAACTGTAGTTCTTCAGGATGAGAGAGGATTGAAAGATATAATGAAGAATAATTGCACGCTTTATATTGTATTTGGAAGCTGTTCTTCTCTTTACACGGCGCTAATGTTGAAAAATTGTTCCTGTGGGCTTAGCTGCAATGATGTGGTTGGGTGCTACATTATTTTGAGGTGGCAATGATGCTTTTTATCAGCGCTTAAAATAAGGTGAACGTATTTTGTGAATATTTTGAAGGGCAGAACATAGAAATATTAAAATGCCAAGGCCAGTACCATAACTAAAAAGTTGCATTAGTGTAAGAGACTACATTTCATACTGTCTACTGTAACAGACAGAGATAGCTGATGTTGCTTCCAACACCCAAGAACAAAAATGAGTTAAAGCAAGCCAGCAGCAAACATACCAATGGAAATACAGGTTCCCTTCATACCCACTACATCTTGTATGCCTTAGCTGACATTCTGCTACAGCAAATCTACATTTTTACAAAGTAAACAAATCCTCCAACCAAATAAAAGGAGTCTGCTTTTAAAGCTTTGGTAACAGCCTCTGAGTCCTCAGAAAGTGATGAAGGAACTTGGAAGTAGCATAAATCTAATTCTGGTACTAGAAATCAAGGTAAAGTTACAGGGAACTGAGCTAATAGTCTGGTTTGTTGTTTACTCTTCTCTTCGCTTGTCACCCCTCCCATCCATTCTCATGTGAATGCTCAATGAACATTCCAGCAGAAAATTATCCCTCTTTTTGCTGGGCTATTTTTCTGCTGGATTAATGACCCTGGCTGTCTTGCAGAGGTGTGTAGCAAATGTCTGAAGAAGAGACAGGGCATGTGGCTGGGATTTGGAGGAACAGGAATAAAGCTCTCAGACAGAGTGCGGGTGAAGTTCACTGAACAGCCCTAATGCTTCCTCATACTTACTCAATGTGCTTTTAGCACAGTGACATGAGTGCCTGATTGGGTCTCTGGACATGCTTAAATTAATAGATTAAGTCTTAATAATACAGATAAAAAGTATACATGAAAAATGTACATATATTTTTAGTTCTGTCTTGTGAGAAACAAAGTTATTTTATTTTCATTCTAGTTAAAATGGAGGTCTTTTGTATCCTTCGGGAAACAAATTTTCTGTTAATTGAAGTTTTTGCTTGGTTTATTGTGCCATACAGTCCTCCTAAGTCTCCATTCCTTTTTATCCAAAAAGCTGCTTCTTTGTGCAGACAGATGTCACTTTTCATACTTTTCCTTCCAGAAAAATAGCAATTTTTCAATTCAAAGACCTGTACAATGCCGTCATTAGACAAAATTTAACGTACCTTGCTCTTCATTCAACCTCAGAACAACAGAGATAGGAACGGCATGATCATGATTTGTTTTGTTTCTTCATCCCTTCCTGATTTCTAGCATTCTTTTCATTTTTTTAATCTCTACTGAGTGCACAAAATGATTCAAGATGCTCTTTGCATAGTGGTAAACAAAGCCAGAGCCTCCAACATTACATGTGGGGAAAACTGAGATTATGAGACACTGCTGAAGTTCTGAATGTTAAAATGGCAGGTGAAATCAGGATAGACAAATGTAAAATAGTTCATGTAAAGAAAATAAGTGGTGAGGAGCAGTATTAGATAAGTACTGCCAGCAAACTTTGCTGCTGTGCTATGAATTCTCTTTTCCACTTTATTTCTAATGTACTGCAGTGCAGGCCCATGGACAGATGCTGCCACGATAAAAACTGTCCTTTTACCTTTTAATTTTTTACTGTTATTTATCCTCTGGCCGTGGTTTAGTTCCTTTTAAAGATTTTCTCGTAAGGGACCTTGCTGACTTACTTTGTGGGAATGGGTAGAATCTACTGGACAACTCATCATTGTATAGTTTTTACTGCCTTACAAACCTACTTTTTTGTTCTTTTCTAAAAAACATGTTGACTTTTCTCAGTGAGGATTGTATAACTGGGTACTTTGTGAACTACAGAACAGCACAGAATGTGTTGTGATTTTGGTCTTTTTTGTGGTCAATATTGCTTTGTCTTTTAAAGCAGAGAAAAGCACACCTCTTGTTTATTCAAATAAATTGGAAAATTGCAAAGAGAAAATAATTCTGCACTAATTAATGTCTAACTTTGTCAATAAAAATTATGCACTAGCTAAAGCAGATGGTCCTGCTTTAGCAGGGAGTTGGACTAGATCATCTCTAGAGGTCCCTTCCAACCCCTACCATTCTGTGGTTATTCTGTGAGTGTGATTAAGTATAAGAAAAAACTATTTCACTGTGAGGGTGAGGGAGCAGTGGCACAGGCTGCCCAGAGGGGTTGTGGAGTCTCCTTCCTTGGAGGTCTTCAAGACCCGCCTGGACATGTTCCTACGCAACCTGATCTAGGTGAACCTGCTTCTGCAGGGCGGTTGGACTAGATGATCTCTAAAAGTCTCTTCCAACTCCTACCATTCTATGATTCTATGATTAACTGACTGCTTTTACAAAATGCTGGAAAACCCAGTATTCAGCCTTTAATAGGTGCTTGTGAGATAATGCCATGGTGTTACCAGTAGCTAAGATTTAATTTCTAGGCAGCCCTCTAAAATGCATATTGATAGGTATCAGTGCATTAAATACTCCACTCTTAGTTAATTATCACTGGCAAACACTTCAACACCTCTTATTTATTTTCAGCTATCCACCATGCTGAAAAGAAGGAAACATAATGTTACAAAAAATTACCCTAACAGTTTATTTTTGCAGTCAGTCTCATGTCATGTGTAATTTGCAATTTTCAACACCTAATTGAAAATGTTTCAAGAGGCTACCCATTCAAATCTGTTCAACATTCAGCAGTTCTCACTGAAGTGTCTTCCACATTGCCAGTTCAAACATTTTAATTTTTCAATTCTTTAATGCGTCAAATTAGAGAAAGTATCTAACCAAAATGTAATCACTCAAAGGACTCTATTTAGTATTACTTATTCCTTTGGTAGCTTTGATAAATGGTGATGCTGTCATCAGCTTTTCTTCAGAATTATGCTTCTCAGACTGTATAAGAAACACATAGGCTAGACACAGAGCATCAGAGGGAAACACAGAATCATAGAACGGTAGGGGTTGGAAGGGACCTTTAGAGATCATCTAGTCCAACCCCCCTGCAGAAGCAGGTTCACCTAGATCAAGTCGCATAGGAACATGTCCAGGTGAGTCTTGAAGACCTCCAAGGAAGGAGACTCCACAGCTCCTCTGGGCAGCCTGTTCCACTGCTCCGTCACCCTCACAGTGAAATAGTTTTTTCTTATATTTAAGTGGAACTTTTTGTGTTCCAGCTTCATCCCATTACCCCTTGTCCTGTTCTTCTACACTAGGATTTCTTTAATAAATAGAATGCATTTGTTGTATATTATGTTTTGTCCTCATGATATATAGGGGAGGGGTATTATCTACTTAACACTTTTCAGCACATGGTGAATTATCAGTATTTTACACTCAGAGGTTTTCATAGATTTCTCTGCAATTAAATCATAACATATAGTGCTCTTAAGATTTTAGATGCCATAAACAAGGACTGTGGGATACCACTAAGTCAGTTGCAAGTAGATGGAGGAATGACTAATAACAAAATCCTCATGCAGCTCCAGTCAGACATTCTCTGTATTCCAGTAGGTAAGATGAAATTATAACTCTTGTTTTCTTTTCAAAGACATGTTTTAACACTTGTAGCAGATCCCAAGTTGCTGAGCTATAATTTAAGGTATACATTGGCATTCTTAAGGATTTCACTAACATCAGGATATATAATATTGTCAAATGTACTGAAGACCAATAATTTACTGTGTAAATGTAATAATTTTGCTTAACATGCAACTTCTAGAAAATCATTTAGAAAAACATTGTGTTGTCTCTTCTGCATAAATGTAGGACACTTCAGTGGAAGATTTTTAACTCTAGAGATATTATAGCTTGCCTTTCATAATACATAATACACAAGGCTCATACTATTAGTGCAGATACATGGTTGACAGGTGGAAGGACGTGATCAATAAAATCAAATTTTAAAGGATCTTTTGCCTGAAGCAGAGAAGCAGGCAGTTCTAGAGTTAATGGAACAGATTTGCTATTGGCATCTTGTTGGTGGGATGGTGTTCTATAGTATCTGTGAAAGGCAAACAAGCTAGTAAGTACAGGTGTGTATCCTCTTTTAAGATACCTAAATACAAATACTTTTATCACAATATCTAGAGCGTAGGAGCAAGACTGCTAATTTAGCCAGTGATCGCTGCTTTGAGGAGGGAGAAGACAAAAAAACCAGTATGTTATTAACAGGAGTACTCTAAAGAAACATGGTTGAAGTCAGCAGCCCTTACATGTGCAATTTCATGATTTGGTATTGAAAGAAGTAGTGATCTGAGGTATTTCAAAGACTTGGATTACTTTAAGATGAAGTTAGCCTCACAGCCATGTGAATGGCAATAAAATTAGGTTTGCAATTGTTAAACTAAAGGGAAGCATAGAGCAGTCGTAGAAAATAAATATTCTGGATATATATGTAAATCTTTAGTTTGCTGTCATCAAGGTGACTTTCATTAAAAATCATCATGGCCTTTTCTGTGATTTACTTCAGTAAAGCCATCAATGCCTGAAACAACAGCTCTAGGAGCTGCTATGGCTGCAGGAGCTGCAGAAGGAGTGGGAATTTGGAGTCTGAATCCTGGAGATTTGACAGCGGTGACTTGTGAACGATTTGAACCACAGATCAATCCAGAGGGTAAAATCCTTTCATATTATTTAAGAAGTGCGAACTTAATATTTTACACTCAACAGACTAGTTTTTTTTCTTTGTTGTAGTCTAACATACTGATATAAAATGAGTTATATATGAAAACCTTCACAAATGTTGAAAGTAAGCTTTGTAGAGTTTGGTTTAGAGAAAAGTGCATTTCACTTATTCTTTTGTCCATTTATTGACTGGTGAGATTGGAAAATGGTTAAAAAATGCAACTCCACAGAGGAATATGTTGTATTTTATTCCCCCCCTCACCCCGGCCTTGGAAAGAAGCTTGGCACTGGGCATTATGGTTAGTAGCTTTTGATTTACGACAACAAAAACCAAAGAAATCTTCAAAGATTTTTACTGAGAAAGATGAGCCCTGAAGCTCCTTTGCATTTCTGAGTGTTCACAGATGTACAAAGGACAACCTGACTGGTTTTGGGAAACTTTTCTTCTGGCTTTAAAGAGCTTATATAAATCTTTTTTTTTTTTTAACCTATCTTTTTCATCAGTTAAGTGCTTCTAGAGTTGGAAAGTGTGTACTTGACATAATTAATCCATATGCAAGACAAATGCATTTTTGTCTTTTCAATTATTCTTAATTTTTGGTACAGAATTTTTACTTACCATTTTGATTATAATTACTGCTGTAATGCCTACTTCAAGACAGTATTTTCATCACTGAAGGGCTCTACATGAATAATAATTATTTTGTCCTACTTGTAAATCTTCTTATTGGTGAACATGCAGAAAATTGGGTTTTAAGGTTCATTTCTCCTTACTGTGCATAACTGATGGTTCTGAGGATTTTTTTAATAGAAAACAGTATTTTATATCACTTGTTCTGTGCAGACAAGCTATAGTGTGGAAAAGACTAGAGAACTAATATTGTAGTCTTTGCTTCTTAAATACTTTTAGTATTCACATCCATTGAAAGGCTTTTCTGTTTGCCAATTTCTCAAATTCAGAAAGTGAATTTCGCTATGCCAGATGGAAGAAAGCTGTGCTGCGATCTATGGACTGGGAGACATCTGAAGCTCCTTCAAATGGTAAACCAGAAATTAATGCCTGTCAAGTGTTATTAATTAGCCAGTTAATGTAGGCAATTAATCTTGAGTTTGGTGACATTTTCTGTTCATACCATCCCTGGACTATTCCAATGACTTTTAAATTATTGCTTAAAAGCATCGTGGAAAGAAAAAAAAGTAGGAAAACAGTTAGGTCTTCCTCTTGAAAGGAGGGCACAAGCAATGTCTTGTAGGACTCTAAAACCAGAGGATATGAAATCAAGACTAACTGAAGGTTTTGCAGAATAGCATTGGCTTACAAAAGAAAAGAAAATCTTACCTAGAAGAGATATAGCACAATTTGAACACAATGCAGGAATTTTGTAAACTTCTTTAGGCTATAGCTGGTTTCATCCTTGCTGTATCTTGCCTTAATTATTTGCTGTATAGGAAGGAAGGTTTGGTAGCAACATCAAAATCTACTTAACTCATAAGGGCTAAGAGCAAGAAGTTATTGCAAAGTGAAGAATCGCATAGACCTATTGTTCAGACATACAGAATGTACAAAAACTTTTGAGGCACTGAATAAGATCTTTCTTTTGCAATAGAGGGCTTTTTCATCTGTCTGGTCTGAATTAAACGTCCAGTCTTCAATCAGTTGGATTTATATTTCAGCACTATTTCAGGATAAGTGTTTAGTCCTGCATCATCCTACAAAACATCATTTATGGGCTCTGTCTTCGTTTCATTCCACTTTTGCTGGAAAAACTATTCTAACAAAAAGTATTAAGTAAAGAATCCTCAAAATGTAAACTCCACAGTCCACAGTTGTACCCCTCAAATAGCAAGTCTCTTAATTAATTCTTGAAAGCTTCCTTTTACCATCCTATAGGTTGGTTTAAGTATTTTATTCAACATCATGATCACACAGTTCTGTCAAGGCTATAGAAGGGACATAGCATGACTTAGCATGAGTAGTAATCTTCATGAGTGAGATTCAGTGTTGCCCCGTTATGATTTCATAGCCCTACATCTGTGACATATCCTAAAATCCAAATTGCTTGATGTATGTCTTACATATCTTTGTTTCTTTTTGAAGGATAGAAAATTCCATCTTGCAGAAAATAAAACTAGATCTTGTCCTTCAGATCACGTGGAAAGGGATATGTCTATCAAAACTTACCATCTTTGGTTATATGGTTTAGCACTGGCGGGAGGAATTGTTCTTTTCCTTAGTTCTTGCCTTGAAATTTTGTCTTTTGCCTGCTAGGAGTTTTTAAGATTGAGGAATACTAGAAGTGGGCTCAACCTAGATAGCACTAACAGTGGAATTTCAATTTGAACTCATATTGAGAGCATGGTTTTAATTATTGTGGGGGTTATGCATGATCTTTTTTTTTTAGTTTTTTTTCTGCAAATGTCTACACTACATTTGTTACTTTTTGCTGTTCTTATGATTTTTAACACATATATTGCAATTTATATATATATTTCTCTTTCGATTTGCTTGACTGGAAACACCCTCCCCTGGATGACATCAGGTGACACTAGTATCTTCTGTAGTCTGCCTTTGGGGTTTTTTATTATGAGTAGCATGATAATGTTAATCGGAGCAAAGTACGTCTCAGGTTAGTTATTTTTTGAACTAGATCAATTTAAAAGCTGTCTACACTAGTTGATGGGTTTTTGTATTCCATTTATTTTTAGTAAAAATGATGCTTTTTGTTGTTCATGCACACGAGTGTTTGAGGGTACGAAGTAGACCTGTGGTGCCTAAGGGAACCAAGTGAATACCATCTTGAATTCATCCTCATGTGCTATGAAATTCACAGTTGTTAGATGCACATGAAACCTTGAACTCTCCCTTTATCTGAACACAAACTGAACACAGTTTATAGAAGGGATATAGGTTGGAGCAGCCTGGCAGAGTTTTGCATTGCCTGTAATAGTGTGCATTGCAGTTTGTATAAGGTTCCTTCCTTTATCCCTTATTTTTTCTCATAACATTTAAAATTGATTGAGGATCTTGTTTGAACAAAGCAAAGACTCTTCTTCTGTCTTCAGGCTTCATGCAACCCTTTCATTTTTCTGGTCCTCTTGGAACTATTGTATGGTTAAAATCTTCATCTACTAAATCTATAGAATACTCTCTTTGTACTTTGCTGTTGATGGATAAATGAGTTTGTTTTATGTAAAGAGAAAAGACCCTAAAAGGCTGATCTGCAAAACTAGGGAAAGGGACTGTGTGCATAGGCAATGAAGATGCATCTTCAACCTGTTTATATGTTTTATTGTAAAAGGAAGTTTTTAATATGAATGACCCTGTTAGTTACTTATGCCAGAAATAACACATTTCATTAAGATATTTTTATGGTAAGAAAAAGAAGTTTATATGATAATGTCATTTGTTCTTTGTTGTGTTTCATAATTTCATTCCAAAGAAAATGTTATACAGTATAGCCATTGCTGCTGCTTAGTAAAGTTTTTGGGGGTGGTTGTTTACTTTTCTGTCTTAATCTTGGTTTTGGTGGGCTGGGCAAGGGGTGTTAATTAAACAGACAATTGAGTACTCTAGCATGCTCCTGTGATTATATGTTTCTATTTCGTTTCTACTCATTCAGCCTAAATTAACCATTCAATTGTACTTTTCTTTGCATGGAAGACACTGCCTGAGCTTGTAGGACAACTAAAATCAAACTAAACAAATGCAAGGCAAAAATTAGAACAATGAGATTTACTAACTCTGGAATGTTTCTGTGAATAAGAATAAAATAAAACCAGCTGCAAATGATTGGGTAAATTTTTAACAAGCTGAACTAAGTAACCTCAATATTAATTCCAGGTAAAGTTCTTTGCCACATGGAAAATAGCTAAAATAATATGAAAATCAATGATAAGTGGGCAGATAAGCAACTTAAATTCTGGATTATTGCTTTTTAAAAGCAACTAATCAGTAACTGGCGTACAAATATCTAAACTGCACTGCTATAACTCATAAGAAAGATTTCTTTTTTCTCCCTTCCCCAAGCTTGTCAATGCCTTTCTGACCCACAAGTGAAAAACGTATTCACTCTAACCTTCAGAGCCAATTTTGGCCTTTGTTTTCAGCTAATAGTAACTATTGATATAGTTACTGTTACTATATATATTTTTTCACTATATATACCAATATAGTTACTCCATATGCCAATATATTGGTATATTATTTACCTGGTAAGCTTGGGGCCCGGAGAATTGGCAAGAAATTTTAAAATGATGACGTCTAAAAAGGAGTAGGATCAGTGATGATATGTACAGGTTGTAGTTTTGCTCAGCTGTGTGTTAGGGTAGAACAGGATATATAGAATTTGTGTTGCTGATTGGACCAGGGCTACATCCCCCTTAGACATCAATTTTAAGGGGTTTATATGCTTCTGCTTTTAAAATATGCTTCTGCTATTAAAAGCCAGAACTAGCTGACCACACTTGCCTTCTAATTTGGTACAGGATTTTCTCTAATTAATTTATTACATTTTATCTTTTAATGAAACACTGGAACTCCAACACAGCCGTCAGTATAGTAGGTTTGAGGATTGAATCTACTGAGGATTGAATTCATCCTTCCTGTGCTGAAACAGCAGTAAGTCTTGCATGGCAACAGCGCTGTTGTTGAACATGTCTCTGTAGGGCAGCGCCACGATTTTACAGCTACTGAAATGTGAAGGGAAAGTATGCTGTGGCAAAACAGAGAACACTTACGTGGCAAAACCCCATTTCCAGAACTGATAAACTTACTGCCTTTTCATGCTGCACTATATGACAATATAAGGAGCGATATTGTATTTCTTTATATCAATTCATAATTTCATAAAAATTGGGTCAATTACTTGTACCTTATTTTATGATCTTCATTTTTCTTCACTCCCAGGGGAGAAAGGGCCAACATTTTGTTTGATTTCACTATTAAAGGAAGCTATGTGTGGCAAGTGGAGTCCTTAGGCTAAGTTTTTCACGCTAGTTTTGCAAGTGGACATCTAACAGAGTTCATCATATTCTGGAGCCATACTATTTTGGAGGGTGAAAGTTGACTGAAAGTGATGATATATTTTATTAGACTCAGTTTTTGTAAAATGCCTTTGCATGCTTAAATTGGCACCACTCAAGTGAGATGTAAGTGGGGACTGGGTATATACAGGATCATATGTGATATCTCGAGTATAAAGATCTTTGACTTTATTCTTTACAGAATAAGGTATATCAATACTACATTCTTCTTGCTTAAATTCTCTGGTGTTTCAATCAAGATTCTGATTTTCTTTTTTTAGTTCCTTGTGTTACTGCCAAATTACATACTGATTTACATATAGGGGTCACTATGCAGTTCTACGTGTTAGTTGCAATAATATTTCCCAATTCTCTGAAAGCTGAGCTCATATTCAGGAAAAAAGTAAACTTAGAGTACTTTCTTTCAATTTTACTTGTTAAAAATTTACCCATCTTAATAGCGTGGTCTCTCCTACTATATGCATATCCCATGCACTTGTGCTGGCTTATCTGGTATCACATGATATGTCTAATTTATAACTGCATTACTTGAAAACAGAAGATGGTTATACTGAATTCCTCTTATAGCTGTTCAGCTGTGTTATAGAGTGTTATTAATGTTTTAGAGTAAGTTCTATGTTACTAACGCACATTCATTCCTATTTAAGGTACTGGTAAATGAGACTACTTAGTGGACTCTGGATGCAGCTGATATTTTTGTTTCATTTTGCTTTGTTATCTGAAGAGATTCCATCACCAATGTGGTTATACTACTTGAGTGAATAATCCGTTCATGAATCCATCTGTTGCCAGTCCGAGTCACCTCCCAGTGGTACACTGAAACTAAAGTCTTCAGCCTTTCGTTACTCTGCTCCCTCCCTGTCAACTCCATCTGCGCTAGAGGCCTTTGTGTGGACTATCTCACATCATCCTCTAAGTTTTCACAAACCCTAGTTTTGTTTGAGGAGGTTGGTGTAACAAAACCCTGCAACTTCTGAGGTAATGTCAGACAGATGTTTAGCTACCCTTTTCAGGGTTTGGGTACTTCATACAACTAAACAACTGCAGAAAGCTAACGATGCACTATAGAACTTTGTAAACATCTTCCAATTCTTCTGGCTGCTGTGAATTATCTTTCATATGTCTATGGTTGCCAAAGATGTTTTATTGTAGTGGCCACTGGTCTGAAACAATTTCAGTGGTATAAACCTTTCAAACACTAGCTCAAAATGTATTGTCAGTAGCACACATCACCACTGGTTTGGCAATTAAGAGGTTGCTGGTACAGGCCACTGAGTACTGCTGAAATGACCAGTTAAAGTTTTAACAGTTTGATAAAGTTTAAAAGTTTGGTAAAGCTTACAAGTTCAGTTTGGCTTATGGAGTGTCTAGTCAGTTTGCTGCATTTAAGACACTAAGTTCTGTAGCTGTAGCTTTAAAGAGGTAGAAGTACATAGATGCTCTTGTGCTTTTGTGTCAGTTTGGAAAGACAAATTTGAGACAGGATGCTATTGACAGGACAGCTTTTTGGTCCTCAGCAACTGATAACTCTTAAAACTACTTTTCTTGACCAATACTACGTGTCTTCTGTCGTGCTGCTTAAGGATGTTTTAGTGACTATTTGTTAAACTTTTCAAAGTTGAAGCTAAGTTACTTTTCCTTTAAGAGGGTCCACTTTAAATTAAATATCAGTTCTTGATCTCATTTAGTATATCTCAGGGACCAAAATCTCCCTTTCAGTTTCCATGTCCAGAGTTCTAACAGCAAATTGTCTCAAAATATGCTGGGACAACCCAAAACCCTGGCTTGGAAGAGTAAGCACTTGACACCTGAAACAGGCCACTGGAATTCACAAGCAACGGGTGTGACAGCTGAGTTGCACCCACTTTGAAATGTTTTGCCCTCCACAAGTAAAGGAGTGAGGCCGTACTCTTATCTTCAGCTTTCCTGTTGACACCAACAGCATGACAAATGCCAGCCTTATTGGTTAGGTCAGAGGAAATGTGTTCTCGTGTAGCATAGTTAGATCAGTGTAGAATGGTAGTGAGGCTAAATGTGGGAACAACACAGAGAATTTCAAATGTGCTTTAATGCACTAGGAGTTAAAGGGAGTGGTTTTTTGTGTATGTTTGTTCTTAAATTTTTTGTCCTGAAGAAAACAATCTCTAAGAAAAGTTTGATTTTCTTTGTTCAACTATGGCTAGAGGCTTAGTTTTTAAAAAGATATTAAATATGTATGTGTCTGAAGCAACGGATTGCACAGAAGTTCAGATCTGTATAATTTATTTAGCATCAAATACCTATTAATTGCCTTTTTATTATGAAGTGCAATGACCTTTAAAAATGTGACTTTTAAGAAGTTGGAGAAGGAACATTTTTTGTCCTGTGGTTGCAGGTATAAATTCAACAGAGGGGGATTTTTGTGCACAGGTAAAAATATAACAACATCATTCAAATCCCTTATCTCCTATAAATACTCAAATGTGAGGTGTGAGTTTTCTGGTTTGTATTGGAGAGGTGAAGAAAGAGTGCAAACTGAACATGAACCCACCTTACCCCAAGGAAGAGGAGTAACAGCAGCCTTTGCAACACACAGGGCCAGGGCAGCACACACCTCGAACACTGGACTTCTAAGTGTAACTTCTTGCCAAAAACACTGAAGTATGGAACCTGGGAACGTGGAAGCATTGCCTTTGCCGGTGATATATATGGCAGGGGGAAAGGTAGCACATAATAAGCCGGAGGAAGATTTGTTTTGCTGCTTTTCTGGCTTAGCTTTTACTGGGAAACACAATTCCTATTACTTTTTCACTAAGTAAAATTCATTATTTTATTTTCAATTATTATTGCGAATATTTTTTAAGAATTTCACACCACTGTTAACTTTCTACCAACATAGTTGAAATATATTGTAAACTGTTTGTTGGGGGGAGGGGACAAACTGTTGAAAGTTAGCTTTTTGTGAAGCTATGATTTATTTTTTTCTATACATTAATGGATTTATAAATTCTTACTTGAGAAATCTTTAACTTGGCATTAAAATACCATAAATAAGTGGATATAAGCTGTCAGTTTATTCTTGGAGATTATCTTTCAGACGTGTCTTTATTCATGCTTTTTACTGGAGGCGTTAATGTACACAGATGCACATTAAACAGCAGAGTTGCCCTTTTGAAGCATCACAGACATGTGCTGTGCCATCCTCAGAAGTATAGACCAAATGCACAGTCGTGGAAAGGAGGGAGGGGGCTTTGGCAGGGACCCAAAAGATGAGCTGATTCCAGGCTCCTACTACACATGCAGTACTGCCTTCTGCTTGTCAGCGCTATGTATGTGCTATTTCAAGGACCGGATTAGAAATTACATTTCCTCAAGTCGCTCCACATTCAATAAGCAGGAAAATGCAAGTGAAACAAGGAGAAGGAACATGGTTGTGATACAGATTGGATCCGAGGGTCTGGAGCAACATTGCTTTGTAGGGCCAATGTGCCAAATGGGATTTGGCCTTATATCATGGCCTGGTAATTGCTACAAGTTGAAAAGCCATTATGGTATGAAGGAAGAAATGTCCATGGCATAGGAAACATTACCAGGGGCACTAGCAGAGCATAAAGTACTTCTGTTATTTTAAGAAACACAGTGAGAGTATATGTGGAGGGTACAAATATGGAATGTGCCTGCCAGCTGCTGCTTTGTCCTCTTTGTAGCTCCCAGTTATATTCAACACATCCAGTACTCCATAATTACACCAAGGACACAGCCTTCATCCATAGTCTTTACAAAGTCTTCAGTCCTCTATATCTAAATCAGTTGTGTGAGTCAGAAACAACACCCCCTCCTCCTGCAAAAAAAAAAAGTCATTTAAATATCAGCACAAAAACCTTAGGTAACGTTATTACTCAATGTCAGACTTGTCCCTCTGCTTGTGCGACTCCAATGTCTTCCTTTCACACAGCACAATTACGGGCTTGCATGTGGCTGTACTGCACAAGAGCATACTCAAGTTTCATCATTCATCTAGCTAGAATGGGATTAGAAATTTACTAATGTAGTTAGTATCAGAAATGTATATGTATAAAGATTTTTTGTTTGACTAAAGCTAATACAAAATCTAGTCTACTATTGAAGCTCTGCAAAACAAACAATATCTGTATCAGCATCCAAACCATAAACTGCATCTCAAGAGCCCTGGATCTGTAGCTGTTGGAATGCCATTCCATTGTGAGCTGTAGTGCATGCCCTGCATGATGTTTCTTAGCATTTAATTAGGATAACTGGCTGTCATTTATGGAAGCAAGTACTCATCAGTCCTAGATATAAGGGCAGGCAAATGAGTGGCAGCTCTTTAAAGCTCAGAAGTGACAGAAGAACATTGTTCAAATGATCTTCCTGTGCTGTCCAGAGGTACCTTGATGGGCTGGAGAAATGGGCTGGCAGAAACCTCAGGAAGTTCAACAAGCAGTGCAGAGTCTTGCCCCTGTGAGGAGCACCACTGTGCACTGAAACATGCTACAGGCACACCTGCTGGGAAGCAGCTTTGCAGAAAAGGTCCTGGGGGTCCTGACTGAGTTGAGAGTGAGGCACCAATGGCAACAGAGACAGCAAACAGCATCCTGGGCTACATCAGGCAGAGCATCACCAGCAGGTCAAGGGAGTTGGTCCTTCCTCTCTAATCAGCCTTGGTGGGACATACCAGAGTGAGCCCTGTGATAGGCCACAAAGGGGACTGAGTTATTGGAGCATCTGTCATAATGATGAAATAATGAGAAACTGAGAGATCTGGGACTGCTCAGCTTGGAGAAAGCTCAGATACAAATACCTCAGGCGGGGGGTAAAGTCCATGGAGTCAAAGACTCCTCTGTGCAGCCCAAAGACAGGACGAGTGGCAATGGGCACAAACTAAAGCACAGGAAATTCCATTCAAAGAAAACAAATCAATGTTTTTTACTCTGAAGGTGGTCACACATGGGAGGGAGTTGCTCAGAGAGGTTGCGGAGTCTCCATCTTGCAAGGTATTCAAACCCTGAGGGGCATGACTCTGCTCTCACTGACCTTGCTCTGACCAGGGGGTTGGACCACATGATGAAAGGTGCCCTCCTGTTTCATCCAGTCTGTGATGAGATCAGCCACAACTTCTCTTAATCACAAGCTGAAGGTTTGAGCCAGCTAATAATAAAGGCTGTCAAAAAGGCAACACCACTTTATTTGGACAGAGCCAGTTTACTTTGTATGAGTCGGTTTACACCCAGTCTTGTATGTCAGCATTGTTACTATGTTATCCTATGTATGTATTTGTTTTGGAAGAGTCAGCACTATTGTGTGGGCTTATTATTTTATGTCTTTTGAGAAAGAATCTTTTTAAAGTTGGTTGTCAGAGTTTAAGCAGAATGTTTGTCAGATTGCTGACTGCTGTAGTCTAATACCTTATTTTTCATAGGGAATTATACCACCAGGTATTTCAAAGCAGCCCAAAACGCAAACATGGGATAATATGCTTCCAAAAAGACCACAGTTAATTGCAGTTAGCAAAACCTAAGAACACGTGTTCCTTAAATTTTTGTTATGGGAAGACATCAGTTTGGGAGTGTTTTCATTTCAGTTTTGGTGTTTTTTCTTTAAACCCATGGGCTGCTGATCTGGGAGTTCCTTCACTGACTATCCTTGAAGGCACATTCGCTTCATTTGGAAGGATCTCTCGCATCATTACATCTCAGTTCTGCGGGATGAAGCACTCTGAGAAGTGAAGATCCAGTAGTTCCAGCTTCCTGGTCCAAGATTTCTTGGATCTTGTGCAACTAGAAAAGAGTTTGCAGACAGAACGGCTTTGGTCATCAGTTGTCACTGTCTAGAACAAGTGTTCTCTGTCCCACCTCTAAAACCATTGGAGCTGTCGTGACAATAGGATAAGTTAGTGTGCTCAACAGCACCTGCACTTCCTGTGCTTCTTCATAAACAGCTTCAGGGGTTCTGAGTGTATCGTTGTCTTGCAGGTGAACAGGTTACTGAAAACCTGCCATGGAGCTTACTGTTTGATACACAGGAACTCGGGATGTGTGAACTGTTTGTCATTGGCTTTTATGAGCACAGAAATCCTTTCTGTATTTCTATTCCATGTTCAACAACAGGATTCAGCTTGCAGTTGAGAAAATGCATAATATATATTAATGCCAGCACCCCACATCCCCTCCCCCGTTGTTTCAGTATCAACATCACTTTCTTCCACAGATACTAAAGCCAAGTTCTGTCCCACTTGAAGGAAGGTTACTTGAACAGCTATGTAAATGTTTTCAGTGTCTATCTGCTTACAACTAGAATCTGACTCCAAGCCTTGTGTGGACAGCAGTTTCTGGAAATGAATGTGCCAGTGCTGTTTGCCAGCCTTCAGTTTTCAAGGAGAATTGATTCTTCAGTTGTTCAGTTCTGAAAAACTGACTTTTCAGCAAAAGAAACTGCATCAACACGGAGAAAATCTTTTAGAGCTCCCATACTACAAATACTGGAGGCATCAGATGTTCTCCAAGTTTTTTTGTTTTGTTTTAAGGAAGAAGAGGAAAGGGGGGGATAGTAACCTATCTGGAACATGCAAGAACCTTATCTTCACCATGAAGCAAAATGCAAGATGATAACTCTAATATTGTTCTCTAAATAACAATTGTTGTGTCTCAGTTAAAACTTCAGGTCTCATTTTATTAAGTCTCTTCAAGGCACTTCCCCCTCCTCCTCTCCCCAGGAAAAAAGTTTGTGTTATCAATGCAAGATATTCTTGTTTGGATTCTAATTAGACTTCAACAAAATGCAAACCACTTAATTTGTAACATGATGCCTCTATTCTGTGACCCTCTAATATGGAATCACAGAATCATAAAGGTTGGAAGGGACCTCAAAAGATCATCTAGTCCAAACTCCCTGGCAGAGCAGGACTACCTAGAGTAGGTCACACAAGAACTCACCCAAGTGGGTTTTGAATGTCCCCAGAGACACAGACTCCACAACCCATCTGGGCAGCCTGTGCCAGTACTCTGTCGCCCTCACAGTGAAGAAGTTTTTCCTTATGTTTCTTTTAAGCCTCCTATGTTCCAGCTTGTACCTGTTGCCCTTTGTCCTGTCATTGGACATTATTGAGAACAGCCTGGCTCTATCCTCCTGACACCCACCTTTTATGTATTTGTAAACATTAATGAGGTCACCTCTCAGTCTCCTCCAAGCTAAGGAGCCCCAGCTTCCTCAGCTTAAAGTAAACGAATCGTACCTTGGTTTGGGTTTCAGCTCATTGATCGACTTCTGACTCAGGAGTTGTTGAGGGCAGTCATACCCAGCCAGAGATCTCAGATCGTGCAATCATTTCTTTGAAAGAAATTGAAATATCAATCTCTTTATTTTACATTACACGAACAAACAAGTGCATACAGTGCAAGGCTTGTCAAACTTCTGAACATTATAATACGTTAAGTAATCATAAGTGAAATTAATATTCATTAAATTAACCAAGTTAAATATGATGGTGGTGAAAGATTTTATTTGCCATTCTCAAAGTAGGTTATTTATTTATTCATGAGCATGTGAAATGCCAAGTCTCAGTTTATGTGTATATTGGAATATGCAGGTACAGTTTTAGGTTTTGGTGCACAAGGCAAGTACTTATGAAAGGTAGAAATTGCCAAACCAGAACTTTAGCAGATCAGAACCCAGTGTAACGCACCAGTAGATCCATATAAGAAGAAACAGGATGTTTGAAAGTAATAATTGGAGGATGATACCGGTTTACAGAACATCCTTGAATATCTGCAGTTGTTGGAACATTTTGTTATAGCTTCATTTAAAAAAAAATGTTATTCCCACTTGCCTTTCGAATTAGCATCTGCTGAAGCTATCACAGCAGCATTTGGCACAGTATTCTCAAGGTGTGAATGTTGAAACCACGATTTAAATGTTTATGCAAAAACATGAGTCACAGCTGTACTACCTTACAATAAAAGCAAAGATAACATCAGCCTATGAGCACCATAGGTCAGTACTGCCAAACTAGTTTGCAGTAAATGTGTAGGACTAAACACATATGAGGCAAGACAGCAAGCTCTCTCATAATAAAAACCAATTAGTGTGGTAATTCTTGTTTGCAGAAATTCCCCTAAGGCTGTTACTGCTACGAATTTTCACTCAAAAGTCATGAAATATCAGTACCAAGGTTACACATACACCTAATAGTCCATAAGCACAGAGTAACCATTAAGGTATCATTGGGTAATTTCTTTCTCTCTAGGAATATTTAATGTTAAACACTGCGTAGAGTTTGAGATAACTGATGTTCCTTAGTGAAGAAAATGGATGTAAATAGGATTCACATGTCGTGTTGGGTTGTTGTTTTAATTTTTAAGTTTCATAGTGCATAAGGCATGGGTTCTCATCATTATGGTGCTTGAAATGACACCAACGGACAACCTTTGACAGGTATCTCCAAGATACCTCTCTCTTTCCTCTGGCCCTGCCAAAAAAAAAAAAAAAAGGCAGGCATTTTGTCCATTCAGAAAGCTGCAAACCTATGTTTGTTTATTACTTTTGGGGTTTGCATCTCTACTCCATCACTTTGATTTTGGATTCCATGTCAGTAAAAGCATTCCCATTTCAGAACAGGAAGAAGCTGAAGTTTCTCCATCTGTGCCCTCACCATGCCTGTCATGACAGCATATCTGACAGACTTAGGGCATATGTAGTCATGCATGTAGATGCCAGACAGCATCATACTTTACAGATACTTTCTTCAGAGCATATACTCCTTAGTCTCACACCTTGACAGGTGGGTAGCTGCAGGCGAACAGAAACATAGTACAGGGGGATGATGTAGAGTTAACGCTGGAGTAACTTCAGTTCCCCTCGTTCCTTAGCTTGACCTTTGCTAGCAGTCCATATGGTGGAAATTTTCCAAAGAACAAAAGCCAATTTTGTCACCACTGTCATTTTTCTACTAGAGCAGATGTAGAGGAAATGTGGTCCTAACTGTAAAAATAGAACTCCTATTTGAACAATCAAGTAACTAGATATTGATGGCCCTATGCATGGCAATCTATATTATTTAAGCAGGGTATATTTTGAACTGGAGTGCTATTTGCACAGATATTTATGATGTTATCACAGAATCACAGAATGGTAGGGGTTGGAAGGGACCTTTAGAGATCATCTAGTCCAACCCCCTGCAGAAGCAGGTTCACCTAGATCAGGTTGCACAGGAACACATCCAGGCACATCTTGAAGGCCTCCAAGGAAGAAGACTCCAAAACCTCCTTGGGCAGCCTGTGCCAGGGCTCCCTCACCCTCAACAGTAAAACAGTTTTTCCTTATGTTTAAATTGAACTTTTTGTGTTTCAGCTTCATCTCATTACCCTTTCTCCTGTCACTAGATACAACAGAAAAATGGTGATGCCTTAACCTCCTGACATCCACCATTTAGATATTTGTAAATATTAATGAGTTTCCCTCACAGGCTCTTCTTCTCCAGACTAAACAGCCCCAGTTCCCGCAGCCTTTCCTCATACAAAAGATGCTCCGGTCCCCTGATCATCTTGATGGCTCTGCACTGGACTCTCTTGAGAAGTTCTCTGTCCCTCTTGAGCTGGGGAGCCCAGAACTGGACACAGGACTCCAGATGAGGCCTCATCAGGGCAGAGTAGAGAGGGAGAAGAACCTTCCTTGATCTGCTGGCCACACTCTTCTTGATACATCCCAGGATGCCATTGGCCTTCTTGGCCATGAAGGCACATTGCTGGCTCATCATTAGTTTATTGTAAACCAGGACTCCCAGGTCTCTCTCTGCAGAGCTGCTCTCCAGTACGTCGACCCCCAGCCTGTACTGGTGCATGGGGTTGTTACTTCCCAGATACAGGACTCTGCACTTGTCCTTGTTGAACCTCATGAGGTTCCTCTCTGCCCAGTTCTCAAGCCAGTTGAGATCCCACTGACTGGCAGCACAGCCTTCTGGGGAATCAGCCAGTCTTCCCAGTTTGATGTCATCAGTCAACTTGCTGAGGGTACACTCTGTCTCCTCATCCAGGTTGTTGAGGAAGATATTGAACAAGACTGGCCTCAGAACCGATACCTGTGGAACTCCACTGGCCACAGGCCTCCAACTCGCTTCTGTGCCCTTGATCACCACCCTCTGAATCACAGAATGATTCTGGATTCTAGGCTCTGTCATGGACTCTCTGTCTGGGCTCTGTCATTCAGCCAGCTCTCAATCCACCTCACCATCCACTCATCCAAGCCACACTTCCTGAGCTTTCTGATGAGGATGTTATGGGAGACAGTGTCAAAAGCCTTGCTGAAGTCCAGGTAGATGACATCCACTGCTCTCCCCTCATCTAGCCAGCTGGTTATGCACTCATAGAAGGCTATCAAGTTGGTCAAACAGGATTGCCCTTGGTGAAGCCATGCTGACTCCCCCAGTAATCATCTTTTCCTTCGTATGTTTATTAAGAACATTGAGGATGACTCGTTTCATCACTTTTCCAGGGATGGATGTTATTTATTATGTCCACAATTTTCAGCATACATATACAATTGCTTTGTTGCTATGGCTTTTTCATCATTTGCTGGTGCCATCTAAGTTATCATTAAGCTAATGCCAAAAGTGACTTGAGAGAAAATTGGGAATGATTATGTAACTGCAATATTAAAAACTATCTATATGGTTATGGTAAGTTCTGCTTTAAATCTGAAGCTTTTGATTGATTAAAAGTTTAAAGCATGAGTTGTTTTTCTTAACAAAGGACCAGAGCATTTTGTTAACCACGTTTTGGCTTTGCAGCAAAGCACCAGCTGTTTATAATTTTAAAAGATACACCTGTTGACTACATTAATTTCTCAAGAAAGCTTATTTATTTCATTTATAATTAAAGACACCCAGCAGTATGAGAAACAGAGACCCTTTGTTTATTCACAAAACAAGCTGCACATGAACAGCAGACTAAGCCTTGCTCTCTTATTCTCGTGCACCACATAGGCAGGTCATCACCAGTTAAACCTGACCATCTCTTGGGGCATTAGGATGTCTGCCGAGATTACACTTTGTCCTTGTGCAGCTACTTGTATACCGGATACTGAAAGAGTTTCTAACGCCATTGTCAGTAGACAGGCAAACAACCACCAAGAACACCAGCCTTCTGTTAGTAACCTGTGGCTGAATCAGTCAGGCAACAACCTGCTATTCTGGATCCCATTCAATCAACTTCTTTTTTCTTATCTTAGCACTGGCTGTTTTGTGGTGGGCACCCCCTCTATTTTAGCCCCATCAGGGAACAAAAGACCACGGTTAGCCTCAAGCACCGAAGAGGCTGAGAATTGCTCAAGGGCAGGAAGAGCTTAATTGCCGCTTAAGGTCCAGGACAAAACAGACCAGGCCACTCGGCCTGGAGAAGAAAACACAAAATAATTTAATGCAACATCAACTAAAACATAACCTTAAAACCCCAAAATATAACCAAAATAAAACAACACAGAGTAATACATCAATGGAGAGTCCAACCAGCCTTTTTAAGAACACCTTCCCGCCACACCTCCCCTCTTCCCGGGCTCAGAGCCCTGATCCCGGTGTTTTTACCTTGTCCCCCCCTGAACGGTTCGGGGGGGGCAGGCAGTGGGGGTTTCAGTTAGTCTGTTCCGGATAGCTTCTGCCGTTTGTCCCTCCTCAGGACGGGTGAACTCCACGCCAGTCCTCCCTGCAAGTCCGTGGGGTAACTCACACGCATGGCAGACCTGCACGGGCTGCTCCGACGCGCACTTATCCCAAAGGCTGCAGCTCCTCTCTGCCTCTCGTGTGGGGCTGCTCTGCGGCACACAGGCTCTCCAACACGGCCTGGGCCATGGCCGTCTCCCCACACAGTCCCTCGCCCGTCCGGGCTCACTCACACGGAGCTGCTGGTGGCTCTCAGTCCTGGCATGGTGGGTTTCAGGGGTACAGCCTGCACTCTCACCACGGCTTGCGGAGGGGTCTCTAGTCTAGTGCTTCTCCTTTCTTCCTCCTTCTCTAGCTGAAGGGTTCACATGGTCACTTACAACTCCTGCCAGCACTTCAAATTCCCATCCCTAAATAGTGATGGCAGAGTCCAAAAACTCTTTACCAGGCCTTCACTGCAACCCACTCCCCTGTACCAAGCAAAAGCTGCTCCTTGCTAAACCAGAACAACGTGACTCAAAGTAAGACTTGACTCCACCTAATAATCTCTTCACATTTGTGCTGACTGATTGCAGTGTGGTAAACTTTTATTCATTATTCTGCTGTGTTTCCAGTTTAAAAATACCACATTGGGTATCCTAGTAGAGATTAAAAAGCACAGATTCTCTTAAACCCTGTTAATTATGAATGTAATAATCTTGTTTATGATTGTATGTAAACTTAAGCCTAGCTCTTAACTTTTGAAGACCAGCCTCCTGGTCATCATCCTTCATCCCATCACCCCTATGAGCATGTGTGCCTGGAAGTCCCCTGGGAGCACAGAGATAGCCCTGGGAGGCAAACCATGCTTCCCCCTGTGTGGTAACATGGCAAAGCACAATTCCAGCTCCACTAACTCCCTCCAACTGTGGCGCAGTAAAAAGATTCTCACCTTCGTTATTCATTACATCTAACAGTGTGATGTTCTCTTTGTTTCCCCTAAAAAAACAAGCACACTGGCTGAAGTCACTGGGTTTTGGTACCCCAGGAGAGATGACACAGTATGAGTGAATGCCCCTCTCTGCATCAGCTGCATTCTGGCCTTGTGAGGAATGGCAGGAGGAGGTGGGTGCCATGGGAAGCAGTCAGCAGACAGGGTATGATTTTCTTTCCACCGCTTCCTCACCTGCAGGCACTACCTCCACCACCCCTTTGTGTCTTGAGTATCATAGTGGTGGGACCAGCTACTCTCCTTAAACTCAACATGGAGCCCAAGGTGGTACTTTTTGTGGTACTTCAGGGACTTTGGAGATTCATTTTCGACCTTCAAAGACAGTGAGTCACTGTGCTCACAATAGAACTAAGTAATTCACCCAGGAGTCTGGAATGCTGGCCTGGTTTCTTCCTAATAGCTGGTGTGGGACTGTGTTTTGGATTTGTGCTGAAAGAATGTTGATATCAAAATGATTTTTTGGTTATTGCTGAGCAGGGCTTGCAGTGTCAAGACATTTTCTACCTTTTACCTTGCCCTGACACACAGTGGGCTGTGGGTGCACAAGAAGCTGGAAAGGAGAATGGCCAGGACAACTGACCTGAACTAGCCAAAGGGTTATTTCTTACCATAGCACATCATGTCCAGTATATAAACTGGGAGGAGCTGTCAGGGATGGGTGGATCACTGCTGAGGCATTGGTCAGCAGGTGGTGAGCAATTGCATTGGGCATCACTTGGCTTTTGTTTCCCTTGGGTTTTATTTCTCTCTCTCTGTTACATCCTTTTTCATTTTATAATTACATATCATTATATTTAATTTCTTTTAAATTCTTAAACTGTTCTTATCTCAGCCCTTGAGTTTTACATGGTTTTTTTTTCCTAATTCTGCTCTTTATCCCACTGGCAGGCGGAGGAGTGAGTAAAGGAGCCGTGTGGTGCCTGATGGCTGCAGTTAAACCACAGCAGATGCTTTCACTCACTGCTGTGGCTCTCAAACAACAGAACGTAGACAGATATGCATAGTTTAGTCAAAGACAGAGTCTTTAACCAGGATGGCAGCCAAGGTCCCACTCAGCCATTCACTTCATGTCAGCTTTGCCCAGGTGATATTTAGAAATCTGCTAGGGTTCTTGACAAAAATAAAACCAATTAAAAAAAAAAACCCAGAGTACTGTAATTGCACGTGTTTAACTAATTCATTAAGTAAATTGTGTGAAGGAAGTTGACTTAAAACACTGCAAAAGTTTTAATTAAATTTTATATCAGTATTTTAAAAGAGACCACCAAGTTTTGTAATTAAATCTTGGCAAAAATTTCGCTAGTTGTGTAACACTGCTTAACATGGCTTCCTCTGATCCTTCACTGATGGAGTGGGAAGACAAATAAAAATACCGTGCCAAAAACTCTCTCCACAAGAGTGGATATTAGCCACTTCAAACTCTTTCCTGTTAAATTGAATGCATTACCTTAACTTTCAGAGGGAGGAAAGTAACATTCTCGGTGGTGAAAAACAGCTGGATATCATTAACAGCTTGAAAGTGGAGGTGGTGCTTTCATCACTTTCCTTCTCTCCTCCCTCCTGTGACATTTTCAGACCCATAGCTTCATTTTCCCAGTTCTCACTTAATTGACTCCAAATTACTTTCAGGCAAAATAAAGCTGGACTTTCTGAGGTTTCCTTTTGTATTTCATCAAGCAAGGCACTGGTGAGTAATGTTCTACAGATTTTCTTTTCCTTTGGGTTATGTTTTCTTCCATTGTCTGAACCACCTGTGAAAAAACAAGAACGGGAGAAGCCTTCCTACATTGTATGTGCTCAAACTCCCTTCCTCCTGGCTCTTCCACAAATGGAGCTGTAATATTTGTATCAAAAGGACACACATCTTTTATTACATTGCCACATTTTTCCACATACCATGCTTGGCTCTGCAACCATGGCTACATCCTTCTGTACATTCAGCTCTGGAGAACCCCTGTCCTCTCCTTGATCTGCCCCAAAAGCCACAGCTGCAGCAAAAGGCAGACTGTGCTGGCCTGGCTCTGTGATGTTGAGGCTGTCAAAACTGCATCATTTTCAAAAGAATCTGATTTTTGGGGTAAGCTATGAGAAGGTGGTGGTGGCCAAACACACTGAAGTTTCACAAAAGACTTGTTTTTCTGCAAGTGTGCTCTGACTTTGACTCCGGCCAAGTACCAGTAATAACTTTTTGCAGTTTTAGCCACGAGTTGCATCCCTTTGCATAGTATGACAGAAGTTGTCTGACACTGCTCCAGGAAGCACACATACTGCCACCTAACCAGCAAGTTGCCATACGTATTTATTAGGTGCAAAACCACTCTGGCCTGTATTGTGTCACCAATAGGGCAGACAGAAACGGGGTTTCCAGGGTAAGGGTGTCATGGCCATTTTGTGCCTTAGTGACAGCTCCTCTCGTGCTCATTAGAAGGCAGCTATAGCGTTGCATGCAGTTTCTTTACCTACAGGGCAGGGAAAGGGAATAAGAAGGTTATCTTTTAACACACTGAGTTTAGCAATCTCTTTTTAGTGTTGCCTATTTAATGCACATCATACAAGATTGGCATAATTTCTTTCTAAACAAAGAGCCTAACTTAATGAAGGTAGCTCTGTGTTGAATTAACCTGCCATCCACTTCTCCACTGGACATGTGGGGAGGGGGTGGTGAGGTGGGTGGCTGACCCTCTCCAGCTGCAGTAGGGGCCATGGGGATGGCTGAGCTCGGAATCCAGGCTACATAGGCACACTGAGCTGCCCTCTAGCCCAGATACCATTTTTCCTTGCAGGCAGTTTTTACATACAATCTCAAGAACAGTAAAAAAATCCTTGGCAATTCCAAGGGGATATTTTCTGTCTCTTACCCTAAAACTGTCTGTCGTCTCATCTGTGCTCCATTGGTCAGAGGAAGGACAAATAGTAAAGGTTTTCATGTGATGTAGCCTTTCTCCTTCCAGTTTTTCTATGTTTGTCTTTACAGATAAAGAAAGTTTGATGGTTCTGACAAAGAAAATAAAAGAAAAAAGAAAAAAAGTCATTTTTTTGCAACAACTATTTCTTGTTGTTTTCCCCAGGAAAGAGATATTGTCAGGCAAAGAGGGATTACTTTGGGGCAATCCAGTACATGAAGATCAGATTTTGCAGGATTAGCTCCAGTCAAAGTGCTGTTACTGAGGATACATCTGGAAAAGGTAACAAAACTCACTCAAATGGAAGAATTATCAGTCTGCTTGTTTTTGTTCACTCATGTACTGAGAATCCAGCATTATCTGGATATTACTGTATCCAGTATCATATTAAAGATGAACTTTGCTGTTCTGCCATAGCCCAGTGCACACACACTTCTCCTAGCAAATATGAGACTCTGCTGTTCTTTATTCATGAATTGGGAAGAGCCCTGGTGGCACTCCTAGATGAGTTACAGTCAGTGACATTTAATTATTTACAGCTATACCCAAAAAAGGTTTTAACAATCCAGCCATAATTCTGGGGAGGAAGATAAAGCTCTTCATTAGGAAATTATTCATCCCAGCAGGATGAGGATGGATATTTTTCACTGCCACAAGCCTTTCTGTTGCTGTTAGCCCTTTGACTGGTAAGGAAAGTCATGATGACTCATCATTGCCCCAAGGATGGTATATTTACCAAATGGAGGTAGTTGTGTACATGGGACATGGGTGGACATGGTAATATGTAGGATTTATTCCCTTCCTTCAGGGGACTACAGCTGGGGTTTTGGCCATCAGTTCTTCACATTTCCATTTTCTTCCTCCCTGGAGATCATTTTTCCAACTAATGGGGTTACCTTTGTTAACTTTAATCACTTTATTGTAAGTTTCAGAGTACTGTAATATGAGAGTTCTGGATTAAAAATTGTCTTTGTAGGTATGGTTATAGATATACATATTTCAAAGGTTCTAGTTTTCACTTTTTCTCAAGCTCAAGAAGAAGAATTAAGAAAAACCAAAACAAACCAAGTCTATTTTTCAAATCATGTAGTGTTTGAGTTGTTGGACTTGGCTGCATTTTTGTATTCTTTAACTGGACTTCAGAAGACATTTCTTAGAAGGTCTGTTGGGTCTATCAGAGTTTATCTTCTCTTTGTATCTTTTTTATGATGTAGTGTGAGTACATCAGGATTATTCTACTTAAAGTTAATTATTTTTCCATTACCCCCCTTTGTGAGGTGTTAAAAGGGAAATTTACACCACAGTGCTTCATACAGTCATAAAATGTCAAATAGCTGATGTTTATTTTCCTGACTCCCTCTTTTAAAATTACATTATATTTTCTGCTTTTAAGATTTAATCTCTAATAGGATGATAATTGTTTGAATTGTAGTTTGATATTTTTTTGTTGATGGGGGTAGAACAGCAAATAAGGCAGTTCGTTATTAGAATGCAAGAGATTCACAGACTATTCTAAAACCAAAATGTGAGTAGGTGGATGAGTACGTAAAATCATTGTAATTATTGTGCTTTGCAGACTGCATGGTGGGAGTTGTGTTATTTACATTATTTATGTTGTATCACAGATCTATTATCTATTAACTGTGATGATACATCAGCTCCAGATTAAGTTTTGAGGTGGAGTGCTTGTTTCCTTGCATGATCACTTTAGTTTTCAAATAACCTTAGTTCAGCTTCTGCTGTTCCCTGTGGAGGTAACGAGCAGTGCTTATGTAAAATGCCCCAGAGGCAGTTAAAAATCCAGAAACTGTTCTTGATGAGAACATTGCTATTCCAACGCATGGCTAGCCATTTGTGGGAAAATAATGGAAGATTGGCAAGGAGGATCATAAACATATTCAAGTGACCTGCAGCTGGTTGTGTCGAAAAGCACATGTATCATACTAATTACTGTTTAGCCCTGAGTGTTGGGCAAGTACAACATCCATGTTCAGACAACGTAAGATTGTGATAGATTTAGAGGCAACCCATCCAAGATGCTTGAGATTCCTGCCCTGCTGTGGGAAGATCAAAATACAGCAGTAAATTATGCCTGTGTGATTCCCTAAAACATAGGCTAAACCATCAGGTTGGGCAATCCCCTGGGGTGAACCAAGCTGCTTCTCAGTGCCTCCATCCCTGCTTGTGTGCCTCTGCCTCTGTGCTGCTTCAGGGATCCTCTAGTTGGAGAGGTAACAAAAATGAATCTACTGTCTGTGTTTCATCTGTGGTTTTACAATTGTTCCCACATTCTGCTTATGCCAGCTCACGTGGTATTTGAAACCAGCTGAGTGATGTTTATACAGTTTCTCCAGGATAAATATCACGTAGTCAGCTGTTGCTTGGGTCTCTAAATGTCTTTGGGGTCTGATTAGGTCTTGTTTGCACATTAATAAGATTTTCAAACACACTTCATCAAGGCAAGTAGGAATAAGTGAAGAAGATTTAGGGATGTGAGTGCATGCCTGCATGTGGACTGGACTGTGACTCACCATTTACATCAGCAGTTAACAGAATTATGCAGGATGCTTTCTCCTTATTTTCCTCAATAGAAGGAGCAGTTTGGCCATGATCGAGGACATTTTTTTTTTCTCTTTCTCATCATTAAATAAAAGACAATTAAGTGAAAATTGTGACAACAGAAGCAACTTGACTGTCCATTGTGGTTTTTAGTAGCTCACGGGGAGCTGTTGCCAGAAAATCCTGTTCAGTGGCCACTGGCACAAGCCTTGCCATGTGGCTTGCCCCGCACAGGGGTGAGATCTGGAGAGCTGCTGACCTTGGCTGACTCTGTCAGCACTTCCCACCACCCAGCAGCACTCTCTCAGTCATCCTATAGACTTCATTAAGTGTAGGAAAGGAGGTGATGGAGGTGTCAGTACATGTGCACATCCTGTTTCACCATTTGCTTTATGAGCATTGGTGGAGTAGAGTTGAAGGCTGCTGGTGAGAGAACAATAATAATCTGATGACTATGAAATGAAGCACCTGCCAGTCCCTTGCCACAGTTACCCTTTCTGCCAGACATAGACCTTTCATAACAGTGGTGCATATATGATTTGCCTGTTCCTCCTCAAGTACAAGCCTCAAACAATTGCTACAAATTCTACTCATATCAGGCAATGATTTTGTTCTGTTAATTCTCATGGGGAAAGTTTTGGATCAGTAATAGAGCAGCAATTATTTAAATGCTTTCTATGTACTTAGTAATTAGCAATGAAGAAGGATTTGAACTTTGACTTCAATAAAATGAAACCTATTGCCTTTAAATTCTGTAAGGTATGTCAGAGCTTTCTAGACAATATGTTAGCTCCTTTCACCCAGTACTGAAACATGGCTGCATCTTTTCTATGTGTAGTGATTTTGCCTTGGCCAGGTTTTTGGTAGTGGGGGTAGAACTAATTTAAATAAGGAAAATCTCGGTGTATATCCTGCATCACAAACTCTTTGAAATACAGTGTTCCTGAAGCAAAGTGAAATCACTAAGTGTAAGGACAGGATGGCAAAACTGGAGTAAGACTTTTTCATGAAAAAAAAGTTTGAAAAAGTAACAAATGTTTCATTGCCTTAAATTCTAAAATGAGTTTGATCAATAATGGGAAAAGTACTAAAATTTTCTGTAACTCAATATTGATTTTTATGTTATATTTATCCTTTGAAAGACACTAGCAGGTCTTTAACTTTTCCAGGTTCTTCTGTTGAATTGCGTAGAGACTTTTACCACCTTCCAAAGATACATATTTTTGTTACTCAAGGTTCCAGTGAAAACCATTAGTTACACTTAGTAAGAAAGAACAGTTCCATCTGCCAGACAATGAAAGTGATATTTTTTTTGCTGTTAATGAGGGCTCATACATAGTCCTTTATGCTTCAAATGAATAGTGGGTTGGTTTTTTTCCTACCCTAACACAATAACTTGTTCAGTTCTATTATTTTGTCTTTTCAGTTAACCATTACCCAAAATTGCATCATTAGTTGATTTATGACCCTCATTTTTACAGCATTATGTTAAATCCATGGCATTTACGTGTTGGACCCCTGTATACATTAATTCTGCACTGACCAGAGGTGCTGTAAAAGGTAATATGCTGATCAAATACTGGCCCAAAGGCTAAAAATTTACCTTTTGTGTGAGGAAACTTGATAACCTCTTTATTTGTGTGTGTGCTTTCAAGGCTTGGACCCTTAACTCCTTGGTTTGCCTTACAGCAAAAGGACGACATGCAACCCTGTTGTTGCAGCAACAGTTGCAGTTAACCCCTGTGAGATTGATGGTTCCTCACTGTGTATTGAATCCTGCTTGGTTTACTTCTCTAAATGAGGATGTTCTTAGATGTGGGTATCATGTTCTCTAACTAAAACATACTGAAAGGTCTCCGAGCTACAACATGGGAAGTATTTTCTTTTGCAGCTATGTCATACCCCCAGTTTAGGTACTCTGAAGTTTCCCAATTTGACCCTGTCATCCTGCTGCCTGTTTGTACTCAACAGAGAAAGTCACTGCTGGAGCACAATCGGGATATTCAGTGGTCTGAGCTGGCATCTGGACTTGCCACACATTCCCCTACAGAGGAGTACTGTGGTTAGAAGAGAAAGATGGACAATGAGACTGTTTCCTTAACGGGACACCAGAGTGTCTAAGTCAAGTGGAGTTAATGTGCATGACTGAAATTTTCTTCTGGGTTTTGTTTTGGTTTTTTTTTCTCTTTTTAAAAACTTTGGTTTTGGTAGCTTTTTAAATGCATTTGTTGTAGTCTCTTTATTGCTTCAAGGCGTAGAAATATTTAATATTTAGGAGCTGTGGACAACAGAGGCAGTACTGTAATGTAACACTAAACCTTTAGCTAGAAAGTAAGTGTGGTAGATGGTTAAGCTTGCCTCTGTAAGGACAAGAGTCTTAAGTAACTTTATTCTTAGTGGTATTGACCATTCAGATATGCCTTCATTTCAGGCGGTGTTAGGACTTGCCACTTACTCTTTTTAGCTTGGCTAAGCCAAAATACCATTGTGCAATACTTATCTGACATCTTATCTCTGTTACATTTCCAGCCAGCCTTCTGGTTTATTACACTTTTAATTTAAACGCATGAATTGGTTTGTTGTTTTGGGTTTTTTTTAAATAAAATTCTCTGTCCTGTTTTCTCTTTCAATAGCTCATGTTCACTCACACAGTTTTTCATTTCCTCCTCTGCTTCATGACTATACTTACAGTTATGCTCTTTTTTCATCTGTTGCTTCATGGGGAAGAAGGCATCTTCTCTGAATAATAAACACACGGGAGGATATAAAGAACAAGAATTTCTCAAATTAAGCCTTCTGTCTAGCTCTGCTTTACAAATTCATTTCAGTTTTTCCTTTAATAGCCTACTGACATCATGATAAACTGCTCCAAATAATTTTTTTTCCCCTCAATGGAGATTAAATGCTAGTGTTAGGGGGAAAAAATTACTGTTTAGAGAATTTTAAGTGTAAGCCTTGACATTTCATATTAAATTCACTAGAAATGCTGACTGCATGACTGAGATTAAGAGGAATGTTCTAGGGAGGGCTATGTGGCATTGCAGTGGGCCAAACTCCTAACACTGCTTGGGTGTACCTGATAAGATACTAGTAAACATCTCCTCTTGGGTCCTGTGAATAAAGCAAGACTAAGTTGTCTAAATTAATTCTGTATCATTTGGGGGGAGTTGTCAAGATAAGACCTAAAAAGCCCCCCAAACCTGCCACCAGTGGTTTACTCTTCATTGGTTCTTCTTTTTTTTATCAGATAAAACATAATCTGAATGTTAACAATAGCAGGATGTCTATAATTTATTCAGTTGGTTTTAATTCAGCTTTTGCGGCCCCAGTTAATAGAAATGCAATGGGGTGTAGAGGTATTATTTGAGGGAAAATCATTTCAAACTTTCCTTGCAGAGAGGGAATTATGAAAAGGGCTTTGTGCTGAGTGTCTGCTTTAATAATTCTACAAACTGCAGTAGAAGAAACAGTTACCAGAAACCTCAAACTCAACCACAGCATCTTTTAAACACCAGAATAACATAAAAGATAACATAATAACTACTGTGGAGTTTCTTCTACTTTCTCTTTAGGGATAAAAATATGCTGCTTCCGCTGTCTCAATCAGAGAACTGTTTGCTCTATCTTGTATGATTGACAGGTTTTTTTCAGAAAAAACAGGGAAAGTTTAATTTGTATAATTTAATTTCTTGCCAGTTTTGAAGGACGTGATTATTTCTGTTGATCTTTACTAGAGATGTTTGTTCTTCAGGTAGGGATCTTTGAACAATAATTAGTTCTGACAGGAAAAAAGGGAAAATAAATGGACCGCTGGGTATTTGCTGTATACTTTGATGATATTCAGGCTTGTTCTAAATGCTTTGTCATTATGTTTACGAGACAAAGCAATCTCCGTGTTTGAGTACCAAATTTTGCTATTAATTCTCTACTTTGCTTGGGCTTATTTCTACAGCACCTTTCTCAATGTATGCAGTCCGAACCGTCAAAACAATTAACAAATAGATTGAAAAGGATGCATTGAAATCTGTAAAAGATGTGGACACACAACAAAAGCTTCTTCTTACTGACAGGAAAACAGAGTACACGAACACCAAAGAGACATTTTCCATTAATACTCTTCACCGAGTTTCCATTGTTGCAAAGGTGTTTTAGTGCTGGAAATAAGAAGTTGCATGAGTGTTAGAGCTGATTTATTCCTTATTTTCCTGTAAAAAAAAAATGGCTTCTATAAATAAAACTGTATGTTCCAGTCTCATACATTTTCACCCTACATTGTAATCTCCTTAAATACCATAATTCAGATGTTTTGAGAATATATATTGAATGCTGGACACAACAGTTATTGTGTTCTCATAAATTATGTTCCCTTCCTGTAAAGTAGTAAAATAGTCATACACCCAAATCAGTGCCAGGTAGTTCTCAGTAATACTATGTTCTACCTGTGTTAAATGAATCTATGCAGTTTTAAGCAGAGTTACATGAATATGATAAATTTGGGTACCTTCAGATAACTTATAAAACCTGAAAAAAGAAGGGTATCTAAAACAACTCGTTTGCCCTGTTAAAGGCTGCTTTTGTTAGGGGATGAATGATCTGGATGAGGGGACAGAGTGTACCCTCAGCAAGCTGGCTGATGACATCAAACTGGGAGGACTGGCTGATTCCCCAGAAGGCTGTGCTGCCATTCAGCGGGATCTCGACCAGCTTGAGAGTTGGGCAGAGAGGAACCTCATGAGGTTCAACAAGGACAAGTGCGGAGTCCTGCATCTGGGGAGGAACAACCCCATGCACCAGTACAGGCTGGTAAACACAAGGTAAAACTAGCAATGTATTTTTATCATATGAAAATAAAACCAAAACAGGTATGAGTATCTATCTTGTGACTTGTGTCATAGTTATTCCCTTTGTAGGTAGTTTTTGTTTGCTAAATTTGGTGACTTAGCTGCAGTTTATCAACAACACAGCAATTACAAAACTCTGTAAACTGGAAGTTAAGAAATGATAGCAAAATATTACGTGTGAGAAGTCCATGCATCACACCAACACAATTTAAGACTAATTTGTATTGGTGTTGCTTTCAAAATCTGTCCTGACAGATATGTAGCAGGTTGTAACTGCTCCTCTGTCCAAAGAACTCATGCCCTTGGCTCCTTATTCTCCCCTTTTTTCCCACTCCTAGAAGACACAGGCCACTGTTTCAGTGCTCAAATAATACAGTTCTTTGTAGGGAGCGGCTGAAGTCTTTTGAAAAGGGCTTTGGGATTAACTGGTTAGAAAGTCTGTACTACTGCAACATGGGAATAAATGTAACCTAACGACTAAGAGGTATATTTTAAAGGAACATCTGGATGTTGTTCCAAAGATGATGGATTAAAAAAATAATAATTTAGATTGAGTGATAGTAGCATGCCTTCCTGCAGTGTTCAGGATTAATGCAGCACACGAGACATTTCAGCACATTATCTGCTCTATAATGTTGGTCAAACTTCTTATTTTTTTAATGTTTACTGAGCCTGAGTTCACTAAGTCAAAGAATTAGTTTGCACTATGTGGCCTTTAAAAAATTCTAGTGAAAGCAGGTGGGGGCTTTTATTCCATTTCACTAAGCCCTGGCCAACGTGACAATGGATCAGGTGCTCGGTATGGCAGTCAGCAGCAGCTGTAAGAGCAGTGCCTGCTCCCTGGTGAATGCAAGAAGCTCAGAAAGAGGATGAAGTTGGGTGTGTTTCTGACAGGGCCCTTTTCTCTGTATGTGTGTGTGTGTGTGCGTGTATGCATTCAGTGTACAATGTGTCTAGAGCAAAACAGGAGAGGTAATGAAAAAAATAGTCTTTCTGCAACAATTCTTTTAAATGAGAGGTAGTCAGACAACCATTTTTTCCCTTGAAAGGAAGGACATTTCTCCCACGCTGATCTGACTGGCTCAGGGAGACCTTGCTTTTCTGATTTAAGTAGGCAAGGCCATTTACACAAGCCATTATCCCACTCAACTGATACATACAGTTACCCACAACAAAAGCCTCCAGTCCCTTTGGCATTAGGATGAGTTCATCTTCTTTTACAACAACTGTGATTACTCCCTATACTCTTCCCTAACAAGAGCACAATGTCTCTGAGCATCTCCTCTGAGCCTTCTTCCACTGTAGGAGTGTATATTGGTGGCACAAAATATGGTTGTTATTTCTGTCTTTGATGTTTATTCATGCTCTCACCACCCTTTCTTGCTGTGAGGTTTTGTGGGAGAACATCAAACAAAAGGAAACATGGCTTTGCAGCAGCCCTGATGCTCTTGTACTGTGGAGCAGCCCCAGACAGCTAGGGTCCGGGAAGCATACAGGCTAAGAGGCTAAAGCGTGCTGGCTTTTGCACACCTCCAACACAGCCAATGATGGCAGCACTGGGACATGTTGACTATCTTGCTTTCCTTTCCATCCCTTCTCGGTCTTCCAGAAGCAATGCCCTTATCTCTTCTAAGACAAGTCTTTCTTGTGTGACAGGAATTGAGGAACAGCTTATCTCTATTCTGTCTGACCTTTTTTCATTGACTTTGTGAAGAGTTAAAATATGAATAAAGGCACCCTTGCTGCTGTGTCAATAAAGGACAAACACTAGCCACAAAACATGCCATAGTAATCAGGAAAAGCCCAGCTTTAGCTGGATTTCTGTATACTTCCCAAGATGCGGGATTTTCAATAGAACTACTGAGAGGAGATATGTTAGCATTCAATAATAATACAAGAAAACAAATTAGTATAATTGGAGAAAACTAGAAAGCTAAAGTCTCAATGTGACAAATCTTGTTTAGGTGTTCCAAATAGGCAGGTAAGAAAATCTGTTTGTAATTGTGGTCTCATATAACTGTTGTGCACAATCAATATTGCATATCTATAATGTTTTCACCTTGAGAGGTAGATGCTCTTCTCTCAAATTTCCCCGTTCTTTTCTTTTGAGAGTTGTATTTTTAACAGTGAAGGATAATCTCAACCAATAGAAAGTTAATCACAGTGCCTTGAATACAGTGTTTCACTTAAATAACTACGCAAAGGAAACAACATATTTTACTCTTGATGTTCCTCGCCATCATCTAAATCTTGTCACACCTGAACACTGAGTATCGGGAATAAAAACAGCAACTGACTGTAGTTTCTCACACATTCTGTTACTAAAAACCTTAATCTGCCAAAACACACATACTAAACTGGATCCTCTCTTCTTCAGCAGGACCCACACATGCAGTTGTAGAACTAAGCTCCAAAATACTCTCTTCTGTCTAGCCATGGGAAAAAGGGCAAAAGGCAGCTGTAAGGCATTACATGATCACTCTCAAATGTTTAGATGTGTTTAACGATAACACACTGCACTTGGGTTGGCATGGTTTCAAAATGGGTGGTTTTGATTAGTTGCCCCAAAATCTGAGAGAAGCAGAGCCTCTGAGAGATGACCAAGGTCACGAGAGGAACCGGTGTCCAAGGTGGTGCTGGTACTTCTGAAACCTAACACAACAGCATGAGTAGTCACCTTCTCCATAAGAAACTGGCATAACGTTTAATAGACCTATCTAGACTACACATGCATGTGTATCTGCCACAGTAGCTCTTCAGCATCAGACTAGTGACTTTGCCAGACTTGCAACTGGCAAAGGCAGGTGAAAAACTGTTGCAGCTGAAGCACGGCATGCCTTGATGAAGATCTGTCTATCTGCAGAAGTTAGAGAAACCCAGGTGAGACAAAATTCTTCTCTGGACAAGAATGAACAGGTCCCTTATTTGTCAGAGATTTTTTTTTCAAAGCAGTTTGTCTTGTAGAACAAATTCGACGTCAGTAGAACTTATGATCTGGAAAAAGAGCAAAGTGGTTCTCTTTCAATTTCAATTTTAAGGAACAGCTTTCAAAACTACTGGGAAATATTTGTACACTCTGCATTTATTGCTGTAATAAACTTGCTCTCCTTTTTAAAGCTGGGCATCACCGTGTGGGAATTTCACACACTTGCTGATTTTTATAGCTCATGAAAACATCTGTATTTCCCTCCTTGGTGGACAGATGATTTGTGTCACAACGAGAATGCACTTAAATAACCTAGCTATATTTAGTATAACATTCTGTTACTACTCTGTTGTCATTGGCACCATTATGTCTCTTTCCTGAGGTTTATGTGGTACCTTCTCCTGCACCTTCCAAAGTGCATTTTTAAGGCTATATACTGCCAGCAGCGTGGAGTTGCCAAACTCTGCAGCCTGACAGAGACAAGGCAGGTCAGACCGGCAGCAGGGCTGGAGATGTGTTCCCCATAGGCCCATTTACACACAAGGGTGCAACATACAACTCAGGACACATAAGGCTGGGCACGCAGCTCCAGACAGAGGCACTCGGCATTTACATGAACACAAACAGCATCAGTGGTCTCACCTTGATCCCCTCTCCAGATGGTCAGGATGGAGGTTTGTCAGTGGGAGCACACCCATACGTACCTGTGTCCAAAGTGCATCCCCAGCATCTGGGCTCAGATACATGGTCCCTCCAGGGGCTGTCCAGCTCTCTATCTGATGGCATCTGGCCCACAAGAGCAGTTGTAGATGTTTGTATTTTCCTTCAAAGACTTCTCAGTCTCCTTGCCTGAGATGGGTTATACGGCTTGGAGCCTGATAACCTTGTTTTCACTAACCCCAGTAGTGGGAGCATCCTGCCAATACAGTAAGGCAATTGCATGCGATTTCCAGTGAGGAAGAGTGTATTTGAAGAGGGCACCAGGATGCAGCAGTGCTCTGAGATTAGTGACCTGGGTGACTGCAGGGAGTCTCAGCATTGCCATTGATCCAGGTGGATCAGAAAGACAAGGAAAAATGGCTACAGCCTCTCAGTTCTAGATATAGAGAACACACAGCTGGGATTTGAAACAGTCAACCTCTGTTAAGAATAGAGTTCCTCTTAGGGATTTATTAGAAAAAAACTAGACACTGTAAGTAAAGGATTACAAATGGTAGGGCTCTGCAGTCCCACTGGAGGAAGGGAAAAATGTCCACATTTAGGGATTAACTAGTAGTCTAGGAGAGAGACAGTCAAAAAAGCTCATTGATACAGCTAACCCATTCCTTGCTTTTCTAAAATATTAAAGCAAGAGAAGGCAATCACTTGAAGTTCTACCAAAACAGTGGCTCTTGCATTGGCACACAAATTGCACTAGCCGCTATTCCAAACAGAATAACAGCTCAGAGTAACATTTCAATGATGATATTTTTCATGGTAGATTCTGCATACACACAGCTGTTCAGCTCTGGGAGAGCTGTCTTTAAAAGTTCATAGCTAATATTCGATTTTTTTTTTTCACTTCTAAGAGTCTCGGTCATTTACAGAAGTGTTGCTGGAGAGAAGACGATGCCCAGAAGGTGAGCATTGCACCAAGAACTGTTACAGACCTGAAAGTTAGTAGTTTGAAAAAAAATTTCTGTCCAGTAGATAACCTCAGTCAAGCAACCATCAAACACCTGGGGAAATTCCTTGGCCAAAGCAGGACATATTTCATCTTGGACTAGAACTGGAAGGCAATTGACTGGGAAAATATGATAGAACATCTGGACATGTTCCTATGCAACCTGATCTAGGTGAACCTGCTTCTGCAGGGGGTTGGACTAGATGATCTCTAAAGGTCCCTTCCAACCCCTACCATTCTATGATTTAATGAGCACATGGTATCACGTCCAGTAAGTTTAATATTGCTGTTATATTATTACCAATCTAGTGAAAACCCTGATTAACAGTTCTCTGGTTTAATGCCATAATACATGGTCTGCTAGATGAGAATGTTTTGCATGTAAATCACTTATTTACTCAGTTGTGTCGTAAGGCCAACATATTAAAAAATAGATTTATTTCAAATACTTCACTTCAGTTGTACAAAACAAGGTATGCAAGTTTTGTTTGGCAGTTGCTCTTTTACTGGAAATAACAATTCTTACCAGCATCATTGGCCTGAATTTCTTCAAAAGGCTACAGGATCAAGTCAGCTGGCCTGCTTTTCAAGCAATTTCATTACAAAGCAATAGTAAAGCCTAAAGTTTCAAAATTAGATGTAATTTTTAAGATTTGCTTTATAGAGAATTTATCCATTTCCTTCTCTGTGGTACAACATTGACCCGAGGTATCAGTATTGTGAAGAAGAGCGTGAATGTACTCACTGTAGCTTTGAAATGTTTAAGAGTTTGGAAACATAATGATATATGACCATCAATCTGCCACTAGTACTAGAAAGAGAAAGAAAAAAACCAAACAAAGAGCATCTGTCTGGCTTATAAGCAATCTTTTGAAACAAATTTATAGTGGGAGAAAAAAGTTAATATCAAGTCAGCCAGGACAGCAACCAAACCAGTCCATTAGGCTTCAGTATCTGTGGTGATGAAAGATATCCAAGGCTTTCCACCACCATCGTGTTCACCATAAGGAAAGCAAAGTGTATACAAACATCTAATTAGAGGAAAGGTTTCACAAATCATCATAAAGAGACAAATCATTCTCCCCCAAGGTTTCTCAGACCCTGCTTACTCTAAAGCCATTTATCTGTCTGGAAAGTTTGACTGTTATTCTCCCCTTCTGTGGGGGATGAGAACTCTCCAGCACACGTGGTGCTCTGCAGAGACACATTTACATTGCCAACACCAACTTCAGTTTTGCTGAGACATTAGAATTGATGGAATTGAATTGGAGCATCTTCCTTATGAGGAAAGGCTGCGGGAACTGGGGCTATTTAGTCTAGAGGAGAACGAAGGGGGAATCTCATTAATATTTACAAGTATATAAATGGCAGGTGTCAGGAGGTTGGGGCATCCCTTTTTTCTATTGTATCCAGCAAACAGAACAAGGGGTAATGGGATGAAGCTGGATCACAAAGAGTTCCATTTAAACATACGGAAAACTATTTTAACGTGAGGGTGAGGGAGCCCTGGCACAGGCTGCCCAGGGAGGGTGTGGAGTCTCCTTCTCTGGAGGTTTTCAAACCTGCCTGGACGTGTTCCTGTGTGACCTGATCTAGGTGGACCTGCTTTAGCAGGGGGGTTGGACCGGATGATCTCTAAAGGTCCCTTCCAACCCCTACCATTCTATGATTCTATGAATAGGCTCAAAAGTTAGAGAAGAACAATGTCAATGTCAATGTAATCTCTCATGCCAGGAATTTGCAAGGCTGGTTCAGGATACTTGAGAACAAATCGGTAGAGAGCCCTTTGAGCGTGTGATGTATATTTATTGAGCTGTGACTTACATCTTTGATTCAGGGCAGAGAAGCACAAGCTTAGCTGACCCAAATCCTTAACTCCCGGGCAGCTCCTGAGACACTTCTTGTGCAATGTTGTGGAGCATTTGGTCCCGTTTTTGTTTTGTTTTTTTATTCTTTCCCAAAGACCAATGATCTTTCCTGTTGTGGCAACATCTCCACATCCAGTGACTAAAGTTAAGGCAGGCTCTGTGCAGTGTGAGTGTGCCACAAGGCATGCCAGATGGCCAGCTGCTGCTGCTCGTCCCGTGACACGGGGAGACAGTAACACACTTGTTGCAAACTACAATGCTTCGCCGTCCCATACTACACATCTCAGCACTTGACACAAGGCCACATCATTCAGTGCTTCCAGAAGCCACCACATTCTCATTCCAGCCCAGCAGCTGGTCAGCAGCAGTCCCAGGCACGCTGCTGCTACTCCCAGTCTTTGCAGCTAATGTCACAATTCAGTACTAATCGCTTCACAACACCCTGGTAAGCTGCAGCAGTCTGGGACCAGAGTATCACTGTGAAAACTATGCTAATCTCCCTCATCTACCACAAGTTTTTCCTGAAATAGAGGGGTTTTTTTCCTAAAAAGAAAAAAACAACCCCACTTCTAAATTTCTTTCCTAAAACACTTCTAAATAATGAAACTTTTAGTTAAAAAAAAAATCAAGTGGCAGCTGTGTTGCACATCTTTCATGCAGAGGCTTTTTGGTTTTGTTTCTAAAGCAGTAACAGAACCTCATTTATCCCTTTTTTAAGCAAATCTAGGAAGAGTGCCTTTGTTAACTTCAATAAAGATCATTAGGGTTTGGGAATAAAGGACAACCAACTTCTCAGTCTTCAAAAAGGATCTTGCAAAATCAGCAAATACTTGTAAGGCTTTCAGTCTTGCTTAACTGGAAAGAAATCACCTACACAGCAAAGCTTTTATGATTCTTTTTTTCCTCGCCAGCAGAACTGTTTTCTAGCTACAGACTGTAAGGTGTAAAACAAAGTGGCACTTCTGCAAGAGGCTTTTATGGGTCTGGCCTGGCTTTTACTGTCAAACTAGAACAGGTCACAATCATAGGCCCTCATCTAAGAATTAACACTGCTCCTTCTCTCAAAACTTTACAAGGTTTCCACAAAACATCAAGCAACATTTGATGATTCCAGCCCGCCGTTTGTTCAGTGAAATTAGTTACCTGAGTCATCCCCTTCCAAAAGTCACTTCCTACGATCAGAGAGGGCGCGAGTAAAGAACACACAGTATTTACGCAGCACTATGGATCGTCTACATCGATTAGAAGCAGCAGCACTTAATTCTTGGAATACTTTACCAGATCACAACACAAACCATCTCTAAGTGCCGTGGGTTTAAGATGAGATGCAGTATTGTCAAAACCAAGCAATTATTATTAATAAACAACTCATTTCACGCCGTTCCTTTGGACAGATCCTCCTCCTCGTGACCTCAGGGAAACAGCAATAATATAGAGCAGCCACTGTCAGTTGTTTGATCTAGTGCCTTTTGGCTTTGTGTGTTCTCCATTAGCATAATCCACTTTACAGGTACCTTAACATTTTAAAACTTTTTTAAAGCTTCGAAACAATGAAGTTGCAATTGAGGCGACTTCCAGAGTGAATCGAATGCTTGATTAAAACAGCAACCTAGCCTGAAAATTTTTATGAATTCAGTTTCACGAAAGGAATGCAAAATTAAGTTCTTACCTATATTTGTTGAAAGCAAAGCTAAAAGCTCCAAACCAACGCTGCAGTAGGTTTGTTAGATCAGAGTATGTTTCATGACCGAAACTGTATGCGAACAAAATACAGCTGTAGCACAGCTACAGAGCTTTCAAATTTGAGATTATGGTGACTTGATACAAACAAGAGAACTGAGAAGACATACACTCTCCCCCTGAGGACTGCTTTTAAGAGGTTATAGCAGAAGATGGACGTTTGTAATCCAGATAGTCAACACCACGGAGGATAAGCAGGAATGCCTGCAATAAGGGTAAAATCCAAAGCTGGTCATCTGCTACAGGAGGCAAAGCCACTCCTTTAGTAACAACTTCCCATTCAAAAAATAAGAGAAAAGCCATGAGCTCAGCTTCACACTCCGGACATTCCATGCCCTGCCTCTACACCAGAAGCTGCACAGAATACCCACCATCTAAGTGGGGCTCCTGCTGATACAAGCTGTCGCCGTTCTCAGGAACAGGATTTGGACCCAGAATCAATATTCAGCAGTTGCCTAAAGAGGATCAGAGTGATCACCAAAAACAAAAACCCCCAAAGCCCTGCAACAAATTTGCTATAGGTATGGGTTTGAGTGGAAGACCATGAACAATTGGACTATGAAAGCAAAAAGGCTGTATTGTTTTAAATGTTTCCTACTACATAGAAGAACAAATGCAGGATGTGATGTTTGCTTAGTTTTATTAATTTATTTTTGCAGGAATCTGCAACTCGGAGTATGCACTTTCTGGAGGTACCATGCATGCATAGCCTCTGAATGCTTTTATACAGTTTCATCTCTTAGTAATAAGGTCATTCACAGCATACACAAATCTAGAATGTAGACACCATATATACAGGATTAAACAAGATCGTGTCTTCTTTTTTCTTTTTAATGAAAAAATTTAACAGGGTTTCACACAGCAGAAAATATGGATTAGATACACTGGTGCCACCATAAATAAATAAGTTTCAAGAACACAGGTTTTTAAAATTGAGTTCAAAGGTACTGAAAGTCCCGGATTCTAATATTGCATTAACTCCATTGATTTCTGATTATTCAAAACCCAGGAAAAAAAATGTTTGCATTAATAATTATGGACATAAACAGCAATGAAAGCCCCAAACTGAAGAAATCTGGTAAAATTCAGGACATGTCCAGCTTCACGTAATATTGACGTTTAGAAACGAAACAAATGCAGCAGCACATAGAGACAGTACTGACTATGAGATGTGATATCTGTGCACGTCTCTCCCCTTGAGGGGATTCAGAGCGACGGTAGCACTTCTGTGGTACCAAACAAGCTGACGGATTGTTTATGTCCACTGCCCACTTCTCGTAAGGATAGTCATTTGTTCACATTCTAGGGTATACCAGTGAATTTTAAAACGAAAACTATCATCCTGATGACAAGCTTGTTTTTAAGATATTTAGTATTGTCACATTCTTTTTAAAAAAACATTCTTTATTGTTTTTGTTTTGTCCCCATTTCAACTCAAGTAGTTTTATTTCAGTTTAAAGGGGTTTTACAATCAACGTTGAAGTATTTAGAAACCGAAACGAGAGATGTGTAACTGGGACAAATAAAGTAACTGAAAGAAAAGGGTTCTTTTTAAAAAAATGTGATTTAGTAGCATATCATAATCAGAAACTACTGAGACCAGCTCTTTTAAGAATTATTACACCTTTTCACCACACCTCCCGTTTTTCAAGGGAAACACACACATACCACAGACACACAGATACACAATTCAATCTAAGACTACATTTTACAAATTACTTCCTTTTGCTTGGCTTCCCACCCCTTTCCTCTCCACCCAAACGTGACTGATAATTACATCAAATTAAAAGTAGATCCAAAGCTCAGGATTCCTTTTGGCTTACTATGTTCTGAAAAATTTTCCACAAGCCCCACTCTAAATAAACTTTTAAAGAACGACAGTAGTATTCTATAATTAAAGGGAATTCATCTTGATAGCACAGTAAATATAAAATAAGCTTTATGAAATTTCAATGAACAGTGAAATCATTGTGAATATCTGAATGTCCAAGTCAGTTTCAAACTCTACCAATCTAGTAGCATGATTGAGGGAAAGCTCAGTCATTAAGGAGATAAAGAAAACACAAGTAGTGCATTAACTCAGCACAATGGTATCAGCATCCCACCATTCACACACACACACACACACGCACACATAAGTTTTATACAATACAGTGCATTTTGTATGCCAGCTGACATGAGGGTTTCATGTGCATTCAATAAATATTACATAAACCAAACCTTTTTGGCATAAACTACAATTCAGTTGGGGTGTCAACAGTGTCACCTGCTTTCAGAAGGAAATGGGATCTTCCAATATTCAAAATACAATTTACATTCTAACAAACTAGAAATACTCAAGCACCATGTAAAGTCTTTGCTACTAATGTTTGAGAACGGGCATTTACAAGAATACAACAAAGGTTTGCCCTTTTTTCCTTTTTGTACAAAAACCAAATGAGAGTAATTGAGAAACTGGAATAAAAGTATTGGCATGAGGGAATTCATTTTCAATTTAACAGCACTCAGTCTTTCAAAAAGTGTTTTGCTGTCACAGCAGCCTTCCTTCTCTCCCTCTGGTGAAGCTATGACTAGGATTAGCAACTCTCCATTTATGGTTATTACAGTACAGGGAACTACTGGACGGTATGCATTCCTCTCCCTGCCCACCGCCCTCCCCCCAGAGTGGCATCTATTCTGCCTGAAAATGGCACAGCTGTATTGATGTGTGACACACCTACTCTCGTTTGCTGTCATTTCAGTAGCTGTCATTTTGTAATTCCAGCAAAAACAAATGCTTCTAGAATTTCAACAGAAGTACAAGTGAATAGAAAACTGAAATAATACAAAGGCAAAGGCATCACGATGGAAAAGTCATGAAGTTACTGGCATTGTTTTGAGTAATTCATTACACAGCTGATAACAGCACACAGTGCTGCTTATCCTCTCTAAAATGCCTCTGCTCATCGGTTTTCTAGTTATCTCAGTTTTGTCACACTGTTCTCTTACATGAATAAAATTGATATTCACCTTAAAACTTCATTTGGCAGTATTTTTTTTTGCCCCTTTCCACACGTTATGAGCTCTTCATATAGTAATATAAACCATTAGGAATGAAGGAAGGAAAAGTAGCTCTGACACCTTTGACTTTGTTTTGCTCATCAGCGGTGCACACTGATAGCCGGAGATCTCTTAGCTTATTTAAAATTATGCCAAAAACTTAATTAGTGCAAGAACATACTGAAAAATGCCAGATAAAAATCTAAGATCACAGTTTGCCCTTTACTGTTATCTTTATAAACTGCAGAGAGAGAAGACACCAGATTAAGCAACGCAGTCGAGTTTCCCCTCCACCCACCTTACAAACGCTGCTTTATTTTAAACGAGGACTCAGACACATGATTGTTCTACCACAGCTCAACGTGTTATCACACATCAAGTGAATTGTGGTAATTTCACCATATGGACGTGGATGCCATGAGCTAAAAACAACGCAGAACGTAGTTTAAAATCTCTTCTGGTAAGGTTTGGCTAGCGTGTTTCGCTTCGCAGCTGCTGCAAAGGCAATTACTACAGCTCAGCTGACGTGCTCGGTTGTGTCTCTGAATCTTGATCAAGTTATACCCTAAAAAAATTCAAATGCACCGTAACGGCTCCTGCCCAGTACACAAGAACACCCTACTCAGTCGCTCAGTTGTGTAATGTAATCATTCAGCTGCCCAAACCCAAGTTTGATTTCACAAGGATTGAGTGCTTTATTACAGCAACCTGAAGCATTCAAACAAATGGAACATCACCTTTATAATACAGTGTATCATATGCAGAAAAGTACCAGTATGATTTTCAGTTGCAAGTCTCGTGTTCTTCAACCTATGGCAAAAGTTTCCTGACCAAAACAAAAAAGAATGCAGTGTGTAAATTTTCAAGATCTCACATCTGCTGTTTTACACAGGCTGGTTTATTAACAATGTGCAAATAAACCTTTACTGAAGAGCTGATTCATTAATATTCAGCTAACTTTGAACTGGGGCACAAAGTACCTTCTGTGCTGTAAACATCATGAATTCTTCACAAATTGGAAGCTGAAAAGGCCTAAGGAACTGGGTACAAACTCTTTGCACACACAACCATGGCTGAGCTCAAGTCTCCCAAACTGAATTTGGAGTGGTCTGTGTTTGGCATATGTGCTGCACAGCACAGGCTTAGAAGGTTGTTGTACATAAAGCATACTAGCTTTGAAACATGATGGCCTACTGAAAGCATGCAGCAGTATTTTCATCTGTAATATGGCAGAATTCATTCTTAATTTATTACCAGTGTTGACACAGCCAGGTGAGCACTGTACAAGCAAAAGGAATTGTAAAAAAATTACCTCTGATTAAACTCTCTGTAACACTCACACGGTATCTCATTTAGTCACCTTAGGTTACCATTTCAAATAGCAATTTTTTGTAGACATAAGTTACCCTGAAAAAAAGCAGCAATTACAAATACCCTTCTCTTTGTTTTTTATACATTGCAAAGTTTATTGTTGCATTTACCTGTCTTCCTTTTCAGTAGTTTACAATCTAGAAGCACAGGGAGCCTTTGTTTTCCAGCTAGCTGTGGTCAGGTTAAAGTCAGCTCTGGCTCTTCAGTTTTTCTGGTTAAGTGTAACATCTCACACCATTGCTAAGAGTCCTATCAATCACTTTTTTAAAAAAACAAACAAAACAAAACTGTTTTGTTTTGTTTTTTGTTTGGTTTTTGTGTTTTTTTTTTTTTTTTTAGAGCCACTAAGCAGTAACTATAACCACAGGACTAAACACCAGTAGTTATTTGCTTTCCTGTATACATTCTTCCCAAAATTAATCCTTTTACATGTGCAGGTTTCATTTTCTGCTTTGCTCATTGTAATGGGATAAAAAAGAATTTAACCCTTAATTTATTTATTTGTAGCACAAGCAGAAACATCTTAACACATTACTCCCACCCCTTGCAATATGAAGATTGTTGACTGGCAAAGGTCGGGCAGATGGACTGAAAGGTTCTCCATGTTTCCTTCTCCTACAGCCGTTGGCTTGAGAGACTGTTTTCAACCCAATGCGGCCCCTTCCTGATTTTCAGGTATATCGTGGCATTTCACACTGCTCACAGCGATTCAGTGCTGGGTGATTTAGAAAGGTACAGCTTTCACAATTCCATGGAGCCCCTTCAAAGTCTTCATCTCTTGGCTGAGTCCGTGGAGTCTGTTTAGAACTGTTTTGATGCTCTAAAAAAAGCCAAAGGAAAACACTTTTTTGGTATTTCAGAAGAGAGGGATGACAGGCAAGATCATTCTGCTGGTTTGTCACCTCGTAAGATATTCCATTTTAAAATGAATGTGGAAAGCTTTACTTTTAAGTAACACTGAAGGTCTTTAGATAAAACAATTCTAATTTTGTCTGTGAAGTATGACTATTTCAAGTATTTCACTTCTGTAAAGAGTCAACCATTCTACAGTAAAAACAAAATGAACAGTCACCATTGTTAGATCACTGATATTGCTAAAGGTTTAAAAGGTTTATCAGTTTAAAACACACTTAAAAGTTTGATAGTGGCACCACAACACTATCCTGTCAAGCAATTACTTCATAGGTTTCTGTACAGCAGTCTATTACCAAATTCTGAAATTCAATAACCCTGCTTTACCTGAAGACTACTTCTAACTTGGTTCCTTCAAACAGTCTGACAGAGGATATTTTCTGTATTTTATTCTTGCATCTATCCAAGCTGAAGAAAATACAATAGAAAAATAAAACGGTAGAACCATTTCAAAACAAGATGATTCTTTTTCTTCCTCATGGCTTTGCAGCAGAGATGCTTGTGTGTGAAGTAATACTTAAGTATGTTTCAATTCATAAAATAAACATAAGAAAAAACTATTTTACTGTGAGGGTGCCCTGGCACAGGCTGCCCAGGAAGGGGTGTGGAGTCTCCTTCCTTGGAGGTCTTCAAAACCCTCTTGGACACGCTCCTTGGGTGACCTGATCTAGGTCATCCTGCTTCCGCAAGGGGGGTTGGACTAGATGATCTGCAAAGGTCCCTCCCAACTCTTACCATTCTATGATTTGATGATGGTTCTATGAAATCAGTATGCATGCAAATCATACATTAGGTACTAATACATTTCAGGAGTCTCCTATCATCTCAGGCTATCTAGTAAAAGTGACAAGTACCCGTAGGATGTGGAAACACAACATTTTACAAAATGTTAACATTTAAAACATTAGCACACATACCTAGAAGGTAAGGTTCTCCTAAACAAACACCTGTGCAACATCTTAATTAAAAGAGAACTTATGTTGTCAAGAAAGACTGCAATCTGTAATTCAAAGTTCATTCATTGCTGTCATCTGCCAAGAAGTACAGCAGATGGCTCATTACAAAGTCAGTGCAAATAGCAATTAAGTTTGTCTTCAGAGAGGTAAAGAAAACAAAAGCAATCTCCTTGCTTAGATGCAACCCCTCTGCAGTCCAGAAGTTGTGTAGTCACAGTATCAATGCTTGACCTCAATACATTCCTCCTAAGCAAGGAAGTAGCATGTGCACTGCGTTCGCGTTGACTAGTCAGAGCGCAGCCCAGCACAAACTCTTGTCTGCTCGTACCTGTCTGTCTGCCCATGCCTTCAACAGCTGAATATTCAGGATATGGAATTTCTTAAGAATTAAAAAACACCCTGAAATTGAATACCCCACGGTAAAAGCCCAGCTCAGAAGACAGTACAGCAGCCCTAAAACTGATCTCTAATGACGGACAATACTGCAAAGCTAGACATAAAAGCTGTACAAATCCTTACAAGACGCTACCTTTCCAACAGCCAAATAAAATCTCTCATTTTTCGCAAATTTGGCATGTTATTTTGCTTTGAAATAATAAATCAAGCAGGCCTGTGTGATTAAGAGAATCTCTCCAAACATCACGAGGTAGCAGTGTCTTAATCACACAGCCACTGCAATTTAAGACAAATCCAGACAACTGCCTTCATGTCACTGCTCACCTGCTGCTACTGTCTTCCCTGGACACTACCACCTATGCAGGGTACTTATCCCAGTATTGTCATGGTTTTTTTGAACCACAAACAGTAGTTTTGGGCCTTCTCTTTCTTTTAAATTTACACATACGAAGTACTTTATTACACTAAAGGGTGAAGCATTTGCTTGACAAAAGGGAGTAAAATTTCCTTACGAATTCAAAATGAATCAAAAAATTCAACTGCAAGAACTTCTGTGAAGTGCTTATTGACAACTAGAACTTTTGCACAGAATTTAGATTTTCAAGTAGACCATGGTTACTGATTCAGTAGAGCGACATATCTTCCACTAACAATTTTAGCATATATATGCTAGTTACAGTAAGAAGGGACAAGGTATTATGAACCTCTCGACATGTAACATTTTCAGGGAAAAGACTACTTTTTTTCTCTACATCATAGCACAGGATGTCAGACTGGCTATTCCATCAGAAAGATACAAAGCGTTTAAAAACTTCCACTAATATTTGACATCTTTCTTTTAAAAGATTTCAGGACGAAGAAGAAAAGTCCCAAAAGACCCGAGACAAAAGGTAGGATTCTGCTCCAAAAGCACCGCTAAAGGTAGTGAAGTTGAGAGAGCTACGAGCCGCATGGCCACTAGGTGTCTGCTTTGGGCGAGCAAGAATCACGCTGGGATGCACGGACTACAGCTCTGCCGGGCAAAAAAGTGAGACTAAATGTTCCTTTGCTCACATAAAGCTACAGTGTCCTCAGCTGGACATGAGTCCTCCATGCTAGACAATTAGCAAAGGAAATTTTAGAAACGAGCAATGAACTTGTGCAAGTGAGACACTGCTATCTCTTTAGATCAAAGTGAGGAAATCTGTCTTGATCCTTAAAACGCCTTGAGGCTTTTGCTATGCTAAAACTTCAGGGCTGCTGTGAAATTCATAATCTGTGCAAAAAAAAAAAATCAAGTAAAGTGTGACTAGTCAAGTTAGAATAAATTAACAAAAAAAAGTTGCTGTGACCAATCACACTTGCATAAAAGATCTCAACTAAACTATAAAATCCTAACAACACATATTAGAAGACAACTAAACCAACTGACAAAGAGCTTTTAAGCCAGAAATATTTTAGAAAAACATAATTAGGAAGCTCAAGCTAATATATAAAAGTTTGTATACTTTCAACTCATTTTCTAATAATGAATAACAGTATTTACAAACATCATATTAACAGAACATTAATTTGCAACAACCTGCCTGAGGAAAACAAGTTGTAGTCAGGATTACTGCATTTACATAGAAACATACTGGTTAGGTTAATAGAGAGAAGTTATGGTAATGACAATTGCTTCCTGTCATCATAGGAGGGGTTTAGAAAAACAAGGGGGGAAAAAACCCAAAGCTTTCTCAATGCAGATTAGTTAACTTGATGTTAGTTTGTTGACCTACCCTTTTTATATGGCTTTGGCGGCACAACAGGACCAGGCTCTATGTTATCATAGAAGTTACATGTGGCTTTTGGATCAAAATTTCCTGTTAGAAAAGAAAAGAAAGCATAACTCAGAGGTTATTTACACACTTATGCCAGAGATACAAACATCTAGAAGCTTCATATTTTATACATGTTTTTATTATGACAATGTATTAGCTTTTCCCGAAGCAGCCTTCTGTCACATATTTTCAGTTTTGTGTTGATTGTAGCAGTTTTTAGAAGGCTAACCCAATATTGAAGAATCAACTCTAGGCTCAACATTCTGTATTTCTTTAAAAATATGTGAAAACGTAAATCTTTATAAGACAGTCCACTTTGGAAGACTATGCATATTCTAACATTTTTGATTGTCAAGTTACTACTGCAGAAAGAGGATTTTTAAAGAGCTAAATAAATTTCTGTTTGACAGCTTCTTGGTTGCAATTGGTAGTCATGTTTTGTGTTACTTGCTCAGAGCCTTTGTCAGTAAAAAGTTTAATTTTTAAGTAAAGAACCTTCACTAAGAAGTTGTTTGTTTTTTCTTTGCTCTTGACGAAGTCATTTTTATGTCACCATTTTCCACAGTATCCACATTTAAACACATCCTATATTAGAATCACAGAACCATTTAGGTTGGAAAAGATTTCTGAGATCATCGAGTTCAACCACTAGCCTGACACTGCCAAGCCCACTACTAAATAAATCATGTCCCTCAGCATCACATCTACACATCTTTTCAGTATCTCCAGGGATGGTGACTCCACCACCTCCCTGGACAGCCTGTTCCAACCCTCTTGGTGAAGAATGTTTCCTAATATCCAACCTAAACCTCCATTTGTGCAATTTGAGGCCATTTCCTCTTGTCCTATTGCTTGTTACATGGGAGATGAACTCCCCTTCACTACAGCCTTCTTTCAGGTAGTTGTAGAGAGTGATCACGTCTCCTCTCAGCCTCCTCTTCTCTAGGCTAAACATCCCCAGCTTCCTCAGCCACTGCTCATAAGACTTGTTCTCTAGACCCTTCATCAGCTTTGTTGCCCATCTCTGGATATGTTCCAGCACCTCAATGTCCCTCTTGTAGTGAGGGACTCAGAACTAGACACAGTATTTCATGAGGTGTGGCCTCACCAGTGTCAAGTACTCCGGGACAATCAACTCTTTGGTTCTGTTTGTCACACTATTGCTGAAACACGCCAGGATGCCACTGGTCTTCTTGGCCACCTGGGCACACTGCTGGATCATGTTCAGATGGATGTTGATTAACATCCCCAGGACCTTTTCTGCAGGACAGCTTTTCAGCCACTCTGCCCCAAGCCTGTAGTGTTGCCTGGGGTTGTTGTGTGCCTCAGCGATTGATCTGTGGAGCCTTCCTACACTCCAGCAGATCAATACTCCCGCCCATATCTAAATTACATTTCTACAAAACTATCAGTTCTATACCTCTAGATTGAAGGAGGTCAACTTCTTTCAGTGTACAGTCAACATTTATCTGGAGCTGTCTGTTGAGGCTTCTCAATCTGGTCATTTCCTCAGGCTAGAAAGAAACAACCCAGAATAGTAATTGTGGGAAAGTCAACACCTTATTTGACACAGAATAACATTGTTCTATTTCGTTAACAGTTTGGTCACAAATGAGAGTAGAGGGAGACAAGGCACTAAAAAAAACAGCCAAGATTCCACTATTTGTCCTGTCCCCCTTTCCAATTTATTCTGTTAAAAAAACCTATTGGCAATTGAGGAGGAAAACTAACCAGACCAACAAAAATGAACAACTTATTTAATATGAAAATTGATTAGGAAGAAAAACATAGCTGAGCTTAACTTTATGAAACCATACACTGTAAAAAAAATGATACAAATTGGTGACTTCCTACATGAATTAAAGGTGATCAAGAAAGTGAATACAAGCTGTAGCACACATTAATTATTACTTGATTATAACCAAGTAAGGTCAGAAGTTTATTTATTTATTTGCACCACCCCAAGGAGTTCCAACATGCCAAATCTGCTAGCTCAATATATTTAAATCATTCAGTACTGTGAGGCAGGAATTATTCTTAACAGAATAATCAGTTATTTAAGTCCATACATTTACATATAATTAAGAAAGCCTAAGCCACTAGATTACAACACGTTCTTAATGCTAGCAACAGTGATTACTACGTATGTAGGAATAAATAACTTATCCTAGGACACATTCAAGCATCACAGGGTCATAAAATCATTTAGTGTTTGAGGTTGCAAGGGACCTCTGGAGGTTATCTGTTCCAATCCCTCTGCCCAGATGGCAGAAAGCTTTTGAATCTCTCTGAAGATGAGGACTCCATAACCTGCCTGAGCAATCTGTGCCAGTCCTTGGTCAACCATATGGTAAAAAAGTGCTTCCTGATGTTCAAAGGGACTGTCTCGTGTTTCAGTTTGTAGCCATCACCTCTGGTCCTGTCACTGGGCATCAGTGTAAAGAGCCTGGCTCCGTTCTCTTTGCACCCTCCGAGCATTTATTCACTAGCATTCCCTCTGAGCCTTCTCTTCTCCAGGCTGAACAGTCCTAGTTCTCAGAAGAGAGATGTTTAATCATCTTTGTGGTCCTTCACAGGACTCTCCAGTATGACCATGTCTCTCTCTCTCATACTCGGGAGCCCACTCCTGGACACAATACTCCAAAAGTGTGGCCTATCCTGTGATGAATAAAGGGGAAGGGTAAAGGGGAAGGGTAAACTTTCTCCCCTTGCCCAGGATATCATTAGACTTATCTTTGACACATTGCTGGCCCATTTTCAGCCTAATCTCCACTATGACCACCAGACCTCTTCTGCAAAACTGCATTCCAGCTAGTTGGCCCCCAGCTTATACTGCTGCATGGCATTGTTCCTCTCCAAGAGTAGGACTTAGTACTTCCTCTTGCTGAATGGCATGAGGTTCTTGCCAGCTCATTTCTCCAGATTGCTGAGATCCCTCTGAATGGCAGCACAACTCTCTCAGTTTTGTATCATCAGCAAACTTGATAAGGGTACACTGCCTCACCATCCAGATCATTGAGGAAGAAGTCAAATGGGATCAGACCCCGTATTGACCCCTATGGTACACAAACAGTTACTGGCCTCCAACCAGGCCTTGTGCCACTGATTACACACTCTTGGCTTGTCTGTTCAGTCAGTTTTCAATCCATCTCATTGTCTGTTTACCCAGCCCATATTTCACCAGCTTCTCTGTGAAGATCTTACAGGAAACAATGTGGAAAGCCTTACTGAAGTCTAGGTAGACAATAACCACTGCTCTTTCCTCATCTACCAGGCCAGTCTTTTAATGCTATCAAACTGGTTAAGCTTGATTTCCCCTTGGTGAATCTATGCTGACTACTGCTGATCACTTTCTTATCCTTCATGAGCCTGGAAACAGTCTCCAGGACTAGCTGCTCCATCACTTTCTCAGCGGTCAAGGTGAGTCTGACCAGCTTGTACTTCATTGCATCCTCCTCTAGTCTTCTAGAGGCACTTCTGGGCACTTCTCCCAAATATCATATTCAAAGATCATCATACCTTCCTTGCTCCTCCTTTCTTATAGTCTCTGAGGCTCAGGATTCCTGAAAGCCTGTAAAGGCTGAGGTAAAGGTAGCATTCAGTATCTCAGCTTTTTCCATTTCCTGTGTAATCAGTTCCCTCCATTTCATAAGTAACAGGCCTACATTTTCAGTAGTATTCTTTTTTACATCTACATACTAACAGAAGCCCTTCTTTTTGTCTCCCCGTGTCAATCTTAACTCCTATAGGGCTTTGGCTTTCCTAATCTCATCTTTACACATCCACACAGTGCTTCTGTATTCCTCATGGGAACATATGTGCAAAATGCTGCCCTGAGACATGTGAGACATATAGCAGCCATGCTATTTAAGCAGCTAACAGCCCCTACTAAGCCTTGCAGCCTACACCTATGTGTATTGTTTATCTCAACACAGTGAGTACGTCTGAACTGATTTGGCTAACAACTGCACAAAGCAGAAGTTATTTTTCAGTCAGATGAATTCTCTTATCAGATCCATACAGATGTTTGAGCTAGAATCCCTTGCAGGTGGAAGTCACATAAATAGGAAAAAAATCAACAAGGGAAAGAGTAGAGACGTGCCAAGTGTTTGAGTCAACACTGCCAGTGAAAAGTCATTTGGCAACCCTGCAAATACCAAACCTGAAGTAAACTGTCTATGATATGCAACTGCTCAAAAACACCTCAATACAACAAAATACTTTTTAAAATAAAACTGAAACCTTGCTGTGCAAACATCAAGCTGTATACGGCCCAGGATCTTTAAACAGACTTGAACATATGCTTTTCATAGGTTGTTAGGAAAGTGGCTACCTATTCAGTTCTGTGGTCCAGAAAAGCACATCTATGCGAGTTTCAGAAATTCTCTTGTGAACACTAAGAAAGCTGCACACACACTTGTTTCTTAAATTGCAAGAACTGGCTTATGACAAGCTGAGAACTTATGAAAAAACATCTCCAAAGAGATAAGATTTCATACCCCCAAATATCTTTTTAATAATATTTTAGTTCATGAAAACATAAAAACTAAATTTGTATCTGGAATTAAAAATACTAACAAATTGCTTACTGTTGGAATTGCAGTCGTGCAACTAACTCTTCGAAGCCGCCTCTGCATGAGATCATGCTCCATACCATTCACTTCGGCTTTCAGGCGTTCGAGCTCCTCTTTTTCAACCTTCAGTTCCTTTGCTAATCTCTCCATCCTTGCTCGTTGATGTAACAGCAAGGCTAATAGTTTACATGGAAGAAGTAGTTAGTAACACACAAAAACCCTAGAAAAATCAAACTCTTAACTTACGTATAATACTCATGAGTGACCTTTCTGGAAAAAAGTGATCATAAACATGCACTCAAATATCAGTGTGAAGATGCTTCCATGCCAAATGAACTACAACTTTAGAACAAAGTTTTTCCAGAGTAAAGACACATTTTAGACAGTAACTTGAAGTTGGTATTACCCTTTTGGTCAAAGCTTCTTTTTTGCATTTGGTCTTTCTCATCTCAAAAATACAAGGCACCTGTACAAGGAGACAGCTTCTCAGGATGAAACAGCAACCTAGTTAAATTAATACTGTACTGATAAAACAAAAAAAAAATACCAGAGGTAAGATAACACACACTTTGTGTCTGCTGCTTAATAGCAGCTGACATATGAGCCTTGAGAGTTTAGCCAAATGTCAGTCCTGAATTGTTTTTTTAATTGCTATTACAGATTATGCAATAACTTTGAGTAGTCTTAGCTTCTCAGAGAGTACTGTAACTCTCAGTACTTGTAAGTTCCCCTGAGCTCAACTGCAAAACTGTAGAACCTCAATGAAACAAACCAGAGAATCCAGAAAATAAAAAGTTGAGGCAGCTCAGGTGCTTCAGTCTTTAATGCCACAAACAGAGCTGATTCACTGTTCTCTAACTTCTCTCTGCTATTAATCATTCTCTCAAGGTTTTGTGACAGTACTGAAATTCATTACTCAGTCACAAGCTGATGTCGGGCTTTCAGAGCAAACAAAGAAAGAATTTTAAATAGCTAGCAAACAATATGAAGTTTCTGCAGGTAGAGTGTTTCTCAGTATTTCACCATGCAAAAACTGGACAAGTTAATTAGCATGATGCTTAGCACTTTCTGATCTGGCTGGTTTTACCCGATTAAAGTCTCCTAGGACACAGAAAATAAGATAAATTTGCTGTGGGTATTTAAACAAGCATGCTGCTCACACAACAATGTTCCTACAGACTCTTCAAATGTATTAAGATGTTGTAGAATCTGCAAAATGCTATTGCATACAAAGCTCTGCTAGCACTTGCCCTTCTCTTCATCCCATCCAACAAAGGCAAAGACAAACCACATAATATCTCAAGAATATTTTCATACTAGGTAAAAAAAAAAAAAAAGGAGAAAAATAAGCAACAATATGACATAGTTTACTGAGGGAAGACAAAAATCCTGGAACAGTCAAGAGCATAAAAATGAGTGTTTTTTTATCAATGTTAGTATTTTGTGCAGAAGTACAGCACTATCCTTTGGATTTTGTATGGATTCACCAGTTCATGGCGAAAAAATAAACACTGAAAATCCCATCCAAGAATAACATTATGTTATGATGTTTTTATAACACAGACACCAGTATTACTGAATAAACCTCTGCTCTACTTTTTGAAGTATAAGTCATTCCAAGTAGTTTAAGAGATCACAAAACTAAAAAAAATACCAAACAGTAAAGCATACAGATACCAGGCTGAATGGAACAGTGGAAGTACAGACACCAGAATGGATTTTTGGTAACACTTTTCACAATGATGGATATTCAAGAAAAAAAATGAAATAAACTTGTTCTCTATCTTAAGCTGTTAAATTTACTTTTTTTTTTAAAAAAAACCTTTTCATAGTAACAAATATAACAGTTAATTCTTCAGTAACTTACTTCTGTCAAGAGTTCAGAGTGCGACAATAACAAAGACTGTAATAAAGTCCCAGCTATGGTAGGTACTGCCACAAAAGCTGATGCCCAAAAAAAGTATATCCTAACTAGTTTTATGAGTTCTGTTTTCTGAATGCATAAATCTAGTAGAAGTTAAAGGCAGAACCAGATTTCTACGTTTCAGAATATGTTTTTCACAGTTATGTGAAGCTACTTGCAGTTTTCTCATATAACTGTCAATCTTTAATGAAGTTGTAATAGGAGTGATACCAAACAAAGCATATGGCCTAGGAGTTACAGACCTACCGGTGTTTGTTCTCTCTAAATAACATTTGGTTTACCAGGTAGAGGACAGCTCTTTGTTGAGGAGTTAGAATAGCTCAAAAGACACAAAGCTAAATAAGAAAACAAGAACTATAGGGCAGCATTACAACCACCATTTCAGCTCTCTAAAGTGAAAGGAAGACTAGAAGGAGTAATGGAAGGAATAGACTCTCTTTTTCAAACACCAACCTAGAAACAATACATATTCTTTAAATAATTGCTGATGATGATCATTTTGTCATTACCCCAAATGATTCATCTCAATGCCTGCACACTGATTGATTTGCAGAGTTTTAAATGTTTCAAGTCTACACAGCAGATTACTCCAAGAAAAGCAGTTTTCAGCCAAAGCTTAGATTTCACTATTTTTAACTATTTGTCATTTTTTAAATACAATTACTTAATTTTTCATTGATATGTGGCACTAAGACTAACGACGTTCTACCCCTATACAGCAGAATACACATCCTAAAATTTGACTGACAATCTGTCCCTTCTTTTTAAAAACTTTCAGTGGAAGAAGCAAACTTTTGATCAAGTTCTTCAAAATAATTGCTTTCATGTCTTCTAAAAAAATTATTTGTATTGACACCTAAAGTAATTTTAGCTGCAATCCTACCTCACTCTCCTCTTTTGCTTAACATTCATCTATCTAAACAAAACAAATTGTATTCAAATTCCCAGCAGAAGTTAGTGCTTCAGGTTTTATAAAGCACTCAGCTATGGAACAAATACAAAAAATAGTAAAATCCACATGTAAGTTTATGACACAAGTCTACAATAAAGAATTTACAAATCTGAAAAACATGGTATAGCAATAAATCACTTATTCTTGTTACCTGTAGTGTTTTAAGAAATTCCCTTAACATCTTTAAGAATCTTAGCAAGTTTAAGAACCTCTGAAATTCTTTACGTATTAGACTGAAATTTGGAAAAAACTCACCCCTAAAAATCAGCACAAGCTCTCTCATTAAATAATTTTTGGTGCAATTTCTATTCTTCTCTGTATGAGTTCAAAAACTTTCACAGTAAGCAGTAAAATCAAGCTGAAAATGCATTTTACCATAAGAGAATTTGTAGGGTGAAACATTTACCTTGAGTGTAAGCATAGTCATCTGATCCAGAACTGGAACTTCTCTGATACTTATGGCTTCCTTTTTCTCCTCCAGATCCTGGGATTACAGAAATAGGCTGAATAGGTTCTGGTGCTGCAGAACGCTCTTCTTGGTCCACTAAATTTAAAAGATTCTCAGTCGGTGCTCGACCTACTGTGATTTTAAAAATGGTTGGGTTTGGCTGAGATACCATTACCCGAGGAGACTGTGTTGGTGCACCTGTAGGTCCAGTTGGTTGCGTGTAGGTAATATATACTGGATTAACACTAAATGGAGGTTTGGGTTGACCTGACATACCTCTTGATGGAGAGCTTGAAGGAGGAGTAGTGGCTGCATACAGCTGGTGCTGGTTTCGTTGAGATGGTTGATTACTTATTGGCGAAGGGCTTCTGTTCATTGCAGTCCCAGGTCTTTGTGGTGGCTCAACTGTAATTTCTATTTTATTCATGGAACCTTTGGATAAACTAGGTCCAGCAAAAGGAGGCAGATACGATACAGAGTGACCACCTTGTTTTTGAAAAGTCTGGGATGCTTGCTGATATGGATGGGGTGGGACGGTTGAAGGACTAGGAGGCATGAAAACATGTGAGCTCTGATGACCCAGTTGAGGAGGTTGAACTTGGTGTTGAGGAGAGCCAAAGGGAGAGGGACACTGGGATGCCGGTGGTGATCGAAAAGCTGATTGTGGGATCTGGGGTTGTTTTGGAGAATACTGAGAAGGTTGGTAGTTCTGTTGGTGTGGATATACAGGTAGAGGACGGGGAGTATAATGTGGAACTGGGCCCTGTGGCGATGAATGCCACTGTGTATTCTGAGGAGTCTGTCGTCCTGAAGAACCTTGAGATGTTTGTCTTATATAAATAGAGCCAGGAGTCCCATAAAGATTGCTTGGAATCTGTGGAAGAATTTGTAGAGCTCTGGGTACACTCTGTCCAGAGGGGAGGTTTTGTGATACTGTAACAGTAATGGGATTTGTACTGTACCGAGGTATGTGCATATACGTGGGAGGAGGGCCTTGCATAGCAGACGTGTTCATTCCTGGTTGTATGGAAGATGGCTGTGGAGGTGGCTGTGGAGGAGGAGTAGCTGCATTTCTATTCTGGTCATTCATGAAAAATGGATTGTAACTAGGAGAAGCTGCCACAACAGCGGGAGCAGAATGTGGTTCTTGAACTAAGCATATCAGCTGTTTACCTGCCGTGCGTTGTGGATCAATATGTCCATCACTTGAACTGTGTACCAGTGTACGACCACCATTAAGTTGAGCTCCATCCCCGGCATGATAGCTGGTATGAGGATGAATACCCAGATTAATGTGCAAAAGGCTATTTCTATTCATTCTGGTGTCATCAGGGCTATGGTACTCCATATATAAGTATTTGTTGCTCTCCTGTGCGAGGGCTCGGCAACAGGCATCTAGATTGTTATTGTTCTAGAAGTAAGAATAGACACTTTTTATTGTCAAATACCAAAAGATAAAGTCATTGCTTAGTGTTCAACAAGCATTCGACTGAAGCTGCAATCAAGCCTATCTTGAACATAACAAGGGATAACATTTTGCAGACATGAATCCTAAAATAAAGGTAATACTTACTAAGTCATAGTATGCAAGTAGTACGCAGCTCACATTGCATCTAGCCAAATGCTATGGTAAGAATAGCTACAGTATGACATTAAAAAAATCAAGTTCAGTTTTGGGAAAAATCAAAAGTTAGAACACCTGGCATCTTTGGCAAAGTACAGGTATGTACAATTAACTACTTCTAATGACAAGACAAATCAAATTAAACTAGATCAGAAATTGCAAACTCTAGGAAGTTGAAACAAAACCACTGACGACATTTTGATGTTTACCTGAGTGTTCACTGTTTTGACCTTTACTTTACTTTATATCTGAGTACTTCTCTTTACCTGAACTTTAGAAGCCCAACATTTTAAACCTGCTTCTCTTGGTAGAGAATAATTTAGTGCCTTAAAAATTAAATCAGAATAAGTATTGCTTGAAAAAGTATTGGCAACTCTATAAAGCACCTACAACAATGACATAATTGCAACTGCCTTTAAGAATTTCAGTCACAAGGCAAAAAACAAAAAAAAACCAAAAAAGGTTTATTCATACATCAGTGAAGAAAATGTTTGTTTTGTGGTGCCAGCAGCTGAAACTCTACAGACAACAAATTATTAATCACATTATAAGTATAAGCACCTTTCTTGGAGCATTTTTCTTATGAGGAAAGGTTGCAGGATCTGGGGCTGTTCAGCCTGGAGGAGATTGAGGGGAGATCTCATTAATATTTAGAAGTATTTCAAAGGTAAATGTCAAGATGAGGTGACACTTTTTTACGTAGTGTCTAGTGACAACACTAGAGGTAATGGACAAAAGCTGGAACACAAAAAGTTCCACTTAAGGAAAAACTTCTTTCCTGTGAGGGTGAGGGAGCCCTGGCACAGGCTGCCCAGGGAGGGTGTGGAGTCTCCTTCTCTGGAGGTTTTCAAAATCCACCTAGGTGCGTTCCTGTATGACTTGATCAAGGTGGATCTGCTTTAGCAGGGGCTGGGACTAGGTATCTTTAGAGGTCACTTCTAACCCCTTCCATTCTGTGATTCTGTGGTTTCTTTTCTGAAGGACTACTCAGTCTCAATATCGAAAAACACTTTCTTACAATTTCATATAATTTCACTGTTAAACACATATGTTCACCATTTTCTCAGATGAAGACTTACTATGGAACATGACAGAAGAATCATCACTTAATTATGTATAGCTCTCACTCTAAATACTTCCCCCTGACTACTTCCCCTTCATGTCAAGCTCCCCTTTTGGACCACAGTGGTCAAAGAGAATATCCAGACATACCACAGAAAAATTTAAAACCAGAACATGTGGGAATCAGACCTTGTATTAGTAACCAGCACCACAGTGACATGACAGCAGTCTCAAAAAATTTAACTACCATCAGCCACTTGCCATCTAAACAAGACTTCATAAAGACAGCCCTCAGCTTCCTTAGTTCACTTCATCAGGGTAGAGACAGGCCTCAATCTGATTTCTCAGGATATGGAACACATTTCTCATTTCAGAAGACCCTCCATTTTTCACAGGTCCTGAATTAACAGAATTATTAACTTTAACAGAAGGTATTCCCAGAGTAGCACAACTTTGAAAAATGACTATTTGTGGACACTTGTTATCACTTCCAATTTGTGATTTCAGATGAAGGTGAAAAGAACAAATGGAAAGGAAAGAAAACCCCAAAGATCTGTCACTTGACTTGGAAGCAGGGAAATTAAAAAAAAAAACAAACCACAAAAGGATGGCATGAAGATAGAAAATCTTTAGATTCCTAGCCAAGACCAGTTCCTTATCTTTGACGAATGAGTCATTCTTTGCTAAAAATCACAGAATCACAGAATGGTGAGGGTTGGAAGGGACCTTTAGAGATCTAGTCCAACGCCCCTGCAGAAGCAGGTCCACCTAGATCAAGTCACATAGAAACATGTCCAGGCGGGTTTTGAAGACCTCCAAGGAAGGAGGCTCCACATCCTCTGTGGGCAGCCTGTGCCAGGGCTCCCTCACCCTCACAGTGAAATAGTTTTTTTCTTATGTTTAAATGGAACTTATAGTGTTTCAGCTTCAATCCATTACCCTTTGTCCTGTTCTAGACACCATGAAAAAAAGGGCTGCCTAAACCTCCTGACACTTACCATTTAGATATTTGTAAATATTAATGAGATCCCCCCCTCAGTCTTCTCTTTTCTAGACTACACAGCTCCAGTTCCTGCAGCCTTTCCTCATCCAAAAGATGCTCCAGTCCCCTGATTATCTTGGTGGCCCTGTGATGGACTCTCTCTAAAAGTTCTCTGTCCCTCTTGAGCTGGGGACCCCAGAATTGGATGCAGTACTCCAGATGAGGTCTCACCAGAGCAGAGTAAAGGGGGAGCAGAACCTCCCTTGACCTGTTGGCTACACTCCTCTTGATGCATCCCAGGATGCCATTGGCCTTCTGGGCCACGAGGGCATATTTCTGGCTCATATTTAGTTTATTATCAATCAAGACTCCAAAATCTCCTCCAATAAATACTTTCCTTATTTTCTGTACGCACAGTCACAGGTTGCATAGACAAGGAATCCCCTTCCCAAACATAAGTGAAGAACGATACAATCTTTGTATATAAAAGACAGAACAAAAATGCAAGGAGCAGAGTCATTCAGTCATTCAGAAATAACCCGAAAGGATAAAAATCTATGCTCCAGAAAAGAATCTTCAAGTTACAAAAATAAAATACATGGACTCTTAAAAACTCTTTACCATACCTGAAGCATGCACTGAGATACCACTCCTTCAGGTATCTCAGGGAAACGTTGTCGGAGATCATGGAGTACCTGCATGTCGAGTTGTTGACTGCCCTGCGCCATGCCAGATTGATGATGTTCTAGATTACCAAGAAATGGAAGTCAACAGGCCTTCCAATGATTATGGTCTTCTGAGGCTTCTGGCATTTTCTGTAATTAAAAAAAAAAAAAAAAACCAAAACCAAACACAGTCAATTATCTTCTAAGCCACCACAGCAACTTTTCCTCCTCCCCTCATTGCAGATATAACGAAATCACTGTATTACATTTTTAGATCTTGATATCAAGAAAGACAACAGCTTAAACACAAGAATAAGAATCATCATGTCTCAAATTACATATCACAGGTATCTTAGCATGATAGTTCACTGGAATGTGCTAGTTCAGGTCTTTACACAACCCCATTGTAGTAGCATGTAGGCATAACAATCTGATCTGCATAGAACAGAGCTGTTACACAATTACTACCAGAGAATTTCTGAACAATCTGTAGATAACTTCAAGTCTGAAGTTATCACAACGCATGCATGTCTTCATTATTTACAACATGCCAGAAGTAACAGGCTGGAAAAACAAGTTGAATAATTACCCAAAAATACTCCCCTTTCCTCTTTACATCACTACAAATCCAAGAAGTTTGAAACAATTTTTTGTGAAATACAACAAGAGTTAACTTTCCCCCTCCTCCTTTCTGGCACTATTCAGTACTTATGGGATGAAGCTGGAACACAAAAAGTTCCACTTAAACATAAGAAAAAACTATTTCACTGTGAGGGTGACGGAGCAGTGGAACAGGCTGCCCACAGAGGATGTGGAGTCTCCTTCCTTCGAGGTCTTCAAGACCTGCCTGGATACGTTCCTGTGAGACTTGATCTAGGTGAACCTGCTTCTGCAGGGGGTTTGGACTGGATGATCTCTAAAGGTCCCTTCCAACCCTACCATTCTATGATTCTAAACAGAATTTAGAGAGCCCTTTTTCAGATTACAATAAGCATCTATTAAAGATTTTTATAAAGTGCCTATTATATTCATACCAACATGATTAGTGACAAAACTTGTTTACATTTCAGCATTCTTGAATTCAACAAGAATCTGAACTTCGATACCCACGGACCATTATAAGTCAAATACAGTCTGAGTCAACAGGTTCTTTTCTCACTTGTGGCTCACGATCACAATAGTGATCAAGAGGTAACTGAAATCTAAGTAAAGGTTCACAAGGACTCTGCGTGAAGACGAAGCACGGCAGATTCTCCACAAGAAATCTCCTACCGGTAAGCTTCAAAAACCTCTCGAACACTACTATTCAGTTGAACTCTTAACTGAAGAGAATGAAGTACTGTGTTTAAAAATGGAAATGAAAGACAGATACCAGCAGAGTTGGCATTCAAGTAATATATTAGCTACTTAAACTAACAAGTTTAAATCATGCTTATCTTAATCTCAGTGCAATTGTGGGTGGCACATAGTACAGGTATTCCAGTCAGCTTTTCACTTGTTAGCTCAACTTCTAATAATAGTCTAGAGCAGTGCAAGAGGTCAGCACAAATGTACACATACTTTTATGTACTAATGCACTAATGCATACTTTTATGCACTAATAAACTACAACAGTTTCCTGTATCTTTACTGAGACAGTCTCTCAGTTTTCTTAGTAAATACAATAGAACATAGATCTTCAAGGAAATAGAAAACGTCAGGTTTAGGGTAAAAAAGATTTAGTAGGTGTTGGGGGTTTTGGTATTATTTTTAATATTTAATAACTATCCTTTCATTTTTTTAATCTCTTTCTGAATAGCACTACTTTTCTCTGAAAAGAGGCAAAACGACCATCACAACAAAAACAGAAGTCAAGTCCACTCCACTATTTGGCTGCTTTAACAAACATTAGCATTCATTAAATAACACATATGCTTATAGGAAAGATTGCTCTGTCATACTTGATATTTTCTAATATCCAGCATTACATCTGTCACATCACACTCTTTCTCAAAATCAATGAGATGTTTAAAGAACAGTGAGATATGTAAATTACCCTGCTGTAGTTTAAGAAACACAACAATAAATTTACATTGTACAACCACCATGTAGTTGTTTCCATTGGAGCAGTGCTGCAGACTTCCTTTAGAAAGGAAATGAGTTTCCACTGACTACGAGAACCAGCTGAAATGTCATATCTATACTCACAGTAAGGTATCTTTTATAAAACTTGTTTTCTGTAAATGACAAACATCATACTCTGAAAGGAAGACCACCATATGAATTTAAAGAAAACCTGACAGCTATCAAGCTCTATATGTTTCTAGACAACACTCCCTTTTTTCAGGAGGCAGGGGATGAAATGCAGTAATGGTGGAATACTCTAACAGTGTAAATTACAGTTAAAAACTCTCTGGAGTAACAATGTCAGTATCTGAAAATCTGAAGTGGAAGATAATTTTTAGAAGCATTCATATGAGCAAAAGCCTTTGCATCACCTCTCTCAAAATGCAAGTTTAAATGTAACATAGGTGAGCAGACTGGAAGTCCATCATCAATACAATGTTTTTTGACAATGCTTTCATAATAATATAAAATTATCAATTTATTTGATGTTTTTCCAACATTTCCTGAATATGTATGGTGAGTTACACTAAGTAACTGGCAGTTAGTGAGCAACTATGAATGTTATCACAGACTTCTCTTTTAAACAAAATAATGAATAATGAAAGTTTCCATTCTCACTCCCAAGGGTTGAAGCATCTAGCCTTTACAGCTACACAGCTTTGAAAAGTCTACAGGAAAACCAAAATAATTGTCTTGATAAGTATGAACACACAATCATTCAGAACTCCATGGTTTCTATGGCTACACTACTGTGGAAATTTATTATTTCTCAGCCAACACCGCAAAATTCACTACTGCCATATCTAGGCGCCCAGCATTCTGTCCTGTCTGTTCTGCTTGCCTTGTCTACTGCATATATGCCACTCCAAGCAGGCACAAACTGGCTAGAATACAATACTTGCTTCTCACCTTGCTCCACAGTCAGGTGGAAAAGCAAGTTGTTCAGAGAGACAAGCCTACAGTACAGACTACACAGCTAAGATGCTCAGACAACAAGAACTCCTGCTGAGCCACAAGAGACTAGGAACATAATCTTTCAAAGAGCTTTTCTTTCACAGCATGCACTGGCTAAGAGACATGCTGAGGTGCACTAGGCTACCACCCCTGTAATTACTGAAAGCTCAAAGAACAGACCAAAAAAACCAACCCAAAGTCACAATGAAAGCAAACCACTTCATCTGCAGCTTTCAAAAATGAATTGCATGTACCCAAACTCCAGTTGAAAAGTACTTCATGAGGATGGAATAAATTAATATTGCTACATACATGGCAGTTCTAACGGCAAAAACAAAGGATATTGTTGCATAATTGGTCCTGCTGTGTTAAAACACAGACATGACCTCTGGAGCCAGTAGTGAATCTTGAGGATTATGCAAACCATGACTCAAGTCTTAAACAAGCACACTAATCAGTCTTACACATCACTTATATGTACAGGAAAACAGTATCTTAAATTTAATCTTCTTTAGCCATTCATGTGCCTTGCAAGTTAAGAAAACAGTCAATAGTTCCATCAATCAAACGATGCCTCTTTCCAGAAAGAGTGAATAAAAAAGAATTACTGTTGTCTTGGTACTCCTCACAGATAATGTTCAAACATATACAGAAAGAAATCCATTTCATTACTGTTATTTATGAAGCACTAAATCACCTAAAATGAAGATACTTGAATCGTCAACTCCTGAGATCTAATTGAAAAATAAATTAGGAAATACTAAATACTAAATTAGGAATACTAAATACTATCTGTAAGTTTATAAATTATGTACTGGTAGGCACTTACGCAATTATAGTGTATGCAGTACTAAAAAAATTCCTGAAAGAATTTCCACAATACAGGTTATTTGGAAGACAGTTTCTCAGACCTCATCAATTCAAAGTTAATTGTTCAGATGTTAATAATTGTGCCCTGATGGATAAGAGGAAAAGAACCTGATAAAACATAATAATAAAATAATTTCTAAAATCAACACCTCTAATATATTCTGCTTCTATAGGTTTTACACAAATACTTTCATCTTAAAAGACTATTCACATCTCTAAATTACAAAGATTAGAAAACACAGATGGATTTAAACATAGTCAGGTAAAGAATGTCAATTTTTTCTCTGAATACTACACAAATGCAATACTTAAATTTTATCATCCTGACTTATAATCAAACACATGCTGACATCTATAGATAAAAAGGATTTATTGAATGTCATTCATTTGAACTCATTTGTAAATTGTTCTATTTCCTTCCTCCTTGTTCATCTTTGATCAAAGTGTTAAAGATAAATTTTGGCTTTCAAATTCATAAATGTAGTATATTTTTTTTTTTGCTTGAGCACTTGGGGCAATTCCTTCTGGCACTTGCACTGGGCTGACAAGCTTTTAGCCAAGAGGTAGAAAAGGACAGAGGGAAAGATAGCAAAGCTGGATGCTCTATTCTGTCCAAACATTGCAGGAACTGAAGTATGAAGATGCTATGAAATTGAGGTGGACAAACAGAACAACATCAACATTTTAATTATGGAATCTTCTGAATAGAAAGAACAAAATCTAAAGAAATCAGCAAGCTGAAAGAAAAATAAATATATTTAATATCTCCACCAAGCAAAAGTGACTTCGAATTTACAGACATTTAAATTCATTTGCAGAAAATACAAAGTAGCAAAGCCAATAAACAGTTATATAATCCAAACTCATGACAGTAATTCCCGATTGTTATCTGTTTAAGTATAATTTGCCAATACTAACAGTTCATTCCCTTTTATATTTGCTACTGGCATTTACACATTAAACTTCTGAGTAGCACTGTCAGTGCTACTCAAACTTTACTCCTATTCTGAGTCAAAACAGAAGAGCAGTAACGATCTGAATACTCTCCCTTAATCGGAACTTTACTTATTTCTCTGATAGTGAATAAAGGGAGAACTGTGAAGAGTGAGGACAGGAAATGAGGAAGAAAATGATACAAAATTTTACAATTCAGTTTCATTATTCTACATCAGTAGAGAATTTCATTTTCAGCAAAAATATCATGGTAAGTAAAAATGAGATGATGTTCAAAAGACAAATAAGATGTTCTTTAAACGGAAGAATAATAATAAAGCCTAAACATTAATTTGTAATAATTTTACTAAGACAAGCCATTTTGTCTTCAGCCATGCCAGACTAACTGCCCACACAGTATGAGTTCTGAATTTGAGTGACACTTAAATCTCTTGTTCTAAATTTATTTATTAAATGGAAATACCTTGTGAGTGCATCTTATGAATCACATACCTTCTTGAGGTAATTTCAATCCATGAGATATTTCTCTCACTTTGGTCACGTTACCTACAGTTCTTGAAAATACTTTTTCAGTTGTCCTATTGCATTTTTCGTACTTATTTTGTTGAAGCTGATCTCAAGATTAAGTTATTTTAACTTTTTCTAAAAAAAAAAATTATATCTGTTCCAGTTTGAAAAGCTTTTTATTTATAACACAGACCATCCATGTTCAAAGAACAAGAAAACCTAGCAATACCAGATTGGTCTACAAAGTAATATTACTGAAGTATACAGCAGAATACACAGTGTTTCATGGCTAATTACTTTTAAATTAATAAATTCAAGATGTCTCATAGTATGGAAATAATCCTACCAAAAAGTCATCCAGGTATTAAACTACAGTGTTGATCTCTACCAGGCTGAGTAGCTACCAGGCTACTGTTTTCCCAACTGTGAAAACTGTTTCACTGTACAACACAAAGATTTACACTGCATTAAAAAATTAGCCTACTCACTATAAATATTTTTATTAAGCCCTATGGGCCGAGAAAGATGGTGAAAACATTCTACTTCTCATAAAAATAAAATATCACCTTATTAAAGCTTCAGCACTCAAATTTAGCAACTAGCTCAAAGCATTTATTATTACTTGGCAATAAAAAAAAAATCAAAACACAAACCACAAAAATTCGGGCAAGTTCAGTCCCTAGAGACTGTCTAAGGAAAGGATTTAAAAGGTGGGATTTTTTTTTAATTTATACATGTATATAAATTGAAAACCATTCAGTGAATTACACATTTGTTACAGTTTCTTGAATTAAGTTACCCTATAAGCAAGTACTGCTTAGGGGGCAGATGTCAATTTAGCTTCTAGAATGTGGACAAGCTTCCACTGCCTCTAAAGTCATCTAGAGATTTGGCTACAGTCCTCCAAGGATGACAAGATTTACTGCATGTTAGGCAGCATGAAAAAGCAGTGAGTTCAGTTGTAATGAGTTATAAATGAACAGCTTTCTCCACCTTTCTTCCCACTCCAGCCAACTCATCTGAACTAACTCAACCTGCTAAAACAATTTAAAAAAAGGCAAACCAAAGCTTATTAGTTTAATAATAAGCTTATTAGTTTAATAAGCTTACTCTACAAAATGCATGGCCCACTGAATATCATGCCACTGTGAAAAAGTATTAAAAAAAAAAAAAAGGTTGAAAAGGGAAAAGAGATACAGGACCAGGAACAACATCTCGCTTTTCAGCACAGCTAAGTCAACTGATCAAAGCCACAACAAAAATGCATCTTCACCTGAAGCACTTTTAGAACAAAAGAATCAAAACCATTCTTGCATGAAGAGCACTAAATCAGGATGGGAATTTTGCCAAGTGCTGCTGTCAATACTGTAGTTACAGAATGTGGTTGTGGCACTGCAAGAAAGCTGTCAGCTGAGCTGTGAAGGTACAGCATCAGCAAGAGGTCAGAACTGAAACTACTTTAAACTCCACATTACTTCCCCACAGTCCATGCAAAATCTATGACAGACCAAGTCATTACAGGCAGCCAGCTCTTTATCACTGATATGATTATACCTTCCACATCTCCGTTGATGCATTGGTTACATGCTTCCAAGGACTGGAATACCCTCCATACGCTGCATGCCAGTAGTAAAACATGAGAAGACAAGAAGGGAATTAGCTCATCTGACAGATTTAGAAAGCACTTTATCAGACAAGGTATTAGTAACACTGCGGTTTTAACAAATAAATACGATTTTGGCCAAAACATACATTACTGTATGATCACATCCCAAAACCACTTCTGTAATTCAACATTCAAGCAGATATTAAGGTGCATAATTACTGTGGTGCTTCCTACAATGACTGCAAACACATTGCATAAGAGTTGTTAAATAGCAACATTTTTGCAAATAAGCTCGTATAAAACCATGAAACTTGATGATGACAATTCAAACTGAGTTGCATCACATAATGCATTAACTGACCAAGATGATGTTTTTTAACACCCCATCCTATATATACCTACTACATAGGCATCTGCAGCCAATTACAGCCTTGTAAACAAGCCTGACATGTAACCTGGCTGCAGACGCAATCACGTAAATCTCACCTCTAATCCATGAGCAGCCTCTGGAACCATGGTTGGCTTAAACTCAAAGGCATTTGCAGTACAATATTAAACTCACTGAAAATAGTTTAAAGTTGTCACACTAAAATGATACTGGGAATAATAAAGAAAACAATTTTGCACACTAAGTTTTCATTTATTTAACCATTTAAATAAACAAAAATAATTAACTCATCCCACAGATATTAGAACACTTGCATCAACCCAGCTAAGACTGGATTGCTCTTGCAGTAAAAGGAAAGCGAATACATTTATAGTAATGTGACATCTTTATAAAGATTTGCTAGCTGGAAGATCTTAAAATCTCAAAATTATAGGAAACTCAGCTGTTACAACAGTGCCAATTTTTCCTCACAACCATTTTCAGTCACACATTCACTCTGTTAAAACACAAAATATGACCAAAAAAACCAACAAGGATGACTTTTCTCTGCAAGAGTCCAGCTAAAACAGTTTTTAGAATTACATATAGCCAAGAATGACTCTCCTACCTCACAATGACCATTTGTGAACAGAAGATTTTTTATCTGCAGGGTGATACATCTCATAGCTTTAGGACTGTATTGTCTCACAGAGCAGGAAAGACAGGTACATTAGAATTTGAAAGTGTTTTGTCAGTTCATACAGACATACTAAGTTCAACAAAGCAGAAGAAAAAAATATTTAAAGCTGAGCTTGGTAGGTTGATGTTGCTGCTCTGAATGACTGTCTAGGTCATTGAAAACACAACTTCATGCTTTGGCAAGCTGTCTTACAAAGAAAATATGTTCACTTGTATAAAAGAAGTTCAACAGATTCATAAAGCTCTGGGATAGTAGTAAAGCAATGTGAAGCACAATAAATACAGAAAAATAAAATTAAAAATAAAACTGACAAGCTATCACTGATGACCAATTGGTCTCTTATGGTAAAGTTATACAAGCTCGCCTGACAATTCTTGGTTCAATATCTCTGTCCATTTAGGCATCCAATAGTTATACAACCATACAATAGTTACACAGATGTGTATTTGATGGCCTAGAACATTTCACAGTACTGAAATGGCATGCAATTTGTTAAAGCCAGCATGATGAGAATACTATTAACTCACATTGATGAAATGGGAATGTAAAGCAGTGAAAACACTCCTTTGCTTGGTTTTGTTGTTTTGCGGGGATTTTTTGTTAGCTTAAACTTCAGCAATGATCAGTTTTATCCATGTTTGAAATCATTTCCACAGATTCTATAAATCAGGAATACTATGATATAATGTGGTGTGTCTTCATTACACAAAACCTATACGCAGTTCTGAACTACAAGACTGGATGGAGGAAATCTGTTTTTGGCACAACAGAGACACTGTCTAGAAAAAAAATTAGGACTCAAGTATAATAAGGTTTCATCTGTGGGAAAGCATCTAATGATACAATTTGTTACTAAAATTCAGAAAAATAATAAACAATCACTGTTCCCACTTAAACATGTATTTTGTCTGCTTTAGCATTTGCTTTGCTTTTCTCCTTTTCATTACAGTCTGTCATCCTCATGAATCATTGGCATCTAAATGGATTAGTGTCACCTACTCACTGTTTTTCCTCTTCAATCTGTGATGGAAGACATAAAATAAAAGTCACGGGAACAATAGAAACAGTTTTGTTTACACAGATTATAAAAAGCTCCCAAACCACTAGGCACTGAGACATCAAGTTGCCAGGCACAAAAACGAGTCACAAGTACTGTTCTACAAAGTTATAGTGTTCCATGGACTTAGTCATGACTAAATTTCTGTCATTTAAGGTAGGACTAGCATTTGACAATAAGAGATCTTATTTATTCCACCACTTTAGAAGCAAGGAGTGAAAATCATCTCTATATACAAGTCAAATCTCCACAAAGTAGAATTTACTTTTAATAGCTACATCAGGAGGTATTAAAAACTGAATGATAATGAGACTACTTAACTGGAACAATGACACTCATTTTAGCAAGTAGCTAAGAGGTTCTTGGACAGTAATTCCTCTACCAAGCAGATCACAGAATCAAGGAATGGTTTGGGTTTAAAGGGTCATGAAAGATCATTTGGTCCAACCCCTCTGCCATGGGCAAGGACATCTTCCACTAGATCAGGTTGCTCAAAGTCCTGTCCAACCTGCCTTCAAACACTTCTAATGATGGTGCATCCAGTTCTCCGAGCAGCCTGTTGTATCTCACCAACTTCACCATAAGAAATTTCTTCCTTATGTTCAATCTAAACCTACTATTTTTCAGTACAAAACTATTGCTTCTTGTACTGTCACTAGAGGCCTTAGCAAAAAGTCTTTCCATCTTTCTTAGAAGCCTCTTTTATATACTGAAAGGGTATGTCAGATACTAGTAAATACTTCATCGTGAATTTAGCGTTCTCTCACTCCAAGTAACTAAAAGCAGCTCCTGCTACATAACAAAGTTACAAGAGAAGTGTGTTTTCAAGGCAGTGAGATAGCTCAGGAGTGATGCCATTATGCAACAAATACTAATTTCCACAAGAATGCTAAAGAATACTAGTTGCACCTAAAAGTTGTGAACACAAGTGAGTTTGTATGCCCCACAGAGCAACCTGAGATTATCACAAGTATCACATTAGAACCAGAAGGTATGAGGACAAAGAACTGGTTTTCTTACCAGGATATGTGATCTACAATTATTGACTGTGATATAGGCTGTGGCTAGAAAAAACACTGCAGTGAATCAGCATACTGTCAGATTTCCTAATTGATAAACTCTTAAGTGTTGGCCCTGTTAAAAGTAGTTTTATAATAACAATTTATAACTTTTTTTGGTCCATTGTATTTGCAGAATCAAAAGAAGAAAACATAAAACTGAGTATTTACTATAAAGCATGGGAAAAGGTTTATTGAATATCCATGGATCATAAACTTCAGCATTACTTTAAGTATAGTCACTACTCACAGTTCCAGGTTTAACAATTAGCTGAGCTGACGGAAATTGAGCTAACAAACTGAAAAAATACTGGACTATTGTTTAATATAGAAATTGTTCCAGAAAGTGATCTCCCTTCTGAGGAGTGTGAGATCAACATTTCTCAAAGAAGAAACACCTCTGAGTGTTGCTGTGGACAGCGAGTTATTTGCAGGTCATTAGTCTCAATCTCAATCAACTCAATAGGAATTAAATGCTGTTCCAGTCTATGAGATGTCCAGTAGCTCCTACACAAGGTAAATGATTCTCAGTGTTAGCTCCTGCTCCTACATCACAAATTCATTGCTACACTTTGAATTTCCTTGTAAGACATTCAGAACAGGCTTTGTTGCAAGTTATATTTACAATCATCAAAATACAATGAGTTCCTCCCCGAAAGACTTCCACGGAATAAATCACTGTACCTACACTTCTGCAGGAGTTCATAGTAGTTAAGTACTCACTGAAGCCTGAAATTTCAAAAGTCTGAAGACAACAATCATGATTTAAAAAAAAAAAAAGAACCAAATAGTCATATATAACCCATATATATTACCCATATATAATCTGTAAATTTCCTGAGTTAACCACACTCATAAATGAACACATTGAAACAACTATTCATACGATTATCCTAAACGGCTCCCTCATTTTTCTTTAACTTCTTCTCGTTTGTGCTTCTCTATTAAAAATATTTGCTCTACCAATAAATCCAAAAAAGATTGTTGTCCATTTTGACAGTAAAAGTAACAATCACATTAGTCATCTGAACCTGCTGCTATTTCCATAAAAGGCACATTACTGCACTTCATGCATTCAGAGCTATATCATTTGAATTTTTAACCAGTTACTTGATTTACTTAGCAAACAATTTCACAGTGAAGCAAAAGCTTGGTTGTCCTCTCAGAGTCACTTGAAGATGTGCAAGTACAAAATTTAAAGTCACTCCTTTTAGTCAACCATGCTATGAATTGGCAATAGAGGGATGAGTGATATATGACAACATAAACTTTAACTACAAGTCTTATACCCAAGGTGATCAGTTGAGAAAGAAAATGGTACTGGGAAGCAGTAACACCTATGCAACACTGTTTCTGGCCTGACTACTACTAGCTTCTCACTTTGGCCACCTTAAACTAGAAGAAAAAAAACCCTAAATTAGAAAGAAGTGAAGTTAAGCAAGATAAAACCTCATTTCAGGATTCCCAGAAAGCACATACTGATGGAGGATATGACTCTACATAGAGGAAATAGAGGAGGGAAGTGGACGAGCACATATGAACAGGAACAAAAAAATAAGACAAAAAAGGAGAGAGCAGATACAGATGAAACACGTAAGAGACAGGAGTCACTAGAGTAGTGCCAAACATTACCAATAGTACAGAGAAATACAAACCACATGCTCCTTACACACTATAAAACATCAACTTCCATTTTTAAGTTTTGAATTAAGCTTCATTGGCCTGATTGCATAAAATTCTTTTGCATGACTAATTGCTATAAAATATAGTGGATAAGCTACGAAGCACGCATGTCTTTCCTATCTTTCCGGGACAATTTGTTAAGATAAGGAACTAAGATATGACCCTTGCCTATTTTATGTAACTTTCTGACAAGTCTTCACATGAATACCCACCCATAAGGGTATCAAAAAAAGAGGCCGTTTTAAGAGGTTACATATAACATATTAATTGCATTTATTTTATCTATATACATTTATTCCAATATAACATATTAACCCATTATCTATAATCATATGTGTACATCTACAGATGCTTGAGTGTGTGTCATAGTTGAGGAATTGCTGTACCTAATTTCCTAGCAAAACAAAAAAGATACTTCAAAATAAAAACATAATTTGCCAACAATATTAATATGTCTGTTCACACACATGTGAGCATATAACACTGTATGTGTATATATATGTATATGTATATGTGTATATATATGGATCTCATAAGTCCCAGATTAAGCTTTTTCCCTATTATTTTTTTTCCCCTTCTCGATTTTGGGGGCAGGGAGTGACCAGTGCCTTAAAATTAGATTTTTGTTTCTAGAACATAATTTGTTTTCTTTTAAAGCCACATTCATCTCGTATTAACATTGCTTTAAGATTAAAAATTTTATCTCAGCTTAGCCCCAGACTGACTTTCTGGGGAGATGTGCCTTGGGTACTATACAATGCAGACATTTAAAAATGTTTTCATTGTGTACTGGCTTCAGCATTCTGTATAAAGAATACTAGTAGGCTAAAAAAAAACTGGTGGAAGGAAAGCTGGGAGTTTCCCTCTTTCCATAAGCAAAATCTACGTTATAACTGTGCAATGAGGACCCTTAGTAGTGTAAGCTAATGTTCAAACAACCCAGACTCAGACAAAGCTGTAGCTGCCCTGTCAGTGAAATTGCTTCAATAACAAGTCTCCATGAGGAAGTCTAGATGTTTCAGATTCACTTATTCGATAATCTTAGGCCAGAAACAGGACAAACCAAAACAGATACCAGAAAGACCAAAATACAAATGCAACTGCTCATTCTCAAATTCCCTGGTATATTCCTGAAAATAGCTTTGCTCGATAAAAGCTTTAGAGAGTTATCTTCCTTAGGGAGAGTCTGGAACCAAATCACGTGTTTTAACACCAGAGAGGACAGGTTGAGAAACTACAAATAGCAGCAGTAAAAGGGTAGCCATCAACACCAATTTTTTCCACAAAATGTATTAATTTCTGCTTCTCATTGAAAAATAACCTTTTCACTTTTCTGTGTGCTCTGGGCAGAGGACAGGATTGGAAAATTATTTTTCTAACAACATTAAATTAGGAGCCTTATGAATTACAATTACAGGTCACTCGTAGCTATATTACAGCACAAACTGATTCTAAAGACCATGCTTTACCTCTCTCTCAGCCACTTTTAATCATGACATTGCTAGGTTAAGGAAAATCACGACTGAAGTTCCGATCGGCACTTTGGTTACTCAATGACATGGTCTGCAAAGGCAAGTTGTCAGTATACAGGTCATCAGTCATAACGTTTGTTTATTTTTGTTGGTCTGGTACCAGGCCAGAAAATTTCAGATCCAAGTGATGAGATTAACGCAATTCCTGGCTGGAGCATGCATGACTTTTTACGTACAGCTCAGTATATAAAGACCAATTTTGTGACGATGAGCTAGAGACCTCTCACAGAGCTTGTGATAACAAGCTATAGTATGAACATGTTGAACAACTCTATGGCTTTATAAAATCAGGCTTACAGTGTAAAAATCAAAGGGAAAGAGGTTCTTTACTGCTAGCCAGTCTTTCCACAATTGACATTGCATGGTTGTCTAATGGTGAAGTCACAAATAAATTTCACTTTCATCAGATTCAACTAGAGTAAAAAAAAAAGACATAAATCTGAATGAGAAAATATGAATGAAGTACATTTTCTGAAACTTTCAGGAATAAGCAGTATTTGGCTTTTCAGAGCATTTCACTGTACTCACACTTTCAGTTTTTAAAATGCCTTGTTTTCACTCTATATGACAAATATTCTTCCAAATTTAAGTTAAATATGCATGTTAAACACTTAAAGCAATCAGTATCTCTCTAAAGTCAGACCATTTCCACACTGATCTGCTTCTACTGTACTCCATTAAGGCTGGTAGGATAAACTGTGTCGATTTCATTTCCCTTTTAGGAATCTATCCTCATAATCCTGCTTTAGAAGAAGAGAGAAAAAAAACCCCACATTCAAAGATAGTTTTGACTTAAAATAGTTACTAATTCATCCTACTCTTAAAGAAGATGCTGTCCAGCAGCCTGGTGCATCCTCCAAAAATGCTGTCCTTTTTTAACCAACTTCTCTGGTTTTATGTGATATATGGCATCCTGTGCGTAGTTTGAAGCAGTAGCAAAAGAACTGCTTGAAACATTCTCGACACTACACTAAGTAGTGTCTAGTATAGTGCTTTATTCAGTGATATTCACCTTTGCAAGAATGCAACAGATATACATCCAATAGTCTGAGAGGTTGTAGAGTACAAGAATGTAAGTCTTTCTTTTACCTGATGTGTTACAGAGGGTTTTTTGCTTAGATGCTGCAGCAAAGGAGATGTGGTGTTCAGTTAGTTCTTTAACCAACATCCCAATTCTCTACTCTTAAGAAATGGCAGTGTTGATATGTTTTGTAGAGAGTAGCAATATGGAGGATGCCCAGCTCTTCAATTTACACACAAAGGATTTCAATCTGAAACATAGGTATTTTGGTCTAATTCCCTAGGGTCTTAGAAGAGTATCATTTGCCAAGAAAACAGAGGCGAAAAACTCAAGGTCATGTATCTTCCCACAAATCAAATGTGGTCTTGTATACAAAACAGGAGATTAGACAGCTGAAAAATCTAAAGTTTAAAATAATGTGCAGTCACCCCCCTGCCAGCCAAACACGCAGCCACCAGAGTATTCCCCTGAAGCCAATAACTGACAGATAGTGTCTGCCCTAGACAGAAGCAGCACAAAGCGACAGATTTGTACATTTCAGAACCAGAAAAGCAGTTGAAAGCAAAGATATGTAAAAGTAATGTTGTAATTTGATGTCTTGATTCTGAAATCATAGCAAAAAGTAGTCACATTCTCTGCTTAATCAAACTGCCCAATGACTTCTTCAGAATTGTCAAAAGCATGAAACGCAGTGAAACCACAGCTCTAAGCATTTACATGACACAAACTCAAGTGTATGCTTTGGGCTTTCTCTGTATTAAGAAAATAGGGAGGAGATGGAAGGAGCAGAAAAATCTTTTGACATTTATAGTGCTGCATAAGCACAAGCCTTATTCTAAAGGGTAACTATTTTGTTCTCTGTGTTGTTCTCGCCCTGCAGGATAGAAAGCAGTGCTACACTTTCAGGCAATTAAGCACTATTTTCAACCAGAATTCAAATCTATCTGAAAATCAGATATCAACATACTTCTAAACTGCCAGGAACAAGCACATTTAAATAACCCTGCTAAATAGGACAGTGTATTTAAAACTTGGGTTTCAATACCTGGACAGATGAGCCAAGCAATACTGTAAGAGCAGAGCCTTCTTAAGTTAGATTACATATCATCTGCATAGTCTCTGTTCCTTCCAATAGCTGGAGAAATATGCAAATTAAGAATTTAGATACCCCTGTAAGGTACCTGTTCCTTTCATTCCATATCAGATTTAAAAAACAAAGATAAATTATCATTTTAACAACCCTTATAATACAAAAGCCACCAATTCTTACCTTAACAACTATTTCACATCATCAATTTTGTTAGAGTAAACCAAATCAGTCCTCTCTAAAAGGTCTGGGGCTTTTTCTTGGCTAAATAGAGTGACTCTTTATAAAAATGATTATTTACCTGAGAACACAACCAAAAGTATCCCCAGTTGGCAGATTTACATAATAGTATAGTATTTTAGTAAACTTTTCTGCCAAGAAGGACTATTAAGCTCCATTCAGGTTATACACAAGACCTTGGACACTTTAAGCCCACTAATTCTCCATTATTGTGTAAACGGTTACCTACAGAGTAACTCTTAATTCAACTATCTAATTACATACTTTGCTTAATTTTCAAGTTAATTAAAATAAATTTTGCACAAATTTGAACATTTGTAAAAAAAAAAGGTACATTCAATATTCTGTACATACTTTCTCAAATCCAGGATCTCTTATTATGCTGATAATGTTAGGTTTCCACAAACAACCATTCACTTTGATCATAGCAGCAACTTTCTATGTATTAGAAAAGTAAATTAACTGGACACAGACAAAATTCTCTTCTAATCAGACACTGACTTCACAATAAACACATTGTCAAGTATGTGTAAGGGTAAAGATATTCTTTATGTAGCTATACACGCTCAATTCAACCAAACTGACTTCAGAATAAACAGAAACTGCAGATAAACAGTCATACACTTAAGCAACAAACAAGTTCAAACACTGTAGTACTGACTATCTGCTTATTCATGTTTAAGTATTATTTACACACACCAAACTCATCAACAATTGAACATTATAATGAAAGAATTGTAATAAAATGCTAAAATTGTATACAAAGTGAGAATTGTTCATAATTTATTATAAAAAGCAACTTTTTAAATTCAAATTATTATTTTCAAATAAGAGTCAAAATTAAAGGAAATCTCATTAGTAGAATTCAAAATAACACGGTCTGAACTTATGGAACTGTTCATGCAACTGCTTTACCTAAATAAAATTGAACTTTCAAACTTATTCTAAGTTTTAAGTCAATTTTTAAATTAATATTCTAGATTAGAGATGTCTCTTTAGAGAAGACGATATGACAGAATAAGCATAAGCTAGACTAGTCTGGGAGACTGTAGAAAGGCTTAACAGTATATTCTAATATATGAGAACTTCTGCTATGGAATGTTATTTCCAGAATAAAAAAACCACCAAGAGTGTAAAATAAATAAAAGAAGGAAAAAAAAAGAAAACCTACAAAATAAAAAATTGCAACTATCACCCAAATATCGAGCTTCTTATTAACTTTTTGAAAGGGAGCATAGGGCAGCACTTCCCTCTGTGCAGAGAGAAAGATGCAGTTACAAGGGAAAAGAAATACTAAACATCCAAGTCCATCCATTTTTTTCTCCAGGATACAGTGTCACAATTGAAAACACCAAACAAACAATAGCAAACCTAGAAAAAAAGAAGAGGGTTTGCTACTGCTGTTGAACTCTGAAAAACACTAGAAATTGAAACAAGTGAGCAGTAGGCACAAAACTCCTCTAACTTCAGATAACAAAGTCTGGAAGAAAAAACTGTCTTTGTCCATTGAAGTATTTCTTGACATAAAATGCTTAGCTACAGCACAAACTCTAGATGTTTCCACAAGAGAAAACTATCACACTGGAAGTTTCATCTGGCTGTTTCATAATCACTTTAAACCACCAAAAATACAATAATTCTGAAAAAAAAAAAAAAAAAAAAAAAAATTGCCTCTCCTTTTCTTTGAGTGCTTGCTCCTTCCAATGCTTTAGTAGCAAGGTTTAGGGATCAAACTGCAAATTGAACATTATTAAAGCTAAACTTTGATTTGCAAACCCTAAATGCTAGCTCAGTCTGGATCATCCCCCTGATTCACCTCAAAACCACAAGAAACCTTGTGCCATGATCAGATACAAAACACTGAGACAGAAGCAAGCAGCCAGGAGCGAGAGAGAAAAGTGTTAGATCAAAATACCACAGATGAGATCTCACCAGGAAGATTTCAAAAGCCCTTTAGATAAGGCAGAAAAAGACTATTAGAAATTATACTATCCCATTACAAAAGCAGTCCAGGTCATAAAACTGATTCCATTTAACAAATTTCCTTCTGGGACACAAAAGCACCTCATTGCAATCGACTATGCAACCAATAGTTCTGGTTGCAAGCCATATATCTGGTTGGTCATACTTTAATTAGTGTTCTAGACAATGAAGAAAAATAGGTAACATTTCTAGAAGTCTTATTTTCAAGCCTCCTTATTTTCAAGGTTAAATGATAGAACAATCGGTATGCCCGTGAAATCTAAATGATTTACATTCAAGCAAGCCAGGAATGTAAACCCAACTTTCCCAGAAACCTGTCTTTCCAAGTCTTCATTTTCTGTTTTGAAGAACCGGGAAGAGCTTTTAGCTTTGACCACAGGATATTCAAAGCTATCAGTCCAGAGTAGTTGTGAAGGAAAATAACTCAAACAACAAACAGTTGGGCAAACTACGCAAAATATCTATATTGTGCTTGAAAAAAATGTTAGTATAAAACAAGTTTATGATACAAGTTTAATCCAATATCATGAAAGAACTAAAGCAATTATATTCAAAAGTGTTTGCAATCCTCACAGAATCCTCCTGAACAGAAAGTTTTACAATTGCATTAACACATACAAAATTTAATCTTTGACTCTGTGTAACTTACTCATAAAACCAACACAAATTATATGTATTCAAATATATGCATAATCTATCGTAATCTTATTTTGAGGTTTAAACCTTTAGTAAGCTCATTTAATGTCTAAGCATTCTCTTTTTTAAATTGCTTTGCATTAAAGGAACCCTAGTTAATTACTGTTTAATACAACTATCTTACTGCTTTTTAAGAAAGAATTTCTGAAATAACTACCTTCTATTTCCTGAATATTGAAAAAAGTCTAGCAATTTTTGGTAGAGTATCTGTTTACTGGATAGTCTTCTAGTACCATTTTGTCATGTTGTACACACTATCAGGTAACTAAGCAACTAAGATGACCACACTACATAACAAGGGATCATTACTACTCATGAACAAATAATCCAAAATATCATTTTTTTCTGATTGCATGACATTTCTTATAGTTTAATACAAATTAAGATGTACAATTATGCATTGTAAGCCCATTTACACAAAATCACTTTTACATAATTGACAAAATCTATTAGACACAGAAATAACTTGTCCTACAACTACATCATACACTTGCTGGGAAAACACAACCAACTCACACACATCAAAACCAATTGCAGTTAAAAATTTTCTTTTCTTTTTAAAAAAAAAAAAAGGGGGAAAAAAAAAAAAGAGAGAGGCTTTGGGAAGTAGACAAAAGAAACGTCTAAGTGCATTCCCCCTAAGCATGTTGAGTTCTCATTTTCTGAATAGACTAAAGAGCCTGTACCATAAATAGTTTCAATTAAAAATGACTGCAGCTTACATAAGAATGTGGCAATCAACTATTTTTAATGATGGAAATACAATCAAAAGCAATCAAAAAAATGTATATACACATGCTCAGTTTAGAAAGCAGCATTTAGGGCCTAATTCAAAATATCATTTGCCTTTACTATAAACTACTATTAAGAAAGCTTAAACTGACATATTCAGTGAATGGGCAAATGGATATAGTAGACCAATGACTATGATCAAGTGAATTTATTCAGAGTAGACCCAGAGCAGAAATTTGCCACTGTCATGAAAGCACAACTTTTCCCATAAGACACATCTGTACTTTCTGGAATCTGTCTTCTATCACGTACTAAAAACATACAAATGAAAGATACTAAAATGTTCATTCATCTCATAAATACTTCTTTTCCCTCCTTCTGAATCAAAGTTAACTTTCCCCCTCCTCCCTTCTGGCACTGTTCAGTACTTACGGGATGAAGCTGGAACACAGGAAGTTCCACTTAAACATAAGAAAAAACTATTTCACTGTGCGGGTGAGGGAACAGTGGCACAGGCTGCCCAGAGGGGTTGTGGAGTCTCCCTCCTTGGAGGTCTTCAAGACCTGCCTGGACATGTTCCTATGTGACCCGATCTAGGTGAACCTGCTTCTGCGGGGCGGTTGGACTAGATGATGTCTGGAGGTGCCTTCCAACCCCTACCTTTCTATGATTCTATGAAACCCTTACCTTTTGGATTTTTTTTTTTATGAGACATTAAGCTAATTCTTTAGATTTCTTTGCAGAAAAATGGACTAAACTATGATCTATGATGTAGATGGATGAAACTATGATCTATAGTGTGAGGGAGGGAAACAAAAAATACGAGGACTGGGTTTTGTTGTTTGGGTTTGGTGGTGTTTTTTCAGCTGAATTCACAGAACAGAACCAAACTTCTGATCCTTTCCTGCCAGTTCCCTCACATCACTTCCCCTTCATTCACTTCTTACAGATATCACGTCCGTGAACAGCAATCCCTGCAGGGGTCACTTTAGTGAGTCCAAGATTGACAATAAAAAGCTTTCTCCACCTCCTTCAAACACCAGAAGAGTAAGCAGAATCTTTCTCTTTGAGAACATACATATTCCTCAAAACATCAGAGAAGAAGCTCTTCCCTCATCTTTTCTGTTGATTCTATGAGGAGAATCCTTCATCAGATTGAATAATGCTGTGCCTTGACCTCTCGCTAATGGATGTACATGAGAACAAACTGCACCAGGATTTCTGAAAATGAAAAGCCCAGAACCGAACTGTACAGATAACAACCAAACAACACAAGCCTCTGTGCTCTGATCACATCTTGGGTAACATATGCTCTTAGGAGACCTGCCACACATTTTTGTAACAACTTTGACAAAAAGTGGTCTCAGTTAGGGAAAAGCAGCTTTCAAGTGACTGGTTGTTCCTTCAGAAATAGAAGTACTGTTTGTCACAGCACCCACAATGTCTGTCTTGCTGCCATACTGAGTAACAACATGAAAGATCAGTGAAGATCTCTCAATGTCCACATTACTATAGGAAGATGTCAACCAGTTAATGGTACAAAAACCCATCAAGACCTGCTGTACAGAGCTGCTGAGAGCAAGTTTCTTTCTTGTCTTTGGAAAACTTGAAGTTGTCCTCTATAGAAGCTACTAATTCATATCCCTCTCACAGATCTTTTTCTCCTAGATGCAGGAACTCTGTTTCAACACTTCAGTGACTTTTTGACTCTCTTACTTTTCAAAAACAAACAAACCAACCAACCAAAATAAACCCCACCAAAAAGTAGAAGGTCATTTTTGAAGACAAAAAATGATCTTTCTTAGGTCTCTCTTAGGCCTAAGGCTACCTTCAGTCTCATTTACCTCAACTCCCAAATCTGGAAAAGGATTGGCAGGTAGAACATTTACTTGACTTTCAACTTTAAAGAAAGTAGAAAAGGCATACACTGTATCTAGAAAAAGGGCTTCATAAGCAAAGAGGCAGATTTCATTTCAGAGAGTCTACATTCAGCCATTTATAAACTTAATTGTACTGCAACAGATATAGTAGAAACTGTTCTACTTTTCTGTCCCCTCTTCCTTTAAACTGGTTGTTCCAAGAAAACAACAGTGAAATAATATGTTTGCTACAGAAACTGCTAAGAAGCTCAAACCAACACCAAAGAAAGCTGCATGTGAACTGGAACTTATCTCACTGTCACTACCTGCTACTGGAATCAGAAGACATCGAATCCCAACATCTTCAGTACAGAAGCAAGAGCAACTACAAAACTTGACATTTATACATGCATCATCCTGAATAGTTATTCAAAAAGCTCATAAGCTCACAACACACAAAGTGTTCCCAGACCAACAGTGAGATCTGTTTTGAAATACCTGTATAAAACACTGGTGCATACGAAGAAGGAACGGCAAGACAAACTTCTATAACCACATTTTCACAATGCTGTCCTAACAGCAGGAAATGAAGCAGAGACTCAGACTAAAATAACTGTTACCCCATGCCGTCCATTTGAAACTTAAGTAATGAGTTGCAAAACTCATGCTGATCTACAAAAGCACTGACAAAAAGTATCTCTTTTTCAAATATAATTTCATATAAGCATTACAAATTCAATTACAACACTTACTTGGCAATTCCAAGATTACTACAGTCATATCTGTAACATACCAGATCACCTGGCAGCTAAAACTTAATTTGTAGCAGGAAAAGAGACATAGTGGCATTTCAGTAGAAATTACCCGGAAAAGAATAAAAAGTTTTTACCACCTTCAAGTCAGCAGTGGGAAGAGCGGTGATATTCAATGTAGAAATGTTTGCTAGTAGAAATTTGTCCTATTAACATTTTTTGAGCAAATATAAAGCACCTGAATGAAATTGTTTCAAAATAACACTTTGCCTTATCTGGACATGTTATTTGTCATCTGACATTAGCAGAATTACAGTGAGAATTATTATTCCATCAAGAGAATCTTAAGAAATAGAAAGGCAGATACATTTCAACAGCAAGACTCCATGGAAGACCTAGTGCCCAGCTTACTACTGCAAGCTGATTGTCAAGATCACCAACATGAAAGAAAAACTTCACGTTCTGAACTTGCACAATATCCAGGCAAAAAACCCCAAAATAAATTTAACAGAACACCCCCATCTGCTTGCTCTGAACTATTATTGATCCCATGTCCGATGACAAAAAACAAAGAAGAAAACAAATACATAACTCTTTCAAGTGCTAGGAATAAATGTCCACAGCTTGAGTTAAGACAAAGTACATAAACTCCCCAAACAAAAAAAATATACTTGAGGATTTATACTGGTGTGACAAATGCTATGAGATACATAGAACAAAACAAGCCTTTTGCCAGATACTTTCAGTATGTTGAGACACTGTAGATCAGTAAGAATTCTTCAAACAGATGAGACTTCAGGGCAAATTACATTTGAACATAACCAAGGAAGGGAAAAACTGAAAACTTAAAGCTGCAATAAGATTAAAATACTACCAATGCTAACAAAACTGATAAGAAACAGGCAACACTAAACACACTTGTGAAAAGTACCCTTTTTTTTTCTGCCACAACTTCCAAGACACATTCTGACAGTACTTGATTTTTTTTCCTAAAAGTATCCCTAAATCAACCATGACTTCACAGAAATTGATCCACTTTTTGAATTAATACACAGTTTAGTGGATGTTCAATTTCATTTGAAAGTAAGTATTCCACTAAAGCATACTGCACGTGTAACACAATTGATTGAACATCATCTGCCAAGAGGTGTTTTTAAGAAAATATTCTTAATTATCCACCAGCAAGCCCACATGCAGGTATGAAAACATCTATACTTAAGCTGTGATAATCAGGTTATTGAACACTACTATAGTGGAATGACCTTTATCTTAGTTCTGTAGCTTTACTGTTCACTTACAAAACTATCCCACTTCATACAATCCTCTGGAAGGACCAGAAGGAGAAGAAACTTTCCTTACAGCAGAGTGAGGTTAGGATGAAACCTGAAGATGTTTTTAAAATACCACTACTTTAAATTCAGGCCCTGAATAAAATGAGGTCCACTTGGAATTCAAGAACTAATGCTTCCTAAGAACACAAAGCTGTATATAACCTTAACAGAGATGACATTCTTTACATTTATACCATAGTGCTATGCTGGCTATTATGAAATGGTACTTGAAGAGGAAGAAACATTCAGTGCAGTAATTGATGGCATGTAAGAATATTGAAATGTTAGTTCCACTCTGACATTCAACTGAGACACACGCAGGATGACATATCTTTTATACTTTATCTTCAAAAAGAGAAAAAGATCAAGAAAATCCACAAACAGTAAGACCTTTCTGCCTACCTGCAACTACCTGAAGGGAAGTTGTAGCAATGCGGGGGTCAGTCTGTTCCTCCTAGTAACAAGCAATAGAACAAGAGGAAATGGCCTCAAGTTGCATCAGGGGAGGTTCATGCTAGATATGAGGAGGAATTTCTTTACTGAAAGGGTTGTCAGGCAAAAGGTTAAACAGCTGTCCAGGGAGGTGGTGGAGTCACCGGCCCTGGAGGTGTTTTAGAGAAGGTTGGATGCTGCACTTCAGGAAATGGTCTAGTGGTTGATAGGGCTGGGATAAAGGCTGAACTCAATAACCTTAAAGGTCTCTTCCAGCTAACCAATTCTATGATTAGCAGCATTGTGACTTTGGCTTACCTCCTTATTACATATTGAATTTTGCCAGATTTATTTCAGCATCTCATATCAATAAAAAGGCTTTAGTGATGTTTTTGCTGGTAGTTGTGCACAAGTCTCCTGGACGCTAACATCACAGCACAGTGCCATCTTTTAAGCACTGACACAGCACAGAAGTCGCTGACCAACTATCCACTCCACACAAAAGAGATGCTCAGAATAGATACGCAGTGACACAGAACCATCTACACTATCAGGTTCAGAATTACACTCTTTCTCTGAAGGTGGAGACACTACTGAAGTATTACTATCATATTGACAATTTGAAAGCCCTTCGAAGGCCAACTTTGACTGATATTTGAAGGACTGGCAGAGCACAAGAATCTATTCCAGAAATGTTTTCAACTAACACCTTCAGCATTTGCATACATGAGTGCAAAACAGGTATTTCAAAACTCACCTTTCCATTTAGAAAGAAAGCTTCAGACATGCAAATTGGTACCATGACATCACCATACATTCAATTGCAACAAAATGATTCTTGGTCTTTCACAAGTTGACAGCTAATATTGCCTTTCAGATCATAATTTAGTCTCTTATGCCTATGCAGAAAAAAGTCTACATAAAGCCTGCATTATACAAATAACTGAAGGATAGCTCTGGCTTGCAAAAAAGAGACAATACCAGAAAAGTCTGGTGGCGACTTGAAAGTAGTTCCCTAGTATCAGTTTAGTGCACTAGGCAGCACCACCAATTTCCACCTTTGTTACTCTGAGGAAAGACAGTAACAAGGACAGGAAAAACTATTGCAAAACCAGAAGTCACATACATTTGTACCTTGTAACTTGAAACATTTGCAGTCAAAAGTAGTCCAAAAGACGCTTATGAAAAAGTTTGAGGCTTTGTATAAGGCACTGTGCCTATTTTATCTCACAGCAGCAGAAGGAAGAGCATTACAGACACTCTTAAGGCAAAAAGTATTATTCAATAGTTGAATTGGATGACTAAGTATACATGGTGGACTTCACATTATCTAAAATGTACAAGATTTTATCACTCTATGCTTGGATCATCACTAAAATATCCCAATATCCAAATTTCCCTAGAGGTGTTTAAGAGACGGGGATATTGTACTTAGGGAAATGGTCTAGTGGTTGATAGGACTAGGAAAAAGGCTGGACTTGATGATCTTAAAAACCTCTTCCAGTTGAAACGATTCTATGATTCTATATCTTTGACGGCAAAGAAGTAAATCAAAGGCTTTTGCCTGTATTTTGGGTGACACTGATAAAACACTGTGTTGTAGAAGTAAAGATCTCCACAATCATCCCACTTTTAGATACATCTCTCTGAAAAAATAACTCAGTAAAGCATCATCTTAATTTTCATATTTATTATGTACTTGGGTACACAAAGAAACATGTAACTGACTCTAACCAAGAATCTTTTTGCAGGTCACACTTTGAGGCTACTAATGCTATTTAAAAATACATACAAAATGAATCAACACAGGTTTAAGGTCCAGAGAAAGCATCTGCAGAGCACTGCAACCCAAAACTTAATTTTACCTAAGCACTACATATCTTTTGAGAAGGGACAGAAAGACACTATTACGTTAAGGATCATATTAATGTATTCTCTTGAAAGGACTCCTTTACCATTAGGATTACCCTTTAACAATACTCCTCTGTAATTCAATGGATAGACATCAGCAAGATGTATTACCAAAGCAGGGTAGAAAAGAAGACAGGTTTTCACAACACCTATTCAACTTGTCCTTCCTCAAGATCATGACTAATGGAGCCTCAATGAGATTGAGGAAAAAAGAAGAATGGAGACAGATCTCACAATATGTCCTTTACATTTATCTGCAATCACTTATAGTAAAGGTTACAACCTAAGCCAGATAAAAATACATCATAAAAGTATATTTTCATAATAAGTATCCATCACACCCAATTCACTAAAAGATTTAAGATTAAAGGCAGGCTTAAATGGTGAATTCATAGAATCATAGAATGATAGGGTTGGAAGGGACCTTTAGAGATCATCTAGTCCAACCGCCCTGCAGAAGCAGGTCAACCTAGATCAGGTCACATGGGAGTATGTCCAGGTGGGTCTTGAAGACCTCCAAGTAAGGAGACTCCACATCCTCCCTGGGCAGCCTGTTTCACTGCTCTGTCACCCTCACAGTAAAATAGTTTTTTCTTATACTTAAATGGAAGTTTTTATGTTCCTGCTACATCCCATTACCCCCTGTCCTGTTGCTAGATACCATCAAAAAAAGGGATGCCCCAACCTCCTGACACCCACCATTTAGATATTTGTAAATATTAGTAAGATACCCCCTCAGTCTCCTCTTTTCTAGACTAAACAGCCCTAGTTCCCACAGCCTTTCCTCATTAGGATTTCATTAGTAAAGGATTTCATTATTCTTTACTAATATGTGTAAAATTTGATACATTAGCAATTTTATGGATGAACTGGGACAGTCTATCTATACATAATAAAGGCTGTCAGGGCATTCTTCAGGTTGCTGCTATCAACTGACACCATTCACAAGACAGGACAAAGAGCAGGCTTTAACAAATGTTGTGAAATACTTTATTTTTAAGAATCCTGTTCCTCTCTCACTACTAAGAGGAAATGAATTTAACATTTCTTCTTTTTACATGAAATATGTTCAACTGAAAATACACTTGAAAAGGGGCAGAAGAAAGTATTGTTCTTCTCACAGATCTGAAAAACAAAATTAAAGCTACCAGAACAGACACTGACCTTTGACCAGGCAGGCTTTACCTGTAAGTTTCAAGAGTTCTTTCATATCAAGTCCTCTGGAAACAGACCTGGTCAAGTGGACCCGTTAGAGAATGTAGGCCTGTAAATTATTACCACTCAATTCTGTAACAGTGAACACCAGCACTAAAAATAACAGATGCCTATCAATATATCAGCAGGACGGGTTGGCCTATCCACTCTCAATATTTATCTAGAACAGAAGGAGAGAAGAAAATGAAAGCTACTGTACAACATCAAGCTGAAAAAAATCTTGAAATGCAGTTATTATAAAACCATTAGAAACATCTATCTTCTTAGCTTTTTTTTTAGCTAAGATTTACTGTATTCATCAACTACAGATATATAAATAGACTACTAATAGCATCTTCAAATTAGTTACTACTGAAATTCTCAAAGATAATTTATGCATAATTACCCGAACATAGTTTTTCTGTTACCTTCCAGTGTGGCACACCTGGGCCATTCCATTTTTTGGGTGACAAGGACTCTCTACTAAACTCCAAAGCTACCTAAGCAATTCCCCTCACTTTCTCCTTGCTAAAGCAAGGAAAAGAATAGCCCATATCACATTACAAGTCATGTTTGAACAAGGAGAAAACACACCAACTGCACAGTCAAATGCTAACACTGGAACAGTATCAAGCCATACATAAGAGCAACATCTTTCCATCATATCCACCTATATTAAAAAACAAGCCAAAATAAAAGCCAAGACGTTCTTCCCAACAGTCAATACAAAGTGTCAAATCTGACCTGAAGACAAGGCTCTGTGCAGAGAATAAATAAGGCCTTGCTATCTATGGGGGCCTTCTCCCTCCAGAGCCAAACCACAATAGCAGCATCATCATACTGCAGTCAACATGTCAAAGAAGCAGTGACAGCTTTTTCACCTGTGAATTGTTTTCTTGGTTCGGTTTCTTTTTAGTTACACAGCATGAGCAGCATCTGTGGCCCAGTACACACCACAGCCCCATCTGAGTGGGCATCCGCATAGGACCCCCGGGGCAGCCAACCTGCCAGCCAAAGGGCTCCAAAACACAAAGACCAAAGTTTTCTCTGCTCAGTGCGTGGGAGTGTGGCAGCAAAACAAGCTCCGGGATCAACACCAGCCCTCTCCCATCACCACACCCCTGCCCCCGCGCCGCAGCGCAGTGGCCAACCTCCCCCACCGCCGGGCTCTCCGAGGTCCTCTCCCCCGAGGCAGCCCGTCCACCCCGCGGACCGCCGACGAGGACCTGCTAGCTCCAGCCCACACCCACCACGCCTCTCCCTTGGCCGGGGGGGCTGTGTGTGGGGTAAGGGTCACCCCACCGCCCGACGGAACATGGGAGGGTCACGGAGGTGTCACTACCACCACCATCCCCCCGACTCCGTCTTGAACCTCCCTCTCCCAGCACCGAGGCAACCCTGCCCGCTGCCACATTCAGCCCCAAAACACCTCCCCTGCGTGCCCCGACCCCGGCCACGGGGCCTGCCCCCTCACCGTGCTGCGCTGAGGGCTCGGCTCCGGCGGCGGCTGCATGCCCGCCTGCCCGCCCGGCCCCTCTGCTCTGCTGCCCCGGGCCTCCGACCGCTGGCGGAGGGGAAAGGGGGGCGGCACGCGAGGCCCCCCCTGCTCCTCCTGGGCGCGAGCCGGCGGAGCGGGGCTGGGGGGGGGGGGGGGGGGAAGAAGTGCGTGCCCCCCCCCGGTGAGGGCGCGCGGGGCGGGGGGGCGCTGTCCGGGCGGCACCGGGTCTCGGCGAGGAGGGGCGGGGGGGAAGCGGAGAGGGAGAGGGGGAAGGGGGGGCCTGGAGCGCGGCGAGCAGCCGGGAAACGCTTCCGGGATGGGCGGGCTGCGCCGCACGCTCAGTGCGGGGCGCTGAGGCCGCCGGGCGCGCGGCAGGAGGCGGGGCCCGGCCCCAGCCGACCAGGCTCCGACATGGCGCGGCCCGCGCGCCGGCTATTCCCGCCCTCGCGAGACTCGGCGGCGGGGCGGGGGCGGGGCTCGGGGCGCGCCGGGTGGCGAACGGCAGAGCGGCGGAGTGGTTAGCTGCGGCGGCAGGTTGCGTTCCTCCTTCCCGCCTCCCAGCTTCGCACGGCGGCGTTTTCGTAGCTCTTTTATGAGCAGGTTTCTCGGAGCGGGTGTCGGTTCGTTGGAGGCTGTTGAGCCTGGCTGGGCTCCTGGGCGCTTGGGGGTTCGTCAGCGCGCAGCCGGCCGGCCGTTGAGCACGAACAGGCAGCGGAGCAGAGCCGTGCGTGTGGCTGAGCCCACGCGAGTGGGAGCCGCGGGTTGGCCGCCGGCCCGGTCTGTCCTGTCTCGTCGCGGCGTGCGGCAGCCTGCGGCCTGGCCCAGGCTGAGCCAGGCTTGGGCACCCGCGCTCTTGAAGCAAAAGGCGGCAGGTGGGAGCAAGTGTCCCAGTATAAGGCCTTCCCCTGTGACAAAAAAAAAGCAACAAACGCCTCTTCATGAGCATGCAGTTGTGGAAGTTGTGGCAGTTACAGAAGCCTGTGGGCATTGTTTTCTGCATGTTGCCAGCAGCAGTAAGGTGTGCGGCTGCAAAGTTTGCAGCATGCTTCATGCTTTGTATTAGTGTAGCTGGGGTTAGGCTATTGGCATAGAAGTGAGTCAGTGCTCCGCTCCCACCCTAAGCTCTGTTTATCTTGTGTCACTCAGAGTAATGTTTTTATGTGCCTCTGTTTGCAGGACAGACTGCAGGCAGTTGTGATAATACAGATTGATCTGATGTGGACTCTTCGTTGACGTCAACAGAGGCTGAAATCTTCCTGTTAAGGCAGAGTCCTGCAGATGGTTTAGTGGGCGTACATTGATTTTTCATCGGCAGACTGGACCTCAGTTTGATATTTTAGGCTGCTTTGTTTGCCTGTGTGACCTGATCTAAAGCCCCTCCTCCCAAATGATGAAGACCATCATTTGGGTTACTCGTTTCTGCCTTCAAATATTTTCCATTGTTCAGCTAGCATCCGTGTTACATAGATTTTTTTTTCTTCTTAGTGCTGTTTATCAGAGTCACAGAAACACCATTGCAAAGAAATTAATCGGAGCAGATGCTGAGTTCCTGTAGCAACCTTCTGTCACTCTGTGGTAGAGATCTGGAATATACTGGGTGAATACATGAAAGGAGGGACTCTGTATCTTGTATTGCCATTACTGACTCTTCACATCATCTGCTGTATGCACAGGCCTTGACTCTTGTGTCAGATATTGTTTTTAAGTTAATTAAGGAATTCCTGTATTCTGATCACTACATCAGAAACAAGCCAGACCTGACTAGCATTTCTGGAGAGACAAGATGCAAAACCAGAAGTAAACAGGATCTTGGTGCAACAGTACTGTTACCTAACAGGCTGATTATTATCCTGTGATTGGAGTTAATGTCAAGATGCTCAAGTACACATTCATCAGTAAAAATCTGTAATTTCTAAATACAAATGTGTGCTTTGGGGCCCAATGGGTAACTTCGTTAGCTCTAGATTGTGTCTCTTAAAATGTGAGAAAAGGCCCTTTGTGTAGCTGTTGTTCCTTACGAACATGGCATTTGTTGCTTCCACATCTTTCAAATCAACATCTGAGTTAAACTTTTTCTCTGCTCTGTCTTACTGTCTCTCTAAACTGCAGGCTGTCTTAGCTAGCCAGTGTAGCAGCAAATAACTAAGCTTCCTGGCTCTATTTAATTTAAGCAGCAGCTAGTTCTTTTACTTTTTGTGTGGAAATGATGCTTTTCCTCTGTAATGGACTGTAGTGGAAGGCTGTCACTTAGGAATTGCTTGATTTATCTGTACCTGTCCTGCTTTCAAAGCAGGAGTGTGACCCAACAGAAATTGTAGAGACTTTGCATTTTTTTCATCTGCCCTTAGCTAGTCTTGAGAGCAGAATGGTGCTACTGGCAAATTAATCTTTAAAGTCTTGAAACTTTACAGTTAATCATAGCAGAGCTAGTGAGGTGCCCAAGAATTGAGGGAGAAATTCCTTGTGGGTTATTAGGTGCCTGATTACCCCAGAAATCAGAGATTGCACATGTTTTTCACTTTGCTGAACACATTTCTGAAAGGAATTCATTTTATTGCTGATCCAGTTCTTCTGTCTCCCTTTATCCATATGACAACCACAAAAATTGATTATATGGAAAAGTAATATTAGGAAAGTATTTAATGTATTTTTAGCTGCTCCTTATGGGGTTTAGCAGCTGGAAACAAGGAGAACTGGCATTGAGTAATCAGGGCAGTTCTTAGCTGTGTGAGAACCAGTGTATCAGACAGGGCTCTGAGATGCCTGACTACTCTATTTAAAAAGTGCAATATATGCAATGAGAAATTTGAAAAATAGACCTCAATGCTTGCAGCTCGGACGGTAACTCAAAGTAGAATGAAATTCATTGCTAAATCCAGTTTTGTAATAACTTCTAGATGAAAATGCCCTCAGGTTTTGTGTGATTTTTATTTATTTTTTTATTTTTAAATGTAATGCTTATGGCAGTTATTACTACCCATCTCTGAAAGGCCTCAGGTTAGGATTTAAATTCCATGGTACATTCATTTTTAAGCGGAACAAAAATGTAGTTATTTCTGCTCGCCTTTTCTCTTTATGAACAGCAATCTAAGAGACCCACTTTCCTATTTTGGAAGAAAGCAATTTTCTGCATGTTTGTGCCTAAGAATTGCAGCCAGAAAAGTATCTTGATAAAATATCCCACTAGTATGACATTTGTTTTCTGTCTGAATAGTTCCTATGCAGAGTTAGTTCCATTTACAAATCAAAAGTGTAATTTTTCAATGTAAATGATGTAAACTGAGTCTTGACTCTAAAAAGCCAAACTGAATTATTTTTTCCCTGTTACCTTGTGGTCACTAATGTGTGTTTTTTCATGGAAATACACTTAATGGTTTTATTTGGTGGTACATAAAGTAGAATACAATATCAATCCATTTGCCCTAGTCTTAGTTACAAAAAGAAGTAACATTATTTGGTCTTTATTTACTTGAAGTAATTAACATAGAATCATAGATTGGTAGGGGTTGGAAGGGACCTTTAGAGATCATCTAGTCCACCCCCCCTGCAGAAGCAGCTTCACCTAGATCAGATCACAGAGGAACACGTCCAGGCGGGTCTTGAAGACCTCCAAGGAAGGAGCCTCCACAACCCCTCTGGGCAGCCTGTGGCACTGCTCCATCAGCCTCACAGTGAAATAGTTTTTTCTTATATAAAAAAGCCAGGAATGTGTGTCTAGACTAAGGAGGTACCATTTTATTTTCACAGAATTTTCCATTTGGAAGGAAATTATCTTGGTATGAAGTCTAAGCAGATTAATCTATAGATCTGTGTTAATACCTAGTGTTAGTGTCAGATCCTGCTGGCTCCTGAGATCATTTTCTTGCATGCAAGAAGTTTCACACTCAAAGGTCTAAGCAGAGTGATTCAGGTGGAAGCCTGTAGAACCAGAGCTCACAGTGAAGGACAGCCTTTCTATAGCAATTTTAATTCTGCTTACAGAATTAAATAAAACTTCTGATATATCAGTTCAAACTTATCAAAGCATCTAGCTACTCTTATAAAGCAATGACACAGGATTTACTAAAGACTGCCTTGCTTCTCTGTCTTTTATTACATTTTAAGGAACATATCCTTGGCCTTTCCTTATCTTCAGGTGAATTCTGTGGCCTAAAAACAATTTCTAGAGCACAATTATTCTACTAGATTCCAAATTTAGTGAAAACTTTTTGGACCTAATGCATCACCCTTCGTACTTTTCCTTTTGTGGTAGAGCTATTTGGCTCTACTATTTTTCCCTTTCAAATTGGTGTCAGCCTTGTGGCTCGTAGACAACAGTGTAAGATGTTTATTGTTTAAATGTGGATCATGGATCAAGAAGTTGAGTTCAAAATGAAGATATCTTGAAACTTAAGGGCAAACACAGCAATACTGAAACTGAGAAGTCAAAGTAAACCTCTGAGAAAATGGAAAAGTTTCCTAAGAGTGTTCCTACTTTGTCTCAAAGTGGAATCTTTTCTGCCTTATAAAGTGCAAATCTAAGCAACAGTCAGTTAGTATTACCCTTTGAAGAGCTACCTAACGCAGTTTGGGGAGCCTGTTGGTAGATCTATAAGTTATAGAATTGTTCAAGTTGGAAAAGATCTTTAAGATCATCCAGTCCAGCAGTTAGTCTAGCAGTGCCACATCCACCCCTAACCCGTATGCATCTGTGTCTGGTAAATGAGAAGCCATTATCTCTCCCTTTTATTATTTTATTTTGTATTAGATGTCTGGTGGTCTCCACTTCAGATATACGACACTACAATAGCATCGGTGTATACACCACATATTTTTCAAGGTGTGCCTTGAGTCCTCAGATCCTGTGGGTCTAGCACACAGGGACAGGACTCTGCTGGTGTTTGGGGAGTGGTCATTTGGCACAGAGTACAACGCAGACACTGGGAAGAGCAGTAGATGTAGGGCCGATGTACACCTTTTAGTTGGCTTTCTGTCTCCTTGCAGAAAAGCTATAGAGCAGTGCCCATTTTTCTCTTCTTGCAATTGCTATAGTTGTTTGCCGCTTTACAGTTCTCACCTGTGACTTGAAAGAGCTAGATTCCACAGAAAAGCAGATTCTCCATAAGCATGCCTAAAAACTCATGAAAAAATCTCTAGCTTTCCTTTGCAGAGTCTTGCTTAACTGCTGTAGTCCTGGCATCGTCATTGTAACTAGAGCTGCTTGGTGCTGAAAGACTGGTGAATCAAATTAGTAATAACATATGGAGTGTCATGGCATAAATGTTTTCTGAATGTTTGAATGGGATATGTGGTGTGAGAGAAGTGAAAAGATGTGCTCAATGTATGTCTTTATGAGCATGCATTTTTGTTGTTAGGGTTCAAAGAGCTTAATGGTACAGTTCAAAGAGGATTTGTCTTTTTTTCTTGAGTTTTTTTTCCTAAAGTGACATGAAAACTATTTACCTTCTAGATGGTGTGTATCATTGATTCCTTTGGGGGTATTTTTTCATTGCAATTTGCACTTTGGTGCTCTCAATAATTCCAGTTTCTAAATAGCTCAAGTTTCCCTTTGGTAGAAGGAATTTAATGATGTCATTTGGTCCTTCTGCCAATGCTATTGTGTGAGACTACTGTATTCTATAAAATTAGCTGTCCTTTGTTATCTTAGGTGTGGCCGTACTTCCGTAGTGGACACAATGACTATAGTGTAAATCCATTTTACTGTTTACAACCTACGCTTGTTATATAGAAATATCTAGGTTGGTGAGTATGTGATTTGTAATATTGCTGGTAAAGGATTTGAAATTGTTTGGGATGAAATATTATAAGTTATAGAAGACAGAGGATCTCATGTGCATTTCTTAGGATAATTTGGTGGCTTGCAATCCATTCAAGATGTCAGTAACAATTTTTGCCACAATTCTTATATTTAGATCTAGTAGTATCAGGGTGATATTGCCAGATTTACACTGAAGTGTGACATTCGAAAGAGATAGTACTTTTGAATTGCACTGACCGCTTGTCTAAACTCATCATCACATACTGTCAGTGGCCTAGTCATTGCTCTGTGCCAGCTTATCCTTTTAACAGGAATATGAGCAGTTAGCAGATTACTACATGGTTGCTAGTAAGAGCAGTCAGAATAGTTGGGTCAGAAAAATCCAATCTGTAGAAACAAAATGCTCATCCTTATGGAAGTACATAGGAGTTCTGTGTAACATACAGAGAGAAAACTACTGCCTGGGGATCAAATGTTGCTTGCTTGCTTGCTTTCCTGCTCTTATCTGTTGAGCAAGAGAGACATAAAGGATGTTAGAGCTGTGTGGATTGTTCCAGAGGGCAGGAGTAGCATGTTTCGATTGTGATGCAAATACTTCCTTTTAATACCCATTGTTACATTCCTGGAAGGGTACACAAGTATAACAGAGAATTGTTTTCAAACCATGTTCTGTAATGTTACAGAAAGTTGCAACTGTGCACAATACAAATAAAAACCAAAGACTTATATGATGCTTGGGAAGTTTCCTACTCACTTACTAAAATACAATAGATCTCATTCTGTGATTGTTTTGATTGTATTTTGTAGCCCCCTATGGCATGTTTACTTTCAGCCCTACTGAAATATTCTGTAGCAGCAGTAAGACTGCTTCAGAAACTCTTAAGATGAGCGGAAGACATTGTTAACATTCAGCCTATTGAGCTGGCGCTTAACAGTATCTTTACTGAGTGAATGATAGGACATAACCAGACCAAGTTTAATCCAGCTAGCATGCAAGTTAATAGTCATGAAAACACAGCACTATAGGTTTTAGTCAAGGTTCACAAATTTCATGTATATATCTCTCTGTCTCTAAATATATGTATGCAGAGTTTTCTGCAGGTTTGCATAGTTGGTGAAAAAGTGTGTGCTGCTGAGTCTGTACGACTCCTGTTGCTCTTTCTGGCTAGATGAAAGTTGATGTGAGTTTGCCCAACTACACTGCAGCCAGCTCCTGTTGTGGACACATCTGCATGGAACCTGCAGGGATGCCACGGTACATAGACTGGGTTAGTAGCCAGAGATTAACGTAATTTATAACATGCACACGTTGCTAGGTAGTAAAGCACGATTTTCTCTCAAGTCTCTGGAAAAAAGCTTATAGCTTCTTGGACCTTGAAAAGGAAGCTTTAAGGCAGATCCCCATAATTAAAAAGTTTAAAATGTCTTGACCATTGATTTCCAGTTTATGGTTATCTTACTAGTACTGCAGAACTAAGGTGCGAAACACTTTACAGCCATAGTAGTTCTGTAAGTCAACAGAACAACTTTTGGAGAAAGGGTGAAATCGTGAAATCCTTGAAGAACACTTATAGTTCAGGAAGAATTGAGGCCAAAACGTTTTTTTTAAATCTTGTGCTGCGACACTGTATTGAAACAGTTCCCTCAGTTCTTGAGAAACTAACACTTAACTCTGAAGACATCTGTGACGACGTTCCCTGTTCCAATCTCCCACCTCAGGACAGTAATCTTTAAAGCACTGAACTCTCAGCAGTCTGTGACATCCATGAATATTGTAAAGTTCTAATAATAATATAAGCACGTGCACAAGCACGAGATAGCATTGGTGGTTCTTGAGGACAGTGCACAATATGACCTCAGTGCTTGTAATATTGTGTCCTTTTGCAGCCTCGGCACTACAAACTGTTGTATGCAGCAATGAGGTTTTTCAGAGTTAACTTACAAACACGTCTTACATAGGACTGGGGGCATACAGCTTCTGTTTATCAAAGTCATAACAGGTCATATGTGCTGTTTGAGATGTTAGTAAACTTGCTTGCAGAGTTGCATTAGTTTCCAAGTGGGACTTCTTTCACTTCCAGCTAGCTGAAAAGCGTTGTCTCTGTGGTGAATAGTATCAGGTGCTTCCAACATTTCCAATGTGGTTTACCCCATCTGAAATGAAATGTGAAGAGAGCTGATGCAAAAAAAAAAAATAAATCACTTCTCCTAATGTTTGTCTGTCTACCAAGATACTTTTGCTAGCTGCTAAATATTCCTTGGCAATAATTTCAAAGCAATTAATGAATCAAACCACACAACAACAAGTATCTATAATTCTGTTTTGATCCAGATCACTGGTTGGTTGGCAAAAGCTAGTTACAGGCCCTAATATACAGCCTCTGGAAATAAACACTGCTGTCACCAGGCAGAGTTAGATGAATGTTCACCATTTTTGCAAATTCCAAGGTTATCTATGGAAAAGTCTTTTCACTAAGATGCTCGTAATAAAGACTCACTACCTTCCACACTCTTTCAGACTAAATATGCCTTAAACTTAATCCACCATTTTCTCCTTAATGTAAAAAAAAAGTCTCCAAAACCAAGGAAGAACTTAATTGTTGCTGTTTATTAAACAGTTTAGATACAAAATTTTAGTATTATTTATAAAACTGGAGTTTTATAAATTGGGCAACTATTCTAAAACACATAGCTCAGATACATTTGTTCTGTATTGTTCAAGGCTGTTGTAGTCCAGCCTGATGTATTTTTCTTTACACAGGTGAGCAGAGCACAGAAACAAGTTCTGACTAGCCTTCTGTCAGGTATTGCAGGAATAAGAGCAAGCAAAAGAAAGAAAAGAGAATTGTAGCAATTCTCCTGAGTTGTATGACCAGGCAAATTTAGGGTGGATAGTTTCCTTCAGGCCAGTAGTTCAAGAAGCTAAGCAAAGTTCACAATAAGGAAAGGAAAAAAAGAAATGAAAATATGAATGCTGTATATCAGAGAGAAATAACTCAGGGAACTAATACCTTTTTTAAATAACCCTTTAATCTGACATGCAGCTTTCTATGGGAGAAATGGAATATACTTTCCAAGCAATATATTTTCCTTCATGTCCAAGTCTGTGCCAACACAATAGTAAACACAGTGAATGTGAGTTTAAAAGACTGAAAACATTCATTACTACATTGAAACTAATAGAGGAGAGAAAGTGAATACTCAGTATTTCAAAGAAGTAGTATCAGGGAGCCAGATGAAACAGTGAACAAACTTGTCATTATAAACAGTCATGTTTTCCGGTCTCTTCCTAGAGTTATTCTTTTCACACACTTTCAGTTATATGTAAAGTGATTTCTCATTTCCAAACACAGATAGCTGTGTAGAAGAAACAAGATCTTTTATTGCAGTAAAACACAAAAAGATGTTCTTGATGTGACTTACATTTTTTATATTAGACAGTAGCTGGTGTCACTAGTATTGAGGACTAAACTTCAAATGGTCCACAAGTATGGAAAGTTATGGTTCTGTCTACCTTGTCCCCAGGAAAATATTTTGCTTCAGAGTCTGTATATGCCTTTGAAAATGTACCTTCAACCAATATAGTAGCTGAAATGATGTTATTCATTCTTGGAAACAAGAACACCACTCCAAAACTGTCACCTGTGGTTACCAGGCTCTATTGTGTCTGATTTCAAGTGAAAGCCAGTTTTACAGTAATTAGAAAGTGCAGTGAAGTTTAGCTGCTTTTTAAAGTTGCCTTTCAAACCTTAATTACAGAGGGTCTGCTACTTGTTAACATTCAAGTCAAGGCAAAATTATTTGTACTTACTTTGGCACAGAAGCTAGTCCTTATGCATCGTTTGCATGGGAAGGCAGCCAGACTCAAAGCGTAGACAAAACTCCACTAGTATCCCTGGCGAGGAGAGTTTGAAGGACTCCTGACCCTGTGCCTTTCTTAGCAATGCCATAAATCTTCTGGGACCCATCAGCATATGGGAGGCTGAGGCTGATTTTTCTCTCTTCTATTTCCTATCTTATTGCAGCCTTTCAGCCAGAAGATGTGTCTGCCAAGGTGGACATAGAGGCAGCTGGTGTAGTTACAGGAGTGAGTTTCTGCTATTGAATTCTGTCAGCCCTGCAGCTTTTCTCAGACAGAAACGTTACTGAACTCAATAAGCTTGCAAGGACTTGCAAAAGCTGTGTGATTTGTTGTTTGGTTTGATTTTGTTTAAGAATTATGCAGATTTTAGGACAATAATCAAATGTTATCAGAATAATAATTTTATTTTTTGGGGTAACAATACATAACATAAAAATTAACTCTTAAACCGACCATATCTGGTTTTATTTTGTGATTTTTTTAAATGAGCACACTAAAATCTAACATAATTGGAAGATTTCCCCCTGGGTTGGTGTACATAGGCTCAGACCTTTAATATCTGAGAAGAGAATAGGAACATATACTCAGTTGAAAGACAATGAAACATGCATATCTTTCTTCCTATAGCTATTTTTTTCCCCTGGGCTTTCTTTTTCCATCAGTTATGGCAATGTTCAAATTTTCATTGACATGTTTTTTAGTTGTTAATGGCAGGATCCTCAGACATAAGAGAAACTCACACTGTCCATTTATATTTTCATTTCAGTCCTGTCTGTTGCCATTGTAAGCTGAAAGTCTTACCTAGATTTTATTATGGCAGACATACCCCTGAAACCAAGTGACCACCCAGAATCTCTTACAAGAGCTATATACTTGTTTTCCAGGTCAAGGTTACCAGAGGCTAAATTGCTTGAAGTTCGATCCCATGTAGCCAAAGAACAGGAAAAGTCTGTAATTAGATCATCTTTTTGCCATCATGCATGCAGTATGGTAATCTGGAGTCTCAGCTGAAATGAAGGCTTTGTCAACTCAGTTTAAGTAAATGTTTACAGGATGAGCAGTGTAATTAAAATTGAGATGGTAATCCCAGTCTAGTGTCTTCTTATATGTATAACTTTTTCCAAACTCTTGGGTTTTTCCTGACTTACATCTTCATTGATCTCATCTTTATGTTTTCTGTGTTAGGTTACTGCCATAGTATAGAAATCCTTATTCCTGTGCAAACTGTTGTTCCTACACAGTTTTTGCCACTTTCTTTGAGGCCTTAGCATCTTACTGAGTTCTGTTAGATCCCAATTCTGTTCGTTCTGCAACTATTTCTAAGACAAATATAACAGTTTATTAACATTGATGTCTGCCAGGTGTGGAAGTGTCCCCGCACTGATATGTGGTTATGTGTAAGCACTTACTACCTACCTTGCACCACCATGTCTCATAATTTGCAACAGTGAAGAGAAGAGTCAAAGTCTATGCTCTGGGCTGGAATAGTAGTGTTTTGTACATAGGCAAGAAGAACTGCACAGAATATTTTTTTTCTTTAGATAGTGTGAAGAGTACCTGCTTCAGTTATATCTCTGTATCTTTAATGGCACCAGAGCACTTCTAATACATGTTGCCATGTCCTGAATTTCACCTAGAAATCGTGAAACAGTTTAAAGTTTTTCTTACATGTGATGTAAGATGGATGAGGGGACAGAGTGTACCATCAGCAAGTTCACTGATGACACCAAACTGGGAGGACTGGCTAATTTACCAGAAGGCTATGCTGTCATTCAGTGGGATCTTGACCAACTTGAGAGTTGGGCAGAGAGGAGCCTCATGAGGTTCAAGAAATGCAAGTGCAGAGTCCTGCATATGGGATGGAACAACCCCATGCACCAGTAGAGGCTGGGGGATTGACCTGCTGGAGAGCAGCTCTGCGGAGAGAGATCTGAGTGTCCTGGTTGATAATAAACTAACCAGGAGCCAACAATGTGCCCTCGTGGCCAAGAAGGCCAATGGCATCCTGGGATGTATCAAGAAGAGTGTGGCCAGCAGATCAAGGAAGGTTCTTCTCCCCCTCTACTCTGCCCTGGTGAGACCTCATCTGGAGTCCTGTGTCCAGTTCTGGGCTCCTCAGCTCTCAAGAAGTTCCCTAGGGAACTTCTGAAGAGGGTTGAGCGCAGGACCACCAAGATGATCAGGGGACTGGAGCATCTTTTGTATGAGGAAAGGCTGTGGGATCTGGGGCCATTCAGCTTGGAGAAGACTGAGGGGTTACCTCATTAATACTTACAAGTATTTTAAAGGTGGATGTTAAAGGGATGGGGCAACATTTTTTTTTTTTTGTGTCTAGTGACAGGACTAAATGTAATAGGTAAAAGCTGGAACACAAAAAGTTCCACATAGGGAAAAACCTCTTTACTATGAGGGTGAGGGAGCCCTGGCACAGGCTGCCCAGGGAGGGTGTGGAGTCTCCTCTGGAGGTTTTCAAAACCTGCCTGGACGTGTTCCTGTGTGACTTGATATAGGCAGACCTGCTTTAGCAGAGGAGTTGGACTAGATGATTTTTAGAGGTCCCTTCCAACCTGTACTATTCTATGATTCTGTTATTTTGCAAGTTAAGTTAAAACACCTTTGTTTTGCTCTCCCAAGTTTTCTTTCAAAACATACAGCTTAGCTCAGCCATTGCTTGCTGAACAATAAAAAGCAGAAATGTAGTTCCTAACAAATTTCCTAGTCACTTATCCTCCCAAAAGTATTTTAAATGGATAATTAACACTGGATAATTAGAAGCATCTTTAGTCTGTGTAATTGTACAGGCTATAGTTTTTCATAATAATGCTATTCATTTTATCTAATGTTGTTCAACACATATCTTTGTAACAATTTAATTTGCATGCCTCATTGGTACTGCCTTCCCTCAGTTGCCTTCATTTTGTGAGGTGCTCAATTAGTCACAAGGCTAAACAGACAGCTTCAAAGCTTTGAGTACCCTTTGCTCACTGAAACCCTTTATAGGACTTAGAAAACACATTATCCTGAGGGCTGAACCTCCAGTGTACTAACACAGCCCTCAATTGATTCACAGCACACCAAAGAGAGAGCAATTCCATGGTTATTGCTTTCCTAGCAAAAAGAAACAAGTGCCTGTGAGGACAGAGGGGTCTTTCCACAGCTTTACAGAAAGCACAGACTATTGACACTTGTGTTCTCCTTGTCAGGGACTTCTGGATGTCCTGTGAAAAAACTCTGCCTCTCACTATCCCTAGTAAGCCATGGTAGTTTTTTTGCCAGGTTGCTGCGTGAATCTAAAACAGAGTGCAGGTTTAGTCAGCAGAATTCACTTCTAACTAATAAGCACCCACTGTATTCTAATGTTTGACATGAAAAACATGCAGTTGGATAATTTTAAGAAGTTATGATAGTGATTTAAGTAATTAAAGCTATTTAAGTAACCTATTTCAAGATTAGCGCCCATTTTCTGATAAAATGCTAAGAATAATACAGACAAAAAGTAGTTAGCATGTTAACATATTTATGTTGTTGCAATCTTAACATTTTAACAGACATATTCTTAGTAAGAACATATTTCCTAAGTGAACATCAGCTTAGTTTACAATTCTGATTCAAGTAATGTGGAACAATGGGCCATATTCTGTATTTAGCTGGCAGGAGGCTCCAGCAGAGAATAAGATGAGCAAAAGCAATTTCATGCTGTCTGTGTGCTATCTGAATGGTCTGCTTGCTCCAGGCCACAAAGCTCAAGGGTTTAAAGTCATAGCTATGAAATTCAGAATCCATGTAAGAAAAAAGAAAAGAAAAAAGAAAAACCTCAGTATAGCTTGGCACTAATATAAAATGCTTTTGTGATAGGGTCAAAAATCACTTTTGATTACATTTTAGAAAACACATAGAGGTGAACTGTGTTGCCCCAGGAGGAGAAAAGGCCATTCTTGCTTGAGAAACCAAAATTGTTTCAGTCATGACTCTCCAAAAATGTCTTGTACTCTGTGTCTGTGAGATGATTCCTCATGCCTTTGATAGTCATGGATCATTTCAGTAAGCCTTCTTCCTGGCTTTACTCAATTTCTGTGTCTTAGGATAGATCACAGTAGATAAATATTGTACCATTTCTTTGTGCAGTGGTAATTTTCTCTGTGCTTTAGGAAATCTGTGATTTTGGTTTTCTCTTCCGTTAAATTGTGTTGTGCAGCAACTGGTTCCTTCTTAAGTGTTGTAATTACATCTTTTCCAAGTTCCCTCTGTCATATTAGTTCCTATACATGTGTGTTGCTTTCCATGTTCTTTCTAAACCACCATATCTGAATGACCAAAACCTTGAAGTATCAGTCAAGGAGGCCTTGAGAAGGAATTGTAGCAAAGAAATTAGCCATGCTTCCAGTGAAAAGGAAGAGGCTGAACCAGCCTCCAGTACATTGTGAGAGAGAGATCTGTCTTGGAGATTTAAAATGTTTGAAGGGAGGAAAGATTGAGTTTTGTTTATTTGTCGTCTCCAAGAGTCTCTTGGCAACTAGATTCCACTCTTTCTAACAGCTTGTGAGTATTCTGACAAAGAAGAACACCAGAGATGTAGTTAAAAGGTAAAGTTCTTTTTTATTGTGTGTTTCATCTACAAGAAATTGGCCATAGACTGTAAGCCTTGAGGCTGCCTATAATGAGTTTTACAAGAAGCTTGTGGCATGAATAAGAAGCAGGATCAGTATGTGATTTATTTGGCTTTCTCTTCTTTTTAGGGAGGGATGCATGAAATTCTCAGCTGATGGAGATCGAATAAAAGGGGAACATCTTTAGTACATTGGTAAATGTAAATAGCTGAAATTTGCACTTTCCCAAACCAGGTTGTGTGGCTTTGCTAAATTCAAGGACTGTGTTTGTCTGAGGTGTAGGATGTAGAAAGGATTTAATGGATCTTTGTTACTGTCAAGAGCTGATGATGATTTTTATAGAGTCCAAACCCAAATTCAGAACATGTTTTGTTGCAATATCACTCCCACCAAAATAAACCAAACTCCCAGCCCGACACATCTGAATGGCATTGTGACTCGCACTTGCATGGCTGTCAAGAGATTCGAGTCAAATTTCATTCTCAGTTACCCGGCTGAACTGATTCGTCACCACTTTTGGTATACACACTTGTGGACACTTCTGCCAGCAACCTCTCCTAGTTCCAGAGGTATGTGGTATCATTGCTTCTTGCTGTAGTGAGACTTCAGGTTGTGGATGTGAGGTAGTTTTTAGTGACTGAATCTGCCTTAGTCAGCTGACTCCTTTCTGATTCTTTCATTGATATCACAGCCCACTGCTCGTGGCATCATGTCCACATGACAAATTTGGAACAAAGCTGGCTTCTCTGCTGTCATTAAGTTTGGTTCATCACGATGCTTCAGCAAACTGCCAAGCTTTTCAGTAGTAATGAGATAAATATAACCAGCTGAAGTAACAACATGAGTGTTAGCAGCAACTCTATCTTGCCATTTCAACTTTACACGTGGGGAAAGGAATGACTGTTCTGAATGACTATCACAGCAGTTGCTGGTATTAGGCTGAGCTGATGATGTTGACAAGGTTTTCAAAGGCAACTTACAACATCCCTTACAACAACATATGTGTAGATTCACGTTTTATGTACATCCGCTGGTAAATTGTTGGAAGTTCCTTTTGGCATTACGAGGGATCAGCAGTAAAGAAACTATATAAGCCAAATTCTTCTACATTGTAATTGATGCAATTGGCTTTTCAGATGATCTGGACCAAACTATGTATTTAATCCTCACAATGCTTGTTTTGTTTTGGTTTTATTTTTAATAGTGAAATGGCTTTCTCTGGTTTGTCCTGGATTTATATTGATATAAAATATACAAAGTATACAGAATCAGGTTTCTGAAAGTGTCCATCAAAGGACTTAGTGCTGCAGAAGAAAGTTTAAATACTTCTCTTATCTACACTGTTGTAAATCCAAAGGAATACCAACAAGCCAAAATCATGTAATTTGATGGGAAAATGTGATACCTGATACAGAATGTATATAGCCTTCAGCACCCACTGTGGTAAATCTCTGCTAGCAAACAGTCCACCTGTGTAGATGAGATACTAAAGTTAAAAACTGATGCAGTGTACTGGGGACAGGGGAAAGAACAACAAAAAAACCTCGTTCTAACAGAAGAATATGGGAAATGCACCTGCTAAGCCTAGGCAAGAGACCTAGGATAGGTTCCAGTCTATTCTGCCATTATATTCCTTAAGCAACTCAATTGGCTTCACTAGTGTAGCTGAGAGCGAAGTATATCCACTGTGTCTTTGAGACCAGCAGACTTTGAACAGGAAATTAGTCTTAATGTGTGATAGTAGTACATCTGCAGCCTACGTATCGAATGAATCTGACTTTTTAGCATACTTCCTCTGAGAATGCAGTTGCAGATAGTGTCCATGTATCTGTGTTTCTCATTCAAGGATGACACCTCCTATATTATGCTTACTACCATTGTGCGTTAATCTACTTTGCAGTTTTATGTCAAATATCTTTTTGAAATCCAAGTAGATTATGTTATTTAATCAGTTTTCACAGTCTATATTCCTTATGATCTCATCTCTTATTAATATCTTTAGGATCTTGCCTACCACCAAGGTCAAACTGGTCTATAATTTCCTAGCTCCACCCCGGGCCTTTTTAAAGAGGGTTATGTTTGTGTAACTGTGATCCTTCAGTAGCTGCCTCCTTTTCAAAAGAGTATGAAGAATCTTTGACCTGGTTTGTATGGTTTTGAATTCTGAAGTTTTCTAGAAATCCTGAAAATGATGCTTTGTGTTAGTTTCTGTGGTTTGCCCCAGTATGTTAGACTATACATCTGGACTCCTTGCTGATACAGTTTTTCCACATCTGGTGTCATTTCATCGTCTTTCTACATAGAAAGTAGCTCTCTTCATTTTTCATTTATCTCCTGATAGTGTAAGGTTTCTTATCTTACATCAAAGCTTTCACTTTTTTTTTCACTTTTGTGAATATAGTGAATCTTTTGCCACTGAAGTGTGGGCCAGCATACAGGATTGCTCAGGCTGTATTAATATTCTTGATCAAATTCTACTTTTATATCTGGAAATCCAAAATAATTGCTAAGAAAAAAACCTTTTGCTAGTCCACTGAGATCAGAATCATACCTATGTCTGGTCCTCATCCTATCCTATCTTCTCTGTATATACGTATCAAGTTAGAAAAGAAGTTCCTTAGTGACAAGAACATTTTATTTTGTAACCTTAAACGCTTCCAAGCATAAACAAAATTGAAAAGAAGTAACAGCCCATTAAAGAACGATATACAGATTACAGACTGAAGTTGATCATGGTGAAGAAAAATCATCAGACAAATAATGTTTTAGTACATTTTGTAGGTGCATACTTAGTCTGAAATGAAGGAATTGTATTTGCATGGGTAAGTACAGATATAGCATCCTCACCAGTGGCTTCAACAGGAATGCAAAAAAAGGTATATCAGCAGCAAAGACCATACCTATCATAATTAGAACAGATGCTTTTGGTTAAACTTGGCTACAATAATGAGTCACAGAAAGAAATTTTGACTTTATATTGTCAACCTTATGCGTGACAAGGGAGTAAACACAAGACTTCACTGGCTATGCTAGTTAGGAGTCTTTCAAGGTAACTGAAAACATGTCAAAACTAAGGCATGGAAATTTTTCCCCTTTGACATCTAAAACTTTTCTACCATGAAAATTTACATAGTGGCATGACTAGATATATTTTTCTGTGTTTTTTATTTGGATTCTCTATCTGAGAGCGATCGTTGATTCATTTTGTATGCAAAGCAGTGCAGATAAGGGCATAGAACATGCCATTTGGGTGGTGTCAGCATTCTCAGCATGTAGCATAGCTTCAAAGGCATGTCACAAATTAGGATCATATTTAACATACTGTTGTCTTTGCTGATACTTAGGAAATTTGCCACTAATGTTACAGCTTGTTTTGTTTGTTTGTTTTTAAAGCCCAGCCTCTTCACAAGGGAGTATACATACGTGACTTGATAAAGGATACAGCATGACGGGCTTTTGAAAAACTGTGGGTTTTTACCAGCCATAATGAGCAGTATGGCACCAGAGGAAGCACGAGTAGTGTTCTCAGTCCTTCCAGTGAGAGGGCAGGAAGTTTTGGGCAGGAGTAGGTACCTCCAGTGGATCAACACCTGATGCATGGCTGGTGTCATAGGCAGGAGTTTGACTTCTACATGCATGTGATTGTTTTGGAGGAGCAAGGACTTCAAATAGTAGCAGGATCCATCTGACACAGTGTGGCAAGAATGTCTTCAGCAGTCTTCAAACCTAGTGAGGACAACTTGAAATTGGGTAAGCTGGGAAAAGTTTATTGTAACCTAAAGGGAAGTGAAGGCACCTTGGGAGGGTCTTGTACTTGTCTATGAACACAGCATTGAGAGAGTCTCTTTCAAGTGCCTGTACATAAACACATACTGCAGGGGAAACAAGAGAAAATTGAAGTCTGTGCAGAGCTGTGCCTTCATTTGGACATACATGGTGTGATAGCTTATGTGACTGGAGTGGTACATAGCTGAGTTTAGGCTCTTCAGGAAAGACAAGCCAGGAAGGAGGTGAGGAAGACTTATGCTCTGGACAAATGGGTAGTGTGGTGATGAGACAATTGAGAGCTCATAGATAATGATTAGAGGATGTTCTTACCATCAGGATGGCCAAACACCAGAAGAAGTGACCAGAGGAATGGTGTGTTCTCCATCCCAGGAGGAGTACCACTGAGCACAACATTTTTGAACTTACTTCAAGCAGGGACTTGCACTAGGTGACCTGTAGAGCCCATCCAATGTAAGTTAGTGTATAATTAATTGGACAGCAAACATACAGTGTTTCACTTGGTAGTACTCCTACATTGAAGTTGATTTCAGAGAGCCCACACGCTTAGTTAAGCTGAAGTATAAGCAAGAATCACAGAATCTTAAGGGTTGGAAGGGACCTCGAAAGATCATCTAGTCCAACCCCTCTGCCAGAGCAATGTGCCAATAACTGAAACCTAATCCCCCTCATCTATCTTATATTTCCTTTTAAATAAAAAGGCATATTTTTGGTCTTCCCTTTGCACAAATGCAAGTGACTGCCCAAGAGAAAGGGCATAAATAGTAATATTTGCTTGGAAGGCAGAAAGAGGGGTATAAATTCTTCAGTCAAGCACAAAATCATGAAGGCAACAGATTCCTGGAGCTGTTCTAACATCAGTTCCAGCAGAGGGCAGGAGAAACTGCAGAAAAGACTGCACACACTGGTTTGGTACTTTTTGTTTCATACTAAGGAAAACCTAGACAGAAAAGAAGCAGCCTGGATTTTACACAGTCTACTACGCAGAAGAGTTAAAAGACAATTTAGTGCCTAATTTTAATAATCCTGAAGTAGTTTAGCACAACTCTGAGCAAAACTATTTTCGACAAAGCAGTGTGACACAAATTATCTGTCAGTGAATAGGAGTATTCTGAATGTCACAGAGCATTAGCAGTGAGGATATAAGACGATGTTAATATAATGCTAATTATGGCAAGAATATGATTATTCATTATAATGACAGTGAACATAACATTGCAGTAGGAAGAAAAACAGATTGTTCGGGAGATTAATGTTTGGTAGCTTAGAATTTTAGATGAAAGTTTTCAAATAAAAAGGACAAAATTGTTTTGCATTTTGCAATAGGGGTAAAGAGGATTCTAGTAATACTTAGATTGAATAAAACCTCATTTAAAATGAAAGGATTATTCCCTAATTTAAAACAATATGGGCATATCCAACACTAATGCATTTTCAGAAACTGTGTGCACAATAATAAGTGAATGACATTCAGATTCAATAAAAAGCTAGAATTAACATGGGATACAGATAATATTGTCAGCATAATGATCTCTATAAATATCTACTCTGTCATATAGAAGGATTTAAGTCAGTGGCAACTACTTTTATCTGTAGGTGACACTTTCAATCAAGTTAGGAGTAGAAAGTGAATATAGATAAATTCTGCATTTTTCTTCCTACTGTCAGAGTCATTAAAAGTATTTTGAAGTGCCTGATAAAATTGTGAGAATGTAAAGAAATCCATTATAGTTACCCTGAAATAAAGATGAAAAGTATATCTGTGAGTACAACTTTGTTAACATGTCAAAGAAGGACTGTTGCAGAGAGGGACTGCACAGTAGTAATTGTACAGTAATTTGAACAGCTGCTTTAGCCAGTTGTAGGAAATTCATGGAAGTTCCCACCCAAATCTCATCTACTTTACCATCAGGAGAGTTTGCAGTTTATAATACATACAGGCAGCATCCTGGTAGTGACACAGAAACCTGTTCAAAGCAGCTCTGAAGATACAGAAGCAAGTCAGTTGAAATCATTCATGCAGCCTACTCTTCTTCCCTGGAGCAAAACCACTAATCAGAGTGCAAGGAGAAAAAAGCAACAGTCCTTTCCTCTGAGGTGGAAAATACGAATTTGTGGAGGGTTTCCAGTTCATGCTGTTTCAGGAACATACAGCTCACTGCTGGCTTAGCTGACCTTGCCTCATTCAAACACCACATCCATTATCGTAAAGCCTGGGTGCTCTTTGTGTAGGATCAAGCAGGTGAATTCATATTTCCATCAAATGTTGTGTCCCAAACTAAGAAAAATGCTGAGTATTGTGATGTGAGGCAGGGATTTAGGTAATAAACCACTAAGGCATCCCATCTATAGGGTTTCTGAGTTGTGCTTTTTCTTTATATTTTCTTTTCTTTAAAGAAGAAGTTTTCTTTTTCTTTTAAGAATGTGTAATTCCTAGGGTGGAGGTAGAAGTGGAATGCACCTAAACTCAATTTATCAGAAACTGGTCTTTCACAAGAAATGCCATTATTTCCTACAGAAGCTGTCCAGGTCCCCTGAATTTAGGAGGAGAAAGATTTCTGTGTGCAGGATTTTCCTTCTGGTAGGAAGCAGGTGCTGGTTGTTCACTGTTTCTTCTGATTGCTGATTTTAGTGAAAAGTAGTTGGCAAATGACCTTGTTGCTCATACAAGCAAGATCCACTTCAAAGATGTTGCTGATAAACAGCTCATTCAGTTCGAGTGAAGGCTTTTTGCCTTACACATTGGTACATCACGCTGCTTTGAATATTCATTCCCTTCATTTTCAGCCCTGAATGAATAGAGAGTTTTCACTCTCTCTAATTTATGTAATTACCTTTACTATTTAAACAGATAAAAAGATTGAAGACAGGAGCAGATTCTTTTTTTCTTAAGTAAAACTAAAACAGCGATTTTGGTAAAAGAAAACTACAAACATTCTTTGTCCCACTTGAGGGCAGCTGCTACCATACTTGTCACTGGATGTTTGCAAACAGACCTAGTGAGCAGGACTTCTTCAGTTTTGTCACAAGTGTCAGAAATAGGAGAATGTAGACTTATTTTTTTTTTCCCTGAAGACAGAAAACACACATTAGTTCAGTTAAGCTTTTGGTTTTTCTCAAGAAGGATCTGGACAATAACAGAAATTGGGCTTTGGTAGGAAGCGTTTGCTCCATAATTACAGATGATGAGGCTCAAGTGTGGCGTATTGGTAAAGCATCTGTTTTTCAATCAGTTTACATTATACTAGTGCCTTTTATGTTGGATGCTGATTTTGCTTACTTCTAGATCCATCTAAAACAAGTTTTGTATAATTTTAACTATTATTATTATTAAAACTGAAATAGTTGTACTAGGTAGCCTCCAGTGTGAATACTGTTATAAAAGAATAATAGTCATGAGATTAGCATAAACAATTATCTCGTGTAAGAGTGTTGCTGATTCAGCACAGCTAAACTAATACAAATTTCCTATATTGAAGAAAAACTTTTGAGAAAGTTTGAGGAGTTCTCTGAGGCAGCAGCATTTTCAGTCCTCTTCAGTCCCTATCAGGGACCACTATTTTACTGCCAATCCTCACTCACTGATTTTCCTGAATTTCCTCAATTTACCATGAAAACTGTTGGCTTCACTGACCCAAGTACTCCTGGCAAAGAGTCCAATATGCAATTCACTTTATCCAGATCTTAGTCATAATAAAGCTGGTTGTGAAAAGGTAAACATTTGAGCTGCCCCTCTCTTAGCATCTTTTGTCAAAACCATCTGATGAGACCATAGACACGTGGAGAAGGCTAAACTCTAGGACATCAAACATACTGACACAGGAAACATAAGGCAAAGAACAATGCAGAAAGAGGTGAAACAGAGAAATAAAGGAAAGAAGTAAGAATGAAGAGCAATACCTTATGAGGTGAGTTCATTTTGGTGTATTAAGATGAGCATTTGTACCAAAAGCAAAAAACTGATAATACTTCAGGGCTTCTGAATTTGTTAACTTTCCTGTCTTAAAATTGAAGATTGTCTGAGTCCAATATGTACCAAATGTTTTCCTATCAGTGCCTCATCATGTTTTCATACTCTCTTGTAGGTCCTAAGGCTTTGTTTCTGAAGAAACTTGTCAATCACTTTAAAACAGATTTGTAAAACACTAAGTACTTCATAAGAAAAAAGTCAGTAGTGGTTAGGAAAATGTGTACTAGGTCCTTTAATTTCTTCATGGTTAAATGAACGGTAATGTCAGGACACTTCAGATCATTCAGAGGCTGAAAGTGCAAAATACAAGGAGTTGAGACTTCAGGTGGAATGGTTTTGGTCATGTAATAGATACACATGTGCAAAGACTATGACAGTCTTTTGTCTCAGGGTCTCAGAAAAAGCATTTTAAAGGTGAATACTGTTCATGACAGAAAAATGAGCAGGTTAGTTCTCTTTTTTTTTTTCCCTATAATATCTTCTCTCCTTCCAACATAGGCAAATATTGGCATTGACCCTGTAGTTCTGAGTTCACTAGACAAGGTAATAACAGGGAGTTAACTCATGGGACTTACGGGCATGGATTTTGCAGCTTTATTATGAATTCTCGAATTCAAAAGTTTTCTGAAGGTGTTCTTCTATGAAATTACATTGTCTCCCTCTAGTGACTGCTTCTCTCTCTAATCTCAGGTTTAACATGAAATTTGCAGGGATCAAGCATCTTTTAAGTTTTGTATTGCAGTCAGACCCAAAGCCTGAATTTCAATGGATACGTCAGTATATTGGCACCTCAGAAACAATTTATGATAATCAAACTTTTTTTTTAATGCAAATTTAGCACATAATTATGCTTTTTTATTTCTTAACAAATTGCAAATTTGATGCAATAGAAGATAAGTATATGATATATATTTCAGCATGGATGGAACCAGGTTGAGTGAACGAATTACATATAGCTGCAATTAAGTTGTGAAAGTTTAGTAGATCATAGGATAGAAAGTAAGAACAGCTAGGAAAAGTAATCTCACACTGTTGCTCAGTCTGGCAGTCTCAGAACAAATATAAAGTGTATGTCATATACAGCCTTAAGAATGTCACCATTAATGCATCACAGTTTTGATTTTGGCAAGTCTAACAACTCTCTTTTAGGTGAATGAGAATGCATGTGATTTAAACAGGTGAAAGCAGAGCACCACTCTGATGGTGATAGTCAGGGTGGAGGTTATTTTCAAAGACAAGAGAGAGCACTATCTACATTAGGGCTGTTCAGATGTTGGAAACACCGAGGCAAAGGCCTTGTAGTTCTCTGGGGTCTACCACAGTAATTGCTATGTATGTATACAGTTAATGAGAAGTTAGTACAGTTAATGGGAAGCTAGTGGAAAGTACACCATTTGCAGTGATTTGGGGCTTGATATGGAATCAGGATGCAGGCTGCTCTCAAAGTCACACAGAGTAAAATCAGAGTAATGATATGGTATTTGTTTGGCATATGTTGACCTCATAAAAGTGAGGAATCATAGATTAAAACAAAGAAATAAAAGAACAGTCCCTCAGGCATGCTCCTGTGTTAAAGACAACTTTGAGGATGCCCCAGCCTTGTAGCAACAGTCAGGGTAGAGGAGAAGACACACAGGTATAACCTCAATAGTGTGGTGGAGGCTTTATTGGTAACTCCTTGCATGTTTCCCCACTTTTAACTTGTATTCAGTGCTCAAAACCTGTGTAGCTCTGCTGAACAGAAGTGATGTGCAATGTTCATAAAATTACCTTTTTGAGTTCAGGTGTGTGCAAAAACAAACTAGAAAATGAAGAACAAGGCAGGAGGCATCAAGTTATCCTGTCATGTATTGTTGTGTTCTCTACTGGGAAATTGCTTCAGTGTCTTGGAAAAAGGAAAATAGTAAATGTCAGATCTTGGGAAAGAATATCCTCACCCTATCTTTAGAAAGTTCATTTTAGTGAAAAGAGTCATGAGCTGAAAGGCATTTGAACTGTCCAGCTGTCTGAGGACCATGTACTCCTTTCAGCTGCAGTGGCTACAGTGACTCTCAGCACCGGCTGCGTTGTTCTAGGTTTGTGCTGCAGATGTGAAAACAGTTCAGCTGACTGCTTTAGCTCCTTGTATAGCTTTTGTGCAATGTTTAAAGAAACGGTTTCTTAGATTTGCTGCTTATTTTGCAATATCTGTCAATAGAGTGATACAGTGTCACATACATCCTTCATTCTGCCACATGCTTCTGACAGAATGTGTTCAAAACTCTTGGCATTTTTCAGACACTTTTAATAAAGATGTGTAAACCTCTTTGTGTATCTTTTCTTTGAGAAAAAGATTCAGGAAAAAACCCTAACATAGGACAACATTTTTAGTGCAAGCTTCTGGTTCATGCACATTAACAGCTGAAACTAAACACAACTTAACTTCCTACCGTAGATCCCAATCTGACCATTTGAAGGCAGAGTAGTACTTTTGGACCAGTTTTTTATCTCATTTGTGAAAATTAATTTCTGAAAAATGTTTCACTAAAGTAACAGTGATTAAGGCTGAGGCACATTGCTACACTGACTCTGAGCTGTAGGATAAGCATGCTTGGCCATGTCTACTGAACCCCATATCAGGAGTGGAGGTCCAGACTGGGGTGCACTCTAATTCTCTCCCTCATCATGCATCTGTGTGTTTGTTTCTCAAATTCTCCAGTGCAAATATACCAGCTGTGAATAGCAAGAAATAATTTGCTCTCTCAGAGCAGTTTCACATTGAAAGTACTTTGCCAAAAGCACGTATTGCCAGTTTTATATATGCGAAGCCAGACAGGGCAGAGACAGGCCAGTGAGAGTACAGTCTGGGTTTCCTGAGCCAAACAGGAGAATTGCTCTCTTGTCCTAATGCATTGTGTATGCTTTTCTATGAAGAAATGCTGGTAATGCCTTTTGTGCTACACAGGGTCTGATGTGCACCTCTGAAACACTTCATGTTGGTTCATCTATAGTTTAAGCAGTCTCTTGACAGAAGCCAGAGTGTCAGACTGAAAAGCTTTTTAAACCAGTGCTGTCCAGCTGTCTTGTCCTGCTCAGCCACATCAGTAGGCTGGATTGGCTTCTGGAACAGGATTTTTTCTTTTTATCAGGCTCATACAAGAAGTTGCAGACTTCCTTCCATTTCCTCTGACACCCTGAGGTTCAATTTACAGGTCTGTGCTGTAGCACAGTTTCCCACCGACTAAACAACCATGCAAGGCACAGCCTAATCCCTCAGCAAACATTTATACAGTCTGTATGTTACCCAACTTCTGTGTTAATTTTCCTGTCACGTTTAAATGCCGATTCTGACTGTATGTGAAAAAGAGTTTCTCTCTAATAAAAGAAAATCTGGTAGCTGCAGCAGTGGATTGAAACTCAGGAGTTTCCACTTAGGTTTCTGCAAGTGCCACTGGGCGATCTTGGATATGCTACTTTGCCTCCTTGTGCTGTCACTTCTTTAATGGAAAGAGGGGATGATGATACTGACCTCAGTTATGAAGTACTTTGATCTAGCAATGTTAAGTGCTGTACAAGAATGAAACATCACAAATTTAAGTACAAAAGCATTTTACCTTGACATATCAAGGTCTTAAGCCTCACTGTGTCCTAATTTGCAGCTGGCAACCTGGATGGCTGATCCAGGCTCTTTGGAGCTCATTGTTAATTACAAGGCAGATTACGAGTACTGCTGAGGCAGGTTGTCAGTTCTGAGACACAGAGACTTAATGCTGCATAAGCAAACCTGTGTCTTTACTAGCACAGGAATCTTAGTTGTATTTAGAGAGAGATGAAAATCCTTTGTTTTTTTGTCTATAATAATCACCCTATCAGAACAATGGTGGCTTTCCCCTTCATAAGAGTATCTCCACCAATGATTAATACTTCATCTCCTACTGCCCATCTGTTCAGCTAGAATGAGAATCATAAAGCTGCTTTCCACCATCTCCAACAAATGCTTGCAGAATACTGGCTTCCAAACGACATGTACCTTTTCAACTCCCACTCACCTGCAGAGAATCCGAGTTCCCCCGTTTGCCAGCAGGTCAGATTTAAAGAAATGCATGTCCACAATTGACTCAAGAGGGCCTCTTGACAAAAGTGAGTAAATTTCGCATTAGCAGAGGTCAGTAGGATTTCAGGAGTAGAGATGGTCATGTCAATAAGTAAAATTGCTCAACAGTTTCAAGCACCCTTCTTTCAAGTACCCTTTCACTGTTGGACATTTTGTCCTTGTCTTTCTCCCTGGCTTTCTGCAGGTCTGGGTCCTCATCACTCCTGTTACCTGTGAGTGACCTTAATCACTGAGTGGCAGCAAAAGCACCAAGGGCACCACTCAGCAGTCAGAGGAAGGATGAACGTTGGAGTGTTTCTTGTACCTCTCTGACCTGGGATATCCAGAGGCAGCAACCAAGCAGTAAAAATGGTTTAGTGCCTGTTGCTCAGTGGGAAAGCATGGTCAATTCTTCTCTGAGGTCTCTGCGTATGTAAACAGCAAAGCTGTGCAATATTCACTTATAATGTTTGGAAAAGTCCCTGTTTACTCCTAATAACTCTTTACTAACTATAAACAAACTCTGCTTTTTAAACGCTCCTCACTTAGGACACTTGAGTGGATAAATATTCCTGGCAGTGATCAGGACATGCTGCTGACAACAGTGTGACCCTCTGTGTCATACTTCATTTTTTCACTACCAACACTTTCCCTTAATTCTATGAAACAGCTGAATCACTATGATTTAAAGTCAACAAGAAGACACAACTCAAAGAAAGCCTCCAGCCTGGAAAATTCTGCTGCGAATGTTAAAGCTTACTAAATTATGAGCATCTGAAAACAAGACATTTAAGCCTGGCAATATTAGCTGCTGGAAGGACTAACAGGCACAACGATGACATTGGGTTTCAGTGCCTAATAGGTACTTAAAAATGGAAATTGCAGTGACCTTGTACTAAAAAAGAAATCAATTGGCCTCTTCATTAGAATACTTGGGAAAGCAGCTGGGACAGAATTAAATGAGTAAGACCAAAGGAGGCTGTTAAGCCTGACAACTCAGTACTATTTCTTGGTTTTTGGATCCCTGCTGGGTGATCTTTTCACAGCAAAGAGTTTCCATTGAAAAAAATGTATTAAACTTTGAGAAATGTGCTTAGCCATTTTGTATCAGGGAGTGTGTTCCTGGATATGCAAGTTAAACCAGATGCAGATAGGTGATTAGAAAGACTTCTGACCAAAACTATTGTTATTATCTGGGCACAGGGAGAATTAATTAATCTTCCTCAGGCAGCTACAATAAATATGAAATTATGCATTATGAACTAATGATTTATGCACCTGCCTTTTCTTTACCCGTAAATCCTTTTCTCTGGGATTAACTCTAATTTCCAAGGGCTCAGCATGTTGAAGCAATCTCTCTTCATTACTATTCTGTTTTTCCTCTCTTTCTTTCATATCAGCCCCTTTGCATTTTAAAAGGTGATATTCAGTTTGTCACCATTCAAATGTTTAAAATCCAATTCCTTGCAATACCACCAAAACAGGGATGTCCTCAATGTCCCTCTGTAATATATAGCATTTATTTCTATCTCTAAGTATATCACTTTACATCTTAATGTCAACACATTCTTACACATGAAAAAACCATTTCTGTTTACTTTTAGTTCCCAGTAGCCCCTTAATTTTAGATTCAGAAAGTAAAGGGTAGTCAGGGTTATGTCTTGAATATCCAGTGTCAGAGGGACACTGCTGCCTGTGTGCTCTGGCCTCCTCAAACTCCTTGCTCCTGGTCAGACATTTAAAAACAGTAGGACAGAGATGGCACCATGGGTTTGCAAGTGGACTGAGGTAAGATTGTTCCCCATTATCAATCTGGCTTAGTGCAACTCATAAAAGTATAGTAAAGGCACCAGTGGATGTTTTGTTTTCCATCACTGAGTTTCATCTGTGGGAAACCTTCCTTTGGCATTTCCATGGTTAGCACAGCATGGCCCAGGACAAAGAAAAGAATTTCCCTCTAGGCAGAGAGATTAAAAAATAGTAATTTTAAAACATTCTTGGCTCCATTCATTTTGATTTGGTACACATGTTTTTGTGGTTTTCTGGATGGTAGTTCCAAAAACCTCTGAAACTGATACAGAACTGTGGCACTGTGATGTAGCAAGGTACTTTGATGCTACGTGGCACTTGGCTAGCACTGAGATGAAAGCATTATGAAAGCACTTGGAAAGAGTACATAAAAGTTTTATCAGCACTAATCTGATATGACCTGCATGCCGTATTTCTCTTGCTGTGCCATACCAAGTGAGCTCCAATAAAATCTTTATACCCTACTATCCCCGCAAGCCTTGGATACATATTTTCAGTTAAAGGTGAGAAACTAAGTATCAGTAGTATAAGAGGAGCAAGGGTCACATTGTTAAGTATTCTTAAGCTGCTGATATATTCTCTCTTTCTGTCCATATTCCTTTTCTGCTTTTAGCCTGGACAATGTTTACCCTACAGAGATTCTCCGTAATAAGTATCCATGAGATGGGGCTTCACATCTCTGACCTGCAATTCCTCTGCTGCACAATGGGTTATATTAGGTTTGTTTTTACCATGTGGAACAGCAATAATGTAGTAAAAAGTGAATGTTCGAATAAGCATAGCTTTGCACAGGATGTGTCAAAAGGCAAGATCATACAGTTTAGCTTCCTTAAGGAAATATTTTTGGGAATGCAGATTGGGAATGCAGATTCTCACCCCTGCAAACTGTTCCATGGGCTGCTAATTGTTCAATGATGAGAATGGCTTTTCCATTGTGCTTTAAATGCTTAGGAATTGTAGGGCACAAAATATTTGCCAGCACTTTATGATAGAGTAAGAAGCAAAATATGACCAAAGCAAGTGTAATGTGGCTCAAAAAAAGAGCAGGGTATCCCACAGATCCCTGTCAGAGCAAGGGATGGGTTAGATGACACTGGAAACCCCAAAGAGGTGGGTGAGTCCCCATGCTACAAAGAAAGAAAAAAAACCTTAGCACATGAACCTTTTTCAGCTTCTTTGGTTGGGGTTTTTTTTCAATTAAAATCTCTTACATTTTACCTACATCTAATCCGATCCATTGTCTGGATTTTGAGACATTTGATCTAATTCCTCCAGAAAACTTTGGCCAGTTAATGGCTGGCCCTGTTAATGTTACAACCACCAGAGGACACTTCAGAGCTGGCATATAACAGCCGAGCTGCATGGATAGCTGAAAAGCAACACTGCTTAAACAAAACATTACCTTCAGGCTTCCTGAAATTCACTCAGCACCAGAAATTGTCCTCTTTTTATACTTATGTTAACTTCAATAAATAGGGGTTCAATAGGAGTTGCTTCTAATGTCCTAAATCGATGAACATGAAGTTTATGCTGTATTTAGTGCAAAATATAATGATTAATACTGATTAATTATTCAGCTCATAGTTAAGGTCATGATAAAGAGTGATGAAAGAGGAGCTGTAACACAAAAATCATAAGGGATGCAAGATTTCCCTTATGCTCTGTTTATTTAGTCCTTGAGACTAAGGTTGAAAGTCATATTTTCATGCCTTCAGAGTAGGTAATTGTGGGTGAAACCAAGTAAGCAAATGTTCATGTTTTCACAGTGTATACATGTGTAATTAATTTTATATTGTCCCCTGAGAATCTTTATTTATTCTGCATTTATTTGCAGAGAAAGTGATTTCAACAAAAAGGAAGATATTGATAGCATGTAAATGACAAATTATCACAAGTTTTATTTAAGACTGGTCCTTTGATTTTCCTTTAGCAGTTCAGGTAAAACAAGGAGAGTAGAAACCAAAAATTTAAAGGAGTGTAGGTTAGTTTAGACAGTTTAGACATAACTTGTGTTTGGTTTTTTTTCTTCCTCAGAGTTTTGAACAAGGATTTTTACAAAACATCTGAGCTCTCTAACAAAACTTCCAATTCCTTCAGGCCTGTGCAAGAAATAAATATTGGTGGACCTTGCCAGATGGAACTCTTGGTATGAAACCTTTCATTTAGTGAAAAAAGAGAGTTTGGAGGTTTTGTTCCTCTCTCTTGAACCAGCCAGCAGATTAATCTTTCAGGAGATATATGCTGCTGCCTCGCAAAAAATTTTTCTTACTGGTCCTATTTCCTCTGCATTCAACAAGGATGTTATCAGTACTGAGCTACCGCCTGTGGAAGCTAATGAGGAACCCTTGGCCAGTCACGCTGACCTCTTTCTCATCAGGCCTTCATGGCTCCACCACTATAGTCAGAGCTCCTAAGGGCAGGATTTAACTTCACTCAGCATTGGAAATGATAATCATTTATAATTTTTTTCTCATGTTAAGTGTATCATCCTCAGGCAGCTAAATAAACACCAGTATGGCCTCATGTCATCCTATTTCCATAACATATACAGAGGCTGTAATTGAATTTATTTTTCAGATTCAGTATTCAACTATTGAAAGCAAGCTAATTGGCATAACATGTGCTTTGGGGATTTTTCAACATTTTAAAGTCACAATGCATTAAATTACAAAAGTAACAGCATTTGGCACATTTTTTCTGATCTGAAACTTGATTTAGGTTTGATTGATCACAACAACCAAGGACAAGTCGTAATTGCCAAGTAATTTTATTCCCAGGTTACCCTACCAATGTCAATAGTGTTGCTGCTTAGAAAGCTGTGTCTGCCACAATGGAATCACCTGTGAATTCAATGCTGTGCCTCCTTGAGGTGATGTCAGCTCTGTTATACTCTCTGAGGCTGCGGGGAAGCTGTCACGTGGCTCACTTGGATTAGTGACTGGTCAGATACATACATACATAGATAATTTTCAGTTCACAAAGAGTCAAGTCAGCCTCTTACAGTGAAGAGTCTGACTGGAAAAAAAGGGTAACCAAGGCAACTTTCCTTTATTTTGGAAAAAGTATTAGGACAAAATCTTTCATATTGGTATTCTACTGTTGTGTAGCAAGAATTAGACGAAATCTAAATGACTGTAGTCCCTTTTCAAATCTCCTTCCACAAGTTCCTCCATAATTTCAAAACTCTGCTTCTTTGAGTGGATCAGCTGCCATGCTGGAAAGGTGGATGCCTCTGCCATGCTGTTACCTACTACAATGCTGCAACTAATCATCAGATATTTGGTATCTCCACTTGAAAAAGAAACTGTGATCTTGTTGGTTTAATCATCAAAATTTGAGATACAGTTCACATATTTTTACGTTATACCTGACTCAATTAGTGTGCCATCACATCCTGCAAAAAGGGAGTCGTCAAAATAACATGTGAGTGTTGCGTGGATGTCAACATTTAAATGCCTAATGCTGAGCCACTAGTTCTGCTTACTGTGGTCACGTACAGGAAGGACCCTTATCAGAAAAAAACATTGTTAAATGAAATTGTACTGAACCATATCAAAACTACTGTCATTTGTAAGTGGTAAGATCCTCGGCTGATTTCTGCTGGTGCCGTCTCAGTCAGCTGGATGCGGAACAAATCAAACGGTACTAAAGATCTTTGAAAATGATGAATCGTGTACAAAAGAGCCCCTTTAGTTGTTTGGAAGTGGGACTTACTTGACATGTGATTGCTTTTCAGGTTTAAATGTTTCTTTCTAAATAAAGATTTTGTCCCTACATCAAGTTAGTTTAACTGAATTGTGTTCATACAAAGACATATAGTGATTGCTTTTCCCTACAAAACTGCTGCTACAGCTTCTGTTGTCAGTTTGATTAGCCTGCCTGCTTATTTGAAGTAATGTCAAAGATTTTTAATCTTAAACGTAATTATAAGTAGCCTAAGAAATGCTTCTAGTGATGTGGACATAAAAATGCGACTACTTTATTTCTCTAGATCTTTTTTACATTCTTTGTTTGCTTTTCTAAAAGACTTAAAAAAATAAATGCTGAGCATCTAATACTGTACTTCTGTTCTTCTTTCAGCATATATTTTTCAGCACTCCATCATCTACTCCTATGTTACTCAGCTGCTGGCTCCATTTTGCCCTTCCAGATAGGTATGCTCTGTGCTTTCCTCATGTTCCATCTCTGGGCAAACAAATTGCCCACAAACACAGTCTGATGCAGGGCAAGGCTGAAGCTGGTCTCTGCTGTGACAGTAAGGAAAGGTTTGATTACAGTGGGGCACAAATATTCTCTGTCTATTTGTTTTACCAGGGTACAGAATAGGCCAAAATTAAGAGCATACATAGGCATTTTGTTGAATTTGGACCACAGAAGTTAATGGAGGTGTTATGGAAAACCAAATATCGTCCACATTTTTCCAATGTCGACTCTGTAAAAAAATTGTTTCTAGAGAAAAACTTGACACAGTCCCCACAATAGCCATAGCCTGATAAACTAAACGGGGACTTCCTGCATGTGATCTCGTTTTTGCTTGCATAGTGATCTCCTCTCCTCTCCTCTCCTCTCCTCTCCTCTCCTCTCCTCTCCTCTCCTCTCCTCTCCACTCCTCTCCTCACCTTCATCCAGATGCCTATTCTAATTATCTCTGTCCTCTGAGAGGCACGGGGCTGTTTGGTTTTAAAGAGCAAGTTTTTTGCTAGTTACTCTTCAATCTGTTGTCTCTCGGCCAGGGTTTTGTACTCAACCCCATCCCAGCAGTACTTGAGCCCGAAGGCTGTAGTCAGCTAGGGGATACCCTGTGGTGGGGAGGGAGGGTGCAGGCACACTGCTTTGGAAACGACTGTGTTATTTTCTCTGTACTTTCTGTTTCAGCTGGTCAGTGAGATGAGTGTCACTACTGCAGTGGAAGATGTGGGCAAGGACAAAAGTTAGGAAGCATATCCCGTCCCAGTCCCATGCAGCACTCCCCTCCTGCCCCATCCTGCTCTGCAGCCACTAGAGGAAGGAGACTTGTCAATAGTCACAAGCTTCATCCTGGCCTCATTGATCTGAGCTTATCTGGGAATTAAGTGTCTCCATTAGGTATTCACTGTTAGCACGGGAGTTGCTCTGATATGTTAAGACAAAGTCCTCTTTTGGGATTTACCACTGTTCATCTGAGTTTCCTTTGATGCAGGGAGAAAAAACTGCAGCTTCTCAAACTTTTTGATGACAACAGCATTAGCTGGTTGCCAGTATCTATGCAGCAGACCTGTAGGCTATCAGTGTGTGAACAGACAGTAATGTCTGCAGAACTGGTGCAGTAACAGGCCTGGCAGCCCATTTCTCTATGATTTTCAGTAGACACAACAAAACCATTTAAAAATATTATGGGTTTGTTTCCCAAGCCGTAGTTTTGAAAATGTTCACCACCTCAGGAAGCAGAAAAAAAGGGAAGGAAAAAGAAAAAAAAAAGAAAAAGGAAAGGAAAGGAAAGGAAAGGAAAGGAAAGGAAAGGAAAGGAAAGGAAAGGAAAGGAAAGGAAAGGAAAGGAAAGGAAAGGAAAGGAAAGGAAAGGAAAGGAAAGGAAAGGAAAGGAAAGGAAAGGAAAGGAAAGGAAAGAGAAAACCCCAAATCTAACCTAAACTAAACTAAAATTTCTGTGACAATGAATTTGTGATATGTCACTGAGTGAGCTAGAGACATTCCCTCTAAGGAGAGAGACATTTCTTAATCAAGGTGATAGCAAGGTGCTGCAGAGCACTTTGAGTGCTTCCATTGCTGCAAATGGTGACAGGGAATCAAAGGATGCATATGATGCTGTGCTTGCTCTAAGCAACTAGACTAGGAACTTAAAACCAAATGGTTGCTTGCTCCCAGGAAGTTTAGTGGAGCGTGTACCAAGGGTTATTCCTTTTGTTCAGTATATTCCTGTTCTTCTGTCCATTCCCCAAAGGTCCTAGCTTGTTTGACTTCCCACTGCAACAGGGACCATCATCAGGCATATGCCCTGCCTCGCCTCATCTTCACTGTGTGTGTAAGCAAGGAACGCATTCAACAAACAGCCAAGGTAGTAAGAATAATTATACTGCCCTTATTTTTAGGGCAGGAGTGACTTCTGTTGGGAAATGCTTTAGAGAAATCAAATGTCATCAATAACTTGTGCTTCAGGGTGAATGCTATAGAACCTGTGACCAGTGAAAGGCAGTCCAAATCTACGGACCACTTCATCCTGATTTAGCAATAAATGCAACTGAGATAGAAAATTAATGTAAACTTAGCTTCCCTACACAAAATAAATTTATATGTAAAATATGCTAAAAAAGTCAAATAAACATTAAATTCTATTACTCTTTTCCAGGACAAGGTTCAAATAAAGCAAAAGCTAAATGTGATAATTGCAATTACAAGTTGATTTTGAGAAGTGACTGCTCTAAAACAGGCCATTGCATATCTCCAGGAACAGACTATCTTAAACATTATGTTGTATTTTCCCCACTTGCCCACAACATTTATTCATGCTGATATTCCAAAGCAATGCCTTCAGAGTCTGTGCTGTCAAATATTGGCCATATTTGATCTCACTGTCAGCCTTGTAATTTCTCAAAAGACCACCTCAACATACCAATCCATTGAAGCTGGGCAGCAAGGAGAGTCCAGGTACACGACAGCGTGTCTCACCCACCAGACCCAGGAAACATAAATATCCCTCATGGGCCATTTATAGCATTTGCCACTTGCAAGTCTGCATCAGGCCAGAACCTACTGGATAAAAGCACAAACATGGCATAACTGTACAATTACACCCTTTGTTCCTTTAATTGTGAATTATGCAATGCTGCTTTTAGGAAAAAATACTTTTTCACAATAGAAAACAGTCCTACAGAAAACTGCAACAGTTCAGATATGCATAATTTACTGCAGTATTCCTCAGCAGCTACAGTCAGAGGATATTTATCAACTGTCATTAAGTTTTTGAACACAGCAAGAAGCTAGAATGGCATACACGTTGCTCAGTAATTTTTTCATCCTTTTGAGGGATTTGCTACAGGTACCACAGCTGCATTGGAATTTGCTTTACCCTTTCTTTAGCTGGGTGTATACTAAACAAGTCAGGGCAACGTGACCTCAGAAATTGGTTCCTCTGAACAAAAGATTTTATTTAACCATGAGCTTTAAAGGCAGTTTTGAAATAAGTCCACATACAGTTAAAGTAAAAGGACATTCTGGCCATTTTGCCTTTAAGTTATTTTCCACATGAGGAAGGAGCAGGGGAAGGAAGAGGAGAAAGGAGGAGCCCTTTCAAAACAGGAAAGGGAATAAAGACCATTCCTGATCAGATGCCAGAAAAGCTTGTCTGTTTGAGCATGTCAAAACTGATCAACACTGAAATCAGAAATATTAGAGTTTACTCCTGCTGTTTCTCTGCGAGTTGTCAAATTAAGAATACTTTTAAACACATGAAAATATAATATTTATGGCACTTTCCTCTTTTTGCATTCATTTGAAGAATCCAACACTCCAATACCACCCAACACTCTGATATATTTTCCTGCTGTGCAGAAAAATAACAGCTTTTCTTTGTAGATGCCCCAGTGCGTATACAGTGCTGAAGAAGAGCATGCTGGTCAGCAAGGAGTGCAGGTAACACTTTAAAATGCTCAGAACAAGACCCCTGCTGATGATTGACTGTGAGAAGCAAAATCTAGTAGCTGACTGCAAAGCATTACAGCATTCTTTATGCCTCTTAGCACTTGGCTGCCATGTTGTCTTTTGTCAGGACATGGTGCCTTGAAATCTGAGCTGGTAAAATCCAAGCAGCCCCTGAGAAGCACAGTTTCCTCAAGACAAAACCCAGGGAATGAGAAAATACTTGGTGGCCTTGGATGACCATTCGGTACCTTTTAGGAGCAGGCCTTATGCAATTCCCTGGGCCTGTTAAGGTCTCCTCTTTCAATTCAAAGAATGTCGTACTGCGAGTTTGAAAACCTGGCAGTGGTGAGGCTGCCTTTGATGCAGCTGCTGCTCGTTGTTCCTTCTTCAATCAGCCATACACCCAAGGCAGCATGCCCTTGCTTGAGGGGGCTGTTCTACCCACTGCTGAAGAAAGAGAAATTAATAATAAACAAGTGGATGAGGGAGAGAAGAGAAAAGAAAAGCCTTCTTGTTGCAGTGAGCACTGTTTTGCAAGCACGGCATATTTACAGCTCTTTACAATCCACCCAAACAACCTGGGCATTGCTCTGGGGATGCCCATCTCTGTCGTGTCTGGGAACCAGCAGCACCGACACTGGGAATGCATGGAGAGGACAGTGAGCATGGAGTTGTACCTCATGCAGTTCAGGGAAGAAAAGCCTGTGTGCCGTTGTTCCTGGGGCAGCATGTTAACAGAGTTAGGTTGGAGACAAGTCCTCAGCTATCTTCTAAAAAGCCTTATTGTACTCCTCATAATGAAGTCAGACCCAGCTGTTACACTACTTGTATGATGTCCCTCTTGTTTCTTACAGGATTTATGAGATAACTGCCCTTTGCTTTTTGCAAGGGGTTGTTGAACCCAAAGTTGTTATTCTTTAAATAGTAAAAGAGGTCTTTAAACAGTGAAAGAGAAAGGATTTTACACCTCAGCTTCAAGGAAACTCTCAAAATCCCACTGTTTGGGGAAAGAGGCTTTCTATATAAATGTACCAGAGTACCACAATCCAAGGTGGTAATTAACAAACAAAAAAACCCCATTCATAACCCTTAGGAAATGTGCAGACTTAAGCCATGCAAGAAGTAGTTTGGTTAGGACATCTTACTTGACTCATCTTCCCTTAAACTAGTCTCTTTTCACACTATGTGTCTGAGGGGCCCTAGCCCTGAAAACTCTGAATGCAAGTGAATGTGTGAAAGTTACACCAAGTTTCAGGGCCTTTACAAGGACTATGAAAGTGCTCTTTCGGGGCACAAATGAAGACCCATTTGCCAAATCCATTAGCAGAAATGGATTAGAGCATATAGGAGGCAGAATGCCTCTTTGGGGAAAGACAGTTTTTAAACAGCTGTCTAACAAGACATGCTTCCCAGATGTTAATTTGGATATTAAAAAACATCACAGACATGACATGGATTCGTCAACATTTTTAATTTCTGCCCAGGGACTTGCTATGTCCTATCGCTATGCTTAGCACTACTGAAGCAGCTGAAAAAGACTAGAAAGAACACAGTTCCTATGATTTCAGTCCCTTTCAGCTTTTTGCAAGCGGTTTATCTGGTTTATGGTCAGCACATGCTGCATGGGACGGGGCATTAGTAATCTGCCCCTCCAACTCCTCTGTCCTGTGTTTGATCCATTGGATGTTTGCTAATGAGAGCTCTGTCAAAAACTTCCAATTATTACCACAATATTTCTCAATGTTTGTGGGGAAATGGAGCAGTGGATTATTAACTGACTTCCTAATAATGAAGAGGACTCCTCTACCAGAATAAGGATTAAAACCGATAAGCTCTTGGAGTCCAGCACTGCAATATGAAAAAAAAAGACTGAAGGTTATGACAAGGTCATCAGGATGATCCCAAAAAGATTTCTGCAGGGATTTGAAAGCAGATAAATTGGTAAAATACTTCCATTCCCAGTGTTGAATTTATCCAGAAGACAGAACGACTCATTTACACAAAAATAGCATGAGACTTGGATGAAGAAGGAAGGACTTCTTGCTGTCCATAAATGCCTACAATGTCCATCAATGCAGATGTAGTCTGTAGACTACTGTACACCATATTGCTGAGAAAGGATTTTTAAGAGTCCATTGCAGTCAGTTTTGTGTTTAAAAAACTAACCAACCAAAGAAACAAACCTACAGAGAAGCTCAAAGAATCTGATAATTCATCTGGGAGCTCATGCACTGCTCCAGGACTGCCATCACTAGTCACAGTGACTGCCACCTTGACACCTCTCAGTCTTCCATGGAATCAGTAAATTTTCTGAGAAGGAGTAAAATTCCTCACACGGGAGAACAGGAGAAACACCTTTCAGAAAAGATAAAAGCTTGAGAGAGTCAGATTTACGTTACAGAGTTAGATGAAATACACACACCTTAAAAGTATGTGAGAGAGAGTCCATAAAAAATGTGCAACCAGATAGCTGTTGACTTACTTTATCTACAAATGATAAGTTTAATTCATCTATTTTGTACAGGTAAGGACTTATCTATACACTGTAATCTACAAATAAATTCTAGAACAAATAGCAATTTGTACCTAATCTCTGCCCCACACTTCTAGAGATGTTAGGTGGGAATGTGTAGTAGAGTGACATTTATCCCCTTGAAAAAAAAGTCATAGTCAATACACAGTTGTACTGCAGGTACAAATTACACTGGTCATTGTCAGTTTGGTAGAAATCTGTAAGAAAATCCCTTTTTGCAGTGCTGGTTGAAGCTCATTTAACTGTGATGAACAGTCCTGTAGCCTTAATTTCTCTCACCGGTATAAAAGGTTATTGTATTTTTTTGTGGGGACAGTGTGAAGTGAGGTAAGAAGATAGAAATTACCTCAAGAGCCATGCAGCCAGAGATATCCATCTAGTTGAACACATCACCTCTTTAACAATCCTGTGCACAAACAACAGAGTAGATTTTTGGCATATTTAAGCTCTTCACACCAGTTAATGACACAGTGCCTCACTGCACATTGAAACTGCCACATGACAGTGTGCTATGAAAATACACCACATGCCTTGAAAAAATGAAAGAACTCCCAGCACAGTGTGAATTAGACTTCCATCATGACTGGGAAAGGCTTGAGTTTTCATCTGGATCCTGGAAAAACAGGTTGAAATGAACTTTCATCACTGGCTTACTTTCTCCCAAGGCAAGAGCAATCCTGGTGTCTGCACTACCACACCACTGGTCACAAAACATCATCCCTAAGTATGTGGGCCGCATTTGACCAGGCTGTGACTCAAGAACTCGCAATGAGTTGCTCTGGTCTGATTTTTACTGTTTTCGGTGACAGCTGTTAAGTGTCAAATAGTCCAGTTCAGATAGCCTCCTGCCAAACCTTCTGAAGTATTTGTGAACTGTTTGAGTTTCATGAATCACATGCTTGGATTGGCAGTCTCATAGAGAAAAAATATTAGTTTTCCTTGATGCTTTACTTGTCTGTTGCAGGAAGACCTGATTGATCTCTCACCGAAACTGATGGGAATGATCTTTCCACTTTCTGTTTGGAAAACAGTCTCATTCATTTCTTGACTTGGGCTTCTTTAGAAAACATTAGAAGATTATATATTAGAAGATTATATACTTGCTAACGTGTTCATCATCTCAACAGGACTATCTGGCTGTATCTCTGTTAGCTTATTAAATATGATGAGGACCACATTCTGGCAGTGAAATCAGCAAACAAGAGTCTACATCCACATTGTTGGTCTTAATCTCCCAAGCATGGTAGTTATACACAAACTGTGGGAATGGTCTCTGACCTGTTCCAAGTTATAGGCTGAGGATACAGACTACAGAGAGTATGAGTTACCCTAGGCCAAAACTGTCCTAGAGAATGCTGTAATAATTTTAAAGCAGATCTGATTACCTTGCAAAGCACAGGAATGTCTTATGCTGTTAAACAGTATAGATATTGATTGACAGCCACCGGAACATGAGCCAGCAGTGTGCTCAGGTGGCCAAGAAAGCCAATGGCATCCTGGCTTGTATCAGAAATAGTGTAGCCAGAACGACCAGAAAAGTGATTGTGCCCCTGTACTTGGCGCTGGTGAGGCCACACTGCAAATACTGTGCTTGGTTTTGGGTCCCTCACTACAAGAAGGACATTTTGGTGCTGGAGTGTGTCCAGAGCTGGACAACAAAGCTGGTGAAGGACTTGGAGCACAAGTCTGAAAAGGAGTGGCTGAGGGAGCTGGGGATGTTTAGTCTACAGAAAAGAAGGCTGAGAGGAGACAATGATCACTCTCTACATCTACCTGAAATAGGGTCGTGGTGAGCTGGAGGTTGATCTCTTCTCCCAAGTAAGAAGCAATAGGACAAGAGGAAATAACCTAAAGTTTTTTCAAAGAGATGTTTAAAATGGAGATTAGGAAGAACTTTTTCACCGAGAGAGTTGTTAGACACTGACACCGGCTGCTCAGGAAGGTGGTGGAGTCACCACCCCTAGAGATATTCAAAAGATACATAGATGAGGTGCTGAAGGATATGGTCAAGTTTAGCAATGGGCTTGGCAGTGTTAGGTTAGTGGTTGGACTCAATGATCTTAAACATCTTTTGATCTTAAAGGTCTTTTCCAACCAAACAACTATGATTCTACGATATAACCTCTGTCTGTTTGAGACTCAAGCATAAGTATTGAATACCAGCTTAGATGATCCCTTTTTTTACCTTATACTGATGGAAACTCTTGCTAGATGTTTTACCTTAGCTTTTTTGGAGTAAAATCCTCTCTTGAAACAAAGCCTAGCCCACGTATTAATCAGAGGCTTCCCATTTACTATATTTCACTGTAAGCCAACTTGCTTTGTTTTTCAACAAGAGAATGTACATGTGGGGTTTTATATTCTTTAATTCTGTTTAATCTGGAATGTGACACAGAATAGAAAACCGCAAATTTGTCCATGATTAGAAAGAAATATTGTGGCTGACAAATTAAATCTGTCAATTCATGCAGAGTGGTGTTGCACAAAAAGTTTGGTAATGATAAAGGTGTTCACAGTTCTGCTGAGGATGTAGGAGCCACAAAGGCATTTGAAACAAATATTGTAAAAAAAACCCCAAACAGAACAGACTGTAAATAAGCTTCACAATTTCCTAAGAGTAAGTTTTATAAATATCTTGAGAGCTATTCTGTTGATACTCATTTAAATATCAAAGCTGAAGTCATTCAGACTTTCTGGGTAGGGTAAAATTTTGTTTGACACAGACAATGACTGTAATCAAACATGATGTATTGTTCTGTGTCACCTCTGGTTCTGTGATACATTGGGGCATTGTTGAAATAGCAGATTATTAGAGAAGTCGGTAGCACTGTACAAGACAGTAGGATAATGCAAGATTTGTGATCCCTAGCTACGTGACAGAATGAGCACAGGTTTGAAAGCTTCAACATCAATCGGAATAGAAACACAGCTTTTAGTTTTTTAGTAACAGTGTTACTAACAAGCTATCTCTAACTCACATCAAAGTACTGAATGTGCTATAGTATCTTCCATTAAAATACAATAATGGACTAAATAATGTGGCACATGATGGAAAAAAATGTTTACGTGGATCATCTCTCCATATCTCAAACAGTAATTCCAATGAATGACATGGTGATGAACATAAGAGTAAACATTTTTAATGTAATATGAGTTAGAAATATGCCAGGATATAAAATAGTTTGGGTAAGGTCAAAACTGTGTCCAGAATGTTCATCGGCTGCTTTATTTGTTGTTTTGAATCTGTAAATCTTCAAAGACATGTTAACAAAAGCCAGTCACTGAGTCACGTCAGTTTGAGCATCATTACCAAGCAAAGATCCCATCAAATTCAGTCTTACCAAATACAGGTCATCTTGGAAACTTCTTCCAGGAACTGCCTGTCCCAGTGTCATTTTTCACATCAATCAGAACTGACATAGGAATGACAACAGTAGCCATTCTGTCCAGGGACCCTGACCCAATATTGCCACTCCAGGATGAGGTTGATTACTGCTGACTTAATGTGACCGCTCTGATTTGTCTGTAATTCTATCTGTTTGAGATCAAGTTTATTTTACCCAGCCTTGGGCACAAAATTTGTCTTTCTGATGGAGACAAGTCTTCATAAGGCGGGTATAAGAAGCAGTAGTCAAACAGCACTTTTGAGATCCATCAGGAAGCTATTTGACAAGCTAAGGCTGTTAACCCCACACAGAGCTGTGCTATTGGCTGAGGGTACATGGTGTACCCTTGAGTTCTGTATTTGTAAATGTCCTAGTCTGCATGTCCGCATCATAAAATACCAGAATACTCTTGTACAGATGTTTGTTAACTCTCTCATGGACTACAGATATCATTTTCATTAGTACCTTATGTGTTAAAACATGTGCAAGCTGCCCACTAATTTGTTAGACAATGTTTTGTTACTGTATATTTGCTTTTGCTTACTGGCTTTTCCTGAGCGTTTTTGAAAATCTGGCTGCAAACACAGGGTGCTTCACAGGACTACTCAATTCAGTTTTCACCAAGGTCCATTTACATCCAGTAGGACCAGGTTCCTGGTTCAGGGAGCCTTGACAGAGCCTGTTGACTACTGCCAGCCATCAGCCACAAGTGAGGTTAGTGACAGCACTAAGAGACACAGGCTTTCCTTGGGAAGGCGGGAGAAGACGTTGCATGCTTGAGAGCCTGGCAAAGTCCATTCTTCATTATCTGTCTCTAGGCCACTTGAATTAAGCCTTATGCAACATCTTAAGGCTTTTGCCCCTAGTTTCTAGATTCTACTGAAAGATAATTGGGCTGTGGTATATAAATCAGGTCCAGAGATTTCTTGAAATTCTATCTGGAAAAGGATAGAAAATGCTTAAAGCTACAGCTACGGTGAACTCTATTTTATAGTTTTTGAGAGCTGAATTTAGGTTTATATTCAATAAGATTCAAGAAGCCATCTCTAAGTTATAGCAAAATATGGTGAAGGGTTAAATTCTTCTCCTTAGCCTGCATGTTCTCACATTGTAAATTCTTAGTGGTATCTTGCTGATTCCAAGACAAAGCAACATCAGAATTCAGGAACTGTAACAGACAGATAAGTATTTAGTCCAGAAAGCAATATGCAAATCAACTAAAAAGAAGTGTCATCTTCTCAAAATTAAGGCTTTTGAAATGACACTCAATTCACTGAAAAAGAGCAGTGCAGAATGAACCATGCAGTGTGCTATGAAGAAAATGTCACACAGAGAGTAAAGAAAGTGTGTGATAACTAGACTTCATTCATTTACTAGCTACTTTACTTCTCTTAAAACATGCTACTACACTATTGTTGTTGTTCTTTTTTCTGTACTTGTCTCTGTTTACCTTTCCAGCAGTGTGATTTACCTGTTTGTACTCTCTATACAACCCTGGTTGATGTTTTGTTTATTATCCACAAATAAGTGGATAGACTTCACGTATTTTAAAATAAAAAGTTCTAGTGATAAATGCATTTAACAAAGTGATAGAGTTTCTCTCATATAAAAGTGCAAAATAAGAACTCAGACTAATAGGACCAATATATTGACCTGGGGAGAGCAGCTTTGTGGAGAGAGACCTGGGAGTCCTGGTTGACAATAAACTAATGATGAGCCAGCAATGTGCCCTCGTGGCCAAGAAGGCCAATGGCATCCTGGGATGCATCAAGAAGAGTGTGGCCAACAGGTCAAGGGAGGTTCTGCTCCCCCTCTACTCTGCCCTGATGAGGCCTCATCTGGAGTCCTGTGTCCAGTTCTGGGCTCCTCAGCTCAAGAGGGACAGAGAACATCCAGAGAGAGTCCAGTGCAGAGTCACCAAGATGATCAGGGGACTGGAGCATCTTTTGTATGAGGAAAGGCTGTGGGAACTGGGGCTGTTTAGAAAAGAGAAGACTGAGGGGGGATCTCATTAATATTTATAAGTATATAAATGGTGGATATCAGGAGGTTGAGGCATCTCTTTTTTCGATGGTATCTAGCTACAGGACAAAGGGTAATGGGATGAAGTTGGAACACAAAAAGCTCCATTTAAGCATAAGAAAAGCCTATTTCACCGTGAGGGTGAGGGAGCCCTGGCACAGGCTGCCCTGGGAGGGTGTGGAGTCTCCTTCCTTGGAGGTCTTCTAAACCTGCCTGGACATGTTCCTGTGCAACCTGATTTAGGTGGATCTGCTTTGGCAGAGGGGTTGGACTAGTTAATCTCTAAAGTTCCTTTCCAACCCCTACCATTCCATGATTCTATGAAAAAATGCACAAAAAATACACAGACTAGGAAAATTTGGGTGTGCTTTTGTGCTATTACGGAAGCAGCTCAATCCTAGATCATTCTGACTCAGCCTAGAAACCTCTAGATTTGTCTCACATCAGTATTTGTTTGATTTAAATAGATTTAACCTAAGCATGTTTTCTAAATGTATGTTAAAAACACCACTCCCTCCAATTAAACAACTAAGAACATTATACATTAATATGAACAAGTGACTTACTTTGATATAATTAGCACCAGTAGTCATGATCTCCATCTTTAGTGAAATAATAAAGTAGGTAGGATCTAAATCATGCCACGCAGATAATGTAATTGGCAAGTTATTGACCTTAAAAATCAAATGGCTAGACATAAAATACACTGGAGAAATGACTGGAAGGGAAATGATGGGAACCAGAACACAGTACTGTTTGAAGGGTGATGGAACAAAAAAAAAGAAGATAGAAAAGAATAGCTTTAAATAATTCAGCTTCAGGTCACCACTCTGGAGGTGTAGAGTCCTCTCCATATGGGGAAGCTTCATCTCCAGCTCTGCTGAGCATCATACTGGAGTTGCTCAGCATTTCACCAGGTCAAACTCTATAGGGGGCTTTCAGGTATCAAAGAGGAGACAGGAGTGAAGCTTAAGTGAAGTAATGAATGGTCTAAGGACATGAGACAGTGAAGATTTTCTAGTCTGGTTTTGATTTCAAAAACATGGTGCTGGGGAGGAGGGAACAGATAAAATGAGATCTAATAGCTTATTGAAGTTCCTGTGGTTGTGTGTGTACTGTAACTGGAGGCATAACAGACAAAATAATTGCCAAAGTGCTCTGCTCCCCCTTCTCCTCTCCCCTGGATGCTTCCCCGTCAGATGATTTGGGAATTCAGAAATCTCAGCAGCTAATCTATACCATCAGATTCCTGTCTCCCCTGCAGTTCCTTTTTTTTTTAATGAATATTGAATGTATACTGACCCTGAGATGATGATGGTGCAGAATATTTTCAGGTTCTTGAAGGTCACAATAAATTTTGGTAAGCATTGTCAGCATAAAAAGGCTTTGGTTTTCTTTCACCTAAAGCTAGATATAAATGTGCTTCAACCTCTATTGGACTCATATCAACGTTTGTGAGCAATGTACAGCTCAAATGATGAAGAGACCAGCACCAGCATCTTTTGCCCACTTTTATGCTGTGTTACAGTTTGTTGACTGATACCTGGATAGCTGCTACTGGGCAGAAAGCCTCTATAAACAGGCTGTCAAGTTTAATTGGACTATGTGGTAAACATATTGTTAATAAATAAGGATGTGCTTTTGATTGGTGCTGAACTACTCTCCTTGGATTTACTGGGGCTGCAGCAGCTCAGCATTTGCCAGAATAAGATCCAAGGTGCCCGCTGTGGCTCCCATCAAATATAACTGCAATTTCAACATTGATGTTATTACCAGTAGGACTAAGCCTTAAAACTTGTGGAAGGCTTTTGAACCTCTTTTGATCTATGCATGACATAGCAGCAAAGCTCCCCAGTGCTATTAAGTGTGTATTGTTAAGAACCGGGCTTGTAGTAGCCGATACAGCCTGTGACAATGTAGCCTCCGTTCCTGAGTGTTTGTTTTCTCAGAGCCCTGGAGACGGGTAGTTATGGGAAAATCTTGAGTTCATTAAAATCAAAGACACTCCTGGTGTGCGTGATTGCTGAGAAAGGTGGCAGGCAGCGTTCCCTAGGCAGAGAACAATGTGTGTGTGTGTGTGTGTGTATAAGTGTGTGTGCCTATGTGATAATATGACCATTGTGATCTTAAAGAAAATTTAATGAATTCTAATGGTCTGACCTAATGCTTTCTGAATGCTGTACAGCAGCAATGTGTGATTGTTTGTAAGTAGGTAAAGTATTTTGCTGAAGCAGGATTTTTTAGGAGGCTTACTTATTTAATGATAAAAAATGTGTTATCCTGTCAAATGTGCTGATACTACTTCTGCAAGCTAGCCCGTCTGCTCGGTCTGATAGTCCAACTGCACATACATGAGTGATGCCAGCTGTAAGCAAAAAAGGAGTGTCAGCATCTACTTCTGGTAATAACAAATGCTATTTACCCCAGAAAGGCAGGGTTTTTGAAAGGAAAAGGAATAATTCCAGGTGTATACACAGCAGTGAGAGGAGAATGAGTCCCTTCTATCCTGGAATTGCTCATATGGCCCCATGCCAGCTCCAGAGCCCTTGGTCAGACTCACTTGGGGCTGTTAATTTCACAGTCCTCTCATTCAGGTAAGTTAAGCAATCAGAAAAGCATCAGATTTGTACCCTTAAAATTCCATTTCATGTGATTTTTCTTCAAATGTTTGTTTGTTTGAAAAGCCTCATCAAAAAAATAGGTCACCTTGCACTCTGCTTTGTTTTACTGTTGTGCCTCCCTAGAACTGAAAACGTCCATAAACAAGTTAAAATGAGCAAAGATGGTAGACTTTGTCCAGATACCCGGGGCTGGCAGATGTCTCCGGGGCATTTTTGGGAAGTGTTCAGAGGCATTGTGACTGGAAAATTTCCAGATTTACTGCAAAGGACCAGAGAAGGAGGAGTGTGGGAAACATTCCCTGCAGCAGACAAGGAGCAGATTAACATCCCCCCTCCCCAGGGGCTGAGAGTGAGAGACATGCCATACTGCTTTGGGCAAATCCAGAGTCTCACACTGGGCCTTTGTGGGCTTCAAGTGCTGTTGTGCTGTACAGCAGGGCTTCCAGGTAAGGGCTCCTTTTTGCCAGCGTCTTGCCTGAAGAGCAACACCTGTCAGTAGTAATAACACAAACAAACAAAGCCAGCCTGGTTTTACCCTTCAAAGATACCTAGAAATAATTACATCAATCAACTTAGTACTTGTTTTTCTGTTTTACCTGATGTGGAGACGCTGTAGAGCATTTGACACGATCTCCTGGCAGCTAATAAAAGCAGATAAAGCAGTGTTTTAAAAAATGTATCTTTGCTAGTAAAAAATAGCTACTTAAGCTGGAAGAGCTCAGATCGAGGTATCATCAGTTTATGGTGCTTCATGTAATCTTTCAAGCCCTTGCTTTTGGGTAAGAGGCTTCTAGCTGACCACAGCCATAGAGGTAAGGAAGACACATGATAGGTTTGTGTCTTCTTGAGTCTGTGAATGCTGGAGCAATCTGAGCTTATCTTGGAAAATACCAAACCTCTTTTCTCCATTATCTGACAGGGAGATGAATCCTATCTGCTTTCTGGCAGAGAATGCACTCATTTACTGAGCATGTCATGTTCAAAACTGACTGAACCCCAAAATAAATCTCTCATCTCTTTACATCTCCCATGTTGGAGTTTGGGAAGAATAGGCAGAATTGCACGCTGAGATAAAATAACATGATAAAATTACCATATAGCAACCAGAAAAAAAACTAAAATAGCAAGACGGTCCTGTCTCATTCTGGAGCTGGAGCACAGCCAGTTTACAATCTCCTTTTCTATGGTGTACCCTTAATGTAAGTAAAAATCTTTTACCCAAGGATACCTTGGAGAACTACCTGCAACAAATTCCAGAGTGAAAATGGTGTTAGTTACATGGATAGGCTGACCTTACATATATTCAACAGCCCAAATGTTTTTTTGGAGATGGCTTTGCCACCAGTGAAAATATATTTAACTAATCATGTTTGAAATCCGGCCATATATTAGTAATTTAGTTGATGATTCCTATCAATACAAATAATCACTAGTATTCTTACTTGTAGACAAACAGAAGTATGTTCTTTGTTGTATAAAACAAAAAAGGACACACCATCTCCTCCAGTGCAAGTTCAAGAGGACTCAAACCTGCCAAACCCTTGAAAGTTTTGGACACCTACTCCTAGTGTATGTGGTGGTCACCAAGATGTCTCAGTGGGGTCACTTTTCACTGAAATATTCTTTTCCTGGAAGGCAGAGCCGATTCCCTCCTCTCTCCTTGGGGCTTTGCTCTGATTAGCCATTCATTCCAAAAGTTGAACCAGAATTCAGGCACTTCCCAACCCTAATGAACAGTATAACCCACACTAACAGAGGCAGAAAAAAGAAAAACAAAGGAAAAACAGCCCTTCACAAACTACTAACTCTATTTCACATTAGTACTAACAGAACTCATTAGTTGTTTCTGATTTTCTGAATTCAATCAAATAAATGTGTCAAGCTGTTTAATATCTTTGTTCCAGGATCAGAGAAGCATCCATCATCAGAACTAGGTGCTATTAGACAGCTCATTATATCTGAGCGATGTCTATTGATTAGCAAAACCCTAGGCCCAGAGTTTGCAAAACTCAGAAATTTATCACCTGGCTTTCAGAGGCACTCAATAGTCACTGCTGTTCACCTCAGGGTAATCTGGTAGCAGCTAAGGACTTTTGAAATTCAGGACATTTATTTATCTGGATAAGTGGGAATTGATAAACCTCTATTTCCTTTTCAAATTGCAGGGGTTTGTATGACGACTAAATCCACATCATTTCATGAAATTAAGTGACTGAAATCATCAAGTAGGCTAGTGCACTTTAGAGAGCTGTCCTTAACATCAGAGAATCATAGAATCACAGAATGGTAGGAGTTGGAACAGACCTCTAAAGATCATCTAGTCCAATACCCCTGCCAAAGTAGGTCCACCTAGATCAGGTCACACAGGAACACATCCAGGCAGATTTTGAAAATCTCCAGAGAAGGAGACTCCACACCCTCCCCGGGCAGCCTGTGCCAGGGCTCCCTCACTCTCACAGTAAAGATTTTACCTTAAGTTTCAGTGGAACTTCTTGTGTACCATCTTTTGTCCATTACCCCTATCACTGGACACTACAGGAAAAAGTGTTGCCACATCCTCTTGACATTCATCATTTAAATACTTGTAAGTATTAATGAGGTTCCCCCTCAGTCTCCTCTTCTCCAGGATGAACATCCCCAGTTTCTGCAGCCTTTCCTCATACAAAAGATGTTCCAGTCCCCTGATCTTCTTGGTGGCCCTGTGCTGGACTCTCCAGCAGTTCCCTGTCCCTCTTGAGCTGAGGAGCCCAGAACTGGACACAGTACTCCAGATGAGGCCTCACCAGGGCAGAGTAGAGGGGAAGGAGACCCTCCCTCGACCTGCTGCCCACACTCGTCTTGATGTATCCCAGGAAGCCATTGGTGAGCACTTGGCTTCTAGCCCAGCCCTGGGTCACCATGCATCATGGTGGTGTGATGTCAGTCATGATCTGATTCTTCCTGCAAATTGCATAAATCACTTCCTCTCCCCCAAAGGAAAGCATGCAAAATATGTTTTCTTCACTGAAGAATGAGAAATGAGACTGTTTCAGAATAACTAATTATTTTTGCTAATAAATTCTGACAGTATGGCTGTGTCTTTTGGGCAAATGCTATCTACCATTGACAGAGGAAGCAAAATTGTGTTGACTCTAAAGGTATCAGCACTCATTTGGATCATCCTGTTAAGACAGCCATATTGCAGCAGTGTTGCAGGCCATGATTTTGTCTTCTGCTTGCAAACCCCTCGGCTTTCAGAAAGCACTGCCAGAACTGACACTGTCAAAACTAACTCTACGTTACAGGGATTTTCCCCTTTTCTGTGACCTCGGTGGTAATGAAATGTCTTGTTCTCACGGGGAAAGAATGTGAAGCGTGAATTGGACTTGCTGGCCTGGCTGCTGATTTATGGGTCAAGTCTCTAGCTGTTTCAGGCCAAATTTTAAAGGCTCTGATTGAGATGCCCTGCTGATTTAAGGATCTCACAAGAAATGTGTGCATAATAAATTATATACAGATGATAATTCAAATTGTTTGTTGATGATTCATATCACCTTCCTTTATTAAATTACCACGTTAGAAGTCTGACAAGGGCGATGCAAATTGACAGGTGGTGACATTACAACATGTTTAACAGGTCAGCTAAGCAGCATGCTGCAAGTCTGGGTAAGTGATATTTGGCCCCATTCAGAGATGCCAGTAGAAAGCAAAGGCTCAAGGAGATACAGGAGGCAAACCAGTGTTATTACAAGAAAAATGCTCTTGTGTGTCTGAAACTGTTTGCATTTTCCCTCACTTGAGCAAATATTTCCAGTGAGCTGCCTACACTAACATCCTGGCTCTAGTATTAGTAGCCTTGTTAGTATTAAATGTTAATCTTATTTGCAATATTATTTGCCAGCAACAAAATGACACTGTCTATTCTTGCTTAGGAAATACTGAAGACTACCAGGCGGCATCAAAATCTATACATATGTGCGTGACACGTTACCAAGGCATATAAAAATGTGTGGCAGAGTGAACAATGCTTTTCTTTTCTGGATTCAGCTTCTATTAACACTGGCCTATTTGATCTCAAATCAGCACACTTGGGAACTTGGAAATACCTGCCATGCCCTGTGCCTTCTGGAGAGCGAGTGTAGTAAATCAGTGCTGCAGACAGCACGTGTCTCATGGTCTGATGGTAGAAGGAAACGTAGTGAGCTTGAGTAGTGGGAACTAGGAAATGCAAATACACCAGTTCTGACGTTGCCTTCTTGTCATATTCAATCTTTCTCCAAGCAAATTCATGATAGCAGTCTCTGTTTCTACAGCTGACATACATCTGGAAAGTATTAGGAAATGCAATTAGCCATTAATTAGTCTTGACTATGACATGTCACAGTAAGAAGGCTCCGCTTATTTCTGGATGTGTGTTTCACAAGCTGACATGAGCAAGGTCTTGGAAGGAGTCCCATACTTTCAACCTCTCCAGCAGTGCCCTTTTCTTATGGCTGAGTGCTAACCAAAGAGCACAGAGTAGGTGGCAGAGGGTGGCCCATACTGCAGCACTTGGGCCATCACAGCTCTGGCAATGATAGTAGGGGTTAAAGATCTGCTTGCAGTCACTAGATGAGCACTATCCCAGGTGGGGATCAAATCGGCACACAAGGGAAATCAGGCAATGGTGTCTGCATTTTTAAGGTGCTAAATAAGCGCTAAAGGCAAAAAGTACTGTTCCACATCTGCAGTAGTTTCACAAAGAGATTGTGCTGTTCCTGTGAAGCATTAGCTCTGCAATTGCTGAAACCTTGGGGGTTTGTATTATCTAGCCAATACATATGCTTCAAATGAACAAAACCATATTCTGGACCTCAATAATTTTTACACTCCATTGCCTGTAACGAGTATCTTCTTGGCAATAACTTAGTAAGCACAGCAAAGCAAGGCTTCAGCAAATGCAGTTAAAATGTAATTAATATACAGAAAACCAGACCATAACAGCTTGTGCAAGAAAAATTACTTTCAGTAGGAGGATTTCCGTATTTTCCACAGGGAAATCCTAGGAGATGTATGTCTGCATGCTTATGCAGTGCCTATACAATAAAATTCAGTGTGTTCTGAACACCCACAGCTTTGCCAGTCTTCTTGAAACACTACTCAGCATGCAGAGTCCAACCTGATGCTGAGCATATGGGAGTCAATGCTCCTTCCATACACAGCACGTACTATGTCTTGGGGTCTATCGGTTTTTGGGCAAGAACTGCTGCCCCAGGCGAGCTTTCAGATGGCCTGAAACCCTGGATGACTGCATCCTCTTTAATGCTGGGATAAAGTTTTTGAATGGAAAAAAAAAAGGCACTATCAAGGAAGTGAAGGAACTATCTGCTAGAGATGCTCAAGGTCATACTGTCCAAAGCAACACAATCAGCAAAATCAAGCCACAGATATGCCTGTCTTCAGAGGGTGCTGAAAGGTGTTTGTGAATTGCTTTTTCTTAAGTTGTGGATTTTCTTTACAGCCCATCTGAAACTGTTGTTGTTGAACCACAAAATTGTGTTAGCACATCTCTGTGCTGAGGAGGAAGGGGGATAATTTATCTATGAGGCTGGCTTGTCCATAGCAAGGAACTTTCTATAACACTAACTCCTTCAGTCACAGCAAGGAAACGGCATTTCTCACCGTCCAAACTCATTATGTTCCCCTTCACTTGATCCTAATTGTTCTGCTATATTCTCACCTCAGAAATTTTCTCCAGTAAGCCCTAACCTCTCCTCAAGTATCATTTTCTTTTCAAAAGCCTCTCCAATTTAATTCCAAACCTCACTCTTTCCCTAAGCTGCTTTATCCCTCCTGACCTCCTAGCATCTTTCCAGTCTCCCCCCATTTACCTCTCTTATTTTTACTCTATTATCAAGAGCATTTCTGTATGTGTGTGTGTGAGTACGAATATAGTTAGCGTGCTCTTTCTCTAAACCTTTCATTAATTCACAGGAGCTCTGGATTTACTTCTAGGATATTACTAAGACAAAATACATTGGTGATTTCAAAAGCTCTCTGGAAGCACTTGAGGGAGTCAGACTGTAAGGTCATTGAGGTAGCACTCGACAAAGATAAAAAGACAATGCTTTCCATATGGTTTTGTTGCAGATAAACTGATGAGCTAATACCAGAGCAGGCAGTGTTTACAAGTTTTAGGACAAAGCCAGCCAAAGAAAATGAGCTAAAGCTGCTGAAAAATGTACAAAGGTGCCAGAGAAAGCAGGCAAAAGCAAGGATTAGAGAAGCAGTGATTGTGACTCTGGATGTAGACAGACTCATGGAGGGCTGGTGTTGCAAAGACCTGGTGTCCTAGTTTAGCAACGAGCAGCTTTTGCTTGGTAACAGGGGGAGCGGGTTGCAGTGAAGACCTAGTAAAGAGTTTTTGGACTCTCCCTTGGCTCCTGGGTTCACACCCACCTCCGGCCCGGCTGGGCCAATCTGGCGCCTCTGCCATCACTATTTAGGGGACGGGAATTCGAAGTGCTGGCAGAAGGTGTAAGAGTGATACAAGATGGAGGCGGCCATGCGGACCCTTCAGCCAGAGAAGGAAGGAAGAAGAAGCAATAGACCAGAGACCCCTCTGCAAGCCGTAGCGAGAGTGCAGGCAGTACCTCTGCAATCCATGCAGGGCCATGGCAGGACTGAGAGTTACCAGCAGCTCCGTGTGAGTGAGCAGAGAGGCAGAGAGGAGCTGCAGCCTTCGGGATAAATGCACGTCGGAGCAGCCCGTGCAGGGCTGCCGTGTGTGTGAGTTACCCCACGGACTTGCAGGGAGGACGGGTGTGGAGTTCACCCGTCCTGAGGAGGGACAAACGGCAGAAGCTATCAGGAATAGACTGACTGAAACTCCCACTCCCGGCACCGCCCCCCCCCCACCCCACCCCGAGCCGTTCAAGGAGGGAGGAGGTAAAACCACCGGGATCGGGGCTCTGAGCCCGGGAAGAGGGGAGGTGTGGCAAGAAGGTGTTCTTAAAAAGGCTGGTTGGACTCTTCATTGATGTATTACTCTGTGTTGTTTCGTTTTGGTTATGTTTTGGGTTTTGGGGGTATGTTTTAGTTGATGTTGCATTAAATTATTTTCTGTTTTCTTCCCCAAACCGAGTGGCCTGGTCTGTTTTGTCCTGAACCTTAACCGGCAATTAAGCTCTCCCTGCCCTTGAGCAATTCTCAGCCTCTTTGGTACTTGAGGCTAATCGTGGCCTTTGTTCCCTGATGGGCCAAAACCAGGACACCTGGGCACAGATGGAGCTGTGTACGAAGTATACAAGGAGAGCCTTTAAGTCACACCGAATAAGACGTGGCTGCAGGTAGCTAGCCAGAAAGAAATGAAGTGTGGGAACTGAAACCATTAAGACAGCATTTCATAGAGTGTTTTTAAAGGATCAATTGCAGTGCAGTTCTTTGCTTACTCTAAAGAAAGTAAATTATTCTTCCATCAGCCTTCAGTGCAATCTTAGTGTTTTCAAACAGTTTTGCTTAGTCACAGGGATGTTTTGCGTGAAAAAAGTGTGCGGCCTATAAACACTAATAATTCATTTTTATAGTGTTCTGCATTTCTAAGGGAGAAATTAACATAAATCAGTCCCATATGTAATTGCACCACTCTATGAATTTCAACTGTTTTAACGTTACTTATATAAATTTCTCATGTGGATCCTTTATCATCTAACTCTTATTGTCTATCCTAAAAACGTATTCTTATAACGCAACTGTTAGTATTTCTCTAATAGGTCTCCTAGATTCTCTCGCAGCAGGAGTATTATCTTCTAGTCTATCATGCTCTGCTTTTTCCCTCTCAAAGTCTGTTTGTTGTGAAAATTATTCAGTTATAAGTAGAGCTTCTCTCCTTTTTCTAGTGATACATGAAGGAGAAGATGAGAGAATTATTTGCAAGAGTGGAGCTGGAAGAATGAAAATATAAAAAAGGTAAAAAAATCATGCTATTTACGAAAAAATTGAAATGCTGGAATCCAGGGTAAGAAATGAAGAGAATGGTTATTTACCAGCTCTTCATTTTAATAGCTGTCAAAGATTAAAGTGGATAAAGAAATAATGTTTCAGAGCAGAAAGAGCAATATCCTGCCCCTGAAAGTGTTAAAAGTCACGTTGGATGGTGCTTGAGCAACCTGATCTGTTGGAAGATGTCCCTGCCCATGGCAGAGGGGTTGGGCTCACCAGACACCAAAGGTCCCTTCTGATCCAAACCATCCTGTGACTCCTGGTGATTACAGGAGTCTCATGAACATATTTCATACTAGTATTTAAGTGACCTTAGTGGGAGCTGAAGGTGCCTCACTGATACTGCTGTGGCAGAGCAGGCAGAAAGGACACAGGCTTTCTCACCTGATTCCTCTGGCCACTTGTCTCTCTTTCCATACTGGTCACCCCCTGCACTTCTTTGAAATGGGAGCAGAGCCTTGGGAAAGTAATTGTCCCTGCTGAGCAGTGGCAGAGCTCCTGGCTGCGCTAGCATGGATATTTCTGCAGGTATTTCTACCAAACCCTGCAGTGTGGCTGTAATACTGTACCTCTAGTGGAAAATTTTCCAACTACAGGGCTTATCAAAAGAAGGCTACTTTTCACTTCACACTCAGCAAACTAGAGTCACACTGAGTTTTTTGTAAATTGTGCCTTTTTAGGTACAGTTCTCTCTGTCTCTGAATTCGTGGAAAATTTACTTAAGTGTAATCAGATTATTTGACACAGGTCCCCTCAGTTCTGTGCTGATGTATTTCCACACCTGAATGCACTGCCTCATTTAATATGAATGAGAGCAGTGGATGTCATCTACCTTGATTTCAGCAAGGCTTTTGACACTGTCTCCCATAACATCCTCATCAGAAAGCTCAAGCAGTGTGGTGTGGATGAGTGGACAGTGAGGTGGATCGAGAGCTGGCTGAATGACAGAGCCCAGAGGGTGGTGATCAATGGCACAAAATCGAGTTGGAGGCCTGTGGCCAGTGGGGTTCCACAGGGATCGTTTCTGGGGCCAGTCTTGTTCAACATCTTCATCAATGACCTGGATGAGGGGACAGAGTGTTCTCTCAGCAAGTTGGCTGGTGACACCAAACTGAGAGGACTGGCTGATTCCCCAGAAGGCTGTGCTGCCATTCAGCGGGATCTCAACCGGCTGGAGAGTTGGGCAGAGAGGAACCTCATGAGGTTCAACAAGGACAAGTGCAGAGTCCTGCATCTGGGAAGGAACAACCCCATGCACCAGTACAGGCTGGGGGTCAAACTGCTGAAGAGCAGCTCTGCAGAGAGAGACCTGGGAGTCCTGATTCATAATAAGCTAAATATGAGCCAGCAATGTGCCCTGGTGGCCAATAAGGCCAATGGCATCCTGGGATGCATCAAGAGTGTGGCCAAGGGAGGTTCTTCTCCCCCTCTACTCTGCCCTGGTGAGGCCTCATCTGGAGTCCTGTGTCCAGTTCTGGGCTCCTCAGCTCAAGAGGGACAGGGAAGTGCTGGAGAGAGTCCAGTGCAGGGCCACCAAGATGATCAGGGGACTGGAGCATCTTTCATATGAGGAAAGGCTGCGGGAACTGGGGCTGTTTAGTCTGGAGGAGATTGTGGGGTGATCTTATTAACATTTACAAATATCTAAAGGTTGTGTGTAAGGAGGTTGGGACATCCCTTTTTTGTATAGTAGCTAGCAACAGGACAAGGAGTAATGTGATGAAGCTGGAACACAAAAAGTTCCACTTAAACATAAGAAAAGCCTATTTCACTGTGAGGGTGACGGAGCAGTGGCACAGGCTGCCCAGAGGGGTTGTGGAGTCTCCTTCCTTGGAGGTCTTCAAGACCCACCTGGACATGTTCCTATGCGACCTGATCTAGGTGAACCTGCTTCTGCAGGGAGGTTGGACTAGATGATCTCTAAAGGTCCCTTCCAACCCCTACCATTCTATGATTCTATGAACTTCTTTTTCCACTTATATATTTTTTACATTCTTCATCGTGTGTTTTCAGGTATCAGCAGATGAAAAATTAGCCCTGCAGACTATGTCACTCTCCTTGTCAGAAGATTTATTCTGCTCCTGTTTGCTTCTCTGTCTTTTCTCTGCCTCTTCCTCATTCTCTACCTCCTTTCTGAAAGCAGCAGGTAAAGACGGGGCTGCCTCTCAGCTTGCCTCTGCCTTCTGCTTATATTCTCTCTCCTCACACCTCTTGCATCCTTCGTCTTTTGCTTTAGAAATCTTTACTTGCCCTTTTCTGAGCTGTGTGTGTGTCTGCCTGCATGACACACTGATGGAACATAGTGGCAGCTGCTGAAAGTGTTGCCATCTCGTCTCAATATATCACCTCTCCTTCCATTAGAGCACCATTTTTCTTATCACTTATAACAGTTCAAAAATCTGCAAACTCCAGACCAGTTGGGTAGCGTTGGGTTATGTTGAATGAAGGTCAACAGCTTGGTAGTGTTAGATGAAGGACTGGTATCCCCATACATGAAAGAAGATAGAGGCGCATGGTGGGGACATGACCTCACTCTGCTTCTGCCTCTCTCCAGATTGCCACAGGAGGTGACCAGTCCCATGGCCAGGGGCAACCTCCATTGAGATGAAGTCAGCAAAACGCTGACACCTTTGACTTCCCTCCCATCAGCCCAGTAGAGGGGACAGGATTCTTTATGGGATGCAGGGTAGAGCATTTTGGAACTGTAGGTGACTTACAGGCTGTTTTAGAGTGCAGAAGGAATGTGAGATAGGGAAGGAGGAGGATCAGTTTAGGGAGGAACAAGTGTGAGAAAACAGAAGGTAAAAGGGATAAAAGAGAACAGTTGTATACATATATTGCATATATACACACTTGTCTGGCCTTGCCCTGCATGTGGTCACTGCAGTGCATCCTTACTTTCTCCTTAAACTCCATTTCTGACAAATCTCCTTCATACATGTGGATGTGAGCACATCTAAGTGACAGCAGCTGGAGTAGCCCCCCAGGTCTGAGTGCCCACGTGCCTGTGGACCACTGCTGGAGCGTGTAAAGGTGCACATGTCAGCACTTGTCACTAGAAAGCATAAGGCTGGACCGGTCAAAGGGAGGGACCAGAGAGTCTAACAGTTGGCTACTGTAAGGGCCAGGAGATCCAAGACAATGACAAAGGTGATGGTAGATTCTGGAGATCACCTGAGAGGCTGGTTTGTGTGTGTGCACATGCCAGCAGCACCCATGTGTTTGGATCCAGGGGTGTGCAACAACCCCTTACAGGTAGGGGCTGTGCAAAGGCTGAGCACCATTGTGACTCTTCCTTTGAACATCCATGTGAAGGGAGCAGAGCTGAGCTGATGCTGAGAGATCTCAAATCTCTGCACATGCTGTCTAAACCAGAGGAAGACTTTGATACAGACTGTCAAACCTCAAATAAATCCTGCCTCAGCTCACCTGGAAAAACATAGCTCTGCAGTGTAAAGCTGTAATCCCTGTTGAAACCTCTTGCAAGGGAGAAAAAAGGGAAGAAGTCATAACATAAGTCAGCCTGCTATTGCTCAGTGTTTCATATTGTCTTTCTTTGTAGAAAAAAAAGCGTTTGCAATCAATAGCTTTGAATTCTATTTCTGCCTTTAAGTCCCTTTACGTGACAAATAATAAAGATCACATTTTTGGATACAGACCATGAGAAAAAGTCATTAATAGTCTGTAACGCTCAATCTCTGTGCCCTTGGATTACAATTTGAGTACAGTATGCCTGGGTGCTGGGCATACTAACTCATGTGTAATCAGCTGTTTCACATGCACAGCAGAACAGGGAGGTATTTCCCCTCAAGGGAGTTGAAAGAAAATAGACATCATGTGGTAGTCTTGGAGATTTGTCATGCAAAAAAGGCCACCAGAGTTTGCAACTTCGATAAAGAGAGGAGAGAATAAAACGAAATGCATATAAAATAATCCCTGTGTAGCAAAGGGTATGTTAGAAACTGTTGGGATAGACACCAGTAAGAAGTCCTCCTACATAGAAGAAGTGAGGAGGAGGGGGACTGGGATATCCCCAGCTTCCAAGAAGAAGGATGAGGTGGTTTTAGCAGAGTAGTGCTATAGCAAAAGCAAAAACTTTATCTATTTTTACTCAGGTTCTGCCAGATTACAGGACAAGGAAGGAGCTCAGGGTGCTGCAGCTTCATTTTGGGTAGCTCCTGGTCCTGGGCACACTTTGGGGATGGCAAGTGTTCCCAGCGCTGCCTCCTGCCTACCTAAGCTGCAGCTGCAGCCAGCACCTCCATCATCTGTCTCTCTGCCATCAGCTGTGCCCTTGGTCCCTGCTAGCTCTACTTTCATTCCCTGTCTGACCTTGTCATCTCTTTCTCCCCTCTACCTGCACTACTGTGGCAATACACTGAGGTATAGCAGAGCAGTTTGGCTGGAAACCGGTGTCTCCCCAAGCAAATATCTTTCCCTGTGTCCCTTTGTGCATTAATGCACGAAGTAAAATGTAACATCAGAAACAGCAGCTTTGCTTATATACCCTTTCCCTCTTTCTCCCCTCTTCTTTCTTTCCCCTATACCCTTCATATTTTACGGCACTTGAACAGTGTCCATAGCCTCAGCACGGCTACAAATTAGCATAGCTCTGACAAAGCCAGCAGACAGGGCTGAATTGCAAAGTGAAAAAGGAAGCATCTTTTTTTTTTTTAAGTAGGAGACAGTCTTCATACAGCATGGTGAAAAAATAGAGTAGATTAATGAGAAGGACAAGGAAATGGTAGCAGGAGTGCACTTCATAAACCTACCATTCTTCCTCAGCTTTATGCATTTCTGCAGTATTTACTAGAATAATAGAAAGGAGCAGGTGCAGGCAAAGGAACAGATAAATTGAAACCCACTGGTAATATCTGTATTCAGGACAGGTCTGAAATATCCCCAGATGCTGTCCCATGAGATATTAAATGGCATTGTTATTACATTAACCTATGGTTAGCTACTGCCGTGTCTCAAGAGCACTGCATTGTCTTGAACAACTGCTTTGCACGAGGCTTTCAGCAATGGTGGGGATCTGAACAACTTCAGACAGATCTATATGACTGGATATAGATCAACCTGTGCTCGTTCTGGCCATATTCAGTGTTGTTTGGGCAGAACAACAGCAAGTCCAGGGCTGTGTATCCTCATTAGGATGACATTATAGCAGAGGGAATAAGAACTGAACAGCGTAAGTCCAGGAATATCTGACTACGTGTATGCAGCCGTGTGCCTAAACATTTTATAAATAGATCTTGGCAGAAATGAACTTCCAGACCCCTTTGTGAGGGCATCTGTGTATATATATGTGAGTATATATATCTCGGGGGATGTGTATGTGTATGCATAGATATAAGTTCAAAATATATGTGTGTATATATAGACACACGTATGAAATATGTAAAAAAACCCTCATAAATTCAAACGTTAAAAAAATTCTAGTCCAGGGCAGCCCTTCTAAAGATTGAGGATTTTTTGGTTGTTTTTTTCTTAAGAAAAAGGAACCCATGAGTAAAATGTCCCTTTCACACCTCAGACCACTGTAGAAATGTTATTTTGCAAATGTTTTAGATACTGGTTTAGATTTAGAGTGATGATCACAGCTCACCCTTTTTCTCCTCCCTTGTGTCCTAAGCACAAACATTTTAGCTGATGCAGGGACTAGCAATATCTTGGCTCCCTGTCCAAATCTGAACATCAACTCCAGCCTGGACTTGACAAACTGCTAGACCTGGTCCTTGCACTGGTTAATGCAAGAAGTTCCCAGATGATCATATCAAGTTCCATTTTCAAACAGCCTAATGACACTTAAAAGTCTAAGTTAGGTCTACTTTTAAGTCATCACAGAGACTCCGACACTGTGTTCTTTTGAACATTACCTTCAGTCTGCTTTGTGTCACTGCCTCCTTTCTGGCAAACGATGAAAAAATGTTTGTTTTTCACAGGAGACATTGTGAGGACTGAAGATCATCTGAGATGAGCTACATCCTACGTAGACAGGGACTGCTCACGATCTCCATTGACCTGAATGGAAAAAGAGTCCTGGACTGGGAAAGGAGGATGTTCAAAAACAAGGTTTGGTTTGCTGTCAAGGACCAGGAGTGGGAGACAAACATATTACCACTCCACATTGTAATGGTAGTGGAAGAAGCTATGCTTACTGAGACAGAAGGTGCAGAGGATGCAGGGGAGACAAGAGCCCTGGGAAGTTTCTCCCTCTGTCCTGCCCAGCCCCAAAGCCTTGGAGAGGAAGGCAGCTGCAGCTGAAGGAAGCAGGCGGAAACCCAGGATGTGTCCTTGGCTGCCTTAGCTATAAAGTCTGTTGTCATCAATCAAAAACAGGACGTAGCATTCAAAGAACTCTCCTTTGGGAGTCTTGAAATAAATCAAAATGGCTTTACATAGCCAAGGTTGCTGCAAGCTTACGTATGCTTGAAGCATCTCTTTTTTTAAATCAAAAGAGCTGTGTCTTCTTTTCTTTTTATTTCTTTTTCTCCTGACATGCAGCCCTCATCTTCTCTGACTTTCCTTTCTTCTTCACATCCTTCTTTTCTTTTTTCTTTCCCCTGGCTCCCCTCCAAATGTAAAAAGTCAAGAGGACGGCAACATCAAGCGCTGGTTTGGCTCTTTGTGAGGATGCTGCCTTTTGTCACGGCTCACTTGGCTGTTGCTAGCCAGTAGATGGAGCACATCCACTGTTTTAAGTACCGGTGGGCTTCATAAATTTCTTTCCCCTCTTCTCTTCCTCCTATAAAACATCTATCATTTCCTCTGCAGTGACTCAGTATCTGCAAGGTAGTACAACACTATACAAAAAAGCCAGTCTTGGCTGGACCTCAGCATAGGCCATCGAGACCACGCCAAATCATGTGGGGCCAAACATCCACTCGTCTAGATGGGAAATAAAAATCTTTTAACAGTTTCCAGCTCTGGATGCTGCTTTTTTTCTATTTTTCTCAACTAAGAAAACATCCACTTCACAAGTGAGTGCCAGCCTGGGGTCCTCCCCCCCATCTTTCCCATGTTCCAGTGCCAGAGCTGCAGCTTTGTCATGGTTTTGCACCGCAACACCATGCAGCAGCTATCAAAGGGCCCCGGCACTACTGAAATAGCATCAGAAGACTTGGGTTCCCCCATAAGAACAGAGGACCTCCTTTTCACACCAACATCAAGTATATGAAACTCTTAGATGTCTGTCATTTCTGTCTGACATTTCACTTTTTATCTCCAGTGTGTTTTACCTGAGTCTGGGGAATAAAACTTGACAACAAGCAGAGACTAGCTTTTAGGTAAACAAACCTGAAAGTTATGTGTGCCTGAAATCTTGTGCATTTTTTTTGCAACTAGGTCATCCTCCAGATGGGTTGTGGAGTGTCCTTCTCTGGGGACATTCAAACCCCACCTGGATGAGTTCCTGTGTGACCTACTCTAGGTGGTCCTGCTCTGGCAGGGGGGTTGGACTAGATGATCTTTCAAGATGATCCTTCCAACCCTTAAGATTCTGTGATGCTGTGATCCCCTCTAATGGTAATTATTACAAACCTTGCCTTGTTCACATGCTTGGATCATCTTTTCTACAACATCACTCCTGTCAGTCCACAAGTAATGTCACCACTGCGGGCTTTCACAGCTCCCTGCTAGGCCTGCGCCCTCTCTTGCTCCATATAACCTACTGTGACGTGGTTCTTAGAGAAAGCAAACCCAGCCTTTTCCCACAGCCCAGCTGCAGAGGTTCACATTTGGGAGGATCTCAGCCAGCCCTCATGACATCACCAGTGGCTTCTCAAAGCAGCATCTCCTCACCAGCAATATTCCACCTACACCAACTCATGAGATTCACCTCGATAAATGGTGGGCTTTAAAGCAGATGTTAATCTTGCATATCCAAAGCTGTTATATTTTTAGTGGGCTGATGAGTGTTGAGAAGGTGACCTTTCCAATCTGGCAGACTTAGCAACTCCAGCATATCCTCCCTCATGTGCAAACATCCAGTGATGGTTCAGAAGGGGAGTGAGGAAAGCGTAAAGTAGGATGAGGAGCCCTGGGATGAACTTGCTCAGCTGGGCTAAACCTGCCAGTTCCCACTGTTCAGTGGAGACCGGCAGATTTACACAAGATACAATCTGCCCGGTTGGTCTGCTTTGAACAGACTGATTTTGTCAGTGCCTGTCTCTGTGTAAGACGCATCTTTCCATCTTGGCAGGAGAGCCATCGGCAATTCCCTCGGGACCCATGGCTGGCAGGAGCAGCACAGTGCCCAGTGAGGGTGAAGATGGCTTCACAGCCCAGCCTTCTGCCATGGCTGGGCTGCAGCTGCGGCACATCCTCTCCTCTCGAGACTTTGTTGTTAGCCAGCAGCTTCCATTTGAGGTAAAGCTGCAAGAGGCCTCCCTTCAGCAGTCGTACAACAGCGGCGTAGATATGGGAACAATTTTTCTCTTGGATACACCAGCAAACTCCAAGAGGGTTTTTCCTGAAAACATTGTTCCTAACCCTCCTCTCCAGGATCTCCTTGAGGTTCCTTGCTTCCACAGTCACTGTGAAAGGAGGTGGATGCTTCATCCTGTATCTTACACTGCCCATGACTGCCCTACCAGTGCTGGCTATGGGCTGGGACATTGAGGTATTGCTGCTTCTGAGGCCAAAGCTATAGAGCAAAAAGGGTATCTGAAGACAGATAAAGCATTGCTGCCAGTGACGTGCTGCTCTGCCAACACCTCTCTGCACGGTCCTCTCACCTCCAGCAGTGCCGGAGCAGGAGCAGTGAGACGAGACCCTGGGAGCACCCTGCAAGCAGGCAGGGGCATTGCTGCCCTCTCATCACCTGGCAGGGCTGTCAGAGGGAAGGGGAGCTCAGCAATCTTTTCACTCATGGGACCATTCGTTTGTCCCTGCATTGTGTCACAGCAGCAGCAGTGGAGAAGAATAACAGGCACGCCTGAAAGTAATGTGTTATGACCACCGGTCATTGCTGTGTGTATTTTCCAGGGTTGGTTTTATTCCCTGCTGGAGTCCTTCAAATTAAAAGTGGACTAGTTATTTACATTTGAAAATTGGATGATATGCTGGACTGGTATTTCTCTATTGACTCTGTGCTGCTAATACATTTAGAAATTGCCTGCCTGCTGCAGATAGGCACTGCCTGCTTGGAAACATTTGGATTCCCTCTATCAGCGTCGCAGAGGGAGACATAGAAAATAGGAAAGGACATTTGATTGTTTGCACTTACCTTCATCCAGCAGTAATAGAAAAGCATTCGTGTTTGATACATCCACCTGCCGTGCACCAACAGCCTCAGCTCTGCCTTCCTGAAGAAGGTGAAATCTGGCTGACATTTCTGCCCATTCCTTTTTTGAACTGCAGAGGCTGTAATCAGTTCATCCAACTCCATGTATGTCCACAGGAGTCACTTGCTGGGAAACCCAGGTAGTGCAAGCACTGCACCAGGGCCTGTGGGACCTTGTGCTGCACTCCACTGGCAGATGGGTCAAGGGGCTTGGGTTTCACGTCCAAGCTGTGTTAGCTCTTTGCCAGCACTGTCCACTGGAGCACACTGCCAAGTCACATCGTGTGAAGTTTATGGGGTGGAAAACAGAACAAGAGCTACTTTCCTATTGAATTGACAGCAATAGGTGTTGGGGAGAGAATGGCTGAGAGCTGGCAGGGCTTGGCAGGGAAATTTCTCTTTTCCAAGTACAGTGTGTGCCAGTGAAAGGTGTGTGGGGACAGGAGGAGGTGGGCAGGCAGGAGGCAGAGTCTCTAGCACCTTTATGAAGACGAAAAAGAGGAAAGGGGCTGCTGACAAAACAGATGGAGAGGGAATAAGGCAACCAGAGAGAAAGATAAAAGCTTTGTGAGAAAGTCACGTAGTCAGAAGGAGCGTGACAGAAATTGTGGCAATCAACAGTGACTGAAGGTGCTGGGCTGTAGCTAAAACAATGTCTGCAGCAGAAAACTTTCTGCACCTGTGTGAGCCACCACTTGAGGCAAAAGTGTGAGACCATGTGGTTCTTAGTGTCATGCTTGCCTCTATGCAAGGTTAAAATCAAGCAAAGCTTTCATTTTTCCTTCCTGCCCCATTCTGGTTTTGCTACTTCACAGATAACGAGGCTTGTTGCTGCTATGACCAGGACAGCTGAGGAGGTCTTCACGCCTCCAGGTGCTTGGTCTTTCCCTCTGCTCCTACCTCCTTGGAAGAAACCTCCCTGTGGTCCTCCTGGTCCTCAGGTCCTCCACGACCTTCTACCATGGCTGTGGCAGCTTGGTTCTGGCTCTACCCTTGCGCCATAGACACTGCGGGCAGCTGCCAGTTCCAGAAGCCATCACTCCTCCAGCAGCAGACCTGCTGTGTATGCACCCCAGGAGAGGATGAGGAGGCTGCTGCCCTGTGGTGCTGGCAGACAGGAATGGAGTGATGGAGTGGGGGAAATGCCCTGGAAATCCCAGGAGAAGGTGGGCTGGGGGCTGAATAAGAAGCAGCCCCTCAGGCAGGTGAGACTGGGCGGGGACAGGGTTAATGAGGAATTGTTTGCAAATGTTAGACAAAGCACTTGGGATAGCTCTTGATTCTGAACTGTTAAATAAGGAATAGAAACACTTTGGAAATCTGAATGTCTCAGGATTTTTGTACAGCTGACTAATATTTGGGACACAGAGTTACTTGTTACTTGCTTGTTGAAGAAATAAAAGGCTTTTCTAATGCTCTTCTCTCCACTGTGATGTGTGTTCCAGCAATCCAGCCTGGCAGCAGGAGCACTAAGCCTCGCTTTCAGAGGACATTCCCATTACAAGCCAGCGTGAAAGTACTGTGGACAGCAAGGTGTTTGAGGTCATCCACCCCACTGCCTGATTCCTCGCCATGCCAATATGTAACAAAAAGCCTCCCAAGCAACCCAAAATGAGGACTTCCCAGCTGGTATCACCTCTGCCACTCTTCGTGAGAGGCACTCTCCTCCCCAGGCAGCATGAGCCCATGTGTGGGTAGTGAAGGTGCCCCAAGCACCCAGTCCCATTATCACCCCTGGGCATCTCCTCTGGGCAGCCAACCGCAAATGGCTGTGTGCTCAGCACAGGCTGCAAAGCTGCCCAAGGGCTCCTGTCAAACACTGGCACGTCATGAAAACCCTCACAGAAAATCAGAAGCAGTTTGCAAATAATTTTCTAACTCAGACAGGAGACTGCAGCCATTATAAATAATCACTGGTTTGGCTGCGTCCTTTAGAGCTGGGAGGCCATGGGTTAATAAAACATTGATTAGCTATATATATTTCTATATAACCCCTGCTGCTTCCACACACATATGTGCCACCAACCGCTTTGCAGACTGCAGTGCAATCACCAAAGAGTGGTAAAGGCATTGGGCTGGCTGCAAAGGAGAAAGATTTGTTGTTTGCTTAGCTATGACTGAAGAGAATATTCCCAATGTGCAGGTAGGTTTGGTTCTTGTGTATGGCTGTATTTAGTGTGATCAGATGTGGATTCACACACTAGACCAGTATGGCATAGTAACTACACATCATATTAAGTATTTCCTGAGGGAGAAGGAGCAGACATGTTTTACAGCTATTTTCTTAGCTCCTGCAGTTTTAGGGCTTTTTCTTTCTTTCTTTCTTTCTTTCTTTTCTTTCTTTCTTTCTTTCTTTCTTTCTTTCTTTCTTTCTTTCTTTCTTTCTTTCTTTCTTTCCCTCTTTCTTTCTTTCTTTCTTTCCCTCTTTCTTTCCCTCTTTCTTTTTTTCTTTCTTTCTTTCCCTCTTTCTTTTTTTCCTTCTTTCTTTCTTTCTTTCTTTCTTTCTTTCTCTATTTTTCTTCCTTCCTTCCTTCCTTCCTTCCTTCCTTCCTTCCTTCCTTCCTTCCTTCCTCAGGAGAAATTTCAATCATCAAGTGGTTTGCTCCTTGCACTGTTTTCTGCCTTTATCTGAGTGCAGTGTACAACCTGGGGTTTTGTAGCTTGTAAGAACAACTGAAGTGAAACCCATGACTCTGACAAGCACTTAAAATTTGAATGCTGGTTTATGCTTACAGAAACGATGCATACCAAAGCTTAGCAGAAGGCCGTGGAGTTCAGGGAAGGATGGGGAAATTGCCCGTTAACGGATGACTGCCTTGGAGAACATCAGTCCGCTGGTGCTCCTGCCTCAGCCAGGAAAGACCCACATGAGCCTTTCATAAATTAAACTATTTCTGCCTTAAGAAATAAGAAGCCACTGCTGCAAGTTCACTGCTGAATAAGGTGCCTGGCCACCAAATTATCTTCTGAAGCACCTGCACGACGTGTAAATCAAACCACCCCATCTGACGAGCTGCCCTCTTGCTGTTTTGCTATCCCTCTGTGCATCCTCCTCTCCCCCTACCTGTGCCTGCCACTGGTGAGATGAATGGATTTGAATTCCACCCTGCAAAGGCCTGGCCTGGCTGGAGGTCAGTCCCCCATCTGTCTCCAGAGAGGCTCCAAGTCTCATCCCCCAAGAAGCAGCCCCAACCTTGCTGTGCCATCTCCCTGCAAGGCAGCTGATTACCTGGAAGCACCTTTGTGGGGCTATCCAAAGTTGAGTGTGTGCTAGCACATGTACACACCAGGCGTCCTCTGGCACCCATTTGCACACAAAATATTCCCCCCGTTTTCTGTTTCCTACATTTGTATTCACACTACGTGGGAGGAGTAATGCTGCAGTAAGCAAACATCCTGGAGCTGAGGGAAAAACCCAGCCTGGGGGAAATGTGAGGTGGTTTTGCATTGAAGCTACTGGCTCTCATGTGCTTCTGTACCCTTTCCTCAAACACGTCGTGAGGTCTGGTAACTGCATCAATATTGCTGATAGCATCGTGCACGTGTTCATCTTAAGTAGGTTATCCTTCATGCTGTGCAGCTTCAGTCCTGCTTCCTGCAATTTATCAAGGGGGAAGGATATTTTGGGAAGGATCCCGTGTCTCTTCTCCATGTCACAGGATAATGTACTGCACATAATGAATCCCACCCGCAGGATTTCTCAATTTCTTGTGTGGTAAAAATGCAGAAAAGCACACCACACAACTCTCTGTCTTTCAGGATCTTAGGGCTTTTTAAGTGACTGTCTAGTTTATGGCATCCAGCACTTCCCTAAGTGTTTGTTACACCCAGATGGTCCATTACAGTGCTGAGCAGAGCCACGTTGAATCATAAATGGGAGCTGCAGAATATCAGGACAGACATACAGACACTGCTTCTCTGCACTCTATTTGAGACTGTGGCTGTCTGTGTGCTCTGGTGCCCTTTGCTCTGCTACCTGGTAGAGGCACAGCTTTCTCACAGCAGCACTTTGTGCACACACTACAAATTTGATGAAGCTGAGCTGTCTCAGTGTCACATGCTTGTTCTGTCAGTGCCAAGAAAGCCAGGGAGAGTGATCAGGGATGTGGTGTGTGATGCTGGCTCTGTTGCCAGCTCAGGACCACCGTTCTTACAGCTCCAGGGAGAAGTGAAGGGGGTAATGGGGGAAGGGAAGGAAAAGGAGAAAGGAGTAAAACCAGAAGCCTTAACTTGAATAGCCTTCTTTATGTAAGTGAGACTGTTAGATGGCCAGACTTAGGAAATGACAAATTTCGGTAACAAGTTAGGTTAAAACTCCTTCCCCAGAAAGAAGGACCAAAGCTTCTTAATGCCAGAGGCCTCACACTTAACGAAGACTATAGTTCCCACCGTCATTCTCTGTACAGTCCTACACAGACTACCCTTTAAAGTGTTACAGGAGAGAGCAGGAGAGCCCAGGGCAGGTACAAAGCCTTGTCTCCAGGATACATTACCAGGCTCAGTGAAAGAAGCAAGGGGCCTTTCACTGAGCCTCCACTAGCCTGCAGGGCCTTTTGGGATGACTCACTTACATGCTGTTCTTTTTTTAAAATAACTCGAAGCAGTGCAAAAGAGGTGAGGAAAAAGACTCTGGCTCTTGAACAACCCTGACCCGACAGGAGAGGGCTTGTCTGGTATACAGGCTCCTGAGGGGTAAAGCACAATTGTGGCCCTTGCTGTGTGAGTGGCATCTGCAGCCAGGTCACAGTCGTAACTCCCTGGGCAGAAAAAAAGCTGTAGGAAAGTGAAAGAAGGGCAAGATCCCAACCAGCAATACTATCATCACTCATTTGCGGCCAGCAAGCAGTAGGGCAATGAATGTCTTTGTTAATGCAAACCCTGCCTCAACAGCCAAACTAATGCTCTTTTGCTTCCGTGGGATGCTGGCAGCCCGTGCCACACTCAGCTTGTTTTGCGGCCACTGAGTGCTTTGTGGCTGAAGGCAAAAGAAAAAAGGTCAAATAATTTATATAAATCAGATGGAAGTCAGGAAAGTGATCCTGCGGATGCAAGGCAAGGATCAAAGTGCTGGGATCATGCACAGAGGCAAGCAGGAGAAAAACTATGTGCAGTGGAGCTGAGCAAAAGTCTCCAGACCCATGCAAATGGAAATCTTCCGCTGGGGTTGGGGAAACGAGTGGGAAGGCCACTCGTGCACTACAGCAACAGTCTGAAAAACAGTAATACCATGTAGTGCACACCACAATGAAACAGTTGCCTTAGCAATAACTGATGTGAGTTACTTCATGGCCATGATCTTGTACAAAAGAAAAAATGCCCTTTTAGGGGAGGCAAAATCAAAGCTGCCTCTCACAGCCCACTGATAAAGGGATTTCCTCCTAAACTAAGGAATCATCACTATTGCATTTTCATAGGTAATTACTCACCACAGTTAATTTTATGCCATATTCAAAGTGAAATGGAAATATCCTATTTTACCCTTTCCCTCTTAGTCTGCCTTGATATTATTACCGTTTGCAGCTCTGGTGCCCATAGCAACAGTTGCTGCCGTCCGGCTCTGAGACAGTGAGACAGCCAGTGCTGCTAATGCCTGACATTTAGCCAGCTTGGGCTTCTCACTGCAGGCTTTGCCTGCTGGGGGATCACAGCCTCCCTGGCTTCCTCAGTGCTGAGGGGTAGATATAAGCGAGCAGCAAAAAAGGAGTGCATTTAGTGCCCAGTTTCCTAAGTAACATGCTTGAAGTTTGTTTGCTAGATCCACAGTAAGTCACATAAGTATTGGAGGTCTTATTCTGTGAGGTGCAGATATCCATAAGCACACTGGATAATGACTTTGAGTGTTTATCTGTCGTGGTTTGGCCCAGCTAGCACAGTAGCACCACAACAGTCTCTTGCTCAGTGCCCCCATTCACCCCCACCCACGTTAGGATGGCAGAGGCCCCAGCAAAATGGGAGCAAAAAGATAAGCAAGGTTGTTGTGGATTGAGACAAGGGCAGGGAGGGCTCGCTGCCAATTACAGTTCTGGGCAAAACAGACGCCAGTACTCGACTTAGAGAGGAAAGTAGGAAAGTTTATTCTACAAGAAACAGAACAGAATAAAAGCAAAAAGGGAGTAGGATGATGAGAAAATTACAACCAGCACTTTAAGATCTCCCTCCCCCATCCCTCCTTTCTTCCCGGGCCCAGCTCACTGCTCCAGATGTCTCTACCTCCTCCCCCCTCAATGGCTCAGGGGGGCAGGGAGTGGGGAATGTGGTCAGTCTCTCACGGATGGGCTCTGCCGCTTCTGTCTTCTCAGATGAGGACGACTCCTGGCATTCTTCCCCTGCTCCAACATGGGGTTCCTCCCCCAGGACACAGTCCTTAACGAACTTCTCTGGTGTGGGTTGTTCCCAGCAGCTGCAGCTTCTGGCAATACAGGGTTCCTCACACGGGACACAGTCCTTGGTGAATATCTCTGGCGTGGATTCTTTGCCACAGTTGCAGTTTCTGCAGTTACAGGGTCCCTCTCTCAGGACAAGGCCTCTTCTGGGCATAAGTTTAATGAGCTGCTTTGTCGTGGGTTCCTCCCCACAGTTACAGCTGTGGATATCGGGTCCCTTCCTCCGGACACAGCCTCTTCCAGACATAGTTTTAAAGAAGAAAATCACTGCCCCCAGCTTGGGGTCTGCAGTGAAGTGATTGGGTCCCCCCCATGGGACACGGCCTCCTCCGGCCATAGTCACTGTCCCTGGCTCAGGGCCTTTAATGAAGTGAATCGCTGCCCCTGGTCTGGGGTCAGCTTTAGCAAAATGAGTCTCTGCCCCTGATACGGGCTCATTATCAAAATGAGTCTCCACCGCTGATGCAGGGTCTTTAAAGAAATGAAAATAAATCTCAGCTTCACCAGTTCTCTCCACAGAATGCAGGGGAGTCTCTGCTCCAGCACACCTCCTCCTCTCTTTCATCACTGACTTTGGAGTCCGCATGGTTGTTTCTCTCACTGTTCCTACTCCTTGCACCACCACTGGCCAGAAGAAGAAGAAGAAGGGGCAGAAGAAGGAAGAAGATGGAGGAAGAAACCTCCTCTTTCAGCTTCTTCTTAAAAAGTGATCGTGGAGGCATCTAATTGGCTCAGCCCCAGAAGTGGGTCTGGCTCAGAGCTGGGGAGAGTTGCAACTTCTTACAGGAGCCATCTTTACAGCCCCTTCCCCCTTACCAGAAAAGTCTGTCATGTCAAACCATGACATTATCTCTTTAAAAGTGTATTAAAAAATAGCCCACTTTAGTGAATTGCCTTCATAGGATATAAGCCCAGATGTCTGCAGAACCCTTTGAAAGCAGAGTCCCTTGGACTGCCTTTGGCAGTCACAGACCATGGAGGTCTTGGTAGACATATGGACTAACCTCCATCCTCACCACAAATTCCAGCAGTAAGCAAGGTGGCAAACTCTGTTCTTAAAAAACCCACACAATTCCTTCAAAACAAGGCAAAAAACTCCTCGCCTAAACAAACAAGATAACTAGTATGCCTACAGGGATTTTAATCCTCTTCTGCATCAGTGCTTTAAAAGAAGGGAATCTCTCATTCATGAAAGGGAAAACTTTGATTCCCTTAGGGCTGGAGACATTTAGAATACGAAAAGTCAGAAACTCCAGTTTGAGATGCTAAGGAACAAAGAAGAACATACATGGGACTCCAGACTTAAATGACATGTCCACAGGTACATTCCTAAGCATAAAGAGAACAAGCAGAGAGATCAATAGGAATGGAAGTGAGGGGCTGTGGGGTGAGAGCCTGCTCTGTAAGTAAAGATATGCATTAGAAATGGCACAAAGGAAGATGTTAATGAAGCACGAAAAAATGAGGCTCAGTAGGGAAATTAGTGGAAGGGGAAAAAACTCGGAGCACATTGAAGGAAAGACAACAGTATTAAGTACATGCCTTGTGCTGGCAGGGAGCACTCCGCAGACAGGGTTTGCGGCCAGTGGTTTTTCTGTGAAAGACCTCAGCACAAGGGAAAGAGAGGTAGTGAAGCTGTGGTGTGTGCAGCTCCACCCTGCTGGCTGCATGACGGGGTACTCAGGCTGGCTTCAGGAACAGGTGATTTTGGCAGCAGCCTATGCAGGGGCAGATTGGGAATGGACCATCCCTGCTGGTGGACACTATGAGGAATGAGGCCAGGACATCAAGATATTTTCATAGACTCATAAGATAGTTTCATTTGGAAAAGACCTTTAAAATCATCAAGTCCAACCACTAATCTCACACTGCCCAAGCCCACCACTAAACCATATCCCTCAGCACCTCATCTAGACATCTTTTAAGTATCTCCAGTTCTGGTGATTCCACCACCTCCCTGGGCAGCCTGTTCCAGTGCTTAATAGCCCTCTCAGTGAAACATTTCTTCTTAATGTCCAGCCTAAACCTCCCCTGGAACAACTTGATGTCACTTCCTCTTGTCCTATGGCTTCTTACACAGGAGAAGAGACCAATCCCCACTTTGCCACAACCTCCTTTCAGGTCAAATCTCCTCTTCTCCAGGCTAAATAATCCCAGCTCCCTCAACTGCTCCTCATTAGACTTGTGCTCAAGACCCTTCACCAGCTTCGTTTTCTATCTCTGGACACACTCCAGGACACACTCCAGCACCTCAAAGTCGTTCCTGTAGTAAGGGGCCCAGAACTCAACATAGTATTCAAGGTGTGGCCTCAGCAGCACCAAGTACAGGGGGACAGTCACTTCCTTGTTCCTGCTGGCCACACTATTTCTGATACAGGCCAGATGTCATTGGCCTTCTTGGCCACCTGGTCACACCGCTAGTTCATATTCAGCCTGCTGTCGACCAACACACCTAGGTCCTTTTCTGCAGGACAGCTTTCCAGCCACTCTGCCCCAAGCCTGTAGCATTGCCTGGGGTTGTTGTGGCTCAAATGCAGGACCTGCTCCTTGGCCTTGTTGAACATCATACAATTGGCCTCAGTCCATTGTTCCAACCTGTCCAGATCCCTCTGAAGAGCCTTCCTGTCCTCAAGCAGGTCTATGCACCTGACCAGCTTGATGTCATCTGTGAATTTACTGAGTGCACTCGATCCGCCCATCCAGATCATTGATAAACACTGAGCCCTGGGGAACAACACTGGTGATGGACCACCAAGTGGATTTTAAACTGGACTTTTTGCTGAGAGAGGAAGACCATCCTAAGTATTAACGAACTTTTAAGAAATCTTTACATCCTGAAAAAGGGGAGGATAGAGACTCCTACGTACAACTGATAAAAGTATGCAGATGTTAACAGTATTGGGACTTTGCAGTAAGAAAACTCTTGGGCTTGATGTGGGTACCTGCCATTTTAAGACTTAAAGATGCAACTAGTCTTTTCCCTTCATGCATTGTTTTGTCTTAAAAATTTCTTTACCGCAGAAGACAAAGTCAGCAATAACAGGTAGAATAAAATACAAGTCATTGAAAAGCTTAGCAGCATCTGTCTGCCCGCAAGATCTTGCTGAAGGAAAGCTTTGAGCTTGCCAATGAGATTAAAATGAAGAAGGAGGGGGAAAAAAAAGATGAAAGAAGCTAAGTTATAGGCTTGAAGTCTTTATTACTTTCTGCCAAGGCTGGAAGACCATGCCAGCTCTGCCAGGTGTTTTGGAGGAACAACAAAAATGGGTGTGCTTTTTTTGGAGAGAACATGCTTAAGGCCACTTTCCTTAGGAATCAAAATTCCTGAAGAAACTTCAAAAACTGCTGAATAAAATACTGCTCTGGTGCTGCAATGCATGGGCTGTTACAATTTAAAACAAAGATGAATTCATGCAGGTTGTCAGGCTTTATATATTTTGACACAACTGATTCCAGTTCTTTTTTTTTAACTGAATGGTTAACAAGCTGAGCACAGCACAGGGCTTCTGTGTGCACGTGTGTGGACATGCATGAATGTGCATGCAAGCATTCACACATGATGGGAAGACCAGGGTGTTTAATGCCTGTGTGTGTGTGTGTGTATATGCATATTTGTGTGTGGTTGGTAGGAAAAAAAACCACAGTAGTCTCAGGTCTTATCAACTGCAGCTGGTTGCAGCCTTTATCTAAACACTTGCCGTGGGATGCAGTGGGGAATTATACTGGCATCTGCCATTAATCTTCTGTGCAAAAGAAGTATCTCCTCCATCAGTGTTGGAATAAAACCATTTGTCTGGTGAATGAGGCACAACTAAAAATTAGCCTGCCGCAGAAGTACAAATCTTCTCATGATGGTATTTTTTAATTATCTACTATCCCTGCCATAGATCATCAAACAGGGCATCTCAAAGTAGTGCAAACTTAACAGGAAGGTATTTTAGATATTGAGCAGTTTTAATCTTATTTTGGGACATACTATGTGTTCTGAGGTTGCTCTGACCTCCTGGTATGTCATTAGACTGCCAGTGTATAAATACACACCTGTGCAAACCTTCCTGCGTACTCAGCACTTGACTTCTGTTCCCATAAAATGCTTTGGGGATTCATCTGTGCCTCTCTTGTACCCCTCATGACCAGATAAGGCCTGGTCTGTTATGGTCCTTAGCCTTGCACAGAGCTTTTGCCACTGCTGCACTCTCCAGCTGTATCACACTGCCTCACAGCTCAACTGCTCATCAGTTTGTTATCTGCTTCACAGCCTGAAGAGCAAGAGCTTTAGTCTTGCTGAGGTGAGCACCACATTGGAGGAAAGCAAGAAGCACAGTTCTTCCTTGCATGAAACAAAGGCCCTGCTAACTTAGCAGCATGGGCCTGCTGCTTCGTGCATTTGCAAGGAGGAATAAAACATGTCTATGCAGGGGGGTTGATACTGCAGTCCCTAGATTCACAGATCCATAGAAATGTTTGGTTGGAAAAGACCTTTAAGATTGTTGAGTCTAACCACTAGCCTAACACAGCCAAGCCCACCACTAAACCATGTCTCTCAACACATCTACACAACTTTCAAGTATCTTCATAGATGGTGACACCACTCCCTCCCTGAGCAGCCTGTGCCAGTGAAAAACGTCCTTCCTAATCTCCAGTCTAAACCTCCCTGCCATTACTTGAGCCCATTTCCTCTTGTCCTATCACTTGTTATGTGGGAGAAGAGACCAACCTCCACCTCACCACAGCCTCCTGTCAGGTAGTTGCAGAGCATGATCATGTCTCTGCTCAGCCTCCTCAGCCTGATTCATGCAAAGCTGGTACTTGTTTGTAATTGCAGGGCACCCCGACATAACAGTGACATTGTGTGTAAAGTCACAGTTTACTTCAAAGCTGCTACTGGGAAGGAACTGCAAGCAAGTACTACTGGCTGCACGCAGGAAGGCCTGGAAATGTGTACTCCGTGCTGCACGCTGCAGCACTGCCTCTGCTGAGCCAGGCCAAGTGGAGCTAGGGCTGCTCTGCAGCAAGCACAGCCGCTATGTGAGCTACATATAATTGCAGCTGCAGAGCATCTTGCATGTCACTGCTTTCCTTCTTTTTCTTTATGCGATCTAAAAAGATGGGAGGGTATGTGTGCATGTCTATATGTGATTGTTAGCTGCTTCCCTTCCCAATTTCTCCTGCCCTATCACTACAGCAGAGCAGGTGTTGCTGCCCACACAGTCACACAGGGCAGGCGGTGGGCATGCTGGGCTCTTAAATGGTGCTAAGTGAGCCCTGAGCTGGGTGGCACGTTCTGGGCTGAGAGGAAGCGAGCAGAGAGGGCTGTGTGGTAGATGATAATTAGCACATGCCACCATCAGTCATGAATGTCTGCCACTGTGACAGTCAGCATGAACCACTGCAGGAGACATGTGGCTCAAAGGGGAAATTTGAGGGAGCCTCCCATCCCCCCAGTACTGCTGATTTGGCTAGTAGGGACTCAGTTTTTCCATCCATCCATCTCTCCCTCTCTCTCAGGTAAAGACTGTGAAGTCTATGGGTAAATGGCAGCACGTTAAACCACAGAAGTCAATTAAAGAGAACTCTTCCTCTCTGCCCAGTGAGCAAAGTAAACACACTGAGCAGTTAATAGCCTTGTCCTTAAAATAAGGAGGATATTTACCCTCAACACACATAAGGAAAACATTTTTAAGAGCCAGACAGAAATATCAGATATTACTGATGGGATGTTAGGAGCTGTAAACAATGGGGCTGCAGGAGTGGGGAAATATGTGAAGCTGGCGTGTCAGCCTATTAGCACTGGTGCAAAGCTTTTGTGAGATGATGGGCAGCCTGTAACTCATTACCTGCATGACCAGGGTGGATTTGCCTGTCACAGCTCTGGCTTCGTGGAGTCGGGCTGGAGCATGTGTATGTGGTTTTTCCCTTCTCTGCCCCTTTCAGCACACTGAAGGGATGTGGCAGCATGCTACTGCTTCCCTGACCTGCTCACATGCCTTTTTGTGCCACTCCTGTTAATTCTGGTATTTAGTACTACCATTCACTAGCAGGTCACGAAATGTCTCCCAGCTTTGAGTTGAACCCACCTCTGACCCAGCTGAGACAATCTGGCACCTCTGTGATGACTATATAACAACTCAAATTTGTAGTGTGGAAGGAGAACAGGGCAAGATGGAGGCAACCATGCAGAACCCACAGTTAGCAAGGGAGGGAGGAGGAGCACCAGACTGGAGACCTCTCTGCAAGCCGTGGTGAGAACGCAGGCTGTACCCCTGCAACCTATGGAGAGCAATGGCAGGACTGAGAGCCACCAGCAGCTCGAGGACGATCGTGTGCCCAAGGGTGTGATTGTTGTGGATCCTGTGCCAGCGGGGGTGAGCATTGTGGATCTCATGCCAGAGGAGGCAAAGAAGAGCTGCAGTCCTTGGGATGAATGCACACTGGAGTGGCTAGTGCAGGGCTGGCTGGCTGGCCTGTGAAGGACCCTGTGAATGTCAATGAAGACTGATCTGCTCTGAGGCTCATTTCTGCAATGAGGCAGAAAGCATGGGGCTGGCAATTTCCAAAAAGTTTGGGGAGCAACTGGGGAGGCAGATGAGGCACCAAGACGTGTCCGTTTAACAAGGGGGCCAGGCGATGGGCAGCACGGGGTGCTGGGCATGCTCCTAAGGTGAGGGCTGTGGGAAGGGAGAGGCAGCGGGCAGCTCCAGAACCACTGTAGCAAATACAGCACTGCTTATAACATAACTGCGTGCTTTATTGATATACACAGTAAAGCAGTATATAATACAATAGTAAGGCATATATTTGGTGAAATTTGGTATGTTGTGAAAAAAAAATGCAGTAAAACAGAAGTTTATAAAAATAATTAGTAAATGTTACAGTGTTGGTGTTAAAACACAATATATTATGATACTCAAGTAATAAACCGGTACTGAGTAACAATGAAATAACATGCCATATGGTATTTAAGTGATTCAGCTACACTGATTATGTTTTACAGTTTAATACTTTTGTCATTATAAGGAACATGAAATAAATCCCAAATTATGCTTAAAAAAGCAGCGATAAAGCTTTCAACTTTTTAAATATTTTTCAGACAGACTCACTCCAAAACTAAGATCTAGAAAGTAATGCAAACAAAACAAAACCCTGATGAAAACAACCGTGCAATCCCTATTTCTTCCTTTTTTTTTTCTTCTGAAGAAAAGGTTTAATGGTATAAAGGGAGAAAAAAACAAAAAGAAACCCATCTTTCTCTCGGGTCTCAGTTTAAACCTTCTGATAAAAAAAAAAGACCGTGAGAAATACCAAGGGTTCCTGTTGTAATAAAGTGTTACAAAAGCTCTTTCTTAGGAAAGCGGAGGTTAGGGGGAATTGTACCTACTTTTGTAAATGATTTGTCATTGTCGGTATTATTTCAACGATGAGACCTGGTCACACGATGGACACGTGGTGGTGATGTAACATTATCTGTACGTAATTGTCAGGAACACCACAAAAACCAAAGTGAGGTAGAAATAGCATGACTAGCCATGTTCAATGTTAACTAGCATTCAAAATAAAATCTTTCCCAAGTTTAATTACACTTCATACAAGAAGAGGTAACAGATTTTTTCTTTTTTTTTTACTTTTGCAATATAAAGTCAGGTGGTGTGTTTCTACTTATTCTAAGGTAAAATTAAAAGCTGGTTAAGAAAATGAAGTGGCAAAGCTTTTGTTGACAGCACCTCATAGCCAAACCTCCCTCTCGTGAGCTGCAGCCATGATGGCTAATCTGGTTCGCTCTCAGTTCCTCTCTCCCTCATGTTACTCTTAACTGTGCGGGATTACTTGGGGAGAAGTGGGGAGGGAGAAAGGATCAGGGCCTTTGTTTTGGTGATAAATATCCCAGGGAGCAGTGTGGCTACCTTCACCTGATCACCGTACGTGCATGAGAACAGCAGTAACTCTTCCACAGCCTTTCCCAAAGGTCGCTCACAGCGTTGCAGCTCCTTGGGGCCGGCTGCCACAGCAGGCTAAGACATGGGTTGTTGGGGAAAGCTCTGGTGTCTTTTTCCAGAGCACCAAGGAGCTTCGTGCTCGTGAACAGCAGCAGGGGCTGGACAAGCGAAGATCCTCTGTGAGTAACCTACTTGTGCTTCAGGCCAGAAGCTGATCCCACAGCAGGTCAGGAGGGAAATTCTCCCTTTCTCCTCTGCAGCAAAGGTGAGGTGAGTTGTGGCTGCGGGTGGGGGAAAGCTGTACCCAGCTCCTGCTGAAGCACTGGCCCCTGGCCGTGGCCACCCAGGACGCTAAGGTCCAAAGGTTCAATCTGGTAAGGCAAATGCTACCTTCCTTTACTAACAGCATTCAGGAATTCAGTCAGCAGAGGAAATGCTGGCACATAGGACGGTCATTAAATTCTTCCCTTTCTTGTGAGGTTTTTCTTTTCTTTTCTTAATTAACTTTTTTGCAGGCTCTGTCATGCAATGTGCTCTTCCATTTAATTATTGCAAACTAGCTGCGTGATTCACGTTAACTCTTAATACTATTGGAAAGAAGTGACATAACTGCCTTTGTTGGAAGTTCAGATGTTGTCATTTTTTTTTCCCAGCCAGCCCTAGTCAGACAAAACCAATCACAAATGTGAAGTTGGCCATTTTGGTGTTGCTGCAGGAAATACCCTTTTTTTTTTGTTTTTCTTTTTCTGTTCAATAGGCAAGGAAAAGAACACAGGACATGAATCTCTCTGATGCAGTTACAGAGCTGAAATGAAACTAAACAAATGCACTGCCTCAGTATTTTTTTGTGTGGGTTTTTTTTAAGGGGGTTTCTATAAACAATTATTTTTATAAAGCACACTTTAGTTTACAATCTTTCATTGTAACTGTTATAAATTTTTTTTAAACAACCCAAAATGCGTTCCATATAAAGAAATGGCAAGTTATTTAGCTATCAAGATTTTACATGTAGTTTTCTTATAATTTTTGTACAATTGCATAGACGTGTAAAACCTGCCATTGTTAACAAAACGGTAACAGACTTAGGAAACTACTGAAATCTACAGTATAGTACCACTACCCTTCACAAAAATATAGATTTGTTTTCTTGTAAACTCTTACAGTCTAATCCTCTTTGTAGTATGAATATTATAAAAACCATGCGGGGACGCCTGAAGTTGCAAAACACATCTTGCTATTCTAACACCTTGTCGTCAGTCATCACCGTCACTAAGGTCTCCATCGCTCTTCCCAAGTCATCTGCCATGTGGAAAAGGCTCCCTACATTGTGGCCTGAAAAAGAAAGTCAAAGAAGAGGAAATTAAACAGGGGTGGCGTGGCAGCACGTTGGCGGGAACATGCATCCTGGGGAACCGGAGGAACACAGATCCATCGCTCTCCAGGTCCCACTCTCCACCTTCCCTGGGTGGCGTGCACTGGAGAGAGAGCCCTCTTTCCAAAAGTCTCCTGGATGAGTCTAATACGTCATTGTCAGCAAAAGCTGCCAGTTTTGCAGAACACTTAGCAGCAATACTGGCTTGGATAGTTAGGGTAAATGATGCTGACAATAAGCCAGGCATGTGTGTCTGTGTGTGTGTGTTCCAAGAAGACGAAGCTTCACTGTTACAGGTGTTCACCAAGAGCAACGGTTAGATCCATTGGCATCACAGAAAAGTTTCTGACTGGTGCTGCAAGTGTTTGACCATTCAGTGTTCTATCAAGGAGAAAACCAGAAACAAACAGATCAGTAGTAATTAACTAAATCATTAAACACAAGAGGTCCCAGCAGGATACCTGCACAGATAGCTAAAAGGACGATCAGACTAAACGGCTATAGTTTATTCAGTTGTTTTTAAAAGATCTTTTGCTTTTCAGACAGCAATCCAGCAAAAAACAGAGATGTCACCATTATCAAGTAACTACTACAACAGTGGTTCACTTGCGTGTTTCTCTTCCTCCATAACCACTGTAAAGACCTATGAGGGTATAACCCACAACATGTGTGTCCTCCTATACAAAAGTGATAACACAGAGTACAGTTCTGGAGATGAAACCTGTCACTTCTCACGCTCATTTTACCACTGCTGCAAGTGGAAAGGAAAGCTAGCACGCTGATCAGCAGTATAAAATGATTTCATCATAATTAGAGACTAAACAGCCTTGAAGACAAGAGGGATAAAATTGTCAAAAGTTGCTATTCTAGGCCCTTGGCATACCCTGCCTGGTCTCCAGCTGCTGTATAGGACAGGGTGCATCTCCTGCAAGTCCTGTGTCAGACTGGTAGCTCTCTATGACTGTCTCAAACACCCCCTGGCATGAAAAACAACAGAGACATCAGAGTTTAAACAGCTGAATCCCATCTGGAATCTGTCTCCTGAAAAAAAATATGACTGAAGAGGGAATGTGACAGAGATCTAGGCATCCTAAAAGATGAACATCCAAGGACTGAGTGTTCAAGATTTCTTGCAAGGACACGGAGGAACGAGCAGACAGAAGGTCTTAAGCAGAAGGAAATTATACTCCACACAGCACATAATTGTATTACTGAACTCCTCACCACAGGCCGATGTTGAGGCCAAACACATAAATGAGTTAAAAAAGGGGTTAGAAAATAATCACTGAAAAAAGATTTATTTAGATGCAAAGTGCACATGACCCCCAACGGAAGAACTCCCCAGAGTGCTGGCAACTGGAAGTACGTAACAGGGGATGCATTACTCTGTAACACTGAGTGTTGCTATGGCCTGAGAGACTTGATTTACTACCTGAGAGTACCTGTGATAGATTTGCCTGGAAAAATATGAGAGGTGCAATGCTATCTGCCCACAACAGATAGCTCCTGCTCCCCAGGAACACCTTGCATTAGCCCGGATACTGAGTCCTTGACATGGCCCTTGAGAAAGGAGCACTCGAACGAAGAAAGGACATGGCCAGGGTATACAGGATATACCTTTTATGCAGTCCTTGCCAGTAATGTGCTGGAGCCTGACTGCTTCCATTGCACACCTACATAGTGGGTGTCCATCCCAGCACAACTGTCTTTTAACAAGAGGAATGAACCTGCCCTGTGAGGCAAATCAAACTCGCTGCCCTCTTCCAAATGTTCAAATATCGCTGCAGTTGTGCACTCATGACATTTCTACAGTACAGAGGGACTTGGAGTGACACCAGTTAATATTCATCAGCATTTACGGAATGGAAGAAAATGACTCGAGAAATATCCAGAGAAATTTGCTTCTCTGGAGAACTACTACCACGTTTTACATTCAAATATTAGTTTTTAGAAGTTGTTTTTATGTGTCATCCAATACAAAAAACTGGGCTGTATCTAAATGACAGCCACTCAACAAGCTGCCCATTGGGTAGTGAGCTCTGCTGTGCGTGGCAGTTAGTCACCTATGGATACAAAGTACCTGGCTCTAACCCGGTGTGACTCTTCTAACTGCACTAATGCACAGAGAAACGGTTGCATCAAAGAGCAATTTCATCCTTACATCCTTAATGTATAGCTGTCCTATTCATCCTAAGTAAAACACTTGTAATTTGCTCGTCAGCACATCAAGTAACGGCGCCTGAAAAACTCGTGCCGAGTTTTGGACAAAACATGGCTTAAGGCAAATGTATGCTACGTTTATTTCAGATTAAAGGGATACTGTCTCTTACTGGCACCACGCAAGCTGAGATCAATCCAGCAAACTACACCATGGAATGTGACAATTTGACAGAGCCTTCTGAAAGCAAGAATGAATTTTAGATGGGAGATGTTTAAGCAGAGGGAAAGGTAACTGCCCCTGGTGTGCTCTGCATAGCTGAAACTCTGGCGTGGCTGAGCTGTGTTTGGGGCCTGTGCTATCAAGGCTTTACCAGAATCATTCTGGGAATAACCAGATGATTACCTGCATCATCATAGAATCACAGAATCTTCAGGGTTGGAAGAGACCTTGAAAGATCATCTAGTCCAACCCTACAAACATCCTGACCCTGCACACTACTTTCCAAAAACCTCTATGCTTTAAATGCTCCTCTTCTTCCTCACCTGCAGCACCCTAGAGAGAGGAGTCAGGGTGGTGGTGAGCACAGTAACTGGCCAGCAGCCATCAGAGGCACTGCTAAGGCCTGTGGAGTCGTGGCCTCTCCTTCACATTCCTTGTCATCTGTTGTTTCTAGAAACAACGATGGGACTTCAGGGCTCTTTGGGGACTCCAACACCACTCACTCCCAGCTTGGGAAGAGTGATTGTCCTTCCGTGGACATACAGCAACTCAAACTAAACCCCACCTTCAGAAAAAACGTTATTAATGTTGTTAATATTATTTTGTTCTGTCAGATACAGAGCTATAAAGGTAAGAAAGGCAAGCTGGCTTTACAGAAAGAGGCTAGGTCTAGAAAGAATAATTTCAATCTAAAATACAGGAAAAAAGACTTTCAGAAGTATGCCACAATAAGTACAAACTGCTAAATTGTTCAGGCAACTAAAACACGGGCCAGGAAGACCTTATGCATCCAGGGATGCCTAGGCATCCTTTTAATGCATAAAAATTACAGGAACGTCTGCTAGTCTCTATCTTTTCTCTGTTAATTGCTGTCACATTTTTTAAATAATCATGCTTCCAATCAGATCTTCCTCCACAAAAGCTACACAGAGGTGTGCTGGGGCGATTAAGGAGCTATAACTCCCTCTCACCCACAGCATCCACACCACCTCTCTCTCTAGCACAGGTCTTAATTTCCTCTGCAGAAACTAAATGAGCACCAGTGTGTCTCCTCCCAAGCCACCTGAGTTTACAGCTTAGAGCACGTCCATAAACCACTGATTGCAGTTTATGTTAATAGCTGAGCTGTAAAGTGCAACAGCTTGCGGACTGCAGTCTCCAGGACAGTCAGGAGATGGGAGGACGGGCCAGAAGAGCAGGCAATATAGTTGTGCTCCAGCCACTCTGGAGCACTGGTGAACCCTCAGCTGGATGTCACTTCATGGCCATCAGGTTTTTTGCCTCTTTTGCATGTGACAGCTGGAGCAATCAAGACAGCAAATAGTTCGAGAACAACACAAGCAATAATTTCCTGGTACTGTGTGTGGGATGAATGCACCCTGTACTATAATGTCTGTTACCTAAATAAGTGCTCAAATTCACTGACTGTTTCCATACAGCTCTGCTGCTTCTACTGAGTATGTGCTTCCTTGCCCTAAGACTGAAATGCAGCACACTGACATTTTTAATTAAGAAGCCAGTGAGAAAAATACTGTCTCAAAAGTACTTATAAAAACAGTAATCATAGCTGTCCACTCATTTTTATTCCTATTTTTTAAGTTACACCACCAAAGAAGACATTAATTCCATTCATTCCTTTTTTTTTTAAAAAAAAGAAATTAAAACTGGAAGTCTTCTCCATGCTTGAGGCACTGAAAGGTTGAACGATGCTACTGTTTAAGAAAAAAAGTAACACACACTTTGAAATATATCAATAAAGCTCAAAATGGACATGAAGAGTGTTAACATAGACTTAAAAAATGGAAGGAATATTAACACAGGTGCATTTGCTTTGAAAGTAGAAGACACCTCTATCTGCAGACACTAACTACATCACTTCTGGTCACATATAGAACGACATGTTTCACATCTGCTAAATTTGTTTCAGAGGCTCTACTGGAATTAATACCCTTGGGTGAGCGCACAGTAACTGAACGCCAATCTTATACTACGGCTTGTCAGAGAAATAAATGTGGCGCACTCAAGACTTGAAAGAGAGGATAGAAAGTAAATTAAGAAACCCCAACACAATGCAGTGCTTTTTTTAGCAGCACAGATTTCTAACCCTTCCCCAGCAAAAGAAAAATCCTTCCTGTTGTGGCTTGGATTTTGATACCCTTATTAATATTGAGTAATGCCACAAAATCCATGGGATTACACACAAAGACAATACTTAACATGAGTAATGGGATCAAAACCTAGCTGGGAGGGTTTAAAACCACATGATCTGCCTTGGTGCAAATGGATTTGAACTCTTCACTCTTCATAAGCTGGTGGAGAATTGTGGTTTATATTCAGCTCTGCAAGTTACCAAGGTCCCTCTGGAACTGCCATCGACCAGAAACATAACTGGAGAGCCATGAATGATTCACAGAATCATAGAATGGTAGGGGTTGGAAGGGACCTTTAGAGATCATCTAGTCCAACCCCCCTGTAGAAGCAGGTTCATCTAGATCAGGTTGCATAGGAACATGTCCAGGCGGGTCTTGAAGACCTCCAAGGGAGGAGACTCCACACCCTCCCTGGGCAGCTTGTGCCAGGGCTCCCTCACCCTCACAGTAAAATAGTTTTTTCATTGAAGTAAACTTTTTTATGGCTAAGCTGCTGGAATCTGATCAGGTAGGACATACCCATTTTTCTAATATTCACTTTATTGTATTAATTGTATCAAATACGCCCTCAGCAGCAGAAACTTTTCCTGAATAATATGAATAAATATGAATGAGGATACTGGAAATCAACAACCTGTTTTGCTGGACTGCAGAGCAATTCTCAGACTGTGTGAGCCAAGAACATGAAGGATTGAATTTGAAATAATTGCCATAAAATTTCTTGCCTGGTGAAGTCTGTTGATAACATCCTAAGCACCCTTTTTTCATCCCTATGAGAAGACCTGGCATTTGAGGACAGACTTTTAACCTGCACCCAGGATCTTCCACTTCAAAGCAACTGGAGCTGTGCCAGCTCCTACAGCCGATGTGTACTGTACTTCAGAACGAATCCTGGCTTACCCATGGGAGCCTGTCTGCGACTGGGGGCTCACAACAGCTCTGCAAAAACCCCCAGCGTAGTGTTTCCATGAGCACCCTCTCTCTGCACCAGCAGAAGTTTGCAAACCGAGTTACCCTCCAATTTCTGCCTCAGCCATACCGAACATCTTCTGTGCAGGGAAGGTCATTTCACAGCTACTTGCAATTGCACTCAGGCAGTCTCTGAATATTTTATCTTTAATAACAATTTTTGCTAGGAATTCATCTTTCAAATGTTATATCTGGTTGGCGAGTGAAGAGCAGCTTCACAGAGGAAAAAATCAAGGCTCTCTGGAAATACTTTCAAAGGTGCTATGACAACATAGAGCAAAATGTTTTCTTCCATTAACAAGCTGTGACTTAAAAACTCTAAAATCAGTTTTGCATCCAACCAACCAAGTTCAAGGTGCACAGTGAAAAAGATCACCCATTTGCATTGCTGAACACAACACTGTGGAGCTGGTGAATGTTAGTAGCACTCTTCATTCTGCAATGGTACATCAGGAAATTAAACCACCAGAATCTCTTATACCTCTCAACTCTCACTGTTCTAAAGAAAAAGAAAAAAACCCCCTATTTAATTACTGGAGATGATAGTTGGTACATTGGCGCAGAGATGCAAATACAATTGTGAGCACGTAAGCAGAACAGCAAGAAACATGGACCTCTCTGTTGTGCTTACATATAAGAGTAACAGAACACAAGTCAATGACTGCAGCATATTTGCTGGTCACATTTATCATACAGAGGCTTAATTTCAATGTATTATCTTCTCCTCCCCATTTCTCAGTTTCCACATGGGAGGATGTAATAAAATACAGATCCCTGAGGTGACGTTGGCTCCATTGAAAGTTGAGAGGTACGCCACTGTTAAGAGCACACACGGGGAATGCACTCAGCAAAATCAAACAAAACCCAAAGCAAAGTAACACCTTACACCCTCCCCACCCCTCCTCAACCCCAAGCAAACCCGTGCTGCTGTCACTCGCATGCTGGGCACAGGAAGCAAGCTGTGACAAACAGAAGCCATGGCAGTGAGCCTGCATCTCACTAACCTCTCTCACTGGCTTTCCAGGGGCATTTCTTCCTTTAGGAACAGAGAGAGGAAGTGGAAGAAAGATCAGAAAAGAAAGGGAAAAAAACCACACATGAATATATATTTCACATTGTAAGAGACACTTCAATTTTCATTTAGGAATTTTAATATAAAACAACAGTGTTTCCACTTTAAAGAAAGACTGAAGGTGCACTGAAATCCACTGATGATTCTGAGCTCAGTTATTAAAGAACAGTTCTGTAACTTGCCTTTTCATTTTAACCTATCAAAAACACTCGAGAAGACCACTGAAACCAACTTATGGGCCCTTCAGTTGAGGGTAAAGATGGCAGAGAAGATCTGAATTCACTTTCTGAGTATCCTATTAATCACTGTTAGTGGCAAAGTTGTGTTTCCCCAACGTTGAATTAATTAATCCAGACCATTTACATTTTATTACAGGCCACATAGTTATATACAGGTGTACATCTATATACACATGTATGTGTACACACATACACACATATTTTCCATCTAGAGTTGTACACTGGAATATAATCACAGAATCACAAAATCTTAAGGGTTGAAAGGGACCTTGAAAGATCATCTAGTCCAACCCCCTGCCAGAGCAGGACCACCTAGAGTAGGTCACACAGGAACTGGTCCAGGTGGGTTTTGAATGTCTCCAGAGAAGGAGATTCCACAATGCATCTGGGCAGCCTGTTCCAGTGCTCCGTCACCCTCACAGTGAAGAAATTCTTCCTTGTATTTCTTTGGAGCCTCTTATGTTCCAGCTTATACTTATCCTCCTGACACCCACCCTTTACATATTTGTAAACATTAATGAGATCACCCCTCAGTCTCCTCCAAGCTGAAGAGCCTAACACTCAAAATAAATACGTTCCGAAAGATGTTTCCGACAAGCTGATCTGCAAGCGTGCTAAAACTGAGGGGGCAGAAGGAGAAAGAGAGAAAAATGGGAAAAAAATAAGTATCTTGTTACTTTCGAGTTGTACTGCCAAAATGGAGGAGTCGGTAATGGGTTTTAGCTGAAAAGATGCTCCTGACAGACTTTCACAGAAACCACACTTTGATCATCCTGATTCTTCTCAAACACTTATCACAGCATACTTGTTTTTTAAAAAGGAAAGCCAGGTGTCAATCAACATCAGAAACACCCTTTCGCCCCCCTTGCCCTCCTGCTGCTGGTGACAACAAGAAGCTGGTTGTCTCCAGAGGCAGTATCCCACCAACAGACTGCTGCCGGCACTGGTACCGCCAGACTGGTAGTCTCAGGAGAGGACATCAGTGTGATATGTGCTCTTCAAGAAAGATGATCTTTGCCCCAGAGCTGCTGTAAATGATGTTAATTGTAAATGATGTATGGGACAATAGGGAGAGAGATGGGCATAAACGGGAGAATGCACCAGTCAGCGTTAACAGTAAGCTAATTGTTGTAGAGTTCTTTTCTAGGTATGGCAGCCTGCAGGAGAAGGGAAGGAAGGCAATAAACAGCTTGGCAGGTATTTTACAAGGATTAGAACAAGTGCCAGCAGCAGACCAAAAGCTGAGCAGAGGTGGTAAATGAGAGGAGGAGAGGGCTGGGGAAGTGAATGACATCCCTGACCACTGCAGGTCAGAGCTACTGCTCGGCTACAAACTCCAGGCAATGGGAATGGCTGGGGAAGCAAAGATAACCATTTATTGACCAGAGGAAGTTTCATTCCCTTCCTTCCCTTCTCCCTCTCCCCAACAGCATACCTACTATTGGAAATTATCATAATAATAGGTCTGAAGTCATGCTCTGCATGTGGGTTTTCATTCTGCACCCAAGAGTAGCCCTGACTCAGGTTACATCGGTACCACATGTGCTGGTGGTGCACAGAGGTACCAGAGTGAGCCTGATGGCCAGAAGAGATGTCACTTCAGCCCTAAGGATTTCACCATGCAGGCCCACCTAACTCTCTAGGATTTATATGAGCACTGCTTTTATCAGGAGTCATGAATTCCCTAAATAATGTATCCCAGGTGGGAGAATGAGAACCTTTCACCAATATAAATCACGAAACAGAAAATCCTTGGCAACAAAGATACCAAATCCACTGCCTACTTTGGTCTTCTGAGGAAGAGATCCTATATTTAGGTGAGTAAGTGGTCAATCTAAGGCCTCTAGAAACTTCAGCATGGTACAGTTGGGATAGTTGGGTGTGTAAGGGTCCTGGGGCATGAGTGAGATCCAGCAGAACACAGTTTAGCTGGGTCAAGAGGAAAGAAAGGAACTGCCTACGTGTAAAGTACTGTAGCCTTTTGAGGGTCTTAAGATAATACCCATCTGCACAGGAACCTAAAATTGCACCTACATATGTCTAATTTAAATAACTACATGAGACAGATTGGAATCTGCTTGAAAATAAATGCATTTAACGGTAACTGGGATAGCTCTGCATCACACAAAACAGCTGGTGAGGAAAGTCTGTGGTGAATAATCAGCCCTAGAATTTAAATGCAACAGAGGGTAGCACTACTACAGCACAGCTAATTTCTTTTGGAGGAAGATTAAAAAGGATTTGAAGGGTTTTACTTTCTTTTCTTCTTTGCATATGAATTAATGTGTACCTCCAAGTTTTAAGGCAAGGAGTACCATTTGGCATAAATTGCAGAGGAAGAAGACTGTCTCTATTGATGGAGTTCTGAAAAATTGTATTCTAGAAGGCATCAAAATACACCATCTATGGGTGCCTAATTATCTATTATGCCTGCTCAAACCAAGACTTCCTGTTCTTACAAAGTACAAGAGTGCTCTTTCTCTGCCATTTTTTTGGAAACCTATGACATTATATCACAGGTACAGGTACACAGAGAGTGATCAAATCAAACCTGAAAGCAGACACATCAATAAAAACTTCATGCATCTATGTACATTCAGATTGAAGCAGAGAGCACAAAGCACCTGCTGCACTGCCTCTCTCACTGCACTCAGGAGAGGGACAGACTGCAGAAGGGAGAGATTTGGATCTCCAAAGAGGGTTTTTTTCCTCTAAAAAAGTTCATTGAAATTTTATTCATTAATGTACTCTCAGTTTACATCAGGGTTGAGCACTATAAATCAGAGAAGATCTAATCCTCCCCATCACTGTCTCAGCAGAGAGCTGCAGAACAGCTTAATCACTTCACTGCTGCTGTGTAACAGAGGAGTGTTAAGAGTTTTCATTCAGCTTACTCTCCACAGCACAGAGAAGGAGATACAGTCCAGAAGAGGCCAGGGTAGCTCAACTGGAAGAGTATTTCCAGAATACCCTATAGTATAGCAACTCCAGGGTACTACTCCACTGATTCAGTGAAGTCTGGTAAGAAAAGTGTGCATCGTAAGGTGTTTTGCTGTCAGAAAAAAAGAAACTGCATTTGCAGCACTCAAAGTTGCTAGTTCCACTTAGGACATTAGTCCCATTCATGACAGAGCCTGGCTGATGCAAAAGTGAGAGAAGAGAACGCATCTGGCCTGTTTTTACCTGGCTGAGATAAAAATAAAACAAAACTTGCAAAAGATGGTGCTATTCTTAGTGCCTTTTGTTTATTGCTGTTTCACTGCACAAGTCAACATCTGTATTGAGCAACACTATGTTAAGTAGTAACAGTGAGTACTGACCCCTTTCCAAATGTTTTCACCTGATGTCATGGCCTCTTAGGTCTTTTAAACCACCACGATCTCATTTCTAACCACTTCTTGGCTCCCTCTTCCTCATTATTCACCAGCAAGGGCTCTGCATTGAAAGCCTAGAAAACTCTCTCACCATATTTGGTTAGCTCTGCCCTTAAATTGCTCTCTGAGCTTCATTCATACATAGCATTTTGCACAAAACCATAACCACAAAACACAGCCTGCTGCACCATGAGATCCACCTGAAGCGGTGCAACTTAATTGTCTTCAGTGTTGGAGAAGATGCTGGCTCTAAATACTGGCCTGCCAATCTTATTTCCTAACCGTGAACCAATTCCCTGGAGATTTAGTAGCTTGGGCACAAATACAGCGTGAAAATGTTTTCCTTTGTGGCCTATTATCAAGTAGGGTCAAATAAACCGCTGAGGTGGTATTTAATGGTAGATTTCTACTAAATGTCAGACCTCTGGCTTTGACATCTGTTTTGAGTTAGCACAGCAGCTGCTTGCAGCAGCTGTAGCAGTTGTGAATTTGCTGGAAGCAGCAAAGTAAAAGAGGCATGGATGGGAAACCTTGTAGATTAAAAAGAAAGAAAAATTCCTTAAGGACAGCAATCATCAGGTATTCAGCAGAATTTCCCTCTCCTGAAATGAAACAGCTTTCGGCACCAACAGTCAGCTGTGCAAGGAGCATGGAGGTCCTCTGCTCCTCAGGAAGTGCCAAGAACTGCTAAAACATTAAACTGAAGAAACAAAAATAACTTATAAAGGGTGTATGGTAACACCAGTTGTTGCATCTGAGATCTGCTTATGAAAGTCTATGAGAAGATTTAGCACACATGCTTCTCTTAAATACATTAAAAATGGTGTTATGAAGCCTTGATGCCCTTTTAAAAACAACTTTATGCAGCAAAAGCTTTGAAAATACGACAATCAAAACAAATCTATCTCCAGGTGAGTGGTAATTAATTACAACTACATTTTTCTGCTTTGTTTCACAAATCCAAAATAAGAGCTACTACTTGCTTTAGGAAACTATTTCCCAAGATGAGCAAATGTTACTCTTCTGATGCTTTTGATGGTATTTAGACTAAATGTTTTGGTTTTAATTTATATCCTGTGATGTTCAACTATACATCTGTGTACTCAAGCACAGAAATTCAGTCCTTTTCTTTCTTCATTGTTTATTGAGCATTGAACTCGAGTCTAGCTTGCGCCTGTCATACTGTTCTGCATTCCTCCAAGTTGTCATTATCCTAAAGGCAATAGGATAGCTAGAATTATGTCTTTAATTCAAAAGGCATATTGCTCCCTGTGCTGGACATTCAGCTTGAAACTTAACATGCTTATTTTTACAGGCCACAAAGCAAACACACATTTAGTGTCCTGACAGTAACTTCCCAGGCATTTTAATATATCCCTAGATGTCCTCAAACAATTCCATGTATAAATTTCAGGTTATCTTTGTGGATGTTTGTGCCTTCCTGGATTTAATTTTGCTGTTCTCCCTTTTAATCTAGGTAGGTTTTGATGAGTGCCCTGTGTCTTCTGAAGTTGTATAACTATGAATTAGTATAGAACTGAACTAAGCTACTGCTAGTATTAGTCCATCTTGGATATTTAATCCATCTTCCTTTTAGCTCTAATTCCTAAAGACAGTATGCATCACATGCAGTGCCACTGTACCCCAGTAGTTTGAATTCACCTTTCAAATAATACTTCATAAGCTCCTGTATCATAACACATTTCTGCATGCCAGAGTGGGATGACCAAGATTCTAGCATCTCACAGTTTTAAAATTCTACTTAATAAGAATTAATATAAGAAAACGTATTCTTTGCAAATCTGTCCTCATGGCTTCTTCCCTGAATACCTACAAATAGCTTGAGATTCAATGCAACCTGTAATGCAAAGAAATAAAATCTGACCTGCACCAGATCTGGATCCTTGCACTATGCCCCCTGGCTTCTTTGCCAAATCGCTTTCACAGCTTTGCAATTACACATTGATCTTTTGTTATAGATTAGAAGTCTGAGATACAAATTTGCACCTCTCCACAGCAAAAAGGCTCTCAGTTCAGTGGTTTGTTGAGATCAGTTCAAGCCTGCTTCCTCTTCTCCTTCCTCACAAGTCATAAGCCATAACCCTGATGCCTGCGGAATCTGACTGACCACAGCACCCTTCATCTCATAATGAAGCTCTACATGAGGCTGTGGCAAATGAGCTGACTCTGCCTGAAGGCAGGTGCTTGCTTCTGGCTGCTCTGCTGCACCAGGAGCTCCTCTCCCAGCTTACCTGAGGAGGACAGAGAAGACATGTCAAAACAAAGACTGTGGCTCCTCCTTGCTCACAGCTCTCCATGCAACTCAACAGTATTTTTGTCCTCTAGGGCTGGTGGTCAGGGAGGAAAGTAAATAAGCTGCAATCTGTTTTAGGGATGGCTTGTGATCTCATACTACCCTTTTAGCATAGCTACTGAATGGAGAAACAAAATAAGGGAACATGTTCTCTCTCTGCATTTAAATGACCAAGTTTTGCATCAACTGAATGAAAAATGTGAAGTTACAGCTTAATTTACAGAATTAAAATAGTGCCCATTTCAAATGTGTTTTTTTTCTTCCCACTAAACATTATATTCTGTCAGTTTGATTCATGAAGCTTTGTAATTTTCACTGAGAAAATAGAATTAAAACCCTTTTCTATCCTCAGTCAGTAGGGAGTGATATCTAATAGACTGATCTCTACCTATTTATACACAGGAAATGAACCACTATTTCAAGTATCTCTAACTGTTGTTTTGTAAATTGCTCCTATTTTATTTAAGCTTGTTTTTAAAAAGAAACACTCAATTAGTGTCATCAGCTATTACTGAAAATTAGATACCACATTTGATTAATATTTTAACACAAAGGGTATCTATATCTAGACATATATGATTATGCAAGACCCGTTAAATACATCATATTTACCCAAATGATGGTTGCTGATAAGGAAGCACTGTCTGTTGCAACCTTGTGTACACAGTAAGTTATTTTAAAAATAAGTCAGTTCTTATCTACATACCAGTATTTGAAAGATTTTTCATCTGTTGCCTCTGATAATTAATATCTAGGCCATATGAGGGCTGGACATGGGACTTGTCAGATGATGTTGAGGTGGAGATGAATGTAGTTAACAATATATTTTATTAGATTTTCAACAATAATATTTTTTAAAAATTTCATCTTTTGATCTATACCAGGAGATCTTATGCAGTTTATTCTGCCTTCTGTCTTCCCACAGCTCAAAGATGATGGGAAGCACCGAGCTTGCTTTGCAGTCAAAGGATGGAGAAAACCTGACTCCACTGAAAATCTAGCATGACGGTTAAAGCATTTATCTACTAAAGAAGAACCCCTGGTGTGAAACCTATGCAAGGGGCCTTGAAGTAAGCCTATGCCCCTACTGAAATCCACTTAACAGGCTGTCAATAGATACTGGGACTTTCTTTTGCCAAGAGGTTTATATCTGAACCTTCTTTCACAGCAACGCCTAACAGCCCAAACTTCCCATTTCCTGCTAGGAATCTGAGCCATTTTTCTTGACAGTATTTTCTTTGGGCTCAGAAAAGACCTTCTTAAATGAAAAAAGGTTGCAAAAATAAACCTCAATAATATAAATGCTTACGTTTAGCAAACAACAGGACTGAGCAAAATGGAAACACTGAAAAAAACCCAGCTGTGGCTGTACACAAGAGTGCAGCCTATGCTGCACAAACAAGCAGCCCACTTTTTTTTTCTCTCTCTGGATCCAAGTGCTACAAGGTCAAGAACTTTGACTCAGAAATTTAATATTATTTCAAAACATATTCTTCTTGGGACAGAAGGTAAGGACAGAAGAAAAATGAGCTAAGATGTATTAAAAAGAAATCAGCAAGGGGACTGACTGAAAAGGAGAGAAGCTGTGAGAAAAGGAACGTGGCAAAAGGGAGAAGAAAATGCTCAGGAATAGAGTCTCAGACAGACCTTGTTTAATCCACGTATCTTGCAAGGGCTACCTGTTGAGGTAGCTTAAGGTAAAGGAAGAGCAGGCTGCTTCTCTGCTCTAAATAAGACAGGCTTCTCTACAGCTATTGTTGAACCAAAAACGAAGAGCAGAAAAAACCGTGAAACCAAAACACAAGCCCCTGAAAACATCAAGGAACAGAAAGCACTTTCATCTTCTTTTCTCTCATCTGCCGCAGGCAGTAACGCTCACCTCTGGAGCTGGGGAAGGAGTTGTTCAGCTGCTCCATCACTTCCTCCAAACCTGTGCTTGTGTCCTGGGGAGGGCTGAGCAGCTCATCCTCGCCTGGAAAGCAAATCCACAGCACTGCATCAGAGACACCATAAAACCATTTCCTAACAGTTTGCTATTGAGTGTGTCCCTCGTGAAGCCAAGGTCTTGTCTTCACTTAAACACATTTTCTGCTTTGAATACAATAAAAAATTTTAATGGTGAATTTTGTTGACTGTTATATTTCTCTCTCTTTTTAAGATCTAAGTGAAATTCAACAATGAATTTTAAACAATTAACACCGACTTTAATACATTAAAAATGATTTAATTCATTAAAAAGGGACTTAGGAAATAACCTACTCTGGAAAAAGAAGTGGGGTAAAATGTCTGCTAGGAACATTTAGCTCCGTAAATGACACTTGTTGTTTCAGCTTCTCTTATTCTATTAATGGAAAAAGAAATTGCTGTTTTGAGTGCAGCTACTGAGCAGCTTTCTAACAGTGCTGGATTCGTGTTAGCACTGTTCTGACTAGCTGCATAAATCAGTAGAACCCCAGATTCTCATCTGCATTGAAATTAATATTTCTGACAGTTTAATTGCATCAGATCAGCACTCCAAGAACATTCAATTGTACTGTAAAAGGGTTTTACAGAAGTTTAATAAAGCAAAATACATTTCTCCCACTGAATAACTTCTATAAACTGATTATAGGGCAGCAGCTTAATGGGAAATTCAATACATTTTATTTTTACCGGGTTTTCTTGGTCATGATTTCACACAACTAAAATCCGTATGTTGATTTTACTGTAGACTTTAGCCTCCCATACAAATGAACCATCTGAAAAAAGAATACATCTAAAGAACATACTTTCAGTGAGATTCTCTGGGTTTTTTTTATAAGATTTCTTTATCTCTATTGAAACACAAAAGCAATTTTGCCTGCTGCAATAACAATGAGAGTCACATCCTTATTTTGAAAATGACTTAGTGACCCTTTATTCTGATATGTCTTGCCCTGCCCAACTTGAGTAATACACTGCCTGATCTTTTGTTAGCATTTACATTCTTTAAAATTGAAGTGTGCTCTCTGCCAGTGGAAAGCCTACTACAAGAGGTGCTAATAGAACACTTCAGGTCTGCCATGTATTTCTTCTTATTAGGCTTAGTGCCAGCCTCACCTTAGGGCCAGAGGTTTCACAAAAGTTTGTACTGACCAAGAGTAATTTTTTTCCCACTCCAGTACAAGAGCTGAAGGAAAGTGTCTGCAAGAAGCACTTAATTCACATAAGTGATGGTCTGCAGAAAGCCACCTAGCCATAAAGATGAAAAGCAAGAGGCTAGTGGTTCTGCTGTCCAGGCCAAGAAGAATTGAGGAAAGGTACTCATTTCCAAATGACCTTATAAACACTGATTCAAACTGAACTGTGTTGAGCACCACGGACTGACATTATCTTTTACTTAAAATGTAGTATTTTTATTTTTTCTCATGTGGATGACTCTTCTGAGCACTTCCTTGTAAATGACAACATAAGACAACAGCCCAACCTGACAAAGGTAAAGACACCTTCAGACCTCAATTACCTCTCTTTACCCAAGACAGTCTTCCCCATTCGTGTTTCTACAAAACAGCTTGGAAAGATGCATGCATCTCAAAATACTCTGGCGGTACCTGAACAAATTAAAGTTCAGCAACAGCCTCTTGACTCACATGCCTCAGAGAACCTCCTCTGCTGCTACATAACTGGGGGAGAAAGGTCAAAGATCAGGACATTCCTATTAGGACTCTATGAGAAGAAATGCAGAACTTTTACACTTGCCCTGGTGTATTTCAGGTTATCAAAGGATAAGCTCTTCCATTTGTAAACTGCTGCTCTCACCAAATGTCTGGACTGCACCGCTCATAGAAAACCTTTTACAGTAGTCTCTCCTTGAGAAAGCAGAGAGACAGAGAAGTGCAGTAGCTCTACATTTAAAAGAAAAAAAATAAGGTCTCCTTTCAAAAAGAAAAATATGTAAAAGCTACCACTACATTACCTCACAGCCTGAGAGATCTGGATATCCTCAGTATTTTCTCAAAAGTTATGACTCCCTCATCACTGGGCACGTGCTTGCTGCAGGGGGGCATTATTTACAACACTGTTCTTTGTTCCTTCACAATTCAAAAGTATTTCACGTTGAGCCTCAGAGAACTCTCAGGCTAGCACGTAAAGCTCTCTGGTGTGAAAGGAGACTCAACAAACTGAATTAGTTGCCTTTTGTTAGCTTGGATAGTAAATCTTTTTATAAGCTCTGCTCCATGCTGCCAACAGTGTTGCTTTGCTGAGTCTGAACATGATCATACTGATAACGATCCAACATCTCACTCTCCTTCCATATATCAGCTCAACTGAACAAAGGAAAAATACCCATGTCTAAATATTGGCTTTAAACAAGTTTTAGCAGTTTCTATGATTATATGCACGTACATTCATTCATTCCAGCCTCTCAAGTTAAATGGGAATAATTCTATAGCAAGTCAAATGAAAAGGAAATTATTGTATTTTGTCCTACTAAACGACAAAATATGGAACTACATGACTTTTAATAAGATGACTGGGGACCACCGTCTTCCTGCTGTTTTCTGTGTATTTTAATTTACATACATTATGTGATGAAATTCATGACATTTCTTCAGAAAGATGATGCAGATTTCTCCACTGGTACACTTTGTTCCCTCTGTGTATGCCATATATAATAAAATATATACTCACTAATAACATGATTAAAGAAAGATCTAAATGAAATTGCTGTTACCTGGGATTGTAGTCTCACCCCCAGGATCTAACTCAAGCATTCCTAAAGTTACAATTAATTTAACTTTTTTTGGTTTAGGCCATACAGAACCCATCTCATTTGATACCAGCACAGGTTGACATTATTATCTATGCTCGGGATGGAAGAAAAAGCCCCCGAACAAGCTGCATATCCCACCACAATGGCCTTTCAGTGACAGAAGAATGTCCCTTCCCATTCAATTTCTCACTGTCATTGACTCTTTCACTAAAGCTCTCACTTAAGCCTCTCATTCTCCCCCCAAGTTTACATGTAATATACAATAAATAAACTTCTATGTATGAAGCTGAGTATTACCATCAGACTTCAAATATTTTCTCGTTGAAGTAATTTGCTTAAAGATGCTACAAAACTTGATCGCATTTTTACTACCAGAAAACTCTTACTAGTTGGTAATAAATACTTACTAATTATGTAACAGATAGGAAATTAGGAAAACACTACAGAGCAGTTAATAAAAGCACCAAAATAATAATTCCAGCCTCTAGCTACAGAAAATTATTCCTTAACCTTACTCCTCAACTCATATGATGCCCATTATCACATCTGATGTGATATTTAGGAAAGATACTAAATGAGCACTGCTCATGAATGACAGCTCAATCCAACTGACTGAGCCATGACATATTAAAAATAAGATCACACTATTTCACATGGGGATGATCAATCATGCATTTAATCTCTTAGCCATAATTAATGCTACATACATTTGATCCAGCAATGTCGTGTTGAATAGCTGAAAGGCAAGTATGAATAAAATAATGAGGTTTTTAGTGATGTTTCTTTTCAGAAGTCAAGCCCTGGTTGAGCTTTGTGTTTAATGCCAAAATACCCAAGCTGTGGTGTGCATCATGATCAAAAGCAAAAGCCCGAACATAATGAAGATATAAAGTGTAAACAGACTGTTGACATTGAAGAGCACTGCCAACTGTCAACTTCATTCTCATTTGAACTAAACAGGAGAGAAGAGTCTTTTCTGTCTTTAAAGGTTCCTTTTTTTTTTTTTTCTGGAAAATGGGACTATATCTATTTCTAATGGCAATCTGAACTTTTTTATCTTACCCATGGTTTCTGAAGTCTGGCTGCCAACTACACGAAGAAGCATTGGCTGACTGCTGTCTGACCTCTGCAAAGAGGTAGAAGGAGATGACAGTGTTGTACCATTCACCTTGGCATCTGCCTGCGGCTGACAATTGAAAAAAAAAAAGAAGAGACTCTTATTACCAGCTCAGTACAGTTGCACATTTTTTTTTTTATCTCTGGGATTTTTACTCTATGAATACACACAATTTTCTGGCTGTTTTTAAGTAAATATATCCACGTGAAAGATGGACTTGAATTCTGCACAAGGAAGAAGACGAAATATCACTAAAAGGCAATTTCACCGTTCTCTCTTGCAGCCTTTCGTACAATTCAATATTTTTCTCTCACTAGCCTCTATAGATATGATTTCTTGGTATCCCGTTGTTATTGATAAAGTTTCACACCCTGTTGGTAAAATGACTCTACAGAGATCTAGAAGAAAGGCCTGAGGACTAACCTGCTCCAGCAGCTGCCTCAGCCTGTGCAGCTGTGACTCCAGCTGTTTGTTGTGATCCTCCAGAATCTGCATTCTGGCCTCCAGACGGCCCTTGTGCTGGCGCAGCAGCTTGGCTTCGGCAATGAGCTCAGCATCCCGGGGGCTTTGTGGAGAAACTGGCATCATCTCTGGTGGGGACGGCAGTGGAGACAGTCCTTTGTGGTCATGCTGTTGCTTCAAACGGTCGTACTCTGCTTGCAAGTTTCTGTTGAGGAGTAACAAGGAGGTAAAAGCTTTATGAAAGCAAATAAACTACCCTCTGCATGGGGCAGTGAGAGGGGACCTCCTCTTGTGTGGTGGGATGTGTCTAACTACTGTGGGGCAGAGGCTCATCTGCACCACCTGCCTTTCACTGCTGAATCCACATGCATGGAGGCTTACACCATTTGAACAGAGGTGATATAACAGGGACCTGTGATGCAAGCATTGCCTAAAGGCTCTCTGCATCATCAGAATCCACAATTTATTCCCTCCTGGGGCACACAGTGCAGAAGGCTGGCAGGGTTCCAGACATCCTTCCGAAGCCTGGGTACAGTCTGTCCCAGCTTCCTGCTTTTATCCATCCTAGCAGAAGTCGAACTGCCTGTTCACTTCCATGCACGAACACACTCAAGGAGTAATTAGTGCTAAAAGAAGACTTTGAGTGATCAAAGAACTCCGCAAAAAATAATCAAAGTGGATGCCACCTGGCCAGCCTATCTGTTTTACAGATGGGAAAGCTGAGACAGAAAGGTGGCCACGCAAAAAGTCAGAGCAAAACACAGAACTCAAAGAGTCCATTTGCAACTCCGCTGTCATCAGTTAAGTCACATCACTTTCTTCCTGTTTTCAACTGCATTTCCAGCCTAGTTCTAAAATTACTAACCTAAGATGAAGAAAAGACAAATTAGTGAGCCAATCTGTTAAACTGCACTGCACTACCTGTTGGGGCTCTAATTTCCACCTTCATTTGAACTGCCCTGTCTGGAGTCCTGCAGTCTGCTGTAATGTTATGACACTGGTAGGTTTATTCTTTTATTCCAGATAAAACTACAGTTTTATCCAGTAAAACATTACACAAAAATAGTAATGGAACTTCGTAGGCAAAGGAGGCTTAATAAACTGCACTGGGATTTTGCTGCTATAATGTTCCTTCACAGTTTCCCAGAGGGGGCAAAACTGGCTCGACACTCTGGTAACTGCTTACTCATCACAAGCAGTGACCCAGATTTTATTTTTTACAACTCACTTTCATTTGAGGTTGTGAGAACAGGCACTTTTTTTTGCCAGTTCTGCCTCCAAACCACAATACACGGTGACAGTTCAGTCTGGAAGCTTAATAGCACTTCAGAAACCTCCCAATAAACTTTATTAAGCTCTGAAACGTTTCTAAAGGTACGTTGCTGCGACGAGAACAAGAACTAAAGCAGTATGCATCATTTCACAGGGAAAAGAAAGCAATACCAAGGACAAAGATAGGCTACTGACTGTTCTTCAAATGTACTTTTGCCCCTCAGCAACCATGAGGGACGTGTCCCAACCTGGGACTGTGGCACCATCCCCTTAGAACACAATCCCTAAGGGACATCTTGTTCTACATGAACAAGAAATTCCTCCTTTCTTATGCTTTAAAGGGTAAAAAAAAAAGGAGCAGGTCATTCTTATCTTCAAGTTGTTCAAAAATTCAAGCTATTTTCCTCTAGAATGCACAGAAATAGGGAAAACTATGGAGAGATTTTTTTTTTTTTCCAAAGAAAGTACTTTTTTAATATAATGTGATGTTTCAAGAGCATGAAAGTTATCTGGAAAAAAGAAAAAAGGGCTATACTGGGTGTTGCTTTCCACATGACTTAATGTCTTCTGATACTTGCAGCTGAATGAACTAGTGAATAATTAATAAAAATACAAAAGGGGATAGGAATGAGCACGACAACAGTATCACATACGGTTTTACTGCACACTAAAGTTTATACAGGATTGATCATTAAGCCTGTTTCTCACAAAGTCTGTAAATAATGGTTATTGCAGCCCCATGAGGAACTTCCCAGATGTATGATACCGACGGTGCTCTACAAAGAGTAGATTCAAAAGCTTGAAGTACTATAAAGTAAAAAGATAAAATATCACCCTAAGGGAAACTAAAGAAATGCACTTGGTCATACTTAAAACATAATCAGGTACCTTGGTACAAAGAAAACTGCAATTATTGCCTCAACTATCAAAATAGAGAAGTCCTTCCATGAACTATGGTATTGAAAAACAGGTGAGGACCAGGGTGTCATTCAGATTAAAATACCTTCATGCCTGATACAAAATAGTCAAAAACTCTGAAAGCCTACAGAGAAAAAAAATTGTAAAGGTTATTGAATATTTTCTGAGTTATGTCTGAATTTGTAAGTTCTGTAATTAAATAACAGTAATATTGTTGGAACAAAGGAATGGAATTTTGAAAGATGCATATGAGTTTGCTCAGAGCACTTACGTCACTGAGTTTCCTAGATGCACCTTTTCAGTCTAGCTACATAGTCCTTAGTCCAGAGAATTAAGACTCATAGCAACTGCTTCTGAGAGCCCTAAGAGCGGAGTGTAGATGATCAATAACACTATAATAACTGGAATCTAAATATATGGGAATAAAGACTTGTATTAAGATAGGGGAAGACCCCTGAACATTAAAAAATAATTCAAAACCTACTGGTTTTAAGCTGTTGCAGTAAAAAGGGGTTGCTGCTGCAAGCCAGGCAGCCAAGGCCCTGCCCACAGTCCTCAGTGTAAAGCCTCTATGTCCCAAAGAACAGCGTGCTCTGACATTCTCAGCATAAAATGGTACATAAGAGAAATGAGTGATAAAAGCACAATTCTGTCTAAATTAATGCAGCTGAGCAAGCATGAGCAGTACTGGGAAACCTAGTCTCCCTCCATTGTAGCTCAGGCTGAATGACTTTTATATCTGGCTGTCACAAAGTTGCTGCATCTTCTGACCACTGGGAAAACATATTCTACTTCAGTAAGAGAAATATCCAAAGATAACCCCCATATATTCCATTTACTATGCCTGCACCTATTTGAAGCATTCATGAAGAAAAATAACAGAGGAAGCATGCAATGTAACCTTGATTGATGCAACTGTAGAGAGTGGTGTAGTTAAGAGCTCGTTTTATTAATCACATCTATCACTGCAGCATTAATTGCCTCGTTCCTAGTGGACCCAATTTGCTGAGTGGTCCTCTCAGAGGCAACTGAGAACTTTTGAATTTGTGTTATTTTTCACTTCCCTACAGAAAATCGGTGGTCTCAAGAAATGGACAAAGCCAGTAACTGAGTCACCTACCCCTGTCCCTCACCTAGAGTGCCAGTGTTTACTCAGGAAGCTTCACACCTGAAGATCTAGTTCTCCTTCAATGCCAAAATAAATACCAAAAGGAGCCACAGCACATTTAGAAATGCATCACTTTCTCATTATTGGCAACTACACAGAAGGACCTTATTTGAGGAGGCCACTCATCAGTCTTCAGATCTGAAGAAACAACGTGGCTGCACAGAAACAGGGCAGCTTTCAGATTTGGAGTATTAGTGCTTCTCCAGTGGCACACAGCCCACTGTACTCCCAGGGCAAGTCCGGAAAGCAAAGGAACGGGGAATAGCTCCAGCTGGAGAACTCATTTACTAAGTTCTTATTATGGTACAGCCAGGAGCTGGGAGGAAAACAGGAGAATGTGACAGAAGTCTCCCTGAAATACTAGGAAATACTGAAATATTAGGAAATGTTCACTTTCTTTAGTCATTAAAATAACATGAAATTATCTGAATTCTTTGCAAAATGTTGTGAGTCTGTCATTGCACAATGGCATGCTTTCTATTTAATGCTAGTACAGTATATCCTAGTCAGTTTAATCCATCCTGCAGCATAACCCACGTAACGTACTGCTTCAGATGGACACAAGAAACCTGTCTTCCCTGTTTCTGAAATCTATTCACTTTTAAGGAAGTTTCAAAATGTTTTTGGGACAGTTTTAATAATTGTGCTTTTCTCTTACATCATGATATAGGATTACTTTATAACTACAGAATAACATAAGGCACGGTCTTACCACAATATTCTACATGACGTAAAACTCAGTACGAATCTGAAGGTCTAATACTCAAATGAAACATTTTCACCAATTGAAAATACTCTCTACAATGCTCACATTTTAGCAAATATAAATTATTTAACAGGCAAATTTTAGCTATGAATTATTTAAGGAAGTTATATTTGCGAGCCACAAAAGTACCAAGGTCTCAAAATGCTAGCAGATAAATAATGAACATCTAACAAGAGGTCCTTGGAATAGAAAAAAAAACTGAGTGAGAACTGCATCACTGCTCTGTTAGTTTGTAAGTCATAAAATATATTTCAGAAGAATTCTAAACAGGCAACAGATCTTTTTAAACAGGCCAAAAAGAAAAACCTCAGAATTACAGTTTCAAAGAATCTTTTTCCTTTATGTAACAAGTCATGGACATATTTGGAGACTGATAACTGCAGCTGAAAACCAAATGGAGGTCAGAATTTATTAAACAGCTCAAAAGAGTCAAAGAAAAAGTCAAAATATGAAGCAAAGAAGAAGATGGGCTTTTCTGAAAAAACAGGAAACTGTGGAGAGCAGAAGAAAAAGAGAAATGACAAGATGTTTTGAATATCGTAGTATTGCTTCTTATTGGTGCTCGATGCAGCTTTTTCAAGAGCTGCTGTGAAGCGATTGCATGTGCTGACTCTAACTGTAAACTAACCCAAGACACAGCGGAGAGAGCTAAATTTTCCTTGTCAAAACCCATCAGAAGCGTATGTAACAAAAGTCATGTCAACACAAGCAGGAAAAGGATGACTGTTTATCCGACACTTTCAGCTGCCCGGCCACTTGCCTTCCCGAGCATAAACACCACATCCAGCTTTGCACCCTCAAGGAGACGCGTTCCAGCAACAAGATCTGAGCTATTTACAATGGAAATGAAACAATTCAGGTGCTTTAAGGCTGGGCTGAGGAGAGGGAGGTCACAATGTGATTTGCATCATGTTCAGCTCATTTCCAAGCAACAGATTCATTGAATCTTTATGCTGCAGCAACAAACAATGTTTACCTGAAGGGCATTTTTAGGATCAGTGTGGGAAAGAATAGACGCTCATCCACCGGAAATGTGTTCACTCAAGGAATTAGGCCCCTGGTTGTTGGTTACCTTTGGCAACAAACAAAAGTGGCTTGCACAAACTCCAAGGGAGAGAAAAGACTAGAAAACAGAAATCGAAAGAGACAAGACTGTTCTTTCAAGGTAGGTAAAAGTTATATGAATGGCCCCTGACTGATCCTGTCTGAATGGCTTATTTTTCTGAACAAGAAACAGAGTTTCCTCCATAACATAATAGTTATCTATCAGTGACAAGTTACTGTGAGAACAAGAACTTGTTCATCTTTGAGTATCCCCCTCACATTTTAAGAACAGGTTATTTATAGCAGTTTGCAGAGACAAAAGTCATGATTTTGTCATAATCAATGAAAATCACAGGAGTGTGACCTCCACACTGCCCTACAGAAACAGATCTCTTTGCGGCATTGAGACTTGAAGCATCCACAAAAGGTGAGGCTGCTTGTGGAGGCATCCTGTCCAAAATTGTGCCTCCAGCAGTACTTCTAAGAAAACAACAGACCATAACCAAGCTTACAGTCTACAGCTCTAGTTTAATCCAGGACTGGCAACTTCAAAACAAGTACTTTTAAGGTGTATTTCCTGCCAGAGATATTTTAATGTGCTATTCCTCATTAATAGTTGTTATATTAAATAGAGCTCAAACTGAAATTTAGGACATAAACCCTGAAAAGGAATTTTTTAGCCTATTTAGCTATCCTGCTCCATGTTATATTAGCTTTCATGTACCACCTTTCTAATCTAAAACTAGGCCACTTTAAAAGCCATTCTCCTTTGTGGTGGGCAGATTGTTTTGTATATAGACAGAAAAGCATGACTTTTTTTTTTTCTCCTGTGATTCACTACCTCATGCTGTTTAAGAAAATAACATTCCTCCTCTGAAAACTAAGCTATCTTATATTGTACTAGTTACCCAATATTGTTTAACTACAGAAGTCCTCAAAATGCAAAATATGATGGCTTATTTCAAAACACTCATTTTCCTCCACTTTGAAAAGTACTTGGCCTTTATATACTATGTAGTAGGAAGTCTGGGGTTTGTTTCAAACACCTTGCTGCCATTCCATAAGCAATAGGTTTGTTTACTACAACTTTCTGTGTGAAACACTTTCCTCATCCTTGATGCCTACAGATCCTCTACATTCCCACAAATCCTCCTGATAAGCGGTGTGTGATGGAGCCACTGTAATTGATTAGTACCATCAAAAGAAGACTTATGTATGGAGAGAAGATCTATGACACTGCCAACTCTTGCATTATTTTTCTTGACATGACTAAGGTGAATGATTACCACATTAAACCCTCAATGTAAACAAAAGTACCTAGCTCTTAAAGAAGAAAAAAGGGTATGAAAAACGCCAATAGACTCTACCTTAAGGCCTGAGGATAACAGAAGGTAAACAAAAAAGGTGGTGTAGATCTAAATGATTTTTATCTTACAGTCTGATTCTGGTAGTTCATGGTTGCAATTACCAATCTGTCAAGGTTGTGATCTACCACTTTCTATGCTGATGGCTCAAGACTCTAGAGTACCACAGAAAAACGATTGCAGTGTTGTAATACGGCAAGAATACTGTAAGGAGTTTTCTTGTGATTAATGAAGGTAGCTTCAGTTAAACTTCAAATTAAAAGTAGTAAATGGCACTTGGTACTGAAAGGCTGAAGAAATGACAACAAACACCACCAAACAGAAAGAAAAGAGGATACAAATTTTAACCACTATGAAAACCCTCATTTGTTGAAGAAAATGCAACTTGATAACACATTTTATTCTTTAAAATTCTACCAAAGGGAATTCCATCTAACCATATGGTACATTATTTTTTCACAGACTCTTTACTTCGAGTAAAGTGAGATAATTTCAAAACCACATGTATCCCAGTGGCCAATCTTTTTGAGATTAGCCTGTCATTCCAAGAACTTTCACCTTCCTTTTCCAGAAAATGCTGCAGAAACCTGCCACCTTTCCCTCATGTAACAGCAAAATACAGTAACACCGGTAAAAAGCTTGTTACTATAATGGAAATAAAGGAAGCAGTGGAGTAGAAGGAAATATCATGAAAAGCAGCAAGCAGAGCTTTTCACAGGTGGTGCCACAAGTATTAGGTGAGCCATGTGTCTCTTTGAAGCTTACCATTTTGAAGGTTTTGTGAAAGAAACTGCACTGACTCATCACCACACTGGAAGTAGGAATGAGTCAATGACGATTTGATGTCAACCCCATTGCTTACATACAGAAAGCTTTTGCTTGCTCCGCAGCATGTACCCGAGGGCTGCACCAGCTGGCAGCACAACTCACCTGTTTTCCTCCTCCAGGTCTGCGAGGATTCTCTCCAGTTCTCCTCTTTCCTCAGTCTCCAGAGAAATCAGGATCTGAGCAGGGCTTCGGGGCTGGCTCAGGGGGGACTCCTGGTTCAGACTTTGGCAGTAGTGCTGGATTAACAAGTGTTCATCATCACTGGAAAACAGAGAAGGACGAAACAGGCTGTTCCTTTTCTCATTTTTAACTTTGCAGTGAATATGAGGAGACGATTCATTCCTAGTCTGTCATTTCTTACAAAGAGATTTACTGAATTCTTTGTAAGGAACAGCAATGTACCTTAAAGCAAAATAAGCTGTTTCACTTAGTATCTGACAATATTCCTTCTCCACAGTCTACATCTCTTCCCCTTTGCTTTTCAGACACTTGAAGCTGAGTTTTGCCACAGTTGACAACCTCATCTTTCCCCTTTTGCCCAACTTCAATTAGGAATTTGCTTGAGAGAAAAGACCATCTGCTGCTGCCTGATCTGTGCTGTGCAAGTGTCATTCAAGGAAAGGTAACACATTTATTTTTACACCTACAAACTCTCCTTATGTAATAAAGGTGTCCTCTATTTTTTCTCTATAAAATTTTAAATTTGATAAAATAAAAAAAACATCATTAACTTAATCTAATGAAATTGTGCTGTTTTTCACCGAGTTTGTTTACATTAAAGAAAAAATTACAAGTGATGTATGCCGTCTGAATACAAGCATACATTTAATACATATGACCTCTTCCTTTATTTCTATTGCTTGGAAGAGAAAAGCAAACCCAGTTCTAAAGACCTTGACCACCTCCCAGAATTACATAGGTGGTTTCAGTGCCAAGGAGATGCATCCAGGCCCTAAGCTGTGCAGCTAACACCAGCAGTAACTGTGAGAATGAAAAGTTTCAATTGACACTGAAAGGTCAAGAACAGAAAAAAAGGACACTGCTGCTGGCAATCTTGTTTTTCTGGTAGTACTTACTACATAAAAACAATTCAGTCTAGTTTTTCTTTTTTTCAGTTATGTTTGTAATTCAGAATTTTACAGGAATTTTAAATAGCTGTTATTGTTAAAAAATTAAATTTTCCTTATTTCCCTTTTGTTCCTGGAAGTGTTAATGAGGTCTTATTATAGACAGCAGGAGCGCTAAGGCAATGTAGAGCACATTAGCACTGTTCATAAAGTAGAAATATTAATTTTTCAAAAAAGGCATCCTTTCCTTTTTTTAAAGAAAATTTTGAAGACTTGCCAGTTCCTAACTTTGTACTTTTCATGAAATGTTTCACCTGTGGTTTCCTTCAAACAACTGCTTTGCATTTTTTAATATCCTTACACTTCTTAAGTGAATTAAGAGTGAAAAAATGACGTAATTATTGCAATATACCACTTTTCATGAGATACTTCTTTTGGTGTGATTTTCAGTCTGCACCTATTTTGCATATGTAATTGCAATGACACTATGTATTGAAACATTTTGTGGTATGCATATACAATTTATTATACTCTTATGCTTGATTATACACTTATACTACCATATATATTATAATATATGATTTTATATATTATACTCTTCATTTCCCTCATTCCCAGTCTCCAGCTATTGTTCTAACTGCAATTATAATCCAGATAATCCAAAATCCATAAGAATGTCAACAAATAATACTTAAGCATAATCTGCCAAAAAATTATGAAAGAATTACAGTTATGAATTCATGGTGAGTTTTTATTTCAATGCAATCTGTATCTGGATTATGTTTCTTTCAAAATTCAGAAGCTACACAGATGTATTTTATTTTTAATAGCAAAAAATTGGATAGTCAATGTTTAACTTACTGAATCATATTAATACAACTTTTAATTAACCAAAAAGTGAATTGAACAGTAAAATCAAAATGTAATTCAAAAGGTACTACTTACATATTATTTTGTGACTAAGGACAATGAAATCTTTCAGTGAAACTATACTGACATTACATATGTATTGGTTTTGAGGTGTCATTTTAACATTCTCCTTTCTGAACCAATATATTAAAACAGTGTACTTGACTGTACTACTTTGAAACTAAGAAACAGCTTTATTACTGTTCAAGAACATCTCCCGGGCTCACAATCAATCTTATAAAACACTAATGATATGGAATCTCAGTTGAAGTGAATGAAAACTCGTCTGTACTTTCAAAAAACAGTAAAAATTTAGTAAAAAGAAGATTATGTCTGAATTTTCAAAAATGTCAACCCCTTGAACTGAGGTAAGAATAAGATTATGTAGAACAGATAAAAAAAATTTATAAAAGATAGTATCTGACTTTTTAAATATTTGATAGATTCAGAATCTGTGCTAAGGCTTCTCCTAGTCAGTTAGTTAACTAAGACCAAATTTTCTACACAACGTCTTACCGTGCTTCTATCCTGTTTTCAGAAACATTACCAGCAGTTAGCTTTCTAGCTCTAGGTCCTTTCATTCAGACAAAAAAACAAAATCAAGAAAATCATGAGAGGAGAAATATATCATCACCTCAGAAAATCACAAAAAGGTCTCAGTGTCACTAGTTTTTAAAATTAGAACTTTTATTTATGAGTTTACATTTCAAATAGTTCAATGAATGCTTGTCAGCAATCTATTCAACTTGATTTATACTATTTCATGGCAAGAATGAGTCCCTCTTGACTTATACTTGCAACGTATTTTGGGTAATCATACACCAAAGATCTGTTTAACCCTAGTACCTTTTGAACCTTTGGAACAACACTTTACCACAAGAGCAATTTAGCCATGCTTAAGTTTGCACTACCGACACCTTGCACTACAGAACTCTTCTGGGTTATCTGCTTAAAACACATCAGATGATGAATATTTTTTCCAATTAACATTAGAACTGTTTCCTTTTTTAAAATAAATCAGTAATTTTGATTTTGAAGGTATCAATCATTTGTTGCATAAATGTAATATTACGCTACAAGGCATAAATCTAGACACTATTACACAAATTGAAAGAATGTGAGTTCATTATGAAATTGAAAAAGATGTGGTACAGGGCCATGCAAATTCAGCACTACCGAATTTCATTGCAAGTTAATAACCTTTCCAAGAAAACACATGCAAAAATATCAACATAGTAAAAAACTACTAAAATTGCCTACTTACATGCTCTCATTAGGTGAAATACTGTCATTTAGATAAGAACCATTCGTGTTCTCCATTTCTGCTAGCCTGTAGAAAAAGAAACACCACTCATTAACATCAGCTGTGTTTTCCAGAAACTTCATTTGCTCTAACATTCCTGAAAGAATTAAAGTGCATGATATTTTTGACGATTTAGAGAATCTGGAACTGAAATTAATTCACACTCACTGTTATTACTGAAAAGTTTTGCAATACGCTATTGCAAAGGATTGTTTATTTGTTACAATAACCTGGCTAAACTCACTTCTAAGTTTTCAACCCTTCCTCTGTTGTTACATTCCATTCCCGATGATTAATTAATTCCACCATCAAAGAAAGACTTCAAGATGCCAGGGGACTACAAAAATTGCTTTGTATCTGGCAATGTCATCATCAGAACTGTAACAATCAGTCATTTCTCATTGGTTTTCAACACTCAGCCCCTCCAAAACATCCTGCATAATTCAGAAATACCTCTCCTGATTGAGTGGTTTCAGGGTACAGAAAAAGGAGATTGGAATAACTCTTTCTTTCACATTATCTCAATCCTAACATAATTGCTTGCCTGGTGGAAAAAGACATTTTCATATTTGTGCAATTAACCTACTTTTTTATTTTAAGAGCAGTATAAAAACTGAAAAGTGAACTAAAGTAGCGATGTACCACTATTTTAGTCTTCCAAATCAAGGAAAAAACCTGTTTGTAGTATTGTAGGAGGAGAACTAACATTTAAACGACACTTAAGATTCGTGTAGAGTTTGGAGGTTTCTGCTTTTCTGATCTGTACAATTTCACTAGGGTCCATATTATAAATCAAAACCTTAGAATCATATAATGGTTTGGATTGGATGGGACCTTTAAAGATCATCTGAACCAATCCCTGTGCTGTGAGTAAGGAAAATCTTTCAAATAGATGAGGTTTGTTCAGAGCACATTCAACCCAAACTTGAATGTTCCCAGGGATGGGGCATCTACCACCTCTCTAAGGCAACTTGTCTCAGCATTTCACCACCATCCTCATCGTAAAAAATGTCTTCCTTATGTCTAGTCTGAATCTGTCCTCTTTTAATTTCAAACCACTACCCCTTGTCCTATCGCAACAGGCCATGCTAAAAAGACAGTAATCTTAGTGCACAGTTTAACAGAGACCCCAACACAGGACCTAAAGGCCACTGCTGACCACACAGGCGCTCTGGCATGCAAGTTAGTTGGCAGGCTGGTTAGTAGCAACCACAGGTGATGCTTTGCATCCTAGAACCTGGAAGGCAAAACCCCAAATGCTATGTTTCTTTACAAGGTGCTCAGGTAGCTGCTAGCCTTTGGGATTATTATATTTTTTTTTTCCAAATGATTCTTTAGAGAAAGATCTGCCTAACATCCAGCTGGTCTCATACCTGCTAGCATAATGTTCAATGCGTGAATGAGTATCATCGTGTGAAAGCTGAGGGGACGAGGCAGGCCTATAAGGCAGAAAACACTGATTAATCACAAACAATACCCCTTGAAAAGTAAAAAGACACTTAGCTATGCCTATGCCCTCACATCTCTATGCTTTATGCTTACGCTATGTTTGATAAACAGCAAGTTATTACTCCAGGCGCTGTGTCTGCCTCCTCAAGACGTCGGTGAAATGTTTTGTGGTACCACACTGGGGATTCTGACCACTTTGCAATCCGTCTGTTGTAACGACTCTTCTTCCCACCAATCCCCGAAGAATCCTTTTCCAAAGGATTTATGGATGAGCTTTTGTACCACTTTTCCCTTCACACCTGCCTCCTTCTTTGGCAATTCTATTTCATGTGCAGCCCTGCGCCAGCTGAGAAAGCCCTGCTGGGAACCTTTGTTTCCTCTGTCTCCCACTCTGCTCCAGTGTCTGCTTCCAGCAAAACCCAGTTAAAAGAGCCTTTAAGGACTACTTTATGAGCAACTAGAAATAAATACAAGAAACATAAAACATCTGAAACGAGCCTTTAATAACATACTGCAGACAGTGATGACTTTGCCTAGAATCTTTCCAGAGCTGTAATCTGAACTGTAGTGTTAGACATGAGGACACTTGTCACCTATTTTCGGGTTTTCTGCCTGACAAATCAGATGGTATGAGGTCCTCATCACTTTTTTTGCTAACGAAAACAATTCATGGGACTTTTCTCATCAATTAGAGTATCGTTTCTTATAGCCTCAACTCTGGAAAACGTCACCATTGAGTTATGTTGTCTATGTAGTCCAGAGAGCAACCTTTGCTACCATGTGGGATTTTACCAGTATACGTGTATCAGGCATTGCTGGAATAACAACAAAAAAAGATGTAGCTTCTCAGATCCTATGACAATCTTTAGCTAAATTTCAACTTCTCTATATCCCACGTCTGCCAACTCTCCTTCTAGAACTGCTAAGTGAGGAAGGACACTGTGGTTCAGGCTGAGTCTGCCCCATGGGGCTTGCACTGCATTGCAAGAAGAGGTAAGTTTTGTGTTTACAGGTTATAAATCGAAACTGTAATAATCTTGCAGCTCATATTAAGCCTGTGTTAGGAGTTTGATAATCCTGCAGTAAATCTAGTAGTTTGGTCATCGTCCAGTTTTTCTGATAAGCCTGCTAAGGGCTCTAGAAAATTAGGATCTTTCAGCATTCACAGAGCTGCATACACAAAAGTCATCATCGTTAAAACCTCTTCTCACAGAATAGCGAAGTTGTTCTCTTTAAGATGTTACAGGTCAAGGATTACAAATCTCATTTTGTCTGAAATGAGCTTTGGCCTCTGACTGTACTTTTACCCATTGCATGTTCAAACATTACCACAGCACACCAGAGGACAAATACTCAGTTCAGAGTTTCTTGGTACAGCAGGGGTTCATGCTGATGGGCAACTGCTTCTCTGTAACTTGATATCCCATGTTGTGTAAGAACATCTAGACTGAAGGGAAGGGAGGGGAAGAGGATGGAATTTCTTTAGAGCAGTGGATTATGGAGCAAGCTAACAATGGATTTCTGATAAATTGATGCAATCCCCACTTTTTATATGTTTGACATACAGTAGATGGTCAGCTGGTACTCTCAATGAAAGATGAGGTCTTGGTTTCAACGTGGACACAAATGTTGCTGCTAATACTGTGTTAAAAGCAGCTTTAATTTTGAGCTGGATCATTCTCCTAGTCCCTCTTACACTAGCATTGCACATGTATTTGGTACCAGTATGAAGGGAAGGACTGCACTTGGCTGGGACCAATTTAGAGACGTCCCTTTTGGCAGTAATGCAAGGCAAAAGATGGGCCTGACTGCATGATTGCACTCTTGCTGCCTTCAAATGAACTTCAACTTCAGAAATGGGCAAGACATGTAATGTACACATTTCAAAGACAAAACAGTGTTGCGTGACTTGTTGAAGCTGATTTTGTCTCTCCATCAACTGCAGGCAGGTTGCCAGGTTTGTCTCTGCATCAGAACATACTGCAATGGAGATTTACCTCAACCAGCTTTTTAAAAGTTTACTGATGAAAACATTTTGAGAAGCACTGCAGTCTTTGTGTTGAATGTAGCTCCTCAGAGGTATACTTTTGCCAGTATCTGAGCAAGCTTGAGAATAACTGTGCTGCATTGCAGGCTGTTGTGCAGACATACTCTTTGGAGACCATCTGTGCTAGAGCTCATTGTCTTTCCTCTCCAAGCACACCTAAGCAGTTTGAACAGTCAGCAAGAAGGCTGAGAGACATAACTAATATTTAACCAAGATAACTATCCCTTTTACAAGGGCTTCACAGCTGCATTGCTCAAGATGGGGTCTGCAGGATCAGCCTGGGGAATTCCAGTCAAGTGAAATGTTGATCAAGTGGCAAATGCCACCTTCTGCAGTTTCCTGCATCCCCGGAGACCTGGCTGGCAAGACAAGGGCACTCTTCTTGCTATTCAGCATTTTCACTTGATGCTTCTTAAAAATGTAGCATCAATTAAATTGCATTTGTACCACTGACAGCCCATAGTCCAAGTAAAAAGATACAAATTCTCACAAAAAGTGTGAGCTATCCCTTTAATGCCTGGCAAGCAGAATATCTGTGCAAAATACAGAATAATAAGCAGCCAGAATCCCTAACTTTTAACAAAAAATATGTATGTATGTATTTTTAAAAAGTTCTATGCATACCACATGTTGATGACAGGATAGCACCAGCATTGCTGAATGCTGCTGCCAGGTTACGCTCTTCCGGAGTACTTTGAAGATTACCAGAAAATTGGCACGAAAGCACCAGAAAAAGGCAGGATCTTAGAAAACATGAGGAAGTTTTGTGATAACCAGAATAAGAGGTTTGACTGCCAAAGTTGGAATCAGTCCTGTAACTGAGAAATGGCTTTAAACCTGGATAGCTCAGTAACTAGTGTTGTAAGCTCAGTGGTCGAGCACAAAGAAAAGGAACCAACGTAGCAGAACAAAATGATGAGCAATTCTTTCCAGCCATTATTCATTTCTTAATTTTCTGCTTTCCTGTCACACTAGATGAAAAGACTGTGCTCAGGAAAATATCTGATTGGTCTGATAAAAGACGCAACCTCTGTGTACCAATCCCGCTTCTCAGTATTTCTCCAGTTTTCGTAAGTATTATATGCAAGTTAAACTCCCTGTAGCATATATGAAAGCAAACCCATGGTGTGAAGCTATTGGTAGAGGCATACCACCATGTTATTACTGTAAGTAACTAGAATTAAGCATGTTATGGCAGCTTAATTACATGTTATGGCAGACACAGCAATGGCATTCCGCATTAACCAAGCTTTTAAAATGTTACTTTTAACTTCGCAATCTTTCTAAAGGGTAAGAAATAAATATATGAAGTTGAGTATATAGTACGCTACAATCATCCAAGCCCCTCAGTCTGACTCCAGCCTTTTGGTGTATTCTGTGAGTGAACCCTCGATCACGTGAGGTTTGCAGTACTTGAAGTGTTCCTTGGTTGCTTAAAACTTCCTAGAGGTAGAGCACTTGACTTCCCAATGGTTTGTGCTCAAATGAAAATTATAAACCAGTATGTATATTTCACTACTTTTTATTCTACCAAAAATTCAATGAAGGTGCAAGCCATATACATTTCACCATATAGAAATATATAAAATTCTGTTTATTAATTTCTCATAAGTTATGAATATGTGAATTAAAAAGAATCCTTCTTTAGCATTATTCTAAAATCATCCAGGTAACACTAATAGTAGCAAATGTTAATTTTTTTTATATATATATATATATATATATACATATCTCTCTCTCTCTCTCTTTAGTATATGCTGAAGATATTACTACGACAGTAAGACAAAGCATGTGCAGGAATGCTGCTAGAGTGAAAATCCATTTAATAGCTGAAAAATCCTGTCTTTTTAACCTCTGAAGAAAATACAGTAAACATTTCCCCATTTCAACCTGCCTACACAAATCTCACTGTATCTAAAAAGCTGTAATAAAATGTCCAGTGAGCTCTGGATTATCTGGGGCACATGAGTGTTGAGTGTGCACAGTTGCGCATAAAACCAAATCATATAATTCCTGAAACTGAATGAAATCCATCAAGTTCAATTTCTATCTCTCAAAAAGCATTTAGTACACATTCAGAGGGATTGACACTTATTCAGAAACATAGGCTTTTCAATGACAAACTTTCATAAGCATTAGTTGATGAAAATACATACTCCAGAAAGGGTATACAGTGTACAACCCACGATTGCTGGCAATTCCTGGATTTATCCCGTTCTACTCATTTGGGATCAAAACATTCCTTCAGAGAGTGCACCAAAGAAAATTAATCATTAAGGAAAGAAGGAAATGAACTTATGTAAAACTAAACAAAGAAACAAACAAAAAAAAGTGAGGGAACGCAGCAGCAGTAGCAGCAGCAGCAGCACACTTCAGCAAAAGTACTCACGCAGAATCTACTGGCCAGAAGTTGATCAGAGTAACAGGACTGCAAGACAAAAAATGAGGAGGTGAAGAGAGAGGCAGAAGAAACTCAGCAGCAAAATAACTAAGAAAGGTTAAAAAAAAAAAAAAGGGAACAACATAAAAAACAACTACTGAAAACCAGAAATTCAACGGACCAACATGAATGACTGTGAAGGGCAACCAACCAAAAAGTGAGAATAAAAATTGCAATCTAAAATTAAAAAGGAGAAAGAGAAAAAAAGAGAGAGAGAACAAGCTGCATGCAATTGCCATTAAATATCTGATTAAGCTTGTAAAAAAACCCAAAGGGAAGCGGGTTAACTCATCGATTTCTCCATGTACATCATTACTGCTTTTTTCTTTTTTTTTTTCATGTAGACATCAAAGTAATTTAATAAGAATAAATTTATAAGGTGAGAAAAGAAGAAATCAGATTAGAAGCTTCGAAACACACTAGTCTAATTAAAAAAATAAAAAACCATGGAAAGACATCTACTTGGAAGAAAATAAAAATTTAATGAAGAGATGATTAGTCTCTAAATTGCCATACCAAACTTAGAAGTTTATAAGGCTGTCAAGTAAGATGGTAAGTATTTTTTCTTCCACTAACTGAAGTTGAAGTTCCTGTATGAGGACAGGTGAAAACAGATAAAGGCAATGGCAATTGGAATCCCAGCTTGTGTTATCCTGCCAGGCGAGGTTAACAGAAATGAATAAAGAGGCTTTATGCGTTTAGGAAGTTGGCACCAGCTGGGGAGCTCAAAGAGCATACCAAACAAATTGCTACTTAGACATTTTAGAGCTACTCACGTTTCCATGTTGTCTCCCTCCAAGACAGTTTGCACAGGCAGGTAGCCCATTCGTGGGTGCTTTGCAAAATATCTTTTTGTTCGAAATTTGTTTTTTAGTACCTTGGCAAAGTCACGGACATCTTCTCCTGAAGTTGTCTGAAAGCCACAAATCACAAAGAAATAATCTTTCAAGAGGTTGTTATGGTTTTTTGGTTGCCTCCTCCTTTGCTGGGTCACTTTCAAGAGCTGTGGCCACACCAAGCACAGCTGCCAACGGCTTGACCTCCAGAAACACAAATTTTATTTATTTATTGCTGTCACTTTACAATGTACTGCACAGCAACACTGCTAGAAAAGAGGAATCACAGAATGGCAGGCACTGGAAGGAAGGGACTCTAGAGATCACCTTAACCTCAAGATCATTGAGGTTCACCTCAATCAAGTCACAATGGCAGGTATCCAGGCAGGTTCTGAAAACCTCCCAAGAAGAAGACTCCACACCCTTCCCAGACAGCCTGTGCCAAGGAAAGACCTTCACAGGAAAGAGGTCTCTTCTCTTGTTCGAGTGGAACTGCCTGTGCTCCGGCCTGTGTCTATTACCCCTTGTGCTGTCCCTGGGTACTACAGAAAAAACTCGACCCATCTTCTTGACACCTGTTCTTTTAAGTATTTATAAGCATTGATAAAGTTCCCTCTCAGTCTTCTGTTCTCCAGGCTAAACAGCCCCAGGACTCTCAGCCTTTCCTTGTAAGAGAGACATTCCAGTCCCCTAACCACCTTGATAGCCATCCACTGGACTCCCTCCAGTAATTCCCTGTGCCTCTTGAACTGGTGAGCCCAAAATTGGGCACAGTAAGGAAGAAGGAAGAAAGGAAGGAGGAAAAAAAGAAAGCTCCAGAAGCCCCTGACAGGCTCATGCTTCATCTCAAGAGGACAAGCGACAATTAAGACAAAAATTAGTCATTTCCTCATCTGGTTCAGGGGATTCTCTGCTTGCTCTTACCCTGTAACAGAGGACACACAGCCAATCTGTGTGCCAGCCAGCTGTTTTTCACTGGCTAGATCCTGACTCCTAACACAGGTTTGTCATCCAAATCTCACAGACTTGTCAGTCCATGCAAGTCCAGCTCAGACTCTCAGTACGTTTTCTTTCCAGTTTCCCTTCTCAGCCTCCTCTGCCATTAATAATTTGATCAAAGAGAAATAAAAAGCAGGTGAGAGCTACTGAAAGCTCTTAGATCAGTTATTTCTTCCCGCACTTGTTTAATCTGAAGCTAGCAGGCATTTAAGATCAATACCCTGAGGAGGGTACAATTTGCACAAAGTTTCCTACTCCCTTGCCTGCAGTCAGTTTTCCTTGGTGCTATACAGACCAGCAAAGGAGTGTAAAGCGGAATTAGTTTTCTAAAGACCAGAATGAGCCGGGAAGAGTTCAAAGGATGTCTGCTGGGAAGATGCAAGACTTCTTGCGAGCCTGATTAAGGGTCAGGCGATTTTCTGAAGCATTTTAATGGAAGATTCAGTTACTTTAGTTAGGCTGCACTCCCTCCTCTGCACCTCACAGAGACACTCAACTCTGAAATACCTCTCTTCCACAGTAAATTAAGTTCTTCCTGACCCACATAATGATATTGCTTCTGCAGTGTATCTAATTTGAAGGAAATAAATGAGGTAAAAGTTAATCTTTCCGACATTTTTAAATGAGTTCTATGCCTTCTATTTAGAGAGGGAGGAGGTGCTGGGACCTATCCGTCTAGCCAACTTTCCACAGCACTGTTGAAACACGGATGTATGTATTTTTAACAATTGCCTGGGTAGAAAAATTAAGAATGCACTGAAAAATAATCTGCAGAAAGACTGAAATGCATTAACAGAAAGGACCAACACTATCCCTGTACTGACAACAGCTACAAGCTTCATGTAAGAGAGGAAAGAAAAATTTTGGCTCTCTTTCTGGTCAGTCTGTGTGGTAGGAAAATTCAGTGCATGCAATGACTGGTATGGAAGTGACACAGCAGAACCTACAGCCAGTACAGGAGCATCTGTGTTTTAAAAAAACTGAGACAGTGCTCGATAATGAGTATCACTTCCTTAAGATGTCAGAACTAAAGACACGTTGGAGAAGGATGGGATTAAGTATGCCCAGACCACCCAGAGGTCTCCAAAACAGGGATTTACTGAGGCGGCCCCACATGCCCCTGGCAGAAGGGAATTCCCTCTGCAGAATGCCACCTGCAGTGCCTCCTAGGAGAGCTCGTAAGGAAGCTGGCAGGAGGACAGCACACAGAACACATCTGCTGAGTACAGAAGAAAACTTTTACTATTTAGTCTTGGCATAAATGGATTAAGCACAGTTTTCTGTTTGGATTGTTCACCTGCATAATTTATAACCATTTAAAACCATTTATTCCTGCCTTGTCTGTTTTCACTGTTGTGAACACTTTCCACTGCATTTTACTGTAATTTGGATTGTTTCCAGGTATGATTAACAACAAAACATTCTTCACTTCAACCTTCCTGGTACTGTTGCCCTACTTTGCACCTCTGAACCTTCTGCATCACAACTAAGAAGTTAGTGTGTTTGCACAGAAACATCCCAATCTAGCTGGTTGCACAAGAATCCCAAAAAGAAAATATATCTCCTAGTGATAACTAGAAGCACCGGGTAACTCTCATACAATCCAATCGCTATTTAAAAAGCGTTAAAGGAGAATAAGAAAGGCAAAGAAAATGTGAATACTATGTGGACAAGATGATAAACTGAGGCTATTTTCAGCCAAACTTTCTGATTTAGTTCACAGATGTTTTATTACATGTGACTTCTAGAGTAAAATAATCCAAATCAAAATTCTGAGCAGAACTGGCTTACAATGAAGGAACAGTGGAGTTTCAGCAGCCCAGCAGTCTTAAATCAAAGCAATACATAGGCAGTTGGGTCGATCATGTTCTCCAACTGTGCCAAAACCAAAACTATTTCATAAGAAATAGTTCTTCTAATTCACATAAGAACTTTTCTGACTTCTCCCAGTTTGGTTTAATAAAGTGCCTTGCCAAATACCCACTCAAGACCGCAGTCTCGACTGTAAACACTAGTTGCAGACAGTTATCTGAGTTTGACATACTTCCTTCTAACAAGGTGGTTTTTATGCTGGTGTGTCTCTGTTCATTAAATCCAAACAGAAGAATGATCCTACATTTAAATCCCAGTCTAGAAGCTCTCTTCTATGCTTTATTCAAAATCTCTTAAAGGCTTCTGAACAACATATCCAGTTGTGATGCTTTCAGGAATAACTGTTGAAATTCTTCTCTCTAAATAAAAATTTGGGGAACTGCTTTCCCCTTATTCTGCCTCAGTCTTTTGCAAGAAAGCATCTCAGATATATAGTGTGAGTTCTCAAATCTCCCCTAAGCCAAAAATATCAAAAAGTAAAAATATCAAAACACTTCATTGTGCACATCTAGCTATTGCAAAGATACATCAAAGGCAGCATCACACATCTTCTGTCTGCCAAAATGCATGTTAAGGGAAGACATTTTTGTCTGGAGGAGGTGAAGGAAAAAGTGCTCTGCCACCTGCAAACCGCTTTTCATTCATTTAGAAAACAATTACATACTAGATATGATAGCTTCAGTGGATATGTTGTGCAGTCATACAGTACTTGGGGTTATTTTTGCAACAGTAGCAACACAACAAAGATCAGGGCTTGCTGTGCATCACATTAACTTTTTCCACCCCCTAGTTAATCCTTCTCTAATTCAACCGGCTGCTAGCGCAGCCAGGCACAGCACATTAGCACGGGCTGCTGGAGTTCAGGATTCACAAAAAAAAAAGTACTGACTATGAATGGTTCTTTATTCTGATCCAGCAATCTGGACACGGTTGCAGGTTTCCCCGTTCACCACAGCTCAACTATTAGCAATCTGTATTTTTTGAGAGAACAGAAACCTGCTGGGCCTCTGTCCTGGTTTAGGCCCATCAGGGAACAAAAGACCACGATTAACCTCAAGTACCAGACCTGAGGATTGCCAAAGGACAGGGAAAGCTTAATTGCTGCTTAAGGTTCAGGACAAAACAGACCAGGATACTCTGGTCTTGGGGAAGAAAACAGAATAATTTAATGCAACATCAACTAAAACATAACCTTAAAACCCCAAAACATAACCAAAACAATACAGAGTGATACAACAATGAAGAGCCCAACCAGCCCTTTAAGACCACTTTCTCCCCACTCCTCCCCTCTTCCCGGGCTCAGAGCCCTGATCCCAGTGTTTTTACCCCCCCCCCCCCCCCCCCCCCAATGGCTCAGGGGTGCAGGGAGTGGGGGTTTCAGTCACTCTGTTCCTGATAGCTTCTGCCATTTGTCGCTCCTCAGGGCAGGTGCACTTTGCACCAGTCCTCCCTGCAAGGGTGGGGTACCTCAAACACACAGAGCAGCCCTGCACAGGCTGCTCTGACGTGCATTTATCACAAAAGCTGCAGCTCCTCTCTGCCTCTCGTGTGGGGCTGCTCTGGGGCACACAGGCTCTCCAGCACAGCCTGCGCCATGGCCGTCTCCCCACACAGTCCCTCACCCATCTTGGTGCACTCACACGGAGCTGCTGGTAACTCTCAGTCCTGCCATGGCCCTGCATGGGTTGCAGGGGTACAGCCTGCATTCTTGCCATGGCTTGCAGAGGGATCTCTGGTCTAATGGTCCTCCTTCCTTCTCTGACTGTAGCATCTGTGTGGTCGCCTCCATCTTGTATCACTCTTACACCTCCTGCCAGCACTTCAAATTCCCATCCCTAAATAGTGATGGCAGAGGCGCCAGATTGGCCCAGCCAGGTTGGAGGTGGGTGTGAACCCAGGAGCCAGGGGGAGCGTCCAAAAACTCTTTACCGGGTCTTCACTGCAACCCGCTCCCCCTGTTACCAAGCAAAAGCTGCTCCTTGCTAAACCATGACAGCCTCATTGTGGCAGTGAGTCGTTGCAGGGTGTGGGGATGTCTAACGATCCTTTTTAATTTATCTCTCCTCAAAAGATGTCTTAAGAACAGGTTAAGAAAATGGTAGGAAGATGCTGATCTATGCACCACTCACAAATCTCCCATGTCGCTTATCAGCAAGAATAAGAGTAGCAAACTGCAACACAAAACTGCAGCCCATTCAGCAAGGAGATATTCATCTGCTGCTGGATGGAATGGTCTAACATGGTCAGTCTCTCGCTCTGCCTACAACTGGATCATGAGAGGTCACTTGAGGAATGCTGCTGTTATGCAGAAGTCTGTTCAGACCTGCCGGGGCAGTGCCAGCATTTCCCTCTGACTTGACTCGTGCAGCAGTTCAGGCCAAATGCCCTTTCCACTAACCTCAGCCCCGAGGGATGACACTGAAAAGCAGCAGCCAATGGGTACTGACAAAAAAACTTGCAAATGGACATTAACTGCCCTTGCAGAGATTTGGATTAAACGCTGCCGTTTAAATGCTACAGTGAAAGTTGATAGATAATGTAAATAAATATCTATAAATTATAACTAAAAAACACTCCACCAAAACAAAGCAAATCTTGCTTTACTGTATTATTTTAGGCCAATAAATTTTTATCTCTTTCCTAAATTTCTAAGAAAAGCTGAGAGTCTTTACTTCGTTTTGGCCATGCCTTTTTGTTTCAATGAAGATGCAAAGTCCATTCCTATAACTTTATAATGCTAGTCCATGAATAACTACTTTGATGCTTTACTTTTACCACTTATACTTGACCAGCAGATGAGAGTACAAGACTAGGGGCCATCTCATCACAGGAGGAAATGACAACCAGAGACTGCACTGTTTCAAGATTACCACAAACAAAAGCAGAAGCAGCGTACAGAGAAAGCAATATGGAATTTTCCTTTGCCAGCTCTCTAGTATAAGAGAAACATTTACACAAAAGGCAATCCTTTCGAGAACTCTGAAAGGATGAAGACCCTCATCACATCATCAATGCAGCACATCTGTGTTACATTGCACTGAACACTCTGGCTTCCAGTCTTCAGAAATTGAATCTAACTTGCTTCTATTGAGAATTTCTCTGGTTTTTTATATCATCAAAGGATCATATAATGCAAAGGTACCATTAAACAGTAAAGAACTTAAAAAATGCAATCACAGTGTTCCAGGGAAAACAAGTCAAGCAGCAACTTGCTGAGGAAAGGAAGAAAGATCTCACACTGATGCGGAGAAAACATTGTGATCTAAGACACAAGGAGTATTCACACAAACCATGGGCTTCTTGCAGGACGCAAAGTGAACTATGGCCCTGAACATGGAACAAGTCACTAGCATGCAATAGTACACTACAACACAGCATTGTACCAACACTGAACCTGTTTACTTCAAATCATTGGAGCATCCTTTACCAAGCATCAGAAACTGCTGGCATGTATAGTATATAAAAGGTGATTTAATCATAGCAGGGGAGGAAGAAAAGATACCCAAATGCTCCATTGACTTGCACACAGGACAAAAATAAGAACATCCCATTCTAAATAAGATGGGACAGTAAGAGTCCATAAAACAGCTACTTACTGGTGTGCAGTACTCCACCATGGGATAGTGCATTTTATGACCTTTTGCAACACGGCCAGAGAAGAAGCAGCTTTGGCAGATGTCATAGTTAAAGTGCTTTAAACTTCTGTACCTAAAAGAGAAGGAAAAAAAACCCAAACCCACAGCTTCAGAGCTTTGCATGTGAATGTTTCCTATTAGCTTGTCAAGTTTTCTGTGTTACAGTAAGTTCTCTTCCCTGAGATATCACACAGTGTGAAATGCAAGCTCCTCTGCCACAGAGGGACAGGTGTTGCTGCCTCAGATGTTTATCAAAGATCTCAGTCTTCAAAAAAAATTATCATTGGGCAACAGTGAAGATTTCTACACAATGACTCTCTCTTTACATATGAAAGACATCACCACACTTTTTTTTTGACTCCAGTGCTAACTTCAGCTCTTTTGCTCTTAATTATGATCCCTAACACAAAATGTCCTGAGGAAGTAAAATGCAAGTAAAGGCCTCTTCAGCAAGTCACTCCAGCAAACTCTTGAGTGCTGCATACAAGGTGGGAATTTGTTTGCATCCTTCCTAGCACACCTATCAAAACAACTTTACTGTATGGCATTCCACCCAAGCAAAACTCTGAATGCACTTTTGGGCCATTATTTAATCTCATCAGCAATATGAGGCAGCCAACTGTTGTGTTTGCTATGCTGAAGTGCTTGAAAGAGCTGCAGGCATAAGGGTTGTCTTGTTCCAAATATGTGACACAGTTCAGTCACAATGACCTCAAAAGAACAACGTTTTACATGTAGTGAGGCACACAGTATTAGCTTTCTAAAACCTTTCCAATACAGTATCTTTTTGTCAAGTGTGTACACAGAGTTTCAATGACTTGCAAAGACAGAGAAAAAATCTGCCACAGACAGACTCTACTATCATGATAATATACTTGCTATATAAATTCGAGAGACAGATGAGATCAGTCAAGTAAAATTAGATGCAAATGCAGAGCTCCAGTGTCCACTTCCCGGGTTCTCAATCCTCACTACGGACCATACATTCATTTGCAATCCTTTGATTTTCCAAGTGCTGCATTTTTCAATTCCACCTACCTGTCTTTGGCTGTTTATACATCACACATTACGTGTAAGTAATTCAGTAGTTTATAAACCATCTCTGAGAACGGGAAAATTAGACTTTATGGATGTGTTGAACTACTTACATCCCATCCCTATCTCTTCCTCAGTAATATTTGTCATTTTCCAGTTAAGATATTCAAAGGGAATCAAAGCAGAAAAAGAATTTAGATGATTGAAAGAACAGCCTCACTGAAGAAAACCTCAGACTCAAACCAAAGCAATACCTTCATAATTTCCCCATTTTCCACTGACTGTAAAATTGCATAGCAGAAACCACTGCTCCACTACTTGCATAACAGCAACATTCATGCTGTTCCAGGTTAGCGTGAAATGATGGCTTTTCTATGTGATACTGCTTGTTGCTGTTGTCTGTCTAGGTTTTAGAAACAAAATTACAGAAAGCTCTATACCACAGAAGGAGAAATGCCAGTGGCAAAAAAGACCGTGCATAAAAAGGACAGAAACCACACAAAGCAGCTATTGTGGAGCAAAGTGATAAAACAAGTCTAGGCATAATTGAAAGTGAGTATTTACTTAGCCTTTAAGTGGATTCTCAACAGGCATACCAACACATAGTCATTCTACAACAGTGACATTCATTGCCATAGTAACCATGGTGTCAATCCAGATGTTTAAACAGCCCAGCAACATTTCCCCCACTCAGGTTAATGTTCCACCAACAACATTCTTCCTTTAGCACAGGTAGCTTTACATATCTGTGAATTTTCAAGGAAATTCCTTGCTTTATACTATGACAGAAAGGAACTCATTAGGATCCAATTCAGAAAACCTAACTGAACATATAGGACACAATGAACTTCCTAGTTGTACAATTCACTTGTATTTTGGTTAAGGCATGGAAAGACTGGGACACAGAGGAAGGGCTGTATCTTAAGTAATGGATTCTTTCTGTTCTCTTCAACTCTCGCATCGCTATACTCAGTCCAGGTGTCACTTTCCCTCATGTCTCATCACAATTATATTTTCTCTGAACAACACATGTAAAATGAATTGCATGATTTGCCTGGAAACCAGCAGAGATCTTGACCTACCAAGCAGTAATACACCTATCAGAAAGGGAGTGAGTCTGTACCTGAATCCAATAATCGGGCACTCCTTGCAGATGTTACACTTGGCTTGGTGTTTGGCAGTCTCAGCAGCAGCCACCCTGTGCAAGACGGGCAGCCACACCATGGACTGTGGTTCCAGTCTCATCCAGTCCAGGAAGAGGGCTGCTTCGATCTCTGGTTTGTTGTTGGCCTGCAACACATGGGGAAGAAAGACAGGAGCTGAGCACGTTATCTGTCTATTACCAACTAATTAACAGCTGAAGCCACTTGCTTCCTGCCTACTCCATGTCTGTTCCCTGAATATACTCCAGCTTTCCCCTCATTCTTAAAAAAAAAAATAAAAAAAATTAAAAAAACTTTCAGGATTCTGCCTTCAAGAGCTGAAAACTATTATTAACGTTTCAAATTTCTCTTTCTTTTACTACCTGTTACAATAGACAGCACTACCATGTCTCTGTCATCGAAAAAATCATCCACTCACAGGATCACTTTTTATGCCTGATTCTGTGTTCAGGGAGATGAGAAAGATGGGGCAAAGGGGGAATACAACAAGCCATCTGCATTGGTAGAGGTGACGCAGCCACCACAAAGAATAGTGCAGAAAAAGGGCAAAGACAGAGTCAGTGTTTACAGGGAACATCTCTCCGGTGCGTGAGGTAGTGTGAAGCCAGCACAAAACTGGTTATCTGAGCATCTGGGAGCTGGTTTCAGCGTTGAAAGCAAGGTGATGGATCAGGTGGGAACTGTGAAGGGTTCTGTTGAGGGGGGAGGATGGGAGGGAGGACAGGTCCCCACAGGGAACAGCCCAAATGATAAAGCAGGATATCATCCCACTCCATTTCTCTAAACAATCACTATGTTCTAATTCAAATTCCTTGAGACGGTTCTTTCCCTGCTGCCCCACAGAAACAGCATATTTATGGACTGAATATATTTAAATCCTCTGTTTTCCTTTTTCTCTGGGCTTCAAATACAGTCCTCAACGGGCCAGTCTTTTATATTTCAGACTTCACAAGGCGGACTGTCTTCCTTTGTGGTTCCAAACCTATTTGAAGCATTTAAATAAATAATAAGCATTAATGTATCATGTACATGGACCAAGATGAATAGAGGATTGTGTCCTGGGTTTTTTATGCTTGTTCTCAGATACTTTTCCAGTTTCTCATGAAATCTGAGTTTAGAATGACCTAACTAAAACCTTATTCAACTAAAAATGCTAGCAACAAGTTTGGAGAAAAAAAATTTCACAACTGATCTAAAGGAGAGAGAGCTATAGGGAAAACCAATTAGTTATGTGTTTGATGTTGGTGGTTTTTATTTTGAAGCTAACGCTGTTTACAATCTTGACAAACAAATTAACTGATCAATACTTCAAGACTGAGAAAAATGTGAAGTCTTCTAGAGAGAACCCCTGGCCATAAGAAAATCTGCAGAACCTCCCACCCCCTGGATATCTCCTGAATAATACATTGCATTAAAATTGTCTCAAAATGCTACTGTAATACTTTGATTAATTAGAAACAAAGAGATTTTTTTATCAGGGCTTTCTTCCTGAGATGCTAGTTTGGTAAACCATCTAAAGACTCCTAATGACTGCATTTAAGATTCAAGTATATGGATTTCTAGTAAAGTGATACATGTCCTTTTTGGATGTCTGGAGTAAAACCATGAAACCAGAATACATTTAATCTATAGTTATTCAGATAAAGTCCTTTGCAATTTAACATTCACTACAAGTCTTATGGAAATGGAATAAGCTTTTTTTTTTTTTTAACATACACTGAAATATTTCCTAAGATTCCTGCATTAAATCCTATTCCTCTGTTGTTTTGTTCACCTTTTTTTTTTTTCATGTAGCTACATAATTTAGGAACCTCCCCAAAGGAAAAAGAAAGAAGTCAAAAGTACAATAAGCCCAGCCAATGCTGGTAACAGGATTTGTTTGAAACAGCAGACACTGCCTTCTGGTGCAGAACATTGGTGAATTTAATAGAACTGAATTAATTCTAGAACTCTCCTAAGAGAAAGCCATATTTATAAAATATTACCATCTATATGTCTGTTCTTCAGCTAGCAGCCAGGGGGCTGAGGGGAGACATTCTGTGGCTCACTCAGTGAGCCAGCATCAGCCAAGAATGATACCGGGAAACCATGACCCTTCCTAGTAGACTACACTTTCTATACAGAAGTCCCCTAAGCCTCTAAAAAATGTTAAGATAAACTCTTTAATGTGCCATTTCTAATAGAAAAACATGAAGTGTACAGAAATGCTGCAGTGTAAGCTGCAGTCGGAATAAGAATGAGCTGCTCAAAGCACTGCTCTCCACTTGTAGCTGTTTTAAATTTGCAGGGAAAATGCTGCGGCGGTGAAAGACTTTGTGTAACACCCAACCATCTATTTTAATTTCGCAGTCACTGTTGACTGCCAGTAGCCCCAATAACTGCCTACCCAGAGCTCCGCACGCTGGCTGTACAACACCCATGCTCGGAGAGATTAGGTGCATTAAAATGTATCAGAACTGGTTCCGAATTATATTTCATGAAGATTTAAAGCCACGTGGAGAAAAGCTGGTCAGGGTCAGACAGTATAGGACAGACAGTTCTTGACTGTTCCCTGAGCTGCTATTACAATTTTTTTAATAACCTCTAAATCCAGTAAAGGCAGCAGCTGAAGATTTTACATAAGGGGAAAAAGTTGGAATTCACACAGTTCGTATCTGAATCAACAAGATCAAGCTGTAAAGAATATTAATGGTTCTTCTCTTGAATACGTTACTTTGCAACTCCCAATTTTTATGGTAATAACAGAGCAAATCATAAAAGTAGAATTCATAAAGCCCTTTCCATCTTACAAGTAACATTTTTAAATAGGGGACATTCAAATTCATTATGTTCCGGACATCTGTTTTTCAGTATTTATTTTGGAGAAACAATGGAAGAATAGGAAGTTGGGTGGTGCTAGCATCTTTATGCAATACTTGGGAGTTGAATTTTTCAGGTTTTTTCCCCTCCTGTTCTTCCAGCTAGTAGTTTAAAAATATGCTACATTAATTTTGTCTACTCATAATATGAAATATGCTCCAAAATACATTCATCATTTTATATGAACTATATGGTATGTTTTTGAACCAAGTCAGACAATATGCTATAAGCTACACAACAAACTATACTGACTATGCAGTGTAGGAAATCAATTGGAAATAAATAAACATTGTTAATGTAATGTTGTTTTTCATCCAGGATGCAAACCTTTAGTTTAGTCTAAGTAAATATTATTATGGACAAACAAAACTTATGACTCAAAAATTTAAAAAAATTTCAAAAATGTTCAAAAATTCAAAGCAAGCTGTGAACAACAGCACTGTCTTCCTTGGGTCAGACCAAACCCTGTTCAACCTTGTTTTCCACTCTGGAGTGGCTTCAATATGTTTGTGTTCTCTTCATTGCCAGCTGGTAAGAAAACACAAGTCAAGAATTCATAGTTTCTGAAAGAAGTGTTACTATAAAGGTAACTTTGGGTGATTGATATAAACTTAAATCTGCCTTGACCCTTGGAGCAGGTGTTCTAAGATCATTACTGTGATCCCTTGCATTATGTGTGATTGCTTTGACTACTGCTGTCAATGTTTTCAGTGTTGTGGCAAAGAGCAATAAAACAAAAAACCCAAACCGTTAATCCAGAAGTGAATTAGTGTACATTTTTATATCATCCACGCTTGAAAACACAATCTTCCTTCTTACCATCCCCCATCCCTTAAACTATTTTAAAATAGATCTTTAAAAGCAGTTCACTTGTAGGGCTCTTGAAGAGTACCTCTCAAAGTCAGCGACAGGTTCACAAAATCCTGCTGAAATAAAACCAGAATTGCTGCTTTATGACATTTACAGCATAGCAGCTTGAGGAAGGATTTACTAGTTCCCTTAGGCCAGATCATCCCTGTCAGAGCCAAAAGCAGAAGAAATATCCTATGAATAGAAAACAAGGGCTGCCTGGATCTCTCAACAGAGATCAAACGCCTCAGCGGTAACTCTGCTTTTGAATGCTGTTTTTGTATAGACTTCTATATAAATATACACATATAGTTACTTTTATACAGTACTGATGTTTCCTAACTGTTCAAAAAAAACCCAACTCAACCCATCTCTCATAAAACATCAGCCCACCCAATTTAAATTACATCATTTATGTCCAGAGTCACTACCAAGGTCCTGGTCCAGGATTTGCAATACCCAAACTCCACCTAAAAGGGCTAACATGTTGCTATTTTGGCTTTTATTTGCCTGAATAACTACACTGGATTTGGACAGAGTCAAGTGGTTGCAAGAAACAGGTTGATCTTGCCTCATCACTGATGAAATATAAACCTAGAAATGTAGACTATACAACACAAGATACTAAAATACTTTCTTCTGTCAAAGTGAAATGAAACAAGAAGGTTTAAAAAGTGGATATGAATTAACTGTATATATTTTACTACTCCATAGCTTCATCCATACCAGTTTTTCACACCAAGTACTCTACTTCAAGTACACTCTCACAAGAAAGAGTATTTGAAGTGAGTTTATAACCGAGAACCAAATATCCAAAATTTTATTGAGAAACAGCAAGAGACATTTTTATCTGAGTCGCACTCTGTTCTTGCATCACATTTCTTAAATGTCCCAATGTCACAGTAACTCACCCAAGGCAGTGATGTGAATTCCTAGGTCCTATTTACACTCTACAAGAAAAGCATATTAATAATTTTCCACTATGATTAAAACACAGCGTGTGTCCTTCAGTCCATATCAACTCCCTATCCTGTTTACTTAAAGTAACACACCCATCGCAGAACTAGAAGTGCTTCCACACTGCAGTGATAGTGAATTCCCTCAGTTTCTCATGGACCTATGATTACTTTGATGCAGTCTGAGTCCAAGCAGAACTATATGGTCTTCAAATAGTCATTAGATCAAGCTCTTTGCTCTGACTTAAAAATATTTTTTCTTTAAAACCTCAAAGAAGAAATTATCTCCCCCTGCCCCATGTGGGAAAGATGAGTCACATACCATACTTTTCCTCCTAACAATTACTATCAATATCTTCCCCTATATGAAGAAAACTATGGAAAGCAACAGTTAGGGCTGAGGGGCTGAAAAGTAAGAGGGCAGCAGCAGCAGAAGCACCCATCTGGGGTAAGGGAATCTGCTGCTCGGCAGCAGGCAGAGCCAGCAGGGGTGGGCAGTGGGTAGGCTGCTGCCAACAGCGGGGCTGGGAAGCTCCATGCTCCCCAACCTTCATTCCCAAGGACTTGTACTTCAAACTATAAGGCACAAGATATTTCCCTGCTACGGCCGGGAACAGTAAACATCCTTTTTTTTTCTGCTGCTGTGCAGACAGACAAGGCCGTTGCCAGGGCACCTAACCTAAGGGGGCTGGGAGAACCATTGCTGAAGTACACATTTGTTGCAGACTCTGACATGACTGCAATTTATTGCTGCCTTATCATCACCAGAAAGAAAAAAAAGAAAAAGAAAAAGCTCTAAAGAAAAAGCATTCCTCACTGTGAGCACACAAAACAACCACTTTAGTTTCCACACAGTAATATAGACTATGAATCTCAATAAAATGTTATAAATTGAATTATCTCATTTCAGTAAAAGGTGGCTTCAGGGAGCTCCATGTGCCATTCCTCTTGGCCATCCAGCTCCTCCAGTTGCTCACTTTCCCAGGCTGTTCCCTGCCCTGCTCCCCTCAAGAGCACTGACCCCGAGCCTGAGCACCCTCATGCCTCCCATGCACCATCATCTTACACTAATAGGATGTCTCTGTGCTTCCCTTCTCTCATTCTCCTGGAAAGGTCTTATATCTTCCCCCCATCTCCATTCATAAAATCATAGAATCATTTCAGCTGGAAGAGACCTTTGAGACTGAGTCCTGCCTTTGTCCCAGCCCTATCAATCATAGACCATTTCCCTAAGTGCAACATTCAGCCATCTCTTACAACACCTCCAGGGACAGTGACTCCACCACCTCCCTGGGGAGCTGTTCCAATGCCTGTCAACCCTTTCAGTAAAGAAATTCCTCCTCATATCCAGCCTTGAACCTCCCCTGGTGTGACTTGAGGCTGTTTCCTCTTTTCTATTGCTTGTTACTACGGAGAACAGACCATACCCTGCCTTGCTCCAACTTCCTTTGAGGTAGTTTGAGAGAGTGATAAGGTCTCCCCTGAGCCTTTTCTCCAGGCTAAACAGCTTCAGATCCCTCAGCCGTTCCTCATATGAGACGTGCTCCAAATCCTTTACTAGCTTGGTAGTCCGTCTCTGTCCAGGACCACTGTGTGCTTCTTGTAGAGAGGGGGCCCAAAACTGGACACAGTATTTGAGGTGCAGCCTCACCAAAACCGAGAACAGGGGAATGACCAACCTCCCTAGTTCTGCTGACAACACTATTTCTGATACAGGCCAGGATGCCATTCCTAGCTGCTCATCTTTTTCATGCCTCATCTTACTCACACTTCTGTTTTCTTCATCACTATTATTCCTATGGCTGTTCTTCAGTCATTCTCTAACGGTTATTTTTCTACTCAGTGCCCTCTCCCTCCTCTCCATCATAGCTCTTCCTATGCTTGGACTTTTATGCTCCTCATCCTAGGACTCTGTTCTGCCTATTTTTGTATTTTCCCTCCTTGGTTGAGCCTCCCTCCACCTTTCTGGTTCTCCTAGATGATCATCTGTTCTACTTGCAACCCAGGTAAGAAACCACCTCCCTCACCAAGTTAAAATGAGGCTTCACACAGAAGAAAAAAAGAGAATGAAATCTCTCTTGCTGCACATAAGTAAGTGCAAGTAAGAAAAGGTAACCTCAGGTTTTCCAATGTTCTGAAAGTGTCCAGTGTTCCAAAGTATCAAAGATTGTGCCCAGTTGTGCTTGGGCTGTTTCTAAAAACGCTGGCAGTTGAATGCAGCACAGCATTCAGCCCACTGACATGCCTTCATTTATTGTTGATTCATTTTATTCAAATGAACATTTATTTTCCAAGGTCATCCTCCTACTTTATACACTTTATGGTTTTGTGTGTCCATTATGAATGTTCCTGGTTTTCTCATATCATAAACATACAGAACAGCCGTTCCTTTTCCAAAAAAAGGGTTTTATCAGATTCTGAGGTCACTCTCATCAGTTTTTCAAAAGTGTTGGAAGTGCTGTTGCCATTCCCTTGGGAAAACAAAAGGATCCATCAAGTCCTAATTTCTGAGGAAGATCATTTATGCAAAAGAGCTCTTGATCACAGATTTGCTGTGGCACCATTTTATGTTGAGTCTCACTTGAAAGCCCAACATGGAACTTGGGGCTTGAAAGCCACAGCAGCTTCTAACCTAGCTATCAACATTACTATGCATCGCTTATCAGCGTGGCTTATCCACTCATGATATGGCCCTATAAAACTTTAATTTGGAAGTGGTATCAAATACAGATTACGTCAAATACAATATCAGAAAAGGTCAAGACATGATTGATGGAAACGGGAAAATGTGAATTCTGTAGAATTAGAAGTTTAAAAAAATAAAGAAAGCAAATGTTCCATCACAACTGAAGTTTGCGGTGATTTTAGAATTAGATTCTTCTCACAATCACTATGTGTAAGAAGACTACTTCCAAGTATTAATATTCATTGAGGGGAAAAAACCACCAAACTTGCTGTGCTTGCTCACTACAGAACTGAAACTACTAAGTGGAACTTGGAACAGCAAGCAAAAAAGCAAACAACTTCCCCCACCCCCAACCAACCAAAAAAAAAAAATCTCCCACCAGGGACAGTTAAGGGATGGGAGAGAAGCTTTTCTTCCATTGTAATGTAGAAGACGCATTGAGAGTTAATCACAGACCATACATTACCTCCCCTCCTCTACCTTTTCATTAAGCAGCTGTCTTCATCTTGTGCATTCTGCTGGTGGTTAGGATAAGGATGAATAATTCCCTTAACTCTCTTCCTCTCCAGATTGAATAGTTTACAAGTTTTAAAAAGAGCCTCCACTTTGCCATGTATTCCTCAACAGATAGGACAGGAATTCTTTCAGTACTCTTTAAAGAAAACTGGCATTATCCATTTGAGCAGTGGAAGGAGCTCATTGAGCACTCCTCACCCCTAGACAGCACTGCAGGCAGTTGCTCCTTTCCTATAGCTCCCCTGCGCACCTGGCTGTCACTGGTATGTCTATGACCCAAATTTAGGTTAACCATTGCTGTTCACGTGCATGGCAGCAATAAATGGTGATCTACTACTAGCAGTAGAAAACTGTAAAACCGGGAGCTGCTGCAACAAAGACTTGAACTGATTGCAGGGTTCAGTTACAATACAAGTCTCAATGACAACTATTTACTGTCTGGATAACAGTGTAATCTGGGCTTCTTCCACCATGGCCAGAAAAATGGACTAATTCAAATACATCAAAGGAGCACTTTCATACACCAACAAACACCCTCATTAAATGACCCTTGGTACCGTAATCCCCTTCCAGATTTTTAGTCCTGTTGGGAACAGGCGGGCTACCTCAACACAAACTACAAACCTGAAACTTAACAGTGAGTAAACGTGAACTTACAAACTGGAAGCAGCTTCTGACGCTCGGCTCGATATTGCTGCCCCCAAAGGAGGCCACTTCCCCCAGCTGCCGAGGGATCTGGATGGAGTCATGCAGCAGGAGCCCCAGTCGGCGTTGATCACAGAAGCCCGTGGAGCTTGCCACTTGCTTGAACAGGTCTGGAGGAAGGAAAAGAGTATCAGCCAAAGCACTGCTACCGGGATGCGGCCAACAGCACAGACACTCGTGTTCATGTCTCAAAGGCTCATGAGTGTGGACAAGAGCGTTGGCAGACATGAATATAAACGCATCTTCGGTGTGGCTGCTTCTCTTCCCATACACATCAGGCTTTTTTTTTCTGTTAAATATGCAATCTAGTGATAGTTCTTACTAGCATTATTTGCTTGTACCTGGAAAGAAAGGTCATTCTAACACAGCACCTGGGGCATTAATGATAATAGCAGCCGTGACTCTACAACGTGGCCAAATAAGCAGCAGCATCTTGGAGTCACAGCAACACAAAGGTTTTTAAAATATCCTTTCAAACAATCTCACACAAGACACAGCATCTTTTCAAGTCTTAGCAATCAACATACAACTCATAGAATCTATTTCCCTTTCAGATGAGTTGAACTGAAAAACAAGAGCCTCTAACATTAATATATCGGAATATTTGAATCCAGGAGTATTTTTAAAATTAAAGAAAAACATCACAGGATGATGGAATCTGCCATCTACCAGAAATGTTACTATCGTATTAAGCTTTCACTTCTGAAATGAAATTTCACTTGAAGACATGTTCTGTTACTGCATCATTCTAGAAAAGTATTTTTATAAGACAGAATTATTACTATCCTTTTGTAAGCTCAGTTTGATTTGGTGGGAATTAGTTATACTACACACATTCTAAACAAGATTTAGAATTCATAATAATAAGAAAAATCAGGTTAGCATTAACTGAAATACTTATTTGGTAATATCCCTTTTGACAATATACGGTCTGAATAAATTCTCCTTATTTCTCCAAGAGTTAAAAAAAAAAAGTGTAAGAGATGGGTAGAATAAAATAATACCCTTTTTTTGAGTAGCTTTAATGTTTCACCTGACACCAGGGACACAATTATAAAGGTGCTTCAGCACTGCTCAAGGTAACTTTCCTAGTGCTGCTTTGACACTTGTTTTCTTCCAAAGGAATAAAATAATGACTAGAGAAAGGATTATTTTTTAATTACACGAATTTCACTCTTGTCAAGCCTAGTTTTAGAATAAGTAATTTGGGGATAAATCCTTATATCACCTCTGCAAACTGGAGGACTTGTGCTCTAGCACAACCAACTCTGCTCTGCTGTACAAATGAGAGAAAAAAATTTAAAGGGCTGCATGCAACTCATTGCAAACTTGCAGCAACACTAATAGTAATTGCACTACAACCTTCAACAATTGCACTTCACAATGGATGGTGAAGCCAGATTCCAGTCTGGAAGGGACAATTCCTTCCACAAACAGTTGAGCTTTTAATTTTCTCATCATTAAAACATGAAGTATTCCATAAACTTAAAAAAAGAAGAGTTATGCATTTACACGTACACACACTGCAGGAGACTATTAAGTACAAAAAAATGTTTTCCTTTGTAACCCTGATAATCCTTAATAAAGTATCACTTTTAAGAAATCTTTTATTTAGTAGAGACACTTTTCAAAGATTTTCTGAATATTTTGTTTCACAACACTCACATCAAATATCTAGAGATCTAAACTGTGACATTCATAGTGATTGCCCTAAATCTGATCTGATTTATACGCAGTCATGCACAGACTCTGTTGTTGGAACTGTTCACTTTCTCTTTAGCATTCTTCAGCTTTCATTAGTAGAAGAATAAAATAATGAAAAATTATGAAGAACTGCTATGGTATTCGGTTAAATCCTAAAGGTTGTTTTTTTAATGTTTTGGGTTTTTTTTAAAGTGCATGAATGAGTTACAGCAGTCAATTTAACTAGAGAGTAACTCTTGAGAACTACTCTTTATCAATAGCTCTTTTCTGGATCCTAGCCTCACTAATGAACTGATTCATTGATCAGATAAAATAAAACTTCAATTGAAATTTTTTCAAGTATTTCAGGATTTGGTCTACTAAAATACAAGAGATTTGCCTATCTTTTAATATTTATTTAACAACAGCAACTGTATTTAAAGACAATGTACATAATAACATCCTGACTGTCCTGCTGACATGCACTTTTGTGTATGAAGATGTGCTAATTCAGTTGTTTCCAAAGAGGGTGCAGTAAGAAAATATTTTTTATACTGTTGTAGTCCATCTGTATTACATCCTTTTTTAATTTCTATTTTTTCTACGTTTTATAAAGTCTGTAATGTACTAGGAGAGTGGTACGTGCATATAATTTGTAAATAATTATGCATTTATTGGCAACACATGCTCAAAAGCTTTGTATTGGTAGAGGCAAGATCAAAAATGTTTGGCAACTGCTGTACTGAATTATCTAAAAGTATACTGAAAAAATAATTTAAAAGTACAAGGTGGAGCAAATTAACACACTTTGTATCTGGACTATCCAAAACAATGTCTCTGCATGCTATTTAAAAGTTTACGCAATAAATAAGAGCAATAATACCAGAATAAAAACATAAACTAAACTCAAAAGAATTACATTTACTTACATCTGTATTTATCTTCCAGGTGTGCTTTACAAAGTGATACAACACCAGTCTTGAAAGATAAGACACGGATTCTTCCTGTTCGACCCCTAATGAAAAAGAAACATTGTCTGATAACATCATCCATTCATGTTATAACTTATTTACTGTAAGTAAGCTCCCTGCAGTAAGGACCCACATAGAACCATTGGTCCATGCTGCCCAATTATTAGATAAATTAGATAGAAAATATAAAATATGGCTGTGGCATCACAGGTAGAGCTGAATTGGATTTGCTGTTTTATTAATTCAATCAGAAACTCTCTTGTTTGGAAATAATTACTACATCAAAAGTGAGAGTAGAGTCTTTACCCTATGCTTATTTGAAGACACTTCTCTATGAACTGCTGCTGAGCTATTCTCAGAGAAGATTAGGTCCCTCACAGAGCAGCAAACCATCCCTTTTGCCAAAGACAATATAGCTTCACTTTCATTAGAAATGCCATGTAGCAGTTGCTCTGAGAAAGTGTGCTTACTGTCTAGTCTGCCCTGCCCTGACTTGTTTGAGAAGGCAACAGGGAGCCAAGCATAAAAAAAAATCAGCCTCTGCCAGCAGCATACAGTGACAGAGGCACTTGTAGGATGTTTAGGTCAATGACAAAGCCTGCCTAGAAATCAGGAGAAGGCAGGCAGGCTGCACAGTCCTGCTATCGACAATGTAGAGTGGCCTCTGACCTCCTTGCAGCATTCAAAACCTATCTTGCCAAGGGGTTGCCATGCTCTACACTGGTCCCTCCTGCTGCTGCCTCTGGTCAGCCTTTCCCTCATGCTCACTCCTGCCTTCTGACATGCCTGCGTGATTACTTCTGGTTTTTAACTTGACTGAGGAAACCATCCACCTCTGCACCACTGAGGATGCAATGACAAACCTTTACATCTTCTCTTGGTCATTTGGTTTAGCAAAATTCACTTCCAGTTGCTATCTTTCCCCAAGACTTTTGCTTCTGATAGCATTTCAAATATATAACACCTATTGCAAAAAGACATATCCAAAGTAGGAAGCTAACATCTAAACTTAACATTTTTGGAGCACAGAACCCTATCAACAGTTTCAAAGTCTCACCAGTAAGAATACTATTGTGAATGAGATACATTGTGCACAGGTGTGCCATAATCATCCATCAGGCTTCACTGTTTGATTAAGATGCATGTTGTCTCTTTAATAATACGAGAGAGGGAGCCAGTGTTGCTCATTTACCCTTTCACCTCCTCTGCAAAACGTTCACTTATAAAAGGTGCAGAGAGAAATTGGTGGACAAAATTGAATTTAGAATTTGCAACCTTTTAGTAAAGAATCTTGCATCTTCCTTCACATATAAACATTTGTTGTTTACCTATGCTTTCCACACTCCACTCCTCTCCCTCAAATCTTTTCCAAATTAATTATCAGCTGTGCCCTGAGAAACTCCTGCTGATGAATACCAGGCTCATGCACATTATACAGGAGAAGAATGTAGAATGATGACTTCCCTGTAAGGCATATTAAATTGAAACTTGCACAAATCACGAGTTGTTCAGTTCACTCTCCTCTCCTCCCAAGTCAAACCTCTAATTTAACATGCTACTGCAAATGAGCATGAGTGACTGATCAATTAAAACAAATCTGAAATGTGTTGGATTTGCAGAGCTGTGTCCATAATTAGATCAGTCATTGACTGTGAATTTGATTAATATCTTTACAAATGACAGTTTTCAATTATAAGAAAAGTAAAGATTCAGTACATTTAATTAAATGTCTCCAGTACTGTTATGCACTTCAGTTGATCTCTGCCTATTAAGTTTACAATGAAAACTAAACACATGTAACCTCAAGGTCACCTCATTTACCAACGTTAATTCAAACCCAAATTTCAGCATAAAATCTACGAGCTTTCCTCACACATAAAACACCTCTCTGTTTCATTGTGTCCTGCAATACACAGTTCCCTAGCATACCAAGGGAATCGCCTGGAGGCAGCCTATTATAATTTCTAATGTTGTATTTTCAGCATAGTGCAACATAACAAAAACTAGACTGGATGCAGCAAATCTAAACCGGATGGTCCAGCTCAGGAGCAGCCTGTGGAACGACCTCTATTTCCCTCTCTACCTCTAACATGGCTGACCTGGATTAACATCCCCAGCACATCTTTTATGGTTCTTTGCTAACTGGGTATCTTCACTTACATGTTATTTATAGTTGATGATAATTCAGAAGTGGATCAGAGTTCTGTCAAAGCAGATTAAAGAAATAAGACCTGTCTCTTAAATGAATATAGCCCCATTCTCCTACTACTGGTACCCTACACAAAAATATAATGCAATCTCAGTAATCCACTTCACAGGATATTGCAGCTGCTGCAGACGTTATAAGCAACTGGCTTATCAGAGGGGATCCTCCAGCAAGAGACTATACAAATCTGTACTTTTTTTCAGATGGTGACAGCCAAAGCTTCAGTGCTGTGATAGAAGGTGGATGGAATAACAATGTCATGGTACTTCAATACAGTTCAAAATGTCAATGGAAATACAATAACTGACCCGTGGCCTTCCATTTCTATATGTAGATGTTTATTCTGCCACAGTAATGAGTGTATCTGGCTGAAGGTGGCTGATAAGAATGTTAAAAACACAAATAAGGACTTCCACTGACATTTTTTTTCACTGAATTCACCAAATTAAAAAAAAAACAATGGCTTACTGTAAAACCAGCTTACAAACGTGTGTTGGAATTTATTTAAGCATTATGAACAACATCATTAACCCACTGAATAGGAATACTCATAAATTTTCTTCAGGTAAATTTACTCTGCTGCATTTAAACTTGCAGGCACACTTTTTAAAATTAAACTTTACGTGAAGTATTCCTCAAGTCTCCTGACTGCTAAGGGTTGTAGGCACATCAGGTTAGAGATGAATCCCTTCTACCAAAAATTCCAACAAGAATTATAGATTGAAAGCTACAGGAAATTGAGAGCCCTGAAAAGCTTTAACATCTGGAAGTACAGACACATGCAAGAGTCGACACGATTGTGCTCATAGTTTCTTGGTAATTACCTTGATTTTCTTCATCTAAATAAATTTAAAAGGCCATGCAAAGCCCTGACCTACTGAGGACATGGAAGTCCCAAAATTGCACTGAATGCAGAAATCTGTTAAAAGTCTTCTGTTTTCCAGCCGTCTCATTGCATAGTTTGATAAATGTAGGATTATAAGCCTAACCAAGGGTTGTATTGATTCAGCTAAATGCAGCCATTAAACCTTTATTAAACCTGCACTTCAAGTGTCGTTATTTTATTTTCAGTTTCAAGCCATTTGTTTCACACTGAGGCAGATGGCTCATTCCCTGTTCCCTTTGTGCTTGGGAAACCTCCCGAGTACCCCATGTTCAGAGCACCCAGACATACGTGTCGTAGACATTCAGCAGCCAGTTGAGGCACATGTCCACGCAGAGAGGAACATTGACCAGGTTATTGTGCTCTTGTTCCAGTCGATCGTAAATGGTGGTCAAGCAGTTAATGATCTGCAGAATATCCATCGGCTGGTCGTTCTGTTTGAGGTTGTGCTGGTCCAAGGCATCGCATGCAGCAGACAGACTCAGGAGATCCACTGTTTAAATAAAACATAACCACACACAATAAAGATTGAAAAGAAACAGTGGTTACATTATCCATACCCAAAAAGTAAACAGAATGATTTATCTGGCTTATGTGCCAGGCCAGAGGACATTTTATGTCCTCTGAAAGTCACGTGCAAGACTGATTTCAAGCCTCCTACAGGTGCACTGTTTATTCAGCTGTGGCCTTAGAACTCAGGGTTTATAAACAAGTGAAATTTGGTTCATTTTTAGCTGTAAAATACCTATTATGCTATTGGATCCTATGGAAGTAGCATATGTGAATTATTATATAAGTAAAAACTACATATTTCATGGTTTATGTTCCTACAGATTGGCTAATATTTGACTACTCCATTTATCAAACGTGCTCTAAACATAGTACGTCATCAGCTTTCCTGAGACATGCTGTCCATGTCTTACAGAAGTCAAGCAATCTTACCTGAACCAAAATCCACAAGGAATGTGCAAACAAATCACAACTGAACTGGGATTAACCTCTCTGTTACTTTTCCCTCCAGTGAGAACAGGGAAAAAAAAGAGTTCCATAAACACTAAATGATATGTTTCAATATTTATCAATGAAATTTATCTATTTTTTATTCTGCAGAGCACTTAGATTTATAAATACCTCTATGACACTAGGGAGTAAGACACACTTCAAGTTATCAGTCAACATAGAGAGTTTTTCGTCACAGGCACTAAGAAACTTGATTTTTCTTTCCTATTTAAGTGAGTTGCATTTTGAAATTTGGATGTCCAAGGCAAAATAGAACTCCCCTTTCTCAGCTCTTAGTCTCTGCATTGTAACATCAACAGTAGCATTCCATTTTGGAGGTCACCAAACCAGAGAGTTATGGGATGTTGGTTTACAAAGTAATACAAGAGCACAGCACAATTCAATGTGACTTGAGGGAGCAGCATCTGGCCCAAAATCAACCAAGAAATTTTTCACAAAACTGGGAAGTGAACTGATTCCACTGAAAAACTATTTTTTTCTCTCATTAGAATAAAAATGTGCCTTATCAAGTCTTGGTAAGCAATGTCTCTTGGTAATGTAAAAAAGAAAAGTAATAAAAACATTAAAGTGCAGAGGCCAAATGCAGAACCCCATAGAGGAATTACTTTAGAACTTGGTTGAGCTTAAGGGCACATTTGTCAAATTCACATTTAGGCATCCTACTTATACCAAGGACGAGACTGACTCTTCGATGTCCTAGTGAGTATGAAAAACACTTTAGCTGCACAAAGAGATGCTTGGTAACGCCGCATGAACGGTATACTGGGATTTTATAACGGCCAAAAGAATTTCAGGAGTATAAATTTTATTGGAAATCAATATGAACTTCTGCTACTAAATCCCTCCAGCACTCTGAAAATTTAATCCTGTGGGCCTGACATACCCAGTGCTAGAGTGAATAAGGAAAGCTTGGAATACTATTCTAATTATTATATCAAGACAATAAACTTTGACTCTGTGGGTTTGTGCAGGCTTTTATGGGAACTTTACTTTTCCTCCCCCACACACATTAGTATATATATTTAGTAAAAGAAAATCGTTTGGAATATTATGTTTAACCTACTATATACAAATAGCTATTCTAAGGTCAGCATTCTATTCTGCAAAAGCATACTTATCAGACCCATTCTTAAGAGCCTCTGAAAACCGCTTTTCTTCTAATAATTTATTAGTCAAATTGGAAATAGAGCACCGCCTTCACAACACCTTTAACTCTGAGCTTCAGGCTGAACTCTCAGTACCTTTGAGACTATGAATCAACAGTAATTAAATGAAACCCTCGGGCATTTGAGTGGCAGCTTAATTATATATGCAGCTACTGCTAAACATGGGTCATTCCACTTTGTGAAAGCTTTTCCCACTAATAAGCAGCAACATCTGACAAGCTTTTCACCCTGCTCTTCATCAATATCTTGTCCTATCTTGAAGTTAATAACACATGTTGTTCATCTTATAATACTGAAAAAGTGTTTGCAACCACACTTTGCTTTAGGGTATTTCTTTTTATGGGAAGAATATTGGCTCTGGCCTTTGTCACATTAAGCTCCTCCTGCATCTTTCCCACCAGAAATTAAAGAAATGTGGGGAGGGTCCTCTTCCAGAAACAGGAATTGTATATTTCTTTCCTGGAAGCCAGTATGGAGGTGTCATGAATGACTGACTTTCAGAAGACAAGCTCCAACAGATACATATTGAAGAGTTGTATATTCATCACCATGCAGTGCCTTGCAAAGTTTTAACTGAAATAAACCATATCACTTATGCTTTGTACTTTTTGTGGATTCTCTGCCACTCTTCTATTCTTTTCCATTTAAAATTCCAAAACTGACTTCAAAAATTGAGTGAGCAGTAGCTCCTAGCTTATTTTGAAATTCAACTCATCTATATAAATACTTCTTGGGCTTTAAGTCAAGAGAAAAAAAATTAGGATATTTGTAACTAGACACCAATCTTTGGTCATATTGCACGAAAACCATAAAAGACAACCTGGAATAACTAACCAACTGAAGGACAGAAATGACATCTAACAGGCTGTAGCAGTATGCTGTAGAGGTCACGTACTCAACTTAGGGAAAACTGAACATATGGCTGGTGATAAAATGTATTAATGGTGCATCCAGAATGCAAAATCATCTCCCCTGTAACCTACCTGCTCCTTTTGGCTGATACATTAAAAAAATACATATTTAAATCTGCCAGCATAAAAATAAAGAAAAAAAGCAGAAGTTCTTGAATATTTGCTTTTGCTTCATCTCCAGGAAAAGTTTGAGAATACATCTCATTTTATTGACATCACAATGTTCTGATGTGGTTTGCTCTTAAAGATTGAATCTTTTAAAAGTAGCAAAACAAGAAAGTCAATGTGCTTTGATGTAATTATCAAAGGAAACCATTTATTAAAAAAAAACACAAACCAAAAACCCCTCAGTGCTACAGTTATACTTGGCATGCCCACAATAATTTCAAAGGCTGGAATGATAGAGCCACACACTATATTCTTCTAAAGTAACACAATGCACAAGCAGTTATTTGCTAAGGATTATCATTTTCCATATTCTTTTTTATGTTTAATATCCTAGTGTCTTAACATTCATTGGGCTGACTTACAAAGTGAAAAGAACTAAAGTATACATATAGTTCATTTTTAAAAGTGTTTCTATTCTTGCTACTGAGAAATAGGCTGTACCTTCACTTCTGCAGGCCTCCTATTGTGCACACATCTTTAGAGTGCTCTTCAGCAGGCAAAACTGCTCTTCTTTTTATGAAGATTGCAGAAAAGAATATACATATATATATATTTAAACTCCTGTAATTTTAAAACTAAAATAAAAAGCAAGAGCTGAAAGCAGCACCTACTGTAAGAGGAATTTAGGGATTTTTGTCTACATGTAGGAGCCCTGAAAGCCAGCTCTGTGCTTTATTTCTACTAGTGCCAAACTGCAGAAAGAATTCTGTAATGAGCTGGGTTGTTTTGGTTTTTTTAAATCTAATTAAACTGAGTTCACAAGTGACACTGAAATCATAGGATACACAAATACAATGATGGTGTCTCCAAGCAAACATATTTTTAAGAACAAAGCCTGCTAATCAAATTCCTTAAATACTTCTCCTTAGATACAAGTATGAAGAATGTGCTAAAGCAATCAGAGTAAGCACCACTGAATGTCTCTGAAAACATCCATTCTCAGACCATCTACCGAAGTGTAACCTTAGAGGTGAATGGACTTCAATTGTAACTACAATTCCACACTGTAAAGTCCAAGATGAGTCTAGAATTATTCAGTGGTAGGAATTAGGGTAATTGAGATAAAACAGGACATAAGGTTTTCACTGCATATCACTCCAGTTTCTTTGCAAAGACTGTGGCAGGAGTTCTTTGCCACAGAAAGGTGTTTGTATTTATGAGCATCGTAATTCACTGTCACTGCCCTTGGGTTGAAACCTTTCGTTATTTTCCAAGATTTTTCACTTATTGTTTATATTTTTCCCTTTTTTTTTTCCTGATTTTTCGTATACATCCAGAAATTAAGTCTTTTCATTAGTGGAATTCACCCATGCTTATAAGCCTGAAAGTAAACATGTTCAAAAATACTGACGTTTGACACAGTTCCAGAAAGCACATGAGCACAAATCCAAACTTCAGATAAATCAACAGTTGGGACATTTACAACTGTATCAGAAATTTAACTGTAACTAAATGTCAAAAAGCGAAAGTTTAAATATTTTAATAACCCTTCAAATTGTATGGTCTAATAAACTGCTTGCTTTGGCTTATCAAGAAAACTATGAGGAAATTATTTCCCTTATCAAGGTACAATAAGGTGAAGAAGAAACCTAATCCCAGTGACAGGTAGAATACCATACACCAGTTGAGATAATTAAAATGTTAGAACATGCATGTGGCTAAGGTATGGCTGATGAAAGACTTCTGAACACAACCAAAAGCTGAGGAAAAATGATGCCAAATGTTTATTGAGATGATCTCATTTAAAGGAAACAATCCCTTTAGGGTTCAAGATTCCACTTAACAAACCATTAGCAGCTCCAATCCTGGAGCCATTATTTCACCCCAATTCTCACCGATCCCAATACGCTATAATCCTATTCCTGTAGTCTTGAGCTATAAAGCTAGGGCTGATCCAGGACACTGCTCCAGTAATGAGCACAGTGAAAATACCCAGATAATGGTTATAAAGACAAGAAATATGTAGAGGATGTAAGGTTTGTTTCTGTTCTGCTGCTGTGTCTTTCAAAGGGACAGATCTGACAACTACCCAGCACTTGAGTTTCATCAAGAACATGCAAGTTGGTGGCAGCAGAAGACTCTTCAGGTGCCAGGCTTCCATGCACCACACAGAGCTGAGGGAATGTGTGTGGGGAGGGTATTTCTGCTTCTGAAAGTTGGGCATAAGCTCATGCATTGCTCACTAAGTCTTCCTGGCAGCAGGTGCAGCACAGGCACATACTTACAGCAGAGGGCTTTCTGCAGCCTGCGGAGCTTCATGGCAGTCCTGTATGCTGAGAACCTGACATTGTTCAGGTCGGCTGTAGGGGGAAAATATTAAAAAAAGAAAAAAAAAAATCAGCCATACATATTAGAAATAACAAAGACATTGTTAAGTTGAACTAGACGATTATACTCATCTGTGAAAAGAACAGAGGGGGAAAAAGTAAGTTAGTAACTCTGCTTCACTGAGCAAAAGCCCTCAAACCTTGGCAATCAATCAGCCAAAGAAAAACACGGAGTCCTAAAGTGTTACTTCCTTTTGTTCAAAGGCAGTGAACTTAAGAGCACTTGAAAGGACAACATCAGTGACTGCAGCAGTGTTGTCTGAAAATATCACAGCCTTTCACAGTGCAGGCACTGTGGGAGAGATAAGAACCTGAAACTCCTCCTTGTCTGCCCATGTACCAGCCAGGTTGCATGCAGGCAGCCCAAAGAGAAGAGCTCAGCCCAGGGAAAAACAGGCGACTCTCAGCTACTGCTATTAAAAAAAAAAAAAAAAAGCCTTAAAAAAAAACACATATGAAACTTTCATGCTTTCCACCTAGGCAGATCCCAGCTATGCCCTGAGAAGTAGAGCCTTCCTGGCGAGAAGCCAGCTCACCCAGTCAGGTTCCCACCTCCGAATCGGCAGGAAGCCAGTGGGCTGCGGCATCACTACACAGACTGATATCCAGAGAGGACTTTTAGTAGAGTCTTCGTTCTCACATAGTTAACAAAATAAGGACATCAGCATAAGTCCCCACTAAATAGTTTAACTATGGCTTGGAAAAACTCCCAGGAGGCTGTAGGGGCAAGGCGAGCCATACACAAAACCTGAACAGAGGAGCCTCTCGGTGTGTAGGAGGCTTGGTACTGGTTACCTCAACATTACTTAGCACTGAACTGTGGTGATCTCCCCAGCAAGGCACAGCAATTGGTCTGTAGCCTAAGAAGGTACTAGACAAAACTGAAAAGAAGAGGTTGTCTTGGACTAAATTTGGCCAGGAAACTATGTTTGCATCTTTCTCTTCTGTGAAACCAGACCACAGAAGGTGTGTTTATTCTAATCTTATGCCTGGATTTGCTGAGGGTGGCCTTGGGCAAATCCCTTTTATAATAAGAATGAAGATAAAATTCCATGAAAGCAAGGCTGAAACTACTGTGGCTCTTGCCGGCAGTACCAGTACACAGGCTAACTCGCAATTTACAATTAGATTTGACATACCAGCACCACTGTGCAGATATACCACTGCTTGCATTATTCAGAATCAAACTTAGGGTGCAAAATCAAGTGCACAAATCTGGCAAAGGGCTTTTGTTTGTACAAGCAAATCAACAAATACATAAGCTAAGTATGTGCAGTTTCAAACTGGTATCTTTATCAAAGAGAACCCGGATAAGCCATCAAGGTTGCTGTTTTGGGGGCAAACCCATGAACTGATGCTGTTTCCCAAGTGGCATTACCAGCACTTCCTGGGGATGCCATGTGACAATTGCACTGGGAAGTGAGGTGTGTGTCAGAGGGCACTCAGCGCTGAAAAAATAAGGTGCTGCTGGCGTACTTTTGGCCCCATCACTTACCCAGCTAATTCCTGGGCGCAGATACTGCTGGGCATTTAAGTGGGCTAGGGACCGTTCCAAACAGATCATCTGACGTCTTGTATTTAAGGGTTTCCTAGCACAGAAATGGACTGTTTGTGACAGCCAGTTTCAGTTCCCAGACATGCTGCTGAATGCATTTAATTTACTGATTAAACTTGTGGGCCCTAAGGAGTTAATGACGGGGAAGTACTTGGAAAATGTAAACTGCTATGTAAATACAAAAAGAACATGAAAAAAAAAAATACTGGCTCAGAATAAAGGTCCATTTAGCCCAATAAGGCGCCTTTAAGACTGGCAGGCTTGTAAGAGAAAGAACATGATGAAAAACAGGCAAATACAAACAGTTCCTTGCTGGCATATGCACTGAGGTGCTATAAAGCTGTTTGCAATGTAGCGGCTTGGGTATAACTATCCCAACATCATTTACAATGCTGTTCAGGTATAGGTATCAGAGGGAACATAGTCTCAATTACATTAATTTTAATTAAGCTGTTCTGAATGAGTAATTTGAGGTTTGATAACTCAGTAATTTTGCATGCCTTAATAAAAGCTGGGGAACATTTCTAAAACACATCTTACAGCAGAAGGGAAAGTCTCAGCTTTGTATATAATTTATTTTTCTTTGCATCATTCCATACCCCTTTTTAATGGGCAGTTCTCCTGTGTATTGCTCCTGCCAGCTCTCTCCCTCACAATCACGCTGACAGGTCCAGAAGCCTTAATGCGGTGTCGAATAGTGAGCAACTTGAATAAAGTAAGTTAATTTGTCTTGAAGGGAAATTAATAAAGCAGTCTCTTGTAAATACACTGTGACTTCATACATTTATGAAGTTACATTTCATACCCTTGTTGGAAATCTGCACTTGCACTCTGAAAAAGAATATATATCAGATTATGGCTAGCATTTGATAATGTGAAGAAGCTGTCCCTAAATTTTCACTGAAAAACTCTGAAAAGAGCTTATCTACTTATTTCTTAAAATGTAAATAATATTAGTAAATATATTTGCATGTTTCTGGCCTTGATCAGGGCAGAAAGCACAATCCATGAAGACACTTAAATCCTTACAAGTGCTGTAGTTTACATCTATTTTCCTGCACATGTTACAAACACTGAATTTATGATCAACTTTAACAATATTGCTGCCAAGAAGCATCTGCTAGAAATGATCAACAAGCAATGCCAGGAGCTGGTTTCAGAGCCCTCATCTCAGGTTTTGAGGAAGCAGCAATATCATCTTTTGGCTCTATGTGCTGAGGCCAAGCATAGCTATCACACACCTCCACTCCCACCTTCCTTGCTGTTAACAACATTAGCCCATACCCAGATATACTCCCTGCATCAACTGCTCACCTCCTGTCTTCCTTATGCCACCACCTTTATGCTCTTGATGGACAGCTCTCTTACCAGGTGGTGACAGTCATTTAAGGTGCCTGGATCTTAATGATTTAGCTTTTCCCTCCCTACTCCGATGAAACTGCTGCTGGTGCCTTTTCTCCCCTGGAGCTACTGCTGGAACAAATCTGTGGAGCAATGAAGGGAGCCCAGGACTCTCATAATTGGGTTCAAAGTATTTCCCCTGCTGGTATATGACCCCATGGAAATGAACTGTAGAACATAAGACTGTCAAGGAATGAGAGTTGGTCACTGGCCTGAGGAGCACTGGAGGTAACGTCACCAAGAACAGCAAGGCAGGACACTTAAGAGAGAGACAGCATAAGGCACTGCCTGGCCAAAAGCCAGCTGCTACTGCTGGGAATGTGCGGAGGAGGGAGGAAGGAGGCTCAGGCAGCAACAATCTTCTGAGAGCCTATGGAAACACCAGTAATTCCTCCTTCCCTGTGGAGTTTTTTCCTTCCTGGGACCAGAGGAAAAAAAAATAAATAAAAAAATCTGATGCTTTCTCCACTCCCAAACAGCCCACTAATAGAGTCAGGACTCACTGTGTGCTGACTCCAAAGCTTTTATCATCTCCAAGCAGGTTGGAGAGCTCAGCATACCCTGTAAGCTTTCCTCCAGCCCTCTCCTCCCACTCCTAGAAAATATGCACTGTCTTATCATCCAAGTGAGGTGGTCAGAGAGCTGGAAAGCCCCTGAAGTATGTGAAACTTTTGCTAGTTATTTAATGATATTCCCCATCCTCGTTGCTCAGAAGGTAACTTTCAAGCTTTGAACAGAAAATGTAAATGCTCAAAAGCATAATTTGTTTGTGGTCTGAAACAACTACACAGTGGAAGAGGTCACAGGGCCTCTGGAAAGCAACAGACTGAGGAAAAGATTACACGGGAGTATTTGATAACACTCCTATTTACATCCCAGAGTAAAGAGAAATCATGGTTTTCCTGTCACTCGGTCTTGAACAACTTTTATGTTTCGGGAAATAAAAACCTTCCTAGGGGAAAAGACTTAAGATTACAGTACAGAAGACATATAAGAGAGGGCAGGTGCTTACAGCCGACACCTTCACACTAACAAACAATTCCCATCAACAAAACAGCAAGATCTCCCTATGATCTTCCTAAGCTTCTGTCACAGCCCTCCCTGCTGCTGAGGCAAAATGAGTTCCAAGTGCTAAAGCATCAATGACTCTTAAAAATTAGGAAACCTTCTTTCACTGCTTTTTTATTTTTGTTATAGACGTGACAAGCAGCTCCCTTTGCATCATGGCAACTAATGCACCAGGGAAAGGGTTATCTAGAAAAGTGACTTCCTCCATTTCCATCATGTGACTACAACATGTATAAACATGTTCATATTCTTATGTTCATCCATATTAATATGAATAACACCAAAAAAGAACTAGCACAATTATTAGACATGATGGAGAGGACTTCAGACTGCTGATAGCAATAACTCAAATCAGAAACATTATGGAAAGACGATCAGATAATTAAATACTATACTTTCCCACATAATTCTGCATGTTGAGAGATATCTCAAAATGTAAGGGTTATGCTCTTCCTCAAAGGAACTAAGACAGCTTATTGACACATTTTCCAATGTGTATGTCTACATTATTGTAGAAGCAGCTGTAATTACACATAGCAGATCCTTTTGACAGTAGATAACCAAGGGAAAAAAACAATCATCTGAGAAGTGGTCAGTGATTCATATAAAAAATTCAAGCCGTCTGCTGAAATGTCCCACTGACTACTGACACAAGATCAACAAATAAGATGTAGATGATTTTTTTAAATCCTCTCATGCTAAACTACACATTTTACATTGGGATATGAATATTATTTTAGGAGAAAAAGCAGATCCCCATATTCCCGAGTCTTACTACACAGAGTAAGTTGGTAGGCAACTAAAAGTAAGAAAAAAATTAAACAACAGTAAGATTTTAGAAGAACCTAATTAACAAAAGTTTTAGCATACAGCATGGAAGGATGTTAATTTTTACTCTTAAGTAGTCATACCCATAACCCAGACACCAGGTTTTAAGTAACGTGTTGTAACTTAACTGCTTGCCATGGTGGTTCTTTAACAGACTAACCCCGCTACTAAGTGCTAAGAGCACTGAATGACTGGGATGTTTCATTTGATAATGTACTGTCCTTCTATGACAGATGAGTCTCACCTAATGTTTAAAAGGGATAAAGAGACCAGACTACCTCCTGTCAAAGTTTGCTTTTATAATTTGTTTCTCTCACACACAATGCAATCTGAGGGCATCCCAAGAAGTTCTACCTGAACACTATCTTGTTATCTTGTTTTTTACTTTAAAGAGGGTTACTTGTTTATATGTTTGCAAATATTACTATAATTTCTTTTAATTAATGAGGACAAAACATAGTCATTTCACTTGATTTTACGGACAGAAATTTTCTCACTCTCTGGACACCGTCAAACTGAAAAGAGCAGCTTACATGCTTCGGATGATAACTATCTCCAGAGTAAAATCTGGCAAGTTAACAACTAACTTCTTTTAAAAAAAAAACCAAACAGATCTCATCTGGTCAAATCCTCATCTTCATTTGCTAAGATTTACAAATTTAGGTTCTGTTTGGGGTTTTTTTAGCTTTGCTTATTTGCAAGGAAAAAAAATGTGAACCTAAAGTCATATACCTCAGAACCCTCAAGTCTTAACCATAGCTTGTGATATGCTCATGCAGCCTGTTGGTAAATACACTTTCTGCAGTGGATAAACTGTTCGGGGAATTACAAGTCACTATTGTTTCCAGCAATACCTACCTAACAGAGGTTAAAAACTGCTTACTGTACAGTCCTGAATAGACCGTAATTCCAGTGCCAGCCACTAGCTTTCACATTTCATCAGACATTAATGGCATTCTCAATTTTTCAAGAAGCTTCATCTCACATTGATTCAATCCAGCTGTGATTCCCTAACTGGCTGGTAAGAATGCTGAGTTTCTTCACGCTGCCCAGAAACCTGTATATAAATCTTTTAAAGATGCCCTACAGTGACATATATTGCCTCTTTAGGAATTGTAATTTAAAAATGCAAATGAGACAAATGCACAAAGGAAAGAAATTAATCAAGTCACACTGCTTAATATTAGTTCAGTCTCAGCCATTGACTCTTTTATTATAACAATAATTAATGCTATCATCTGCCTTGCTTTGAAAATAAATAACAGTAAACAGTGTTATTATACACAGACACAACAGCTTAACCACTCTCCATGAAACAACACAGCACACTGTACCAGACCTATCCTACTAAACCTGATAGTGTCTCCTGCAAATCAGTAAGTGGGAGGTATCTGGGGCATCAAAATGCTACCGATTTCATCTAGACCAAGTGGATGAACACCACAGCACGTGTCAGCATCCTGACAACCAGACCAATTGAAATGACCTTTGGGAATTTACTTTTAGCATGTAGCAGCTTTTTGTCAGCCTGCAAACCTAGAAGTTTAAGAAAGGATATGATGTATGCCTGGGTCACACCCCATTATGGGATTAGGGTATGAGTAGAGCTTGAAGTCAGAAATCCTTCATGCATGCTAGATGAGAAGTGGTCATGGAAAATCCTAAAATAAATAAATAGCATACAGTTTCAAAAATATTAATCACAGGTGTCCATTTGCAAATCAAGAGTGCAATGCTCTTGAGTAAAATATTAACAAAACATTACTTTGCTTTTTCTGTAATAATCTTCCTTCACTGTACAACATCTAGGGTTTCATTTTCAAGGGATGCAAGGTTAACTTCTACCACCTAGCTTTACTTCTCTGCCATAGTTATGTTTACTGTCTGTTAGATGTATGTCTACAGAGGATGTAACCACACAGTTAGAAAGTAGGTCTGACTACTCTCCAAGGTTGGAAGAATACAACCAATTCTATTTTCTGAAGTTATAAGTTTCATAATTTAGTTTTATTTTGTTAGCTTCAGAAGAACACCAGTGAATAAGCAATCTTTAAAGAAAGGCCATTTGTACCATCTCACTGGATTTCAGTAGAAATCAAACAACTGATGTGGGTAATAGGCACATCTTACTAGTACAAACATGGATAACAGCTGACTACAAATAAAATCTCATATTAAATACATGGTTTAGTAGTTTGTATTAAAAACTATTATAGTAGAGTTAGGCAGTTTAGTCTCTCCAGGTGGCATTTTGGAAGGACAAATCAAAACACAAAAGAAAGTTTATCCATCTTAGTCATTCAGAGTTGGAAGCTCACATATGGCACAAGAGCAGCTAGCCACAAGATCAACACAGCAGCTGCTGCTGAAAGCCCAGTGGAGGCTCAGAGGCACCTTCCAGCATTCTCCCACCTTGTGTTAAGTAACTTTGACATTTCTTCCACATATTCCACAGAGAACTACCCCCTCGCTCCTCCAAATTAAATGGTATGCTGTCTCCAGCGCAGTGCAGTCTGCAAGGGGGAGGGTGTTGTCTTGCCTTGGTGAATTAGAAGAGCTAAACAAACGCACACAGCAACACTTCTGACTGCATCCTGCTACTGTAATTACTGTTCACAGTGACACTAATGCACCTTGAGGAGACTCCTACTGACATTACATGGGAAGGCTGGAGGAGGAGAATGCTAACAGTATGGCACGACAGGCCAAATTCTCCTGGGCCACCACTTCAAATGCTAGAGTCATTTTCAGCTTAAAGGCAAAATACTATCATTCTGAGCTAAGCTGCCTGCCGTTAAATGTTCACTCTCAGATGATAATCCGAAAAAAAAAGTTACGCAAACCCAGATCACTTTGATTTCTGTTCTTCCCATCTCCTCTCACCCAAAGGTCCTTGAACTCTCCATGACAACAAAGTAACACACATTCTCATTCCAGTGATGCCTTGAAGGCACCATGAAGGACAAGAAAATTTGTAAGGGGGGAGTGTAAGAGAACAGTGTAAAAAAGCAGATCTGCTGCAGGGGAACAGCTTTTGGAAAGAAAAGCAGGCAGGAGTGGTCCTTGGCAATCTGAAGACTTTCAGAAGAAAGTTGGAAGAAAATTGGAGTGGTTTGTAATGGTGTAAATGAAACCCAGGGGATGTCTGTCAGACTCTGAACCTTTGAGACTCTCCTATCACTGATCTTTACTACCTTTCCTATTTGAGAATTTACTGTTTCCTCTTACTTTATATAATTTCTTCTTAATTGATGTATACCAACATCAACTAGATACTTTGAATGATTAAGCTAAGATCATTGTTGCAACCACCTATTGCCACCTTGACCATTAAGCAACAGCTAAGTAATTTAGTACCGATGGCTTATCATGTAACTTAAAGTAGTCATCACTTTAAATGAAGAGTAAAAATTACAGAATCACACAGAATCATGGAATCTTAAGGGCTGGAAGAGACCTTGAAAGATCATCTAGTCCACTCCTTGCTCACTTTGAATCAGAAAAAGACATTTCATTAAAACTGTTTAAACTGTTGTTAAAATAATGAGGAGGACCAGTGGAGAGCCAATACAGAATCAGAGAATGGTAGGGGTTGGAAGGGACCTTTAGAGATCATCTAGTCCAACCCCCCTGCAGAAGCAGGTTCACCTAGATCAGGTCGCATAGGAACATGTCCAGGCTGTTCTTGAAGACCTCCAAGGAAGGAGCCTCCACAACGCCTTTGGGCAGCCTGTTCCACTGCTCCGTCACCCTCACAGTGAAATAGTTTTTTTGTATGTTTAAGTGGAACTTTTTGTGTTCCAGCTTCATCCCATTAACCCTTGTCCTGTTGCTAGCTACAATGTAAGGAAAAGCTTTTGGTAAAAGAAAAATCATTTACAAATTTCTGATAGACATATTAAATATAAAATAAAATATTTTACAGTTATTACTAGTAACTTTATAGATGGTCATGTTTCAAGAAATGATCTCAAAGAGAATTTGAGAACAATTCCTTCATGGGTAGGTTACTTTATAATTTCTTCTGATGGGTTTCTTTTGCTTTCTCTGATGCAGTTTGTATTGAAGATAGGATACAGGACTTCCTGGACCAACAATCTGATCAGGCACAAAAGCGTACACAACTAGTTCCTACATTCTTTTATTACTACCAAATAGCGTTCCCAAGAAATCTGGCTTTATTTTTACAAATACCCAAAACTCTAAAAAAGAAAGCTGAGGCTAGTAAGTTTCAAACTTGGAGTTCACACATTTTAGAAAAATGTAAAAGCAGAAATTTGTAGATGTGTCAATTAGATATGTGACGAATAAAACTGATATTACTCCTTTTTTTTTTCCCTAACAGAAGTTTCTTTTGTGTCTCAGATATAGGCAGGTGAAAAACATTACCTTGTGCCAAGCTTCATCATCTTCATTCACTTCATCAAAAAATTAAGCTTTCAGCAATTTCTAAGAATTTAAACTTGACATAAGGATCCCCTCACGAATTATGATACACTGGCACCAACTGAAGTGTGCTAAATTTCCAGAAAGGCAACACATCAGTCAGTACTTAGGATGTACAGAGAGATTACGTCCTATAGCTCAATTGTTCTCTACAGGCTAAGCGTGGGAGTTGGAAAATGGAAATGAAAACTCTTGACAGCATTGTTGTGCTTGGTCACACTTATTTTCATTTACCTGGACTGCAAAATTCATGTTTTCTACCAGAGGTTCAAAATGCACTAAACACTAACCTCTTTACACGCTTCTTCATAAGAATGAGAAGCAAAATTTGGATCCTGATATGGGAAAAATAATAGGATCTAATGAGTATGCAATACAGGACTAACTTTAGTAATATTTTCTCAGATGAAATATTACTGAACAGTCTGAAAAGACTTCAAACATCCTATTATTACCATTTTGACCTGAGGCAAAGCAAAGCACTGAAAATACTTCAAGAGTTCTGTTCAAGACTAAACGAGTTATGCGTGTATTATGCAATTTGTATGAGAGTTAGGCAATGATGAATACACCACATTAAAAAATAAAATAAAATAAATTGGTAGGTTATTTAGTAGCACTTTTATCAAATCTTCACCCCATGTGGCAGTGCACAAAGAATCACCTTGTCTAATCTGTTTTGTACACATATATGAACACCCAGATTTACTAATTTAAAAAATATACGTCATGCATCTTCTGTTAAAATCAGCATCATTTCCATATTAATAAGCATTTAGTCTCAACCCCAAAAGACATAAAATGAGCCAGAACGAGGACTGCTCTTTTGGATACTACTTGCTCCTGCAAAGGAAAATGGTAGGATTTTATAAGAAAGAAAAAGAAACAAAATCTACCTCAAAATGTTCCTTCTTTGGGCAGTGTGAAATAAAGATATCTTTAACTCTTGACATTTGAATGACACCCATAGTAACAAAACTCAGTTAAATTAAATGCAAACCGACTTCAGCGGTCACACATCTTTTGAACTGTACCTGAACTCATCAAGACACTTTTCTCCCTTATATATAGTTACCTCTTCACTTCTTGATATTCAAGAGCACTCTTGCCAAAACAGGGAAATAACCTGAAGAAATGATGTTGCAACCAGACTTCAGGTCTGACCAACAACAGTATCAGAAATATCATGCAGTCTGGATCAAAGGCTGCTATGGAGTCAGAGCATGGTTCAATTAATAATGAACTGTTTGAACATCTACTTTTATTAAAAGGATGTCTGCATGTGCAATTACTATTCCTCCTGAAACTTTTAAATCACTCATTTTAAGAGTAGAAATACAAATGAGACAAACAGAGCAACACGTTATAATTAAACTGCAAGTCAGTACTTGTCTGCTTCTTGCATTTCGTTAGCCTGAAGTTACACATCTTCCATCCTTTTCAACATACAGAGCTATATTCTGGTTATTTCTTTTTAAAGTCTTCCATAATGCTAATACTGTAAGAAGAAAAATCTTCACACTATTTCGTTCCAGTTTATCATATTACTTTCTGAAAGTATTTTAGGTATGCCTTTAACTACAGTGCACTGTAGAGGTACCTGAATTAGCTTCAAATAGATTATGCTGGCATAATTACACTGTTTTCTGCAGCTAAACTAGAGTTTATTGGGAGATAATTTAAGCTATTTTTCATCATGGTAAATAAGCCTGCACTGGATGCTAGATTTGACTGCCCTAGTGCTCAAGCTGGCTGGCTTACATACATGTGCTGTACAGACATAAACTCCTTTGTGAATGCAGCATATCCACAGATATTTCTTTTAGAGAAATAGCTTAATTCTTATTATACCCTGTATTATTTATTAACAGAACCATTAAAAGCAAAGAGCTGTTAAATGATCTGCCAAGCAGCCTATACTAGAGCATGGATTGACCTATTTTATCTCGTAGATGTGCTTCTGTTAATAAAATCCAAAGCTGCTAAAAAATAAAAAAATCCTTTCACCAGGGAGGCACATCTGAAGTCATAATAAGCATGCAATTTGGGTATTCAAAATGACATCATGACAGCTGCCATGCCTTCCAAGTATTGAAAGTGCTTTAAAAATAAAGCAGTGGTAACGCAGTTTGGCAAATTGCTTCAATTGGCTTCCTACCATCCAAAAGTCAACATTAACAGCAGCTTGGTTTGATTTTTTTTTCATCTGCCTTTTGTAAAGCAGATTAGGCAGTGAAAAGATTCAGGATTTTTTTTTCCTTTTTTTTTTAAATTTCAGTTCCACACTTTCAGTAAGAGTTTGCAACAATGCATCCAAATTACTTCGCAAAGCCAGTGCACATTCCAAATGTGCTAATTGAAATACTATTTTTTCCACTGCGTGTTTGAAATGTGTTATTATGCCTCACAAATTTCCATTGCAGAAAATTTTAGCCTCGACAAAAAGCGCTGCCTCTCACTTCCACTTCATTTTAGTTTTTACTACTTCTGAAAGTCTTTGCCTTTGATTGGAAAAAAGAAAAAACCTTAAACTGGCAGAAATGTCTTACCTAAGGACTGGTAAAGCTCAGTCATCTTGGGATGATCCCAGCAGGTCGTTTGGGTCTCATGGCTACAACACAAAAGACAAAAGTTAGTAGAGTATAATTGCTCTCTCCATGGAACACTGAGTGATTCAGGTTGCACAGCAGAGTATGGTGCCAGACCACCACCTACAGCTTGAGCTGCTCGGGCAGAACGTCTCAGCAGTGCTGGGCATGTCTTCCTTTAACATCAGGCACTAACATGGCGAGCTTTACACTTTAGACATGAACTCAAGAACCAAAACATAAAGGTAGTGCTAACATTAAAGAGACAGCAAGCATTCATCCAGACATGCGATAGTGTTTTGAAGAATTTGTTAGCATACCAATCAACTTTTTTAACTAGAGAAGTTTAAAAGGGCTTAGTTCTTAACAGCATTTGCAAAACTTCTCCCCAGATACTGAGATCTATAGTATTTTTGACCTGCTTCCCCTTGCATGCTCTTTCCACACTTTCCCACGTAGGTACAGAGCTACTCAATGCAGCACCTGCAATCTTTCCTTTTGGTCTAAACAGCTGTACTAAAATCGCCACACAGCAGCCCACTGACTCACCACCAGCTTACACCACTTTGTAAGCCAATGCATTCCACCTTCCCCACTCGCCCAACCCATATATTGATCATCTCTTTTTAGTGAAGACTATTGCTGCTCCTCATGTTGTCTGGGACTCCCAGGCCTTTTCCCATGCCCTGGAGTTGCCTGTGCAGTGTCAGGCAGCAGAGCTGCTGGGAAGCCTGGGAAAAGCTGAAGTGGGGTTATGAAACGCTGCAGTATGACTAGAATGTAAATTGGACAGTCTCTGCATTGAGGCTAGCAATCTTCAGCTTTGCAAGAACGCAACACATTGGCAACAACACAACATGTTGCCAAAAGGCATGCAGGGTGAGAAAGTCAACAAAGTGTTAGCCAGTTTAGTAGCACCTCCTGTCTCCTAAGGTTACACTTCTAATTTTTTTAATGACAGCATATATAAAGTCACCATATTGCCACTGACATCTTAGAGACTCTCCTTATCCATCCCTGTAACCAATACAGTCTTGTTCACACAGAATTCAGCTACATTAAAAGATAACCATGAGTACTCAAAAAAAAAAGTCGGAAAGTGTACGTAGCACACAGTTGCTTGCAATCACATTTGCAATTTCTGTGCTAAACAATCAGACACCCTGCTTCCAACATGTACATATCATTTGGGAGAAGACATATGAGCTGTGGAGCACCCAGAGTAGACACCTTCCAGCTGTACGACACTAAGCCGTAACCCAGTCAGCAGACTGAAGGCACCTGTACACCCAACTGTGCACTGGAAGGCCAAGACGATGAGGTTGCCTTAGAGAACAAGTGGTTGGTCCTTGAATTCTCTTTCTGAGGCAGCAACCTTCTCAAGTACATCTTTACCCTTTACAGGCTAGGAAGGAGTAAAATTTTCAGTGAGTCATTTCAACACCATCCTTCTTCAAGGCAAAAAAGAAAATCATGGTATGTTTTCTTAGTATGATTTAACTTTGGTCTTAAAAGTTGGGCTACTTATTTGATCCATGTGAATACTGGCCCAGTAACCTCTATATATTCATATAATAACCTCTATATAATATTTCAAGACTTTCCTCTATAACTGCAGGAAGGGATGAAAGGGATCATGAGCACTAAGCAGAAGGGAAAAAATGCTGCCATAGCACTGCCCTAGTTGAGCCCAGGCTTTTCACCAACCTCTGCATCCCTCCCCCTTCTCAATTCCTGTGGTGGCTGAAGGCAGTGAAAGAGGGAGGAGGACATTAGAAGAGAAGAAGCAGTCTTTTTTCTGGTAAAAAAAATATGAGTCCTGTAAAGGGAGGTGGCTGCAACCAGATTCGGAAATCTCAGCCTGGTCTGGTTTTTAGTGTTTTTTTTTTTATTTTTCAAATGCAGAAACTGGGTGGCTTCAAAAGAAAACCTACAGATCTGAGCCACTTGTGCCTGAACTCCTGCATTTCCTACCACACTTGGTTACGAGCAGGTTCTGCAGAGAAAATGTAGCACCAGTAGCTTTTAGCACACCCAGGAACACAGTACATTTTTGAAGAAACAGGAACAGGTTTGTTTACACATTGTGTCCCTAAAAACTTGGCTACCTGAAGTGTCTGCTTATACAACAGCAGCCCATGGGAAAAGAAGAAAGGAACACTCATTGTAGAAGAATCTTGTAGCCAGACATGTCATGATTCAGGTGAATGGACTGCAAACCCAAATAAACACTCAAGCTCACAGATCTGGGACTGAAGTTTGTTTGCATGCCATGTCAGTCCCAGATCAAGAGCTCCCCAAGCATGAGCCTGGCCATCCTAGCTTGCTTCCCCATGGGCAGATAGCTCCAGAATTGCTGGACATTTGAACAGGAACTGTACCATGGTCTGTATGCCAAAATGTAGTAAAAAATGAGAAAAAAAAACCAAAAAAACCCCTTAGGTATGTATTTACTAGAAACCTCTGTAAATAATCTGCCTGACATTCCCTATGAAATCAGTCTGGTTGTCCCAGATTGTATGGATAAACTAGACCACTTCAGACTCCGTAGCTGTTAACCTGGCAGTCTTCAAAGGCACCAAATCTCCATTAAAATATTTAAAAGCCATCAGATAGCCTGACAAAGGTGTATTTATAAAGGATTACAGCATCTCATGTCTGTGTTGGATAGAAGAACAAAGGGATAATCTTGGATGTAGAAAAACTATTATAGTTAATCACTAATCAACATTACATGGATGATTAATTTATTCATTTTTTTACAGTAAGGCCTAAACATGTATCAGTGAATTTAGCGTGTATGGTTTAAGCTTATGGCATTTACTAATCCTGGAAACAGAAAACTGCTTTTCCTAGGACCTTGTAAATAAAATTTCCATTTCCAAAGAAACATTGGCCTCCAACTGTTTTCAGATAATTTTAATACCAGTAGCTCCAAATCACTACCCAGTGTGCTTTTCTTTTATGGTATAAGATTAATTTTCTTGAAGACATACATCTTGAAGACGTAAGGAATGATTTTATTTGCTTCATCTACAAGTGACAAAGACTGAATTTGCAGAGCAGGTACATTTCCTCTCTTTTCCCTCTCATTTGCTTTATTTATAAACTTAGTTGCAACCCCTTCCTTTAGGCTATATAAGTCGAGTCAGTAGAGACCCTAACTACTGCCCTGCCACCTTCCCAGCAGTGCCTGCTGATAGGGCAGAATGCCCCACAGCTGTCTTTTACAGTCATGCTCAGCAACTCAGCAGAGATTACTCAACCTCATACCCTGTAGCAGACCTAGTGAGGGGGCTGGCCAGCCATCACTACACCTCTGTGCTCATGCAAGAAAAAGCCAGAGTTTTAAAGGGAACTGAGCCTTGGTCACTGTAATTTCTGCTGAGGTTGAGTGCCCATACCAAACCAGGGCGGATCTTGCTGGTACTTTACATGCAGAACATAAGGCTGCAGCTATTTTACTCCAGCTAAAAAGGCTTTTGCCTCTCAATCGAATGTTTTCAGCTAGGAAAGTTATCAACTATTTTGCACACCAGGGCAGCTCCAAGAAAGGTTAGATTCCATCGAGGCTATTCTTCATAAGCCTCTTTGCCATTTTGAAAGGCCATTTAATTGTGAGCTTTGGGGTTGGACCAGTGGGGGAGGATTTGTGTGTATGCCCTTATTGTGAACACCGTCTGAAGTAAAATGCCAGCTCAGCAGTTTCAGGCAGCCTCAACCACACTTGGGAATGTTGTAGCATCCTTAATAGATCTGCAGCAAAGCGTTTGCCAGAGTTTCAAACTCCGGTGAACAAGGCCCTTTACAGCTTGCAAATCAGAAAGACGTGAGAAGTGTAGCATGAGTCCTCTTGGTTAGCAGCAGCTAAAGCATGGTGATATAGGAAGTGCAGAAATAAGTACTTTTCCAACAAACCATCAACGTAGAAAGGCAACAATACACATGACCAGTCGTTTTGCAATACTGCACAAACTCAGAAGATAATTTTTTTTCAATTTGGCTCTACATTTAGGCCAACGAAATGGATGGCTAGCTTTTAAGTCATGGGCATTCTGCAACAAACGAAAACATAAGTGGGCTCATGTGGCATTATTTTCTTTTTTCTCACCTGATCCAAGCTGCAAAGGTGGAAAGGAAATTAAAACCAGGCCTGAAAAGGAGAAGAGCAGCAAAGGATAATGGTGATATCTAGGCACTGGTGTGACTGGCACACTAAATACACTGATAATTCAGTGGGATGAAACCACAGTCTTCACTTAATACATCCTTTGGGAACCGCAGGACCACTTCATTAAAGGATGACTATATTATATTAGCAAGGGTAATTTTTATGTGAGGAATTCTGTCACACTATGTCTATGCGAACTCCTCTGTTCTTGCCAACAGCAGAGAGATTTGTCTCTTGTCGCTGTCAGCGGAGCCAATAACACACAGGGTTGAAAATCTGAAATCAAGATATGATATCCTAACTGACACACTAGCTGAATTACAGTTCCCTTGTTATAACTCGATCGGTTTGGACAAAATACAGTTATCTTATCTTCCTTCCTTTCATATTACTTCTGAGCAATGTCAGCAGCAGACATGTGGAGAAGCAATGCTTCCCCCCCACCCAAATTCAAGCACAAATTTTCCCCCAAACATTCCTGCACAAGCCACATTGAAACATTTGTAAACCTTTAAACTCTTTCTGATTTTGCTGCTTCTCCTTTTTTCTTTTTTAAAAATCTACCTGGGATTCAGTCTCATGTATATTCACTGCTCAGAGTCCAGAATTTTAGGTTGCAACCGCAGAGTCTTTTCCAAATTCTTACATCCCTCTTCATTGGTGACACCAGAGCAGGTTCTGCTGCACTTCTCCCCTCACCCTTCATTAGAAAAATGCGTCATGAACTAAATGTGCATGTGTGTAGATGTGCATAGAATAAAAAAATTCTATCAGACTGCAATAAATACATAGTTACACACATTTACAAAAAAGACAAAATTAAAGTGATATTTTACACAGCATTGAAAGAATCCATTTTCAAACAACACAGTTTACAACACTTCTCACCTTTAGGCTCTGAGGTGAATAAAATGTTATTCCAGTCACTTTATGACTGTTGTCAAAAAGCCAGAATAAACACATTAGAGTTGTTTGGATTTTACTGAACTAAAAGCAATTGAAATTGCTCTTATTAATCGACACTAACACATTTAAAAGAAAAATGTTTTCAACAGTAGATAACAGAGATTGCAAGAAAGATTTAATAATTGTCTCTTTACGGTATTTTATTAATTCCTTAGATAAAACAAGTTAACTTATATGGAAAGTATTAGCAATGGAAAAAGGTGGCACTCCTTTGTGCTTTACAAAGGACTACTGTTTTCATCTGTAAATCTAGAGACTACTGATCTGTACAGAGATTATTTCTGTTTAAGCCAAGTGTCTTTCCAGCAGGAATTTGACTTTAGCATGTTTTATTGGCTTTTGCAAGATTTATCAGAATGCTGAAGGCAGGCACCAATACATATTAAAGTTTTTTGCCGACACTGGAAATGAAGAGTGGGACAAGTGCAAATATCAACTGCCGAGTACTGAATAGTAACTCTTTTCTCCCCTTGATGTTAAACCATTTATTTCGTACTCTCTGTCACAGGCAAAGATTCCTGCTCCATGATGAAGGCTGGGTGAGCCTGCCCCCCCAGCTGTTACTCTCCACTCATCTCTCTGCTTTTCAAAGCCTATCCTCTGCACTTCTGCCAAAGCAATTTCACTGCAGGGTCTTGTCAAATCCAGGCTCAAACAACGACGGCCTCAATTCCTCAGTGTTAAAAGGTCAAAGATCCTACATATAACCATGTTTCTCGTTTCCTCGGCTCCTGCAAAAGCTGCTTCTCAGCCCAACTTCAGCTTAAGATGTGGACGGGGGACACTGCTGGTGTCCCAGCCTGCCAGGTGTTTTACAACAGCCATTAAAAGATAATATAATGTACCATATAACAAGAAGAAATGCAGCACTTACAATGCTTTAGCCCAGAGGCAATCCCCTCCCAGCTTCTTCTATTAAACGAAAAGGTTATTTCTAAGCAGGAAATTACTGGGAAAAGTCATACACCTCTCTAAGCACGTTTGTTTTCTGGAATTCCGTTGAAGTTCATGCCTGAACCACGTTGCAATACACGCTACGTGCTATACAGCTCTACAACACTGTGCTATACCCCTTAAAACCTGAGGAGTACGAGCCGTTCCCCGTCGTTTCTGCGCCTCCCCGGAGCCCTCCGAGTCTCCGGCACATTCACGATCTCCCGGCTCGACCCGGAGGTTTCGCCCGCCAGTCCGCACCTGCACAGGTGCCCCGCGCGCGGGTTACGAGCGCCCACCGCCATGTCCTACGGCTTCCAACCAGGCACATACAACCAGCACGAAACTACGGCCTCGTGTGAGGGAAAAGGCGTTGAATTAAATGCCATTTCAAGTTCCCAGATGAAACCAGGCTGACCCTTTTAAAGAAAGGTACGGCCGCTTCTCCACTACGATCTGTAACGAGGACGGTCAAGCCACGCTACTCCCCACCTTCACGGAGCGCGGGATCGTGACGGGCACCGCACCGAAATACCTGAGGAGAGCTTCATTCACGGCCCCGGCTACAGCCCGCCTTCCCAGCCCAACCGGCACCTGCCGCCCCGCGCATCCCCCTCACCCCTTCAGCTGCTCCCTCATGGCGGCGACTGCTCGGCGGCGCCGCGGAGGCAGAAACAGCACAACCGCCCAGCTCTGCCGCCGAGCACCACTGCGGCCGCCCCGCCGCGAAGGCGGGAAGGCAGGCAGGGAGGGAGGGAGGAAGGCAGGGAAGAAGTGGGCGGTGCTTCCCCGGCCCGCCCCGGCCTGTCCCGTCCCACCCCGCCTTTCCCCGCCCGGCGGCGGTACCGGCTCCGCGCGGAGCGGCACCGACGCTCCCTATGTCCATTCACAGAGCCGCGAGGAGAGTCCAGGCATCTCGCCCTTTTCCCTGCCTTCACCCCAGCTGCCGCATCCCTCCTGGCGGTGGGGTGCGGTGGCTTGAGGAAGCCCCTGGGCTTTCCCCGGGCTTTTTTTTTCCCTTATTCCCCCCCCCCCCTTTTTAATGGAGTTTTTTAGGTGGTTTATTTTGTTGTTGTTTTGCTTTTTTTTTTTTTTTTTCTAATGGGGCGGGGGAGTTCCCTTCCCCGGGGCCCGGCGGGCATGTGGGGACACTCAGAGGCTCAAAAAGCAATTTGCTTTCAGCAGACTTGGAAGAAAACTTAAATATGTGCCGAAGCCGGGATGGATTTGAAATGGGCCTTAACGTGGGTTTTCGCTTTGCAGCTGTTAATTCCGGCACTTCAAATGCCGAGGAGTCCTATTTGTGAGTGAAATCAGGTAATTTCATTTCTAAGGGCTTGCTTTGGCCTCACTGGGATGGATGAGCTTCACCCCCTGAATTTTCAGAGCAGAAGAAATAGTTCTGCTCATGCTGAGTAATTGTTGCAATGTTTCTTTGTATTAATTCCTACTTAATATTCAATACAGAAAGAAAAGCTAACAATCTCCTTTTAGTGTCACGAGCATTTCAAATCAGTGCAGCCAGTCTCCTCTCATGCAAGTTTTCAAGCTACGTCCTTTATTCCTTAAAATAATGCTGTGTAGAGAACCAACTCCATCACGCAACTCAGTAGTTTTGAAGCCTTACAGGTGCTTTCTTTGTAAAGCCACCCAAAAAGGATGCTTTTCAAATAGACAAAAAAGCTCTTACTATTTTTACACTAGGAAGACACAAGCTTGAAAGCACAGAAAAGTAATCTCACCCATAGCTTCTATGCCACAGTAATATCCCACAGACAGTTTTCCCATTACGTTGAGGTTGGTAAGCACCGATATTGGTGGGTTATCAAGTATTAGGGCCTCTTAGGGCTGCAGGTAGCTCAAGCATTTCATTGAAAGCCCACATGTTTTTTTTGTTTGTTTGTTTTAGAAGCATAAAAAGTGTAAGATGCTCAAGGTTCAACCCCCTCAGGACCCCAAATGCAAACATAAAACTTCATGGAATTACATGTTAAATTCTCATAGTTTCAAGACAAATTAGTTTTGAAACGTCTAGTTCATAGTTTTCCGTTACCTTGGATCTACAACACTACCCCAACATGGAAAGAAAAAGAGGATTAATTTTTTCATAAACATAAAGCACTATGTTAAAACTCATGGGACTCTGTGAGAATATTCTCTTTACTTCAGTGGAATTGGTGTTAGATCAATTCCTGTATCAGATGTCTTAGTTCTGGGCTGAATGAACTGTTAGTTGTGTTACATCAACAACCTCACCTCCCATCTTTAATTAAGTTTTAAGAAGTGAGAGAGCTCCCTTTAATTGGGATATTTGGCATATTACTCGGAGGAATCTTACAGACTGTTACAAGGAAAAAGCAGCTGCCTGTGTCTTACAAAGGGATCTAGGGTAGCCGGAAGCCTGCACTTTCCCAGCAAAAAGTGGCTTGTTTTCCATCAAGAAATATCCAGTACTGATACTCCAGATACACATTCCTTCAATTTTTACTGTTTTTCGAGGTTCCTGGTCTGCTTTAAGAGGAGCTTGATGCTGCTATTATCACATTGGTCTTCTTTCCCATACAATACTGCCAAATAATAAGAATTTAAAAACCAGTCTGAGTTTCTCATACTTTGCATAATCTTCTTTCTCCTTGAGTTACAAATAAAGCATTGTATTCAATTAGACTCACAGCAGGTGAAAACCTCAATTAGTGAATCCATTTTCTTGGCTTTTTTTCCTACCTTACACCCACACATCACTTTTTTTTTTTTCCCCAAAAAAAAAAAAAACCCCAAACCAACAATAAAGGGGAACTCTGAGTCATTCCTCAATTGAAAAGCAAATTAACCCTTTGATCTCACAAATCAAACTATTACCCACTCAGAAACATCCAAGGGAAAACAAGAATGTTGAAGGATTAAGTGATTAAGGCCTATTGACTTTATAATTTGATTTTATGTCTAAATAACAAAATCTAATGTAGTTCTGATTGTTGTCTCAAAATGCACAAAAGCTTTTAGCTGTTTTGATTGACCTCAAAATTATATTTATATAATATACACAAGTAAGACCATTCTAATTCCAAATTATTTTTAAACTACCCAGATTTATTATAAAACATGTATTTTGTTTGCAGTATAAATGGGTACTGTCTTTGGCATTTGCAAATGAAGCTAATCTTTATGCTATACTTAATTTTAAGTCATTTATTTGATAAAAGACAGTCTTCTTCCTGTAAAAAATAAACCAGGATTACAGAGTAAGCAGAATTTTAATTCCCTGTGGTGCTTTTCTTTTGCAAGGCTATCCAGTCAATTTGTGCACCTACATAGAGCCCTTCATCAGAAGGAGAACAGTATTTATTTCTTTTAGACTGTTGTTTTGTCCTGCACTATATCTAGCCAAGATATCTGTCTCTTCAACATTTAACACCACAAAGTGCTTAAGGAGAAATCTCAGCCCCCTAATAAATGAGGGATAATAACGAGAAACTGTCTTACTACCCAAAAACTCTTCTAGGAAAAAAAAATAACTGAATTTACAGGCAATCTGACTGCATTGCATGCTGTCCAAATGGTTACTGGAATCTGTGCATTTGGGAAAATTTGTTGATTTTTCAATTTAGTATGCTGTTCTCAGAATGTTATCTCTTTTCTATGGGGAAAGAGCCACAGACATATACAGGTTAAAAATAATAATATTAACATAAAATATCTGCATCCTAACCAGTAATGCATAGAAATCTTCATAAGTTTTACACAGGAGATTACCATCACTGCTCCGTGTTGCAGACAGATATGGAAACTGAAATGCCTAAATAGGTAGGGACTCACCTGAAGCCTGTTAGTAGGGCAGACATTAAGTGTACAAGTTGACCTGTAAGTTTAGTACTTAATGAGTTTGAAAACAGAAGATATTTTTCCTTAGTTTTATTCACTTAAAGTGGAGATACAACATTTTCCTATTACCTAAGTCTTGCTTCCATAGTTCTGTGAAGCGTGTAGTCCTCCTTGTAAATGTGGCTTTACTATTTCTCAGTTATCTGCGTAGTGGATTAGCAAGTGCTTGCCTTGCATATAAGATGTTGTGGTGCCCTGTGTCAGGCTAGCTAATCCGTTCTGGTGTTTGAGTCTATTTTCTATTTCTTAGTATAAATAAATAGTAAGAATCACTTAGGATGGCAAGATGACACTTTCCTGGATCATCTGCCTTGAATGTGCTCCAAGAGTCGACACTGCCAGGCTTTTTTTTTTTTCTCTCCCCCTATTTGTTGAGAGCTCTCTCAGAAGAGCCAAGAAGAGAATACTGGTTTGGATGCTGCTGGTTTGAAGGGGTTTTTTTTTTTGGTGGTTCACACATTACCACTGGAAGCACATTAGAATACTGTAAATGCAATGAAGAAAATAGTTTTGAATTTCTGCGCTCATTTTCCCCACCATCGCATGGTAAACTAAAGACCTACTAAAACATTCATATCCCTGCATACTTATAATCAGTTATTTACATCATGGGAGACATGGGGAAGGAACCTACCACTGTTTGTCCAGAGGGAAATCCGATCTATATCCTGTATGAAGGGAGATTAGCAGGTGCTTGTTCTTACACGGGGCCGGTTCTCTCCGCACTGTCAGGCAGCCACGTAACTGGCAAATGGAGCCTATAAGAATTTACCTGATATTAAGTAAATTGAGATGTTCTTGTAATACAGTAGGAAGGAGAATCATTGTTTTTTTTTGGTTTTGTGTTTTTTTTTTTTTAAATCAAACTAATTCTGCAGTAAATATTACAGAACTTAGAGCCATTTAATGCATAGTCTGGAAAGTATTGGTGTACAGCACGTGGGACAGGAGTATGTCTGTTCCTGCTGAATGCACAATAGCCCAACCTCTGCATTCCTTTGGGCTGTACTTGCTTTCACTACAGTAAAGACACCTGATAAAAACCTGAAATCTTAGTCACCCTACGAGATGAGTATCACAGAGCCTCAGGAGCAGTCTGTGTGTACCTTGTGTTGCACTGCATTGTATGTTGTTGATAAAAGATCAACATTCAAAAGAATGCCTGTCACTTTGGATATACTAGATATATGTATTAATTTGATCCCGTTGAAATCTTGGAAAGGCTGATTTGGAGAGGCTACATTTATTTTTTTAGTGACAATTTAGAAACCATGCAACAGCCAAGTGTTTGTTCAATCTGCTAGGTATATGACCCTGAAAAAAGGAGCGGAGTGAGACTGAGGCTAAGAAAGATTATATACATCGCTGCATGTAGTGGATAGGGCATCCAGGTTTCACTAGCATTATGAGCTCTTCAGGTAAGCACCTATAAATACCAAAAGCTCTTTTCTCCCTTCCATAGCAAAGTAAAAAAAATGAAGAAAACTAAGAAAGTAATAACCCTTACTCTTCTGGGATGGAGATGAACTGCAGTGTGAATAGTCCCAGGAATGAGAAGAATAAGAAGCGAAATACTAGATAACTTGAAGTGTTTTAAAACCCTCTGAGGTAAGGCTTTTGGAAAGCTAACAACAACAACAAAAAACCTATTAAAAAAGACTTAAAATCTACCAGCAGTAAACTTATGCCAACCAAACTGCTTGCTGATCTTATACAATATACAAATAAGACTTGAAAAAATAATAATTATACCATAGTAAATTCTTGGTTTGAGGAATCTGTATTGGCAAAATGAATGGTTGTAATTTCAGGGAGTAAGGCTGGGGAAAAAAATGCAGACTAATAAGGATAAATTAAACAAAACAGTGAAGGCAAATTCTATTTCTTACCTTTGTTTGCATGCTCAGTTAGAAATAAATTACTCTTTTACCTCCTGAGGGATTAAAATAAGCAGGATTTCATAAACTGTCGTGCTCACTGACTCTATTTTCACCTCAAGGTCCTTCTTACCATGCATAAGATTATGTGTCACAAACACAAAAGCTGGCTTCTTAAATCATTAACTTCTCTACTGTTTCCTATCAATGTATATATCTCAATAGCAAGAAACTCTGCATCTCATAGTCCTGCTTCACTCAGGGCCCAGAAAACCTGATCCTAGCTACTGGTCACATGTATTACTGGTTTTGACAAACAGCTGAAGCAGAAGCATACCTTCCTTTTTTACTAATTAACTTTTTGGTGGCATTTATAATTTATGTATTTTTGACAGTATCAAATCTTTTTTTATGACTAATATCATAGAAACAGAAAAAAATTTCTTTCATTGAAGACATATTTTCAAAATGTCCCAATGCAAATGCTATCTGGTATTAATTTTGGATAAAAAGCCATTTAGACTACACTGGGAGATTACATACTGGGATGTTCCAATAGCAAATGTGCACTTATGTAGTAAAAGAAGACAACAATGAAATGTGCTGCATTTCATGACAGCTACATGCAGGGAAGTTGCCAATCAGACAACTAGCTAGGCAAATCTTACACTTTTGGATTAAGGCATTCATTTTTTGCTCCCTATATTTGAAGAATGGATGCTTTGCTGCATTCTAAAACAGAACTTGTAGTTTTTGTTGCTTTAAAATATACTTTGGTCCTGTCATAACTACCATATTGTTTCCTCAACAGTTATAATATACTATACATAACATTATAGTATATAATTCTGACAACACAAGGCCCTGTCTATTTCTATGTATTCACTAGGCTTTTCCAATCATCTTTGCAAACGTGTTGAGGTTGTTAACCTTAGCAAATATGGTAAATTTGAGATACACTCCTAGCCTTTTCCCTAGATTGGGCCATGCAGAGCCCTGATGTGAGAAAGGGACTTTTCTCCCTCTCTAGCAAATCAAACTTGCATTGTTTTAGTTTCCAAAACACCCTGGTGTAGTGTGAGCAAAGCTTAGTCTTCCTGCATAGCATGATTACTTTGCTTTCTCATCCCGAATGTCTTAACATTGGGATCCAGAGACTACAGGAAAAGTGGGGAAGGAACCAGCCTGGTAAAGTTAATGAGAGGAGGGAACAGCTACACCTAACTAGCCTCACCAGTAATTCCATCCTAACTCCTTTATCAGATGCCGGTGACATTTCTCATAGTTTATTTGCATAGAAATGGAGCTTCAGGTTTAGAGTTGTGCACCTATTCCCAAAGAGAGGTCAGACTTGGTAATAGCAAGAAAAGAAATTCTGGAAAGGAAAATTTTCTTTTCTGACATTTCTGAAATAAAAAGTTTATTTTCATTTGAAAACAATATTCTATGAAAACAAATGTAATGTAGCTACAAAACTTGACAATTTTTTTTTTACAGTTCTAACTGTGCCCTTTAATGGCAAACAGCAATAGTCTCATCTTGTCCATGCCAAAGCATGAAAATTAGTTTTTGTATTATACAGTCCTTTGAAAAGAATATGGACATACAGATATCTATATTAACTAGTGCTTCCAGAGCCAGATGGATCAGCTACCATAGAGCCATGTCCTAGGGCACAGATATTATTTTATCCTAATTGAATCTAAATGTCAGCACTTAAATACTTCAGTAAAGAGTGATGCAAAGGAATTTTGAGGTAAGACAAAAAATACTTCTTAGCTAAGTGTAAGAAAAGGATTTCATTCAGGTCTCCCATGGCAAGTTCAAGCATTTACGTTTTGGCACATACTTTACTTAATTCCAGACAGCTTCTGCACTTTCTGTTTACTTAACTATAATATGATTCTGATAGAAAAAAAAAAGAAAAAGTGTTCCTCAACTATAGAGCACAGTTTGAACTGTATGTTTTCCTAAGTATAATAATGTGAATGCATTTAATAGAACTCAATGTATAGATATTCTTTCAGTATTTCTAATTGAATGGAGCCAAACCTCTCACAGTTCAACAAGGTTTCAAATAGCTTGTAATTCTATCAGCATACCTTAATTCAGTTCTCTGATCTCTGTTATTAAACAGAAAATGGAATCTTTGAATGAAAGAAGAAACCTGTGCAATGAAGATTTCCTTTTTAGCAACACGAACTAATTTATGTGAAAAACTTGCAATGAAAATCAGAAGTGCTTTGTCTACACAAGTCAAAAAGCCTTGACATTTGTGACCAAAGCTACACAGATGATTTTTAGGATGTATCGTAGTCCATTATTAAATTAAGGATATGTGGAGCTCAAAATCAACCAAAATAACATTTTTTCTTTCTATAATGAGCATTTTTTTCCAGATTGAACTAACGAAACCACTCTCAGATTTGTATTTGGAACTATTTTATTCATCTTCTAAGAAAATGCCTTGAAAAGTGAAATCTAATTCCTGAACAATCCACATAGCCCTAAAAATTTAAAGACTTAAATGTTGGCTATGGTCCTCATTAACATTCTTACATCCCTGCTGCTACATTTAACTCCCTTGAACACGTTATCAGAAATTTCAACATACAATTCCACCATATCATCTTCAGTGTTTTCTAAAACTGTCCAAACTCAAAGAGAAAGTTCTTATTGCTGGGACTAAGTAGAGTTTCCTGTTTTCACCATCTCACTCACCCTATCACACAGAATGACAGATTATTTTAAAGGTTAAAAATATCTAATTCCATATTATCTGTCATAAGAAACATCACAGAGTTTTTGTCCACTTCCTCTCAAGAGAAAAAAAACCAAACAAACAAGATTTCTCTATATCTACATGGTAGAAGATGACTGCAGAGCATTCACAGCATCCAAATCTTTATTTAATAGTCTCCACAATTTGGAATTTTATGATGACATATATTTAATAACCATAGATCACCCATAGTGTAGAAAATTATTTTCTGAGTGTTCTTAAACCTGGAAAGAAGGATCACCTAAGCTCACACCTTCTGTCTCAGAAAACATTGCAACTGTTTGAGCATTCATACATAATCCCAAAATAACAAAATCAGTCTGTTACATGAAGAAAATATGATGGTGTTTTAAATTATCATTCTTCTCTTGAGGCAAATAATTTTCCTTCAGTTACTATCAACAACTCTGGCTCATAGTTGCCACCTTTTGAACCAAATGTCATTTTGTAAACAATTATCGCCACTTCAGTTAATGTCCTTACATCAATATGCATCAGCTAAGGTAAAATAGAAAAAAACACCACCTTTGACCTTATCTTTTAAATAAAAACTAGTTTAAGAAATGTGATGTCTAAATAGTTTGTACGTTAGTAACAAAACTTATTTTTTGCTTATGGTCATTACAATTTTTATTAGTATTCAGAAATCAAGCTCTTACTTTACCACAGTTTTGTTCCTGCAGTTGCTTTTCATTCTCGTTCTTAAAAATGTACCGTAATTATTTCTCAAATTATTATCCTTCCATCCATGTCTCCCAATTTGTTCTGTTTTTAAGGTAACTAACAGAGCAAATAATTTATTAAGGCTAAAAATAATTTTGCAAAGATTTGTAGAAGCTGACAGTTGAAGAATTTTGCCAAGCAGAGAGTGGAGGATTTGACTCCATCTAATCCAATAGTTTTATCAAATCAGTGTATTTAATACTGAACTAAAACCTTTGGGGAGTTTTATTTTTAGCAGCTTACCATACTAGGCATTTATTTGACTTTATTCTAAGAATAATAATTTAGGAAACAAAGAGAAGAAACATATTTCCTGTTCTTGAACAAGGTATTATCATTAAATTCTTAAATTTAAAAAAAAACAAACACCCAACACAAGTTTTCTTAACTTTACACCATATTATTATTTGAAAATTTAAAAAGGGATTATAGGCAGTGAAAATGATAATTTGATGACAACAGTAAACACTGTTGGGTCACAGATGAAGAAAGTGACCGGTTTTGATAGTTATTTTCATGTCAACATTGTACATGAAACTTGCTAGCAATTTGGAGAAAAAAAGGCCAATGGGACTACATCTGTGCTGCTATTTAATTAAATTATTTATTCAAGAGAGATCAACTCTCCAAGTATTTTGGTTATTTGGACTTTCTAGTGGCATGTTATCATAGACTTACACTGCCATGTGTGTCTGTCCTGAAAATAACAGTCATCTCTTAGTCCAAATTGCACATGGTGACTCTAATTGTTGAGAGGTGAAGTGCCCTACAGTAGACTGGCTGTGGTATTCCCCTACTTCCCACTTAGTGCTCCTGTGGATCTAAGACATGATTTTATCTAAATATTTTGGGATAGCATTTTTTTTTCTCATTTCAAATTATCTGACCTAATGTGGAAGTTATTGTAGCCCGACCACTCCAATAACTGCAGGATCTTTTTTCTTTTAACTAGTTGAGCCTGTCACTGTAGAATAAATCCAGCACATTACATCACAAAAACATCTCCCTGCGCTGGGGGAACAAGAAGAGTTCTAGATAGCTCAAAGCCCTGCGATTTAAATGCCATGCAGTAGAATATGGTCACAAGAGCTTTGCTGTGCTAGGTCAACTTTCTTGGTGAGCCTACCATAGGCATCAACCGGCAATCAAAGCAATTATTTTTAAGTAGTGGATTTTCTATTCAGAAAGAAACTGATTTGACAAAACCAATATCACTACCAATGAAGAGCAGCCATATCATTTCTTTTAAAGTATGCCGGATTTTCTACGTATAATTTCTAAAGTTTGCAGCAGTCTAAAAAAAGCAACTATTTCCATTCAAAAACTTTGCAAGCTGACACAATTTTTGACAGTTAACTAGTAAGAAGCACTTCCACTGCATACCAGCAGAGCAGCTGACTTCTCATGGCATTTCTTTCTTAAAGTTTCTTTATGTACAAAGGAATGGTCTAGGTAGCAATTTCTATAAGAAACTGGTAACAGGTAGGACTTTGATTCATCTGCTCTCTTGAATTTCCCCATATTCACCTACACTACAGCATCTTGCCAAATTTGTAAAGTGCAAAAGCATAGTGTGCCATGACAATGCTCTAACCCTCTTGGTGCATTGCATACTACATATTGAGCTGAATTTTACATCTATACAAAGTTTTGGCTGCATTTCTTAGTGAGTACAGGTTGTTCTCACATTGGCAGACTATCCCATTCTCTCACTTAAAACAATTTGATGGCTATTTAATTTCATGGGTTTGCTTGTTCCTAGATGGGCACAGTTTTTATAAATCAGTTCCAGCCACCAAGTCTAACATTGAAAAAAAATTCTTGTTTTCTTAATTGATGTTGTTATGCTGAAATGATATTTTTCTCTACTTTGTCTTTTTGTGTAATTTGCAAATAAGAGGATAATTCAGAATACCTTTTACAGAACAATTTAAGTGTCTATTCCTTAGTTTTCCTATTTCTTATTCAACATTTCATTAATGAAGGTGCTATCTCTGACATTACATAATTTGGCGAGAAATTTAGCACTGGATTTAAGCGAATACAAGACAAAGCACCTATTCACAAGCAATGCAGCACTATTCTGTATTATTTTTATACTTTAGATAAATACTATTGGTTTCAATAATGCTTTTTTTATATATATAGCTTGGCCTGATCCTCTCTGTCTTGAAACAATTGGACTGAACACAAGAAATTACAAGGAATTTGAATAGTTTTATGAGTACTAAATTACTAAAAATACTACAGTACTAACCTTAGCTTGTTAAAAGTAGAATTGACATTGCTTATTTTAAGAAACTCCTCAAGTTTATTTCATTGGTAAAACAGATTTTTGGTCTTCACTGGAGCACAAATTGTTATGCAGCTTAAGAGTAAGGAGAACATGTGGAAACGAGAGGAACTTTAAGTTTAACGGTATTTTTGGTCAGTCAATATCTTAACCTAAACTGATCTTCTGGTCAGTCTCTTACATAGTGTAAAGTAAAAAACAAATAGTTTAAAAACAGCTACATCTTTTGCAGGCATAGAAATATGACAAAGGTGGATAGAGAAGTGGTGAGTATTCAGTAAAATAGCTTCCAGCTGGTATATCATCTGTCAACTGGTAGATGTGTTGAAATAAATAAATGATCAAAAATAATCTTTTTTTTTTTTTTTTTTTTTCAAATCAACAAAGTCAGGATGAGTTTTTTGAGATAAAATAAGACTTTGGAGTACAAGTGATATGGAAGCAGCCAGATGATTAAAATGCAACATCTTATTTATTATACATTAGGTAGATCAAAGCTTAGCAGTGATAACAAGGCACTGATTGGGTGTTGCCACCTGTTTGGTCTCACTTCCAATGGGAATCTGTTAGTTGAAGCTGTGTTAAAGGTTGTCAGTGTGCATTACACTTATGAACAGCTTACATTAACACTGCCCTCCCGAATACTTTAACCCCCTCCCCCAAATTATTCCTATTTCACTGAAGACATTTACCAGCACTAATTCACCAGCACTAATGTTACTTTCTTAATAAATACAAAAAGGAAATTCTGTATAATCTAGGAATGTTTCTGAAACAACAACAGCACCAACAAACAAATAAAAGCTCTTACTTGAGAGACTTCTCATACTTCTTTGAGATAGTGTCAGAAAGACCTGAAGAGTGTGAAATTAGAATATATTATGAGCTGTGGTTTTGGGGAGTTCTGAACCTTGCAGCAGGCCGAGATCAGAGAGGAAAGATTACGGCAAGCCAATTATCCAGGAAAACTAAAAATCTGGAGGATAGGGCAAGAGGCAGTTTTCTAGATTTTTTTTTTAATTGGTTGTCTCTTTTGTCTACCTTCTCTACAAAGAAGAGGAAAGCTGTGAGTTAAGGAAAGTGTGTGGGTGTAAATGTCTAACAATTATTGGAAAGACCTAATAAGCACAGAAGTGAGGAAAGATGAAAATCTGCTGGATGCAACAAGAGAAAGCAAGACAAGGCAGCAATGATCTTTGTTGGTGTCCTTGAAATGGTATGCAGAGCTGGCAAAACCAATGAGCAAAACTTCAATCTGGAGATGTCAGAGCGACATTGGCCTCACAGGACTTTAAATGAGTATTTATAGGAGATAAACTTAAACATAATGGAAAGAAAAAGTGAGTAAGAAAAAATATCTGTTTCAAGTCAGCAGAAATTTAATCTAAATTTATAAAACTGGGGAAAAAAAGTTGATAAGTACTTTAAAAACCCCATATACTCAAGGAGAATTATTTGGGATGTCTCTGGGTATCATAGATGTATGTAATTGACCAAAATCAATGTCGGGACCGACACAGGAGGAGTCCCAATAGCTGACTCAATCCAAACTGAAAAGGACTACTGTGAAACCACATGATGTGGGCATACCCACATAGGCAAGTTTGATTGAAGATTTACACTGACAGACTCTTTCCCACTCCTATTTCTAGAGAACTGAACAAATGCCCCAGAGCAAAGCAGCACTGAGGGTTTTGCACTCAGTTTTCTCAAGACAAAGCTGTACAGATACAGATTTGCGTTTTGCCAGCAGCAAATCTTTATTCCACAATACTTATGGCACTGATTTGAAAAAACATGATACATGAGAGGAAATGCTGAGAGCCAGATTCTGATCCCCATTATGCTGTTAAAAATAAGAAGCAACCTTCCTGAAATCAGTGAGCGTATCTCTCAATCCATGCAAGCTGCTTTTGGCACAGAACTTAAATTTGATTCCAAACTTCTGACAGTACGTCTGACAGGAGCCTAAACTTCCCCCACCGTAACTTGGTATCCTCTGTAGGTTATTCTGCTCATTTCAAGATTGTTAGAGTGCGATGAAATATTTATTCCTCCCTCAAAGAGGAAACAGGAGAAGAAATAGCATATGAAAGCAAGCACTAGCATGCAATGACCATATTAGTAAGATTTTCATTGCTTTCATGCCTTAGCACAATTAAAACAGTGGAAAAATGGATAAATGAGGAATGTGCATGAGAAAACACTGGTTAAATACGAAGATATAGAACCTCATCTGGAATTGCACAGTGCCAAGTGTTCTAAATTGTTTGGTAATAATACAGCAGTACTAAAAGAATACCATTTCCATTACAAGACAGTAATTGAAAGAACAAATAAGATGAGTACGCCTATGGCCAGCAAGATAGTATCTCGTTGGTTTTTCTTTATGCTTCTAGTGATGGTTTATGTTAAAATAGCTCAGTTCAGAAGTCCAAAGTTCAAACCAGTATTTGGAAAGGGTAATGAGCTCATCAGTAAGAGACCTTTGGGAATCAGTTTTTAACCTCTACTTTTCAGATGATACTTAAAGTAAACTGAGGTATAGAGATAAAATATGCATTTCAACAACTAGGTCTTCATGGCTAAAATGCTCTCACTAGCAGAAATCTGGAAGAAATTCCCTTCTAAACACTGAAGTAAAATTTCAAGATGCCTTTATTCCAAATTACTCCCACTAAAAGTTTATGGGGAAATAAAAATGTGGTTTAAGTTTGGTAATTCTAAATCTCAATTTTTATTTTGTATTCCTGTAATCATTGACATTTCCAGCTACATAGCTCAGGAAAGCAGATGCGAACTAATTTTCACTGTCCATGTTTTCTATAGGTTGAGTTTACTCTTTAGTAGAAAAATCTGCAGCTAGTATAGCATATCTGAAATCCATACTCACAGAGATGCATCTCTTGTATTTCTAGATCAAGTGCAGAAACATTTTTAACAAAGAACAGTTTCAGTAGCTTTTTCAAGGACATGCATAACTAGAAAGTATACGCACATATATTTTGGGAAACACAGCTCTTACCCGTTTTGGGTAAATAAGAGACTGGCAATTTCCTCTCATTTACCACAACACTGATCAAGGGTCTGTCCCTGAATGAGGGAGTCTGGAATGCAAAACACTAATCTGTCACCCTTCCCAGAAATGTCCTCTCTGCCTGTCATTATTACAATAAACAAGGCTATAAACCCCTTGTAAATTAGGTAAATCTTTCTAATGATGTTAAAGTTCCATGCTTGTAAAGGGCTAATAATATAAAAAGATCTCAAAAATTTATTTTTAAAAAGGTAGGTTACTTAATTGACAATTATAAGATTCAGCATTGTAAGAAACTACTACTGAATTTACTCAGTTTACAAAGAAACTTGCTTAAACAGAATGCTGGGGTCTTGCCTTTTAGTTAAATAAAGGCTGAATTCTGGATTCAGTGAAATCATTCTGTTTTTATGATGCTCCACTTAACCACAGGATTTATCTATGAGGATCAAATGGCAAAATTCTGCAAAATATTACAGTTTGGTAAGTATCTTCACTGCAGTAGTGAAGGCTAACGGAGAGAAAATCAACTGCCTTAGCATGCTGAATCTCCCAGAAAGCATCTGACAAGCAGCAAAAAAAGATAAAAAAAAACCCCAAAACCAGAGGAAGTCAGCATAGAGAACAATTAACTTGACCTAGCAAAAACCTGTTACTGTGAAAGAAAGAATATAAGTGGCTGAACAAATGAACATATATCTAGACATTTCAAAACCTCAGAGTTACAGCAATCCCCTTCTCTGTTAAAGCCCTTCAAGTGCAAAGCACTAAATGCTAACCCACCATAGATAGTGTAATCTAAGAGTGATTTTCCTTAGGCATGTATGTATTCACCATTTTTAAGGGTTTTCCAATTCTGCAGGCCACACTAGCTGAAAAATTAATCAATACTGCAAGGGTAGGTACCAGGAAGGCAATCACTGTATGAAAATATGCCTTGTTTATTAAAATACGGAAATATCTTACACAGAAGAGATTATACTCTTAGATTTTACAATGCACTAAAGTGTGTTTACTCACTAAAGACTCTTCTCTACAAAAATCTACAAAATAAAGTATTTTAAGAAAAGGAAAGAAGGCATCTTCTTGTGCCAAATTAAAAGCCAGAGACATAATGCTAGAGAACATTTAGTCACTTCTGATGTATGCTCATTACTGAACAAGCCAGAATACATCAAATTAAAACAGTAGTCCTTCCACTGACCTCAGCCCGCTCATGATCTACTTATCTGAACAAGCCAGGACACATCAAATTAAAATAGTAGTCCTTCTACTAACCTCAGCTTGATCATCATCTACTTTCCTTAACATCTTTCCCCTTGCTTTTCTTCTCTTAACTCCTCTATCTGCACACAAAATATTTGTTTCTAGAGGACAACTCTTGTTTCTCATGTATTGATTGCACACTTTTGCTTGAATGAGACGCATGCAAACAGGATGCCTCAGGGTGCACTTCGAAGATGTGGTGCCAAAATGTTTCTTGCACTGCAAAGTATTGTTGCAACATGCTTCCAGACGTGCTTCTAGGCAATTATGTCCTCTTGAAACTTTCAGAAAAAAAGTAGCCAGCTTCACCTCCTCCAATAAAGGACGTTAGAATACACCCATAATCTACCTTGGTTTCCTTCAGGGAGAGCACTCTCTTCTCTCCGCAGTTCTACACTGTACAAGACGAGGTGATATTTGAATATTGTTTCATTAGAGACAATGTGTGCACTTACATTTCAATTCTTGAGATGGGAAAAAAAAGAAAAAAAGCAGTGTACTTTAAACACCAAAACCAGCACCGAGGAGATGCACACACTCCACTTAATGGGGGACTGACCATGTGTCACTGTGCATGTATCTTTTACAGATACGCAGCAGAATCTGTTACTTGGTAGAGATTCTTAAGTAGAAGTGACAGACTTCATATAAAACTGTACCGTGGAGCAGCAGGCTGGCAATGAATAAATGCTGCTCAGGAGGTTAGAAATACACAGCTGTAGAGGTTGTGAAATTCAGCATCTATCCTGAAAAATAAATACCCCAAAAAACCTGGGAAATTCTAGAACAGTGACATCCAAATGAGTGAATAATTTTACCTTAAATATACAGATTTGAGCCTTTTCTATTTATGAATGACATGTAAAGAAAAATCTTTTTTTTGGAAACAAAAGCACAACAAAACATTTGCTGTTGCCCTGAATACTAATGATGGAAGACTGTTGCTATGGTGATGCTAATTTTAACGCTCTTGCCTGTGGACTTCATATGAACTGCCCGTTTTAACTTTTGTAAATGTCATTTACAAAATGAAAACCCATTAATGACTGGCGAGGGCACAATGTTCCACTTTAATTAGAATAATAAGGAATGCTGATGCACAAAGTACAGGTTTGTGAATTGCTACAAAGCCCACACTGTCAAAATTAATTACCACTGATGAGGATTTTGTTCTAATTTTTTTTTCAAAGGAAGTGCTAGAATAATACAACCATAGCTTGACTTGGAGTTGAAAGCAGACTCTCCTTTTAATACCAAGGTGGAATAAAGAAGTTTCCAGGACTGACAGTATAGGAAAAGGTACAGCAGAGCTTAGAACTGTGATTGAGCCATGCTAAATGATCACCGCTTCCAGTAACAAAGAAATGCAAATGCTAATGCTGCTGGTAAAAAGAAAGTATTTTCAGATAAATACCTGCTCGGAAAACCAGTTAGGATTTGGAAAACAAGAGTTTGTGTTTTTGGAGAATTTAAAAATACAAGTTGAGGACAAGAAATTGAGTGGGTGCTAGGATATGATTGTGGTTTGGGTAGGTGGGTATTTCTGTGACTTGTTAATTGCCAAGTTCTGGGCTAAGTAGATGATGTTTGGGGGGAAAAAAAAAAAAAAAAAAAAAAAGGCTTAGGCAGCAGTGGTAATCTCTTTTGTAATGTACCAAGCCCTAACAAACCAGAAATTTATTTCTCATGAGAAGGGGAAAAAAGTTGCAACTGTTATTTCTAATTCTAGGGAAATGTCTAAGCATATAAAATAGGTGCTATGTTGCTAAAGACATTTACATAGTACTGACTGCAATGAGGAAAGCATACTGCAATGAAAAACATCACCATCAGCTGTCAACAGTACATTATTCAGACTAATTGTTATTATTAAATATCTCCATTCTAGTACTGCTTAGAGAACCTAATTTAGAGTTGAGATCCATTGTATTCAATGCTGTATTAACAGAAAGGAGACTTGCCTTCTCTTGTGAAGAGCTGAGCCGGTGAAGAATTTTATTTGTCTCTGTACTACAGCACTGTTTCAGGGCGAAATGACTGGAAATGCAACTGGTATGAGGAGGAATACCTGCTACAATATTTTTCTAAATTCTTCATGGGAGGCTATGGTTTAACAATTACTCAAACTTCCTTCTGGCAGCATTAGTACGAAATCCACTCTTAGTCTTTATCCTTTAGTGCTGGCTTAAAATGGCCTGGACAATTTTGCCGTTCACTTATTGGCTACTGCAAAAGCTGTATTTGTATACAGATCTGTGCTCAAGGTTGTTGAAATTTCATTGTATTGTACAGTGGAGAAAGATAGCAAAAAAAAAAAAAAAGATTGGGCTGATTAATGGTTGTGTCTGCTGAGTCTGATTTTAATTGTAAGGTTTTTTTGCTAGTAATGCATTTACTCAGAACATGTTTTCCTCTTGCTTCTTGCTATACAAAGGAGTAACTGAACATCAAACAGCATCTTCGCATAGAAGACTTCCCCCTGTGAGCACTCACTACTTCTATCAAAGGGCTGTTCAGAGCAGGGCTTCATGTTGAAAATGCAAATGTCAACAACTGATTATCATTTTTGCTACTATCCTTATGTGCTACTACTGAATGCAGCTGTATGTACTGTGATAGGCAGCCCATTATTCTTGAGAGTCAGTGGGTAAAGGACTAATTCATATTTCTGCAGTACCTTACTCATTGGTATAGTATATCTGAACAAGAAGAGACAGAGAGACCCTCTTCCACTTAGGAAAAGTTTTAGCAACTGGTTAACTCATTACCAAGACAATTAGCTCTTTATGGTTCAATCTCCAGTCTCTCCATACAAGAAAGTGGTATCTCTGGCAATGTCAGCTGCTGCCTGCACTTATGGACAGACAACTGGAGTACTGTATCCAGTTTTGGGCCCTCCAGCTCAAGAGAGATAGGAAACTTTTAGAGACTGTCCTGTACAGGGCCACCAAGATGATCAGGGGACTGGAGCATCTTTTAGGTTGTGGGATCTGGGGCTGTTCATCCTGGAGAAGAGGAGACTGAAGGGAGACTTCATTAATACTTACAAGTAGTTAAAAGATGTATGTCAAGAGGATGGGGCAACACTTTTTCCTGTAGTGTCCAGTGATAGGACAAGGGGTAATGGACAAAAGTTGGAACACAAAAGTTCCTCTTAAACTTAAAGAAAAACTTCTTTACTGTGAGGGTGAGGGAGCCTTGGCACAGGCTGCCCAGGGAGGTTGTGGAGTCTCCTTCTCTGGAGGTTTTAAAAACCCTTCTGTACGCGTTCCTTAGTGACCTGATCTAGGTGGACCTGCTTGAGCAGAGGGTTGAACTAGATGATCTTTAGAGGCCCCTAGCATTCTGTGATTCTGTGTAATTGAGTCTGACAGCATGGGGACTTCTGTGGAATGACGATCACCTCAATCTTGCTCAAGACAGATCAGACACCTGGATAAGAAAGGAGCTTTTTCTTTAAAAATCTGTTAATTCACATGAACAGGAAGCATGTGAAAAGTATCTGCCTTTTGTGCAGAGCTACAATAAAACTGATACACTGGTATGTAACCAAGCCTAGTGATAGTGATCTCCCTGTCCTTATCTTGACTCATGAACCTATCATTATGTTTCTCTCTCCCCTGTCCAGTTTAGGAGGGGGAGTGATAGAATGACTTGGTGGGCATCTAGTACCCAGCCAGGGCTAAACCATCATACCAAGAAATAAAGATGCTTCAAAATATACTCTGAAGGTAGGTAATAGAGGTAGAAACAGTGTCACAAATATTTTCTAAGTTCTTCTCATAGATTTCATCATTCATGCAACAAAATACTGTGGACTATTCTAATTAATTGTATGAATATTGATAATTCAGTGAACACAACATCTTTTAATAAAGTAGTTTAGATTTCTGACTAAGTAAAAATCTCTCAGAAGAAAATGAGAACTTTAAGGAGAAACCAGAAAGAAAAAAATACACTTGTTTCATGCAGAAAAAGGAGGTAGAATTTGTTAAGGATAAGCAACTCTAAATGTGTAGGTACGTGTAAAGTACACGTAGGAGAATGAAAAGATAGCTAACAGAGGCAACAAAACATTGTGTAAAATAGCAGAAATGTCAACAGAGAAACACTGAAGTTTGAAAGAAAACATCTGTTTTGGTCTTTTTGAGCTTGGGCTTATTAACTGTCTAATAAAGAGTGCTACAAAGAGAACAGGAAAGAAATCTGTAATTAACAAGTTGCATTCAGAAGTCATCAGCTAAATGAAATAAAACTCTGACAGGAGAGGTTCTGGAGTTGCAATTAGTATATGCCCAAGGGCAAATAGCAACCCAAGAGAAAGTAGCATGAAGAGGGTGATGAGCTGGAGGCAGTGTTGCAAGTGGGAGGACTATGTCTGCAAAGGGAGCATTTGCAGGCAAGGGGAAAATGCAGAAAAAATGAGAGGTAAATTGTTAAAAGGCAAAGCCTGACAACAAGCCAAAAGAAGACAAGAAAGGATAGTAAGAAGATAGTTTGTTGAAAGTGGTGGAATGACCTAGAAGAATGTGAACACTGAAAAGATTCTTGGAGCTGGACGGCAGGAAGCTGTTAGTGACCTTATTAAGAGCTGTTTCTGTGAGAAAATAGTACAGAAGCTAGAAAAGACTGGGCAGGAAAAAAAAACATTGACTGGAAACAGAAAGTAATTCCAGGAAAAATGAGGGTAATGTTCTGGTTATTGAACAGTGTCAGCGGAGATATGTTTTATCAAGGACAGTCTTGAAGAAAAAAAATCTGATGTAAGGAAAGAAATAGTAAATAAGCTTCAAAGAATATACATCACTAGAAATCAAAAGTCTAAAATATGTCATAAAGTCTTAAATATGTCATTAAATAAGTCTAAAATAAGTCTTAAATATGTCATTGTCTTATGCTCCTGATGTCTGAGAGACCAAAGAAGTTAAGTAAATAGACTTGCTTGCTAATATCGAGCTTTTTGATGTTCAAAGTGTCATTCTTCCAACTGATGGTTTTGAAATATATTTTCTGTAACTAATCATAAAACCTGCTATGACCTCAGAGGAAACTCGTTTCAAACTAGAATTTTCTCCTTCAAACAAAAAACGCCTTTAAACACTATTTCCCACACTGTGACAAGCTCTCTGCTGCACATCAGTACAGCATCAGCTGGACAAATACACTGTGCATTTTCATGGGCAGACCATATGGGCCTGTCATTAGTTGAATATTCCTTCTCTTTTTTTTTTTGGCTAATTTCTAATTAGCATTCACAAATAAAAATGAAAACAACAACCCAAACACATTGAAATTGAAGATCATTCAATTAGGTATGTTGATATAAGTTTAGTTTAGGAACACTTCAAGATAAAGATACCATCTAGAAGCAAAATTCAGAGCTCTGTTTTGACTTTCAGCCATCTTGCAAGTACTGAATATATCTATCACTTTTGTGCTTCACATCACGTTATGAAAATCAATTATTAAAATAATGGAGTTTCTTTTCACAAAACATACAGAAATTTTAAAATGATAAATGCAAGCTCTCTATACCCACTGAAATTAGCATTATGAGGCTTAGATTTAAAAGCAATGTCCAGAAACCTACCAGTTTGGGTTGATGAAAGTCTCTGAATCATTGTTCAGCTACAAAGTTTAGTTCTATGTTTTAAACTGCTTAATTTCTGAATTATTTTTCATGAACTTGAACAAGAAATGTCTTACAAAAGAAACATTGAATATCAACATTATATCATGAAATAAAACTTCTAATATTAAATGACTATGTTCTTGTAGTCAAGACTCAGAAAAACAACAAAAATAACTGAAAGTCACTGCTATAGCTAAAATTGAATAGATACATAGAAAAATATTTCATGTTAGAACTCATATACTGATGAAATTTGTTCAGTAAAACTGGCAATTGCAATATGACTATAGTTGGTGATAAAGTAGAAGTAGAGGATGCTTTTAAACACAAAACTAAATTAAATGCAAATTAATGACATGCAAAACTGTGATCAAGATGGAAGAAAAGCCGTCATAAATGTAGACTTGTTTACTTCAGAACTTTTCTAGGTTTAGCCGTTTGATCACATTTATCAAAGTCGGTATATGATTTATAGATCCCAGATTCTCAGCAAACATAGTTAAAAATCCCCACACTGATAGGAATTTTGCTTTAAACACTTTTCAAATTGTTTCTTAAGACTTTGGGGAGTGTTAGTCTCAGGAGTAATAGAATGCAAATATGTGCATATAAAATATTATTCTAACCTTAAGATTCCTATCAAATTTGCATATTTAAACCTTCAAGTGAAGTTATAGTTGAAGGAAGAATCACCTGAGTTTATTTCTTATTGCTATTATCTCTATAGTTATATCTGAAACTAAATTATACACAGATTTCCTTAGGAATATTTACGGTCTTCTCTATGGCTGTAATCTGTTTACAACTGCTGCTGCTGTTGTTGCTACCATCTAGTACTATTTGCAATTGCTTTAACTTTTTCTAGTTTTCTAAAAGATGTGTAGATGAGGTCAGCCATTGCCATTGATGAAGTCCTAAAACTAAATGCAATTAAGCAGAGATAACTTGAAGATGAAATGGTAGATAAAAATCACTGATCTGGGAAGACATAGGCAGCTTCTGATTTCCCAATGAAGGTGCAGCTCTTCTCTGTTTTAGTATGCAGTAGAATCCATTAGTTTTTTGTTACATTTTTTACAGTGTTGAAATGTATAGCATTTTGCTTATAAAACCTTCAGGATTGCAGATGGTGGATTGGAAAATAGTTTGGAAACAATTCTTTAATATCATACTTTTTATTTGTCTTTCTTGTGTTTACTTATTCCTCATTTTCAGGTCACAACAGCTAAAATACTGAAACAAAACCAATGAATTTGTATGACCTCATATTCTTTAAGTTTCACTTCCTTGAGAGGTTTACATTTCCTGTAAAGTATGACACCTATGTCCTGACTACAGATGCTTTGGGTTGTAATTAAAATCTGAACATAGTGTTTCATGTTGGTGATGCAGTACAAATGTTTGTATAAAGTTATATGTTTCTGAGTCAAACACAGTAGTTTTCTAGCTAGCCCTTTAAATTTTAACTCCATGCCTGTAAGCTCTCTCCCTATCCATTTTTCTGCTTGTGTTTCATGCAGGGTGTCATAACCCTCAAGCGTTAAGTTTTACAACATTTTCTCTAATAAGAAAGCATTTCAGCAAAAAACAAATGGAGTTAGGTTTGCTAGAAATCAACCACAGAAAAAATGCATCTTTGCCTCTACTCCTATATTAGCTTTGCAGTAGTGAAGAGAAAAAGCATCTTGAAAAGGAAAAACAGCAGATAAATACATATTGAAATTCAAAAGCCAATCTAGGTTATTTAGCAGCCTAAAGCCCCTTTTTCTACTTAAACATTAAAATAATAGAAAGTTAACTAGCAGACATCTAGCTAAGCACAAAATTACCTGAGTGAGATTGAATTACCATAGGTTTAGATGCTTAGAATTTTTTAATAACCTTTACTTACTGCATAAAAAGTTAAAATATGAATCTTAATCCCCCTACATAAATTTCTCATAGAATTTGATTAACATAATAGTGTCTAAGTTCAAATTAAAAAGTATGAAGTATATAAGAAATATATACCACCAGCTTTGGACACATGTACAGCAACCTTGATTCTTACTGATTTATTGCTGTATTGAATTAGTTTTTGCCTCCCTCAAGCCCCCAGCCTAACACTTACATACACTATTTATGCTAAGAAATTTTGAGCCTGCTGGAAAAGAGGAAGGAGCCCTAGACACACAGAGTGAGTAGGTGTTAGGTAGCAAAGTTTGACCTCTAGTCGCTACTCTACTGCTGTAGACACCAGTCAGTGATGGTGCTAGGCTGGTTAGGCCAAGAGTGCTACTTGAGAGTGACTCATCCTCTGAGATCAATTACCATGGAGAAAACACGAATGCTTGTCTCATCAAAATTACTTGTAAGAAAAGCAATTCAGTCAGAGATGTGATACATTTTTTAATAGCTTCTTTTTCTTAAATTACCTAGCCATAGATTTCTCAATATAAAAATTTATCTGTAGAATATTTGAAATTCAAAGCAAATATCTAGCCTGCAGGAGGCTGTCAAACCTATAGATCATATTTGAAATTGTAATTTATCTCATAAAGTCCAAGTTGTAAATCAGAAAATGAGAAGTCAGCAAAATGAATATAGATGATTTGATAATTCCTAACCTATTGGTTAAAATCTTTACCCGAGTTTAAATGCAACCTTAGTCACATTTATACAGTTCTCAGTTAATGCATTTTATGTTTCCCTTAGAATCTATAATCCCTAAGAATAATATATACAAAAATTTATTCTCAGAATTGAAGGTCTAAAGATGAAGATATCACAGGGCAGAAGGATTCAATCTGAAGAAAAATGGGTCAAACAATCCATAGTCACGATTCAGTAAATAAAGACTAAACAAACCTCTCAAGACAAGAAATGTAATGAGACAGGTGGAGAATATTCTGAAAAACAGGAACTTACTGCAGTCTGTAGAACTGGCATCTTAGGAGGTCAGAGAAAGAACCTTCTCTGAGACATTCAGTAAGAGAGATTCAGCAGCTTCAGCGAGTTCAATTGGAGAAAAAAAAGTCAATCTGGGAAAAAAAGTCTGACCTCACCCTGATAGACAAGCCACTTAGAGAAACAGAAGCAGCCCAGATGAAATGACCGATTATTGCATTTTCAGTCTTCCCTTGACTCTTGAATTGCTCTAGATGCCAATATGAGAGCATTACACAGCCTACCAATGTCTGGGCATCCATAGCAAAGGTGGATGGTAGTGTATATTGTACATTTCCATATCCACTACTTTTTTTCTTTAGCATTGAAACACATCTCAAAACACAAAAATGTTAATTATAGTCCTGCATTATACTGGACTGATAAGACCATGAAGAGGACAAAGAAGGCACAGTAACTGAAGAGGCATCAATTTAATTCTGTCTGTCTTTATGTATGAAGTTTTCTCCGTGCGGAACAGGGAAATAGTTGTTCTGCTTATTTGTGGAGCTCGCTGCATCAGAAATGACACTGAACGAAGGGCAATGCAGACAATGGATGTGGCACACACTGTTTTGAAGAAGCTGTCAGCCTTCTTACGAAACAAAGAAACTATGAGACTTCTTGGTATAACAAGAATATGTAAAAAATCTGAGATGCTGTTCCCCATTTCCTCAAAGATTTCATTGGATAGTTGTCAGAAGCTGTCTTCTCTTTGTCTGTCATCTAAATTAAGTATGTAATTGATCTTTAAAGAAAGAAAGGTCTGACAGGCAAGTCTTTCTATTTTTTCACTTAATATGTCTAATCTTTTCAAGTTCAAAGCATTCCAGTGGAAATCAAACATAATTCCAATTTTTGATTCCTGCTCATTAAGCCCACAATGTTTAAACCATTGATTTGAAGTACAGTGCAATAAATTTTAGCTATCAGAAGCAACTGTAAAATCCACTTGTTTATGGAAGGTCTCGCTATACTGTTTAAAATAGGACCATATTTTATACATGTAAAAATATAAACTTAGTAAAAATTATATTTGCAATGTAAATTTTTGTATTCTTGATGATGTGTAAAACAATCAGCCTACATTTAACACCTGATGTGAAGGAAGAAATGAAGGAAGAAGTTGAATTCAAGCAAAAATTACATTCAGCTTACAATAAAACAACTTCAGGTACAATGAAGTAAAATATTTAACATTAAGTAATTATATTTTATTACTCTATAAAGAGATGAAGTCCTTGAACAGGATCAAAAGTTTACTTTTCACATTACTGCTTAAAAAAAAATTTCATTTATTACTCTCCTAGCTGCAGAGCTGGAAAACAATAAGTATTGGGATTTAATGGATTGAAAATGCTGATATGTTCCTTCTCATTAGGAAAATAGGAAAGCTACATTCCATCTAAAATTCTTTTACCCACCTCATTACTGAACTCAGAAAACAATACAGAAAACTGAAATACCTGCCTAAACAGTAACAACATTTCCTGCATAACACTTTTTCAGATTTAACCTGCACACAAATTATCTCTGCAATATTTAACTTCTCTGTAATATTTAACACTATATCCTCTTTGTGAAAATTTGCACCAAATGAGTTTCACAACAAAGCTTAAGTTTACTTCCTGCCTAAATACGAGCATTGACTGTCATGTCAAGTTCTGCAAGTGTTGTGTAAGTGCCTATGGAAGCTGCTCCTTGCCCTCCACAGCAGGCACTGCCTCACACGCTGTTATGCTGGGAAAGCACATAGTTTCCATCCGTTACTGCCCCTAATGAGAGGCTACAGCCCTGCCTCCAGCCCCTGCACCAACTAGGATACGATAAAGTTGCTGCTGAGTACTTATAATTCATTTCAAAACAAATTAAATCCTCTTCAGTTACTTTGCATGTAAGGGCAGTAACTCTGCTAGCAGACAGATGGTAATGAAGAGCAGACCCATGGTATCTTCCCGGAGTGCTCTTGCTCAGTCAGTGGGAACACATCTGTTTATAACCTCTTTCATTTTAAAGGTAGTTAAAGGCTCAAGATTTCTCATTTATTTACACTCTGAGATTAAATTTTCATGACAAGTTTTGGAACCAAGGCTTCACAGCCTGACAAATGACAACGAAAAACTCTGCACTTGGACAAACGTCTATGAACTATCAGATATTTATTTAGGGTTTTATGCTAAATAGCGTGATAATTTACATCACATAAAAGCAGACTGAAAAGCATTATACTTTCTATTTCCTCCATGATAATTTCAATTTTTGTATGAAGAGTTCAGAACTCAAAGACAGGAAAAGATATTAACAGCTGTGCTTTTAAGAAGCTAAAACAATACCTTTTTGGTACTTGGTAGATAGGTAAACTGTCAGATGTATGCATAGCTTGCTCACAGCTTCATTCGCTACATATACATAATCACACATTATTTATTTAATGTTCTGCATGTCTCTCTGCTCTGACAGATATTTTCTGCTTTCTTTTGTGTCTTGTACTTATCTACATTCTGCAGAAGAAACAATTAACCCAAGTGATTTTACCAGAACAACAACTCTTTGCTTCATTTTATCTTAGCAGAATTTAATTCAGATAGACTCATTTATCCTGTCTCTAAGTTGAACAAAGTAAAAGAATCATGGCTTTAATCTATTTGCTTTTACAATGAAAACCCAGGGCTCTTAGCTTTTTTTTTTGTGTTGAAATTCTGCATGGTTAAACAACAATTAAAAGGGAGATTAAAAATTAGGACAACAAAGACATATGTTTATAGAAACTGGCCCACTACATCTCCAGTGTGAAGTATCGAAAGACAGCAGAATCTGAAACTTAACAAAAATGTATGTCACAAGTTGATACATTTAATGTAAGTCAAATACTCTCATAGGAAACTATGCTATGAAAGAAAGTAAGCAAGTGGAGATGCATAGTCCTTGGAGTTAGCTCACCGCATAGCTAATTTATACAGATAGGCTCATAGATCTTCTCAAGGAGTCAAATTCATGCTCTTGAGAATCCAGCTTTGTCCTCAGCAGCACAAAGTTCAGTGAACTGCTATAATCTGTATAAGAAAATAAGCTTGGCTGGGAAATAACTTGGAAGGCTTCCTTTCTGGAAAGTACTGAGATGAAAGGCTACTGTTTTTTTGCAGAAGCATTTTAAATCCTTCAAAAGAATGGGCACAGCAAGAGAGTAAAAAGACAGACATTATTAACTGGTAAGTCAGTTATACAGAGGAAGAATAATGTCAAATATAGAAGTCACACCTACTAAATTTCAACACATTATGATGGCAGGACTACTGAATTTTTTTTAGAGAGAAAGTATGTTGCAGACTTCAATCCAACGCCTCCTCCTTACTCCAGTGCAACAAAGATCTCCCAGCACTGTGTAATGCGCATGTTTGTTGAGCACAGGATAAGCCATACACAAGTGTGATGCAAAGATGATTCACAGTATAGCTGCTTAATGTCCCCTTGTGCCTCAGGAGAATGGCCATTGAAGGAAAATTAGGTTGTACAGCATGACTGAACATGTCTTCTGGTGTTGCAAAATCCAAAGTAGACATTTAATTTTGCTATCTACCACTGCTTTGGAGCAGCTCGTTTATCTGTTGGATTGGAAGATAAGATTGTGCATGTATATGCGTGCACAGTTGAGAGCACTTTCATCATGGGGTGAGCTCTCCTAAGATGGGATCTAACCTGAAGTGCTAAAATCTGTAGCCTCCTTACCATCATTATTTGTGCTTTTTAGAATTTGAGACTTAAAATCCTTTATCACGTATTCAGTAGACTTTGGTGTGTGATTCTTTTCCATTTGCTTTTCAGATTTAAGGTACAGCTCCTAAAAGCTTAAATTTAGAAATTTTAATGAATACCTGAAACATTCTTAAAGACTACAGACATGCCTGTGCATGCTTCTGCTTTCCCATTTTCTGGGTTGCACTCCAGTTAAGAGTAGGATGAAGGTCTTAAAAGAACAAGAGTGATTAAACTGAAAACTTTTTATATTCCTGTCTTATTTTTTTTTTTTTAATCTAACACAACCTTTGTGTTCTAGACACAAGGAATATGTGAAGGGTGAAAAAAGATCAAAAAGATAGAGTTTGAATATAAAGTATTAAAGCAATGTTATATGCTTCAATTCGGAGGCAAAATGGAGAGGTTTTTAACTTTGCATATGGAGTGCTGGGCAAGTGCTCAGTACCCGGGCAGCAATGTCCACTTGCTGCTTGGGATGCCAAGACCTTTCTACTGTCCTGGAACAAAAAAAATTGATTTCTGACTTTGCTGGGAGAGAGAGGTGGGGCTGAACTGTTGGCCTAGCTTGTCCTCTCCATAAGGAGGAAAGCACATAAATGGGTGAAGGGAATCAACCAGAATGCAGCAGCTGGTGCAAGGCCATTACACTGCAAATTTTCATGAGGCTGACAGTAGGCCAAGAAAATACAAAATGGCAGAGACTGGGAATAGCTGAAACAGGTTGTACACTGGATAATTATATTTTCCATGGCAATGATGCCTACACCAATAAGTTAGAAATAAAAGAAAAAAAAAATGGTGTGAATAATGTCAAGGAGAAACTATTGAAGTGGTAGCTTGAGAGGCAACTACTTGATACAGATTAATCAACTGTATAAAAATGAAATTTTAAGCAAGAAGATCACCAGTCTTGATATCTAGCAGTAAGTAAACATTGCTGCTTAAGATTTAGCACTAAGTACCACCTGATTTATGGATTAATCAAATCCTATGTCATTGCAAACATGAACGTGATGAGATAAAATGGTTAAGCATCAAGGGAAAAGCAGATAAAATGAAAAACAATAAACTTGTAGCAAATCCGGATAACAAAGGTAGCCAAGACCAGTATTCTACATTGATATCAGAGAGAAAATTATGTAAACATGAAGAGAATGCTATCTGTAACTGCTGAGTCTTCTTGGATACTCTATTATAGAAATAACAACTGATAGAAAAGTAATAGGTCAAAGATTAAAGGAAGAATATACTAAGTTAAAAAGCCAAAGTGATACAGAAAACAAGTCAGTTGTGTGTAGATATGAAGTACGAGTGCTGAGAGTGAACGAAAAGAAAAATGACTGAGGACAGCTGGAGAAGGGAGTAAATGTAACTGCTCACTACAAGTCATTAAAACTTGAACAGTTTGTTTTACATCTTAAGGACAGTAAGTTTTTCTCTAAAAGATGCTGCTGTATTTAAACTTTAATTAAACTAGTAGTACATTGCAACTCACTATGGCTATTAAGATAAAGTGAACAAAATAAACCAAATGTATTCCTTTGAATTTGTAAATGGCCTGGAACAGAAGACTAAAAGCTAGTAATAATAAGGAAGAGCACCACTGACTATTTTGTACAAAGAGTCAACAGTTACTCATGGCTCCTGGACACGAGTATTACATAGAGAGGTGGGAAGCACACTATGAAATGTGTCTTGTGCTTTCATTAAGAATTGCCACAGCATCTTTCTCCATAATGTCAAGTCATGCCAAAGGAAAGAGAAAAGGAGGATCTTTTCCCTCATACTAGTGCCATAAAGTGACCCTAACATGCCCAAACATTGCGTATCTCTCCTGCAGATTGCCCCTCCTCTTCTATGGAGCTTTCCAGATTCCTTATGACTGTTTCATTATTCATAGCCAAGTGTAAACATTAGAAAAACTTACAAATTTAACAGAACAGTAAACCAACTTAGCCAGGTACAACTGTACCTCTGAACTGCACCACAGACTGACTGACTTAGTTTCCTTTATGGTGACTCAAATGTTTATTCTGAAGCTGCTGTAGCAGTTCACTTTGCTGTGAAAGTTGCAAGTAAAGTGTTACTTCAAGAGCCAACTGCAAACAGATGGCTTCAGAGACACTAGTTAAGCTTGCAAAGTGTTTTGGGAATATAAGGAGGAATTATGTGAATATGTGTATTAAACATCACTCAGGTTTCAGTTACTTGCACTAAAGTCCTTATTGCAGGTATTGCATCACCTTTTTCCTTCTGAAGTTACATATAAATAGTTCAAGGCACATATTACAGATAAGAAAAAACTAAAAAGAGAAGAAAAAGACATAAAAACTTCTTTCTAGTTGCTGTATAGTGGCTCTGTTTAGGGCACTGGAAGATCATATTTCCAAATTGTTGATTTAAAAAGTTTTCTTCTCATTTGTTGTGCATAAATATCTCTTAAAGCAAAGTAGCTTAATTTGGGAACAAAACTCCAACAGCATGGTCCATAGGGACTAATTTGTCCCCTGTTATTTCTCTCCTACAGACTTTATCAATTACTGTTCCTAAAAGAATTCATAGTGTAAAGTATGTGCATTGCTAGGTTAACAAGACCCAGTGCATCACATTCACAACCACAATTTTGAATGGTTTTTTTTTTGTTTTGCAAAATCTCCCACACATACTCTTCAGCAGGCAATAGTACAAATTAAACTATGATCCAAATATCTCAAAGCTTTACTTTTGTTTGCAGCATAACACCAAGTAACTTACAAATCAGTGTATTCGACTGTCTTTTTAAATAAGTAGCATGATTCCGTGAAACTTATTGCACACTTCACTCCTTTCTGTTCTTCCCATTTAGATGTCATAGCAGCAGGTCATGATAATCTAACAAAATTACTATCCTCTTAAATGACAAACGTAAATATCTGGAATGAATGACTATTTATACTCACTTGATATAATACGGCACTTTGTTTGGTGAGATTGCCCTCTCCCAGGGGCCTTGGACAGAAGCTGTTAACAACAAACAAAGAAACAAATAAATAAATAATTGCACACATACATTCATACATACCTAGAAGAGAAACATGGAGGTCAAGTTCAAAGCAAACAGGAAAGACAACTTTAATCTCTAGAATTACAATTTTACACTTGGCCACACTGATACAGGTCTGTTTGCTCAGTTGCCTGTGAAGGCAGGAAGGATTAACCTTCTGTTCTGAAATTTCTGTCCTAATCTGAGAGAAACTGAACTCATTCAGCTGCAAAGATAAATACAAAAAAACCTCTCCTTGACTACTAAGCTTACAGAACAGATATGAAGCAGAGCTAGCAACCTATCTTTCCTATGTGTTCTTTTATAGGGTTCCTCCTGGTAATATGTTTGGGTGTTCTTCAATTTCTTTCCCTCTGTGGTCAGCGCTTTCCATGCTTCTAGGAAAAGAATTATGCCTTTTTTTTTTTTTTTAACATACTCTGATGGGTGAAGTTACATTGCATTTTATTTCTCTTGTTGATTTGTTCTAAATGGAGAACAATTTTATTTTTATTTCTCAACATTATTAATTGTGTCCTATAGACTTCGAGTAACAACAAATAATGAAGAAAATGACAGTGTCATCACAAGAAATAGAGAGGAAGTGACATTACTCACTCTTGGCTATCACAGTGTTAAACGTCAACTTATGATATAGTGAAAATATTTTGTAACAAAGTTTTTTACAAAAGTCATTGTTGGCAAAATAATTGTAAATTGTATTTTTATTAGAGATTTTATTTGAGGCAGAGATAACTTACAATTTAGGCCACACTCAGAAATATCGTTTTTTATTATTATTAAGAGTTTTTTATCTGTCAAAAACAGTAAGGCCAAGAAATTTCATTTTTATTATTATGATTAAAAGAAAATATGCAAAAATTGACCTGGTGGAGAAAAAAAATAGACGCCTGTTTGCTTCATTCAGAGTAATCTTTCTGTTTAGTGACCCCTGCTGTCCATAAAGGAAAATAATTGTTACTAGGACAATTAGTAATTAGCTGCTTGATCATTTGAGTTGCATGCACATAAATTGTGAAGAAGGGTTGGAAGGAGGCTGGGAACCCCACAGAGGGGAGGTAAATCAGATAGCAGTAGTGAAGGAAGCTGAAGCCATTCTAGAAGGTCTGAAAAGGAGAAGGAAAAACAATTGGGAACAGGGTACAGGCTGGGAAGTGGAACAATGGGTTTCACGTATATTTTTTACAATGCTGACATGCTAGGGTAAGGAAGGAATATGTTTGGAAGAAATAGGAATGCTATAAACCTGCTTTAGGTTGCTGGTGGCCAAATAATTACGACAAGCCTACCACAGCATCTCTGTAGGTCATGGTGTTGTCTTCAATCCCCAACTAACCATTTGCAGCTAAGCTGACTATATTGCTTCCCTATTACTTACACTTACTCAGGTTTTCATTGTTTAAAAAAGAAAGGTGAAACTAAATTTCAAAGATATGATCCATGAAAACAGGTATAACCCTCAAAGTGTGCAAGAATTACAGAATTTGAATTATGACATTAGAGCTCATAGAAAAACCACAAGCTGCACTGCCATTGAAGGCTGCATCATGACTCACACATACAAAAGCACAGAACTGTGTTCATTTTCAAATGCAAATACTCAAATATGCACATGATTTACATATGATTAAATACTCTTCCTTGGGAGAGGGAGTGCCATTTTGTCTAATGTTTGTAAGCTGTGTAGAGAAAGTCTGTGAAGGCCAAGGCTGATATTCAAATAAGCTTCTTGGTAGCATAAGCTGCAGCTATAAGATCCATGCAGCTTCTCAGTTTCTATGTACTGCTATAGCCTTACATGATGTAAAGATAATCTGTTACATAATATATAGGAAGGCAAGAAGTGTCAAAAATAGAATATCATGTAATGTTTTGATGTTAACTACCTTAAAAAAGGGAACTAAAAAGCTTAACCATTTTTAACCTCATTTTTAGGTTCATACAAAACTCTTAACCATGTTGCTTAATTAATCTTTCAAATATTGAGAACATAAACTTCTGTAAATGTAATTTTAGTGATTGATCTAATATTCTGCATTGTCTAGAACTGGGTAGGAAACTGGAGAGTCAGACATAGATTACAATTTCATTTTACACTATCAGTTACTTGGTGTATGTTTTTATTCAGTCATACAAACTTGTGTGTTACTATATAGTCCCTAAAATAGTTTTTAGATTCCTACTCAATGATAATGTTTCTTACCCATTTGAATTGGAATTATTTGAGGATTTATTCAAGTAGCATTAAACTAAGTTGAATAAAAAAAAAATATCATTCTGTATTAAATAAAAACTGACCTTCTTACATATTTCTCTTCCAAACAATCAATATTTCCAATGGTAATACCACTAAACTACAGTTCTTCCACTTTAAGATTTGTTTTTAACTCAATATCTAAAGGGTAGAATAGATCAGTGCATATTTTTTGGAAGGTGTATTTTTTCCATTGGTTCTGAATTAATCTGAAGAACAGCTTTGCAGTCACTTATTATTGCAGAATCTTACGTATGATAGTGTGATAGTGTTCTTGATACATTAGAAGAGGAAAAAAATACTTTGCTTTCATGACAACTAAATATTTTAGGAATAACAAAAAATTCTGTGATGTTCTGCATAATTGGATACAGTGTTCTTTCAAGGGACTGCTGTGAAGCTGTCTATAACACACTTTGGGTTTCCTGGATGATTCTGGCCTTGCATAAATTTGAGTTAACAAAATACACAGTACTTTTTACAGCTATGCTAAGAGAATAATAATTTCATTTTTGGCAGAAATCCAGAAGCTGAGAACAGCTGTTTCTTATGTCTGGTTACTAGCACAAGCTTACTTACCTAGTGCAGGTAATGGACATATAAATTTAATTAATGGTTAAGACCATTTTAGTCGTCTAAAACTCTTACTAGCAAAAGCTTCTTTTATATGTCACTCTGTGTGCCACAGCACTCAAGAAACAGACATTTTCTTGTTTGCTCAGTTTAATTCAAAAGTGTTTTATTGCTCTAGCTTGCACAGCATAAGAACCCATTACCATACATCCAGCTACTTGCAATGCTGTTGACTGAAATCGAGTATAAGAAAATATGGGACATTTAAAGAGACAATTTAGATTTCCCTATGCTTTATTTGCATTGATATACATTTCAATGGCTACCTAATTTGGGAATTTTATTTCTTTCTGTTGGAATGCTAACATCTGAGACTTTCTTTGCCTGTTCAACTTAAGTGAATATGGTTCTTGACGATAAGCCTTCATCCTTATTTGTTTGTAGAATGTGTAACGAAATGGTAGCACTCTGGCTCTCTCAGCTTCAGCAGTGTTTTAATCTATGTGAGGGTCTGAATGAAATATACGATGAGATGATACTATATCTGTTGATAATACAAAAAAATCTGATAAATATTTCACTTTAGCACTACAAACATAATGAAAAATACATGCATGTTTACTAATAGTAAACTATTTATCCTCCAGCTATTAAAATAATAAAATGAGTATGTCCCCATTTAAAAGTTACTCTCAGTAGTCCTTATTTACAGTCAACACACTCTTCTAGTCACAACACAACAGCTTGAGTTTGCACTTTCTGTTCCAAATACAAAGAAAATCTTTTGATAGTTGTCACTAGGGGTTAAAGTACTTGGAAACACTTTTGGGACAGAAATCATAAAGTAGCATGCTTAATACTCATATACCATCCATCGTTACACATATCTTCTAAGTTATTTTTTTCTCAGAAATTTATTATATTTATTATATATCCATTTCAGCAAAATAATAGTTGAGCTCATTTTTATGTTTCCAGTCATGAACTGTAGTACTTCTTTGGTGGCCACAGAAGCTGTAACTCAGCAAGGTGCTTAATTATGTTTATATTTTAATAATGCTATTAATTCACTGATTCAGCCTAAGAAAACTATTTGCATGACTTACATTGTTCTACCTAGCATTATCACCAGTAGTATCTTTATGTAAATTGTTTATTTATTCTCATAAATAACCAATATTTCACATAAAAGTTTTCATTACAGTAAGATATAGAGCTGGTGACTTCAAATAAAGGCAGGAGAGAGGATGAAATTATGAGTGAATCTTCAGATCTGGAAAGACTGATTCCCTAGGATTCAGATATTCACATATGTGTAAGGTACCTTAACCTTTCAAAGAAGATGCATTGAGTAATATCCAAATTATTTTCAAATGAGATTCTTATAAATAAGAAACTATTTTTCTCTGCAGACTATAGAGTTTATACTTCTTTTCCTGAGAGACTATGCTAAAGCAATTTTTCTCCTCCATGGTCAGTTCATGATATAATGCTGGCAGGATGCCATCTCCAATACGCATGCTTGGGTGACAGTGGCACAATAGAAATGTTTGTTTATATATGAGTTCTTTGAGATCCTTTGCACTGAATATCAGTATACATCCATAAAACATGCTTCCCCTCTAAATTTATAGTGAATTGATTTCTAAGTTATGTGCATTTATTATTGTACCAGGTGAGACTGAAGAAAAGTCAGATCGTCTTGTATAGCACTGAGGTCTAAAGTTGCACCATGTAGTAGAGAAATTGATACCAGAATTCATCAACTACACAATTTAGAAGTTACAAGGCAGAAACATCAGTCAAAACTTGTCTTTCATAAGGACTACACAGCATGGGATCTATTATGCTCCAAGCCCTAGCTTGTGGTGCTGCACACATGGATGGATTCACAGGCATTTTGGAGATAGAAAGCTCCTTTTCAGCTCAGATTTTGCTGTTCTTAATCCAAGCAAACATCCCCTACTTGCCTGCAATGCTAGCAGTACCGTCTGTTGCTGTAGCATACACACAGATATTTACTGAATACACCGTTTTCAGAACACTCCTAAGTAACTTGAACACTCCTAAGCAACTCGTCATGAAAAAGTTCAGCATGTGACCAGGGCCAATTACAATGACAGTCATTTTACAAGAGTTATAAAAGGTACCTTTACATCCTGTGTTCCCTGCTGGAATCTTTATGGCAGGGTCAACATTATATGGTATGAGCTAAATAAGGCACACCTTTAATCATGAACAGTATTTTCAGAGGTTTCTAAATGCCACTTGTAACATGCAACATAAAATCCATCTAACACTCACTTTCTTAAATGTCACTACTGTAAAATGGCAAAAATACAAGGAGTACTTGTTTCATAAAGAAATACTACATGAAATACGGCAAAGTCATGTAGCAGTTGGTATTGATCCACATATCCCAAGGTACAGGTACTTCACTTTGGTAACTTCTTATGCTCCTCTTATGCTCTTAAAAATAAAATCCCTATGAGTTCATAAAATGACCTAATCAAATTGGTGGTGATGTTTATGCAAACTCAAATATAAATAATAATTAAAAAATCTTTGTTAAATATTCCATGTCTCATATAGCAAAACATAATAGAAAAAATGTAATATATGTATAAAAAATACAGCTATTTTACCACAATCCTGGAGTTTGAAAACAAAGTAACGTACCAAAGTGAATGCGACTTACATCTTAGGTTAATATTGGGCACATGGTTAAATGTGTCAAGAGTTCAAGTTGTCAGGGTAAAAAATGAAGTAGTTTTCATTTACACTTTGCTGATACAATGTTATTCCACACATATTATAAAATATAGGGGGAAAGTTTCTGTCTTAGCAACACACTAATGCAGTGGACAAAAGTGTAATAGCCAATAGCCCATCTTTTGAGTCTTATACTCATTAAAAGTAACAAATATTTGAACACTTGCAAATTATTTAGCATTGCAGAATGCAGGACTATATAATAAGCAGTGACAAAATACAGAAATTAATTAGGTTGCTATAAAAACATTAGACAGCAATTTTCCTGATCACTCTCCTCAAAATAACTCTCTGCTTTAAAATTAATACTATAGAGAACTTTGCAATTGATGACAAATGAAAACCAAGAACACAAGAAAGAAAGAAAGAATTAACACATTAGAATGAATAATTTTAAGTACCATTCTAAGGTATTTATTCTTTTTACTAGAAACCTTACTTTTCATAAACATAGGATATTAATTACATGGAAAAATTGCTTGCTTCCAGGTGAAGAGAAGGGGAGAACATCATCATTTGAAAAATAACTTCATAATTTTGTTCAGAAATTTTTATCCCAATGTATTGTAGTGGAAGAGGTCATTTAGCACAAAAGTACAGGAGAGCGGAGAACATAGTATAAAGCTGGAATTCCATAAATCCTATTTTATTGTGAGTCAAATATATGAAGTTTTATAGAAAGAGTCTCTCTGGTTTCTCTGAGAAGAAAATCTAATGGTAAATTTAAGGCCCACAGGAGAAGGACTGGTGATCATATGACCTGATGACACATTTTCCCTTTAAAATTAATTCTACTAATTTTATTACAAAAGTAAGTGTAAAGAGATTCTCTCAAAACAAGCCAATGTTATATTTCTCTTAAAAACCATTAGCAGTTAGGCAAAGGCTAGCACCACCAGAGGTTGTAGCTATGGTCATGACATTCTAAGCCAGAAAAGAATGCACTGAAGTAATTTTCCCCTAAGTTTAAACATGAGTTACTAATCATACAAGTCTTGAGACTGAATTGGCGCCCAGTGCTGCTACAAATTCATCATGGCAATAACAACTGAAAAACCCATGAATTGAACTTCTTTTTTTTGGTACTTTTTTTTCCCCTTTTCAGAAGAACATGTAGTAATTTTGCATTTATACAAAACAAAGTAGGAGATAAGTTCCCTTGCAATCAGGCTCCTCTAGCTAACATGAACATGTTTAAATGCAGTAGCAAAATCCCTTTTCTTCCAGAGGATTTGCAGACTTAGGATGATTCTTTTGTGACCACTTATCCTCTATTTTTATCTTACCTCTTGGTAGTATTTGCTATTCAAAACATTCAATGTGATATCTAAAAAATTTAAAACATCTATTCAGAAGACACGGATGAATGGACATGGTCTTCAATGTCTGCTTGTCAAAAGTGATATCTGGATGACAATATAATGAATGCAGTGAGAAATAAGAAAAAGATACGGCTGTTAGCACTGGAAAATAATCTATCAGGTGGATGGGTAAAGTGTCTTAACAGTCCTAGCGACCTGTCATTTTTAGAGTCAGATGTCTTAATTAGTAGGACTTGCCCTTTTGAAGACATCTGCCTATGCAAGGAAAAGCTTCATTAATCTTTGCTTTGTATAATAATCTAAGCACTCATCCAGAACCTGGGAGATTTGAGTACTTGACTGCTTGAAGGAATTTAGATCCAAATCTCCAGTTTTTCAGGAAAGCGGCCTAAAAGCTGAAACAAAACCAGAAAGGCAGAGAAAGAATTAAAAAACCAGATCTGAACATTAACAGTTCAGAGCTCATTCTGAGGAGAGAATTATAGAATATACAGACCACTCTTGCGATTATATTTTTTACTTTTAATTAACAATTGTCTAACATAAAATGCATCAGATGCACTCTGTGCTTGCTTGCAATACAAACTACCGACTTCAAGGTTTGTAACCTTTCTCTTTCTGAATGAAAGCTGCAATTGCTGTCTATCTCATTTCATGTTGAAGTCAGTGATGTTCCTGCTTGAAAATCCAAAACTTAAAGCCATAGTTAGGAATCTCCAGTAAAATACAGTTCCTAGCACAAATTTAGGTATGCAGGTAGCAGAAGCTAGTAGCCTGGGAAATACAATTCACAAAATGTTAGCTAGATGTAAACCAGCCTTTTTAGATTTGCAAACCTAAGTGTTCTTTCAGTTCCTTGAATTTCCAGGATCTTCACCTAATCATTCTTTCTGTTCCCAATATTTCCAGGTTCTTCCCCTTGGTGAAAGTCTGTGTACTCTCAGAATCAGAAGCAGTGCCTGGGATCTCCCAGCCACACTTATAAGTAATTGCCAGTTATATCTGTTCATTGATTCATGCAGTCACTTTATTGATGTACTATACATACTAACAGATGGCTCATATTGGATTTGGACAGTAAATTATATGGTTTGCTTACGTTTTTAACAGATGCAATATCTTCTATTTTTCAGTGACCCTAAGAAATGCACATGAATGAGCTATCATGTAAAAATTAAGATTGATAGGAGGCTGGCTAACATAGCAAATGATATTAAAACCAATCTGACATCAATCCTACCTCTCATTTATTACATCTCAAAAAAAAATGGTAACTGCTGTGACAAATATAGGTAGGTCCTCCAGCAAGAGACAATCCTATTCTTTGTAAGAGGCAGCATTATAGAATAAAAAAGGGAAAAGTCCATAAAGTAAAATTATTCCAGAGAAGTAACTGAAAACTCTGGAGCTGGCAACATGTTTGAAATTTGCACGTACTCTTTTTCATACTTCAATTAGTACATATAGTTTCCAAATTAAGCACCATCATCCATGAAAGCATCACACATCACAGATTTTTTTAAACTACTTTGCCATTTACTAGTTTCTCTTTACTATAAAGAAGGTTTTCTTTCTTTTACTTTTTTTTTTTTACATCCTGATTTAGATCAGTCTAAGTAAACATTCAAAACCAACAAACTCGCTCCATGGATTTCTGATATAATATCTTGCACACGTAATACATTTATCAGCTATCTCTTAACAACTATTGCTGTGAGTTCTGGGAGCCTCTGTCCTTGGCAAGGAGTAAACTGAGAAGAAGCTGGGACTCTATGGAGACTGGCAGAGGGAAATGAGTTTGGGGAAGCATGAAGATCAGAAGATCAAGGGCTCAGGGGAGAGAAACCTGCAAAAAAAAGGAGGCCTGGAGAGAGACAGGTTCATGTACTAGCAGAAAAGTAAGGGCCAGTTTTGGTCAGAGTCCTTTATAGTTGATGGTAGCTCAAAGCTTTGCTATAGAGACTCTAGTGTATATTGGCTTCTTTGTCATTTGACTCACAACCAAGAAGACATCTGAATTGTTCTGTGCCACCGTATAGATAAACACTGTCACCTGACCATTCAGAAAACAACGTAAAGAGAAAGTCAAACTGCATAGCAGGACAATAGAGAAAAAATTCCTCTAAATTAAAAATGCTACGAAAGAATACATTCCCCCCCACTCCTGCCCTTTTTTTACTCCTTATGCCTCTCTAGCTCACATCTTCCTTCCCATCTCTCAGAAATGCCTGTACGAACAGCTCTTGGAACAGACTGCAAGTACTTAAACAGGAACTATCACTTGATTCCTTGACTGCATGGGGCATGACAAATATGAGGTCTCTGCATCACTCTCCCATTACTCTTGTGCTAGGTTTTCAACAGCCCTATGCAGCTTCAGTTCTAATCAAGCAGAAACAGATAGATGATGCTGTAATTTCTATATATAAAATAATAATAAACATATAAATAGCATTACTGAAGCTTAGCAGCTTATATTTATTTCTTCCAGTTTAATACAGTCAATGATTTATTTTGAACTTGACTATAGTACCACCCTTTAGCAGAACAACTTCAAGGTAGATCAACTCTAAAAGGGCAATTTTTCATATAACCACAGCTGGGAGCTGAAGATTATCACTCACATCTTAAGGTAAGCAAGCATTTATGGTAGATGGGAAAGCTGATGCTGAGTTTGAGAGGATGAACTTATTATTACTGCCGTATAAATTAGTTATGAAATAGCCAATAAATTGCTTATTTTTCTCTCTTATCACAATTTGCATTGATCTTATATCTTTCAAAGTTCCTTAGATAAAAACAGTTTGAGTCAAGCCTATAAAAAAAAACCTGGAGAGCAGAATAGCCACTATTCATCTTTTCACTGCTGTTGCCACAGCTAGACTGATCCAATTTGGATTCTGTTTGCCATATGCTGAAAACATCATTTTCAAGCCATTACATTCACCTTCATTTGGCCTGTCCAGTTCTTTTTGGTGACCATTATGTTGGAGTTGTTCATCTCCAAAAGTACAGATGCAGGAACAAAACTACATGCTAGATGGCAATGACTCTCTCACTCTCACTTCTGTGTATCTCCAATAGATGTGCTTCTGTCAGTGTAGGGATGCAGCAGAGGCAGTACATGAAAAGCATGTAGAAGCATGATATTTTCCTCTGATGTAGTAATCATATGCTATTGAGAAACTTGATGCTTTTGTAATTGGATGCTTATGAAAGACGGGACTGATAGATGCACTGTCAGCTTTCAGTGACTGAACACTTATATTTAGGAGGGATTTTGTAGACATTTTCAGTGCTTCAAATACCTAACTTTTGCATGCACATGTAAGAACATGTATTTGTACACACATCTAAGGAAGACAGAGAGAAGAAATAAAAACACATGTCCATTTTTACTTAGTGATCTGACTGTTTCTAAAGTCAACATGTTTTCACCTGGCTTCTTTTCCTAAAACAATTCTTAAGAGGTAACAAGTGTCCAGAATGATTTCCACTCTTTGCTGGCTCTGGGTAGTACACTGAAGAATAATGTATTGTGTCAGCATCTCACAAATTGTGAGTGAGCTAAAAGAAGCCTCTCTCATAACTCTGAGAAATTTTTAGTTTGATCTAGTTTATCAGTAGTAAAGCAGGATAGGTCTAGGACATAGATGTTACATAAGCCACCTGTCTGCACTTAGCACCAGCACAGAGAACAATGACATACTGTTCAGTGTGATAACATAATTCACATCACTCTGGTCTCTTCCAGTTTGCAATATAGGCTTGCTTAATTTATACTTCAAACTTATTATTTCACCAGGAATACACTGGTCTCACAAAAAACGCAGGCTTCTGCTTACATCTCGTGTTCATGTCATATACCCGTAACAACTCTTGCATGTTCTATCTTGAAAAGTCTGATTTGCAGTCACGTATATTGAGCTGACAATTTGCTCTCAGTGATTAAAAGTAAATTAAAAGGGATTTAAAAAAAGTAGTGGAAATGACAAACCTAAGGCTTATTTTTTCACAGGATCATAATCTGATAAAATAAAATACATGGTGGAGTCGTTGTGAGCCTGCATTATGCTTATATGGCACAATATCAACTCTGGTTTTGAATTTGCAGTTCATCCCACAGAGAATTTTCAGCTTCCCAAAGAGACTTTCAGTGGCAAAATGGTTAAACAATTGACGTTACAATGCAGTACCAGCTGAAGAAAAGTTTGTCCTCCACCCCACTGTGAATGTAACTATGCAATAATAGTAATGTCTCTTTCTGATGTCTAGATAGATTGTCCCTCTGCATGTAGGAAACTATTATCCTGTGACTGTTCTGGTGATATTATCTCTTAAATACAGTTTTACTGTTTACTTTCTTAATTGAAGTACAATAGAAAAAAACATGGCCTTTAAGAAGCTCCAGTTTAGTCACTGCCTTGGAGCTTTGAAGGTATTTCAAGTTGTCTTTCAGTGTACTTCAAAACATCTTTGATAAAAGAATATGTGTGGAGGTGGTGTGGGAATGCTAGTGGCAATTATATTTTATACAAAGTTTACTTAACTGCCATTCTTTTGTTAACTTTCCCACTATGGTTTTGGTCCTCACACTTCTATGTTAAGTGATCAAATCCTGTAATTTTTTTTTTCTCTCAGGTCTTATTTTGCCTTTTTTGGAGCTGAATATTTCTTTGAAAAGATAAACCAAACTGGTTTGGTTTTTTTTTTTTTTTTTTTAATCCTTTCTTGGTTACAATCATCACACATACTTATAATTTTTAATGTAATTTTAATTTGCTAGTCCTAAGAGGGAATCTTCAAACAATGAAGATCAGCCTTGCATTGATAGACGTATGGGCAAATAGACTTGATACTTGCAGATGTTTTTTTCCTCTGGTCTATGTGAACTTATTTAACAGTCTTCTGCTCCCACTAATGAAAAAAGCTAAAAATATTATAATGTATTATAAAATAGAAATTTGTGTCAATGCAAACCAGCCCATGGCTATAAAAATATTAATCGTATATGCCAGATAAGCAAGAAAAATGGGAAATTACTCACTGGTAAGAAAATGCTGGGAAGTAGGGCCAAAATCCCTGTGAGCTTCATGCAGTTGCCTGATGCGCTCATCAATGGACACCTATTAAAAAAGGAGGAAAAAAAAAGATTGTCTTCTAAACAAGTAACAGTTATAGTCAGATACTTTTTACATTAGAGAACATTCTATTTAAAATTAAGCAGGTTGCTGCAACAATCGTTACCCCTCAGGGCTTAAATGAGATTTAATGTGTCTTATGCAAAGAAAAGGAGGTAAAAAAATGGTTTGTGTTTAATTTTCAGTGTTTTTTTCACCCTTAGCTTTAACTGATGTTAGAACAAATTGAAAATTAAAAGACTGATAATTAAAAGTATAGCAAATTGGCCCGACTTTATGCATCTGAAGAGAATACGACTGTTCCTTGCCAATATTGAAGTTAGAAACATTCTTCCACATCAATACTTTTACAGAACTAGCTCAAAAATACTTTTGCAGAGTATACTACTATAAATCAGAATGTGAAAAGTAATCTCTTTAATATGGGCATGATAACCATAGTTTAGCCGAGTGCTGAAATGAGGGTAACCAAAGAGCATTTGGTATAAACATTTCTCTTTTAATCAGCCAAATCCTAGCCTCTTGACCCTTTTCTTAAGTATGTGGTTCCTAATGTTTTGTTGGGTTAGTGTACTGCATGAACACAGATCCTTGTTATGAGATTGGTTTTATCTTTACCCTTGAAAATACAGTAGAGCTAAATATCAAGCAAGTGGCCAAGAGAGAGTGGTAGCCATAAAATTCCATAGTGTATGAACGACATTTACCAGTAGCTTTATAGCCTATACGCTGAAAGGACACCACCATAAAGTTAGGCTTAAGAATAGGATAGGCAAAACAAGGGAAAATGATTGAAAGTAATGATAGAGTATTTTAGAAATAGATAATGGATAGGAAGCAAATTAACTGAATTTTAATATTTTCTGTAAGAAAAGTGTTGTACTATCACTGGTAAAAAACATTGGTCTGTTTTTAGTGTCCTAATGGTGAGATACATAACAAGGAAACAAATAGGTTGCACAAGTAAAATACAATCCACACTTTATAGCTTCCAGATATTTTTTGGTTGCTGGTAAGAAGAAGCAGTTGTATAATAACTGGTTATGATTCACTTGGGGAAAAAAAAAAAAGAAGATAGAACTGACTAGATCTGATATGGCTGTGTTTGCCAAATAACTCCTAGCCCCCCAAATCTTGTTTCATAATAGAAATTTACCATCAGGATGTGACTTCTTTGCTTACAGTTTCAGAATTGACACTATGATGGAAAAGCTCGCCTTCCTTTCTTTCCTCAAGCCATTTTTCAGATGCTTTTCCTGCAGTTTCCTCCATTTCTATGCTTTCTTTTCTCCTCTGGCATCCTACACACAGACATGACCAATGTGATTTTTTTTGTTAGTCCCCATTGATCAGCACCTCCTTAGACAGCTTAACAACTAGTATATCATCACATAGCCTCTGTTCTTACTTGTACTGTTTTCTTGAATTCAGAATTGCTCACAAAGGCAGGCACATTTTGTCTCAGTCCTATGACCTATGGTTTTTTTTTGTTTAATCTTGCTGATTACTTATCTAGACAAAACTAAGTCTAGGAAGAGGCTCAACTCTGGCTAACTTCTGAAACTATGAGTAGAAGAAGGCTTGGAAAAGGATAATTTAAGCCTAGAGGGAATTACATGGTCAGATGTCCTGTGAAGCAATGCTTCATACTAGGGCCTGGCTTTGGTTCATGTCTATCTAATTCACAGCATAGGTATAAGATAGGGAAGTCCCCAAGTGCATATAAACAATAACAGGGGTGCTTCTGGTCATCAATGCCTTTAGGTTAAATATAGAAGTATAAAACTATGTGATATTATTTGTAATCAAGAAAAGTCCTTTTAATGAAGACTAGAAAGGTAATCTTATCCATTATTAAACCACATGCAAATAAAAAATACTGGAAAAAATACTAATGCAATTATATATACTTTTTGGAATCCTGTTAAAACTCATAACATACCTATTTTGTCATTAGGACTTAACTGGTTAGTAAAGAAACATAAGGCTCCTCCTTTATATTATTACTCACTTTTCAATAAGTAAACTATGATGGAAAAAATGATTTCTGGCATTCAGTCCTGGTTTCTGCTGGGATGGAGTAAATTTTCTTCCTAGGAGCTGCTACAGGGCTGTATCTTGTGTCTATGCTGAAAAGAACATCGATAACACAAGACTGTTTTGGTTATTGCTGAGCAGTGCTTGCAAGCATCGAGGCCTTTTCTGCTTCTCACCTTACACCACCAGTGAGTTGTCTTGAAGGTGGGGGAGATCAGCATGTGCACAAGTAGCTGGGAAGGAACATGGCAAGGACAGCTGACCCACACTAGCCAAAGGGCTGTTCCATACCATAGGACATCATGCCCACTATATAAACTGGCGGGAGTTGGTGGGGAGGAGCAGGTCACTGCTTGAGCGTCAGTCAGTGTGTGGTGATCAGTTGCACTGGGCATCACTTGTTTTTTTTTTTACTTCTAAGGTTTTACTTATCTGAATTACTATTTTTATACTTTATTCTTCTTACTATTATTTAGTTTAGTCAATATGTTTGTTTTTATCTTAATCCATGAGTTTTGACTTTCTTTTCCAATTTCCCTCTCCATCTAAAGGTGATGTGGGGAGGGAGAGAGAGGAGCTGCCTAGGGCTTCATTGTTAGTTTCTCTTGAACTATGACACATGCAGAATCTCTAAAGAGAGAATGAGAGCAGGACATACAACTTCTTGAATTGTGCTAAAACCATGTTTCAATTGTTCCAAAATATCCAGATGAGATCTGAGCTGCACAAAATTATTAAACTGATCTTTTTAGCCATATATGCGTATCCTGCAAATTAAAATACCTTACACACTTTAGGGTGTAAACTTTTAAACTGAACAGCCTCAGACATGAGCCAGGAAATATCTCTGACCAGAGGTAGATTTAGTCAATACAGAAATGAATAAAGCATCGGGAAATCTTGGGTATTCTCCATGAAATAACATCTGAGAACATAAGTTATTCCATTTGACTGCCAGGAAATACCACTTACTGATGTATTGGCATATCACCTTTTAGGTGCCAAAAGATAAACTTACTCTTGATGTTAGAGAAAGGAAAACTTTTACAGTCATTCTCTATGAATTTTATCAAGACTAAGGTGTAAATGATCAAATAATAGAATTGGTGTTATTGTAAACAACAACAACAACAACAAAAACCCAACAAATCCCACCAAAACAAACAGTGATTACTTAAAGTTACAGAAGAATGTGTCTTTGATCCAGTAAGTTCTGAGTTGGATTTGGCTTTGTGGCTTACATCTCAACTACCTAGAGAAGGAGAATGATATCTACCTCAGTCTTCATAACGAATTTGTGATTCTTGAAAAAACTTCTCACTGGCATGCAAAAATTGGAGTTTTTGAAATTTATTTTCAAAACCAAGTCATGGGTAATTCCAAAGTTCTAATTTTTTTTCTTATTTTCTTTCAAGTCCAGTGAAACAAGTTCCTGCAATACAATCACAAAGAGCACCCTGTGCATATCTGTATGCTGTGCTCTGAACCAATGCAGTTTTCCTTAACACAAAGTGATGTTGTGAAAAAATTGGAGCCATGCGTGAAGAAAACAGCAAAATTTTGAACCCAATTCAAGCATCATTTTCCTTGCTTTAAATAGAAGAAAACTTATATACCGTTAATTAAGTTTTGCCTCTCCTCACCATCACATCACAACAGCCAAAGGAATAATTACATCTTCGGACTTCAACAATCTCTTCCTAAGACAGACTAATATGCATAAATTAGCAATTTTAAAGGTACTATTACCAGCACATAACATGCAAGAGGGGACTATAGTTTGGGTTTGTATATCTTTTAGGTAAAACTCTCTACAGTATTTTACCACACTTAATGTTACTAAATAAGTCAATACTTGGTTTCCTAAAAAGTCAGCTATTGCTTTATCTAAATCAAGATATGAGAATTTGTTTTAATCCCACCAAAATATTTTCATATCTGATTTTGTCTCAAATCTCTGGATTTTCTTTGACTGAGATATTTAAACTGTTGCTTTTCTTCACTGAGAATACATGCTTGAAAAAACATGCATTCCTCTTATTTAACCCATTGTTTTACATGACATTTATCTTATGTCAATCATAACAAATGGAAAAGCCACATTAATGCAGTAAATATTACATTTGAAAGTGAAGATGGTAATATTAAATATCTTATATTGATTTAACATGATACATAAACAGCTTCTGTTAAACTAATAAATGACTAAACAGAAGTTACAGTTCTTCTCCTTTAAAGATTTTGAAAATACATGATTAAATAAGTTCTGTTTCCCCATCATTTGGATGCAATCATAGAATGGTAGGGTTGGAAGGGACCTTTAGAGATCATCTAGTCCTACCCCCCTGCAGAAGTAGGTCAACCTAGATCAGATCACATAGGAACATATCCAGGTGGGTCTTGAAGACAGTCGTGTGAAGGGAATATATAATCAGATTCATGTAAAACCAAATTATACCAATAACAAAAGCAAAGCCATGGATTTTAGGAATATCTTGCAAGTAGTTTACCTGATGTGGGGGTTCAACCTTGAAAACACTTGTTACAATAGCTCCACAGAAAACAGAATAAGGATTTGAGAGATTTAACTTGGTTCTGCCGCAAAATTTTTTCTTTTTCTTTCTTTTATTTTATTTTTTATTAGTTGTTGGGTTTTAAGTGAGAAAATGTTAATTACATTTGAAGTATTTCTTTGTGTTTATGTCCACACAGCATAGCAGGTCTAGATCAAAAAGGAAAATTAAGCTGCTTGATTCTCAGTTATTTTCCATGTCCTCAAACAGTACCTAAGTACTTAAGAGGTGCTGGAGTTGCTGAGCTATTTAGAAGGATGTAATAGAGGAAGGAGTCACACCTCATCACGTTGTTAAAGTTGTGCCTGAAAATAATGAGCAGCCTCTGCAACAAGCTATAAAAATGGTCTCTCTTGATCTGTGAATCTTGTATTCTTGGATGTAAAAATTCCATACTAGGACAATACAATACGCAGCCTAGGTCTAGCACTGTGTCTTAATCCTACCCAAACCTTCCCGATAGCTTTGATGATCATCAGAGGAAACTGCAGCTGGGGTGTTTACCTCCTGGACAGATGATCACTGATTACAAGGCTAAAATATACACTGCAAAATGAGTGGCTCTAATGCTGTATGAGTGGATGACTGGTTGAACAGTGGTTTGTTTTGAGCATACTTAGAGAATTCACATTCAATGAACTCGGCAAGGACTTGATTAAAAAATGATCTTATTTGTGAATCTTAAGCTTTCACAGACAAATAGCCAATGAAGCTCTTGATCATGTCCAATGAGAAAACATTAGGCAACGAGGAACGTTTCAGGCAAATACATGAATGCCTTTACCCTCATTAACATTAAGGCAATTCAGAAAGGGGCTTCTGTGGGTTCCAAACCCTAATTCAAGAATCACAACTGAATTACAAAGTCAATTTACCTCTCCCTCACAGTCCTCTCCTTTTATAAAAATGAAAAACAAAGCATACAGAGATAGATAGCTGTTAAAAACTATTCACGTATAATTTTAGTATCTCCCTTCTTTAAAATACAAATATTGCCTCTTGTGGTCCTTCTTAAAGAGATCTAGCATGCAACTGTGTTTGGCTTTGCTAGATGGCATGAATGATCTATGCGCAAATGCACACTCTTGAGAAAAGCACAGAGAAAACACCTATACTTCTTTTTAAATGATGCTAACAAAACCACTTTTGCTATACCACAGCACAGCTTAGTTCAACTTCTGTCATGCTAGTAAAACAACTACAAAACCCAACAAAGCATTATTTACACATCTCTGACTGAAAGAAGTACTACCTTAAAACTACTACTTCCTGTAACAAGATTTAATGATTTTCTTATTGCTTTAATTTTTAAACTGCAGTCACATATCTTTGCACTATTAACTTTTTTTTTCTCTAAATATTTGATAAGCAAGGAAATAAGGAAGTTAATTACAGAAATAGGGGTTAAATTAGTATACCTTCACCTCTTGTAGTGTGATCAAGATGCTATAATTGAAAATAACTTGATTTTCTCATAAAAAGCTAGGAAGAGACATAATTCCTTCCAAAGAAGATATACAAAACAATGGACTGATTCTTTGTATGCATTCACTTTAAAAAAAGCCCAAAACCAAAAAACACAAACAAAACCCAAATCAGCTCTATATATGACACCAGTGACAACGTTATCTGAAAAGTCAACGTAGTCAGAAAAATAAAATTAGAAAATTAAAATTTTATACTATTGTATATCATATCTTTGTCCTGTATATACCCTGGAGTCCACCCTGGTTTATTTCTAAGTGAATATCTTTAGAAATACTTGAATTTGCCACTCAAGGTAAGGCAATAGGTGGATTTGTTTTTTCTTTCTACATTTGCCCTGCATGCTTTGTTACATGTCAGTAATTTTGAAGTTGACTTTTAATAGAAAGATGTTTTTGTCTCTGATGCTCACGAATGGTCTCTACTACTCCTGTTTCTAAACCAACTCATACTATTATTGAAAAGTCTTAATAGTATAATGTGCTATTTTGTTAAGGGATTATTATTATAATTGTAAAAAATATTTCAAATGTCACTCTTCCTGATGTACCACTGTTAGGTCTACTGATATGCTAGCCGAGTGCTAGAACCTCAATATGAAGTGAAGAGAATTTTCTATTCCTTACCAGATTTCTCTGAATGTTCTGACTTCTGAATAAGATACACTCAATGTAGGCAAATATTAGAAAATCTTTGCAAGCACCAAGAACACAACTTCAAGTAGGAGATAAGCGGTTTTTGTCAAGTCACATTTTATGAAATTGTTTCACTTTATGTTTGAAAAACATTGATAGAAGAGTGAGGAGGTCACATAGATATCACCTGCCCCTCTCAGTGAAGTCAGACGTTTTAGCTTAACTTTGTTAAGATACTATTCATTTGAAACATAGCAGCAGCATAACCTTTTCCAAGGTTAGAATAATATCCTTTTTATAAGGGCATCTATTGGCACATGCAGCATAATACATAGACATTCATTGCTTAATTATGCTGCCCCAAATGCAGACAAATCTTACAAAGGTATGTATCATTTTTTTAACAACATAAGACAGTAGAAATGAGATTACTAGTTAAAACCATTCAAAATATAAAGGGTTAAGCCAATTGTTGAATGGCTGAATATGCCTGAGAGGAAAGATGACAAGAAGGGAAAGAATAGAAGATTCTCATCTAGACAGCTATATTTAGTGCAACAGCAAAATGACAATCTTCTTTTTAAAACTTGCTTCACCAAAGGCTGTTCTCATGAAAAGAGAATGGCAGTTTGCTGTATTAATAAGCATGCAGACATACAATACTTATTAAAATAACACTCCGTTAGTTCCCCCACCATATTCATAGCATTTCCACAGCCTCCTGACCTTGACTCCAATCACATCCAATTTGACTGCATATCAAAGGAAACTGGCTTTTACAAGACCCTCTTTAATGTTACCCAGCAATTCTCCTCCCAAGAGCTGAAAAGCTTCTTTCTTTTCTCGCAGTGACTCATAGCTGCCAAAGCAGTACAAAGCTGTTCTTTACAAATCAATAAACAGGAAGATCTGATCTACTGTACTTGTAACAGCTACTGAATTCAAACACTTAGTATTCCTTGTACATTAGGCGATAAGGATGGATTTTAAGCAGCACATTTTGTGCTGTTAATGAGGGACAGCTGGGAAAAAGCAATTGATAGTCATTGTTCTCAGCTGCTGAACTTCATGTTTAAGTCTTGATATTTACTGAGTTGAAAGCACAGCAAAGGACAATTAGTTTCTTGGTGAAAAGTTCTGTAATCTGAAACACTTTGAGAGTCTAAAAATTAACACAATGTGTATTTATTTTCCACATGAAAGAAAAATAGATAAATGTAATGTTATTTCCATGCATTTCCAGCTGTTACAAAGACTAAATTCAAATTTCAGGATTTTTGGGTCATGGTACGACTATACTCCAGCATATTGAAATTGGAGTGATCTCATGCAATTCTGCTTTCAGTAAAAAAAAAAAAAAAGTAAAAATAAATAACCCCCCTAAAATCTAGTAGGATACATGTGTTGTACCTTCACTGCTTTTTGCAATTGTCACATGAAACAAGAGACTAAAGTGTAATAATGATTCAAGAAACTTCTTAAAGCCCTGGGTGTAGAGCCTTTGAAAACATTAAAAAGAAAAATCTCTTTGACTTATTATGTCTACTGTGAATAACCATCCATTTCTTCTTAGGCTTTTGTTTTATAATCCTAAATCAGTGAACTTCAGGCTTTGTGTATCTCTATGCCTAAAGGAAAGAAGTTAGGTCTTAAACAACAAAAACCATTTGAATTTAGAGGTAATTAAACCAGTTGTAAACTCTGTGAAATCATAAGAATAAATATCTTTAGAAATAATTCTCTTAGAAAGCACTACTTTTTTTCGATAAAATATATTCTGTCAGAGAGGCCTAGCATTTGACATCTCCATTGCTCCTGTAAAAGCCATCACATACATTCCTTATTTCTATTCATGTGCTTCTGTTTGGTATAAAATATTTTATGAAAATGATATGAGCTGAGCATGGACTCTGCCTTTCAGAGAGACAAGAAACTGCTGTGCAATCCTCCATTTTTCAGCATTTTAATACCAAAGTTTCAAATTCTTGACTTTCCAGTCACATTATTTCTCTTTACTGTTGCTTTTTGTATATAATTCAGTCAATCTGAACTATTTTTCTGCCACATTCTTTTCAGAATTTTACAGTATACTAAGAAAGTAATTTTTAAAATTAGGCTGGTTATCAACTGCTTTTTCACAAACCAGAACTGCAACAATTAAAAAGTTCACAATTTACATTAGCTTAAAATATATAAATCCAAATCTTTCACTAGAATCCACTTCAAGTGGGCTGTGGCTTGCCTAACCACATCTCTGTACACTTGGACAGTGCTTCTACATTCTCTGCAGGTTACTTCCACTGCCTGTGCTTCCACTTTCTGTATAGTTCTTTTTTATGTTTGAGTTTTGTGAGCAGCTCCTTGCTCTTCCATACAGGCCTCCTGGCATTTTTGCCTGGTTTTCTGCTCTTCAGGATGGACCAGTTTTGAGTTTGCAGGTGATCCTTGCATACCATCTTGGACATCTCTTCTTTCTAGAGACTTATCCCATAGGATTTTTCCAAGCAGATCCCTGCAGAGGCCAAAATCTGTTCTCTTGAAGTCTAGGCTTGTGGACTCATGGTCACTGCAGCCAAGACTGCCTTTGACCTTCAGGTCCCCAATGGGCCCCCCCTTGTTTGTGAATATCAGGTCCAGGAGAGCATCTGTCTTCATTGTCAATCATCTGTGTCCGAAAGCTTTCATCAATGCTACCCAGTAAATTACTGCATTGCTTATGACCAGGTCTGTTATCTCTCCAGCAGATTAATCAGGCAGGTCCCCATGGGGGCTTTGGCCCAGGCCCATGAACATGAGGCAACTTGCAGATGTCTGTAAAAGGCGTCAACCAATTTTCTTCCTAGACAGGAAGCCTACAGCAGACAACCACTACAGTGTCACCCATACTAGTTTGCTCCTCAATCCTTACCTGTAAGATCTCAACTGGTTTCTTTTCCAATCCCATCATTTCTAATTTAAAGCTCTTCTTTATGTATTTTCTATAAAGCCATGTAAAATACACTCCTCCAAGCTCTGAATATGCAGACCTATGCAGATTCAGTGATTTCTGTTCCACCTTCAGCATAAAGCTGAAACTATATATTCATATGCTCTTAGTTCTATATTGTAAGCTGGGGAACAGAGAAACCAAAATGTATGTGCTATCTTGAACCTCTGGAAAGTTATTGATCTTAAAATGAATATAACTTTGAAGCAGTTTGACATTTTCAAGGTCAGTGGGAATTGGGCACCTGCAACTAGGGACAGAATGCATTCTGTAGTAAGCAAAACCATCTAGTACGGAGCTCAGCATGACATATATACTTTCTGAGATCAAATCTGACTTTTTAGGTCACGGCAGCTGCACAACAAATGCTTTGAAATGTTTCCACATAAAATGTCTATCCTTCAGTATTACTTATAATCCATGAGACTTTTAGGTACTATACCATGATTATCTCTAGGCACCATAAACAAGAAATATTGAATCAATTGTAGAGAGCCTAGAGAACTTAAAAAGAACAATGATGAAAACATCACCTAGAACAATGTTTTGAGTGAGCAATTGCAGTTAAAACTCAGGAACAGAGATTTCAGGAAATCAAGAAACAGGGACAAATCTCCCTTTTCTTATAGAATCATAAAATGGCAGGAGTTGGGAGGGACTTTTAGAGATCATCTAGTGCAATTCCCCTGCAGAAGCAGGTCCACCTAGATCAGTTCGCATAGGAACATATCCAGGTGGGTCTTAAAGACCTCGAAGGAAAGAGACTCCACACCCTCCCTGGGCAGCCTGTGCCAGGGCTCCCCCACCCTCACAGTGAAATAGTTTTTTCTTATGTTTAAATGGAACTTTTTGTGTTCCAGCTTCATCCCATTTCCCCTTGTCCTGTTGCTAGATACAATAGAAAAAAGGATGTCCCAATCTCCTGACATCCACCATTTAGATATTTGTAAATATTAATAAAATCTCCCCTCAGTCTTCTCTTTTCTAGACTAAAACAGCCCCAGTTCCTGCAGCCTTTCCTCATAAGGAAGATGCTCCAGTCCCCTGATTATCTTGGTGGCCCTGTGCTGGACTCTCTCCAGAAGTCCTCTGTTCCTCTGGAGCCCAGAACTGGATACAGGACCTGAATTCTTAATATGAATATATAAATTTCAGCTGTGTCAGTGGCATTAGATCTGATTTATTTGTGCTAAAACAGAAAGTATTTGGAGCATTCTGGATTAGAAAATGCAATGAGCTTTATTTCCAAGTAAAAAATCTGCCATGTGCTTTCCATCTTATTTATGTTAAATATCATACACAGTCTATACATGAAGATATATGGTCTTCAAGCATTCTGTTGTGAAATAGAGGAAAATAAAGATAAACCTATCTTTCAGATCGTGGGAGGAACAGTTTTTCACATCTTATGCAATGTGAAGTTGTACCAAATTTAAGAGAAATACTAGTTCCTAAAACCAGAAATTCATATTATTAGAGGAGACGAGGGAAAGGAATGCAACCTAATAATTCCTAAAACTGGAGACACATACTGTTTCATGCATAAAATTCATAATGTTTCCATAGTTGTGAAATGTCGTTAACATGTTATGCTCGGAAGCATCTCCCATATTTTTTGCAAATCTAAAATGATGATGGTTGCCTTTACTGATGATGGTCCCTTTTACTGAAGGCAATGTAAACATGGATGATTTGATAGCTCAGTTCCAGTCTTTTCTTTCCTCCTTCCCTCTTGATCCCCTCAGAGTCTCCTCAATTCTACATATGGCTAATTCATCAACCATTTTCAATAGAGAAGGTTTCAGCAACTTAAGAGAACAACTGTAAGACACATTACTACTGTTATTTTTCTTCATTATACTTCTTGCATTTTTGAAGTAGGACTCTTCTATTTTGTTTAAAAATATTTCTAAACAACTTAAAATGAATTCTTCTCTTTTGTACTTTATTTAAAAGTATTGTTATCAATGTCTCATAATCCATCCCTAAGGTAAAGCTCTACTGTTTCTTAACAAGATTTTAATGTGCTTTTGGTTTCTGCCTTTTCTTTTCCCTCTCATTTTTTTTCTCTCATTAAATAAAAATAATGAAAAAAACCCACATTACACTGAGAATACCATTTGTTTCTGAAAGGTCAGGTAATAAACACAATTTTTGTGCCAAGGGGAATATATTTTTGGTGACTTAGAGAACTGTAACTAGAATGTCATGCAAGAAATGTTTTATTTTATAGCTGCTCCAGAACATATGCCAACAATTTCCTGTATCAGTTGAGCATCACCAGTGAAGATTATTCTTTTATAGTTCTAGTTACACTCTCTAACTTTCATTGATCTTTTATCATAGTATCTTTATTGCTTCTTTTCCCCAGGTTTGTGAATCTCCAGTGCCATTACTAGCATTAATTTTTTTATTAACTGTTCATCACTGCAAGTAAGAAGCTGGAACGTTATTTTATATAGGTTACTTCTAAAAGAAACAGAAGCTTCATTCAATACTGTCTTTACTCAGCACTACTTTAAGCTGATTACAATTTTGAAGTTTTTTTGTGTACCATCTACAGCTCTTTTCCACTCATATTGCTCTCTGATTCCTCTGGGATTGTCATTCCATCAGTATCCAAGAGACTTCAATTTTCAGTCCTGTCTCTTTCACTGTTTTCTCTTTCTTGTCTCCTTAATTTGTTGTTGAATATCTACATGCTTTTTTATCATTTCAATTTACACTTCAAAACCCATGTCACTACCCCAAATGCAATGATAATACATGTTTTCATACATACGTTATCTAATAATGTTTAGAAATAAGAGCTGAAGAATTACTTGGACCGAATATGCTGCTACATTTGTAATAACATACAGAGAGGAGGCTGTGCGACTGACATTTACTTGTCTTAACTTAAGAGTCCTAAGGTGAGACGGCTAAATAAGTCTTCCTTGATAAGAAATGAAGAGAAATTTGTATTTCTTGAGACAGTTCTACTCATACTGACAGATACCTCAGAATAATCCTCTAAAGACATGCATAAGTATGATGTTTATCAAGTTATATTTTCTTAAGTGAGTTTGCATGCAAAAGAAGAAGATTCTTGACAAGAAATAGATGGACGAAGAGGAATATAGGAAAGTGCAGCAGAAGGCGGAAGGTAACACAAAAATATTCTTCACTGGGAGACACTGCAGGGTAGTAATGCATAATAGAGGATTCTGTATGCAGCAGTAGTTGCTTTAATCAAATATATCTTCTATTTCATATTTTGTGCTTTCTCTTACTTTACCTCTTTGAGAGTTAGAATTACATCAATACTAGTAAATGTATTAATTCCAAATAATCCTTCACTAACCTTCCCCAGGCAGGTCACCTATTTGGTTTCCTTTTTAACTGCACAGGGTGAAACCAGTAAGATGATGTCAGTAGGGGCAGTTTCACTACAGTGTGATCTAGTGGCACTAGTTTCTTATTTCATCCATATTCTTACAACTGGCAATCTCAAGAGTATAATAGTCTGTTTCAATACTTATTAAAACTACTTGCTCAATCAAGTGCTGACACAGCATGAAAAGAAAAGCTTTCTTTCATGAGGTTACTGACTGAATGGATTAAACAAACTTTTATTGATTGTTCTGGTCCAATGAATCTTTTGAGGATGGCCTCTCAGTCTCAATGACTTCAGCAGAATGTTCTATACTCCAGCGGCTGCTCAAGCTTGGTGATCCATATGATCAGTGCTTAATGCTTCCTGCTATCTGACAATTCTTTGTATACAACTACAGTTCCTGATTGTGCACAAAAGCCCCTTTTTCTCAGTGGGGAAGACTTGCATATAGCATACTGAAAGATAATGAAAATCCTCTAGGGAAATAACGATTCAAATGGAAACAATTCTGATAGAATTGATACTACATTGATTGCAGATAACGGCAAAACTCCTGTAATAGTGTAATATGACTTGCAAGAGGGGCCATCATGATCCTGCAGATGGTGAAAGTCTCTATAATTATGCTTTCTAACCTTCAAGTTTAATTCAAGTGACATAAAAGCAAAACCTAAGTTACATATTGCCCAAACTGCTAAGCCACAATGATAAAAAATTTTCTCATTTAAATTGGAAGGTACGTTATCTTATTTCTACAGTTTAATCTATTTGAGAAGAAAAGTTGTTGTGTATAGTTTAAAAAACAAAAAAACATTTATAGCACATTTATGAAGAATGTAGGATGGTATATAGTGAAAGTTAAGAGTTATACTGGCATGAAGGATCACTACAAACCATCACTTCATGTGTGTCAAAAAAACCATTATCATATAGCCAACTTAGTAAGTGCTATGAACTATATTCAAGTAATTGCAGTAACATTACATGCAATTTTCTTCTTAAATCTGTGGTAATTAGTCTCAGGTGAAACAAAAAAACTTGAAAATAGCTTGTTCAATCCCTGGATCTACTCAGAGATTCAGATCTTCCTATAAGCAGGAGGAGAGTTCTTCCTTCCCAGTGGAACAAAGCTCCAAGCCTTGCAGGAGGTGGTGGAGTTAAAGCTACAGTGTTTTGTGTTTCCAGGAAAACTGTAACTTGTCTGCACTGAATATTGCCATTTCACTTAAAGCTTTCTTAAATCTAACACATGATTTTCACAGCTCTCTGTATTTTATCACTATTTTTTGTTTTTCACAGATAAATACTTTATTAATGTTAGGCTTGCCTTATTACTCATTTGTTTCTAAGAGTATAGAATTGGGAAATTCAAAGAATAGAAGAGATCTTGGTGAATTAAGGTCATAAGAACTATGAAGATCCTGAGGTGGAGTGCAAATTTGTCCAAATGACAAACATGGTTAATATACATGCTTAGTTTGCATGGCAAGGTTTTGGTAACGCGGACACTACTAAGGTAGCTTCTGTGAGAAGCTGCAAGTATCTTCCCCTGTATCTGTTAGAGACAATTCTGGTATGTTCCAAGACGGACCGAGGCTGAGCTCATCAGTAAACAGTGGTAGTGCCTCTGGGAAACATATTTAAGAAGGGGAAAAAGAAAACAGCAATTGCAGTGAGAGAGAAAAATAAGAATATGTTAAAGAAACATCTTTGCAGGTCAGTGGAGAAGGAGGGGAAGAGGTGCTCCAAGTGCTGGAGAAGAGGTTCCCCTGCAGCCCATGGTGCAGCCCATAGTGAGGCAGGCCCTGCCCCTGCAGCCATGGAGGCTATAGGGGAGCAGAGATCCACCTGCAGCCTGGGAAGGACCCCACGCTGGAGAGAGTGGATGCCTGAAAGAGGCTGTGACCCCATGAGAAGTCCATTCTGCAGCAAGCTCCTGGCAGGACCTGTGAATCTGTGGAGCACAAGCTGGACCAGGTTTGCTGTCAGGTCTTGTGGGGGACCCACGCTGGAGCAGTTCATGAAAACCTGAAGCCTGCGGGAAGGACATATATTGGAGATGTTTGCGGAGGACTGTCTCGTGTGGGAGGGACCCCACGATGGAGTGGGGGAAGAGTGAGAGGAATCTTCGTATGAAGGGGAAGGAGCAGCAGAAACAACCTGTGATGAACTGACCACAACTCCCTTTCCCCACCCCTCTGTGTCACTTTGGGAGAAGAAGTAGAGAAAATCTGGGAGCGAAATTAAGCCCAGTAAGAAGGGAAGGTGAGGGGAAGGTGTTTTTTAAGATTTGGTTTTATTTCTTATCATACTCTGATTTGATTGGTAATAAATTGTTTTCCACGAGTTGAGTCTGTTTTGTTTGTGACATTAATTGGTAAATCATGTCTCCTTGTCTCAAACCATGAGCCTTGCATTGTATTTTCCTCTTCCCTGTCTAGCTGAGGAGGAGGTGTAGTGACAAAATGGCTTTGGTAGGCACCTGGCATCATCCCACCAAAATATATCAGGATCGCTAGGACTTCTAAAGAAAACTGAAGGCAGAAATAAGTTTATGTAAGCTTTTTGGCAAACTATATTAATAAAATAATCTGTAAAAAGCAAATTAAATCATATTTGTTCAATATACTATTTGCTTCAATGAGTTTATACATTTGAATGAGATAGGCAAAGGAATTTCATGCTGCACTAAGCTTTGTGTAATTTGTTTTTTAGAAATTACTAGCATACAAGAAGAGGTTTACAAATGGAAAATGCAAAGATTTAACGGTTTTGGAGGATTTTTATGTGTTTATACTTACTTTTTTAACTTAATGAAAATTCCAAGGAGTAGACTTACAGATATAGTACCATTTAAACTTGAAACCTTTCTGATCTAACGTGTTTGCTCTTCTTTGTCCAGTTTGAATCCATAATGACAGTCCTTATTTTTAGTGCTATGTATATGAAATTTTCTTTCTGTTATAATAAACACATGACTATATGACTGACATTTTTGTCAGTCTATTTATTGTTTTACTTGTTCTATTTATCTTTTAATATCATGTAGTCACATACTTCAATTTTTTAATGCCTTCTTAAATTTACCTAAAAAGAAAAAACAGTAAAACCTCACTGTAGGAAGGCTTTTCCTTTTCTCTTTTTCTCATTAGAACTCTCTCTGCTTTCTGCAGATCCTATTACATCTTGCCTTTCCTACCCTGATAGGTCTTTTTACAGCCTGCATAGTCTTCCCCCAGAGTCTTAGGAAGAAACCAAAACTCAGCCAACCAAATCTAAGACAGAGGCCACTATTTAGATAGACATTATTCAGCCAATAACTCCACCATACAGTAAGATTCTTCTGAACAAACAAGTGCTTTGATTACTCGTTGCTGGAATAGCGATGCTGGCATACAGTTATATGTCCGTAACTGCTTTCTGGCTGCAGAAGCCAGATTCCGCTCTGATGATCTGTAATTGCTTCTGACTGAGTAATTTGTATACTTTAAGGTTGCCAGCAGTAGCAGACATGAGGCTGTAAGGTAGCTACAAATCCCAGAGTGAACTTTCAAAACTACAGTTTGAGAAACCAATGGAAGTGTTGGGGAATTGAACAGAGTGAGACTGAAAAATCTGGTAGAAAGTCCATATAGGCTATATGTATTTTAGGAAAAAAAAATATTGCATTTGATTTTGAGATATATGTCCTTGTGTACCGTGATATGGCAATTTCCTAAGGAAAGCCACTCTATCAGTGTTTCTAGTTCAGCTGCCCATACCATTACACTGTCATCTTATTTAGCATGTCTTGTACAAAGGAAAACAATCACGACAATCAGGGAGGAAAAAGGGAGAAAAAAGTCAACAGCTGAGAAACCAAGAATACAAATCTTGTACTGTTAGTGTTCATCATATGACAGAACAACTGGCAGGCTCATGTATCTGAAGGTTGCAGAATTTGTTAAAGGAAAAATACAACTTTATATGCTCGTGTGAGTAAAGTATATTAATTTCATAATATTTCAGATTTTTTTGAAAGGTAAATTTGCAAAGCAACCCATACAACCCTTACAAAGAGACTAATTCTTGCTGCTGTGACTCTCATTTCCAATGTCAACAATGTTCCAATGTTTCCAATGCCTTACCTGATCTTGCCATTCTGCTTACCACCCCATTATTGTCGATTACCCATTAGATTCTTTTTTGGCTTCTCTCGTTTGCTTCATACTATCACATTCTGCCTGTTTTAAGTTACTCTCAAAAGTTTGTGTTCTATATTTTCTTGTCATATCTTCTGTGTTTTCTTTCCTTCTTCCCTAGCAGTCATTCCCTCACACCTGGAAAAGTTCAAGGCCAGATAAAACCTTCAAAGTCTATTCAGGGGCACTTGTTGGATTTAAAATGAGTTGACAGTTGGTTTTTTTTTTTTGTTTGTTTTTTTTTGTTTGTTTGGTTTTTTTTTTGCCAGCCATACATCTGTGTGTCTATTGTGATAGAATATCACTGCAAGAGTAAATCATATACCTGCTTTTCAGCTCTCAAACACATATTGGTTTCCCATGTTGTCAGAAAATCTTTGGTATGTGTCTGTAAACATATGCATAGGAGTATAAGTATACAACAACTACTTTCCTTTCAAAATCATTCTGACTGTGGTTAGAAAATCCTAGAAAACATATGGTTTGCTTAAGTACAGGACAATAACTAAAAAGTTAAAGCATTGGTGACCAAAAAAAATAGACTTTAGCTGTATTTGCTAGCAGAAACTCCAAAATAATTTCCCAACTAGAAAAAATCAGAATGGCCTGAAAACCTCTGACAGTGTTCTGGAAAATAACTGATGAAATATCACATTTTAAAGATAGTTTGGGGTTTTTTCTTTGTATATAGTTTTTTAAAGTCTTTTTTTTCCCCCACATCCAGCTGTACAAGGTTTAGAATCACAGAATCATTACAGTTGGAAAAGACCTTTAAGATCAAGTCCAACCACTAACCTCACTCTGCCAAGCCCATCACTAAACTAAACCATATCCCTCAGCACCTCATCTATGAGTCTTTTGAATATCTCTAGGGATGGTGACTCCACTACTTCCCCGGGCAGCCCATTCCAATGCTTAATAACCCTCTCCGTTTATGACCAATAAATGTCCAATGTCCAATCTAAACCTCTCCTGGAAAAACTTGTACCAATTTCCTTGTGTCCTGTCATTCATTACTGGAGAGAACAGATTGATCCCCAGCTTACTACAATCCTCTTTCAGGTAGCTATAGAGAGTGATCATGTCTCCTCTCAGCCTCCTATTCTCCAGGCTAAACATCCCCAGCTCTCTCAGATACTCCTCATCAGACATGTGCTCCAGACCCCTCATCAGCTTGATTGTCCATCTTGGGATACACTCCAGCACCTCAATGTCCTTCTTGTAGTGAGAGGCCCAGAACTGAACACAGCACTTGAGGTGCGGCTTCACCAGTGCTCAGTACAAGGGGACAATCCCACGGGGTTTGGACTAGATGACCTCTAAAGGTCCCTTCCAATCCCTACCATTCTATGATTCTATCATTCTATGAATTACTTCCTTGACCCTGCTGGTCACACTGTTTCTGATACAGGCCAGGATGTCGGCCTTCTTGGCCACCTGGGCACATCGCTGGCGCATGTTCAGCTGCTGTCAACCCCCAGGACAGCTTTCCAGCCACTCTGTTGCAAGCCTGTATCACTGCATGGGATTATTGTGGCCCAAGTGCGGGTTCTGGTACATGGCCTTGTTGAATCTCAGTTTAATACACTGAATTAAGAAGGTACAAGCAAATTGACTTCCGGAGAACTAATTCACCTCAGGACCAAGATCTTCTCCTGTCTTTGATCCAGTACAGGTTCACTATCATTGACTACGTGCTTTTACAGTACTTAGTCATTACTACATCCTCTAAAGCTACAGAAGTGAGGTATATCCAGATAGTTCTAATAACTCATTTGTGTCTGTGTTACAGTTCAAGACAGAATCAATAATACCGAAAATGTGAGAAGCACCTTCAAAGTTAAGTTAGGCTATCAAAACATGTAATTTTAAAATAACATTTTTTTCCCCAGTTTTAATTTTTTTTAAATGAATCATTGGACTTGTTCAAATGTTGTTCTCTTGAGAAAATGCATTACTAATCTCAACTTCTATAGCAGGAAAACCATTTAGCCTGTCAGTTTTCTGTCACCGTTTTGAGCACTTCACATTGTTTAAGAACAGAAGTGGGATTTCCTTATTAATTAGGAAACATTCACCAACATCTATACAGGCAGCTAGCATTTGTTCCCTAATAGACTTAATTTTGCAGAATTCTACTGTTTATCTATAAATGCAGATTGAATGATCCATTTACAAGTTTCTTTGTATTACCAGGATATATTATCTACAGAACATTAGGAACAGTGGAATTTGTATTCTAAAAATTGTGTTTCATATGCTACCATAAGATACCAAGACTTATCATTATATCTTATTAGGTCGGGCTGTTGGCCAGGCTATGACCTTATAAGCAAAGAATAAGAAAATAAATACTCAGTTAGATGCTTACTGTCAAACAGTGAGAACTAACAAGACTGAATGGAGCAGCAGTAAGCACAAATAAAAGAAAATCTTGTTGATCATATCACCTTTTGCAAATCAGAATGAGACTGTGCAATTTTGTAAACTGAAGACACATTACTGAGTAATTGGACTTGAATATTATTTATCATTTTAATGGCAAAGCAAAATAGTTCAGCAGTGCTTCAGAGCTATAGAACATGATGACTTGATGTCTCTTTTGAATCTCAACCTTTCTGAAGATCAACAGTACATTAAAAGTGAAGTTTAACAAATGTTCAGGCCTGGGCATTTTGCTGTGTGCTAAAGAACAGCTGATATGGCTGAAATGTACCTGGACAAAAGAGCTGAAAGATGGACTTTACTATATTAATTAATAATGGGTGACTATGAACTGACTTAGGATAAACATTCTTGATATGATGGCAAGGAAGAAATGCAGTTCTTTGGACTATTACTGTAGAAGACACTATTATTGATATTTTGACATGTTCTATGCCACTCAGGTAATACAAAATATTTTAATGTAAACTCTTTGTTAGTGCAAACAGCCTTTAAAATAAGTGTATATTATTTTAAGACGGAGCACAATTGACACCATTTTCTGGATTTGCAATTTTATAGCTCTAACAGTCTGCAGACATTACATCAGCTATCTGAGACACTGAAACTACAGCAACTGTCCTAGCAGCAGCACCACCCGTCTTATAAGTTGGCTGGAGAGGTTGAGATCATAATGATGTTGTTCCTAACTTCAGATTTTCTTTTGAATAAGTTATTGTGATTCATTTAGAAGCACTTTCTACCATAGAGAATAATGGCTCATGAATTCAGAAATGTAACGTCTTACCTGACTTTTTGTTTTATGTATTACTCTAGGCCTTCCTGGAAAATTACTCTCCTACTGGTTAATTCACTGAATAATTTACAAATATATAGCAATCAAACTTCACTTCAAACAACCGGCTGTACCACAGATAAAATGTTTCAATAACAGCAAATAAAAAAGTACAGAATAACAACCTACCATCGACCTCTTCATTTAGTCAAGAATTGAGTTGATTAGATGGAGGGAAACACATAATGCTTCCCTATCTGGGAATTACTTGTTATTTGGGAATAACTTGTTATTTACAAGTAGATCTGAGATGCTGACCATCTTAGAAGTAAGTATTCTTATTGAAGTCTGCTGAATTAGTCTTTTGTTGTTTGGAAAAGCAGATATAACTGAAATTCTGGCTAACAGTTAAATTGCACTACAACACTTCAAAGAAAGTGCCTTTTTTTTTAAACTCATCTAATAATGAGCACTTTATTTCACATATATTATTTTCTTTGACAACATCAACTATTTATATTATGCATGTTAAGTAGTCACACACCACGTTTGTATTTGTAGTGGCAAAGCTGAGCAGAAAAAATATATACATTTAATTACAAAATTCTTGAAAAAGTAGTACTGGTCGTGGTGGCAAACTGGATTTATCTAAAACACTGAACTAGGGAGAACTAAAAGCTCCATATATACGTATAGTTATTGTAATGCAAAGGATGAAGTTGTGGGACAGAGATCATAACATTCCTGTGTCTACTGAAAAGCAATCTTGAGCCTTTCTAAACATCATCCTCAAGGAAGGCAAGCAAATGAAGTTGTTTGCTCTGTCTCAAATTTATAACCTGACAGATATGATACTGGAAGGACTTTAAGTCCTTGTACAGTTTGCTCTATTTTCTTGTAAAGATCCCAGCATTCTGTAGATAAAGTGCACTGCAGACAAAAAGATGAAGGAACTCTAATGAATGATGTTCACATGAAAAGAATCAATGAAAATATCCAGCTGTGCTAAAAAGGCTTCAAATTACCATTTATGCAACTGATGAATGCAATAGGTGTCGGAAAGGAAAAGAAAATAATTATGAACAGTCTCTTTGGCAGAGTATCAATGGTGTTCACTTTTCAATTGTAAGGGAAAATATAAGGCAGTGGAAATAATTTCAGTTACAGGGAAGAATATACTACTGGAAATTCTGAGTGCTATCAATGTAAGACTAATCATTTGTATAAGTTTAGAAATGGAAGGCAAGTTGGAAGTTTATATCGATATCATATATAGAATTTTTATATATTATATATTTCTGCTTCAGACAGATGTAGCCTAAATGTGAAAAGAAATTGTTAAACTTTTCTCATGTTGTCAGGTCATGAGAGAAGGTGGACACACAGTACGGGCTTTCAGTTAAAGCTGTACACCCTGCCTTAATGATGTGTAGTGCTCCAGCCTCTCTTTGTCTCTCCACATCTCCCAGAGCACAGTGAGGAACCAGAGAGAAGTTACACGCTGTGCTGGAAAAGTGTGAGCTGCTCTGAAAGACTACAAAAAGAATTAAAGTGTCTTGGGTCTCTATTCTCCTTCCTGGACCTGCTACCCTACTTCTTATACCTCTGAGAGTACAGAATCTTACAGACCTAGAACTGAAAGAAGCTTTCTCTGTACAGCACAACTAACCTCAACACATCCGTGCCCTGTAAATTCTTGTGTGAAGTTTTGTAGTAGTAAAAACCATCATCAATATGACATTGCAAAAGGGACAAAGCTGACATGGGATAAAAGCAAACCACCCCCAACACATTTGAGAAGAGAAAAATACTTCTTCAATCATCATTTATAGGATGTCTTTTCAGATGTCCAATCCCGTTACAAAATCCATAAGCCAGAATAAATGCTTAGGAGAAAAAACGCCTTTCTGCTATTTGGAAAAAGCAAAAGCTTAAATACAGGTATTCTTTTAAGTATTATTATGATCTGTTATTTGAGATTCTCAAACAGGAAGAGTTATAAATTGTAAGGACTATACCAATAAATTTTCAATTAAATAAGTAAATTAATGTACAGGCATTTAATTAAAGTTGCATTAGTTTTACAAATGTAGTTAATTAATCTGCTATCTAAAATTAAATCTCACCCAAAACTCTTTTACAGTTCTGAAGCTCATCTGATATAGACATAATTAAAATTCTAGAAGTTCACCTATGCATCCAAATATTAGAACCCTTCCCCCACAACAAAAAACAAAACCTGCTGAAGTAGTTTGAGGAGCTGCTGCTTTAATGGGATTATGCATTCCTCAGAGTGGGAGGACAGCACACATAAAAACCTCAGAAACTAATCTAAGTTTTTCAAATCTGCACAGACTTATTCATTCAGTAAAACAGGCCAAGAACCTTTGAAGATTTTCCACACGTGAAGGTTAATGGATTGACATGACCAGCCAACAGGAAGATAAATCCTGTTGACTTTAAATGTACCTTCCATTGATGTCAACAAGACAAGCATAGGTAAGGCACACAGCACTTGCACTTACATTCAGGAGCAGATGTGGGCAGCCTCCCAGAGGGACAAACTCATAACTTATGCTTTTTCGTAACTGGAATGGAATATGTCTGATCTTCTGGTGGCCTAAATGACCCCTTTCCCTTTCTCAATCTTTTACTGACTGATTTATTTCTTGGACAGGCCCAGGTTGGGCTGTTTTAATGTTCAGTTACAGATCCATTTCCCTTATGAGAGTATAACAGTGGCTCAAAATCACTATGTTTTACATAAGTAAACATTTAACATGATCATTTCAGTTACTGGCCAGAGAACAACAAGATCTGATAGCCTGGAGATCTATTATTGCATTACCTGGGATCTGAGAGCAGTCTTTGAAGATTCACTTTATATGAGAGGGATTAAAAAAAGAGGAACATTAACCAGAAGTACAAGACTAATATTTATTGCAAAAGACACTAATTTCTCTATTAAAATAGACATAATATGTAGTAGAATAAATGATGACTTAACTAATGAGGCATTCAGAACTGAAATTTCAAGCTTGTAATTTTAGCACCTTGCTCTGTAATGAGCAGCAACTGTAAGCGCAGTAATACTGTACTCATATGCTAGCTAGGTTACCATTACATGGGCCTATCTTCTGTTCCAGATCACTCAGGATCCAGTCTTTCCTAATATTGTAAGTGAAAAGTCCCCTTCTAGGAAAAATATGGATGGAAATCCCATGTCTAAGGTTATGAATTGAGGGTTCAGAACTGAAACCTGATCTTCTTGAGGATCTGAACCCCAAACCTTAGTCGTTATAGCTTAATTTAAGCCAGAAGATGATTCAAGATCTGGATATTATATTTATTTGCAACTTGTGGGTCAGGCATCTCTCCTAGACAAATAAGCCAATCATGAGCAATTCTCTTAAAAATACAAATTCACACAGTTTTACACTGATGATGACTTCCACAGGGTTTCAGGAACCTTAGAACCGGAAGGTATAATTGCCTAATCATTTTATGTAAAGTAAGAAAAAGGAAAATATAAAGCAACAAACCTCCAGAGTATGATATTAATATGATAAAATTTAAAAGACCTATGCACTTCCTTTTGAAGACTCATCTCTCCTTGAAGGCAGAAAATTATTAACTTTTTTTTTTTGTGTACATAAAATGAATGCATTTCTCTTCTTGCCCAGTAAAATCTGGAAAAGGAATGCAAATAATAAAGGTAGTAAAAATCCATAGAAGCTTGAAGATTGATCAACCCATGATAATCTATCTTTCTGCAGGCATTTGAATCACCCTCTCTTACCTTGAGTTTGCAGTGCAACAGGACCCTGGCAAATTGCTATAATCTCCTTTAACCCTAATCACCATTTTAATCAAAAAAGGTGGGGCAACCTGGAATTCGTACAGCAAGGTTAGCACTGCAACTGTCACTCTATTTGCTAAATACACAGAGTCTGCATCTAAAAGGCTGAAATGGTTCAAACTTTTATTATCTTCAGAAGATTAAATTCCAGCATTAATATTTGACAAGTAAAAGAAAAGAAAATTATGAGACTGTCTGCTTTAAAAGTTTGCTTAGAGCATGGCTGTATCTTTCACTAACTCTGATATTAAGAGAATCCTTGGGAAAAGGTTGCAGTTTGTAAAACTGCCATGTCTAACAGCCTAGCTCACGTGCACCTTATGTTGCACTTTTTATCTCTACATCTCTTTCTTTTCTTCTCAATTTAGAGTATAAATTTTCTAGCTATGTTCCCTATTTGTTTGTTTAATGACTTTCTAGCCTCTTTTTTTATAAGTGGAGGTATGATTGTAGATAGTATGACAGACAAGGAGAAGGTTATACGAAGAGGAAGAAAGGGAGCTTCAAGGAGAAAAAGAACGATGAGAGAAACTAAAAAGAGCATCAAGGAGATTGGAGGAAGGGGAAGATTAAAGGAAAAAGCAGCAGATAACTGTGATTTTCAGCTAGAAGGGATTCAGCAGCTGTCATTAAAAACCTGCAGCTCTGCTTGAGACGTATTGAGGAGTCTATTTCAATGTTTCCTGTACAACTTAGAGAGCTCTCTGTTTATTTCAAATTATAGCAATGAGATAGTCTACTCAAAAACTCTTACCTCAAACAATTAACATTTTTAAATTTTGTTTTTAAAGATGGAAGACTGTTCTGTATTTCTCTTTCTTTTCTTTTCCGGTAGGGGATGATAAACTTCCAGTGTCCTATTCACCTGCTCACTAACACACAAGTATCAGAATAGCCTCCATGCTAAAGATGAGCTGGGGACTTTTTTGTTTGTTTGTTTTTGTGGGGTGTTTTTTTATTGTTTTGTGTTTTGGGTTTTTGTGGGTTTTTTTTTGTTTGTTTGTCTTTTTTAAGAGGGACATTTATATATAAAACTCCTTAATACTGTGGGAATTTCCTAGAATAAATATCCCAGTAAGGCTTGTAAAGATAATGGAGAAGACAATATCTATGTATTTACAAACTACTGGAGAGTTGTTACCAATCCTGATAAAATGGTAAGTGAAGAACATCATAAGGTTGTAGATAACTTCAGGAAAGTTTGTTTCTAGGATTTCTAAACCATTTTGTACACAAACTCCTGCACTGATAAACAAAAGGTATTTTCTAAAAAGCAATCACTTCTTTTGATAAACAATTTTACTAAGATAGTCCTTATCTTCCACCTAAGTATGTCTCAGACTTAATTTTTAATTTATCTCACAGTTCCTAACCACACAGGTCCATTTAAACAGTTTGTACTCTCGAATATAAGTGTTGAAGTACAAAAATGTCCTTCATGAGGATGATACATGTTTCCTACATACCTCTGTTTTCATAACATGCTTTTTATAATTTCTCTTTACATATTAAAACCTACTGTATCAGTCTAAATTATATAATTACATTTGATTTTCGGTGAAAGTGAGAAGGGCAAAAAAGAGGAGAAAAGAGTACATTCATACTGTGATTAGCTTTCAAACACAAAGCAAAACCCTTCCAAAGTTTTCTCATTCCACAGTGAGAAGAGAAAAAAATGTTCCTTGTATCTTGCCTTCCTTACTAGATACATGAAGGACATTTTTATTCTGATATGACTATTGGAAGAATTAAAATCCCTCAGTCTTGGGGTTTTTTATTTTTTATAGCGGACTAAGCTCAACAAACCTTCGCAGAAAATAGAATACTCTTAATTATGAATAAATTAACTAAATTAGTAACATGAGATGGATATGCAATTAAGGGACTGTTAATTGAAACTGGAAACACAGCTGTATACAGCTTAGAGATGAATCACACCAGCAATGACGCAGATGTTTATAAAATGTGATTACGTTTAGCAGGAGCATGCTATTGAAACTCCCCAGCCTATTCTTATATTGTGTTTCTGAAATGGTTTTTAAACCCGTGAACACCAGGAATCAGGATCTCAGGGATGGTGAATTAGGCTCCCTGGATATGTGAATTAGTGTTGTCTGAATGTCAGCAATTAAATTCTCCAGCTTTCAAAGAATGCAGACATGGAGCCAAAACCAAACATCTGTTATATTCTCATTCAGGAAAAAAACCTAAACCCACATTCTGGCAAGCTAGAGCCTGTCTGAATATGAGAAAGACAGTCAAATACAGTATCTCTAAGCAGTAACAATGCTGTGTGAATATACTAATCATGTAAACAATTCAACCTGTGAGCTCATGAAATCTACTTTGTGTACAACTGTGAATACATCTTTTCTGGACAATTCTTCCAAAAGCTAGAAGGATCAGGAACAAATGATATTTCCTATCTAAAGGTTTAAGAATTGATTAGTTTTCTAAAAACAGCAAATCAGAGTTTTTATTCTTTCAGCTTTTACATATTTCCCAGGATATTTTTTGGTAAACTGTACAATAAAGGGCTTTACCTCTGCCATAAAAAGGCACAAATGTTGCTTTTGGGTCATATAAGGATATCTGAGCTATGCAAGCTCAGAGGGGATAACAGTCAGTACAGCTGGGAGGGATGGCAGAGCAGACAAAACCAACAGTCTCTGATGGCTTAAGTTCTAAACTACCAGTCTAAAGTCTGACTTGTACCTCTCATTTGACAGAGCACTGTTATCACTGAATCCCATAGAATGGAAATGTTATGTTAAAGACTCTGTGATTTGTGTTCTGAAATAGGTTCACAAACTAATAGAAGTGGATTTTGCAACATTTATATTTTCATTAAATATAACCAGTAAACATACTGAATAATAATAAGATCATAGTTTATATCCAAAGCCCTGTTCACATTCTGTATCACAGCTCATATCTTGAATACATTATTACAGAATCACAGAATCTTAAGGGTTGGAAGGGACCTTGAAAGATCATCTAGTCCAACTCCCCCACCAGAACAGGCTTGGCCTGTAAAACAATAAAACTTCCAAACACAAAGTTTATAGAAACAGAGTTTGTTCTTCTGGTCCTTTTCCTAGAGAATCATAGAATGTTAGGGGTTGGAAGGGACAAACCCCACTGTAGAAGCAGGTCAATGAGACAGACTATGTAAACTATCAGAACTACAGTGAAATTAAAAGGCTACTATGATTTTCATCAAATCAACAAAACATAATTCTTATTTAACTAAATATTGTAGTGTTCCTTTCTGATTAATAAATGGATACTTTTCTAAAACATGTTAATTCATGCACAAAGTAGTTAAAATAATTTGAAAAATTACGTAGAGTGTCATTGGCAAAGCTAAAATAATCATCACAACTTGGCACTGTTAAACATCACAGTCTTGTCTTGTCAGCTGTGGGAATTACTGAACATAGTCTAACGATGTAGGGGCACAGTGTTAAGAGAGAAAAGTGGTGATCATAAAATTGGATTTTCCTTTGTCCTCCATAAACTTTACTTGCTCTGAGCTGACCTCTTATTCACTGATGAAGAAAAAGGATTGGATCTTGACTTTCTAAAAGAGGAAGCCTGCGTGATTTCTGCAATAGACCATACTGACCTGACGTCATTCATAGCTGAATAAAGTTATGAAGGATTTATGAGAAAAATGTAAACTCTTTCTCTTTGAAGGTAAACCTAGCCAGATTCAGGGACATATTGCAGCTAGCTATGACAACTGATGTGCAAACCAAATTCAGTTATCTTAGCTCTTTGGCTGGCAAAAGTACAAAGTCAATTCAGGATTTGAAATGTGATGTTTTCAGATAAGAAACTGAAATGCTAGGATATACAAGAATCATAAATCTGTTTTATGGAAGACATATTCTTCTATTTCTTCTGAATACCCCAAAAATCTCTGTGCTACTGAAACAACTCTATATTATCAGCTATATGTCAGATAAATAGGACAGAACTCATTGTTTTTACAGATGAAAAAGAGTCATAAATGAGAGTATTGAGAGAAAGGGACACAACTGAGAAATCAGAATGATGAAAATGAAAACATCCAACACAATGAATATACTGTCTACAAACATAGGCTTATTTTTCTAGACTATTGCTAATTAGTCATGTCATTAATTTTTGTTTTAAAAAAACTGAGGTACAGTAGAGAATTACTTTGAACATGTAAGAAAATGGAAGAGAAAGACTAAGTCTTCAACATACACACTTGAGGATTCCCAAACAAAATGGCATACTGTAAGAAATTCACTTTCATAACATAGGATCTGGATGTTGCTACGATTCTTCATCTACAAATTAAATAACAAATTGCTATGAATAAAAGCTGAACTTGTAAGCTCTGGGTCAAGAACTGTATTTTGTACAATGTTTGTTCTGCAACTAAGTGGTTCTAAAAGTTATTGCAGTGTCAGTGTTTTATATATTAACGGCAAGCAGAAGAATCAAATAGCTTAGATGAGCCACTGGAAGCAATGAGCATCTTGTAATATCTTCTTTTGCCTGTGCTGTGCTTAAAGGATCCAAAGAAGGAAATATAGAAAATGTTTGCCCACACAACACATATTAGGAGTTGAGACATTTTATTTATAAAGTGCCCGCCTCTATAGTTAACATACCACTACATAAGCTTCCACATTGCCTAGAATTTCCTATATAAAGACACAGCATTCAAGCTTTACTCAAGGTGTGATGAAAACTACAATGGCAATTTTAGAGAGCACCTTGTGAAAATATTCCAAAAATGACACACAAAAACATATACAAAAGCCAATTTCAAAACTGTGTCAAGACTTAAAGTTATTATGTTATTAATAATAAATTTATTATAATTATAATAAAGTTATTATTATTAAATGACAGAGCCCAGAGGGTGGTGATCAATGGCATAGAATCGAGTTGGAGGCCTGTGGCCAGTGGAGTTCCACAGGGATGGGTTCTGTGGCCAGTCTTGTTCAACATCTTCATCAATGACCTGGATGAGGGGACAGAGTGTACCCTCAGCTAGTTCTCTGATGACACCAAACTGGGAGGACTGGCTGATTCCCCAGAAGGCTGGGCTGCCATTCAGCAGGATCTTGATCGGCCTGAGAGTTGGTCAGAGAGGAACCTCATGAGATTCAACAAGGACAAGTGCAGAGTCCTGCATCTGGGAAGGAACAACCCCATACACCAGTACAGGCTGAGGGTCGAACTGCTGAAGAGCAGCTCTGCAGAGAGACCTGGGAGACTTAATTGACAATAAGCTAAATATGAGCCAGCAATGTGCCCTGGTGGCCAAGAAGGCCAATGGCATCCTGGTATGCATCAAGAACAGTGTGGCCAGCAGGTCAAGGAATGTTCTTCTCCCCCTCTACTCTGCCCTGATGGGGCCTCATCTGGAGTCCTGTGACCAGTTCTGGGCTCCCCAGCTCAAGAGGGACAGGGAAGTGCTGGAGAGAGTCCAGTGCAGGGCCATCAAGATGATCAAGGGTATGGATCATCTTTCATATGAGGAAAGACTGCAGGAACTGGGCTGTTTAGTTTGGAGAAGAGGAGATTGAGGGGTGATCTTATTAACATTTATAAATATCTAAAGGGTGGGTGTCAGGAGGTTGGGTCATCCCTTTTTTCAATTGTAGCTAGCAACAGGACAAGGGGTAATGGGATGAAGCTGGAACACAAAAAGTTCCATTTAAACATAAGAAAAAACTATTTCACTGTTCAGGTGAGGGTGCCCTGGCACAGGCTGCCCAGAGGGGTTGCAGAGTCTCCTTCCTTGGAGGTCTTCAAGACCCACCTGGACATGTTCCAATGTGACCTGATCTAGGTTACTCTGCTTCTGCAGGGGGGTTGGACTAGATGATCTCTAAAGGTCCCTTCCAACCTCTACCATTCTATGGTTCTATGATTCTGTTATTTTAAACACTACTGTTAACTGTACCTCCTAAAATGGCAAAAAATATTTTACTTAGATTAAGGTCTTACTGAAGCAAAAAGATTTAGAAACATAGCACACAGTATTGAACAGCCTAAAGACTGTAAAAGCCTTCTGTAGTCTGAAAGTTGACAGTTTTACATAAAAATATCTGCAGTGATATAATATGTAATCAATATGTCAGAAAGACACAAAAAGATTCAATAAAGAAAAAAATATGGGTAACAAACTTTTTCACTGGATATTTGCATATTATTTCTCTACTTTAGGCTTTTTATAATTTGAAATTAAGTTTCTTCCAAAAAAAAAAAAAAAACCTCACAGACTTTCAGGAGAAGGGATTAGCAAAAATGAAGAGAAAAAGGAATATTTTTTTGCCAGTTTTACATTGTCGCTCTCTAAAAACCTTTAACAGTACTTTGGCACTGGGACTTGGAATCTGAGAGGTTTTATACTACTTCCAAGGATATTCATTAAGGTTTCATTGAGTTAAAAGGCTTTGAAAATCACATTAGAAAGAGCCTTTACAGGACAGCTCTTAAATTCTGTGAATGCTCTATCTGAGAAAACGTGTTCCACATTCAAAGCAAACTTTGTACATCTGCTTTAACCTCGCTTCAAACCAAGCAAGCATGAATGGACAGATGATTTGTGTCAGCAGAGTACATCCCCTCCAGGGTATGGAGCAGAACCAGAAATTGCTAAAACTCATCATCCTTCTGGTGTTAGCAGATAGCTGACAATGTAACCTACCCTACCTGACCCTACTCGATCCTGTGCTGTTATATTGCATTTTAAAATCTAACCCACGAATTATGAACTCTTACAGTTGATAAAATTTTGGTGAAGAAAGGAACCCATCATGTGAAATTCAGGATTGGAGAATGACATATAATTGTAAGGCTAATTTTTGTTTTGTCCTTGTTTGCTTTCACTATTCTGACTGCTGCTAACCCTGTGTACTCCCCAGCTTTCACTCTCACATGCTCTAACCTTAAAAACCTCCTAATTTTCATAATAAACAGTCTAAACATAGCTGATTTGGATTGAATCACACATCTAAAAAGATGCTGAAAAAATCAGGCCATTTTGTTTCAGTTTGGAAAGGAAAAAAAAAAACCCAACTTCTAATATCCAAGATAAAAACTACCAACTCCCATAGTTTACGCACCTTTGTAGGTCTGAAAAATCACAGCTTTAATTCTCCAAATGTGACTTACACTTTCCTTGTTAAAGGCACTTTTACAGAAATAATTTCAATTAATGTTTTTAAGATGCATAGATATTATGGATAATGAACATTAGAGAATATGAATAATTCCATCTGTAGTACATTTTCAATGGTGGCTAGTAAATAAGCTAAAGAGCTATAAACCGAATTATTTGAATAGTTATAAAATGAATTCTTGACTAGAAAGCAATAGATGGAGGATTTTGGTTTCCAGTGAATACGTTTCAACGATATCATAACCTCAGAACCTAAATATAGTCTTATGTGACTCACATAGATGTGTGCTGCCAAATGTAATCTATAACTGCTGACAAGTGGAAGTAAATTGCACAGGTTTTATTTTATAAGCAAACAAGACTAACATATATCAACTAATGTGCCCACTCTCTTCCTATCATTTAGCCATTAACCATATAAATTGGAGATCTTACCGAATTGTGTACACAAAGTTTGTACAACAGATTGCTAAATTCAAGTTGCAAATGCAAACACATTTTCCTGCATTTGATATTTTAAAGTACTTTTCTTTGTACTTGTAAACAATGCAACTCCATTTCTTTATAATCCCATATAACCAGGTACATATATGAAGAACAACAAAATACATCAAAAGAAATATATCTATGCATATTGAAATGATGGTATAAAGCAGTATAAACTGTTGCTCTTCTGCATGGTTCTTCAAAATAAAACGTTCATTAAAGACAAAACTCCAAAATAAAGCAAGGAGAAAAAGGATAGTAAAACTCTGAAATGAAAGTATCTTCTATAACAAAAAATTACTAAAGCATTTATGGTTTCAACAAACATAACACCATAACTTTAATGTGGTTTTATTGTTTTTCCTGCTGGCATAGCTGTTGATGATAATAATTCTTGTTTATACTTACATACATACTTTCTTTCACTGACTGCCCCAAATATGCTACAAAGATCAATGAAGATGTCCTTCTAATTTAGGAAGGAATCTTTCAAATTTTTGACACACACTTCATTAGAAGAATCTCAATCTAGATAGCTGGCTTTTCTCCACTAGCTTACTGAAATAAATAATAAGATTGCTAAACAATGAATGACTGCAAAATGAATCTATATGTACATTTACCGTAGACAACTATTGAGCAAATCTGAGACTCGAGATAACAGAAATGAAGAAAAATACATGGGTATATGACTTCTGAAGCCAACTGGCATAACCAATTAAACAAATAAGAGATCACTGAAGAGCCATGACAACTGTGGTTTAGGCAGAATTTCCATTTCTCATGGAACACACAAAAAATGTTTTAAATAAAGAGTCTGATGGGAAAACTCAGCTTCCTAAAAGGATTAAATTCTCCCTCTACCGGGAAGATGAAATCTATAACTATTAAAATAATAGAAAATTTCAAGGTTGAAAAGAACTATGATTTTAGTAATGCCTTAATTAGTGTAACTATAGATGAACTAGAATTTTGGCTCCATATACTTAGAAAATCTATGTCCTGGTTTTGTGAGCTGTTTACACCTGACATAGGTACAAATACAGCTTAAAAACCAGAAAGAAAATAATTATTAAAATTAACGAATTGACATAATGCAAAGAAAAACTGCTAAGGAAATATAATGGTAATAATGCTCAAAAACAAAAATCTGCTCCCTTTTATATATCATATTCTTATATATATATGACATTTTTTGACTCCTGCAGGGAAGAAACGTCTTTCTTGTTACTGTTGCATCACCTGCCTATTTGTCCACTTCTAACATATCCCTAGTTCACACTCACTGTTTAATTTGGAATAAGTAATTTTTTGTGTAATGTAAGATATACAAAAAGTTGAGGCCGATTTTCTGTTTAATTATATGACTAGGCCTTTCCTGTGTGAGATTCCTATGCAGTAACAATTGGACAACGCCACTGTGAAGAAGCAGAAAAGGTTTTTCATTTTTAGGAACAATAATATAAGACTATCCCCAATCACATTCAAATATTATTTAAATGTTTTAGACTTGAAGTATACTTCCTGAAATCTCTACCATGCTATGCACGTAGAAATGAAGAAAGGACCTGAGAATCTGGTAAACTTGTGTCAGTTCAACTCTTAGAGCCCTAAAACCCCATATCTTTTACGGGTGCATTTTGGCATTATTTCACTTTTTTTTTTTTTTTTTCTGAGGATTTTTTGCCTGGAGAAGCTGTGGAGAAGGTGAAGTAAAATAGAAAAAAATCCCAAAACTCTAAACATAAAAGTCACTATAATAGGTCAGTGCTGATTTCAGCTTACATTTTGATGCAACTTATTTGCTCTGGTGCTTATCTCCTATAAAAACTGAGGTGTGAGGGGTGTGAGCTGACCTAGCATGCTTGTACTCAGCTTTTGAGAGATTCACTGGATCGGAACAACTATTTGAAGATACTTATTAATATTTGGTGGAACATTAATATATGGAGACCAGCAAGACTCTGATGCATAGTCATTTCAACAAGACAGGATTTCTCTATTGGCTTTTATATTCCCAACGTTAGTTTCTCTGCAAATACAGATGGTAAAACTCATTCATATTTGTCCCCACAGATTAATGGTAAAACTCATTCATATTTGTCCCCACAGATTGAAAGAATCAGTTAATATTTGTGAAGCACCTGGAAGATGACTATTTAAAAAAAAAAAATTGCAGTGTTAACATATTATGATATTGTGCATTACATAACTCAGTAAGGAGCTTTTCCTCAGCAAAATACAAATATGATTATGATACAACTTTAGATAACTGCCTCTGGTGATATTAAAACCATGCTGTTTCTTCAGCAGCTACAGCAAGGGAACAGAGTAATAGTAGGTGCCTGGACCTTCTAACAAGAGGCAGCCTACTTCTGTGCCACATCAATCTTCAGATCTCCATGTACTGAAGAATTTTTGTGGCTGGTGCAAGGTGAGTTGATGCCCTAAGAATGATGCTGAAATTACAGTTAATCCTTCTTTACAGTGATAATTTTAATATGGCAATCATAGGATCATCTAGGTTGTAAAAGATCTTTAAGATTATTAGGCCCAACCATAAATGTGTATGTGTGTGTATAAATATATATATACACATATGTATGTATGTGTATGTATTTATATAGTGAGAGAGGTATGTAGGGTGTGGGATGTTTTAGCTCTAGCCATTTTATATGCTTCCTCTAGCTTGTTTAGTTTACAATCTAGACAGTCTGGGCACACAAATATGGACAGAACCACACACTCACAAATAGCTGTGGTTCATTACAACCTGCTAAACTGAAAGTACTGGAAAATAAATACCATAACAAAATTTGTCTGAAAGACAGTTATTCTTATATTTTTTTCAGCTTCTTAAATTCACTCTTCTACATAAGTACATCTTTCTTGACAACTGAAAGCTATAGTCACCCACAAGATAACTGAAAATTCTTTTATATGTCAGAGGCTTTGATTTTTCACCAGCATCACACCAAATGGACTTCTGACCAAAGTTAAGTCTATGTAACTCCCACCAATCTGGTATCCCTGCCTCTTCAAATGTCACCTGGAAAGAAGCAAGAGTTTGCAAGACATGTTTTCCCCAAGGATGATCTTATTACACATACTGTTTGAAGCACACAGGATCTGAACATGAGAGCTCCTTAAGAAATTCATAACAAATAGCTCCCTGAAGATATTTCAGCTCCTTTAATGTTTAAGAAAAAATAAAATAAACAGTATTTTTTCCCCTCAAAACTAGTCTTTCAGAGGCATGAAGCTGATTACTTTCACATTACCTAAACTCTGCAATTGGTGATACAGTTTTCAGTGACTGAGCTGATTGCATTAGCTTTCATTAATGAAATATACCTTTGCATAACACTTAAAAATCAGGATTGGTTGAGTCTGTAAGAATTTCCAATACGAAATAACTATGCCTCTAAGTGAAAAATCCTATCTCCTTGATAATCAGTCATAACCTTCCTTTCCATACAATTTTCTTTCAGTAACATGCACTGCATATTGACTAAAACTGAACAAGAAAAGGATAAATTAATGGCAAATGTGTTATTGCAGAAATATAAATGAAGTTTCACGAAGACTGTGCAGCAATTTGATACTATTCACTAAGTTACAATACTGTAAATGAAGGAATATGGTTTGCCCTATTCTCACGTTCATAAAATACATTTCTTTCTCTGATCTTATGAAGGTCCCAGTGTTAATAAAGCAACAAACAAGACATCATTTCATCCTCTACACAATGCTCTACAACTTTCTCATAGCACTATAAGCCACTATTATTTCAGATCTGATAAACCTTATGTCCTTATGTACTTTTCCTACACATAATCAAGAACGAGTACACTTCTGGCAAGCAACAGCTCAGAAGATGCTGCTTTATGATTTTCCTGCAGTGATATTTTCCACGAAATGGGATACATGGGTAAGAAATATTTTCCCTATTAGGAATATGACAAGGCAAGAGAGAGATCTAACCTTTGACGGGAAAAAAGTGACAGGTAATCTATGAACCATTATAGCTGAAAAAAAATAAAAAGCAGAGAAGGAAAAAGCCCATAGAAACAATGGAAAAAAGATGGGGAAAGGTAGAGAAAAGTAGGAACACAGAAAGCAACACTTTTTGAAAAAAGGACTGAATAGAAGCCAAAGAGAAAATAGAAGTAATACAAAAAGAGGCACGATCATACATAGGAGGCTGAAATCAATAGAAAAAATAACAAAAAGATTAATGTAATAAGGATATATTCTATGTAACATTACAAAAATAATGCAATTAGTAAAAAAAAAGAAAAAGAATTAAAAAAATCCTTGCAAACTGAAATCCAGAAATAAACATCACAAACCTATCTTGGAAATAGAATGTTTCTGTATGAAACATAAATTATTTGTATTTTTGTTTTTCCTATTGTGTGGTCAAATTTTTTCACCCACTTCTATAAATAGTATCACACCTAACTGGTGTGGTGGTTGTACATATGTAAGACCAATCTGAACATAGAACAACACATAATACTTAAAAAAACCTTTAAAAAAATACTTAAAAAATGCCACTCAGGTGTGAGTGTCCATGTCCTGGAAACTTCATTTCTATGTAGTTGGACTAAATGATAGTTGTACGTCCCTTCCAGCTGAACCATTCTATCAATCTATTTTGTCCTATGCTACTCTATTCTAATAAAAATGAACTCTATCTCTCTATATATCTCAAACTCTGCTATCTTTTAAGTAAAAAAAATTATAAGAACAGACGTGTTCCTCTTCTTCCCAGAGGTCACATCCTGTCCTTTTATACAGGATAATCTTTCAAAGTTACTTATGTCTTATTACCCCAGGATATGTTTAAAAATCTACTGGAGTGTTTTCACCTTGCACTCCTTATATTCCAGATGACACTTAGGTAAATATGACAAAGATGGTAAACCATAATATTGCAATTAACTGTGTGATCTATCAACTCTAACATCTCCCTCAGACATACTGTCTTCAAACATCTATCTTCACAGAGGATTAAACATAGCATTTTCCAAATATTCTCGATTTGATAAATTGAGACAATACTTTACAATGAAAAATGAATAGATTCCTGTGCCCTGTGGAAAAGGAGCATATTATCTTTGAAAGGTGTGGTAACATGTGATTTGCCTTATGTATTTTTAAATGGTCTACAATGTCAAGTTGGCCTTCTGTCTAATGCTTTCATGAATGATGACAACAAAACATTTATCTCAGGCTTTCTCTCAGATTTGTTTGAGTTTTTCATATCCTAGATGCTTTTGCTATGAAAACTTCCTCCTGCTTTCCTATATTTCCTGCTGAAGTAACGACATATATTTCAACAAACCTCTAGAATGTAGTTCACTATTTAATTAGTGAAATCAGTTATTTTTCAAGGAATCATAGTAAAATTGTTAACTTTTTCAGCCATTGTCTTTTTTTAAAAAAACTAAACAGATGTGATTTCTCACATATGTGGGATGAGAATACTAATTTTGGCTTCCAGATTCACCTGAACTCTGTTCTGGTGATCTGAGAAAAAGTGGATACTCATGACCAAAGATTTTGCACTAATGATCTTTTAATTAAAACTAACACTCTCACTGCAAGCTGTAAAAACAAAGTACAATTCTTGTTAGCATTTGCATGATCTGCTGATAAACTGGAGATGTTATAGAGGTGTGAGATATCTTTTGGAGAAGCAATAAAGAAGCAGCAACATCTTATTGACTATTACAATTGACAGCACCATGATCTTTTTTATCTGTATATTGGACAAGAGTCTATTGCTAACGTTTGGTTTCCACAATGAAGTTAAAATTCTTTATTAACCTCCATACTTCTACATTTTTATAATATATTAAGGTAAACACAATGACAAAATTTCAGAATATGAAGCAGTGAAGTAGCAAAAATAAATAGTGAGTAAAATCCAGGTTTTGATGAAGTTAATTTATTTGCATTTACCTTCACTTAATTGTGATGTAACTCCCCTGTTATGGGACCTACATCACTATATACCATATGGCATACCATATACCAGTGGATGCATGCTTACATATGATCACTCATGTACACTGTTCCCAAAATTCTAAGCTAAGATACAGTGGATTTTGGAAAAACAATACATATTTGAAGTCCTTATCACAAGATAACACAAAATAATATAATATTTAAGCGGAATAGATGTGGATAAAGAAATCCAAAGAATTTGTCAATTTTTCACTATATATAACATGGTTGATGTTCACCTTAATGTCATAATACATCTTAATATTTTTCTTGTATTAGAACTCAGTTTATAAAATCCCTTTCTGAACAGCTTTACTTGCAGTAACAAGTCCTGCTAATTACCTGAATGCATGTAACACCTGTAATTATAAATTTTATAATTGATTCTATAGATTTGACTTTAAAGGTTTCACTGCACAGAATCATTACTCTGCCTATAAGGAATTTATTTAAAACTGCTGCTCCTCAAAATTATTTAAACCACAATAAAAAGGCATGAAGCAGCGGAAGTAAACTGTTATGAAATCTTCCATATACACTGTAAAAATATTCCTAAAACACAGTTAAGCCAGTCAAAAGGCATAACATCACATATTTGACAGCAAGAATTGATAAATATGATTATTAAATGGTAAGTAAACTAGTAAGTATTTTATCTGCATGAGAACTATAACCATATGAAAAACTGCATTTCCTGATTGCTACTTGATACAGTATTTGGAAACTTATGAAAATATAGCATCAGTTTTAACTTCTATTTTCTCAAAGAGACACCATTACAGAAAGCCTGCCTCCTCCTTCATTCCCTAGTACACTTTTGGTGCTATTCCACATGGAATAAACAAGCATACAGAAATTAAAATACCTACTTAAATGCAGCATAGGAAACGTACCTGTAGCACCTTCCACCTTGTGTTCAGGTCTTCCACACAGTTGAGATTGTACTGGGAGAGCTGAATATCAGAGGGAGTGAAACGGTTTGCGAGGTCATTGACTTGATGCACCTTTTCTTTAAGGGGTAAAATTTCTGCTCGATAAACCTGTGTGAATAAAATATAAGTAAAGATAAGCACTATCTTAAAAAACTGTTGGCTCTGCTGGTTAGTAATGTAAAAGTATTCCATGTCAAGCTGAAAGGAAGGAGTGCAGTGGTTACAATTACAGTTAAGAGTCTTTTTATACAAGTACCTTTGGACCTCAAGTCCTAGGGGTAAGGCCCAGCATTTCAAAAGGTCATATGAAGTTGGAATCTTTGTAGCAATTTTTGGCCAGCTAAGATAAATCTCTACCTAGAACATTCACTGGGATGTGTATCACAGAGCATGTTTCTCTCCAACTGCATCCTTTAGTTGTGTGTAGCATGTGTTTCTCGGTGATAAGTACTATTCAACATATAAAAACAGAGGAAAACTGCTGTTCCCAAATACAAAAAATGAACAAAGAGAAGCAATGATAAACTATTATACATCTCACTAATAGATGATGTTAAGCTGGGTATCTTGTGAGTTGCAAATAAAAAGTTAGTAGTGGGAAGTACAAAGTAAAGAAAACTCTTTTTCCTTGAGTCCTAAACTAACCTACACGACTCATTTCAGAAAAAATAAAATAATGTATCTTTTAAGATAACCTTTAAAACTATGCATAAGAGCAGACTAGCTAACAGAATCACAGAATGGTAGGGGTTGGAAGGGACCTTTAGAGATCATCTAGTCCAATCCCCTGCTAAAGCAGGTTTACATAGATCAGGTCACTAAGGAACACATCCAGGCAGGTTTTGAAAGCCTCCAGAGAAGGAGACTCCACACTCTCCCTGGGCAGCCTGTGCCTGGGCACCATCACCCTACAATCATTTCAAAATAATTTCAGTAATTTATGTGAAAACCAGAATCTGCTAGTTACAAGTTTCTTGATTTTGAAAGCAATCACCTAATGACGATGCTTCCGCGATGTTTCTCAGTAAATTCAGATAACAACTCTATGAAACAGAGGAATCTTTATGCAGTCTTCACTGTTCTCTATCTATCTTTCTAAAGAGACACTTACGAATATTTAATATGAAAAAATATGTTAAAATCTAAGAATAAGTAATTTCTATGGGACAAATCTGTCATTTTCAGGAGCATTTTGTATTGCCATATGATGTCTGCACACAAAGGCTGGATAATTTACTTGTTATATTAACCTTGTTTTCTAGCTCCTTTCTCTCAGCATTTTTAATATAGAACACATGGTCTGGATCTTGTTTTAGATCATCAAATAACCTGAAATTATTGCCTCATAATCATTTAATCAGCATATGATGCCAGCAAGCTTACCGTAAATAGAAAAGGAAAAATTATCCACAGAAAGATTTGGCATATGACATTGTATGACTGAAAAGATCAGTGTGTTAAGCAACAGTTTAGTACAGACCACCAGTCCACCAGTCAACATACATGAGTCTAGAGCTATATTTCTGTTCTAGGGTAAGTGAATGCAATGTGAGATCTTTTTGTTTTCTCAACAAGTGTTCAAGCAAGTTTAATAAATAGTAAAAATTTCTACTTCTACATCTTCTACAGAACTTCTGATCTGTGGAAGAAGAAATGTAGGATTTTTACCGAATTGTGATTTTCATCAGCATGATTTAAATGTGTTATGAAAACATTTATGGGATTCATAACTAGTTTTTATAGTATTACATTGATTCATTTTTTCTACTTTTTTCCTTCTGCATAAAAAATATTATAAATATCACAATTTTATATCAGAAAAATGTTGAGAACTATATTGTTTCAAATTTCAAATAAAATATACATGATGACTAGTGTATCACTACAACAAAAGAATTCTTCCTATTTGAACCAATTAAATTACTGAGGATTTAAATAACTTCTCAGCATGAACAGTGTGAAAAGAGAAACAGTCTAAATTATCCTCATTGTAACTGTCCTTACACAAGAAAGAATTTCAATGATATGCAATATTGTAGATAGTAGATTAGATTTTAAATGATCTGTACAGTCCTGTTAGAAAATATTTTAAAATGCCTTGGAAAATCAGCACACATATTAAAAATCTAGAACACACAGTGGCCATAACCAGTCAGATGAAAATCTCATCTCACCCAGTGGGTTTTCTGACATTGCCTGTATGATTGCTTAGGGAAAAAGGTAATGGAAAGCATCTGCTTCCCTGCTTTTTCCTGTACTCTTCCAGCTCAGCAACTTGAGTCTCAGAGATTCTGAAGCCAGAAGCTGTATTTCTATGTCAATCAGATCTTGGTGGACTCTTGTTCCATGAAATTATCTACTTGATTTTTGAACTAACTGAAGCTTTTACCCTATTGTAAGCTCAATAGATAGGTTGAAGAACCACCTCTTTTTTTTGCATTATTTTAAACTTATCTCTTAAGATTATGATTATGAATCTCTAAGATTATGAGAGATGATGATCAACCATTTCTAATGGACTTCCTTTGTGCCGTTGCGAATTCTACAAACCCTCCAACATATTTTGTTCTTCTTCCATGTTTAAGATACAACAACCAAGATACATCCAATTAAAAGTAAGGTTTCTTTGTAAATATCTTTATTTACCTCTCAACAAGTTTCCATATAATTCCTATATATTAAATAGTTTATCAAAATCAGGAGTTGAACCTAACCTAAGGTTTTGCCATAGGACGACATGAATCACATTCTGAATTGCAACAGCTCAAACAAGTAGAATTTCATTGACTGTATTGGGAACTTAGACAATCAGTTCAGACGCAGACAGCTACCCAGCAGATGTGAAATACACACAACACAAACCTTACTCCTACCTCATTTATTCTGTCCTTGTATACGAGCTTTGCATACCTTTTATCTAATCTGCAATAATATTTTTCAGATTGAGGATCCAAAACACTGTCTACAATATATATTATATGAATGCAGTGGGGATTTACACTATGGCATCATGATATTTTCTGCTTATCCAGAAATTGCTAGCATTTCATTTGGCTTTCTGAACAGTCCTGAGAGTTGATGTGATGTTTTCAGAGGAGTGTGGTATCAGTCCAAGATCTCTTTCATGATTGCTAAAGGAATGCTTAAAAGAGCTAAAGGAGAGCTCATTACTGAGTGCATAAAAACAGGATAGCTTTTTCCATATGCTTTGAGTTTATCGGCACATGATTTCATCTGCCATGACTTTGCTGCCAGTCAGTCCACTGAGGTTTTTCTTTAGCTGTTTGCAATCTGTCCTCATCTTAAGTACTTTGAATACATTGTATCATCAACAAGATGTGCCGCTGTGTTATTAATTTTTCTTTCTAGGTCATATATGTACATACTGGACAGAGTAGACCTTCTGGAGCACAATTATCATCTGCCTAATCAGGAAAATTGTTCTCTGACTTTTGTTTACAGGAAATAACCAGATAATTGGTTATTCATCCATATGAAGACTTTCTCTTTTATCCTCCATGAACTTAGTTTCTTTATTTGAAAATCTTCTTAAAATCCTTGTAAAACACCAAATGGCCTTTATCTCCATATCAATATGCTCATGTTTTCTCCAAGGTACACTAGGAGATGTAAGGCACATCTATTCTTACAAAAGTTGTTGTTGCCTCTTCTACAGTATATTCCCCAGATATCTTGGGCTGAAAGTCCATAGGCCTCATTAGGTGCACAGTTTAAAACTATCACTGCATTTGTCCCTCCATACCTCAGAAAAACCTAAACAAGAAAATACTGTTAATAGTTATAGCTATTTTATACTTCCTTTAGGACATTTGACTGAATAATCATCTGGTTCTGGTGATTTACCACTCTTAATCATGACAATTTGTTCTATGTATTTTCGCTTTAAATAGTTTCTTTATTCTTTTCTTTAGTCGCTCTACCTTTCAAAGTCTTATAACAGTCCATTTGATGGTATGGACTTGTTTTCAGTTTCCAGTGTCATGTCTCCATGTTATATTCACTTTCTTTACCCTTTTGGTTCCTTTTCAGCACGCTTCCTCATTTGTGTGTAGCTTCCTTTCTGAAAACTGACCGTTGATGGGTTTTTTTGGCTATTTTTTGTCTCTGCAGAGGTGCTGACCTTTAGTTCATAATGATCCTGATTATGATAGAAATGTTTTGAACTTCCACTGCTCAGTATCAAACCAAATCTCTATCTTACCAGTTAACTTCTTGGTCTTTCCTAACTTTACATATTTTCTATTTAGGGCTGGAAATTTAAATCCAAAAGGACTGTGACTGTAATTGCAGATTGGTTTCTCAAATTTCAATATGCAGGCCAAGCTTCTCAAAATTATTTGCAGGTACTTTTCTGCATATTTTCCATTAAATTTGCTTTTGCTTTGGCTCTCCTGTTCCAAGGTAGTAAAAGTTACTACATAGCCCTCACCTCTTTATAGAATATAAAATATATTAATAAAAAAATTGATGTTTTGTTTAAATATTATAGTAAACATGTTAATCAATATTAAATATTGATTAAATAGAATCCTTTAACATTTCACACGGTGGCTTTTTAAACTTTATTTATTTGTTTGTTTATTTATTTATTAACACTGAATAGCACTAATTTCCTCTTTAGAAGTCTGCTCATTGTTTAAAACATAAAATCTAAAAAAATCTAGGTCTTTAATATTTAAAGATTCACCAAAAAGAGATCTTTTTTCCAACAATATCATGAAAAGGCTTGTGTTTTTTTAGGATCCATAAATCAGCTCCTTGAAATCTGAAAGAAAATTAATGAATAACTTGAGTGGAAGAGTAAATAAATAGTAAATGATCTTATTTCAGCTAGAAGAGAGATGTTATACACTTTCCTAGCTTCAGGGAGTTTTCATTGTAAAATTCGTAACTGAAAATTCATGAAGGAGCATTGACTTTACAACACACATTTTCCACTTCTTAACCCCTCTCTCCCTCAAACACGTGTGCAACAGCTTTCTAACAAGTCAAACACAGAATTCAAGAATCAAAGCAAAATTGAAGCAAGTACCTGTAACTTCTAGCCCACTAGAGTGGAATAGTGTGACTAAATTCCACTTAAAAAATACACCCTGAAGAGGAAGTGTATTCTCAGAACAGAACTTCTTCCTTATGCACAGGGAAAAATTAAAATACAGACTGGCTTTTTTTTATTGTTGATTTTATTGTTTGCTATTGTAAAATATCAATGGTCATTAAAATTGCTTTTTAGTCTTACTGTGTTTACTCTTAATGATCTCAACACCTGCCATATCTGTTTAGATGTAATCCAGAGCAGACAACCTCATTGCCTTGTCAGAATAAATAGCAATTCTGCAACTATACTGAGAGCAAGATATCATTGTTAACATTCACCCCACAGTGATAAAAGGAAAATAACAGCATGCAAAAAGTCATATGTATATTCTTATATACTTCTCAGTAGTACTGAGACTGAGTTTAGCTGATATGTCTTGAAAATTGCATTAAATAATAAGATGTAATCTAATAATTACATATTTGAAATTGTTACAAAACTGTTCAATCCCAAAATTAAAAAAAAAGGAATTGAGCTTTTCATTTATGGTTTAAAATACAGTCACTCTTCCTATTGGCTCCTACTTATCTGAAATATTTCTGCAGTGAAAAATAGCTTGGGAACAGATTAATTTTCTGTGTTATTTTTATCCTTCATGTAGCCTTACAATACTTGGACTTACGTTTACAGGTTTAGAAAAATCTCTGTAAGACCATATATTAACAAACATGCTACAACTATAATTTAATATTGCTTTCCAACTGTATTGTCCTCACCTTAACATATTAGTAAAGATCAAGACTCGTTAAACGTTTCTTATAGTCTTGGAAGGAGGGATCATGAATCTCAGCAGTACGTACACAGTAATACCCTTCTCTTGTTGAAAAGATAAGTTAAAGGAGAAAAAGCTCATTTCACCAATACACCAAATAATTCAAATGTTCAACACTAGCTTGTAGAAATGAGTCTTCATCTTTTTGGTTATGGATGAAACAGGCAAAGATGTAATTTGTTGTAATCTCTACTTTTTCTTCTCAGATTTTGTGAACTGGCAATTACAGCAACATCAGGCTTTGATTTGAACAGTATATAGACTTGCTTTGAGCACAACATGGGAAATCAAAATTGATCCCAAAGCTCAATTCTCCCAGAGATGATAAATGCAAGACTTGGGTAGATAGTACCCTCTTTCATTAAAGTTCATTTTTTACAAGCCTCAGACCAGGGAATTTAAAACATTTATTATCCTTTTAAAAAGAGAGGGAAAAAAAACCCCAAATAAAAATAGCAATAATTCTAAAATCATGACAAGCCATCTCTAGTTTTATGGCAATGGTATTTACTATTCAGGAAGTCCACATCTAGACTTTATACACGGCTAAACATTGTAGCAGCTATATTTAGAAATTAAATGTTTTGCATTTCCTAATAAACGTTTCAAGAGCATGCAAGCCTGGACATCTATGAAAATTGAAGGCTAGAACACAAATTTCTTACTGTTATTAGTAATTAAATGTATAACAGTTTCTACATATTTTTTGTATGTCTACTTTTGAAAAACACCGCAAGGACATGAATTAAAGAAATGTTTTCACATTCAGAAAACTCTTAACTGTCCTGAAAGATATTCTGTAAAAATGAAAAGACTAATGAGTAATTAGCAAATCAATTTTGCCATCATCCTCCTACTTTTGTGAGTGATGTGAGACTCGACTCCTTAACACTAAACTCCTCAATCAAATGGCAGTAGTTTGGTACAGACTCCAAAGGAGGCAAACACCTGAACCATAGCTAGGTCAAGAAGCCCTCCAAGAAATTCCCAAAGGAGGAGAGTGAGCCAGTGAGCATTGAAGTGTAGGAGCTTTGATCATTGATCGTGTGATTAACATTTGAACTGTGGGTGGATTTTCCAAGACTTATTTATCAAGGAACAAATAAAGTTGTGTGCACAAGGAGTCTCTTCCACATCTTCACATTGTATGCAATGGGACTATGAGCCGACTGCTTTTTCCTATAAATATGACAGCTTAAATGAACACTTCCCAAAGTGTTCCTTGCCTGAGACTAAAAGATCCTTCCTTATCCAAGATGGAGAAACCCTTTATTCACAATAGATCCTTGGAAAGTGACTTATAACATGCTGAATTAATACTAATGAAATCCATGAAGCTAATTCCATTAGACAAAAAACCAGTCTGAGACTAAGGTTAGTCCTAGCCACACCTAAGATGCATCAGGACTTTACAAAGGAAGGAGGGTCCAGTCTGAAGTTCATTATTCAACATGAGGGTCTCCCTTACACTTTTGAGTTTTCTGTCTCTGTGTAAATTATTCAGCCTCAATTCTAACTTGATTTTCCTTCCTAAGTCTCTTACATGTAGTAAATAATGGAGGAAACCTTGCAATAGAACTTTGTTAAGTCACATGTTTACAACACCATATTAAACCCACTTTTGTTTTATTGCATTGAAGATCTTGTAGACAGGTTCTGGCTTAAGATTTAATCAATTATTGCAGCTTGCTGTTTCATTTGAACATACTCGTAACTTTAAAAGGAAATGACAATTCAAGTGCCATATCCAGAACTCCTAAAAATGGAGTTAATACTGCTATTGCATATATACGCATACATATATACATTCTATAACATAGAATCAAAGAATGGCTGAAGTTGGAAAGCATCTCTTGATATCACCTAGTCTAGCCCTTTTATCAGAGCAGGGCTGTTGACAATCATGTTGTCCAGGACCATGTCCAGTCAGATTTGTAATATCTCCAAGGATGGAGACTCCACTGCCTTTCTGGGCAACCTGTTCTAGTGTTTGACCATCCACAGGTATTTTATATTTGGATAAAATATCATGGCTTTGAATTTGTACCCATTGCTTTTTGTTCTGTCGGTGGACAGTACTGAAAAGACTCTAGCTCCTCCTTCATTTCATCCCATCAGATATGTATTCATGTTGAAAAAATCCTTAGATTCCATTTCTCAAGGCTGAGCAGTTCCAGTTCTCTCAGCCTCTCTTCCTAGGGAAGTGCTTCAGTCCCCTAGCCGTATTTGTGTCCTTGCCCTGTGCTCGATCCAGTGAAGTCCATATTTCTTATACTAGGATGTTCACAACTGGAACCAGCACTCCAGATGAGGCCTCACCAGGGCTGAGCAGAGAGGAAGGTTTACCTCCCTAAGCCTGCTGGCAAAGCTCTGTCTAATGCAGCCCAGGATGTTGTAGGCCTTCTTTGCCATGAGGGTGTACTTCTGTCTTACAGTCAGCTTTTTGTCTACCAGGATTGCAAGGCTCTTCTCTGCAGAGCTGCTTTCTGATCAGTTGTCCCCCAGTGTGTACTGTTGCCTGTGGCTATTTCTCCCAGGACACAGTACTTTGCATTTCTCCCTGTTAAACTTAATGTTATTCCTCCCAGTGTAATTTCTGCCATGCTGTCAAGGTTCCTCTGAATAGCAGCACAATCATCTGCTGTATTGTCTGTTTCTCACATTTTTGTATCATCCGTGAACTCACTGAGGGTACACTCTGTCCCAGGGTCCAGTTCATTAATGCAGATGTCAAATGGTACAGACTCAGCATTGACTATGGTACTCTACTAGTAACTTGCTTCCAAATGAACTTTCATATCTTTCATGTGCCTGCAGATGTTTCAAGAGTTTGACGTGAGGCTGATTGATCTGTAGTTCCCTGGGTCCTCCTTCTTGCCTTTCTTGAAGATGAGAGTGACACTTGTTGTTTTTCAGGATTCAGGTATCTCTCCCAGTTGTCATGACCTTTTAAAGGCACTTGAGAGTGATCGTGCAATAGTATCTTCCAGGTCATTCAGCATTCATGGCTACATCCCATCAGAACTCATGTACATTCAGAACTACGAGTATGAAAAGTTCATCCCCTTATCTGTTCCGCTGTTGATATTTCTGACACTTTAATACAGAGCAGATTTCAAGAAAAGGCAACTGCGTCTACAAAGAAAGTCCACTTCCCTGGTCTGTGAGTGGCACTTAGTGCAGTGGCCTCATGTCATCCTGGCATTTTATCGAAGAATTTGCTCATATAGAAGAGTTTCCCACTAGCACAGGTCTCTGTCAAACCTCAATTTTTACTACCAGTGAAAGGCAGAAAAGAACATCTGGCACTGTGATGAAAGTATGACATGGCTTAGGGAGAAAAGCTGTCCTGTGTCAGATTAATTCGTGTTGTGGTGTTTTTTTATACCAGCAGCAGCTGCAGCTAAATCAGAACAGGATGCATCTGCACAGTAAGGTGAGTGGCTGTCCTACACCTGGGCCGCAGCAGGTTCTCAGTACTGATGCTTTGCTACCTCAGCTCCCTTGGTATCCTAGTGGAGAAGTAATTCATGTGCTGGAACATATCTTCAGGTTTTATATTTAAAACCATACAAAATGAAACAAACTGACATATCCTACCCAAGACAGCTTAACATTCTCCATCTTTTTCAAATCAAAATGAGAATTTTCTTTCTTCTGTTTCTTCTGTGATGGGTTTAGTGTATTCTGATTCAAACTTAAATGAAACCTGGGATTGTCAGCTGCTGTCTCAATATGCTACACTTAGCTTCCTTTTAAACTCACACTGTATTTTTATTTGATTCTAGTGCTCCTGGGGACAGGCAGTGGTAAAACAAAATGGATTTTAGCTGATTTGATTTTCCATCCTATATATCTTCATTAACTCAGAAATGACCAAGTAAGAATGCACTAGAGTAGAATATAAATCCTCATCTGTGATAAAAATAGTTCAAATAGAAGACATCAGAGGAGAAAGAAAATCAAATGTCCTTTTAGCATTGCCCATTCTGAATTCTGTATTTCTGAATTTGATAAAACATTTAATTATTTTAAAAGTTACCTCCTACAATTCAGAAGACTAATACAATATTTTCTTAAAAATCAATATATTACAATTTGAATAGAACAAATAGAAAATTAACTAATGCCAGGTATTATATATCTTCTGACCTTTCAAGGGAAAAAAATATGATTTGTATCAATGTTATAGAAACACATTAATAAATGGATGCAGATATTCAGAAACATATACCACATTGTTAATATGAATTTGGGTTTTTTGTGGGGTTTTTTTTTAAACAACAGCTGATACATAGTTTTCTGATCTTTTGAACACATACAGATTCTGCTACTGCCTGAAATTGTGTTCTCCTCCTTGGAGGGGGAAAAGTAAATGAGCAAATGTAGCTTGTAATTCAGTCTACTGGAACAACCATAACCATGATATGGCACAGCCTGTCACTACTTAAGTGTTCATACACAGTTCTGCACCAACTTTTCCACATAATCAAAGTTAGTTACTCAGTTATTTTGCACCCAAGAAGCAACCAATCTGGCAATCAAGAGGTGAATTGTCTAGGAACTGTAAGTAACTTGAAGCATTTCAAAATGTAACACGTTACACAAAGAACACAGAAAATAAAGAAATTTTTAGGGAGGAATATTTTTCCCTTACTATGGTTCCATTGAGCGTTGGTGAGGCTAAAAGCATTCAAAAAGATATATAAGCTTAGATTGTGGAGCCTCAGTCAAATCTGGTTTTAAACCATTTGATGGTTTTAAACACATAGTATCTATCTCTCTTAACAAGAACAATGTATATTAGATGTATACAAACACAAAAATTTGAATAGCTCCTATTGTTTATCAAAAGCTCCTTCAGGAACAAAGACTCACAGGAGTTCTTAGCCTCAGAAAACAGTTACTGCACAGTAAATCTCTATTGTGTTCTAAAGCAGCATGGTATTTGAAAGGCTAATATAACTCAGGAGTAAAAGTATGGATTCTTTGCATGGCCATACAAAAGTTTAGTTTAGGTACTACTAAGACGCAGATTGTATTCTGACACTTAACTGAACCAACAATTCAGACAAGAAGCTTCAGAAACTCCTCCTGTATTTTCTAATAAAAAGTGCATGCAGAACTTCATTTAAAAAATAAAACAAATATTTTTTTTTCTCCTCATCCCAACAGGAAAGATCACTTTACTTACAATATGAAATAAAATTGCAGGTCAGATTGATTTTGAGTGCTATGTTTTCCAGTTCCTGAATTAATAATATCTTTCCCATCTTCACTTTTTTACCATCACTGTATACTCTATGGGGAATGGGTGGTGGCAAAACCTTGAGGTCAAGCCCAGAAGTAAAATCTTGAGGTGGAAATTCCTAGCCTTCTTATATCTCATAAGAACATCTTCCAACAATGCCAAACAAAGGAATTGAGTTCTAATGGTAGATTTTAGTAGAACACAAGTGAGAACAATTTACTTTTTAAGCTAATTAAGGAAGAAAGGATATTCAATTAAAATCCTGAAAAGGAGATAGTTAAATAAAACGTAAAAATTAAACAAGTCTAGAGTTTCTAGGGCAGTGCCAGGCACCCACTAGGAAACTGCATCAAAAGCAGTGCCAAGCTTCCCAGGCATTCAGGCTGAAACCCTTCTGGGTGGCAGGTTGCCCTGACACATCTTCAGGGAGAGCAAGCTGTGGTTGTGGGAAACAAGTAGCTGTGGCTCCTGCTGAAACCAATAAAAATTGTCATTCTTAATCCTCTGGATAATCAAGCTCAACTAAAATAAAATAATTTTCAGGTAAATTTTAAGGAGAATAAAAATAATTTAGTGGCAATGCTGTCTGGAGAAATTAGTTTCACTGATTCAATTGCCCTATTTGTAAATTGGGGATAATACTACTTGCATTGCAGTCTCAGAAAGAAGCTGAGAAGATTAACTCCTGCTATCTGGAACACGAGAAACATTATTAAAGTGCTAAGTAGCAATTATAAGGTTTTATTATGAGTTAACCTTGGACAAAAAACCCCAAACTAAACCAAAACTGTATTAGGCTTTAAATATATAAAGATTAAAATGAGAAAAGTACAGTGCCATGGGTCACTGATAAACAATCCAGGCAATCTAACATTCATTGCACTACCTACTTGAAGCAGTCCCTAAATAATTACTGTGTACCAGCATACCAGCTTGATAAATTGATTTTATTTTGCACATTGATTTGACCATTTTATAGTAACACTATCATTATAGAATCTACACACTTGATAGTTACACCAAATCAGGAATAGGAAGGTCGATGTTTTAAGAAAATATTTCATTTAAAACAACATTGTCAGACTTCTCTTGATGGAAAAAATTGCCTTCTCACAGAATGTAGACAACATTAAAATTCATTTCTACCACTCTTTCCTATTTTATCTCCTCTTATGTCTAACTGAACATACATTATCTCTGGTTATATAGTCACTTCCGATATGTCTTTTTGCTTTAAATAGAAATATTTCAATAGCAGACTATATATAACAGATTATATTTTTGTTATAAATAGTCCTTGGATATACTTTTTCTCCTTTTAACCACTCACCTCCATTTAACTACCACACTCACTTTAGGAAAGCCTGAATAAAACAGTAATGTGGTAAAAAGAGAAGTGTTATTCACATTGTTTGCGTTTTTCTCCCCTTGGATAAATATTTACAAGTTATTAGAGAAAGAAGATTTTTGAACAGAATTATAAGAGCATCTTTGATTTAATATCATGCCCAGGAACGTTAATACTTGATCATCAGACTAATATCTATATGTGCTCTGTTTCTATGGCAAACTCTACACAATCATGTTAAATGATTGAGTCCCTGCAATAACCATGCCACTTAGATACTTAAATGTTAATGTTTCATTCTCCTTCTAAAAGCTCAAGTCTCATTCTTATTTCTGATAAAGAGCAATCTCTTAAAAATGTTCTGATCTGACCTCAATTCTGAACTTCAGAGGCATAAAATGATAGACAAGGCTTTATACGTGTATTAGTCAGCTCACGCAGCAGGCTATCAGAAACCAAGATCAGAAATTACCAATACTTAAAAAGTAAAATTCCGCCTGCAGATGTGCATGTTGAGCTCCCATTGAAATCAGCAGGGTAAGTTCATAACAAAGAAAAATTTGGCTCTAAATGATATCTACTGATCTAATAATAGCATGTTCTACCAAAGTGCGTTGGAGATAGAAAAGATTTCCCTTTTTTACTGGTCACTTCTTTTTCTCCTTTAGAGTTCATAAATTTTTCTGTACTTATTTGTCACAGAAACATTAACAGTATTATTTAGCCCAGAGGTCCTTAACCAAAGTAGTTAAACTGTTCTATTAATAGTTGAGCAAAACAATTAGCACAAATCTAGTGCAAATCAGATGAAGCCTGGTGTCATTTTTTTGTTTTTTTTCCTAGGTGACAGTTCTTTCACAAAATTGTCCATGAGAGGCTATTTCTCACACTAGTTACTGTGATTCCCAAAAACGGTAATTAAAGAATACTCATTTTTTCCCTTTTTCTTTGTTAGCAGAGCAATAGTAATATTTCTGTATCTCAATTATGTTACCCCTCCCCAATAAGTTCTATGAGTGAGGGTAGTCTTAATTTTAAAAGACTACTCTAAGATTTCACTTCTCTGCCTGCTCATAATTTTCTTATTTCTCTGTAAAAAATGTTTTGTACTTTTCCTTAACAAAATCATGTGTAATCTAGGCTCCATAAAACATCCACTGTAATTAAAATGGTAGCATCTAAATAAAAGATCAGAAATGTATAGCTTATGGCAAAAGGAGCTAGCAAAAAGAGTGATGGTTTGTTTCAGGTGTTTAAAATAGGCTTAGATCTGGTTTATTGCCATAACAAACTCTCCAATCTTATGTGACTGTTTACATAGCAAAAACATAAAGCAGATGAGATTTCTATATTAAATTTGTGTAAGCTGCGAATACACGACTATTGTATATTAAATAACCACTTGTGAATATATTTTCACGTGAGGAAAAAAGATTTCTAAACTGTCAAAATGAGATGAAGAGAAGCTTTCATCTCCTACAAGCTTAGAAGCATTAGCAGAACTAACTTCAGCGGATACAACTATGTGAAGAAGAACTCTATGGTTTTAAATTAAATTTCATATTTAAAAAAACAACTTTAGAAAATTAAAATTATCTCCAACAGATACAACCAAACAACCCTACTAAACTCCCAGTTGTATGAAACAACATTTAAAATGATGCAAAAAACAATGCACCAGACTTTAGTACCAACTAGGTAACGTACTTAGCTGAGGTATCTTGAGTGTTTTACAACATCCTGAAAGTTGACACATTGACAAATTCAACAGATTACAATTTTTTCTTACATTATAGCAAACTCCATAAAATTTTAAATTCACAAAAATATTATATTTAATCAGGATACCTGTAAGATGTCAAATGGTTCTAGTAAATTTAAATGAGATTTTGATTTATTTTAAAATAAAGTTCATGTTCTGATATACTCCGCTGATTAGTTTATATTAGCAGTAAAACAATCACTGAATGGTTTTTGCTATGTTGTAAAATCTTTAATTAATTAATTAAAATTTTAATTGACTATATTTATATTAAAAAACATAAAGTCCTTTGGAATGCCATTAGATCTTCTCCTTTATATTATCTTACTTAAACAATCTCTAGTCTACAAATATTTAACACATGCACACATACCTACACAAAAGCTCTTTATAGCTTTATACAGATCATCTATAATTTTCTGAAGGACATTTTGTTTTGATTTCGGAAAGCTGGCAAAAGAATTAGAAAGGAATGGCTATTCTATATGAATTAGTTTTTAAAAATCACAGAGTCCAGCACAGAAAGTAAGAGACTTACTGAAGGAAATAGGGTAATTCAGATTGATTATAGACTTTGGTGGTGACAGATGGCTTCAAATTAAACTGAAAAAAGTATATGACTTCAAAGTAGTCTAAGGAGACAGAGATAATTATTGTATGATTCTAATACATATGAAATGGTAAACTTGAGAGCAGTTGTAACAGTAATTACTTCAGTTGTAGTTCTAAAAAAACATTAATGCTTTCATCTCCTGCACTGCAGGCAAATAGGTTGCTATTCAGCTATTAACCAATGGTTCTCTCACCTTTCAACGATACAAACAATTTTAAAAAAAATAATCAAATCTTACTTCATTTTCTAAAATTATGTACATGGAGTGCTTTAGTATTTTTGGTGGTTTTAAATCTAGGTATAATGAGGAGTATAGCTGTAGTAGGGAGTCATGCTTGTAAATTGTCAAAATCCATCCTAGTTTATGAGTAGTGAAACAATACTTTAATGTCACTTCTGTAGGCTTGCCTGGTGCAAATTCTGCTAAACGAAAATTTTCTCCTCAAATTTCTGTAACAGCAGTGAGAGCAATTAGTGTTGCCCATGAGTAAAAAAAATGATTATGCATGGTAGAAATTTGAAGCAAGAGAGGGTTTGAAATGATGCAAGATGACATCTAGGTAATGTAAAAAAATCACAGAACTGGGAATGAAGTGAATTTGTTCAGAATACTAGAAAAGTTAAATTACTTTGAAATACCAGTAATTTGCTGTTGATACATATTCAGAACTCCACATGAAAAAAAATACTGTTTTTTGTTGTTAGTTGGTTGATGGTATTTTAACCTTGGCAAATCTATTTCTTTTCTTTCTATGGCCACATAAGAACACAACTGAAATTCAGCTAATTATCTTAAGGAGTTCTCTTACTTTTTGTCTCATTTAGAGAAGAGATGGCTAGGGATCAAAGAATTGAATGCACATGGAAAGTAATTTTGGAGAAGATATGATCAGTTCATTTGTGATTTACACATAATTGCAAACTCTGATCAGCTTACAAATTAGAAAGAATGTTGAAACTTTCCCGTGAACATTTGTCAGTGACACAGAACTGGATACAACTGTCAATTATGCTGAAGAAAGACTGAAATAAATAGCATATAATTTATGTCTGACTTCTCAGGAAGAAACAATTTCGTAAGCAATACTCACAAATTTCTCAATTGCTTTTTGTTTCACAATTTTGTAGAAATTAATTAGGATAAATTGTAATAAAATTGTAAACAGACTGTGACAAAATGAAAAGAATACTTATAGCCTTTGTGAATACACTTGTTACATTAAATACATTAAAATCCATTGTACTACTCAGTTAATAATCATCTTTTTATGTATTGTGTTCTAATAATACCTGTGTTAATTATGATCTCTTAAAAGGGGCTGAAAGCACAATATCACCATGTGTGTCCATCTAGCAGACTATAATTGCCATATATGACATGAAAAGTTATAGCTTGTAAGGATATTAATATATTCTGTATATTTTTTTCATTTGCCATTTAGCCGATAATCTTATGGTATGGTCTTAGCCTATATCCATAAATACTGGAAGTATGTATGGTACAAATGAGATAAAATTCAGAGCTTAGGTAGTAGCATTTAATTTTAAATCTTGAAACATGACTCTTTATTGAAACAGATCTGTTTATTTCTGAATTCAAATGATGATAAATTTTGCAGTTAACTGTTCATCAGCTACGAAAAACTTCATTTTTCTTGTGTAATATTTGTACAGTTAATTGTACTCATTAAACTTTCTGTGTGGTTAAAACTCATGGACATTCTTTTATTACACTTCATTTGATTTTTCAAGGCATTTTTTCTTGCCATTAGTCATTCTATTTCCCCTTTCTTAGATCATAATGTTCTAATAGAGAAAATAACAGTCAGCTGAAGTCTCTTAAAATGACTGATGATTCCCATTTATATGAATGGAACAGAGGTGCTTTGTTCTTATCAAAATGGCAACTGCCTCTACTATTCTCTAGCTGAAGGAATCCTGTAGTGTTTATAAAGTCTGGCCATGGCAGTCATGCTTAAAGAGGACAAATCCTCACAGGTTTCTCAATAAGCAATGTTTCTATTAAAACATCCTTGAAAGCAGATAAACATTAAGTTATAAAAAAAATAACTGTTTTTACAGGGTTGTTTTGGGTTTTCTTAACTATCTTATGTTATGAGGCCCAGTTATAAAATAAGAAAGCAAATACTACCTTCAACAGTAAAATCAGGTACTTTAAATTATTTAAAATCACACAAGTATAGACACAATTATGTACACCAAACTTAAAAAAAATAGTAAAGAATATAATTAATTTTCTATATTTTTAACATATATTCCCCTACTTATTCTATTTTGCTTTCTTTACTGTTAACTCTGAATCTCTGAGTTAATAGTGAGTGTGTTCAGGTTATATACCCATTCCTGTAGTGCTTTTTACCCAAGCTAGCAATATACATTCTCAGTGTCAGTTAAATTCTATTTTAATTGCAGAAGTTATAAAATTCTTAATATGTACTTTAAAGAAATTATATATATCACTATGAGATAAAGCTATGCATTTCTCTTTTAAAAGAGAATTTCTCATTTAGAGATTCATACAATGAAACACAGAATTGATTTATGCTTAGAAATACTGATACATTGACGCATACCTTGACTTTTTCTAAGTGGTCCTGCAGAGAGTCAATTAGCAGATCTCCCACTGGCTGCCAGGATCCCTTGAACATTTCAGCCTGGCGTAGTTTCAAATCCAGTTCATCCATTGCCTCTTGAAGGCCCTGCAGTCTTTCAAGAGCATCATCTATCTTCTTTTGCCAATCAGCAGATTGTACATTCAGCTTATCCCACTCAGTTCTGACCTCATCTGCTTGTCTTTGGAGAAGTTTAGTGACATTTTGGGCCCTTTCCTCAGGTGACAGCTCTAAATGTGAAAGTTAAGAGGCTTGTAAGACATATTCTGTTTTAGAAGAAAAATAATTGCCATCCGGATAAGTTCAAAGCTCGCTGAGAACCTATTCACAACCAGGTATCTGTGAAATTTATTTTATTAATGTGTTATCAATTTTTAAAAAAAGGTAACTGATTTAAATCTTTCCACCATATAGCTGACAAAAATATACATTTGAGTACATAAAGACATTTTTAAACATGGAAAGTGTAGCTAAAAGCTTATCAACTGTGTCCTGATTCAGCAAAATATCTCTGCACATACATAAATATTAATCACTGTGAATCTTTTGCTGCAATTAAGTGGATTTGGGAGCTTCTGTAGTACTGAGACTACAAGCTGAGTTTTAGGTTAAATTGCAGCTTTCAGACCTCAAATGGGCCTATAGTTATAGATAGGTCCCGAAGATTTAAAGCCAGTTTCAAAATCTGCTTATAAATATGCATGTCTACTTAGTGTCACAGTGTTCAGAAGGACTGCTAAGGGTTTCTTTCATCTACATTTTTAGCCTGGTTTCTGAATACTGACATTCAGCTCAGATTGTAAAAGGAATGCTTTCATAGTAGTTGGCAGAATTTATTTAATCATCACTCATCTTTCCAGCAATATTTTATTACCCTGCTCTTTCTTCAGTTACCTCTTGGTTCTGGGTAGAGCTTCTCCAGCCCCTCCACAGGCTGCTCTGTTAAGAAGATTCGCACAGTCTCAAGCGCACTCCTGATAACAGGTTCTTTTGTTTTCAGTTCCCTCTTGAAAGTCTGAGAGACAAAAAAAGAAATTGTAAGTGGATATATAATGACATGAGTGCTAGCCCTTGCTTTTGTCAATTTAAGAACAAAATTTCCAACTACAGTTTCCATATATGTATTACTAGTAGAAAAGGGATAATCATCTTTTGTTTAACCTGAAATCACATGGTATTCAAAGAAGCAAATATACTGCCAGTATGCTGGTTGATTATCAGATTTTCACTGTGAAAAGGATCCCTTTTGTTGATGAACATCAGGGTCAACTCTGACACCAAGTTGCAAATGGTAAAGCTTTGGCTAGCTCTCTGTTAGACAACACCAACAGAGGTAATGGTTTTGAAAGCAAGATTTACCAGAATGCAAAGAAAAATCCATTATACCTCACAACTACCTCCTTGCTATTGCTGCTAGCAACTGTTATATCATAAAGAATTAAAAAAAAAATTAAAAAGGGCCTATGGGCACTTTGACATGTTAACCTGTAACAATTAGTAGCAAACAAAATTCCAATATATTAAATTGAAACACTCTCTCCTATTAGTGGTGTGGATGTATCTCTTGCAAAACTACATGAATTGAGATTTCTGAAATGTAGAATGAAGGTCAAAGTAAAAATTCAGAAATACAATCTAGGCTAGATGGAGACACACATGAGTAAAAATTAAAAGACCTTAAGTAGTCCTTATGAAATAGTTAATTTCCAGTTGCTTTAATCAATATTTATTATCAATTTCCGTGTCTCTGTATTTAACATTGCTCAGCGGTATATTCTATTCCTTTTAAGACCAACTGTGTTTCTCTCTTTTGTCTCTTCACTTCCTATCATGCTTCTTTGTCTCCTTTCTTGCCTTTTCTTACTCTTTGCTATTTTCATTTTTCTTCCTCCAGCAACAGCTTCTTTTACTATCTCTCTTCTATTCTCCAGTTTTAAAATGATCAGGAGTAATTTTTTCAAGGTTGGTATTTGAAGTTCTGGTAGGCTACTGAAAGTACACACACATCAGGTTGTGATTTGGTTTTAGTTTTGGTTTTTTCTTATTGTTGTTTGAGAGAATTTAACATTTCGTTAAACTCACTCCAAATGTTCATATCTCAAAAATGCAGATGGAACCTGGCCTGCGGGTTGTATGACGCATTACATCTTTTTCATGTTGCATTAAATTTATCTAAGTGGTCTTTACCAGTGATTTATTTCAATACTTCCTTCTCTGCTTATGAAACAATATTGATTGCATACTGTTTTCATGTAGCATATAGAGGTAAAATATGCAGATAATTATAGTGCAGTGTAACACTGTAGTGGGTCTGGGACGGTAGTGATTTTCCACAGCACAATACTGCACAAAACACAATACTGCAAAAAGGAGAATCATATACCATGAGTGGAAAATAGATAAATAGATATTTTACTCCAGGGACCAGAAAATTCTTTTTGAAACACAGGCGTTATACAGGCTTCTAATGGAATACATTCACTAATTCAGTTAATTATTAAACAAAATTTGAGTTTCTATGGAAACTAATGAAAAAAGATAAATTCAATATTTAAAAGTTCATTATGCTTTGAATTATTTGATATTAAACACTCACATTATAAACTGCAGATATGATTACTCATTGGTAAAAACCTCTTGATACATTTCAGGAAAGTAAACATAAAGAAATGTCTATATTATTCTACTATTAATATTTAAATAAACTTTTTATCATGTTGTCAAGAGCTCACCATAGGTTTTGTAAATGTGAATCAGGAAAACCCTTTAGCAAAGTGTTTTTTTGAAGGAAATAAGGTAAAATATGTTACTTTTGTGTCATGGACATCAATAGGACTGGAATCCTTTCACAGAATGTACCTACTATCAGAAGGGAATCTATTGTTTCACTAATATCTGTGCAAATGTTTTAAACAATTATGTTGAACCTTGAGAACCAACAGTGATTTTCACAAATAAAGAGTACTGTATATTAATAATTACATTACCATTGGACATTGCCCTGCATAAAAAATCACTGGGGTTATTACAGGGTTAAAATTCTTTAGCTCAGACATTTTTAGCACTAGAAATTAATGTTTTTTGAACATTTGAGTTGTATAACAGCCGGAAGATATCATATTCTTTATAAACATAGAATCATAGAATGGTAGGGGTTGGAAGGGACTTTTAGAGATCATCTAGTCAAACCCCCTTGCAGAAGCAGGTTGACCTAGATCAGGTCGTATAGGAACATGTCCAGGTGGGTCTTGAAGACCTCCAAGGAAGGAGACTCCACAACCTCCCTGGGCAGCCTGTGCCAGGGCTCCCACACCTTCACAGTGAAATAATTTTTTCTTATGTTTAAATGGAACTTTTTGTGTTCCAGCTTCATCCCATTACCCTTTGTCCTGTTGCTAGCTACTATAGAAAAAAGGGATGTCCCAGCCTCCTGACATCCACCCTTTAGATATTTGTAAATGTCAATAAGATCACCCCTCTGTCTCCTCCAGACTAAACAGCCCCAGCTCCCACAGCCTTTCCTCATATGAAAGATGCTGCAGTCCCATGAAAACATCTACAAAGACAAATTCTCAGAAATATCTATGCCCGAAACCAATCAGAGGTCCATGCACAAAGGTTTGTTCTGCCCACACACACTAAGAGCAGGAGGGAATCAGAGTTATTCCTGGGGAACACATAACTACACTAACTTATAGGATATTTAAAAGCCATAAATATCTTTGAGCTATGTATTTGGGAATGATTAGTACTGCTGTATGGAGCGCTGCTGTTGTCATCAGGTTAGCCCTAGCTATGCACATGTGCAAACAGTAAGGACATAAAATACCTTCTTTCATCTTGTCCTGCTTTTGCATAGAACTGTACCAACTGAATACAATAGAACAAGGACAACAAAATCAGATATACATATTGCAACCTGTAAAGTGTGCGAGGAGCAATCACTATATCTATCATCGCAAAACAATAGAAAAATGTTAATGGAAAATTTCTGACTTTGTATAGTTTGTATTTTGTCACAGAAAGAGTCTCTTTTATTAAAGAGAAGCAGTGAGGCAATGTGTTAAATGTTTTTTTTTTCTTTTCCATTCTGGATGTCGGAGCTGGTGGATGCAATTATAGTCTGTAAATCCTGAATTTTAGAATAGTATACAGCATGCCATTAAGATCTATTTACAGTTCTCATTGCCTTCCCTAATTTTGATCTGCAGATTTCTACTGAGTTAAAATATGTTTCAGTATAAGAAATTAAAAAGTACCAAATGAAAAAAATACGAGACTGAAGCAGTACCACAGAACAGCATTAGAAATAATGAATGCTCATTTCATTCCAAAAAATGTTCTTACTGTAGGAAGATAAAGATAGCTTCTCTGATTTTGTTGTGAAATATGTACACATTACCAATAAAAAACATTAAGTGGCAATAATTGATATTTTCTCTTATTTAAAAAAAATATAAATCTATCTAGGACCCTGACAAATGCATCTTTATAATAAGCAGACCATTATTCAAAGCAGAATTAGACTAAATGAATGTCTAATTTACAGCTAATGATTTCAGGCTAATTTTATTGAATTCCTTAACTTCTTCTACACTTGTGGTGACTGTAGAGAAAATCGAAGGTGCATAATGTATGACCTGACAAAAAACCAAGCAAACTACTTTGTTTACACATCTCTATTTGTCATCGACAGTGCAGCAGTAACGACATTCTGTCCACCATTTTAATAATGGATATATTGATCATTTTATCTCCAGACCTCCACTACCTCCTCATGGGTGTCCTTAATTCTCTTTAGATGCACAAACAGTTTGTTTAAATTGAAATATGAAAATACAGTGAGAAGAAAGTTGCATTAACAAAACTAACATTAATCTCAGTTATTAGAAAAGCAGATATTTTTGGTCTTAAGGAATTTTGAAGAGAAAGACTAGATTTAAATAAATTCAAGATATTTCCTAACCAGAATGCTTTTTAAAAGTGGAGCATGACCTCAATTTTAAAAGCCAGATATAGGTTGTGCCACCAGAAAAGGTTAGTGTGTTGAAGCAGGAATTGTATTCCTTCTTAGGCACTGATGCTATAAATTTCATGTGAAAGGGTTTCCAGGGAGTTGTCCTTCTATATTCATAAATGCTACTTATGCTGTTAATACAATCACTACACAGAAGATGCAACAACTCTTAAGACAACGAAGGAAAAAGCAGGCTATCATCATGATGTCTAAGTTACTAAGTTAATGAGATTGACAGTAACATGTATACAGTTATTAATTTGGTTTTAATAAAATATTATTACAACATTTAATAAAACAAACTGTAAGATAATTCATTAATACTTAGATGAACAGCAGTGTATTTTATCATTGACTAACTTCTTTACTCAAATACATTCTAGGACTTTGTCACAGATACAATTTCTTCAGATGCAAAAAATCTACAAAATTATCCACCTTATACACAAATTTAAACAAACATCAGTTATGTGGATGTATTTGGGATAAGTTCCAAATTGCCTTGTCTGAAAACCGCCTCACATTTATAATGCAAAAATGATTTTGACTCCTCTCAGTTGAGTTCAAGCTCTCCTCTGGCAAAGATTCAAGCATTTGAAATTTTCATCTGAATCTTACTCTTAAAATTTTTAAAGCCAATCTTGGCAACTAGGAATGTTTTATTTAATTTAATGATAAAAACCAACTTCTTTTAATCTCTACTATGAATGTCTGAGGTATTCCAGATGATCTTCTAACGAAAGTGAGGTTAAATATGTTCATTTTTCTTTAAATTACGTCCTTAAGGGGAAAAAGAAAAAAATCCAAACCAGCTTGTAACACAATTTTAGAAAAAGGATTCAGGCATAAAGTTTTGTTTGTATTCCTCATGGCATTTCTCAATGGCAATCAGTTAAACTGCCTATAAATAATTTTCTCCTGCTGAGGCTTTTTCTCTTCTCCAAGTGAAGAACTTACCTGGGTTCACTTCTTGCTTTATCTGGCAAAACCAGTTCTTCATGGAATGAAAGATATACTGATTTGTACTGATGTAGGAAAGCCAAATATGAAAGTTTAAGTCATTTAAAAGATTGGACAGATCAAGAAGAGACTTAGCTCATTTATTGAAAACTGACGTCCAGAAGTGACATTAAAGTCTTTTTCTTAAGAACAAAATTTAATTACTCTTTACTTTCACATTCAAGACTCTTAGAGCTAAGTTTTGTGTTTAAGCAGAGGCCCAAAGCTCTTGTAAAAACCTAGCTTTTCAGTATTGTATACCAATTTTAAGCTTGATACTAAATCTGTGATACGAGTCCCTTTAAAAGTATTTTTACTATTTTAAAAAATGAGCTATGTTGTTCATTTACATGCAGCCTTTATATTTCTGCTTCTCTAAAAGAAACTCTTAGAGTAGCAGAAAGTCCGTAGTGTCCAAGGGGGAAAAATACAGTAGAAAAATTCCAAGCTGCAAACAGATAATTTGCCAAAGACAACCTGAAGTCAACAGAGTTCTACACTTATTGTTTTTCCCTCCTTCTCTATAAAAGATCTTTTTTCCTTATGGAATCAGAATACCAACAATTAGAAAGGCCTCACATTGAACTACAGAAATGTCACAGAATGGGGAAAGAAGCCATACTTCTAAAATGAACTTAAAATGTTTTATCTTTGATACTGGACATGACCAAAGATTTGTGTGTGTATGTCTCTCCATGTGGCAGAGAAGATAATTAAAAAGGAGAAGTGAGAACATCTGTTTTGTAAAGTCACTATGTACCTATTCACAAAACCTTACTTTTAAGCAACATTTCTCATCCTTAAAAGTTTTTAACACTTCAATTGATTAGTGAGTGACTGAGAGATCATACACTCCATCACTGAAGTCTTGCCACCCTTATGTACTCTGAAACTTTTAAATAGATTATAGGAAAATATACAAATAGTAAAAAAATTATGAGAAATAACTTCTCTAGGTGAAAAATTATTTCTTTGCTCTAGGATGAAAGGTAATATTTTCAAATATTCAAATATTATTCAGATTTTAAAGGTTTTGTTGTAACAATTCTAGACCAATACTTCTCTAAGTTGCTTTGGCTCAAGAGCTGGTTTTGGATAAAGGGCTTGAGTTAATGTTATGCTGAGTTAAAGCAACATCTATATTTTTGTTTTTCATCCTGATGTTCTGGATAGGCTTTAAAACTACTTTATGGAAGTTACTACAGAAAGCTGGCTAGGGCAGACATCAGTCATTTCACATATCTTAACTTTTACAGAGGGAAAGGTGAAAACAGGTGGTGGAACTCCATAAAGACATGGATGTTTTGGCCTTAAGCATTACCACAGAAACAGAGAAGACCCAAGTAAAGTTTTGTGAGAATGACACATCCTACACATCACCTCTCCAGAAGGAAGACCTAGAAAATGTGACCAAGCTGCCCCTCACAGTGAAGCATTATGTTATCTTAGAAAAGCATTGTGCACTGATTGCGAATTGGTTTTTGTTCATCTTTCCCTTTGACTTTCTCAGGCATTTGGTAAAGACAGGCCCTTGAGAAACCATTTTGCCACTACCTCCCAGCAACCTGCTACTTTAGACAATGCCTGTTTGCTCATGTCCAAAGCTAAGCCTGGTTATATATGATATTTCCAGACTTCAAAACTCAGGGCTACCTCAGCAAGGTATCTCCTGTTCTCATTCCAAACTTGATCTTCCCAGAACCTGCTCTTGAACATGCCCTCTAGTGTGAGGTAGGATAATTTGTGAGAGCAATATTTATTATATAGCTAGCTGCTGAAGGGACAAAACACAGGTATTCCAGATTCAATTTCATTTTATAAAACCATTTCACATTTCTCCATTAAGCAATAAAATCAAGTGTCACAAACTGGAAGTTACATATATGCAGCACAATGCATTGAGAGAATGATCACTGGTTTTGGAACATTCTCATGGTATCAGGTTGTCTCTAAAATGTATTTTAAAGGGCATCTTACTTTTCCCAACAAGGACTGTTTCATGTAGCACTAACCTGCAAAACAAAATCAATGACTGAAAGATAATTTAAAAAAATCATACCCCATGAATATCATTCTGTTTCTGCACAGTGGGAAGATCTCCACTAATGGGTGCCTGCTGTTTTAATTCATCCTCTTTCAATTGCAGCCATGCCAAAAGTTCCTGAAGAGACAGATGTAAACGCTTCCACTGGTCTGTACTGGCTTCCAAATGCGATCTGAAAAAATGTGTTAAATATAAGCTATATTCAGGCACAATGAAAATAAACCCCAAATTGCACAAGTTTATTTACTGAGATGGATCCTAGTGTTTCATTAGCTTCATGGTTTTTTAATAGCTTCAGTAGCTTTGAATTAGATTCTGGCAATGATGATTTAATTTTTTTTCACAGTTGTAGCATAAAACATCCGTTCTTTTCCCACTCTTGTTTATGGGGTGTTTTTTAGTTTTTTTTAGAGTTTGGTGGTTTTGGTTTTTTTTTTTAGTTTTCCTCTTCAGCAGTGAGTAAGAGCTGTGTTGTATTAACAGTCTCACTAAATGTGCAAAAATATTATGCAAAGCATGAGAATAACTTAGTCATCACTTAGGATTACTAAGAGATTAATTAACTAAAATGTAGAGAGCAGTTTTCAACTCAGGGAAGAGCAAGCATTTCTCTAAATAACTACATGAACCATTCAAACTCAAGACTAATGTGGCTGCTTTCTTTAAGATAAGAGAACCAATGCCATACTTTCTCAAAAAGTCATTATGAAATTGTTAGAGCTAATGGGATCCCTTTACAACTATGCAAATGTCTGTGTCATTTGAACAGAGGTGTGAATGAAATTAATTGAATCACTGGAAAAATTAAAAGACAGAATACTACTTTGTGCAAACAGGGCCTCCACCATAAGGACATGATATCCTCTATGTGTGTGTAAACATATTTTTTTAAATATTGGGATCAAGCAATCACTAATTTTCGTCAACTGTTTTCTACAGAGAGCAAATATGTGACTGAAACACTGTGGAACTTATCAAAGCTTCAATTTTGTTTACACCATTGATAAAGCACACCAAAATTTTGTCTTTCTATACTTATGAATATACTATATTTTAATTGCTGATTGGGAAGAAGACTTTTTCTCAGTAATTCAAACTGGAAGCAGTATTACATAAAGAAGTATTACAAAACAGTAAAGTGACTAAATATACCGGAAAATAAAAACAGATTTTCTTTTATTAAATAGGTTTTGTATTTAACTTCTAACTTTGTATAACATCTCTCTTCCTTTTAGTGATGACACATAAAATCACATATTTTCTGTCAGTGAATATTTGATTCCTATACCTCATATAGAATGGTCTATAACGAATTCTGAAAAATAAAGATTTGGTGTTTTGTCAGCTGTATTACTTAGTTTGGATACAGAAATGAGGAACTGCTGAAGGTAGCAGTAGCTATATTTCTTTGGAATGCTCTATAGATCTTGTCTTCTTTCCAGCCTCTTACACCAGGTAATTGGAGTGGCATGGAAAGAGAAAGGAAAGGGATAGATGCTGCTCTGGTATGTAAGCTGATCGAAAAATTTCTCCTTCTTCAAACTTAAAGGTGATGTAGGAGAGACACACATACACTAAGATGCTTTTGCTTATCACAGGGGAGCTGTGGGCTGGGACACAACTGCCTCACAGCACGTGTTGCTGGGGGAAGCCATCCCTGCAAGCAATGAAGGCTGGGGAAGCCCCAGGATGCCTCTGAAAGCAGTGAGCAGGGAGAGAAGTGGGGATGTGGTATAAGGAGTTGCAGGAGGTGACAGCTAGAGTAAGCACCATGGGGATTTGGGAGGTGACGCAGTTAAGTAGCCAAGTTTCTGAGTCAGGATAAATCTTGTCTCCTATGTTTATCCCTGCAAACACAAGCTTCTACCTCCTCCAGAGCAGGGCAGCAACTGGATGCAAACACTAGGGTCTTCACGTCCTCCCTGCTTCCTCGGGTCTGGCTTTACAGGCAAAAAGTGACCCAAAGCAGTTTTATTACTGCTTCTGTGCAGTAACCAAATCTTACCCATTTTGGTGAATGTTTTCCCAGAACCTCTCTTGTTCTACTTTTCTTTCAGCTTTGGGAAAATATGTTTACATATGTGCATGCTAGTGTACATTATATGCATACATTCATATCAAAGAATCACAGGGGCTGGAAAGGACCTCTAGAGATCATCTAGTCCAACCACTCAGCTAATATTTATATCTGTGTTCAAGCATGTGCAGACAGAACAGATAACAGCAAAATAGTTTTTAAAAATGAGTTAGTTATAAAAAAGAAAATGTTTATTAGGATATACTATGCTGATCTATCAGAATGAAAGAAAAGTAATAATGGAAATGAACTTGGCTTCTCATGATATCTACCATATATTTTATCTAATAGGTTTAGAAAAGATTGCCCACCTAAGCTGAGTGATGGCACGGGTCTTCTGTTTCAGCAGTCTAAAACTTGTGCTAAATAAAGACTTGTGGAACTGATTCCTAGGGAACATTTCATATGTCTGTGGCTATACTTCTTTTGTGTAAGCATTGCTAGTTAAGATGAAATACATTACACTGTGTGTGAAAGAAAGAAATAGCTCCAGGCAGATAGAATGAGAACATTCACTCTGGTGGTCAGAAATATTTAATCTGACAGTTTTAAAAAGTTAAGAATTGTTTCTTATCCTAATCAATAAGTTGTTGAATACCTTAAACCTTTTATTGGAGTAAAATATTTTAGAGAGTCTGTTGCTTTGAATGTTTAATACAAGAAGTCACCATGATATAACTAGGATTAGTATTTCTTAGTTGATTAATCTCAGTGGTATATTAAACTACAAAAAATGAAAGACACATAGTCCCATATATTTAATTACTGATATTTGTCTAACTGACTGTTTTTCTTGTCTCAAACATCACTGCATTTGGGAAAATTTATGGGCAAAAGGTAAGTGAAGAAAAAAAAATCTCAGACAGACCTTAAAGGGTTAAATAACTCTTTTTTTGATCCTCTGAAAAAACCCCAAAAACAAAGCACCAAAATGGAGGAATGTGTCTCTTTCTTTAGTTACTAATATATTTTCAATCTCACATACTTCATTTAGTTTTAATGTCTGATGTTATGAAGACGCCTTTTGTCATTACACAGACTGACCTCCCTCAGGACCTGAGCTGAAATAAACTAGTATTTCATACATCACTTTCAAAACCACTTCTGCCATTTGCTGCCCTCTGAACTAACACCACCACATAGCAAGTGAGCAAATGGAAAAATGTCTGAGACTGAATGTAATGGAACTAGGTGCCAATTGTAAACGTATTTCTGAAGAGAAGTTTCCTATACCACTTTTTTGAAGAGGAATCTTCAGCCCATTGAAGCCTGTATCTCAGCTCCATCATAACCATTTATTCATTTTTTCCTTGCAAGGAGAAGTTTCTACTCTCATGATACTCCCTATGGATTTCATTTACATCTGGATTTTGTCAGTTGTGTCCATTCTAAATCTTAGGTGGCTTGTCTTCTCATTTGCAAGGTTATTCTCAGTTTTGCACTGAAAATAGCAGCCCTAGAAACAAAGCTTATCATAAATGTAGGTTGTTTCATCACTTTCTTTCATGACTTATCAATAAGTTATTTACAGCTCTGGAAAAAGCCTATATTTAGAGGGGGTACAGTTACTTTTTAAACATGCTAATCTCTCCTTCTGTAACTGCAAAACCTCATCATATGCCTCAAATCCTAATCGTCTACTATCATTTTCTTACCAAAAAAAAGAATAATTTTTACAAAGCTAAGCCAGCATTCAAAATGGCACAAATCATTTAAAAATAGACAAAAATAGTGCTATCGGAAACAAAATTAAACCTTTTTACTGGCAAAATGCAGTATTCTATCTTACACACCCACTCTGTAGGTTTCTGCTTACATTCAGGTCCTACCTAATGTTCAGAGATTTCTTCCTAAGCTCACTCCATCTGAGGTTCATGTTATCCAGACGTCTCTGCAATAGGGCTGCATCCTCAGAGCCTTCCAGGGACCTCAGGATTTTCTGCCCATTTTCATCCAGGTTGTGAAAGATGTCAGTGTGAGCATCGATTTCTGCCTGTAGTTCCTACAGAAGCAATAGAAAAAAATACACATGATTTCTTACAAAATCATAGAAACTATTACTTCTTAAAAGACTGGAAAAATCCTCAGTGCAATACAGAGTTTGCACAGAGTTTGATTGGTCCTTTTATAGCAATATGGTGTAGTGTATACACAGCCATATTTCCCTTTTACGTGATGGTCGCTTGCACTGAATAATCATGTTTTTTCCATACAGAGAATACTAAACAAAAGTTACAAAGTTGCCTTTCACAGGCAACAAAACAATGACAAGATATATTTACTGTGAAGTTAAAAAACCCAAAACCCTCAGGATCTCAGGTAAACCTGACCTTCACATGATATGTCTTCCTGTGCAACATTTTCAGTTTGAGCTGAGGACTGCAACACCGGTCCTGCTGCATGGCAATTCCAAGAAATCTAGATGTCTGCAGCAGTTGAGCTTTAAAATGCCAACTTCACTTACATTCTGTTGACTGAATGCATTTCGGAGCACAGGCCTCAGCAGTCAATAGAAATAAACAGACACTTTGTGCTATATCAAAACACTGGTCAGGGCCATGGCTGTAGGAGGGCCTGAGAATAGCAAGGACCTAGAATATGCAACTGGCAGCTCATGCTGAACAGCCAACTTTTCTTATCACTCCATAACTGCAGGCCAGCTCTATATTTTGTATTCATTTTCCCCCTCATTTTTAGCACGGCTGTTTCTGCCAAGAGAACATTCTTTAGAAAACTGCCTGGTACCAGCATTCCTGCCTGCCCACACACTCAATGCAGCCTTTGTACATAGGCTGCCCTTCTCCAAGAAGTTTGAGTGCTGCAACTCCATGAGGTCAGATTCATTCGTAAAGAACAGTCTTTTAATCAAGCTCTTTAAAAAGGACAAAAATAAAAATAATAATGATAATTTAAACACATACATATATGAGCAGAAGTGTACTCTATATGTAGTCACATATGCACAGAAGTATTCTTACTTTCGAACAAAGAAGCACGCAAAGGAAATGACCTAGTGAGTAAAGCTCTGCATTTTCTCCTGGGATGCTTGAGCACTAAGATTTCTAGTGGTGATTTCTTGCTGCCTTAAATGGGAGTGCTGGGGATGAAGTGTGAAAGACGAAATGATTTATGGCACCTGAGAGCAAGACACAGCATTAGCTGAACATCTCAGTCCCCAGTAGGAATTTATTGTAATTTTCTTAGAAGAATGACTTTGAAGGAGGGGAATATACAAGTTGCCTACTTGGTGTGGTCCTAATTTCAATGGTTTTACTTGATATTTTAAGTACAATTTTAGCTGCAATGAATCATGTCCTTGTTCATCTATTGCTGTTCCAAATATCATTCGCCATTCTTTACTATTTCTTGCACACCAATGACTAGCACTGTATTTGAAGGAATTTTAAGGAGGGCTAGGAATGTCTGCTACAGTGTAGGAGTTCTCATCCAACTATTTTACTGTTAGGACAAGCGTAGATAAAGTGAAGTAGTTAGGAATGAGTTTGGAATATATATGAGACAATTCTGCAGAGTGCAATCGTGTTACAAATACTCTATTGATGTTAAGCAGACAATTTTTTTAAAAAAAATGTCAATATTCAGCTACATATCACATATAATATTCCAGGTATGAATGCCTTTACTAGAAAATTTGTTCTTTATTTCAAGTCTTAAAGTTGCTAGCTTCAGCTCCCAGATGCAATATTTTGTTTTTGTTTGTATGACTGAAGAATACTGCTACCAAATTTCTTTCTCTTCATATATACATTTAGAGATTTTATTTAAGTTAGGTTAAGTATCACAGACCCGATGTAAACAGCCAAAACAATTCATAACAAAGGATAAAATTAATAGTAAAAAAAGGTACCTTTTAATATCTGTGTACTTCTAAGGTCCTTCAACATTTTAAAAAGTGATAAATCTATTGCTGAATGAAAAAATTATCATATGTACTACATTGCAAAAACTTCTTAGTTTTTAGAGTGGTAATGGGAACAGCTGTCTTTTCCTCAGCAAAAAACATGTGGTATAAAACATGTATGTGAAATAACTATTCACACTATGAAGTTGTCAAATAAATATCCTCTTGGTGTTTTACTACACACATGCTCATAGCATTTTATAACTTTTTTTTTTTAATGCACATTTTCCTTGTTTTTAGGAAAAACAGTCTTATAGTCTATACATCCCATGTTTTTGCCCTGATGCATACGTATGTCTGAAAATAAAATCAAGCCATATCCCTTTTAGTTGAGCATACCACATAGCATCACAATACATCTGGACAGTTAGATAAATCACAAAAAAAACTGAAAAGTGACTCTTTTGACTTATAAAAAACTTAGTACTCAAGACCTGTTTTTTCTTATTCCAAATTAGCTGTGTATACTGCACTTCTTCTATGGCTTCTAAAAGTAGTTTATTTTAGCTACGTAGGGAGCCTATGCTGACAAAAAAGCAAGACAATAACAAAGACATTTTACTACATTTTAGTTGGTGCATTTCAGATCCTTTCTTTGTGACTCCTTCACATCCCCAAAGAAGCAGAGTGCATAACATAAACCTATGTGCCTTTTAATTGTTTTCTTAAATAAGTAATTGGCATATTTCAAAAACACAATTAAAAGATCAATATGAACTAGATACTTTTCCTTGATAGGAATAGAGCAGGAAGATCTATTTAATCTCATAAACTGCTAACACAATTGCAAATAACTATGCTGTCCTTTTACATCATACCAAGAAGCATAGAATACAAATTATAGAACATAGACTATTTATTGCATTTTCATCTTTTCCACTGTGCTCAAACACATGGAGGAACTGCAGAGGATGAAAAATCAATCTCGGTATAATTCTTCTGAGTTACAGTCAGACTGAAGTTCACTCTTTATTCTGCAGTTTTTGCTATAGCAGCTATTACTAAGGCTATGTGGAAATATATTCTCTTAAAAAGACCAGATAGCAAAATGAAAAACATCTTTTTGATCGCAAGTTATGCTTAGAGTGAGATGATCTGCTTAAAAATATCTGCACCTCCACCAAGTACAAGGTTTCTACACACTTAAAAATGTGTATTCACAATATTATACTACAGATAAAAAGTCTAGAACTAAGTCACAGAAATAAGAATGAGAAAGAGATGAAATAAAGTTTTCTTGAGGGGAACAATCTTCTTGAACAAAACAAGGCAAGGAAATTTACTCCAGTAATTTTGTTTTTGTCCTGAGCCCCCAAAAACTACTATGCATGATTTCACAGAAGTACTCTAAGGCTGTAAGAAAGCACACCCAATATAACCATAAAGCTAGGGGATGGATATAATTCTCACTTGCTCAACTCAGTTCACCCCCTTGGAACTACTGCTAGCATTCTCCATAGGAGCACATATCCTCAGCCCTAAACATCATGGTAGGTAATTCACCTGTGGCTACACATGTTTTATTTTACACACAGGACTGTAAAGCACAGCAGAGCCATCACCGTGAAACCTAGTGCAGTGAAAGTCCTGTCAGCCTCTATGTAGCAGAGATAGTCCTATAAGAATTCAATACAGTTTGAGATACGTTATCAGAAATAATATCCTTCATATCCCACATGCAATATACAGGCATGACATAAAAAGGACATGGCAAAATCTACTGTTATTTTGGCAATATATCATCAAAGGATTGGGAGGCTGGAAGTAAAATGAAGTTCTACAATGGAGTTAGTTACACTAGCTGGACTATACATGAGTTGGACCTAAGACATGGAAATTAATGTAGCACAGCTAACAAAACATTTATCTTTTATCCAAGTAGAAATAAAATAAATTGTGTAATAATTTAGAGAAAAGCACTTAAATTCTCCTCTACAAACTGAGTTCTGTCCATGTAATTATGCTTTTAATTTCCAGTGAAGCATTTTATATTTTCCAGGTACTGTACAATGTTACTAATGAAATAAATGGCATTAGTTGAGGTGTAGGGACTCAAGACTAAAGACAGTACCATCTGATTAAAGGAAATCAAAATAGAGGAAACAAATGACCTTTACTGACAATAATTTCAAAAATAAATTCAGTCTGCATAATTACATACATGTACTCAAAGCATCAGCAGGTAATACCTGTGTAGATATACACAGCTCAGAAGTACTATACTTCACAGTACTGTTTCTGTAATGCTAATACTGATAAAGCTAGAAAAGCTGTCATAATAGTACTCAAAACAAAACAAAGATCCTACACCTTATAATCCCTCTCCATCTGTGTAGTTAGTTGCACTAATTGTCCTTTTCATATTTATATTAGTAGAACATGTTATATTTTCCCTAAATAATTTCTGGAAAAAAAAAAATCTCAAACAGATGAATATTTTAACTAGCTTAAATTAATAGCATATTTTCTTAAACCTCTTATACTGTACAAAAGGTATGAATAATATAATCCCTTTTTTCATTTGAGATTTTTCCCTTCCTTCCTTCCTTCCTTCTTTCCTTCCTTCCTTCCTTCCTTCCTTCCCGTCTTTTTCTTCTTTTCTCTCTTTTCTTTTTGTTCTCTTTCCTTTTTTCATCCTTTTCATTTCCTGCCTTTCTTCTTTCTTTCTTCCTTCCCTCCTTTTTTCCCTTCCTTCCTTCTCCTTTCCCTCCTTTTCTTTTCCTTTCTTTCTGTCCTGTCTTTAAAATACAAACTTCTGTAAGTAAAAACTTAAGTTCTTTTATGATGATCTCAAAACTGCTCAAGAATGTGGATTTCTTTGTGCTTTTATTTTGCATTTTCTTTGGTTAAACATCATTTCAGGGGATAGAATAGCCTTTAGGGCTTGGCATACCCTGTGAATTCTTCTCAACAGGAGAGCTAATTTGGTATAACCAAAAAACATTTCCCCTTCAAAGTTTGGGGTTTTATTTTAACCTCCTTATAGCTTCTACAGATACAGGAAATGGAGTAATTGCCTCTATTCTGCAACTCTGTCCAGCACAGCTGAAGGGGACTGGATTTCAAATTCATCATCCTACATGATTTTCTTTAATTACAGCTGAACTTCTGCAAATTTATGATTCTGTCTAAAGCATTAAGCTCCACCTGAGGGTTCAGAGAGTTTGAGACATTTTCTTTTTAACACTCCTGCAGACTCCAGCAGCCTTTGGAGGCACAAAGATCTGTGCACATGGCCCCTCTTTCAGGATCATGGCTTGTTTTTTTGTCTACTGAGTAGGGTTTGTGGGTATTAGTCCTGGAGATACTGATTTAATGGCTACAGAACAGCAAGTCAAATGCATTTAAAGCACGAGTGGTAGTTTCAGTACAAGGTGCACTTGATTTATTTGTGGTTTTTTCCTAGAAATAGAAGGTCAGTTTGCACTACTGTTTCTGACAGTCAGTCTTGCAAACTAGTCATTATCTTCAAAATATTTGAACAGAAATAAATATGTGGTTTGTTTGGTTTTTTTTTTAAACAAAAGAGATCATTTGTTCTAGACTGAAAATACTGAAAAAATAATGATGGAACAAAACACTGAAGTATTCTGTTTTGCAAGTCACCACTGGTTGAACTGGAGTTCCCTCTTTTAAATGTCATAGTTCTTCTATGAACTTCTTGTTGGGTTTTGGGATACAAGTATGATAGATAAGATTTTGGAACTTATTTGGTTTCTATACAATCTAACAATGAGAATCTAACAGTCATGAGTATTATGTTATCATATAGACTACTTTAGCTAATGCAACCAAGCTCTGTCACAATGAAAAAAATGGGAAAGAAGCACTCAGTCTCTCCATCAAGCTTTTAAATCCTTTGCTCTCTGTCCATAAGAAAATCTTTTATTGGATGTTAGAGAGAGCATTTACTGAGCAATTTACATAATGATAAAAAACTTCTCAAATAAGACTTAAAATGTAATTAAAGGGCAGATTTCTTGAGTTAAAAGCATTGTTGTGAAATGGCTATACATCATCATGCCATAAAGTCTCCTATTCAGCTAGCCTATGGCATGACCCCAATTCCAGTCTGATATGATTCCATCTCTGAGTTTCATGCTAATGACTTGATTAAAAAGAAAGATAAAAAGGTCTTTTCTATTGGGAAGATAAGCTTATGAATATCATTAAGGCATTTCTAGGTTCCAAACACATTTTTCAAGATAAAAAAGGGTAAGAGTTAGTCCTCTAAGAGAGGATCAAATGTTGATGAGTGGAAGCTAAAGTATAACTTTGCCCTACAATCTGTGTAAGCTGCATCTGTCATTGTTACGGTTTTATATTCTACAAGCCTTAAAAATAAGAACGGCTCAAAATCTTATTTCATCTTAAAGGTACAAAAGCCTTCTTTAACAAATTGGTCCCTGTCTTCATAAAAGGTTGTCTTTATAAACAGTCATAACAACTTTCAATTTATGTTATATTCTGATTGCAAGAGATTACATGGTGCATCTAAGGATGTAGTCATATCTTGCTGACAGACAATAACTGTGAAAACATAGTGTGTGCTGCTTCATTTCATTAACAATGAGCTGCCTTAGCTATGAAGTAGTAACTCTTAAGAGCTAATAATTTGAACATATACTCAAGTCTTTCTTGTGCAGTCATTCACAGAACTGGCTTTTCAGACATAGCACAGGGCTTCACATTTCTTCCTCATTCACAGAGAAATAACCAAACATACTTTTAGGAGACCTCTAGCAATTAATTTGCATTCAATTACAATTAAGTATAAATTATTACACAATTCCATGAGTTGGGGGGGAATTTATGAATTTCTTGATGTGTTTTTTGAACTTTGATAAAGTCCCTGAATAACTACTTTCATTTATACAGTAAAATACAAATAGATAAAATAAAGAAATCAATCCTTAAACATACAAAGCTTTACATTTATAGAGATAATTTCACTTAGAATTTGATCCAGTCAAATTCTTATCATTAAAGAAATATAAACTATTCTGCTAACAGTAATTTTAATAGAAATTGATATTTTTACTCTTTGCTTTGTCATTATATCTAGGATGGAAACCTTAATGATAAAGAAGCATCTTGTTTGAGGCTACACTAAGGCAGAAAAATTCCTAGAGCCACAGCAATGAAGAACTTTTATTGCATGGTGTAACTATATTATATTTATTTTACTACCATAGCCTGTATAACCTTTCAGGTAAGCAAATGCCACAAAGTAAACAAAGAGTATGCATTAAAGTGGGAGTTGCAAGTGTTCTGTGTGTCTGAAAACTAGTCACCTCTACTGAGAAGTCTAAGAATGGGCTGAACTTGAGCGTTGAGGTAGGAGAGAAACAGCATAAATGTGCATGTAGATGTAGATAGAAGTTTATGAAAGTAAAACCATTAGGCCTATTACAAAATAGCAAAAAAAAAAGTTTTTTAGATTCTAGAAAGTTGTCTGCTCCCATTAAATATGCGGGTCCTATACCTTGTTCTTCAATGAATGTCTAATCCCATTACACCTGCACATTCTGTCAGCACACTCACCCTGTCAATCTTTCAGCAATCTTTCTGGAGCAAATATTATTCTGCTACTTTCAGCGTATCTAATTCTTCTCTGTCCCCATTTTCCAGAGGTGAAATGGTTGCAGCAGCATGGCAGCACCATTCTCTACAGAAACATTTGCTGAGTAACCCAGTTACTAAGACAAGGTCTGAAAGTCTTGCTGGGTAGTTGGAAGAGCTGAACTGAAATCCCAGTACTTCAAATTAATATTGATTTTCTTTTACAACAAGCAGTCAGAAAGGCTGAACTGCACAGGTGTCTCAAAGCCAGAAGAAAAAAAAAAATCTTAGAAAAGAAGAAAGGATTAACTCTGTCACAGCCTCTCTGTCACCAACCCATGGTGATATATTCCTAAAATTTATTTATTATAAATGACCATTCATAAAATTAAAATTAATTGTATGTACAAGACTGTGTATTCGTCTCACAGAAAAGGATATAAGATTTCAAGGCACCAAGTAGCAATAAGACATTTCATATTTTAGCATCTATGGAATTCATATATACTTTCGCACTTCCTCAAATACAAAATATATGCAACTCTTTCCCAAACACTTTTAAAAGAAAAAAATAAACATAATTTTATAATTGAAAGCAACAATTATGGTTCAATACATTTTCCTAATGCCTTCTGTCACAAACCACTATCGCAATCGTTCTTTTTCTTTAAAATAAATTCTGACATTTCACGTTTTTGTTTGTAACATCTTTAATGCCTGGGGAAAAAAATGGTACATCAGTTTCATAAAATGATGTTCAATTAATTAAAACATATAAATTATATTAAAACTCTAAAGAGAACACAGAACAAAGCAGAAACTAGAGGCCTCATACATTACACATTATTAAAGCTGATTCAAGTAGAACAATAACAGTAACAGTTTTAGGGCTCTTTTAAGAAAATAGCATTATTTCAAAGACAATGAGATTTCTATTAGGAATTGATATTATTTCAGGAATTACTCTCTAATAATGTTCAAGATCCACTGCAGTTAATTGTTCTTAATGCAGGGCAAGTTAAATGTGAGTTATGCTCGAGTGCTTGTGCACATAATTGTATCAAATTCCCCTTACCAGAAGTGTCCCAAGGGCAACCCAGGGAGGTCAGAAACTTGGGCAGCATAAAGGGCAAAATTGATTTTCAGTAGGAATACAGGCCATGCTAATGTGGCCTCAGGATCTTCTGAATTTCTAGATTTTAGCAAAGGATGTCAGAAAAGTTAGCACTACCCTGTGGCAGTCAACTATCAGTAAAGTTACTTCAACCATTTGCTGTCAGCTTTTCCTGTCACCACAAAACAGTATTCACCGAGTGTTGGATGGTGTACCCAATAAGGATGAAAATGAGCTGGGTTCAGACTTCCATGAAACAAATTAGTTTTATCCTCCCAATGTTGTTAAAACTACAACCTTGCTCGGTATGAGGGGTACCAGACGTTCAGAAACCTGATAAGAAGTGAACAGGCCAAAGCTATCATCTGTAGGACTGACAACTCCTTGTATGAATCAACCTCTCTCTAATTGCAACAATGGGCAGAGCCATAGAGGCTCAGGTAGCGCTGAACAGCTATTGCCAACTGGGCTGATAAGGTGATGAAAGCTGTGAGGCTCAAGACCAGGATGGCCACTGCAAGATCTTGAGAGGAAACATGGTGCTAGAGTCTCCCTAAATGAGCTTTTCCATCTGACCAAAAATCCTCAGCTTCCTGGTTGTACCAATGCCAATCACCATACCAGGACTTCCACTTTTAAATCAGAGCTGTGCTTCTGTGAATAACCAAAACCCAATAGCCAAGCTAAAATGCATAGCATTACTTTTACTCTATTAACTTCTTATTGTAAACCTGCCAACCAAGATGTTGAACCATTCAGTATACTATTGTACTGGACAACTGCATTTGTGAAGAATTTTATATAAGCGGAAAAGTTTCATCCTTGTCAGTTTTCAGGTCAAAGAATTTCCATCACTTTTGATTCTTCCAGAACAACCTGAACCACAGAGGCAATGACAACCAGAAGAATTTTCTGCTATGAGTTATTTCAGATGATGTAATAATGCATGTTGACTGCCTCAGAATAAGTAAATAACTGTCAAAAGTTCAAAATCTGAAAAAGACAGCTTTAATAATATCCTCAAAATACCATCTTTAACTACCATACTAGTTGATGTCTCTTCCTCAAAATCTAGTCATACTTTGCTGCATCACATCTGGTGAAAGTTAACCCAAATTCACCAGATGAAAGAAATACACGTATTCTCTCTATTTTCTCTTAAATTATGGTAAAAGAGAAAGAATTCCATTCTCCTAATAATAAAAAAAATAGTTTTAATTTAGAGGATGTATTGGTGAAGTCATGTAAGTGACTAGATAGGAACAATCAACTCTTAGATCTGCACAGCAACACAGTCACCTGGAATCATTATTTATGCCTTTATGAGGCTTGTTCATATTGTGTTGTAGGAAAAATGAGAGCCTACATGAATTTTACTTCTAATAGTAACAAAAGAAAGATCCCAGCCAGAGAGGTAAATGTAGATATCATTAAAGAAATAAAGCTAAAAGTAGCCGATACACTAATCTATTCAGTTTTCTGTCTAAAAAAAAAAAACCCAACAAAAACTCCCTCAAAAATAAAAAAGCCTAAAAGCAAAGCAAAGTGAAGTATACACTTTTTAAAGTGGAAGTGTACTTAGCAAAAAAGCAAGAACTGAGCTGGGTCTGACCACCATATAGTACTAGAAGTCTTGTAGCAAATTTATATGAAATTAAAAAACCACCTTTCTCTCTTCCTTTCTAGAATCAGACTCTTTCTCTTTAAGCTTAAAAAAGAATTCAGGATTTAGATCTGTTCTCAGAAGACAGAGTACACTCTTTTCAGTAAGTCAAAATATTAGGCAAGTCTTAAATATTGCAAGTCACATGCTTTTGCTTAAGTTCCTGTAGAGATCAAATATGGCATCTTTTGTGTCACTCCAAAGTATGCCATCCAGGCCCCAAGTTTATACCCTGGATTTGCTTTTATAGCAATACAGTCAAGAACACCTATCAAATGCTTTATAAATTGATGACATAAGACACTGCAAGTACTTCAATACAAATTGCATCTAAGTTGCTCTCATATCCAAAAGTTTCTAATATGTTGCCCTCATTAGTCTTTACAATACATTAAATGTGATACAAACTGTATCTTTTCAGAAACCAGCCCATAAAATATCCCAGTGCACTACATACTCATAAAACTTATGAATGAACTCAGCAACAATAATCAAATATACATACCAGCTACATTAGTAATACCACCCAAAGTTGAAAAAATTAGACGCTGAAGAACACTGCATGGTACCACAAGCAATCTTCGAAGAGACAGTCAAAACCAATAGGTTGCAATTGCAGCAAATGTACATTTAAAAAACTGCAAATCAAATCAAAACAACCCCATGTTCAGTTTATTTTGAAAAAAACCCACTTTGTATACACCTACCTATTTGTTCTCATGTCTATCTGTATCAGGCTCAGAGAAGGAAGGTGCATCATTTTTACCAAAAGTCTACTTTGGACTCAAAAGAAATGTTCTCTCTCTATATCTAGCTTTGTCATTCCCTGAGGATTAACACCCACTGTAAAAAGCAACTCCATACTTTCTTTCATCTATTTCTACTCTTTTTCCACAAAATACCTCCTTCAATATTCTTCACAAATCTTATTGGCTGCTATCCACAAGAGGCTGAATTAATGGAATTGTTACAGTCACAAGCTCTCTCCATATGAAGATTCTCCAGGTGTATTTTAGTTTATCATCCTTTCTCTACAGAATTAAACTGATGCTTTTTATCTTTCCGTTAGTTTTGGCCATAGACTTTGAAATTTTTATTAGTATTAAAGCTAAAAGTTGAATAGAATTTCTCTCATATTTATGAAGATGTTCTTTTGCTGTGATTTTTTTTTTATTCTCCAAAGATGGAATGACAAAGAGAAGAAAAAAAAATGTAGACTGTATTACACAGCATGAAAAACAATCATCTATGGATTTTGACATGGACAGCATTCAAATATTCTGAACACAATCAACCACTTAGCAAGTGCTCAGAAGAGCTCTGTAACCTGGGTTTTAATTATTTATTTTCAAGTATTAGAGTCTTGATTTATTCAAACTCCCACCTTGGATAAAATCCTTCTCTCTCTCTCAAAAAGGAAGAAAAGAAAGGAAAGGAAAGGAAAGGAAAGGAAAGGAAAGGAAAGGAAAGGAAAGGAAAGGAAAGGAAAGGAAAGGAAAGGAAAGGAAAGGAAAGGAAAGGAAAGGAAAGGAAAGGAAAGGAAAGGAAAGGAAAGGAAAGGAAAGGAAAGGGAAAGGAGAGAAAAGATTAAAATGATCACCAAAGTCATAAAGAAATGAGATTTTCAGCATAAAGTGGAATTCCAAAATATTTAAGCTGGTTATCATGATCAAATTTCAAAGGCTGAGCAGGTATAATAGTTTGTGAAATCCAAAAAGTGTGTGATAAGTCTCCCTGTTTAAAAGTAAAAGTATTCAGTAGGGAAAACAGACAACCAATATCAAATGTTTCCATGGTACAAAGACACTTTTGACACCTGTTGAAGTCATCTTACTACTGTATATTTGTGTTTTCTATAACATCCACAGCAATTCATTTTTTTGTGAAGTGTAATAAAACATATTCTGCTTAGCAGAAAACTCTGTAAATTTTGACAGTCACTGATTCCAAAAACTTGAGTATATAAAAAAGTGAAAGAAGGATTACTTCATTAATGAGGAGATAAAGATAATAAGGTTATCTGGGTAATATCAGAGTGCTTATGGAGGGAGAGCTTCCACCCTTGTGCCAGGCATTACAGTTTGCTTACAGAAACAAAACCATAAGTTATATTTTACCTTTGGAAATAATAACAACTCTTTTTTTAAATAATCCTCTTTAAAGTATGACGATTTAATCAAAGAACTAAAAAATATCTAAGCATGGATTTCAATCTCAGATTAAGTGCAAAAGAAGACACATATGATATGATTTATGTCTTTGAAAAAATCCTATTCTTACTAAAAGTGATGTATAATAATGATTATACGATGACATTTGCATATGAAGTCCTGATAATAGGAATTCCAGGCTAGAGGCAAGGGAAGAGGCAGAGAGAGACTAGGTAAAAATATTGCTTATTTCCCAAAGGTATTTTTTTAAGTTTTAGGGTATTGTCTTAACACAGTGGAATGAGTATAAGAAGTTTCAGAGACTTGAACAATGAAAATCTTACTCTTTCCTCTTAAATGTGAGAAAATAATAACTGAGCAACTCGATAAAAGAGAATGAGCTAGATAAGAAAAAAATCTCAAAAATCTTCTGGAAAGGGCAGCCTACTATTTATCTCACGTCTACTGATCTAAAATTTATATCTGAGAAATTATCTGTATTCTTCAAACAGCTTCTATGCATTTGACTTGCTAATACAGAAAATTCAGAGGTTTCTTTGAACATCATCAAGTTTTCTTAAATAAATACTCTTGCACATATAGAGCTTCATAATCTAACGGTACCCCTAAATAAACTACTAATGCTCAGTGTCCCAGTGGAGCAATATGTGTGAAGCCCTGTGTTCCCTTTGTAATCTTGCTGAAAGCCTAAAAACCAAACAATGTCATTCAAAGTCCGGATGCCTGTTACTCAGCAATTGCGCTCGTTTGCTGAGGGCACACACAAGTGAGGACATACATGAGTTGCTGCATAAACAATGTCCCAAGAGAATGCAGCCTTATAAGAAACAAAATGATACAAAATAGTCTGCAGGAATAAATTGTAGAGGCTGATGAAAAAGGAAATAATGGCAAACCTTTAATCTTTCCCTTCTTTTACATTAATTTACTTGCTAAAGGACATGCTTGGCATGCAGAATTTATCCTAGATTAATGAAAATAAAACCAAAAAGCCACCAGCAAATGAGTTTACGATTTATATATTTGCATATCAATTTAAAAAATCAAAACAGCAGCTCAGGGAGGGAAAGTCTCTTCCATAAACAAAATTATGATGAGCAGGAAATAGAATATCTCCATTGTCCTTTCAATACACATGCTACAGCAGCCATCTGCCAAAATGATCTTCTTGTCACAGTTAATTACAAGAACGAGATACACACAATCTATTCAGCCCAACACCAAGCTGTATGCAGCTGGGATATAAGCTCTGAATCACAACCTGCACTGCTTTATCAAAAACTGCAGGTGATCCTGGTGACCCAAAGACCACCTCAAATTCAGGGATGGAAAAAGAACCTCTGCTCTGAATTAGCTTTCTATCAAACAGTAGTGCTTGAATCCCTGTTGCTAAAGGTATCTAATCAGAAGGATTAAGGGTATTCTCAAAACGATATAGAAACAGGGAGGAAAATATTTGATGGTCACTGAACAGTGAAGTCAAGTTCCTGTACCAAAAGGAGTTCCTTGAAGGAATTGTGAAACTTAATAATTTTATTGGATGCAGCAATTTTCCCCTGCTGTTGATACTAGTGCCCAGATTAAGTCTCTCTAACAAACTCTACTCTACACAAAAGGCTTAATTTAGAACAGATATGGTACTATACCCACCTCATTCTGCCTTTATAGTAACTCCAAAACTCAATCTCTCCCTGAATGTGAGAGCTGCAGGTTGCTTACTATGGCAGAACACTATCAGGATCTGCATAAATTATCCTTCAGGCTTCCTGCAAGGCAATAGCACCTATAAACCAAGGAGATCTTTTTCATCCCTGGTTAACCCAGAAAAGCCTTGGGTCCAATTCCTTTAATATAGAAAGTAAACTTCTATAAATTCCATAGCAGGTCCTGTCAAAATAGGGACAATAAAAACTTTAGCCCATACAAATGTTTCAGTTGTTCTATGTATACACACTTTTTATTTCACCTTCATTTAAAGAGTATAGACAGTCTAAATATCATTTTTTCAGAGATTTAAAAGTAATGTAAATATTTTTATGTGACCACATTCTCTAGAAGTCCTGTGTAAATATATACAATAATCAAAATGGTGGTTAAAAACCAGAAAATTTGTTTCATGAAAAAGCTAGACTTTCGGAATTCACTTTGAAATGGAATAAACCCAAGATTATTTCTACTGTCTCCCTGAAAAGCAGAAAGCCAATGACTCAGTCATATGCTATGTAGAAAATATTGGTTCATGCAACTTTCTCTTAAAAAAATTAATTAAAAATAGTATTAGGTTTTTTTTTTTTTTTTTACAAGCTGACACTTAAGTTGTCTGAAATTATTACAGGGTAGCAGACTTGATATCTTGGACTTCAGGAGAGCAAACTTGAAGTGATTTATGGAACTCCATGAGCACTGCTCAGTCTTTAAAAGCCACCTTTTAGAACACATAGGAGTAGGCAATTCCACTGTGTTGTAAATCAAGCAAGTGGGGCAGGACACCAGCTTAGCTGATACCCTCTGGCCAGTCTGTGAACACTCTAATATGAGGATTTGCCTTTATATTGTTTTTTTTTTTTTTCAATTAATCCTATTTACACAGATGCTCAAGACATTAATGGAGAGATTTATTTCACAAACTTTTTGACATTTACAGTCAAGTTAATCATTGATGCTCCAGGCTGGAGAGAAAGAGGCCCTTCTAGGACGTCCATTGTAAATTTAACCTACTTGAGATGTGCTCTATAATTGGATATTTATCTTTCATATAAAGGCTTGCTACACGACTTTGTTTCAGTGATGACAAGATTTAAGGCATCTGGAATTTGGTACCCTTTCCAAAAGACTTCACACAAAATACTCAGAAAAAATAAAGGGCAGAAGAGGACAGTAATCTGCGACATTGATTATCAGAGAAGTTGACTTCCATAATCACTTTGTTCCTCTCCAATATGTTCTCATACACTGCATTCAGATAGAAACACATAGATTGTCTGTAGATGTACCTAATCCATCTTTTATTGCTTCCACTGTAGAAACTACAAAAGAAAACTAGAGTATTCTGACACCAGCATCAAACAATACTTTGAAATGAAAATGTTTTTTTTAGAAAGAAACATCTGTAGTAACTAACTTGGGATAGAAGGCAATTAAGTACCTGTGTGTTTCTCAGTTTGTGAGAATCACCAAGCAGATAATGAAGCTGATTTAAGTTGTTACAGTTCTATTTTACATCTATGAAACTTACACCTGCCGTAAGTCTTTTGCTTAAAAAATACGGTGGAGATACAGGGCTATATCCTACTAATGAATGAGATTAAATTATCTACTCCCAACATAACTGTAACCTCTGAACTACTAGCTTCTGTTTCTCTCAGCTTTAACCATCACAAACATAAAATACCCTATTTGGAAGGGCAGGATTACTACCTCCTTGTAAACAACTGTATTCACCAAGAAAGTGCTGAAATTGCTACAGTATATAGATTTTAGAAAAAGTATTTCTGAATAAATTAGGTATGAACATTGATATGAAAAATTATAGAAATATAACGTATGGTAGTGAAAAGACAAGTTTTAATCCATGGAATGCAAGAGTTTACCAAAAGATACCTATGTTGATATAAATGATCTAAATGATGAAGAAAACACCATATTTGTGAATGTCACAGATGGTAATGAATTATGCAAGAGTACTATGCACGTCAGAAGGCAGGAAAATAGAAAGTATTCTGAAGAAAACTGTATCTACAGGAATGAAGAACTCAAAAGAAAAAGATGTAAAACTTAACACTGAAACATACAAATGGAATCCTTTAGAAAATATAATCCACAGTTTAGCACACTGTAGTGTGCTAAACCCTGGGCCAGGTTTTGGTAGTAGGGGGGTTACACCAATGGCTTCTTTAAATGAAGACGTGCCAGAAGCTTCCCCAGTAGTTGACAGGGCTAATGCCAATCAATTCTAAGATGGACCCTGCAGCTGACCCAGGCCTGGCCAGTTAGTGACTGAGGTAATGCCTCTGTGAATAATGTATTTGAGAAGGAGAAGAAATTGCTGCACAGTTGCTAATCTGCAGCAGCAACAGGGAGTGAGAATGTGAGAACATCTCTGCAGACACCAAGGTCATTAGAGAAGGAGGGGGAGGAGGGTGTTTAGGCTCTGAAAGAAAGACTCCCCTGTGACCTGTGGTGCAGCCCATGGTGAGGCATCTATGCCCCTGCAGCCCATGGAGGCCACCAGGAAGCAGAGATCCACTTGTAGCCCATGGAGGACCCCACGTTGGAGCGGGTGGATGCCTGAAGGAGGCTGGGACTCCATGGGAGGCCTGTGTTGGAGCAAGTTCCTGTCAGGACATGGGAGCCCGTGGGGACAGAAGAGCCCAGGCCAGAGCAGGCTTGCTGTCAGGACTTGTGATCCTGTGAGGAACTCAGGCTGAAGCAGTTGGTACCTGAAGGACTATCCTCCCAGTGGATGACCCATGTTGGGGCAGGATGTGAGGAGCTGCCCCCGTGGGAGGCCCCATGCTGGAGCAGTTCACGAGGAATTGTAGCCCATGGGAAGGACTCACGTTGGAGAAGTTCGTGAGGGACTGTCTCCCATGGGAGTGACCCCACAGTGTAGCAGTGGGAAGTGTGAGGAGACCTCCCCCTGAGAAGAAGCAGTGGTAAAGTCCATCTGTAATGAACTGACCACACTCCTCATCCCCCATCTCCTCTGCCGCTGGGATGGAAGGAAGGAGGATCCTGGATGAGAGAAGGGTGGGAGGAGGTGTTTTAAGATTTGGTTTTATTTCTCATCTCCCTTTTCTTATAGTTCATTCATAAATAAGACCTTTCTTCTCCCTAAGTTGAGTCTGTTTTGCCCGTGATGCTAATTGCTGAGTGATCTCTCTGTCCCTATCTAGACCCACAAACTGCTCATTATATGTCTCTCCCCCCTGTCCAGTTTAGGAGGGGGAGTGATATTATGACTTGGTGTGCACCTGGCACCCAGCCAGGGCTAAATCACTACACACACTTTTCCCACAAGAGAGAAAGAGACTCAAAAATATAAAATAAATTAGGTAAAGCTTGTGATGTCACATCACAGCTTAAATCCACCAGCATAAGTTAATGTTATAAGCAAACATCATTACCTTTATAGAAAGAAGATTTATTTACTGCTTGGTAAGATCCTGACTGGTATTTTCTTTCTGATTTTTTTTTTTTTTTCATGATATAATCACTTAGCTCCTATTGAACTCTTATTTTACTGTAATCAAGTTTCCTTCCGTCTCCTTGCTTTACCCTTCAAACTTCAGTGGGCAACTGTTTCTCCTTTGACCTTGCTATACAAAGTTTCAAAGATTGAATGCTGTATAAAGTCTACTGGTGGGTTTTAATCAAACAGCAACACATGTGCCTGTCTTAAGAAACAGGATACTTTTTAATTACCAATTATGTAACTGTCAAGTAGCCAACTTTGTCTTGTCAAGTTTTGCTCTTTTAAAAGCCTACTACTATTAATCCTATTTTTCTATACACACTCGAGGGTTTTTTTTTTTTGCTGCTCTGTTTGTTCTAAGTCAATAGCAGTTGCATACACAAGTAACAGCAGAAATTACTTTTTCTTCCTCTAATTTTTCTTTGGGGATGGAACTGAAAAAAAGTATTAGGAAACAAGAAAACTAATTCAACATAGTTTATTTGGGATAGTTCAAGAAAGAGGGCGGTTGTGAGAAACTGTATTTGTCATGTCTTTGAGGTTCATAATTTACGAAGAAATGGAACTCTATTCAACATAAGAAAGACTAAGTGTACATAAAACAACAAAAAACCCCAGTAAATGAAGTGTGAATTCAAAGATCATTTCACCACAGACTAACAGAGGTTGCAGATCATAAATGGAGGTCAGCACTTAAATCACTTTGCTTACTTCATTGTCTAAAGCAAGCTTAGCTTTATGATGAAGAATATAAAGAAATAATTTCTTACAACACACTTTATCTTTGTAGGTCTTGTCCCTGTAGCTTTATGCTGCATCTAACAGCCTCATGAAGTTAAATCTGTGTGTGTATGTGTATGTAGATGTATATATTTAAAAGTACCAAACAGTGAAGAGAAATTGCAAATATATTGGTAACAAAAGAGGTAGTATGACGGAACTGAGTTCTGCACAGCATATATTGATTCTTAAGCTTGAAAAAAAAAAAAAGCAACAGGTTCCCTTTTTTAACTACTGACATGTACTGGATTCTGCAACAATTTTTGTCTTAGACTTAGTTTTGGATTTCCTCCCTGCAATACTTAGCAACATATTGGAAATGCAAGATTTATTTTAAACTTGATTAAAGTGTTCAAAGGAACATTTAGTAATGATGTTAAACTTTACCAATCAATCCTGAAGACCATTTTGAATATTTAATTTCGCAAAACAGAAAAATCCATATTGTTTCACACACCAAAAATAACTCTCTGACATACCACAAAAATATTTTCTTTGCTGTTCTTCCTCTAGTTAGTTCATAATTTGGCTAATTTAAAAACATGACACACATTCCAAAAGCACACACCTGCAAAATCCCAAAGTACTCTGACATGATACATGATATCAATCATTTTACAGATATTTAGTCATAGATTAGTTGTCCTCACTTTATCAAGACTCAGCAGTGTCAGCTATTTACATTGGCTTGGGCTTTGCCTTTCATCTTTTTTAATGTCTTACTTTTGTTAAACATTTCTTAGAAAAACTTTAATATTTTTCTCTCCAAAACTTATTTACAAATACAAAACCATTATATATAAATGATGAATATTAATAGAAATTTCTAAATCTTTATTCTAAATCTTTATTCTAAAATCTTTCTAAACCTGGAAACAATGCCTACTGTCACAACCAAGTGCAATCTTAGCCTCAGAAGACTTTCACATATCCTTAAACAGCTTTAACACACTTACAGATAGTTTTCATTCAGAAGCCCAAACTCACTCATGCATTCCTAAATGGAGACTCTCTCTTTGATATCCTCCTTGAAGTGTTTCAAAGTCCACACCAAGGCCTTTGCTATCCAGGTGCATATAACCTGGGGATAATTCAAGCAGGTCTCCTAAACCATCATAGTGCTCCTATGAACAATTCCAATGGTATTGGTTCTTTTATACTCGAAGTAGCAGTAAAGTCAAGAAGGCACAAGTTTTCCTGGCACACACATACTATATTCTCTTTAAAATAACCCAAAGAACCAAAAGGTCCCCAGTCCCAGCCAACATGGGGGAGCCAGTGAATGCACAAGTGCATTTTTTATGAATCTTTAAAAAAGAAGACATATACATGTTCTTTTCATGTTCTCACTAATGTTGTCACTTGTGGCAGAAATCTCTGTATGTTTACATTATAGCCACCTTTTCATTTGAAGTATTCCTTCTTTAAATAAGCCTCTGATCTTTTCTATGCCCATAAGATTCAACTAAAAATTTCAAGTTGGAAACTTCCAGAAACGTTGCTGGTCTCAAGGAAACAGTTTTCAAAGTTGGTGTGTTGTTTAGTCCAGCTCATACTCATTTTTCTTTAATGTGTTCTCAATTTCCACTGTGAAATCTACTCCTGTAAATGTGAGAATACCACTTTTTCTTCAGAATTTGCAGGGAAAAATTGATTAATTGTGTAATTTCACCATACACATAGTATGTAGTGGAGTGTACTTGTCTAAGTGTGTTCACTAAAGGTAGCACAAACAGAAATTTTGACTAACCTCTGCTAGTGTGTTGCATAGTCACAAAGTAAACGCGCAATAAGTCTGATGCAGCTTGGAAATGTAGGATTTACTCTATGTAAGCTGTTGAGTTTCCTCTCTCCATGTGGGAGTGGTCTAGGAACGTCTGAAAATGCATATGAACTGCAAACTAGAATTTTTCTGCTACGTATAATAATCTTATTGCTATGACATAATTTCTTCAATGCCACTTAGTTCTCATAGCTCCTGATAGTTTATCATACACAATTTGGAGATGCATTCAAAAGGCAAGTTGAAGTACATGTGCTGGCACTAGTGCATACAATTCACAAAAAAGGATGTGCATTTGCTTCAGATGGTTAAATCCAATTGAAACAATATTGGTTTTAACAGCACATTAAAAATATGCTTTCAGATAGTTTAAAAGCCATTCTGCCTACTCTTTAAAAGATGTTATTAGATATCAATGCTATTTTTGAAATCTACCCTATAGTATTAATTTCTACCATCTTTGCAAGATATCTAAATATTCACTTTTTATTTTTCTTTTGGGATTTGAATAAAATGGACAAACAGACAGCAAAAAGTGGGGGAAAACAATCCAACTGAAAACCACTATAAAAACTCTCAAAAGTGCAATGTTATTTCAGTGAAGAGATTGTGACATTTATATGGTACAGATTTTATTATGACACAAATTTGGTGTCACTCTCCAAACTCTTACTCCTCCTTGTGTAACATTCACTGAAATTAAAATTAGTGCCAATTCAAAACCAATATCCAAGTAATTTAATTCTTTGAAAATGAATCAATGAAATCTTACTCAAGATGCACCAACAAGATGCACCAAACTGCCAAGATGTATCAACACTTCAAAGCTGAATTTCCACAAATCATCTGTGTTTTTGATGAGACTCCTAAAGAGTTCTTCCAACCTCAACTTATATGCATACATTTCCCTAACATCAACTTTTCTAGACTCTCTTTTCTACATACAGTTTTTTATACATATAAACTTAAACATATATAAGCAGTGAATATTTGTTCAAAACAGAGCTTCATATGGAAACACATAGAAAAATTGTCACATGGCTATTTCTATGTATTTAAAACCTTATAGTGTTATATTTATCCGTATGTATTTCTTCTCATGCAAAAATACAACATGTCACTTAATACAAGTAAATAAGACAGGACTTAGCCAAAGTAATTCAAAGCCAGATTTTTTTTTTTTGGCGAGATCTATCCACAGTTGTTCAACCTTTGAAGTTTACTATGATGTGCTAAAATAGTCAGAATGAAAAAAGCTACAGCTTGAGATACTTCAAGTGAGCTGTGCAATATAATTGCACAGCTAATAGAAGCATAATCATCTCAGCAGGAATTAAATAAGGCAAATACAACTGCTGAGTTGTTTTTCAATATTATTAATTTCAAAGCATATCTTGCACATGCTGGCATATTTAAGGGAAGCAAGGCAACTTCAGATCACAAGAGTATATATTTTAAGAGCTTTCTTCTGATGATGCAGCATGTAATGAAAAGCCTTTGAAACAAGCTTAATCCAAATATTTAATGTACATCTGAAAAATACATCTAAACCCCATTTATTTCATACTTCAACAAACTGCATTTAAAAGTGTTTGTTATAATTTTGACTAGAGAACAAATAGGTAGAAATAATTATGTCATCAGCTATGCCAACTCTGCAATGTTGGAGTTTTTTCCTTTCCCTTATTCCTTGTTTCAAAAAATAAGGATAAATTTGTTATGCCTTTTTCAACACATAAAGCTAGGAAAAGAGGAGAATATTGCACTTTAAAAATAAGGTTTTGCTGCTAAAAAATATTGAAAAGTGAAAAATAAACTTAAAAATTATTACTCATATCTATTCTGTGTAAAAGAGTCTTGTAATGCAGCTGTTGTATAAGAGACAAAAAGAAGAAGAAATAACAAAGAGCAGAAACACAGCTTAGATATCACTCATAACAAAGACTAAGGAAAAAACCACCCACAGTGAACAGGAGCAGTGTACTGTGATATAGATTCACTGGCTTTACGTTAGGAAAACGTGTCATGTAACCACAGCCTTTTAAGAATCTAACACCAGTAATGATACTAGCACTCCAGATTTGAGCATCCATTAGTCTGAGAATGAACAGCAGACAGGATATATCTTTAAATATTCCTTTAATATTTTTGAAATTTCAAGTCTTGTGCAGTTTTTCCAGCCTTGAATCCATGAGCATGGCACTAATGCAATGCTCAAATCTGGTTTACTTGTCATCAGTCTGCAACCACTCCATCATTCTTATTGAATCATGATGACAATATACACACACTTGTCTGATCAAGAAATGTTACTTGATTAATGGAGACAGTTTTACTTGTCAAAAGACAAAATAGCCTACTTGGCAAAGCAAGGAGTATATTTTCTGATCACAAGTTCTTCTATAGCCTAGCTTTTTCATTGGCTTTTACCGACTCACGTTGTCAGAAATGTCTTTCTGGAAATGTCTCCATCTCAATGAACTTCTGACAGCTTCAAGATGAGGTTTTGGTGAAGCCCTGACTAGGTTGCTATCAAACTGGATACAAATGCAAACCTGCTTCTTCTAGGAACTAGAGCTGTGCTAGGATGTCTACGTCTCAGTGTCTGCTACTTCCAGGTCAACTTAGTTTAAGGCAGATAAATGATAAACCTGAAGGTGAGGAGGTTTCTTCAAGAATTGTAAGCTCTGTAAACTGTGGATTCCAGTCCTAACGATGCTCCAGGTAACTACTAAAGGTTTTTGAAAATGAGTAGAGAATTGATAAGCTTCAGAGTATGCATAATTTCAAGATAATTGAGCATATTGGTCATTCTGGTTTGATTCATGTTAATATCAGATTGAAAATTTTATTTGTGAATTGAAAATTTGGATTTTTGGTCAAATCTTAAGGCACAGTCATATGAAATATACACACTTCCAAGTTTGGGGTATGGCGGGAACTGTCTGGATTTTCTTCTCCTGTCTATTTCCTCTCCTGCTGCTCCCTTTTGTTTACTAGTGTGTTCTGAGAAAGAAAAGATGAAAAGCAAAGAACATAACCAACTTTTTTTTTTTCATAGTATAATCTAAGATTCTATAGTGTCTGTTCATTTTCCAGAAACACACAAAAATCACATTTACACTAAAATTCATACTTTTAAAATGCTTGATGGCATTCCATCCTCACCAAAATTCAGCTTCCAGATGATGCTAAGAAAACATCTTCTGTCAGCTTGTTAGATTTCCTTCATGATTAAAAGGAAAAATGGATACCTTAACAGCAAGGATTTTAGACATTTTAGAGCCATCTCATCTGCTTTGATTATAGACAAAGATGGTGAAGACTGACACTCACTGAAACTAAAATCTGATTTGTAATCCATTTGCTACTCTTTGCTTTTCTTCTGACCACCAAGCTTGGTGTAATCACAACTGGCTGATTCACCAGAAGGTTGTGAGATCTTGACTGGCTTGAGAGTTAGGCAGAGAAGAACCTCATGAGGTTCAACAAGGACAAGTGCAGAGTCCTGTATCTGGGAAGGAACAACCCCATGCACCAGTACAGGCTGGGGATTGACCTGTTGGAGAGCAGCTCTGCAGAGAGAGACCTGGGACTCCTGATTGATAATAAACTAAACATGAGCCAGCAATGTGCCCTCATGGCCAAGAAGGCCAATGGCATTCTTTTGATGCATCGAGTGTGGTCAGCAGGTAAAAGGAGGTTCTGCTTGTTCAGGAAGGTTCCCTCTACTCTGCTCTGGTGAGGCATCATCTGGAGTCCTGTGTCTAGTTCTGGGCTCCCCAGCTCTAGTGAGACAGGGAATTGCTGGAGAGAGTCCAGTGCAGGGCCATCAAGATGATCAGGGGACTGGAGCATCTTCCTTATGAGGAAAGGCTGCAGGAACTGGGGCTGTTTAGTCTAGAGAAGAGGAGCCTGAGGGGAGATCTTACTAACATTTACAAATATCTAAAGTGTGGGTATCAGGAGGTTGGGACATCCCTTTTTTCTATGGTATCTAGCAACAGGAAAAGGGGTAATAGGATGAAGCTGGAACACAAAAAGCTCTATTTAAACATAAGAAAAACTATTTTACTGTGAGGGTGATGAGCACCGGTACAGGCTGCCCAGGGAGGTTGTGGAGTCTGCTTCCTTGGAGGTCTTCAAAACCCATCTGGACGTGTTACTATGTAACCTGATCGAGGTGAATCTGCTTCTGCAGGGTGGGGTTGGCCTAGATGATCTCTAAAGGTCCCTTCCAACCCCTACCATTCTATGAGTTTTCCTCACTGGAAATATAAATACAATATAAAGTAAACAAACACTTCCATGCTTGTCAGTTTACCTGAACATAATTGTATCAGCTGTGGAAAACAGGCAGTTTGTATAGGCTAGAAATGTCTATTTATCTGTTAAAAAAGGAGAGTTGGCTTTTGATCTTGAACCTAACAAGTTAATTGTACTCAGAATGAGGAAGTGACACATACTTTCAGTAAAGCTATATGCCAAGTCTACTTGGAATACGAAGTCAGAAAAACGTAAGTCCGAAGGCCATAGCCTTCAGTAAAAAGAACATGTAATACTGAACGAAGAAACTCCAGTAGCAAACAGCTGAGATCTAGTAAATCTCAGAACAGAAAACATTTAAAAATAAAAAACCTGTATTTACAACTAAGAAACAAGAATTCTCAGTGGACAAAAGAGCAGATTCTAGTTGCTGTTTAGGATACATATAAAAATGTTTCCCATTGTGAAATTTGTTTTACATGTACTTTATTAAAAAAAAAAAAATTGTAATTTGTAATACTATCCTGCTCAGATAGTATTTAGGTCTTACTGATGTTGATATGCCAAAACAGTGGTGCCAACTTTTTTTAGGATCACTGTTATTAAGCTTGAATTATTTCAGGCTTAATTATTAAGCTTGAAAGACTCTACTACTGTTTATGCATGTCAAAAGCAGCAACTTAGGTAGGATTAATGGGAAGTAAAGTCAAGAAACTGTGACAAACTGCCAAACTATGAAGAAATGAGGGAAGGGTAATTATGGTAGGCAGAGCTCTTTTACATGTTAGGCACAGAAAGTTAGACCAATCACTTAATGGAAGGTTAATGCAGATGTATTTATGCATTGAATAGGCAGACACTGTGTTTATAAATAATCACAGTTTTGGGATAGACACCCCTGCATGTGTATTCATGTGAAAAAGAAAATATCTCCGTCCTGTGTGTGAACTGGGTGACTGCACACTGGGTGGTGAACTCCCAGTTTTTGGGAAAATATTATCAAAATCTGTTCTTTTTGTCAAAGCAAGTAACTTTTTCCAGCACTGAAGATATCATGGCAGTGAGAAATGGACAAGACAATGACATGCCTTTTCCACAACTAGGACTACAGAAGGGGTGGAGCAGAACCACCAATCTAAAGCCTCTAAAAAACATAAAAATTGAACATATACTTACTTAACAGAAGAGACAGTAATTCCAGATTAAAGAACTGTAAATACAGGAAGTGATTAAGATCAGATATATAATTATTTTTTTCTAAATCCCATTTCACAGGTCACATGAACCAGGTTGTGAGCCATCAAAAGGGACGATGCTTGCCTCCCCTTTTACCCTGACTGCCCCTTTACTCCAAGATTCCAATGTGGAATCTCTAGAGCAATTTTAAATTTAAAAAAAGTTAAATTTTATATATTCTTTGCTATGTCTTCATTTAATTTAGCTTCCTGGCAGAATGGATATAACAGCAGCTTTGCAATAGCAGCCTTTTTACCAGTCCAAAGGGAAAGGAACAGAGACGTGACTGAGGGCAAAACTGGAGAGAATGTATTTAGGAAATATTTCTTTATAACATAGGTAAAGTGCATATCTCCCTAATGTTGAATTCCTTTATTTATACTAAGACACACAAACAAAAATTGGCTTGTCCTTATGTAAAGAATATGTTCAAACGATGCTGAGGGTCAGAGAGTCTTTGGTTTATGGGAGAAATAGAATATTAAAACTAAAAATCTTTTTTCTTGTCTCTTTAAGGTCAAAATGATTACAAATTGCCAAAAGTGATTTCCATTTGTCTCCAATAAATCAGAAAAGGTGTACCCCTCCAGGTTAACTATATTAAATAAATTAAAATCAGATAATTAGGGTACTTACACTAAAAATCTTACTCTGCTTTCTCTGCTGCATTACCCCATTCTTATTCAGACACTTGCTGTGTCTGAAATACTTGGAGTTGCCATTTTATGGTGTTGCACATCAGTTCCTTTTAGCTAAATATTTTTCTTCAGATATCCTAGAGCCAGCACAAATGTATTACACTCCCTCAACAATTAAAAATCCAGGAAATACATAATTTTAAGAAAATGATATTGAAATATAATATATAAAAATATAGGGTGTTACTCCTTTTCTGAAAAAGAATGATCCTATGGCAATTTTCAAGTCTAGTATTTTCATAAGAAAGCTCCCTTTATTGAAAGAGCCTGAATTTTTATCCACATGTATATTTGCATGCTTAATTACACTTTAGGAACAGTATATGAACTTTTTAGTTCTGCTCCTATAGTTCTAGTCCCTTTGCTAAGTAGATATTTCTTAATATTAGTTCCATCTTTTAAGATTATGAGTATTCAAATCAAGTTCCACTTGATTTCTCCTGGAAATCAGTTGATATTTTCTTAAAAAATTTTGGAGATTCTATCATCTCTTCTACATGAAAATAAATATAAATGAAGTAAATATATTTGTAATATCAAAATGGAAACATTAACACAATTAATAATAATATTAACACTAATGCTATAAACATATTGATATTAATGTATTGCAGTTATTTTGATAAAAGAATATATACATTAACTCACACAGGCAAAGAATGTGTGTGTTAAAATTTCTCCTGTGGTGATGTTTTTACAATAATAACAGAGCAAGTAACACATCATAAGGATATTGTAAAAGATAGCTAATCATTATTCCTTTGTTGACAATTGATGGCAGTAACATTTACCCCTAAAGCATCCCTTCACCCTAATGTGTGTATAATAAATAGTTGACTGGGAATTCTACTGTGATGCAGCATTAATTAGAATCTATTTGTTGTAAAGAGTTACAGGTTTCCAATAGCATGTATGATAGTTATTCCTTACAAGGTGTCAAGTCTCACTTAATTTCAATAGTATTCATGATAATAGTACAAAATACAATTTGCTTCTTTTGTGGGCATATTTTATAATTCCAGTCTAACCAGCAAGGAATGATATTACACCAAAAAGTCCTAGTGCTGAACCTAGGAAATTCGGAAACAGTCTGATGGATATAATACCAAAACCAAGTTGTAAATTTTTTCCAAGTACTGAAGAATGAAGTATCCCTTGGATATTCACTTCTCTTAGTGAAAATGCCTCACTCTTTTCTTTCTTTTCCTACTGAAGTGTAGCAAGCAGGAAATTCAAAGAATATTTGATAAGAAAATAATTAATTATTAGATAAAAGATATCATGATAATAATATAATAACATATACAATATTTATTACATTATATAAGAAAAATTATGTCTTATAGCACCTGTTTTATAGCATCAGTTTCAAATCTGTCAGTGGAAACATAAGCACTCATGAAAAGTCTAACTGAAATTAAGAAGCCATAAATAAGTACCAAGTCGTAGAGGCCAAAACCCAAGTTACAACAACTCAGATCCAGATCATGTTCTTCAGGCAATTTCTTTACAGTCAGTTCAAGGCACGTTCGTATCAATGACAACTCACACACTGATAATTCTAGAGTCAGTGCTTAATGATACAATTGTAAACTGATGTTTATATTCGCTTTTATGCCCAATACTCTGTATGTAGAAGCGTTTTTTATAAAAAAGTGATTTAAATGGTAGCTGATGTGATATTGCTATGTTAAAGCACAGGTTCATAACTTCACATTAAAAAAATATCAATTTCTATATATATACTTACAAACCTACTTTTAATTTCAGAAAATCACAGCTGACATGTACTGCTTTTCATATCTCTTTTTTTTTTTTCCAGATAGATTCAGCATAAAAGACATTGTCTTTCCAGTTGTTACACAAAGATTAAGTGCTACAGACAGATGGGGATAATTTATGTATTTGTGTCTCCAATCACCCTCCTCCTTTCCCGTGCTTTTATCTGGCCTAAGTTAACTTTTATTTATTCCGTCTATTCATGTGCTTCACTCCTCCCTAGTTCTCTGTAGCTTTTGGAAGAACACATAAATAATAAGATATTAAACACTAGTCTTGGTCTGTTGTGACTTCTTACTTTCATTTAAAGCACCTTCTGGGACTTTCAAGAAGACTACTGCTCTCTGAATAAGACTTCTGAATGTCTGCATACTGAATTATTCAAACCTTGGAAGTACAGTATCATACTGACTGAGAGAGACAGTTACAACTCAGAACTATGCCATCTTTTATTTGATTACATCACAGAAACAGAACACTGATATACTGTATATCTGCCATAAAATGCTATTCAATGCACATCAAAGAGTAATATATTATTTCCTAAAAACAGCTCACTATAATGAAGCAAGAGAGTCAACATCATTCCTATTAAAATGACACTAATTCATTACTCTGAAAAATCCTAGTTTTGAAAATATTTATTCCCATCAAAGGAAGTCAATCAGCTCTAAAACCAGCCTAAACAGATACTGTTGTTGCATTGAGTCTCAAAATGTAAGTCTGGAGAAGTTAAAATTTGAATCTTTCATATATCTACCCCTAGTCTTAAAGGCAATGAGCCAATGAATCAATTTCCTAAGGTAATAATAATTCTCTGTTGTCTAATTTTGATGTATGTTCTATCAGTTAATCTGATATTTTATCTAAATAGCTTAATTTATGAAACACTAACATGTTCATTGTATTTTTGAGAAAAAATAATTCTGAGTTAGCTAGGAGAATCTAGCAAAAAAGCCTGAGGAATCACATTGAAGAGCTCACACAGGCCTTCTGTAGTCATCTCATGCAAATTTGATCTTAATTAGAAAACATTTCCTCATGGTTTTAAAAAAGAAGCTATGGTAATGCTACTATGCTGGCCCTTCATGCTCTGATAACAATTTTCCTCCCACATTAATGACATGTGCATTACAATTGTCTCCACCTTCAGCTGGAACAGCACAGAATAGCCCTTAATCAAATTGCATCTCTAAATTCATGGGAAAAGTCAATAACAGTAAATACTTTTTGATGCAAAATCAGTAATGATTATCACTACCTCTGTAATTCACAGATTTTGGACATCAAACAAGTCTTCTGGACAGCAGGAGTTTGTAACTTCTAATTTCCTTGGTTCTGTCTATTTTGCCAGCCATTAACATTAAAATAACTGCTGACACCTGATTCAAGCCTGGGCACTAACTCAGTGAAAAGATGAACTTCATCTCAGTAACGTCAGAAGACTGGTTTAGAGGTTATGGAACACCAATTTGTTCTGTTTCCCCTCCTCACCTAGCAGTTCCTGTATATTCTTAAAATGGTAATACAATTAATCAGTATGATGGTTTAGGAATGTAATGTAAAATGAATTTTAAAAATCCAATTTCAGAACTGCCAAATTCTTGTAGCACAAGCAATGGTTTAGCTTAAGGCCAGAGAACCCCATTCCTAATAGGAGCTTTCTTCAAAATTACTGAAGCACATACAGAACAAAACAAAAATATGGTTTCTTTACAGAACAGTAAGTGCTAAACGTTCCATAACAGCAGAATTTTCAAAAGTACTGCTTAGGGTAAAGCTGTCAAAAGCCCTAGGTTTACAAACCAACCCTACTAACAAAGTACATCTGTGCTTCTACCCACTGTAATTAAACAAAATCTGGGCTAGGTGCCTTCTGAACTTGAAGGCTAGAGCTTGAAACAGTCCAAACTTTAAAAAAAAATACACTTTTCATTTGAAAGGGTACTTTTATTTTTATGATCTTAGAGTCTCGTTCATAACTATATGTTTTACTTACATTCTGCAACACTGCTCCATCAATTACATAAGCTAATATGACTATCACAGATATTTCTCCTATCCTCCCAGATGCTAATGCATTAACAGTAGCAAAATAACTATGCAGAAAATAGAGTAGTATCAGCTATATCACAAACTGATATACATCTTTATGTATACATTGGTTTGCTATTAAAGGACTAATGTACTCTGATAATATCTTAATAACCTTTTTCAGAAAAAAAAAAATAATGAGATTTGAAAAGTAGTTCCTCAAAATGGTTTCTTTGTGTGGTATATCTGCTAGGGAAAAATTAACTAACAAAAACAAAAATAAGAAGAAAAAAATGAATTTTACTCAAAATAGATATTAAGTGTAGTAAAAATAACTTAAAATAATGTAGTATTTCTCTTTTCCTGAAGCGGGTCATGAAAAGGGAATAATTTAAATTTAGCCTCTCTCTGTTCATTAATATTCCATGAGACAATAGTCACAAAATAATTTAAATTATGAAATAGTTTTGCAAATAATTTTGTTTTATAGAAGATGCAGAAGCAATTTACTAAAAATATTTATTATCCCTAAGAAGAACAGCATCACTTAGTTTGACATAGAAACAATATACTACTGCTTCTTTTTTGCCCAAGTGGATGTGTATGACTCTCAAAGATTTTCAATTATATCACAATTTCAGACATTTGTTTTCAGAAAATATGATGTTGAAGATAGCCAAGCATAAACACATCACTTCTTTTGTTGTCCACGTGCGAGTCAGCAAGAACAGCAGTCTTTTGGGAAAATAAATTTCCCTCTTCTATTTCCCTCATTCCCCAAAACATTTAAACCTAAAAGGACTGGGAATAACCCAAACAGTAAACTGCTACACTAACAACTTTTACAAGACAGTGGGAAATAAGAGGCATGGGAGCACTGTGCATTCAAGATTTCCCAGTAGTATCCGTGGCACAGTCTATTTTCTCACTCCTCTCTACTACGGACCAGTAAGTCCTTCAGGCCTGTAGGAAAGCATGACTGAACCAAGGTTTAGAAAATCTTATAAACACTTTATCTTCAAGATTGTAAATATCATCATCAACATTCCAGAAGAAATGATGTCTTGTCTTCTAATAGGTCTGTTCTTCAAGTCTGCTTACTCAGCGTCAGCACTGTATTATAAATACTATTCAAAAATACATTCTGGAGATCGACAGCCAACTGCAAATACTTTGTTCTAATACTAAATGAATCAGAAATTCCTCATATGCATCCATATATATGTGAGAGCTTAAGCACACACTGATCATACAAATAGTTGACAAGAATATGGATCTATGGCAAGTTTATTATACCTGTCTCTCTGGCTTACTAAATATCTAAAGAATTTTAAAAGGACTTTCTGACTTCATTGGTTCACAGCACTGAAGATCATCTTAACCTAATATAGCTCCATGCTTAACATATATTTTCCTGGTGATATTCATAAATAACACCTGTTTAATATATCTAACAAAAGAAAGAAGATAACACTCTTGCTTGTCTTGCGGAAGTGTTGTAGTCACAACACTACTGTATCACCTAGAAATGCCCTAGAAAATAACAATGTCTTGGGTTTTTTACTTCTCACTTGTAAATCCACATTGCTACTGCTTTCTGTTATTCCGAATAATGACCAGAAATCTCTGATAACAACTCTGAGAAAAAAACAACCAACCAACCAAAGCATAATGTTATCACTAAAGCTATTTTGTATTGTAATATATTGCATTCCTATGGTCGTGTATTTTAGCAGTACTTTTTTTTTCTTGCATTCTTAATAGGTTATCCCTCACATGAAGTGAAGCATCGAGTCAGTAACATGATGGTAATTCAGCAAGGTTCTTAATTTCCAAGATATCTGATGGTCTATGGTTTTAAATACTTTCTCTTCTATCTATTATACCCATCTATTTTGCTCCCAATGTGTAAGACAGACAACACATTAGTAATTTCAGGGCCAGTTTCTGCCTGTACTACTCTCCCTGTATGATATTTAAATTACATTAGTTTAAGGTCTAATCTGAGTGAATACAGAGAAACAAGATTGAGACCATCCAGGCTTGAAGTTTAATCAGATAACTGCAAAGGGATGGGACCGATATATCACCTGAAGCAGAAGAAATATTATTAGCCCCCTCAGGCAACAAAGAGTTATATAGCAAATATCCTGTACTGGACATATAAAGACCAAAATATAAATCCAAGATCAACACGCAACAAAAGATGCTATCATCAGGTAATGCAAAATGACAAATATTTTACTAAGACTGATAATAACAACAGCTTCCCTCTGGTAACTTAGATAATTATTTTCTACCTGCCAAGACACCTTAGAGATTCAAGGTGAAATACTCCACTGTGCTTATTGTCATCCTGCACCACATATGTAGCATATCCTGGCTTTATATTGTCAATACCTCTAGCTGATGTATATGGGATATTGATGAAATTAAGCATCTCATTTAATTACCACACTGATTGAGATGTGGGTGGCTTCAGTTCCAATCAGCTGTCTTACCCAAGCCTCTCAGAAATATGGAGATTTAACTTTCAAAGGATCCAGCTTGCATGTTCTTTTTTGTGCTGTTTAAGTTTTGAGCTCATCTGTTTTATGTAATGTAACTGCAATAATATTGGTTCGAGTTAGTTCTACAATAATTCACTCCTGGTACAGCAATAGTTGAGCAAACAGAAGCTTATACCAGAGGCATTATTTTCTATTATTTATTATAATACTTTTTTTTTTTCATAATTTAATGAGAAACATTTCAAAGGCAACATTTTTATCCTTTCGTGTTAAATTAATTTACAGGGCTATGAGCCATAATGAAAACAGAGGAATCATCAGCAAAAAAGCACATTAATAAGTCAGATTTCTACCAAGTTTAACTAAACTCACAAAATGTTTTTTTGTATTTCTATCAGGTTCAGCTGGTCTCTATTTGTTCCAAATTATGTATATATAGAGTGAAAATTAATATAATGATAAAAAAGTGGATGCATCAGAACAAAGAAATTTAGAATAAAGATTTTTGTTTTATTTTGAGCAAATCTTAACCATACTAGTGCATTTTATCCTAAATATCTATCTGCTGCAGTCTGGTGTGAAAAATGCCATCCTCCAGCCTGGAGTTGTAAGGATCTTAGATAAATATTTAGAAAACAAAACCTGATTAAAATAGAATCATAGAATGGTAGGGTTTTAAGGGATCTTTAGAGATCATCTAGTCCAACCCCCACAGGCATTAAATAATAAATAAATAAACTTTAAAAATGTGATAAACCAAAATCATATTAGAAAAAGAAAAAGCAAAAGCCCTCTGCCTTTCCTCTCCCCAACCCCAACACCTGGTTCCTATTTTTTACACTAAGCCAGATATAATAGCTGTTGACGAACTGTAAAATTCCTTTTGATATCAAAAGGATTTGAGTCTGCCAGGATTAACCTTAGTGCAAAGAATTCATAGCTGTGAAAATGTAACTGTGGCTCTAAGTTTGCTCTATGGACAACATCAGCCCTTTCTTCTTTTTCGTGCCCAGATCATAGAGCTGGATTACAACTGGGTAATTGTTCTGTTTTTACCCAAGGCAGCATGCAGCCCAGCAACACCTGGGTGTAAAACACATTGGTTAGATGTTTAACAGGAAATAAAAGATAATGTAATAGCAAGCTGTCATATTATAGCTCCCATTGCAGAAATAACATTTCTTGGCACTGTTTTTCAGGCAGTTCCAGCCCTCCATAGTATTCTATGTCCCACAAATTAAAGTTTAATATAAACCAGCTAATTATATTTTTTAAAGCAATCATCAACCTGGGATTTAAACACTGTTGCAACTCTTACTCATGAAGTATGGAGTTACAATACCCCAGTTAAAGAAATGATCTGTTGAGGTTAATACACTGTTGTGTATATAATTGGTGTAACATAAGTGAAAAAAAGGTCTGTTTCCTAGCTTTGATCTGGCAGCTTCCAGCAGGTTTCTAGTTTAGGGGAATAAAGGATTTGCCAATTCATTTATAGATCAGTGAAATACACTTTGATATAAACAGTACAAAAAATAGCAAGACAACTCTAAGCTTTCCCCAGCAAAGGACCTTTGAAGTCCAAAAATGAAATTTAGTGGTTCAGTCTTTTGGTTTTGTATTTAGTCCTCTAGGAAATGCATCTTCCTATTATTTTTTGCTGAACTTTGAGGTAGTTTCAGAGAACCAGTCATTAAAACTGTGTCCAACGAAGCAGTATGAAGTGGAAATTAAAATGAAGCAGCTTTGATACAGTAGAGAATGTATGGTACTTCCAGAGAGGATATAATTTATAGCTTTAATCTGCTTAGTTACTAGTTAACTCTTGTACTTGCTCCATTGGCAATGTTCCCCTTAAAAATCTATAGTATCTGATTCAGAATATATAGTATCTGATTCAGATAGCAAAAATCAAAATTCTGGTATTGAAAAAAAAAAGTCTCATAGTCTCTTTTGAGGGTTAATTCAGTTATTTCATAACAAATTATTTTATATAACTTGATAGATCTTTTTGACTGACAAATTTTTCAATCAAGATTCTCTAAGCTATAGAGACTTCTAATGTGGAAAAAAAAAAGCAAAATAAGAAAGGTATAAGAAAATAAATATGTTCATGTTTTTAACTGATTCATTTGCATGCTTCATATTGGTCATGGCCTCTTTTGATTTTGCATTATGTTTTCAACTATACAGACAGTACAGAATTGAAGCCACTTATTTTAAAATCAAAAGTCCAGACATTTTCACTCACATACCAATATCTTTCATGACTTACTATATCATACTAATAATAATCTAAACAACCAGTTGATAAATATATGTTCATAAATATTGTCTTCTGTTTTAGATGTAGCAATCTGGTCATCTGAAAGCTTCTAATTTACCAAGGCAAAAATGGACAGTTATGTTTCAGATCTCTCCTGCCATTCTTCCAGCCTCTTCCAGCTATATTCCGATTCAGCAGGTATTTCACACAAAAGGACAAATGCAAAAAACCTACTACATTATTACAGCCACTTCACTTTAAATCACAAAGAGCCCTAGATTAACATATCTAAACCACAAATCATCCACACTTGCAGGTAAACTGTTAAACCAGACTCTGAGAATAGCGTGGCATAAAGAACTTCTATTAACCCTAAAAAAGAGTCCAAACTACTTAATAAAACAGTGACAATATACAGTGAACAATATAGAGAGGAAAGAAGAAGAATTTCACATCTGAAGAAAATTAAAATTGTGTCCCTTTCACATACCTGAAAAGAAAGAGATCTGTCTTTTCTATGTATAGGATAGCAGATAAAATTATTGCCCATTATGGTTCCTTTCTTGAGGCCTGTTTGGCCAGTCAGCCTCACCTCCATCCCTGGAAAGGTGACGGAACCACCCATTCTGAATGTAGTCACTAAACATATGAAGGAAAAGATGGTTATCAGGGGGAGTCAATATGGCTTCACCAAGGAGAAATCCTGTTTGACCAACAGATGTCATCTACCTTGTCTTCAGCAAGGCTTTTGACACTGTCTCCCATAACATCCTCATCAGAAAGCTCAGGCAGTGTGGCTTGGATGAGTGGACAGTGAGGTGGATCAAGAGCTGGCTGAATGACAGAGCCCAGAGGGTGGTGATCAATGACACAGAATTGATTTGGAGGCCTGTGGCCAGTGGAATTCCACAGGGATCAGTTCTGGGGCCAGTCTTGTTCGACATTTTCATCAACGACCTGGATGAGGGGATGACACTAAACTGGGAGGACTGGTTGATTCCCCAGAAGGCTGTGCTGTCATCCAGTGAGATCTTGACCTGTTTGAGAATTGGGCAGCAAGGAAGCTGATGAGGTTCAACAGGGACAAGTGCAGAGTCCTGCATCTGGGAAGGAACAACCCCATACACCAGTACAGGCTGAGGATTGACCTGCTGGAGAGCAGCTCTGCAGAGACAGACATGGGACTCCTGATTCATAATAAACTAAAGATGAGCCAGCAATGTGCCCTTGTTGCCAAGAAGGCCAATGGCATCCTGGGATGCATCAAGAAGAGTGTGGCCAGAAGGTCGAGGGACTTTCTTCTCCCCCTCTACTCTGCCCTGGTGAGGGCTCATCTGTAGTCCTGTGTCCAGTTCTGGGCTCCTCAGCTCAAGAGGGACAGGGAAGTGCTGGAGAGAGTCCAGCACAGGGCCTCCAAGATGATCAGGGGACTGGAATATCTTTCATAGAGGAAAGGCTGCAGGAACTGGGGCTGTTTAGTCTGGAGAAGAGGAGCCTGAGCCTGATCTTATTAACATTTACAAATATCTAAAGGGTGGGTGTCAGGAGGTTGCGACATCCCTTTTTTTCTACAGTAGCTAGCAACAGGACAAGGGATAATGGGATGAAGCTGGAACACAAAAAGTTCCACTTCTACATAAGAAAAACTGTTTTACTGTGAGGATGACAGGGATTGTGGAGTCTCCTTCCTTGGAGGTCTTCAAGACTCACCTGGATGTGTTCCTATATGACCTGATCTAGGTGAACCTGCTTCTGCAGGGGGGTTGGACTAGATGATCTCTAAAGATCCCTTCCAATCTTTACCATTCTATGATTCTATGATTTTTCAGTACTAAGAAATTTTTTTCCCTTGAGCTCAGTTATTGACTGCTATCAAAAATAGCTAATAGGCTACAGAGGGGGTGTGGGTGTGTTTGTGGTGGGTGTGCGTGTGTGGGGGTGTGGGGGTGGGTGTGTGGGTGGGTTTGTGGGTGTGTTTGTGGTGGGTGTGTGGTGTGGGTGGGTGGGTGTGTGGGTGGGTGGGTGTGTGGTGGGTGTGTGTATGTACTTTGTGGTAAGTCTGTCTGTGAATCTAGGTGAAAGCCTTGCATGGATGAGGCTGTGATAAGTAATTCAAGTACTCTGAGGAATTTGTTGTTCACACACATATAGTAGTAGATGTGTCTGAACCTTATATTTGCAAAGTTGTGAAATTTGACTCAGTGTGTTTGAGACACACAATGGCATGCCAAGTGAGAAGGAGCTTTGATCTTTGGTTCTGTTATCCTGCAAGGGGTGCAGCCAGAGATAACCGAAGTGAAAGGATGAAACACGTTTAAGTATCAAACTGTGTTTTTAAGTCTCTATGTTTGAAGGGCACTGTAATTTTGCTATGGCATCCAAGTTGTTAAATCTGTTTAGGAGAGGAAATTCTAATAATCAGGGCCTTGTGCCAAAAGCCTCTCCTCTAGGCTGCCTTTTGACTCACTGGAAAAAAAACCATAATAAATTGCGTAAAAAGCAGCTTATTGAATATTGCAATCATGTGCAGCCGTTATATGTTTTGGATAATAAGAAAGTGTGGTCCCTAAATGAAACATCAAATTATAATACTATTTTGCAATTTATGTTTGGTAAGAGAGAGAGAAAGTGAGATGAAGTCTCATATGTGGATTTGTTCTTTTATTTAAGAGAGAAATGTGAATGTTAGAGAGAATGTGAATTAAAAAAATCAGGAAATGTTGCTCACAGTAGAAAACAAAAAGACTCAAAACTGTTGCTCTGCATGTACTACTATCAAAATATGTCTTAAACATTTGGCCCTTAAGAGGGGAAGATGAATTGATACAAGTCCTGAATTAGATGTTACCCTGACTACCTCATGAACTCTTGCTGTTCTCATATACTCCCCTCTCTCATTCCCATCACCTCCAGGACCTGCTATCTGACATGAGCCCAAACAGAGACCTGGCAACTGGACAGGGAAATCAACCCAGGGTGCTGGCTCAAAGGAAGGGCCCCAGCTCCATCCAAATAGCAGTGGGGTGGAAAATGAGGAATATGATACAGAATCCTCCTCATCAGTGTCCAGGAGAACTTGACACTGTACTCATTTAATAACCCCCTTAAGGAATCCCTTAAAATCTAAAGTCAAAAGCATATAATTTCCCCATTAAAATAAGAGGTTGGGCAGAATGAACCAGTAAACATAAAAATGCCTTTATGATTTAATTCTCTGAGAAAAATCAACGAACTCCTATAAGGAGGACCCAGTTAGAGAGAGAGAAACCAGAGAATAGAAAACCTCTTGGAATAAATCAGTGTGCCTTTTGTAAGGAGCAGGGGCACGGGAAAAGAATTTGCCCTAAAATACTAAATAACCAATGAGCAGCAGCAAAACTAATAATTTGGGGAAAATATACTGATTAATGAGGACTGAAGACAAACCCAGCTGAGTCTCTGGTTACAATTAAGCTGGGAAAAAAGGAAGTAACTTTTTGATAAAGACAGGAGCAACATCTTCAAAACACGTAAAGGAACAATAGGAACCAAACCAGCAAATATTGTTACAGCTACAGGGAAAAGAGAAAAAGCAGTCATTTTTGCCACCCCTGGATCTGAAATTTGGAAACAAAATTATAACATATAAATTTTTTTTAAATTCAGAATGTCCAATGCCCTTGACAGGAAGAGATCTGTTCTCTAAATTTAATGCACAAACTGTTTTTGAAAGTGGAGAATTGTTGTTAAAAATACCTAAATCAAAGAGATGGGAAATTTTAATGATACAAGAAAAAACAAAGGTACAAGAAATTCCCCCGGAGGTGGATCATGCAAAAATCCCCACAGTAAGGGAAACTGATATTCAAAGAAAAAATTTAAATTGGCCCAATCTGTGAAGGCTGAGTTAAAGGAAGGTATGAAACCAGTTAGAAACAAACAGTATCCAATTAAGCCCGAAATAACACAAGGAATCTAGAAATTAATTGACAAGTTCTTGAAATATAAAATTCTAGAGGAGTGTGAATCAGAGTATAATGTTCCTATTTTAACTTTGTGTAGATAAGTTTTCTTCCCCAGCAGATTTGCAACAGTAACAGAAGACAAAATTCACCCACGTCCCTTCCCTCCCCTCAGAAGCAGCAGCAGTCCTGCATACAGCAGAATTGTACAAAGAATTCATGGGCAAAAATCTGGCTTATTATGATAGCCATGGAGTAGGCTCACAGTTGTGCTTTGTCAGTTGTCCTGGTAACTGCATCAGTTGAATTGAAGAAGTTAAACCTTCTTCTGCAACAGTGAGAAAGCCACCACCCCAAGAAGTGGCATAGAGGAGACAAAATCCTTTCCCTAAGCAAAAAAACCCTTGGTTTCAAGGAAATTTTCTATGGAAAAGAAACTCATGAAGAACAGAAAACATTAGTGCCTCTCCTACTTGGTGACAACAAAGAGGTAAGATGAGCCAGAACAACATTTCTAGGCAAGGCAGAGAAAAACCAAACACCACTGCCTCAACAATTACATGTGGACAGGTGGGTTAGCAGAAGACACAGCTTAAAACCTGGAGTGATCTGGCAGAAGAGCACAAAAATTTTATTCTTCTAGGCATACTTTCACATGCATTCATAGCTACCTATGACTAAATTCTAGGTCGCCATTTGGGGTAAAAGTGATCTCAGTAGTCCGAGTTTACATTTTATTTCTCTTCTACCACCTCCTGGGGAACTGCATTATTTAGAAATACACTGAGTGGTAGGACCTATCTGAAACTATAAGCTCTTCAACCAGTTTTAGGTAAAAGACAATCAAATGAAGAAGTGAAATAAAACCCCAAACCCTACAACAAACGATACCATTAACACTACAGGGGTATGTGGGGGAGAGGAAGAGAAGAGGAGAAGGAGAGCCTGTACACACATTTTTCATATACATATATATGATCACACCAATTTTGGGCACCTATTGTAGCTAGTTTGTTAGCTATTCCTTCTAGGTTCTCTCTAAATCAGAGGAGAAATGTATGCCTTTCTGTAAGGAAAACAGCCCCAGCTCAGCCTGGCTAAACTGCCCTCTGGACATGCTTCTGTTACCAATATATCTGCAGAACTAGGAAGAACAGCTATTCCAAACAACCTGAGCTGGGTGGCACAAGCACCTGCAGAAACATCTCTTGTGCATTTCTTCATAGTGTCAGCAGATTCTGTTGCACTGATATTGAGATAGGACAATGGGATAACTGCATTTGGTCATCTGAAGAGCTTTCTATATTCCATCAACTCTGCCAGTCTCAGTAGAAGCTTAAATGCTTACCTCACACTCAGACTGTTGACAGTTTAAAATAGGTGTCAGAAGCTGACTCCTGAACTCTACCACCTACAGTGTACAAGTAAGGACAAATGGCAGATACACAACAGACTGGTTACATAGCCTCTAAAAAAAAAAAGGCAGACAAAGAGATCATATCACTGTATTTCTAGGTAACAAATGATACCTGGATACAAACAGCAGAGCTTGTGGCTGCTTCTACCAGTGTTTAAAGACAGACTCTCTTAACTTTACCTAAAGAAAAACCACAAATGACAAGGTTACTTGAAAAAACATAGCCCACAAGGTGAACAAGTTATCTGAAACTGTATAATCCTAAAACCAGATAAGAGTAGATATGAAGGATAATATATATGAAAATATAATACATGTAACAGAAGAACCTATATGATAGAACTTATTTGAGCGCACACGATTTCCAGTGTCACAGGCTCTAAATAATGTCATTCAATCTCATGCTAAGCAGTACAATACTGCTACTTCAAGGGTTCTTGGTAGACAATCATAACTTCAGATGATTTCCACGCAGAGAAGAGTATACACAAAATCAGAGCCAACATCACAAAAATAGAAATTATAAACCCTAGAAAGAGTACTAATGCAATATCTACTATTCTAGTAACAATTTCAGAGAACCCCAAATCTACTTTACGGAAACAAAATGTAATAACAGCATGATAAGTGTAATTCAAAGCTAACTTTCCATAATTCCAAACCAACATGTATTTTACCCCAAAGAAAAATCCTGAGCATCAGTTTAGAGTCTCCTAACATAATTACAGGACTGTCACAAAGGAGGACAAAGGTCCTCCTCCAGAAAGTTGCTACTACTTCAATGATAAAAAGTGATGAGCCCACTGGAATAGTTACAACACAGACTGAGATAGTACTTCTATACTTCTAATCAGTGAAGCCAAAAAAAGTCTTTCATTTCATATATAGGAAAAATGACCATTTTGGTCTGGTGACTATCAATAAACTGGAATCAGGCGCTCAAGTGAAAACACACAAAATGAAAAGAAATTTATTTATTATGAAAATAAATGATTAAAATGAGAAATATTCCACACAAGGAAAATGCAATATGTGGTACTTCATATTGACAGAATAAAATTCAATTTCTTGTCAACAGTTGAAAGAAAAAAAGTCTAAGCTTCTGACAGAAAACAAAATGGGGCATCAATTAGTGATGACATAGTCAGTTATTCTTGTCAAACATGCTGTCAGTTTAGGTAGTGCATAAGGCATATAAAGCCTTTGAAGCTCTTCAGTAATATATTAAAAACTATTGTTGGCATTTTTCTAAACCATTTCTATTGATTATTCACTTTTCAAATAAATTTGCTATAAATAACACAAATTAAATGGAAGAACTAAATGGCAGATTAGATTGTACCAGTAACGACTGATGATCATAGAATGATCAAATGGTAGAAGTCTTCAAAGTTTTGGTAATTGCTACATCTCATTCCTACCACTACAAAGTGATGGGCTACAGACAAACTTGGTACATGCTCAGTAAGACTTTGAGAGGCCATCCACCCACTTCTTTGGATGTTAGAGGCCCTGTCATAGAAGAGCCTACACAAAGAGGGATAAGGCACCGTAGAGAAAAATGTAGTAATCGGAATCTATTCAGGAATAACGGTGAAGCGTCTTATGCATTCTATCCCATTTCTGTCTGTGATTTTCCATAAAACACAACCTTGCACCTGATGCTATGAAAGCTTTCTCCTTCTAATTCATGTTTGAAAATGTGTTTAAAGCTGGTAGAGCTTGAATGCTGATCTGTGAGTGAAAACAGGACCATCCTTCTGGTGTGCTCAATAAACTTTTGAAGAGGAAAAATGTAAGTCAACAAAGTAAATATAACCTATGTTATTTAGAGCATTTATTGAATGGGATTTTTCTTTTCCCTTGATTATGAGAAAATATGCAAATGAGAAATTAAAGGAAGATATTTATCTACTTGTTTGCAAATACCCACTTCAGATGTGAGATTTCTGACAACTGATAGCTGTTTATTTATCAGGGAATACATTTTGAGAATGCTCCCATCTAACTCTAGTAACTGAGTACTAGATCAGTTAATGAAATAAGCCTTTTACTTTCTAAAAGACAACTGGCATTGATTAGCATCTTGTTCTAAGTTCAGAGGCAGGAATGACAGAACCAGAATACATGACTAATGTATTTACTTCTAGATGAACTGTAGCATCAATACGCTTTGTGTTTTTTTAATAAAGATAATTTCTGAGGAAAATTTATTTTAAGTGTAAGGGTGATGGATTAAAAGAAAATAACACTTGAAAGACAGAAGTTGCAGAATTCAATTCTAGGGTTAAGAATCCTCAAATTTAATTTATGGTATGCAGAAAAATACTTGTACTACTTTCATCAGTTACTTATGGCTTTCACCTTTCTATCTCACCATCAGTTTCCACTAATAAGAGCAATTAAAAACATATATATTTATTTTTATTCTCTGTAGTCCCTCTCCTCACTTGATTTTCTTTTTAATATCCACTTTTCCTCCTCACTCATTTGAAATACATTACCCAGGAACTCCTGGGAGATGCTTTTGAAATTTTCTCAAGAAACAGCAAGAAAGTTTTCAGTTTCTTATTTTCTGATATTAAAGCTTTTCCATTTGTATATTTAAGCAATAAATAATTAGGCTACAGAATGACTGACTATTTGATCAGCAATCATGTGATCAGATCAGAGATTGCAAAAATCACAGAACAGTCAAGGCAGGAAGATACCTCTGAACACAGTCTGATCTAACGCCCATGCTGAGTGCAGGTTGCTCCAAATCATGTCCATCAAGGGTTTGAAGACCTGTAGTAAAGGAGATGCTACAATATCTCTGGATGGCTTGTTTCATTATTTGACCATCCCCTTAGTAGTTTTTTTTGGCACATTGCTGGCACATTCAGATTCAGTCATGGTAACATGTTAGTGTAAAAGGCAAATCTGGACAATTAAACTTTATTTAAAAAATAGATGAGAGAAGAAGACTATATTTTATTTGTAAAGCTTTCAACAATTTTAAGTAGATGTTACTGAGAAAGTGTTTCAAAACAGAGACTGGAAGTACATGAAAATTAATTACTATCAGATATTTTTCAATAAAGTCAATTGAACTAAGTATATTACAGATACTTTTTCTCTTCCCTAATAGTCAGGTTCATCATCTAATCCATAAATTATGTCACAAAATTAATTGTACTATGAAATTATTTGTAAATTATGTTTGAAATAAAGTTGAGAATAATTATATTCTCTCAAAGAAATTATATTGCTAAGTAACAAAGATGAGTCAGGAACATGTATCTACCTCAACTTCCTACTATTGAAAAAACAGTTACTTGGACACCTTAAAACACAAGTAAACAGCTTTGAATTATTGATAGGAAGAGAAGACATAAGTGTGCCTTGCCTGCTGTTCATGTCTCTTGTTTTGGGTAAAAAAAAACACTCAGAAAATGGAGGTACTGTCCATACTATACATTCTTTGGTATAACTTAAGGCATTGCATAATTTTCCTATTATTAGCAGTAAAACCACTGCATCAAATTGAAAACTGCTTAGGTTATAAGTTAAGTGAGCATGAAGGAGGTAATAAAAATACATTTCCTATATATTTCATCCCCAAGTTATTAACTTTGCTTCATTTATCATATACTGTCATACTTTTAGTCTACACTACCAATAATTCACCATAAATTATTTTAGATACATTTGGTAACCTGTGTACATAGTATAGAAGCATTCTGCAGTTATTGTTTAACTAGGTGTCACATGCAGTACTTGTCAGTTTTCAGTGCAAAAACCTGTGATTAAATTAATTTACAGGCTTAATAATAAATGATTGCATTTATAAAATAACAGGATAAATGCACCCTAGCTTCAAAATTATATCCAAATTACATAATCTGTACAAAATGTCACATACAATTATTTCTAAAAAGACAAACTAGAGGAGTAATTAACACAGTTGAGAGTTCATATCACTAGAAGTACAAAAGCAGAAAGTAAAATTAATTATTTTCATCTCCCTCATATGGTTACTTATCAAGCCAAGCCTCATGGGGACACATGATGTATTTCAACCAGACAATAAAAAGCAGCTCATAATTACACAACTCCTTGGAGTAACTGGTTTGTATCCTTGAAAATTCTCCAGAAAATATTCTAACTATGCGAATCACCTCAACTATTACATTGCTGTCAGTGCAGACAAATGATGCATGCAAATACATGCTTATATAAACAAAGTGTGTTTATAATGCAAGATTTTAATATAATTACATCATCAAGTAATTAGAATGTGCAGTTATGTAAGTCTCACCCTTCTGCTACCAAATGAATTGCTAAATACTAGGGGAATATTAATCTTTATTAGTGACATTTGAGCTAATGGTTTCTGAACATGGAAAGAAATTGAAACATCTACAAATGTGAGATTTTCTTAGATGAGTAACTTCTGTTTATATAAAAGTTTTTCTGCACAACAAGATATTATTTTTCAAGTTGTTTAAAAATAAATTAGAGCTTGAGAGTGTAAAGCAGAAAACTACTGGATCACTAAAGGCAAGAGAAACATTCTAGTAACAAGGAGATAAAGCTACTAGTGAACTCAGAAATATAAGTTTTTCATTCCTTATACATATAATTCTCTATCAAAACATTTCTTTATACCTATTGCCTAAAAAAATTAGATTAAATAAGACAAAGACTGCAGGTTTACATTCATATGTCCTATTCAACCTTAACTTCTATGAACTCTGTAAACCCCAGTATTCAAAATTTCTATCAAGAGACTCATGAGGCAGTGATCTTAAATCAGAAACTACCAATTCATTTAACCTCCTAGAATCTGGATTCAGCATAGTAAATGAAAGAAGAAGAAGACAAAAAAAAAAAAGACATTTCACGTGGAAAAAATATCAGTTGGAAAACTGGAATCCTGGCTGTAAGCTTTTAGGATCTTTTCTATGCTGGCACAGAGCTTGTGGTTGTACACCATACACTGGATGTTATAAAATATATTAAGGACATAGACTGTATTTTAATGTGCCTGTTTTTATACATATACAATTCACACAGAAAGGTTTTTTTGGCATACAAGTTACCTGTTATGTTTTTATAGGGTAAGTGTATTTCTGGCCCACAGTGCAGAGTATAAAACCGACTTATCTTGTACTTATGGGGCTGGTGATACTGATTAGTAAGCAATAAACCCTTTTCACAAAGTACATAAATGCATATTGCTGAGACTTCAGTGACTTATTAAAGGTCCATTTTTTTGAATCTTTTATATGTATAAGTTGTGTGTAAATGAACATACTTTTGAAATTTTCTTTTCATCCTTACGCAAAGTGTATTGTGAGAGAGAACTCATACAAGCAGGGTATGAATACTGAAAAATTCAGTGCAGCAATAACTGAGCAACAGATGAAAAGTCATATTCTCTTTCCCAACCATTCACCTGACATCAATAAAATTGATTTACTGACAAAACCAATTTGTTCTTGGTTTTGATATTTGCTTCCTTACTTTTTTTCCCATATATTACACATCCTCATTAATTAATTTTACAGCAAACCATTTATTATTTTTCTTTTGCTTTTGAGTAATTTCTTTACGACATTCAATTTTTTTTAAAGAAAAGTTTTATAGAAAAAACATAGAATAATATTTGACATCTTGAACTGTAGAACAGTTTATAAGCTTGGATGTTGCTTTTTGCTTATAGTTGACCTTAGTGCCAGAGAAAGATCAAAGGCATACTTAACTTGCTAGTACATCTGTAGCCATGCACTCCACTAATTTATTCCCATACTTTGTTCCTGACTGACTTCTACTGGCATTCTCCATTCATTTTATATGGAATTCATATACATACCATCAGAAAAATCTATCAAGTACTAGTGGAGAAACAGAAGTTTATGTAAGTTTGTATTTTTTGTCTGCACGTAGGTCCCTCCAGTAAACTGCCACAAAAGTAGCATTTACTATTTGAGAATAACATAGTCTCCATAAAAATCTGTGGTCACTACAACAGCTTCACACATTAACACACTGTATTACTGAGGAAACAAATGTACTGCTTAGTTAAAAAAATTTACGTTAATTTTCCTAAACCTATTCAAATCTCTATTTTAGTAAGAGAACAAACTAAAAATGATACTCTAATTACTAAGACCACACAGTACTAAAAGACACAACCTTTTACATTAATTGTAGTTAACTATATCTCAAACCTGCAATAATTAAATACAATGGAAGAAGGTGCAAATGTTGAATGGCCACTTCACTATAGTTCTTTAAAAAGCTACAGAAAAAAGAGTTTCTTCTCAATTGCAATGTCTAAAAATTGCCCCATTCTATTTATTTAAACAGAGCTTTCCTTATTCTAGTACACATAAGGAACTTTACCTCAGGAAGAAAAATATCTCACACTTCTACCAGCTTTTAGAAAAATACAAATCTTCTATAAATCACTTCAGGGGAAGGGCATTAGAAAATCCACTTGTGCTTGTTATAGTACAAGATTTCTTTGGGAGGCTTAAGAATGTTTTTCTTGTACAGTCAAGATTAATGAACAGAACAATATTCCTTTTTGGAAGTGAAACAAATAGAGACTGTACAACAGTTTTTACTCTCCTGTCCTAGATAAGTTGGTCTAGTTCTGAGCTACCCAGCTCAAGAGAGACAAGGGACTTCTGGAGAAAGTGCAGCAGAGAGCTATCCAGACTATTAGAGTACTGGAACATCTTTGCTATGAGGAAAGGCTGAGAGACCTGGGGCAGTTTATCCTAGAGAATGGAAGATTGAGAGGACACTTTCTCAATGCTTATAAATATCTTAAGGGAGAGTTTCAAGAGGATGGGGCTGGTCTTTTTTCTGTAGTACCCAGTGACAGGACAAGGGGTAAAAGGCACAAGCTGGAACACAGGAAGTTCCACTTGAATATAAGTAGAAACTGTTGTGAGGAAGCCCTAGCACGGGTTGCCCAGAGAGGTTGTGGAGTCTCCTTCTCTGGAGGTTTTCAAAATCCTCCTGGGACACATTCCTGTATGAACTGACTGATGTGAATCTGCTTTACCAGAGGGATTGGACTAGAAGATGTCTAGAGGTCCCTTTGACCCTGTGTTCAAAGCAATTGATTACATGATGGATTTTATTATATACTTAATTAATTATTTATGAGAGGCAGGACTTGCGTGCATTTACTTTTACTGTTATATGTAGCTCTGAATAGTTCTTATGTGGAAATAAGAAAACCAAAGCTAGTAGCTGAAACAACAACTAGGTCTACAAAGCTCTATTACATATAAAAAAAAAAAAAAAAAAAGAATTGGATCTAAATGTTTAGGTATCTCTGTTTTTTCAATATAATACATCTTTCAATAATCACATAAAAAATAACATCTGCAAGTACTTGATATTTCAATTATTTTAGCACCATTACAACCTAAAACATAATCTGGAGAATATGAAAAGATTCTATTCTGAAAATTAACCACTCAGTTAATCTAGAACTATCTTCCATTCAAATCTGTTCAAGATCATGCAACTGAATCCAGAAATACATGAGGATTTAAGGTATACTACCATAGAATCACATTAGCTTAAAGATAGATCACTATTAAAATTGCGGTTCAGATTTTACATTTGTCCAGTAAAATGCTGTAGATTTCAGAGTATAATGTAATGGAATTTAAGCAGGAGTTCAATCAGGTGAAACCATGAATTAATACAATAATGCCAAAAGAAGGTGGCAGTATTTCCATTTAGCGTATTTGTTAACATAATAAATGATAAATACAATTTTTCACAGTATGTTTTCATAAAGTGTCTGGAATTTACAGTTTTGAACTTTCTGTCAATGTCAAAGTCAGGGACTACAACTGCAAGAAAGGTCCCTGCCTTTCAAACAGCCAACCAACCTCGTACTTCAGAAATCTAAGACCTAACAAACAGATATGCATATTCCTCTCAGTAATTGTGGGGAAGAAAGCACATTGAAAGTATAACAACATATTTCATACACCATTTCTACTAATTATTTTTCGTTCTCTCCAAGATTCTAATATCAAATACAACATTGACTCTCTAAGATATTTTCTTTCCAGAGGAAAATTGTCCAATCATTAATGTTATTATCACAACAGATCATGTTGGCAATAATAATCTAAATACCAAATTAACATTTTTCATGAATTTAAAAGTAATGGAGGAAAACTAATTCACGATATTTATAAAAAACTTCAATAAATATCAGAAAAGCTTAATAAACTCTCATGCTTATCAAGTGCACAATTCAAAACTGTAGCTTAGTACAGTAAATCTTTTTTATGTGATTCAAAAAATATCTAAACACTTATTTTAGCAAATTTTTATTTCTATACATTTTAAAGCTGTACTTTAAGACATTTTTTCTATAAATATGTTATACACTATAAATGTGTTATATACAGAAAGATATCAGACAGAATCATGATGTGCCACTTAAGAAACACTTAAAATTTAGTAGCAGAACCAATTCTAGTTCTCAAAACAATTTTATTTTTGCTGAATATCTGCACACTGGAAAACAATCCACTTTAGATACCTGACATGCCTCTAAACTGAATTGCTTGACTTACCTGCCACTGTTTCATGAGCTCCCGAACCATTTTAGCATCCTCTGGTATCTTTTCTTTGTGTGCAGCATCCTGCAGGACATTTGCAGTTGTTTCAGCTTCTGTAAGCCAAGCAAGGAACTTTTCGAGATCCAGGTAGAATTGCTGCAACATTTTTAGGGCTGATTCCAGTGCAGCTTCACGTTCACAAACCCTGTGCAAGTACAAATAGTCAAATGCAGCAGGCTCAGGAAGAAAACAAATCTTAAATCATGAAATCAAAATATAACAAAGATACACTATAGATTTTCATGTACCAAACAAGGCAAGTTTGTAGATACAATGCAAGTTTTGTAGCTAGTGTATGTTTGCAGGTAGGTTTTCTTTTTAATCTTTTCTCTTGAGAAGTAGTGCCTGGAATTAATCTGGTAAAAAATCAAGCAGAAGTGTTTTTTGAAATTATAATGTCTGAAATGTAAAAAAAAACCAAATTAAACCAAAATGAAACAGAAGGATTTCCCTGATTTGTTTTAATCAAAGATTGTTTTCTTTTTTTTTATCATTAACCTACACTGGGAAAAACATTCTAATTTTTAGAAATCATGAAATAATTCCTGGCCACTGCACAGTATGATAAATTTTAACATCACTTTTTATGACTTGAAGCCTTTGAAGACTGCATTCAACACTTTAATAACACTGACATTCAAGGTTATGTGTGCATGTTTTGTTTTGCGGTACTTTTTCTGATATGAATGTAATGTTACAAGAAAGATCTATCAGTTACATGACAGAACATGTATTTTTAAATACAAAGGCTATCTTCTCCTTGGGGAAGATCTAGATCGTAGAATAGGAAAGAATATTAAAGGCTGAAAAAAAGAAGTATATCTGCTTTATATATAAAACATTCATGTGCAAGGTATGTGTCATAGACTGATTTTTTGCACTGAACTTTAACTATGGATTTAGAAATGTAAGCAGGTAAGTATGACATACTGTTCATTAACACTAGTCTATCCAGGTGACTTAGTTATTGCATTACTTGCATATTTGTTTAACAACAGCATGGTAATTTTTTAAGCTCAGATAAAATATATTAAAATCTTTTGATAAGTGTAATGAATGCAATTTGATCATCCATATTTAGTCTACAAATCTATGGTGATACAGGTATTTCCAGATACATTTCCCATCTAGTTTTATGTTATTTAGAGAGAGACTAATATACTGGATTTTCGTAGATATAATTTCTCAGGTTGTACTATATCATTATTTTACCAGAAGAGGCCATCAAATTTCTATGGACTAATCGCTATTTGAAATCCTATTTGCTGTCATGAAGAGGACGCTGCTTAGCCTTCATTAGAATGTGTCCTCATAGGCCTTATAGGAAGAGCATAACACACAGCTTCAGAATAGTGAACTAATTTCCCAAATTTTATTCTACATGGACATAAACATGACTTGTGGTTAGGCCACTTTTCAAATTTAAAACAATGGCATTAAAAGAATTTATTTTTCTTTTGTTAAACTAAAAAATAAATACATCTAAATGTACTAAAAATATGTATTGTCAGGATAAACAGAAAAAAAATAAGAGAAAATATTTTACTTGGAGAATATTGTATTGACCTCTTTATCACTTTTAGTTCAAAAATAGTATCACATTTATTTAAAAGAAGTTGGAAATGGAATAAACTTGCATAAGCTAAAAATTATTTATACAGTTCTTCGCAGTACAATTCTATTGCAGGATATGCTTTATAGCATTATTCTAATTAAATTTTCAGTGTGCAACATGATAGCTAATATGAGTGCCTGTGTAGAATCATATATAACAATTTTTTCACATACAGTTCTTTCAAAACATGAAAGGTCCATTTTTAACTACAATCAACCTGAATTCACGTAAATACATAGCAATGCTCAAATAACACCATCCTGCAACTACATAGTGAAATTTAATTTTTCAAATGTATTTTTTTAAAAGGGCTTAAGTCTATTTGTTTATATTTAACTTTTTGCATTATATCCTGAGAAGCAGGACCCAAAGCAATGTTCATCCACTTGTGTAAATACCTATTTCATCTCTATAAAAAATAAAACCACAACCACAGATAAGAAAAATATATTCAAAGAGAGAGCTATTACAGTTATTACTCAAAATCAGAATTTAAGTTTTAGAGAAATTTCAAGACTATGTGAAAAAATACAGCATTTTATTGATCTGGATAAAGAATGACATTGTAGTTACAAGGAATCTCCTGTCACTTCTATGATGCACAGAAACTATGGCACATAATTCTTTCAGCCTACAGAAATGTGTTGCTTATCTATAAGAATACTAATACACTCACAAGAAAATATCTAACACTTCACATTTTAAGTTTTGATATATCTAATAAGCAATAAAAAAATCAACTACACTGACAGCTCTGCAGTATATCAATAACCTCCACTCTATTTGTATTTCTAATTACTTCAAAATTATGAGGTTAGAATAGAAAAAAGGTATAAAAATGAAGAACAAAACTGTCAAATCCAGCATGTGATAAGATAAATTGCACAGAATTATAGGGAAAGCCAAAAATACATATACATAACAGGAAATTATTGCACAAAATCAAAATAAAGATCATATCTTTTTAGATTGTGTCATGCAAACATCATTTCATAGTGAGTGTAAGCTAAGAGAAAAGTACATGAAGTAAGCAGAAATATCTTTGAGTGTAAATAGAAAACTGCCCAGTAGGAACAGTAATGGATACTGCTGAAATACTAAGAAATAATCATAACATTATTTTTAATGCAATGATCCTATTTTTCCTCTCTATTACTATGATATAAAAATAAGCACATAGTGGTTTAAGGAAAAAACTTCTTATTCAGGGAAGAAATATTAAATATGAGATTCATCTTATTTTCATCTAGACATCCAGAAGTTAGGCAACTATATTCCCCCTGAAAAACATCAAGAAAAATATTTCTGGTATTTAATTCCTCATCCCTTGTCTGTACACATCTGTTGAATGAGATTCAATGTCAGAGCAAATTTTCTTGTCTATTGACTACAGTAGTAAGTTATGCAAAGCATATACAAAGTTAATTTTACACAAATTTTACACTGAATTTTACAAAATTAAAAATAGGAAAGATGGACCTAAACCTAGTTTGGGTACTGATTTTTCAGAACTAGTGGCATCAATAACATCATTATGGTACTCTCTTAAGACTGTGTTACCTAAAGGCTTTAAATTGAGGGAAAATATAGGCAGGTCAGAAGAAATGATTTACACTGTGTGTGAGTGTGAATATATTCACAAGGAGAAGTTTAAACAAGGGTTTAAGAAAAAAAAAATCCACAAAAAGCTAATTTAAAACTCCATCAATCTCTGATACAAGGCATTGCTGTGATGGTAAGAACTTTTAAAGCTAATTTTAAAAAAAATGTATCTGTTTACAAATATTTGGGAAGATAAGCAGAGGAAAGTAATCTGAAATCTGTGTAATCTTTAAGTTCATAACCAAGGTCCTCTATAATCAACTAAAAGTCAGAGCCCATACCGTGATATACACACAAACCAAATATATACAACAGAATACAAAATCTATACAACTGGGCATCTTGTTAAGAAATCTAACAGAAAGTGTTGAGGTAGAAGAATAAGAGTGCCATAAAGATGTTGCAAGAATTCTTCAACAATTTCCAGTCTCATAAAATACAAGGAATACAGTTTTTGGAGAGGCTTCATCAGTGTGAATAGTAGATTTTTTTTCAGATGCACTATATTTTACATAATTTGAAATTAATAATTCACATTTTCTGAGTATCTGTTTGAAATTTTAATGCTTCTGCACTTTATCAGATATGTTATAGAATTATAGAACCATTTCAGCTGGAAGAGACGTTTAAGATCATCAAGTCCAGCCTTTGTACCAGCCCTATCAACCACTAGGTCATTTCCATCCAACCATCTCTAAAAGACTTCAAGGAAGGGTGAGTCCACCACTTCACCGGGCAGCCGTTCCAATGCCTGACAACCCTTTCAGTAAAGAAATTCCTCCTCATATCCAGCCTGAACCTCCCCTGGAGCAACTTGAGGCTGTTTAAACAATGCTTTGAGATGCTGTGATAACAGGAAAGAGGGCAGATGTAGAGTATGATGACAATGTACACTACACTACACTATATTAATACAGCATACATAATACGTTAGAAATATATTAAAGAGTACAGAAAATATTAATAACAGACAAACTAACAAATTTTTGTTCACAAGTATTTCTTGAAGATCAATAATGGGAGAAATTCTACATCACTCAGTGTTTCATAGATGACTAATTCATGCTTCCATTTGCAGACTGTGATCTAATATTCTCACACTGAGATGTAAAATAAAATATCCTGGACTACTGGCTAACAAAATATCAGTAAGTGGTTCTCTTTGTATAATTGTATTTTCTCCTTTCTGACATTATGATTCCATACAATCAAATTTAAAAGTTACCTGAATTTCCCTTTTCTGGAGCCAAACGTATAGACAAATTGAACTATATGCATTCTTGCTAATGCTGGAAGCACTTTGAACATTTTCATGAGGATCATATCCCTTCTGCTGATGTGACAAAGGAACAATAGCAAAGCTTTATTGGAACATTTAATTTTTATTACTAAATAAATTTCAGCTCTTGCTGGTAACACTTCTTCAGCTGCTTTAACTTGAACTGATAGAGAACATATCAAAGAGGCAGAATAATTTAACCTCAGATAAAATGGGAACACGAGGAGGTGTCTCAGATATGAAGAGAAAATTAAATTCTTTAAATGAATGTTAAATTCTTAATAACTATTATTTATAAAACTTTAAAAGGCAAATTCAAATTAAAATAATACTGACTTATTTTGTGAGTGCTGCTTAGAGGAACTTTCTTCCAGAATCTAGGGTCTATATTCTATAGTGTTAGTTAAAATTATTAATACATGCCAGTAATTTATTAATCTGCAGAATAACTATGGAACAGCTGGTACACAATAAGTATGGAAAACTATGTTAAGATAGCATTTTAAGTACAGCTTTCATGTGATTCTTTGGATCACCTTGACACCTCATTCAGGGATATATAGTATTTTTCCATAACTTGGTTAAATGCTCCTTATAGTTTGGCCATCCCGATAGAGGTTACTGGCTTTTGTCTCCGGTAGAGCACTGGCACATGTATGTGGATCTGAAATATATGTGCTTACATACTGTCACTATTTTGTGTCTCTTATTCAGAAGCATTCTTCACCAAATTAATTCTAGAGTAAGGCAGATTAATCTTCTGTGTGCAACTCTACTTGTGAAATTACTTCTGTTGCAAATAATCGGAAATCCTCAAAGTGCAACTAAATGCATAGTTACAATATCAGTATCGGAATCGCTCCAGAGATCAGTGTTCAAATGTAGCTGACAATCATCTGCAGGCCTTTCTCTTCTCATTATTATGGCTGTGGAACCAGGAGGGCTCCCATGCACTGGTACAGAATTTTGTACGTGAAAGGGTTGCAGGTTTTTTCAGTTATTTTGTGCTTTAGACCCTTCCTGTAAGGACTAAGGGACAAATCCAGTGAAAAGATTTTAAATTCCAGGTGTAATTGTGCATTCAGAGAGACTAGGTGCAACAGCTGCTTCAAACAAACTTACAAAGGTAGTTCTCTGCTGATTCTCTTTACTTCTGTAGGAAAGAACAAAACTCCTCACCATCCCCATCCTCCAGTTGAAACTCAGACCATCTGTCTCAATATGGACTCATACAATTCTTTCCCTGATATTCACACAGTTTCTTAGTGACAGTCTGTTCATATACTGAAACTAGAACATCCTAAAGCATCTCCTGATAATAGTAATAAGCCTGTATAACTTTTCCTTTCTTAAAAATCTGTAAACACTAAGGGGGAAATGCTTCAAAGAGAACTTACTTTGCTAAGCAAGGTGCAAACGTTTTTTCCTGATTTGTTTTCTATTGTAAAACTTTGCAAAACCAGAAAACAATTGTATTATTTCTGACATTTGTATAGTTAGTAACATAGATTCAGCAAGAGAGATAAACTATTTCTTTTGCTACTGCTCACTGTCTGTCTTTTTTCTAGTCTTATACCTGTCATAGCCATTCTCAAAATAGCCAGTCCCTGTATGAAAATAACAAAATCCATCAAAACTCCTCAGCATATTACAAAATTATTAACATATCTTTTTTCATCGCACCTTTAAATAACCTCTTTTTAAATAAGCACCTACCAGCATAAGAATAGAGGGTCTATGTTATCATAGGAAAAATCCTTGTCAATCTTTTAAGAAATAATTTCTGTCTCTTCTACTTTATTCACTTATGGTATCCCATATTACCAAAGTGCCTCTTAATGGATGGTAAACACAGAGAAAGGGAATTTTTTTCTAACGGACTTCTCTTGTCCCTCTTGCTTTTTTTTGTTTCCTTTTCCCTTCTTGCCTTGGCATAAGGCTAGAATATATAAAAACATAAGTGTACATTTTCTCTATGTTCATCATAGCCAAAGATTACCACACTTATTATGTGAAATACAGAAAAATCATTAATGAAACTAAGTGGATCATTTTAATTCCTTTGCAATTAAAACTAATTACAGGTTCTCTCACATTATTGAAAATGTCTTATTTTTGCTTTGGATTTCCAATCTCCTGATAAATTATCACTAAAATAACTTTCCAGAGAGTAAATCTTAAGAATTATCGAGTTAATGAGAAGGGAATCTGAGCAATACACAGCAATGAGATATGAAGGACCATTAAAAATGACTTGTAGTTACAGAATAATGTTCTGACAGATTCACTCAAGAGGCTTTTCTAAACCTCAAACAATCCCCCCAATAATAAACAACCTCACAAGCAACACCCTCCCACTCCCCTAATCATCTGAATTCATAGTACAGATTCCAGTCTAACTTCTATTATTTAAGTAACGCCTTAACAAAATACGGGAAGATATAATTTAACAAGTCTAGTATTATTAAAGACAGAAGTCAGAAAAAGAGGAAATCCTAACATCAAAACTAAAAAAAAAAAATAAAATTGCTCTTATTCTACCAAAAGAAGCAAAAATATTATTTTTCTGTTTAAATTGTCACACTTCACGGTCAATAAAACATGTAATTAAGTTTTTCATTGCATTCCAAAACATATTCTTTTGAGATTACAAGGCAGTCAATGGTGCCAGCTAATAAACAGCATATTAATATACTCAGATACAATTTATTAAGATAAAATCTTTGCTTTCCAAGACAGTGAAATGTAATTAAAACTTATTATGAAAATAATTCTATTCTAAAGGCACTTGTTTTCTTACCCTTAATTACTGCAGAAAAAACTAAATTTAATAAGACTGTGAAATGTATTGATGGTATTACATGAAATCAATTAGGGAACACAAAGGATACTATTAAACTGTTAGTGTAGTTTTTATTTAAAGCTGCAACCTCTGAGGTCTGAGCTCAGCAGCCTAGCAGAACAGTAATTTGCTACCATGAAGAGAAAGAAGCCTCAGTTTCCAGACTGGAAAACTCTGGCAGCACTTAAAGTTCTTCTTGCACCATGCATCATAATTGAGAGTAACACTAATCAAAAAACACACATTATTTTTTTTTCTCCTCCTCTAAAACATGGGCCTTAAGTACTGTACGCTTTACACAAAGATGCTGACAGATCAGAGTGACTCAAAATACTTTTAAAACTATTCCAATATGCCTATATATTTTAAGAAACATAAAATTGTTACACAGAAATAAAGACAATGGTCAAGCTCCAGCTCTGTAATATTTAGCTGAGAAGCAGCTGTAAATCAAAACTAGTTAGCACCTGAATAAGGAGAGATAGCAAAGTGCCTACTGTTTCTTATATCTATATAAACTAATACAGTAATATTCGATGTAAAGAGCCACCGCATATCTTATAGAGTTATTTTTTTAATATTCGGGAAGTTTCAGATTCGTACAGAAAACAGAAATGTAGAATAAGTCCCCACTAAAAGGGGATAATGTGTTTATATGAGAATACAGAGTAATACTAATATAATATTATGGAGTTTTAGCACTTGGAAGAAACTGTAACTTTAGCTCTCTCCCTTGGGATTTTGTAAATACAAATAAATATACAATGAAATTCCAAAGTCCAATGCGGCACATTCAGATGATGTACAACTTGCAATCAGCTCAACAGAACTCAGTGTGAATTTGATATGAAAGCCTTAAAGAGAAAATCCTAACTACACTGAGATAAATGTCTAACCTTCAACTGACATCAAAGGGAATGGGATGTTCTGTGATAGTTCTATCTCAGCAACTTTTTAGACAAATTTCAAAGACAAAAATTTTTAGCATGAGAAAATGTAACCCTTCCAACAATAATTCTGGACAATTTAACAGAGTAGAGACAGCCATAAGTACACCAAAACACTAAGTCTGGGAGTGAGAAAGTTTGACTATTCTGCTATGAAAAACCGTGACAAAAGTGAATACACCTGAAATTTTGTGTACTCATGTGCAATTCTGCCAGGCTCATCCACTCTTAATGGTGCACAATTTGCAATGTTTTCTTCCTCCTCAATAAACTTTGAAATAATTTTCAGGTGCTTACATTTAAAAGACTCTTGATTTGGCTTATGACATAATTTCATATTCACTATCATTCCACTATCCTCTGTATATTCTAGATATTTTATCCAAAGTCTGGGGAAATGCATTTATTTTCTTTAACAAATGTTTACCTGTTTGAAAATAACTTTCCAAATTTTAGTCATGGAAATGAATGCATAATCAATGCATTCCTCTGTTTAACTGATGATTCAACTTTATTTCAGCTCATGCAAAGAAATGCATATATTATGCCATAAGATCTTTAAAGGAAACATACCTCTGTATTTTATGTTATTTAATCAAGAGACATTTAAATTGGTCTTGCATAAACACATGTGTTAACATTGAATTGGCTTCTATGTTGCAACACAATGACATTTTGAAACATCAAAGTTCTTAATGCTGTTATTTTTGCAGAAGGATCTAAAATCACATTTTAAAATAATGAATTTCCACCTAGCTTGTGTTATTTCTGAATTGGAGGTCTAAATCCAAATAAAAACCTAACTAAAAACAACTTGAATTCTTATCAGTTCAAAGCTTACATTTATGATTGTATTTGACACAATAATCATCATATCTTAAGAACAAAATCTGGTTGGCAACCCTTGACTTAAATCTACTTTTTCCCAGATAGCTGAAAAATTGTATCCCAGATCATCTTCCAGGAAATACGTTGACATTTATAGCTTTTCACAGGTGAAGACATGTCAATACATTGTACTAACTTTATAGTAATTTTCTTTTTAATGCATTTGTGCCTGGTAAATAGGATTTGAGAAAAAGGAAAAAAAAAAAAGCAGTAGCACAGATACTCAAATAATTGTGAAAGAAATAACTCTTCTCCACGACATAGAAATGGAAAAGTCTACAGAAATGTGAAGAGAATTAGAGACACTTTTCCATATGAATACTTTCGGAAAATAAATTAAAAGAAATGCCAGTCTCTATTTTTACTGTCTATCTATTAGAAAGAAAAGAAGGGAACTTTTGATCATTGTATGGTTAAAGAAACAAAATTAACTTCTTATCCTAAGAGAAATCAGTAGAAAGCATGAAAAGATGTCAACAAATTCACTCACTTCCATATATCTAGAGTGATAGAACACTTCAAATTGGAAAGGACCTTTGCAAGTCACCTTGTCCAACCCCTCCTGCTCAAGCAGAGTCCCTAGAGCCAGTTACCAGGACTGTGTACAGACAGCTTTTGAATACACTCAAGGATGGAGACTCCATTGCCTGCATGGGCAGCCTGTGTCAGCAGTCAACCTCACAGTGAAAAAGTGTTTCCTGCTATTCAGAGGGAATCTCTTGTGTTTCATTTTCTGCTCATTGCCTCTGGTTTTGTCACTGGGCACCAGTGGAAAGAGCTTGGCTCTGTCCATTTTGCACCCTCCAATGTCATGAGGTTATCCAATCAGCTCCCATGGACTTACTATATGCCCAGTTTTCTCCGGCCTTTCAAGAAGGCAAAAGTCAGGAAATAAATGGGTAATATTTCACAGTGATCTTTAAGTGCCGTTTTCTCAGATTCACAGAAAGCACATCCCAAACCCACTCATGACCACTCAAGGAGCAAGGGTGTGATGACAAGTCATTAGGTGATATGCCCTTTGCTCTGTGTTATCCCAAGGAATTCCTGTGCATGAAACAACACTTAGATACAAATATCTTGAAGACTAAGTGCTGGACAGATAGCTGGAACAAACATATCTAAAACTATAGAAGTATATGAAACTTTTTAAAATAAAAATCACCTTCCCATTCCATGAGATCTAGTATTAAGGATATATCTGTATCTCTATATATACATATATTGATATTGTTCTGATATGTAATTTTGTACAAGAATCTCCAAATCACCAAACAGTTCCCTATTTCAAGTTTTCCCCCTTTTAGAGAGAGTTCATGGCTCAGTCTTTCTAACATGGTATATAAGAACAATGCAGAAAGCCTGAGATGAATTTGTGGTTTCTGAGAGACCTGTATGTATAAAGTTGACTACAGATGTGAAACTCAATCTATATCCAAAACAGAAACTGCAAGAAAATTACTGAGTAGTAAGGGGTAGTATTGATGCAGATCATTCAGATAATGTCCCGTTGTTTGGCTTGGATATTACTTTTTTTTTTTTTTTAGATGGTACTTTTTTTAACTTTCCAAACTGTATTCTAGTACAATAAAGGATTCATAGAAATTAGATTAGAACAATTATGTTAAAAGTTCATGGGAGGAAAAATGATAAAAAAACACTAAAAGACAGAGGTGGGTTCTTTCAGAAGAATCAACAGAAAACTGTTAACTTTCTTAACTTAAACACTGGAGATGACTGCCTTGTGTTGCAAGTCACAAAAATTAAGTTCAACTAATACTAACACATTTATTAGGTACATGCAGGTAGACTACTACAGACAACTCATTAACTTCCCTATTGAAAATGCAAACATGTTTAAGTGCATTGGAAAAAAAAAGAAAATTGCAGCATTACTTGATGTCCTTAATTTCATTCTGCTCTTGCAGTGGGAAGTATGTGCATATAAATTAGTAATAAAAATGTTATGCAGATATATAGTATTGGAATAGTCTCACAAATTCCATGTTTTGCAGTAACCACAGATCTATAAATTTCCATATTTTACTGAATGATTTATATGTACTGTACAATCTCTCTTTATTGAAAGGATAAAAATACTGTGATCAAGAAAATAAATAGATGTTTTCAAATCCACATAGCATTACCATGACACATTGTTTTCACAGGTCTTTAATATACTTATGTGCTGTTTTGATTTCTTGTATTAACTTGTATTAACTTAATTCTTTCTTGTCCATCTGGTTTTTTGATCGAAAAAAAAAGGCTCTCATCTGATCTAAAATTCTCTCATCTGCTATCCAATATCTGTGATATAGTTTTTCTGAATTATTTGACATTGTTAGATATTTAAATACAATTATATTAAAATCTGAACTTCATATGATTGTTTAATGTTCCTCAGCTTATTCGGACTGACAGACTTAACAAGAGAACCTGATGTATCTTACCAATTTCAGTCATCTCAAATATCAAGTAGTGATATTATTCTGGAAAATTTGACTAGTTCATTTGATCTAGCCTGAACTAATCATATTATACATGCAGTAAAATGCTGATGACACCATGTGAACGTATAATTATAAAATCATAGAATGGTTTGGGTTGAAAGAGATCTTAAAGACTATCTAGTTCCAGCCCTCCTGCTGTGGGCAGTGACACCTTCCACTAGACCATGTTGCTCAAATCCCCATCCAACCTGGCCTTGAATACTCTCAGGGATTGGGCATCCACAACCTCTCTGGGAAACCTGTTCCTAATCAACTTCACAGTAAAGAACTTCTTCCTAATATATAAAGTAAAATATGTTCAACAATTCTTAGCATTTATGACAAGCTAATTGTTGCCACTCCAAAATCAGACAGTATCCAGAAAAACATATACATAGATAAAGAATCCACCTATAAAGAATATATACATTTACATAAATACTGAAGTGTTGTGTTTCCATCAGAAACAGAAATGAAGCCCTCTATTGGGAATGGGTACTCAAGAAGATTTCTACTTTTATGTGTACATATCATTCCACATTTCCTAAAGATATGTATTATGGACCAAAAAAAAAAAAAAAAATCCGTGTCTTTGAGAAAAAGACATTTTTTCTTAGAATTAGTTGAAACAAAAGATTAAAAATAACAATAAAGCAGTACAATTTATTTACTATCCACAAGTTAAGCCCCTGTATAAGATACTATTTAGAAATCAAGGCAGGGATGCAAAGTTCTGTTACAGAAATCTCTTGAAAGAAATAAAACTCAGACAGTGTTGATTGGATGAGTGGACAGTGAGGTGGATCGAGAGCTGGCTGGATGACAGAGCCCAGAGGGTGGTGATCAATGGCACAGAATCGAGTTGGAGGCCTGTGGCCAGTGGAGTTCCACAGGGATCGGTTCTGGGTCTTGTTCACCATGTTCATCAATGACCTAGATGAGGGGACAGAGTGTACCCTCAGCAAGTTGGCTAATGGCAACAAACTGGCTAATTCACCAGAAGGCTGTGCTGCCATTCAGCGCGATCTTAACCAACTTAAGAGTTGGGCAGAGAGGAACCTCATGAGATTCAACAAGGACAAGTGTAGAGTCTGGCATCTGGGAAGGAACAACCCCATGCACCAGTACAGGCTGTGGATTGACCTGCTGGAGAGCAGCTCCGCAGAGACCTGGGAGTCTTGGTTGATAATAAACTAACCATGAGCCATCAATGTGCCCTTGTGGTCAAGAAGGCCAATGGCATCCTGGGATGCATCAAGAAAAGTGTGGCCAGCAGGTCCAGGGAGTTTCTATTCCTCCTCTACTCTGCCCTGGTGAGGCCTCATCTGGAGCCCTGTGACCAGTTCTGGGCTCCTCAGCTCAAGAGGGACAGAGAACTTTTGGAGAGAGTCCAGCGCAGGGCCACTAAGATGATCAGGGGAATCGAACACCTTTCATATGAGTAAAGGTTGCAGGAACTGGGGCTGTTTAGTCTGGAGAAGAGGAGCCTGAGGGGAGATCTTATTAACATTTACAAATATCTAAAGGGTGGGTGTCAGGATGTTGGGACATCCCTTTTTTCTATAGTACCTAGCAATAGGACAAGGGATAATGGGATGAAGCTGGAACACAAAAAGTTCCATTTAAACATAAGAAAAAACTATTTTCCCGTGAAGGTTACGGAGCCCTGGAACAGGCTGCCCAGGGAGGATGTGAAGTCTCCTTCCTTGGAGGTCTTCAAGACCCACCTGGACACATTCCTATGCAACCTGATTTAGGTGGCCCTGCTTCTGCAAGGGGGTTGGACTAGATAATCTCTAAGGGTCCCTTCCAATCCTATCATTCTCTGATTCTATGATTAAGAACGTGTAATGTAATCAATGTAAACAATGTTCCCCTCTGATCATTAGGAGCCTTTCCCAAGGGAGCAGCACTAGGTGTTATTCAGTGCATTATTCAACCATTGGGAAAAGGGCATGAAGAGCAAGATGGTGAATTTATTTAGACTACTCAAATCCAGGGAGGACTGAATAATTCCAGATGGAAAAAATCATCAGGAAGGTCATAGCAAAAAAAATTAATATAAATGTGAGAAAATATCCTGTTTGGTTCTGAACTAACCTTAAAGGAATTTAATAGTTAAAATCAAGAACAACAGCTTAATGCATATGACAACATATACTAGCATCTGGAAGATTACTAGGAAGTATAAACTAATCAGTATTATGTCCATCTTTAATTTGCTGTCCTGATGCTGGCTTTGGTACTTTGTCCCAGCCAGCACAAAGGAAAGTAACATCAGATATAAAACGACTAAAGCAGTGACATGATGTGAAAACCAATTTTGCCAAAGCAAAATTAATTACAAATGTTCCATGGTTCTACTTTTATATTTTCCACATGGAAAGTAACAGTGACAAGTGTCCACAGCTCCAAGAGGTCAGCACAGCATAAAAAAGTGTTCCGAAAGGCAGATCTGAACTATGGTTTCTTATATGAACAAGCCTCTTATATGAACAACAACAACAGACTAAAGAGAGAGGATGTTCCTGGAAGAATTGCCTCCTAGCTCTTGGAGTGAAAACACACCACGAAACTTACAGGTCGACTACCACAAAAACAAAGTTACTCTCTTGGAATCAGTAAAGGTATATGGTTCATATTACACCCTATTAGTAATTAATCGACACAGTTGAAGTATCAAGAACAGTCATGCTCTAAGCATCAAGAAGTCATTGAAATTTCTGAACTATTCACCATTATGTGAATAAGTAGCAGCACTGTTTCACATGTTAAAACAAAAAAAAAATAAATAACAAAAATCAGTGTGTATAAGTCATGTTGTGAGGTACTTATATTCAAGTAAGATTTATTTAGAAATATCTTGTCTAATTTAACATAGATTAAAAAAAACCATACAAATATTAGGAAGAAACACAAGGAAAATAAAATAACTTATAAAATATTGATAAGATGAAATGCAGAAAGTGGGAAATGTGTGTTTCAAGCTTGGCTTTATTTTAGGTAATTCCAAGAAACTTGTTTTTAACATGTACCTTGTCAAGTGAATAAATGGAATCCCAAAAATATATAGTACATTTTAAGCAGTTAAAATATACTGTTTTCTTTCTGTACCAATAAAAAGAAGACCTGTATAATTCATTGCCACAAGGCACTATTGTGCTTAAGCAGATATGTATCAGATACATAACTGATTGTGTATCTTGCACAAAGGATCAATCTGCAGATATGCCAGCTAGAGTGATAATTCCAAGAGCTATTATTTCTTATCATTTGCAGGAGAATATTTCTTACAGTTTGCAGGAGAGGAAATCCTTAATAGCTGGGGAAGAGTTCAAGATTTTATAAATTCTTCAGGAAATATAGCACTGTACAATAAGCTTGGAATATTGGTCAAGACGTGATTGATACTGGATGCTAAACAACATGAACATACTGATCTTTTCCTTTTCACGAATTCTTTGTTTACTGTCTGTTTCCACCTCTTAGTACTTGTATCAGATACACCTTAAAAACTCTGTCCTCAAGATTTGCCACTTTAATCTGACATTTCCTCAATGTTTTCTCACCACTTCTATTTTAGGATATGCAAGAAAATTACATTGCTAATTCTGCTGCTTTCCCACATGTCCTCAGTATTGTCACTTCTCCAGGTCTCTCTGTCTTGATGAATGTCATGATTATCAGCCTCTTGTGCCACTGATATTTATCTGGAATCATAAGGACTCACTGTCATTTGTCAATTTCTTTGTGAGTTTATATAAAAACAATGTGCGTTTGAAATTTCATTCATAGTTGAAACAGCCACACAACAAAAAGTAAGCACCACTACTGTCAAGTTGACATATTTGGTGGTAAATTCCAAATGAGGTTATCAAAAATTTAGTAGGCAGACTAAATTATGCTCTCTGTTTCAAGCATGACTCACAAGCCAGTAAGGGGGAAACTTACAGTGCCAGCACAGCAGCTGATCAGAAGCTAAACAATCATGAAGCATCAAAGCTCACAGTAGCAAGGAAATGCTAAAAAAAAAAATCAAATTATAGGAGAAAGCGAAGCAAAGCTATCACAAGAATAATAATGCAGACAAAAAGTGACGACTAAGGTCAAAATCGTTTCTGCTGGCACACTGATAGTCCATCAGCTTTATTAATTTCTGTTCAGTTGTTTGTTTTAAAGGACATGAAGTCTGATAAAAAGTCTATTGAGGGGAAAGGAAAGACATTCATCTCTTGCAATAAGCTTTGGATGAGAGCAATAATCAGTCTGCTACAGTTTGTTAATTTATCTGCAGATTAATAGGAAATAGATTTAAGGTTGGACTTTCAGAGTAGAGAGCATTAGCTGCTGTTCTTGTTCAAACAGAGACTAAGACTCTCTAATTACTTAAGAAAATCTCACCTTTAAGAAAAAGAACATCACATTTGTCCTAATCTTCTAATGGAGTAAGAATAAAAATTGACATTTCTGTTCTTTTTCTCACAAAATCAGGCTATTCATCAGGCTTAGTACCTTGTTCCTCCTGCATCTCCTTTGGATGTAAAAGAATGAGATTTCTCAAACTGAGGGTTTCTTCGAAATGTCCCTATTAATTAAGGTCTGATTATAATTCAAGTTAGTCCATGGAATCATTCTTCAGAATTCTGTGCCATAAACTATTTAATGATTTTACCCACTTGGATTTCACTATAACATGAGAAATGTTTTAATTTTCATCAGAAAAGAATAAACAGCATTTAACACAGAATAAATATGAGCAAAACAGCAGAATTCCGTTGCACTAATAACCAAAATATAGAAGAAGAATGAGAAAAAAATGGAAAGAACAACTGCTTGAGCATTAAGGAACGGTCTTTTAAATGTTTTACTTTCACTGTTCTTGCTTAGTTTTTATTACTAACTTGCTCTCAGTATTTGAAGCTGAAGGCCTCTGAAAAACTACCAGTGCTGTCTTCCTTTTTAATTATCTATAATGAAATAATTAACATGAGACTACAGTTAACTACGAAACCACTAAACAACCAGTTGAATTTATGGTGTCTAAAAAAACTTCAGAAAGCCACTGAAAAGTTGAAAAAAATGGTTAATTTAAGAACAATGACACTTTACTCTTGAGGTAATTTCTGTTAGTCTGTGAGAGCACTTCGCAGACCTACAGATGACCAATAGATATTTCTGGAAGTGATCAAGGTACTAACCTTGGATATATCTATCCAAGTGGGACGTTTATTCACATTGATACTAAAAGTTTTAGGAAATGTGTCCATGAAGTTACAAGGATCCACAGATTCTTTCAGTCAAGTGCTTTATTACTGACACTACCTTCTCCTGAAATAACTCAACAAATCTTAGAAGTTTCTCAAAAATCACAAAGGTATTAAATGATAAATCACACCATATCCTGCGTAACAGTGCTCTTTCAGTTCATCTCACTAGGACTTTGAACCATTGCATATCCAAGACTATATTCTCATAAAATAAACCACAAATATTCAGCATCCTCAGTTGACTTCTCAACTTGCATCCACATACTCATGTCAGTACTGTACAAAAAGTACAGTACAGAGTGGAGGACAAAGATGAAAACTAGACTATAAGCAGCTAAGATGACTTTCAAGATTTCCTATTTATAGGAACTTCATCTGTCATTTTTATGTCTTTTTATGGGTTTTTTCCTTATATGTGCCTAAAATTTTATCATTTTTAGGAGCATTAGGAAGAAAAATAAGAAAGTAATGTTAACTGATGTCACTGCTGATAAGCTTGAGATTACATTTTGTATATAAACATTTGTTAGAGATTGTAAGCAGTTAGTAGAATGTCTTTCACTGTTTTTTGCCCAACTTCTCTTTTATATCTCATCATAAAACAATCCCTCTCCCTCAATCCCTCTCCTCCCTGTATCCCTTATGGGTGTACTTTTTAATATGAATATGTTAAAAGAGGATACTTAACCACATAAATCACAAAACAACAGATTTCTTAAATGAGACTCAGAGCATCTATAGCTTGCCAAAGTAGTATTCACACTCTTTTTACAGTCCTTTTTTTTTTTTTTGAGACCGCACTGTTTTATATAAATAATAGTAACAGAACGGAATAAAGAAAACAAGAAATACTTTAATCCTTTCTCTAAAGCAACTCTTCAGCAACTTCAAACATACTCATATTTTAAACAAAAAAGCCTTAACATCCTTGCATCACAAGTGGCTAATAAAGAGTTTTTCTTTAGTTTGCCAGTGTGACTGTTGAATAGTAGCTTCTGAGAAGCATGGTGTGCTGTACTGACAAAGTGAGATAAATTAGGCTAATGAAAATTAAAGGGTTTTTGAACTGTTTGTCTATTGAGAAAGACATCAGGACATCATATGGAATTCAGAAGAGTTCTGCCTTAAATGCTTTTTCTAAAACTTTGTTTCTCCTCCTTTCGAAAGAAAGTCAACAGAGCTATAAGAGATAAATATATTATAGATAGTAAAATATATTATTTTACTTTATCTAATATATTATAGAATGTCTATTATATATAAAATACTATGCAAAAAACATATTGATATATAAAATGATTTGCTCCTTCACGTAATCTGAGACTGCAGAGTCACTGTCATTCAACATTAGTCCTACTGACTCAGTGAAAGTAAAATACTCAGTGTGTGATGTGTAGATTGGAAACATATTTTTTAAATAACAGAGGCAACAAAGACAAACATGTCTTATCAACATCTCTCAGAAATAAAAATAATTGCCCTACAATTGAAATGCTTTCCAGCAGTCTTTGTAATTTTGAATTACTATCTGTTGTTAAGCTGATGTAAATAACAAGCTCCATCGTGACATATGTAGGGTGACTGCTTTTTTACAACCATGATTACTTTCTTGAGTTGTACAAAGGTATTTCAAAACCCCATCAATAAATCATCACAACATGATGATAGAAATAAAAGTGATCATGCTATAGTTTTTTTGGAAAAAAAAGAAAAAATTACATCAGAAAAGGTCATTCGACCACTGTCATCTTCATCTGAAGTCTTATATTCACAGTGATCTCTTGCTCACACTCAACCAAATGCAGCACTATATCAAGGAGAACAGCTGAAGGCACAGATGTGTAAACAAGGTTTCCATATACACAAGGTTCCCACTTCGACTTACATTTTTATTGTAGTTGTTTCACTATGCTCAAAGAAAGTATGCCAGCATAAAGAACTAAAATAGGTGTTTACATTCATGAAATTATAACATTTTTAGGAATGCAGACAAACCTTCAAAGCAATAGAAGAATGAAAAAGACTGAGTTTGCTTGGAGAACCTAGAAGATTTAAATGTTCTTTAAAGAAAAACAGACAGTGAATTCTTTGCTTCTTGACTTTAGTCAAGCTGAAATGATCAAATACATTTTTCAGAGACGGTTCCTAGAAAAGTCTAGCTACTGAAACCAACTATGAATCTTCAGTATAATTTAACACACTTTTATACTCCTAGCTCTTGCTTACATGTAAAAAAAAAAGTCTGAGTTAATATCTCAGACTTTTCAAACAGGTTGTCTAGAAACACAACTCCTTGCCACTTCCTAACTTCCTACAACTTAAAGTAATAACAACATAAATCTAATTATATATTGACTCTTCACTGCTTATATCCTATAATGTAGGAGAAAAAAAAAAAAGTTACTTTTTATGTTTAGTCTAAAGTATGTGTCCTGTACCTTGTCTCAGAGCCAAAACCCCTACATCCTGAGCAGTGAAACCTCTTAATACCTACCATGCAGCCCGAGTCCCATTGTACTTGAGCGTAAAAACTGGTGAGCAATGCAAGTATCTGACAATGTCAGTGATGGGTTGGAGTCCTAACCAATCCTGAGTACATTATGTCATAATATATATGCTGTACTTAAGAAAGATATAAGTCCTTTTTTAGCTAAATATTTAAGTTAGTGAAATTTAAACACATTTGATGGATTCTCAAGAAAGGAACAAATTTAAGTAACTGTTTATGTTTTATATGATAATTCACATAAAATACAAGTGCTCACAAAAAGGAGGAGCAAGATAATATTACTAAAAAAATATTTTTATATATAGCAAATTTCTAATGCTGTTTTCTTCATTATATTTCTTCTCTTGAGATCTCTTTATTGTATCCGTTAGCTTTATTTTTTGGTAATGCAAGCCATACAGATAGTTTTCTTCTTAATTACCTCTGCTTAAATAATATAGTTATTTCTTGGGAAGTCAACACTTCTAAAGAGAAGAAGAAGAGACCTATTGACAAGTCACTAGCTTTTGCCTAGTTGATCAGTTCATGTGCTTATTAGTGTACCTTTGCAGTATCAACAACAAAAATAAGCGGTGAGTGAAAAGTGAAGCAACCATCAAGCACTCACCAACTTGGCCGTTAAAGGAGTTAGAACATTAGTTGTTATAGTTCAATGTTATAAAACAGAATAGTAAGGCAAAGAGTAAACATACAGCAATCAGCTGCAAATCTACTTAAGCAAAACAAAACACAAGCTGGCAGATGCTGCCCTAATGACTAAAGTACTTGTTTTGGCTGAACTATTACCAAAAGGCAAAGTGGAATTTTACTGCTGCTTGCCTACTTGCCTGTTGTTTTACTAATCTGGTTTATGGAACTGACACACAATTCTGATATTAATGATAGGTTAGATGAAAAGCAGTTTAAAACAACAAAAGTGACTCTTATTTTTTTCTTTTCAAAAGAAAATATCCACAAAATAACTAGGCTATTTAAATTAATGATAGATGAAGAAGAAAACAAAATCTTCAGCAGAATAATTCCTCTTGGCACTCAAGACTTGTATAAACAGTGATAAAACAATTTCTAAAATAATCGAGAAATGGACAAGACCATTATTTGGAATATATGTCTATATTACTGTAAGGTTGCTGAGTGACCACATTACCACTTACTAATGGTCTAACACTCATGGATATGTCTGAAATGCATCTCAGTGGAGAACTAGACTTTCTCAGAGCCTATTGCAAACAGTTCATGCATAACTGATGCTGAGAAGGTGTGAATCAGGACTCAATTGCCAGTGTGACTATCAAGCAGGTATTCTTTATTGCAGCTCAACTTTCTACTGAGTAAATATTCTTTTGTAGTAGAAAAGATTCCAAAAAACACGAAGAAACAATTTGTTTTGCTCTATGCAATAACCTGAAAGTTAAAGCATAAAAGATGGGAAAAATAAAAGGAATCCTTCACAAAAAAACCCAAACAATAATAAATTGACATTTAAGTTACATAAAGACCCTCGGATTCCATCTTCTCTTACCAGAGCTACTTAAAAAACACCCTAGGAGGTTCTTTTAAGACCTAAGGAGCTGCTCCATAATCAAACTGACTATTGCTTCAAATAAACTTGAAAAATTTACAGGTGCAGAAAATCTTCCAAGTAGAAGGTTTTTTTCTGACCTGATGTCTTGGTACACCCATATTTATCAATGTCTAAAAAAAGACAGATAGAAATGTGATAAAGCTCATTGAGAAGCTTATCAACTACTGTTTGCAGCGTGCTTTTTCAAGTACCTGAATCAGGAGAAGTTTTACAAAAGTTATATAAAAACACTGAATTAAAAAAAAATACATTAGAAAGGTAGTAAGGTCATACAATCATAACCTAGGAAATTGGCTGGACAGTTACCTGTTCAAGTTTAATCCTATCATTTTGCACTTCTTAATATGAAAGTCACTCAAATAGTGCCTTTCTAAGACATAACACATTTATTACAGGAACTCTTCTAAAACATGACCTGTGAACAAGTACGTAGGTTTTGTAGAAACTTGCAAGGAGCGTCTTGAAGAATTTATACTTTCTGTTAGCCCAGTATTTGGTTGATTTCATGCAATAATGGCAATTCTTACATTCAGGCAACATTAAACACATCTGAGTTTGTGCTCAAGTGATTAACAGATTTAAACATGTACTCTTAGCTACAATTGCTTCCTGGACATCCACAGCATCTACAGACTTATCCTGAAATTTCATGATGGATTTGTTTTGATGGTTACAAACTCATCTCACCAGGCAGGGTTGTAGTTCTACGCATAGACAAACACAATTTCCCTTGGTTGTCCCATTTAACTCTCTTGAGCTACTGATTTTCCTTAACTTTGAGAAATAGTTTTCAGTATTAGACACTATCTTTTCTCGTCCAGAAAAGGATATATCCTCCAGTTTATTTTTCAGATCACAGGGAGCAAAATACTTTTTCTTTAAAAAATAGCTACTACTACTAAACGTTAAAATGGCTACTAACATAACAGGAGAAATTCAAGCACATATGTACTGAATGTTTATACCAATTTCTAAGCTTGGCAACTGCTTTTGTTTAGAAAAAAAGCTTTCAAACTATTATATGGCTTTCTTTCAGTAGACATCAATAGCATATCTTCTCATTTGAACAGGATGTTAAGTCAGTGGCAAGTCTACTTCAGAAAAAAATGCTGTTGAAGTGACTCATTTGTAGGAATATCAACTTCATTAAAAAATTAAATAAAAACGGCAATAAATTTCTGCAGCCATCAGTTCTTTAAGTAATTACTATTATGCAAAAAGATCTGAATTTACTTTATGTTTAATTAAAATCAACATTTCTGGTCTTGTTCATAGACTTTAATGAAAAACATGTTAAGATCTAATTCTGTTCTAGTTTCAGTTATAAACTCTAAAATTTAATCTGAAATACTGATTAAAAAACCTTAGATTTCATTTTTATGTATCTCATCTAATGTGCAATGATTTAAAGCTTTTCCTACTATAAAGAAAGTAATTTTATTCTGCAATATGTTCTGATCTTACAGATAGTGTATTGGATGATTCAGAACTTAGTGGCAAGCTGGAAAAAATGGCTTTAGTAAGGAATTGATATCTAAACCAAACAATGGAAGACTGTGAAATCTAATCAAGAGGGTGATCAATAATCTAATAAAAACTTTCTTGAAAAGAGATTTGGTTCAAAGTTACAGGATAACATTGTTAGTTTGGACTTGCTTCAATAGTATACGCCTGTCATTTTCAGATTCAGTTTATGACTCAAAATCACTATAGTGATTGTGATGTGGGGATAATACATAGAATATGAAACAATTTAAAATATTTAAAATATATAACCTATAAAGTGAAGATAGTTGTCAACTGGTTACTGTAGGGGAAAATTGCCAGGAGGCAAAATTTTATTTGAGAGAATTAAATGGCTTTCCAAAGATACATTTCCAAAAAATATGACGGAAGCATCACCATAATTCTTTCCTTTCTCACTATAATCATGTCATTTTCAAAAGTTACATCTTCTACAATATCCAAGCAAAGCTGGACAGTGAATGTTAATGAAGTTTAACAACAAATCTAATAGCAGAATTTATATCCTACCTCTTATTAATGGCAGCCCATGTTGCGTTAATGTTATCTGTCATCAGTTCTACTTTCCTGGTATCGTTTGCAGAATAATCACGGAGCAGCTTAAGCGCCATGTCATTTGCCACATCTAAATTCATTTGCCATTGTCGTATTTCTTTTGAAAATTGCTGAAGTAAAAAGAAAAGAAAAATAAAAAACCTCAGATCATCATAAAATGTTCACACACAGTACATGATTATTAGAGAAGGAAATGAAAATCTTACACTGTCAATATAAAAAAAGAAAAGAAAAAGGACTTCCTCCAATTTACTGCTGTCTAAGGTCAAGAGTCTAAGTGTTTAAATCCTGTTAATCATAAGACCATAGAACTACTTCTAATCTCTGAGAGGATAAAGCAACCAAATCATAAGTGCCAGTTAAAACATGGCAGCTCAAATTGATAAAAACTGATTAAAATGATTACTCTTTACTGAGACGCAAATAGATGGATGCATTATTATGTGTTAAGCAAATGATCACTATTTGTGATGTTGAATTATACTAGGATGGAAAATATAGTGAAACAAAATGTTCTGTATAGTTTTCTCTTTTGTACTATGGAATGATACTGAGATTTAGACAAAGTCTTGTACTTTCACCTTTGTTTTTGTAATTTACCCTATTTTAGCAAATTGTTTATGTAATTAGTGCCATCTACTGGAACAGTACTAAATCTGCAATACAGCAAAATACTGATAAACCTATCAATAATTTTATACTGTCAATTTACGCTTCTCAGTATTAAGAAAAAATGTTAAGCATTGGCCATTCTTTTTTTTCCCTCCCTTTTTCTCCTCTTTCACCCCTCCTCTTTTTCTTCCCTCCTCTTCCTTCTTCACTTCACCTGGTCAATTGTCTCACTATAGAAGCAAGCCAGAACCTTCATTGAGCCAGCAACCATCTCCCATGCATCTTTCCTATTAGCCTTTTACTCAGAGTAAATTTCCATATAAACACACCGAAGCTACATATTTAATCCATAGTGTGTAAAAACAAATGAGCAAAGAAAATCAATGCCCTGCTTGTACTAGGCAAAGGCTTCAACTATATAATCAAAGACACAATGCAAGTAGAAGAGTTTGTATTTGTAAATAGAAACAATAAGTTGTGTGTCAACATTAGAAGGTATCAACAAAACAAAACTAAGTAAGGTTTGACTGTCTTTGTTGTTGTGATTTAATACATGGATGGGGAAACACCTGTGAATAAAAAGGAGGTTTTTCCATCTCAGTCTCCATTTTGAAATCTTGTTTTGATTTAAATAAGGACTTCACACAAAGCTGAACTTAAATATGTAATAGCTGATTAGAGAGTCTAAAGACTAAGTAAAAATAAACACATTTTGAATATTCTAAATGTATTTCTTTTCATCTCAGAAAATCTGTAAATTGATTTTGATAAAGATTGGAACTGAAACGTACTTGATCTTTGAATAGAGTCCAGGTGGAGTTTTTTGTTGTTTTTTTTTTTCCCCTAAACTCTTTATCTGTTAAAAAGCTGCTTCAGCCATCTCTAGATATTCTCCATAATTTAAAACTAAAAACATGTGTGTTCTCTCTTTCCTGAGTTACTTCTCCATGAGCGGGCAGACAACGTCAGGTAGTAAGACAACAATCCTGGTATCTGTTTTGAACAAGGGAACTTATTTCTATCAATCAAACATTACAAGGAGGCTACTAACCCCTGCTCCTGAAAACCATCTGAATATGTTCTGGTTATGCTCACTTTAGCTGCAAAAACAAAAATCATTCCGCTGTGTTAAGTATGGAGATGTAGTCAGGAGTGTTGAGAATTTTGTGGAAAATCACCACCATCATTTTGGAGAGGATATAAACAGGTGGTTGTTTTGAACACTATCTGCCTGTCAGTCTCCTTTCCTGCTAGAATTATATATAATAAATATATAAATGTTAATATTTACAAAAATAAAATGAAATATATAAACTCAAAAATAAGTAAATTCTACAATAATTATCATTTCAGTTTTGTAAATCTTTCATAGCAAGTCTCTATTCTATTAGAATAGATATTAGATCTAGATTAGATTTAGATCTATCTACCCTTATTATTACGTTATCTTTCTCTTGAAAATTATGTATGCATGCAGCTCTTTTTTTTCCAGCTGAAGAATCACAGCAGACAGACTGCTGCATTACATAGAAAACTTACCATAACATTTTGTCTATATTGTAAATTAACAGCCTGTAAACTTTACTTTGAAAACAAGGTTTTTCTTGTCCAGGCCCATGTGAATATAAAAGACCTTATCAAGCCTTCCAAATCCATTTTTATGGTAAAAAACCAGAAAGATCCATTACAAGGTGGTTTCCAAAAGCAGTGCTCTCACCATTAACATCAACATTAATCCATTAACTTCCTGACATAACAGCACTAGATCACCACTCAGGAAAGAAATTACGAATATAGAGAGCTTTACCGACAGAAATAATTTGTATTTTCTACTTTACTGGAAATTGGTATGTAATGTTTTCAACAGCTTTGAAGAGTGTATGCCTTGCTTCAACTTTGTGCTACGCACAGACACTGACAACAAAATGTGGTAAATTTTTTAACTGTCTGTCCTACCAGAGGACCATTAACTACTAACTTACATTACTATAACGAAGATTTTAGAACTAAATTTGTGACATTATCTTTTTTTATATTTTTAGATGTTGTTTATATTTTAGCTACTTCAGAATATAAGTGATTTTGTTTTTTAAAGGAAAATGCTTCATGACTTAATTTTTGACGTTTTATAAAACATTCTCTTTGTTTTGTCTGTGTCATGACTGGAGCTTGCTGAGTTTATGAAAAGGCTTAAAGAATCAAGAGTGTACATTTATCATGTTACTCTAGGTATAAATTTATTTTTAATTTTTAATTAGAAGACACCAGTTGATGTTATTAGGAAGAAAGTCAGTGTAATTAAAAATCCTTGATTAAAAAAACAAGTAAGGAAATTAGAGTTGGGCTTTCTTCTATCCTAGGATTGCCCAGTGGAACAAAATAAATGACACATAGAACCTCAAATATAGCAATATGCATGTACACCATCATCCAGTTCTGGGCATGTAAATTCCCACGTTACGCAGATGTATATATTACAAAAATGAAAAATCCGACAGTATTTCGGCCCTTTTCCAGTGTACCCAAAGCATTGAGTTTTTTATATACTTAAGGATTTTTGTTTTTCTTTTACTTAAGGAATTCTACTTCAGCACCTGCATTATAGTCAACTGCTCTACTAAAATCAAAGTAGTATGTTGTCAGCCCTGGAACAATAGAAACCCACAAAATGCTGAGACATTGGTACATAGGAAGTGGCAACAGAGTATCTAGTAAGTTACCTCCCTGCAAGAAGATGACAAAAACAAGCAAAATAGCCTTTTTGTTTTTTATCTGCAAATCTAAGGCATGAAGTTCACCATCCAGGTAATGCAAGTGGAAGATTGCCTAGCCTCTTGAGTCTCAACAGAACAGGAAGTGTAATCAGGCTGATATTTTATTTCTTATTTAGATGAAAATGTGATAGGTGGTCAACGGAGAAAAGAATGGAAATCTTGTTGCTGTGCTTCCTCTTCTTGACTTTGGCTATCCCAGCTAAAGTGGCATAGAGGGAGGAGAGACGCCTCACTGGCTCTTACCAAAACAAGGAGCCAAGGAGTGAACAGGCAACCCTAGCAGGTTTATTTCTTTTAAATTAAGCTCAGTATCATTTTAAGAAGATTTAGACTAGCTTACATTCAGATAACTTGGGGACAGAAAGGAGCAAAAGTGTTACCATGTACTATTTATACACCTACAACCTTCGGCCTACTGAGTTAAGCATCTGCAGTCATCACTTAATAAACAATAATAGGGCTTGAATGCCATATTCTGATTCTCTGTGCTTAAGTCCAGTACCTAGAATTTAGTTTTCAAATATGAAACAAACAAACAAAAAAAGAATGGAAAAATGCTTTAATCCTCAGTAAATTATCTCTGAATCAATGCCTTATTCAATGGAATAATATATTTAATTGTCTGCTAAATGGTACGTGCTTTGTTGTTTGTTTTTTTTTTTTAAAGGCCAGAAACAAATGTGTCAAATTCTATGAAAAACCTCGTTGGCCAAATACAAGCAAGTTACAGATTTTTGCTTCACACTGACATTATAAAAAAAAAATCAAAAGACTGGTATTGTTGAACTTACAGTTACACATACGTAAGGATGGACTAACAGAAAAACATTAACACAAGCACTAATTAAAAGTTCACTTAGAGCAGAGGGGAACTTTTGTATTGACTCAGCTGTCTTTAGGCAGACATTTTTTTAACAAACAGATCAGAGTAATAGCTGGTGATTACTTTCTCACACTGAGATAGTTTGAGATATAAAACTGATGAAATGAATCTGTCTGAAGAATTTATTTAAGACTCACACTGACCTCTCCCTTTTCCTCAACACAAATGAATAGAAATGACAGCTTTATTTTAATTAGTCTAACAGCAAGCCAAAAGACAGCATATTTACTCTACATATTCAGGGGAAAACATAAAAATATATGTGTTTGGCACAGAAGCCTTGGAAAGCATTTATTTTGAGGACTTGATGTATTTCTAGGTCCTTCAGTTTGGATAATACTATACAGAAGGAGTATAAAGCTGCTAAACTAAAAAAACATTTCCATTTTCCTCAGAATTCATGACCCCTTATCTCAAGCATGAACACAACAGCTGATGCTGTCACATCTGAGAAGATTTCATGAGAGATTTGACACAACAGGAATTACTGGCATACAAAGATAATTCCTCCAGGAAGGCTGGCACAAAGGAAAGAGAAATTAAAAAAAAAAAGAGAAAGAATTCCCCTCGCCTACTCTAAGACAGAGGTGAATTTGTTCCAGACTTACAGGAGAAAGGCTCAGCAAAACCAAATAAATGAAAGTAAACAACCCTAGAACAGCAGAGCTTGTTTATGTTCATATCATCATGAAGGCAGAGTAAATTAAGATGGATTAGCTGTGACACTGAAATTAGAATTACAGGTTAATGTCTGTAACTTGACACAGCTCATCACATTGAATTCAGATTGGGATGGGAATGGCTGAAGTTAATGACAGCCCAAGTGCTTAATCTCTTTTAAAGGAGTGAACAGAACCTCCTGGTATCCTCTCAAAAACTCTGTTTATACATAGAGATATATTCTGTGAATATGTATTCTACTATGCTTCCTTAACAACTTAGGGGTAACGACATATTCTTATTTCTTTACTTGGAGAATGCTGATCCAAAAGCGTATATTTTTTTTTGAAAAGCATACACTCTTAGATGGACCTCATCTAAACCTCTCACATTCTTGTAAAATCCATTTCTAAAACTATATTTTCAATTGTTTTCCTAGTTAAGTAACATGTATTTGAGATACAAGACACTCCAATGCAATGATATAAGACTGTGTTTGCACAGAACTTTTTTGTTCTTGATTGAGTCTTTGCACAAATGAGACACGGACTTTGTTGAAGCTTTTCTGTTTGGATTTTTTTTAAAACAATGGTCAGAAGCCAAAATTCCATCTCTGCAGAGAGACTGTGTCAAATATGAGTCCTCTGTGCTGAATGATAGTAGGATACACAAGCTATAACTCTTCCAATACATCTATGAGTGATTGCCCTTGTTTACTGTAATCCACCTTTCCCTAGCAATGACCTTTATGGTATAATCCTAAAGGAGAAAACTTAAACATATCTCAGCCCTAAAACAATTGGCTGATGAACATTTTAATCTTTCTTACACGCAAGAAATAATTTTTTTAAAAAGAAAACAAAAACTTAAATAAATTTTGTATCGTGCAGTTATAACCATAAACAAAACCAGTGGATGATGACCTCAGCCTACTATTATTCACAGCAGTTCATTACCATTCAGCTGTTTAAATAAGAGTGGATTAAGTCTGCAAACTTCAACCAAACAACTGAGTGGTAAGAATTTAGAAAAAAAACCCTGTAATTTGGTGTGCAGGAGAGGAGAACATATCACCAAAAAATTGTGGAACTATTCTTCCAAATAACTAAAATGTAACATTCCATTAACATGGAGGCAGAACTCACTTTAAGAAGTTGCTCATTTGGTTGGTTTCAATCTTGTTTTTCCCCAACCAGAAAATGAGATATTATTAATTTGGAACAGCTGTTCTCAAAATTTATTCATGAAGAATGTCACCAAAGTATGACTATTTCCATAATAACTAACTTAAAAACTGATGCAACAGTTATGTCATATTTTCATTGCTACTTGATGCACAGCTCAGCTACGAAGTGAACCGAGGTGTACATTTTAGCGCCTAGAATGTGAACAAGATGTGTGCTAAAATCATAGGAGCAGCTATTTCAGGTTTTTTTGCAGTTAATAACCTTGCTGAAGTCAAACCCAGCGAGATTATCTTGTGGTCAATCTAAAATCCTTTATTTTCAATATCTCCATATAGTTTATGTTTGTTTGGGTTTTTTTTCCTTTTTCTTAAGTACTTTCAGAGAACCTGTATAGATTCAATATCAGTGCACACAGATATATCAATACATTCTGCAATACAATTGATGCTGTTGCATAGTAGAAAGGAGAAATACTTGTGCTGAAAAGATAGGCATTCTTCCTACAAGATCATCCAACTATTTGCTATGATTGATAAATTCAGACCAATTTCATTCAAGGATTATATGATACACATTTTACACTTTGTAAGCTAATTTCTTTCTTTTTGTGTGTATGTGTGGTAAATAAGGAATAAAGAGGTTGTTCTCAATGTGTGCTGTCCAATAGTTAGAAGACATTTTCTTTGACCATCTGATTAACCCAAGTGGAAATATTTTAATTCTCAATAGCAACCTTAAGCTCAGAGTTCTGTTTTTTCAGAGCTTCCACGGTGAAGGAAATTTCTTTCCATGAGTCAAGCTTAGCTTTCGCTTGTTCAAGAACCTGCTCAGCTTCTTGTTTAGCTTCTAGCCACTGTGTAGAATCCTTTAACATCTCATGAAGCTGCTGTTTCCGGTTTTGGAGGTGTCCATGCACTTCATCCCACTGGCTTTGTATCTTTTCGACTGGTAAAACACAAAGGAAAAACAAAAGCAGATCACTTAAAAGACTTTTCTTTCTTTCTTTTTTTTTTTTTTTCTTTTTCCCAAGGTAGTGAAAAATAATATATAAAGCTTTCTAAAACTGACCATATTGGAAAGCTCTTGTCCTTTTAATCTGCAACTGCAACTAAGTTTAGTTTAACAAAATACAGATAAATTGTTCTAAGTCATGCCATATGATATTACAGCACACAGCAGGTGTTTTGATGCATATGCAGCTAGAAATGCCAGGTTCATTCCTCAAAAACCATGACAAAACAGGATCGTGTTTGAGAAAAAACATCAGTAATCTTTCATTCTTACCAAGCCAATATAAGGTTAAATATTTTCTGAAGAAAAAGTCCTTTAGGGACTTCAGTAATACTAGTTAAAGATTTATTGCAAGATATAATGACTATATTTTCTTATTCCATTAAAGCAATTGTTAGCAAATTGCAAAGGTTAAAAACTTTCTCACATGTTAATTATAAAATAACAACTAACTTCATCCACTACTTGAAAGAAATGTGACTTGTGGGAACTTAATAATCGCTGCAATCACTGATACAATGTGTTGACAATCATCCAGCATCCGAGTTTCCATAGCAGCCTAAAATCATCAGGAGGCAGTTACCCAAGCAGTTGAAGTTTGATGAAAAAACCCCAAAATCAAACTAAAAGGCAAAAGTCCACAAACAATAATGTGTACACTACATGAAGAAACAGACATTTTAATTTTTTTTATCCAATTCTCTGATGTTAGCCAGTACAAACTACAGTCTCAATATTTTCTTGAAGTCTGCCTCACAGGACTTCTAGGGAAGGAAGAGAGATTCCTAGAGTACTCAGAAAGCAACTGAAATTATTATTGAAAGGTAGTTCCAACTCTGTATCACTCACTGCAGGTTTAGATTAAAGACTAACGAGATGAGAAATGCTTCAGCAGGGAAAGGAGACTTCTACATAACAGCGTTCTTCCCTCTTTAAGAAAAAAGGGATAAAGATCTTTCCATTGACCTAGATAAGGTTTAGAGAAACAGAGGAAAACCTTTCAGCATCCTGTGAGTAAGTACATATAGCAGCATATTCAAGTCAAAGGAAATGCAAAGAGTCTGAAGAAACACAACAGGAAAACACAAAGTACAATCATAGCAAAGCAAGGATAGCCTAAGGCCTAAATACTTAAATTTAATCTGAAGCAATTCTAACCCCTGATTTTGGAAAGATGTATACGAAGGTCACAAAAAAGGAACTCATTTCTGTGACATATCTGGATGGGGATTTTTGATGTGAGCTTTAGGGTATACTTCAAACAACAAAGAGATTGTAGTCTTCAGTAAGGGTGAACAACAGAATCATTCTTGCAGTTCTCAAGTGAAATCTCTATGCTAGGGATACAGCAGAAGGATACATTTCTCAAAGGTTGTGCTGGAGGTCTAGGTGACAAAGTCTGTCCAAACACTTTCAACAGTGCTGCTGGCATACCAGCAGTAGCTGTCACCTATTTCTTGCACATAACTACTCAAGCTCCTTCCCCTTTGACTCTGAGATATTGATTGTATTATCTTTTGATTCTTGCCAACCTGGAGATGTTGGTACATAAGCTACTATGCTTCTGTCAGTTAAGTCTGCTGTTCATGAAAAACTCTACAAAAATTCCACTTAATTTTGTTTTATTAGAATTGCATTTGTTTGTTTGTGTAGCTTTTGCAGGGGGAAGGAGGAATTAAGAGATAAATGAAAACTGTTGCAAAACTGATTCAAAAGAAAAATGGGCCTAGAACTACATTAATTCCTCAAAATAGTTGCTTTTAATAAACAATGCTGGTATTTCTTATCAACAAAATTTAAATATTTACAAATGGATCTGTTCTATAATGTCTCATGAGATTTGCATCTAAGTAAGACATATTAGCAGTCCTTGTCTAGGAACTGTGCTTTTCTCAGTAAGATTGAATTTTTCATCACATACCACAGTTCTAGGATTCCGTAAAGACCAATTCTCTCATCCAAGAGGGGACTGAGGCTTCAGAAATGAAAGTTGCATTCAGGACATCTCAGAATTCCTTTTATTCAAGTGACTACAAATAGGCAAGCTCCAAATTGATGAAACATCTTTCCTCATGAAAACACTTGGATTATTGCTCTCAAAAAGGAAAAACTAAAATCTTCTGTCATGAACACTTAAAAATTAACATGTGTAATAGTTTTGCTTTATTATTGATTGGAATTGAAGAGTTAAGGAAGTTACTAGGTAATCTAAACCAAAAAAAATGAAAAAATGTAACGTTATTTTCTTAAACCTGTTAATGACAAAACTCACTTAAAGTCCTTAAGTTGGGGATAAACATACCATGACATCTACTTAATTAATCTGGCCTTTCTGAGCTAAAATATACCAAATAGTGTGTTACTATGTAAGACAAAATATTAAGATATAATTCATTAAAGAGGCCTTTGTAATTATGACAACATTTCATTTAACGTAATATAAAAATCCTTTCTTTACTGTAAGTTTACATCTTCTAAATGATACTCCCATTTGAAAGTGGACTATTGATTTCAATAACAAATCTGTCTCTAAAGCTTAAAATAAGAGAATCCACATCCAAAAGGTGCTGAAAACCACGATCTAAATCAGTGTCTCTTAAGGATGTGTTCGGTTCCTGTGAATATTCTTTAGTGGAGTGTTTCTCATGGAAGTAAAGGTGATTACCACTTACAGATGTATACCAAACAAAAAAGTTCATTAAATTCGAGTGTATATTGTATTAGAACTGATCACAGCAATACACAAGCTCTTCACCTGCAGCTGAGTTACTGATTGCAGGTGAGAAAGATCAGAGGACTGCAATTAAATAATGTGGTTGGACAGTAGAAGACAAGTTTTAAAGTAGTTTTAACATGATTGAGGTTTTTTGAAAGCACACTGGAACACATGAAATGTTAATGAAAATATTTTAGAGTTTTATAAGACTGCAATAAGGAATCTCAGTACCAAGTTCTTTCAGGCTAATGCCCTGCCTATAACCTTGGAAGGGTTATTTCTGCTGTCAAGACTCTATAAAATCCTTAAGATTCCAATCAACATTTGGGATTCAACATAGGGAAAATTAATTTCTTCTGAAATGCAATGACTCTTACCTAGAACCAGAAAGACAACTCTAGAGATAAGAAATAGAATTCCAAATTCAGAAAAAAAGAAGATTCAATGTCATGTGAAGTAGTTGTTCTAGAAAAAAACATTTACCCAGGTTTGGGGGACCTAAATCACTATTTCCTACTTTCCATTTAAGGCCTTGGATAAGTAATATTCAATAAATTCTTTTTAATTCTATAAAACAATACCTAACAAAAGGCTATTGTAAAGACTATAAAATATCCTGAAACCTAAGAACATTTAATATGGCTTTAAAAAGTAAGATTTTCCAGGAAAAATCAATGTAATTGTCCTCACTGCACTCTGGATTATAATAGCATATTACTGAGCATCAGACTCTGATCTTTATCTTTTATATATCATTGCATCTACCTACCGTGGTGACTACACATTGAAAACAGACAGAAAAAGTGTGGCTCCACGAGCATTATTAATGTCACTGAATCACAGGACTTTTAAACAATGAGCACTGATGACACAAATACTTTATATTTTATATGAATTTACCATAATTCAGTAGTTTCTGAAGCATCTCAGTGTACATTGTTCATTACAGCTAAGTCCTGTGTATTTGCCATTTTAAAGCCTAACTTCTTTTTAGAGACACTCCCCTCTTTGTATCCACTTTTCTTCCTTCCCCCACCCTCCCAATTTGGAAACAGCACAATATCTTTATTTATTTATTATCTTTATAGACTTTAATTGTATCGATCCATCACACCATCAATCATTTTTAGTTCAATATAAACCCACAAAAACAGTTGACAATTAACAAATCTAAACTGAGTATCAAAGACGAAAAAACACACACATCCTGGAGTGAAGCTCAAACCCCAGACACTTCCTAATCTCAGTGCTTCAGGTAAAAATCCTCATTGTACTTCGCTTATACAAGTTTTGCACTTGCTTAATGCAAAGTGTATCAGCATGGCTCCAGCTTCTCCCAGTAAAACACTGAACTCTCTCAAATAAATAATTTAGGGGCACAGTGAGTTCTACAAGTACATCATTTAAAGGCTGCTACTCAATTTCTTTTTTCCATCACTACTATTCACTACTTGTTGAATATTGATTAAAATTGACAAAAAGAATTCTGCTGAACTGACCATGGATCTAGTAAGTTATTAGAAGTAGTAACAAAGCAGAAAAATATATCTAAAGCAACCAAATACAAGTTTTTAATTTAACTTTTTTTCAATCTGGTTATCATTGACTTAGTACATTGAGGAAAGAACAATTTCAGCAAGAGACAGATAGAATAAGATTCAGTTTACATTTTTAATAAATTAAAATTTTTTTTTCATACTCCGGGTATAGTAGATAAACAGCAAAAAAAAACCCCAATCCTCTTCTTCTCTGTTAAGAGTTCATCTCATTGATAAGACAAATAAAACTCTCTTCACCAAGAATTTACTCTGTTATCTGCAAAATAACAGCAGTGGAAAGAAGGGGAGTTGGAGAAGAAGCTATGTCACAGGAGAAATAATGTTCATCTTACTATAAGCTACATTTGGCTTGTGCGAAGAAGAAAAAACCTAATTACTCCGTTACAGCTTGACAAGTCCATTGACTCCAGCACACATTTCAAAAAAGTGAACAAGTAAATGAACAGCAGTAGAATTTACAAGGTAGTAAACCTCCACTTTCCTTGTCAAACAAATTACCTAAACTGCACTCTTTTTGCTCTGTAGGACAGTGCTTTTCAAAGCCATTATTGTCAATATATTGACAATTTCCTATAAAAGTAATTTTTTCACTGAACGTCATGAACTTGGAGACTAGAGGGGACATTGCAATCTAACCCAGAATATAACTGGAGAAGAGCTGAACTATGGACAGTTATAGTTCATGTTACCCAAAGAAGCTGCTGATGCACTTATATTCCTTAGCTGAAAAACGAAAATCGTTTTATATGCATCTTTGAGTGTTTCAATTTACTTACACCTTGCAACAATGATCATGATGAAAAGACACATTGAGCCTGAAATCTAGCAAATTCTGAAAAAATGACTTATGAATACTTTCATATTTTTGCCATAATATCTTGAATCTTAAAGGATTTCCCCCAACTCCTTTCCTCATCATATATGTATCATAATGTGTAATGATTAAAAAAACTTATTGCTTACAAAAATATCTGACTAAAGAGAAAGTATGTACACAATTTAAGCTGCATATAAAGAAGTGAATGACTAATACCTGGGAAGAAGGAAGGAATTGCAGTCCTCTATACTATTGCTCAATATTCTAGTTTCTAAGAATAGACAAAATGTATTACAAAGGAAACAACAATGAAGAAGCACTCGGAGCTTTCAGTTGTCTTTCTGGGGTGATGAAGAGCAATCAAAATGTACCTGAAAGACCTGTCAAGGCACAAAATCCCTGAGAGGAAGGCTGTTAACTTCCTTAGCTTCTCAGAGACTAAGAGAGATAGACAATAAGAGAGATTTCAACAGATTTAAACAAACAGATGTGTTTGTTTAAATAAACACATTCTCTCAATCTCATTTTGTAGTTTGATACTTTTGGGGGTAATTATTTCCTACTACTGCCACTCTATGATGTAATTTCGCTTTGTTTCATTAGAGTAAGTAAAATTTTCTTTTTATCTAAAAATCATTTCCATCTGATCAAACTAATGAAGGTCATTCTGTTCAGTTGGAAGTGACAGATCAAACAGAATGAACTGAAAACTGTCAAGTGGTTTCCACTAAGCACCAAGTGAATCATTCTTTAGCACTGTGAAGCATGCTTTATACCTTACTATATGGAGTGGGAGTTAGAGACCAGACTAAGCTGGTAGCACATCTAAAAAAATCAGTTTCTTACAACAAGAAAAAGCAACTTCCATGACCGAGCACTGAGAAGGGCATGCAAAAGCTTATTATTTGTAAAACAGGTCCTTCAGACAGCATTAACTAGTTTGTCAAGTTGTATAAGTGTTTATGTATATAACATTTATCACCTCTTAAAGTTTTCATGACCATTTTTTCACTAAATGAAAAAGGAAAGAGATCATGAAATGCATGATGTGGAAGAGTACTCTTCTTCCATATTAAAATGTTATACAATCGGTAGAATGTTGATGTGAGAAATAAACACCCTAAATAGAAGTAAGACTCTTCCAGATTTAGTCTGAAATAGGTAACAAACCTAAATGCAGTTTTGTTAGAAAGTTACATAAGCAAATAAAAAAATACATATTTGTATAAAGGCAAGTATTGACAAGAGACAGATAGACAGATTTGAACTTCTGATACCTGTCAATTGCCATCACAGTCTTACGGAATTGAGCAGAACAGTTATGGAGAAATGAACCAGCACAGTCAGTCTCACTGGTCAAGCAGGATGCAGTCATCAGTGATTCTTCCCTGACTCTGGGAGTAGGATGCATATGGACAAGCCACCAGAATTTTTTTTTTTTTCTGCAGATATTTGGATAATATTAAACCCCAACTTTTTATTAACATTGTACTAACTGAAGAAACAATAGTGTTCTCTTGCTGGAGTGATTTAATCATCTTTCAAAATGTTTGTTTCATTCAATTTCCTTTGTTGTGTGTAGAAAAAAGCAACTGCGTTATCGAATTTCACTACTTTCTTAAATATTCATCATCTAATTATGAAGAATTACATTAGATTAAAAAATGCTATTTAGACTGACAGAAGGTATTCAAACTGAAGCCATTGGATTATGTCTAATCTAATCAACTAGATGAATGAATATGTAAGTAATCCAATCATTTCAGTATTAAATTTATAAAAAGTTTTTAAAGAACTTACTAGGAAAAAAAAAATCACTAAATGTAATTTCTTAGGAATGTAATTATTAATTAGAAGAGACAAGTTATTTTAGTATTTATCCTTGCCCAAATGTCCATTACATTTTTTTCCTGGTATTTGGTTACTTATGCTATTAGAGAGAAAATATATAAAACATATAAATATCTATAAAATATAATTATTTTTCTATTTTCTGTTCATGGATGATAGCATTTGTAATAATCAACCCATTTACAAAATATTTAATAAAACCTTTTCCAGAAGAAATATATCTTATCTGTGCCTATATTTAAAACTGGGACATTAAATTAATAAAATGATATTCTGCTTTCTCGGAACATAAATGACAATGCTATTACCATTGTTAAAGAACATCAGATTTCATATACTAATGCTTTCATAGACTTTCATACTTACTGATACAAAACCTTAATGGTATATCTGGCAGTTTAAGTCCCGAAATTCATTACCTACCTAATGAAGCAAACAGGCAATGAATTTCAGAATTCTTTCTGAATTTTAGTACCTTATAACTTCATATTTCTATAATACATTCACATTAATATTGCATTTTTTAATATCTTCAGCCTACTAACTCCTATCAAGTTTAGGCTGAAACTCGCTTTTGAAATATAATTGCATTTGTTAATCTGAACACAGACTTGTTTTGGTATTGATTTAATAGATATCACTCTAACTGTAGGAAACCTTAGAGTATCAAAACCTGTAGAAAATAAACATGCAGTTAGGTATTCCATAGATATGTGAATATCAACCTCCAAGCTACTGAAGTGCAATTCCACATACTGTTGATATTTTTATTTTCTTCTTTAAGAAACAAAATAATTTCCTCAGGAGAACCTCCACTACCCCTACAAAGGCCATAAATCTAAAATTCAAAATTCAAAGGCTGCAACTGGCTTTGATTCATTTTACAATGGATAAACAGCAAATCTCTTCCTTCTCTTGACATTAAGTATTATATAAACTGTCATAATAACATCATCTAAGAGCTAAGATTTTTTTTTCTGTAACTCTCAAGGTCCAAATCTTTATCACTGTAATACTTACTATTTAACCTGAATCAACAAGGGCAACCTGGCACAATTTGTGCAATGGTCAGTAAGGAACACAGTGGCTCCCACTTGTTAGACTTAACTCTGAAACCATCTGCTGCACATAAATTGCTCTCTACGGTTTTCTACCACTGGGAATTATGAGCACAGACTATTGTGAATCTTTCTCTGTGCCTCTTCTGACAACGTCAAGTCTGCACAGTGATTCAACTGCTATGTCTCCACGGCATGCACCTCTCACCAGAAGTAAGCTGGGAGATGACACTAGAGCTCCGTTAACAGAGCTCTTCTCAACAGCTGGAGAAAGCAGGGTGATGGCAACAATATTGAGTTTGGTTCAGTGAATGAACCAAAAAAAGCCACACATGCATTAGAAAAAAAATAGTGTGCCAAATCAAAACATCATGGCTTTGACTTTTTGCCTTCGAAAACAAAGAAAACTTCCAAATCAGGAAGAATTGATTTATACAAGTAAACAAATTTCAATGACACTATAATGATATGGCTGAAACTCAGTAAATTTGAATTTAAGACACTACATAGGTTTAGACTAGACATTAGGAAACATTTCTTTGCCAAGAGGGTGGTCAAACAGCCTGGAACAGGCTTCCTAGAGAAGTAGTCAATGCCCCAAAGCTTCAGTGTTTAAGAGGCATCCAGACAATGCCCTTAACAACATGCTTTAAATTTTAGTAATCTTTGAAGTGGTCAGGCAGTTGGGCTAGGTGATTGTTATAGGTCCTTTCCAACTGAAATAGTCTATCTCTGTTCTATTCTATTCTATTCTGTTCTGTTCTATTCTATTCTACTCTATTCATCTTATTACAGAGCTCGACATCCTGCTTTCAGGAAAAGACATAAAACAGAGAAAAGAAAAGGTATCCAGTGAATAAATAGAACCATTAATATTGCCGTCCTAATAAGATGCTGCAATGAAGAATGCCAAATGTCAAAGGTGTAGAAATTCAGAGAGAACAATAACACTAGAAGTGTAACAAATATTCTGCAAAATTATTATATCTCTTCATCTGGAATACTGAAGTCATTTTTACACTTTACAAGGTAAAGGAGACATACATGCAGTCTGACACTTCCAGAAAAAACTTCCATGGTATAGGCGTTTTCTCTACTATATGCAGGCTCCCATCCAATTAAAATATAATGACATTTAAACCTTTGTAAATCTTCTCTTTCAGATTCTAAGTTCCACCAAGCCCAGATACTGCCACTGTTTCACCACATATCAGACTGTCCAGCAACTACTCTCCTTTGCTGACATCTAGGGATTGTCCAGATCATTCTCCGAGTCACTCTCTCACCTATTAAGCAACAAGTCTGCTGATAAGAAAGATGAAAAATGAGAAGCTATGCTCAATAATTTTTATGCTATTACCCCTCCCCTCTCTTTTGGTATGATAAAGGCTGACAATCCTATCCATGAAACACAGATTGAAAAGTGTCAGAGCCATCATGTTCATTTGCTTATGGTCCTGAAAACAGTAATTAAATTCTTTGTATTATCTACTGCATTTCACAAGTTACTATAACAATGATACACATAACAAAATGAAACCACCAGCTGGTGCAATCACCCACCAAAGTCTTAGGATTTCTTTCATACTAGCTAAGCCATTATTTACTCAGGTTGGACTTGCAAAGGAGTTTTGGGGCTTTGCAAAACACTCTTTTTGTTACTGGTTTATTCCCATCTCAAGTAAATCTAAAACCATGATAAAATTATCCTGAGGCTAGCCAAAGGAAATCCATAGACCGAACGTACTCTGAGGTGTTTAACTACATTGTCTAAGCACAAGGGCAGGTTCCAATATACGTTCTTTGTGTATTGCATTCATTTTAGAAAAAGAGAAGGGACACAATGTATACCAAAATCTGCATTTGCTTGATGTCACTGATTACACGGAATCTAAATTTAGCTTGTAATCTCTGCAGAGCAGGACCTTTGTTTCCTGTTTGCTCTGTAATTACTACCAGAAAATTATGGCCTGGCATAAATTAATATATACTGTTCTGACATGGCTTTAAAAATAACTGTAGGCATTAAATGTTGCCCATCAAATCTAGATGAAATGTCATTGGATGAGTAAGTTGATCACTTTTTGAAAACTCATTTTTTGAACAATTTATTTTATGTTATTTCTATTTATTTTCACTTTCACTAATTTGTTGCAACACAGATAGCTCTTCTCATTGTATCACCATGGATATAGATAAAATAAAATGGATATTTTTTACTGTTTACATATATTTTTCTAGTCAAATATACAATGTTTTGTGCAAGCTACTCTTTCTAAGACCTTGAAATACTAGTCAAAAGAGCAAAAGCCTAAGCTTGTCATATTCAAATAAAACAGCTGGAAAAAAACCCAATCCCCTGAATACAAATGGCAGAAAAGGTCTGGAAGATAAGATATATTATCCCACCTTATCTAGGTAAAGAAGCCAACAGATGAAATTAAGACTTTTCTGGAATCACAAAAAAAAAATTAGCAAACTGAAGTCATCCTCACCTTTGATGATACAAGAAGTTTGCTTTTACTGTACTTTTATAGATTCATAAAGAAAGAAAAAAAAAATCCATCCCTCATGGTCTTCTCCAAGATATTTGTTGTGTGCAGTACTAGAAGCATGGGTGATGCTTTCAAGCAGAAAGTAGACAGGCAGAAGGACAGGCTTGTTCCGTTTCTGCTGCTGCAAGCAGTTGAAGGTTTATTAAACTGAAGGATTCAAAGATATCTCAAATGCTATCTGAGAATTTGATAAGATCATGTCTAAGAGAATTTAACATCTGAAAATAAAGACTATTATTTAGCTTTTTTTTCCCCCTAAGATCTCACAGGTGACAATGAGAAAAGTAATGGGGCACTTCTTATATGAAGCTGTGAAAACAGCAACAATGCTGACGTTGGGTTCTGAATGGGCCTGTGCAACCATCTCTAAATTCAATACTGACTTCCTACCCTACTTACACTAGAGACAGAGCCCTAGTCTGAGCTATGATAGCAATTTTCACAAGTCCTAGAAAGAAGAGGTGAGCGCGAGATCTCAGCCAGAGTGAGAGACAAGGGCAATGACACAGTGCAAAATGAAAAATGGGAAACACCAAAGAAATGAGTTTGACTATGTAAATCAGCATTTTCCACATGGAAGACAGAGAGAGGAGAGGAAACAGAGGAAGTATAGGAAGTCAGATGACAAAACACCTCTAGGAGTCCTCATGATCTTCAGGAAGCATCCTGTGAACTCTGCTTGTGCAACAGGCAGCCTGTGGGCCTGGCAGCTGCCTGACCAGCTCCAACAGCAATGTCAGCACAAGCTCAGCTGCCTTAATGTGAGCAGATGGGGCCTGTAGATGCTTGGAAGGCACAGGGCCATGTGAGCCAGTTAGCACAGGTTCCAGACAGATTTGAGACCTGTGAGGACAATCGGCATCTACCAGAGCTCCCACCAAAGTGAGGGGCCAGTGGTGCCTCTGCCCAAACATGCTGTAGACAGACTAGCAGTGGTCAAGCGGCAGAAGGCACAGCAAGAGGCTGGTGAGGAAACACAAAAGGAGGGAGTCAAGAAGCAGGAAGAGGTGTATTTGGAGAAATAAAAAGTCAGAAATACATGGAAGGAGATAGTGTCAGGAATGTGGCTGGAGGCTTACACTTGGCAGGAGGCACTCACAGAAAGTCCTCAAGGAAATATCTTTAGCCAAGGGTATAGACAGCTTTTGGTCCCCAAGGTTGCTCAAGTGTCTTTTCATAATGCTGCACTGCATCTTTAAGACAGCTTTCACAGTTGTAAATATGAAAGGCCAGGTTTTAAGTGTTTTCATAAGTTATTAAAATTACCCATAAAATACACAGAAGTACAAATGTGAAAATGCAAAAAGTATGAGTAACCGTGAAAAAGCAATCAAATGGTTTTGATACAGATGGCAGCAGATGTGCAACAGCACAGTTCCTGGCAACTTTTGCACTTCGGGGGTTTTCTAACAGCTAAAATATCTATGAAAATCTTGGGATTCCTCAAAGTGCTAACCACTCCTCTTTCTCAACTCTAAAAACCAATACAAAATCCAAATTTCTTGCTAATGAATTACTGATATCAATTCTGATAAAAGAGATATTCATATATGTAACACCATCAAGTCCACTAATACTGTCAGCATTGCAATGTGAACATTCACAAAGAGACCTCCTGCAAAAAGTAAATCCCAATAAGCAATAAAAAGACAGCTAAAATCCAGACAATTTAATATTAAAAAAGCAAGTAATTTTTTGATGCTTGTATAGACTAACTGAACATCAACTTTTAAAAAGGAATTAAAAAATATTAAAATTCCATATAAAGAGAGTGAAAACTAGGAAGATAATGAAGCTTTATTTTTTTTTTTTTTGTAAATGGGAAGTTGTTTTAAAAACGGAGCTTTGTAACTCCTTTAAAAATAAAAGGGAATACATCTAAACTGTATGATACAATATTTTCAAGACTTTCACGTTTCAGACATAAGAAGTAGTCCTACCATTTAGCAAGAAAACAAAAACTAGCTGAAAAAAAAGAAAAAATAAAAGAAAAAATATTCCATGATCTTAAGGAACTACACACAGAGATTTTAAGGTCAGTGAGTAACTTCACTGATTGCCCAAATGGACCTTATATAAACAGGGTGACAGAATTTTATCAGAAGACAGGGAATTTAAGTTCCTTGTAAAAAGATACTTTAAAAAATAATTCTTAAAGTGTAGAATGCTAATATAGTTATTAAAAATATATAGTTGTTTCCTCCTCTTTCACTTTTTGAGACTGATCACTTTGCATAATTACTTGCAATGGAGATCGGCCACAAGTATGGCATTTTTAATAGTAAATTATTAACACTACACCTTTTAACACAGAAAATTGACAGAGTCTTTCTGGTATTGCTCAAAGAGAAAAACAATTCCTTTCTAATTATCTGGTCATGACACAAGTCAATATAACATTCTTCTGTCATTGACAAGATGTAAGTCAAACCTTTTCTGCATTTACTATTTTCAGATTTTAAAGTATTTTATATAAATGTTAATTAACATTTGTAAAGTGAGACTGAATCAAATTTTGAAATCCAATGCAATTAAAGTAATATTTTTCTGCTGTAATACTGTGAATAGGAAACCATACACTAGATACTGTTAAATATGTTGAAAATTAACATAACTCAATACTTGCTTTCTCACAGAACTGCAAATTCTTGGCAGTTTTAGTCAATTAAATGTTTCAAAAAACTACATTCTCTAATTGTTTAAGTTATGAAAGAAAGCCTTTGTATCCTGAGAAGCACTCTCAATTTACTCCATGTTTGCATACTATTGAATTCTTAAATGTTCTTTGGAAGGACATGGTACTAACAAATTTGGAGATATTACAATAAAGAACTAGGACCTACAACCTTATCCTGTATGGCAGTTCCTTACTATCCCTTTAATTTTTTTTTCACTTTTGCAAATATATTTATTTCTTTCTGAAGCTACTGAGACACCGGTCTCGTTAAGCTAAAAAAAGAAATCTCTTTCAAATTGAAGATTTCTGAGTGTTAAAGATTTTCACAAAGACTTTAGGAACAAAGACAGTTACATAAAACCAGTCAGTTACAAAGTGATGCTTATTGCGTATGAAAGAAGGAAAAGGTGGCCCTAACAACACTGTTAATAGAAGTTGCCATAGTAGGGGAGCAGATAATAGTACTTGGGTAAAGGAATTGTCTGCTGACAGCCTGTAAAAAGGAATTTCTGTCATTTTATGTCTGCTCATGGTTCTGGGGAACTCTTACTTTCATCTAACTGTTGACTGGTTGGGTTGAATGTTGTGGGGTGCTGAAAATCTGAAATGTGCTCTGTATTTTTTATGAAGATTACCTCTATCACTTCAGTCTCCAAACATATTAAGAAAAGCAGACTAAATTGCAGTATATTAAATAGACTTGAACTTTTCTGACATAACAAATCAGAATTTTTTTTTCGCTGTATTCTGACTGATAATCTCTATTTATTCATTTCGTCCCTAAATGATCATCAAAAGAAGTTTAAAAAAAAAAAAGACACAAAGCAGACTAAAACATCAACTATTTCACAGTACCATACCAAATCTTTCCTGTGATGGTATATCTCAAATCTTTTAACTGGTTAACTTCATGTATCCATGGCTACGTCATACAACAATGCGTAACCTGTTAGTGTGAAGTATAATCCTACCAAACCATGCTTTCCGTATTCAGGGTGGGGTTTTTAAAAAATCTTTTCTGAGCTTAGTCAAAATTATTTTAATTGCTTTTTTTTAAAAAAAGTACCACTCTTTTTGAAAGGTTTCCTCTTACAGCACAGCCTTACAATCCTCACTGGACTGAATTTTTACTGTTAATGAGCTCACAATTATCAGAGATTTCATCTTATGGTCATAGTTTCCTGATGAGAGACTTGATCAACTATTCTGCTCTCTTAGCTGTTTTGGAGTATAGATGACAAAATTGTCATGATTTGGAAAAAATTAAGTTGCCTTTATCCAACACTGTAATCCAGGGTGCTTGTTTTCCAACAGAGACTGGTTTCTAGCAACACGCTTGGCAGTTCTGGGACGAGTAAAACAGCTGTGCCACTTTTACTTGAGAATATAACCAGAAATGAAGGAAAGTCACGTTGTAGACTAACATTCTTTTTGAGAGCACTGCAACACCTGAAGCAGAAAGTTTAGATCTTGTCCTTTGTCCACTGAGCAATATGCGTCTAGTACATATAGTCTTAGAAGTGATATATAACCATAATTCCCAAATCACTCAGACATTTCTGGGGCAGGCTCTTTCCCATTCTTAAGGGGCAATTCGCCCTAGTGTTCCAAAATAACTTCTTGAAACAGTCCATAACTTTCTAAAAAATCCTCTGGCAGCACATCTGTGTCAAAGAATTGATTTTAAACAAGATATTTTCAGTAACACGCTATCCCTTTCAGAGGTATAGTTTTATCTTGTTATCAAAGTTCCTTTAATAACAAATGATTCCTCAGTTCCTCCACTTCCATGGTATAGAGTTCTCATAGGAATAACAAGGTTTCAGTAGTAAAGTAGTACATCAGGATGATTAATAAACTTTGCATGTATATAACATAAGACATATGATATATGACATTGTGCAGGTTCTCGAGAAGTTCTTGAAATACATGAAATCTTGAGAAAAAATACTGGTGTTTTTTCAATAATTCAGAGAACTAGGAAAACTATGCAAGTACAGATCCCTCATACTTTTCTTTTACAATTGTGTTAGCTAGGACTTTTACTACTGGATAACAATTTCTAGATTGCCTGATTATTTTTTTCTCAAGTGATAAACTTTATTTTGTATTCAGTAGCTCTAAGAGAAAACCACATGGATGGCAGTATGATGGAGATGACTATTTTATTAAGATGTCGAGAACAACAGTACAGTTGTAATTCACTGTGGAGTTTCCATATATTTTGTTGTGAAAGTGATGACAAGTTGATGATTTTGCCATAAAACTGTCAAATACAGCAAGCTATTCAATAAAGGCATTTTTATGGAGTGACAGACACTCAGACTCTTTTCAGATTAGTTCAAGTGCAGTTCTCCTAACAACCAATTGTAGCTTCTAGCATTTTTTTTAAATGAAACCCAAATAAACAGAAAACAAACCACATAATCAAAATAACACTTCTGAATACATTCTTTATAAATTATTCAAACATTGGTGGACTTGGCTTTAAAAACTGCCAAATAAAATTTCAAAAGGAATAATTTTCTCCCAGTGAGTAATTCTTGATCAAAATAGTCTTAATTGAAATGCCTGTATTTATTGCTATTATTTATGCATTTAATGTAATAGAACCTAATTAACCTCTGAAGTGATATTTTGAGAGTTACTATGTTTCACACAATTGGTGATGAATGATATGTGTTACTTTGGTTTCTTACACTCTTAAAAGGGAGATTCTTTGGTTAGTAAGAGATGATTTCTTTATAGGGTTCTATTAATATTCATTTTCATAACTCTTCTATTGCTTATACAGCCAGGAACCAAATTAGAAAACTGGAATCTAAATTACTAGCAAAGTAAAACCACAGAAAGGTTATTTACCGTTATCTTTTCATGTGTGTGAACACAGCAATAGAAAAGTCTGCTATTTAAAGTTTCTTATATTTCTAGGATCTAGAGAGACTTAACATAGGTTTTGTAATTACTTAGGAATTTCTGATTTTAAGACTGTTTTTATTACCTCTATTATTGCTCTACTGACTTGTTACTGGCTTTATGTATTCTATACATAGGAACTGATGGAAAATAAAGGAATTTTCCAAGTTTAATTACTTTATTATATTCAAAGTTGCTTATAAACTCATTCCGTTTAAAGAACCAACATTTTCATTTGCAGTAAAGCAAAGTGTCTTGGAGCTGTGCTGCATTATGTAGAGAAAAACATTATTGTATGGCATATGGTTCTGTTAGAATAGAATGCTTAATTGAGGGCATTAAAAGAGCAGAGAAGTATCTTGATTTTTTCCACAACTTTCCTTCAAGACTAAATGTAATTATTATTCTTATATATTCTTTAATGTATAGGTTGTAAACAAATTACGATTAATAGATTAAAAAGAGATTTGAGTGTAACATTATATAAACATAGCACAAGTGTTATAGAGCCAAGTTCTTTTTACATAGTATAGCTCCTGCAATTCCATACAGATAACAAAGGGCCAGGGGGGAGATTCATAGGAAATAATTAAATTGTATGAACTTATCTTTAATTTCTGTTTACATTGCCTAAAGTAAGACTAAATTTATACAATACTGTGATGATTCTGTTGAAAAATAATCCCTCAATTATTGACTATTTTTGCAGTTCTTCATAAAGATTCCCTAGTAAATATCTTTAGAACAGCTTGATTTTGTATGAAATGTTTTTGGTTTTGTAAATACTTTTAAATGCAATAATGGCTTCTAAATAGAATGAAAGGTTAAATTTTATCAAGCATGACATACATATTTCTGCAAGCAAAATAACTTGTTACCAGTGTTAGCAAACATAAAAGCCAGAACCTTCAGGGTTTTAATTCAAACTTGATGGCACACTAACTCATTCTGTGAACAAGAGTGCGGCTATCTTGTAGATCAGCTATGAGTCTCATTTGCTATTTATAATATATCTGTTTTGTGACATTGGCCAGATGATTGTGCTGTATTGTTGTGTTTTTTTTTTTTTCCTAGCACCTTAATAGCAAAAGGCAATGAACAACACATTCCTAAAAAGCATCTCCGCTTCTCACCTTTTTATTTCTCAAAGCATGAGATCTCAGGCTGAAGCCTGGGATGAGGTAGTTCACTAGATATAGTTGAGTCTATGAACTTATGTGTGACAGATCAGCACAGACCTTCATAATGGGATCCAATGCATTTAGTATCTGATAGTTAACATTACAGAAGACTGCATGTGAGAGTGGTACACAGCAGCTGCAGAGAAGCATGAATAACACAGTGTTGATGCTCAGGTCATGAAACAGGATTGATTTGGATGAGTACTAATAACTGCTAAAACATAACCATGTTAACTTATTTCTATTCATAAAGAGGGGAAAAGCACAGGAAATAGGAAACAGTCTGCGAGTGAGGTAGTCAGGGAGGACTTGCAGCAGGACTGTTGTGCAAGGGCCAGGTATAATGAAGGTGATGCTTTCTAGGGCTGTGTGGAACATGCAGACCTTAGAAAGTGGAGCAGGTTGTCTGGTCTACTCTGACTGTGAGCAAGATTCCCTAGGACGGACCTGGGCACAACACCTTGAGTGCAGATGGCTGAGCTCAGTATGTGCTGCACTGCACGACAAAACAACTGCACTAGGTGGGAGTACTGTACAGCACAGCAAGCTTCAGAGGAGCTCTGTTAGAGAGTACACAGATAGAGAACATCCCAGTTGTCCCAGGGGTAAGGAGCTTTCCAATGTACAGGATAGAATAGCACTGTGAAGGAGTGGAAGGAGTTAACTATACTACAGTAATTGCAGCAAGAACAAGTGAATCCTGTTTATACAGGCCTAATTAAAACCAAAGACATCTCAATCTTCTTCATACAGCATACAGGGTGAAAAAAATAATGCAATGAAATCCCAAAATTACTAGTGTTTTCAAAGAAGTACTAGAATTTTTTCCCTTAGAAGTAAGATGATTTCCTTAAAATTAAAAAGTAATAAATACCTCTTGAATATTGTTTAATATTACCTATAATCATACAAATATAAACTAAGTGTGAATGAATCTTTATGATTCTAGTTTGCTACCTCAGCAGAATGGATCAAAAATGTCCCTGAACATATTTTATCTCCCTCTATTGCAGAAACTCACATCCAGTATATTTATGACAATAAATATTTGTTTTACTTTAAAATTATTTCATTAGTAACCACAGGATGATACAGAAAGTGCTATATTGAAAGAACGTGAAAGAAAAAAAACCTGTATCTACTGCACTTTAAGTTGCACTTCTGCAGTCAAGGATACTGACAGTTTCATCATGCGAAATTAATTGATAAATCACAGCAAAAAATAATCTTGTTATCTTTAAGTTTGAAAACAACTCATTATTTGAGGAATTCTTATAGACAAAAACTAACAAATTATCATGTAAAATATATTCACCATATTGCTAGCCACAGATGCAAGCTGTAATAAAGCTAGGTAGTCACATCTTCATGACTTACAGTCTGATAGCTTTCTTCCTTTTTTTTTAATGAATCAAAAAGAAGTGTTTAATCTATCTTAGAAGGCTGTTTCACTTAAAATTAAGTGCAGTTTTCCAATGGAATGAAATTTAGTCACGCATACAGTTGACATGAGGGGCTGCCAAGCTGAGTTGTTGAGTCTCCTTCTCTGGGGACATTGAAAACACATCTGGATAAGTCCTGTGTGACCTACTCTAGGAGGTCCTGCTCTGGCAGGTGGGTTGGACTAGATGATCTTTCAAGGTCCCTTCCAACCCTTAAGATTCTGTAATTCTGTGATATAGGAATTATGCTTGCATTTCACATAAAGTCTACAAGTCTTATTTTCAGAAGACTTGTCTCACAATTAAAAATTAAAACAGATTAGAAAATATTAATGGGAATACTGCATATGTTGCCTTTGAGTAACTGCCATAATGTTAAGGTATTTATACACATTCATGAATTCACCTGAGTATGTAACTCTCAAATTAATTTGCATGTCAAACAGGGACAGGTTCTTATGTAATATATGAGTTATTCATTTTTTCACAATTTCCAAATAAAACAAATACAGCTTTCAACAACATGTTTTAAAGTCAAGAAGAAAATACCTGTTAAAGGATGTTATTTCACAGATGACATTGTCTAAATAATATCTGTATGTGATACTAACAGCAATGCAGTACAAAAACACACTGTGATTTGACATAGTATGGAAAGTATTTACCTGATGGAATAAAATGAATTCAGTAATGTATAGTTTGGTTGGTTCTTTTTTTAATTATGGGGATAAAGAAGTTTAGCCTATGTGGACACCTTCATAGTCATCAGCTTCAGGAAACAATCACTGGTCTCCAGGCCAAGAAGTACTGAACAGTTGACATCCACCTAAAGTGAATTGCCTGTGTCCACATGCAAAGCATTTGACCTAAGTCTTCTCTAAGCTCCACAGGGGACCTCTAGGACCATAAGAAATTCTTCTTTTGTAGCTTTTAGTCCTGAGTACTCAAAATAATGTCCACCGTAGAGGGCTGCTTTTATAGCATGACCTTGAAATTGTGTTTCACCTATAGTGAAGGCCATAAGGATGTGTAAGCATCGACGGATGAAAAGATTATATAGTTCATGGACAACTGACAAAATTTGACCTACTAATTTTTCTACCTAGAAACAGCTAGTTGGTTAATTCTTGAAAGGGATACTAGAACTGAAGAATTGATACAGACAACTAATACAAAGCATCGTAAGACTTGTGCATCAGCTGAGGGGAGATGCGGCTGTACTTCAGGAGATGGAATTGCCAGTTTCTTACAAGTCTATGACTAAACTTTGTGAAGTCTTCCTTTTTCCTCTTTCTTAAGAATAAATGTATTCCTTTATCTATTGCAAACACATTCTTTGTTTTCTACAATGTGCATTCATTATGAAGACAAGTAATATGAAATTAAGGTGAAAAAATTAAAATATGTGAACACTGACTTTCACTGACATGTCTTCTATATACAATACAGAAAAATCTATGTGAGAACTGTCTCCTGATATAACTCTCCTTCTCATGGCAAAGGTATAAAGTGTCTCGAAAACGCTATACTTATCAGGTATTACAACATTTTCAATATTGCTGAACACCATATTGCAGCAGAATCACCACTTACTGCGGTCAGTAATTATTGTTCTGGCCTCTTGGTTGCTCGTCTTGTTTTTTAGATTTTGTGCTGCAGTTATTAGTTCATCCAGTTGGGGACGTCTTTGCTCCAGATCCTGTAGTATTGCCTATTTGCACACAAATACAAAAATTAAACAAAGAAAAAAGCATGCAGATCTATTGAGAAGACCCTTTCTTTGTGTGTGTGTCAGCTTGGTTTAAATCAGATTATTTGCTGTTTCAAATTATAAGAATTTGGCCTAGACCTTCCAAATAGTGTCATTATTCTTACCATAAAAATACCAACTATCATTTGTAATAATCATTTTTAAAGAACCCATCAAACTAGGTATAAAGTTACAAACATTCTTAATTTTTTAACTCATCAAATTGCACAAAGGTATTTTCCTCTATAAAGTTATAGAAGAATGCTACTCTTCTATATTCCCTTATATTTTACAGTATATTTATTTCAAAAAAAGATCTAGGGCTTTATAGCAGGTAAGTCAGGACTTTCCTAGTAACTCATGAAGTCTAATTAATAATGTTTCATAACATTTTAAGACTGTTTAATTACTAGCTATTGGTTTGAAGCCAATGTAAGACTGTTAATATTGCTTTTTCTATCCTGGCACTTTACCTAGCAGAAAAGTAATTAACACTCACAATAATTTATATGTTAGTCAGGCAGATACATGAAGCCCAGACAATCTCACTAGAAAATAAGAAGTGGATCTAGAGTTTCTCACAGGAAAAATATAAGCTTCAATATAATGACTCATGGTATTTAGGAGGTAATAAAATCTAAAATATAATAGCTTTAGATATAATGAAAGTGAGAACTCAAGGAAAGTAAGGCATATAAGATTTATGCATATATTGGTTTAACTTATTTTGAAGGATTAAGGAAGAGCAAACAAGCAATCAGTTCAATGATTTCTCAGATAAAAAACATCTAAGAACATACTTAAAAGATATTGAGCAAATCTAGCAACTTCAAGTCCTTATCACATAGTTTCCCGAAAAGATGCTCATTAGATTTCCCAGTCTTAGAAACTGGAAGTAGCAATATTTTCTATGAAATTATGAAAAAATTACTTTTTTCTGCCTACAAATTTGAATCACAAAAACAGAATAGCATGCTGTCAGATAGCTAGTAGGTATCAAGCTGACAACAAAGTCCAATGAAGGATTTTTGTTTTTCAGGCTTTTTATTTGGATAGTGATCAGATAATCTGTTAGCAGGCTCACTTGGCTGTTGACTATGTGTCGTGAGTATTTTATTGTAGTAAGTATTTTTTCTTCCCACCTTTTGGTTTTATTCTAAAGAATCATACTTTATTTTAACAAGTTGTTATTCACTGACGGTATGGAAAAGACCTGCAATCTGATCTTACATTTGGCCCTCCAACCTGATATTAAATTCACAGAATTTCACCAAGTTGAATGTGATAGGTAAAGGCCTAATACAATTTTCTATTCAGTGAGATTAACAAAAGCTCACATGAATATCACTTCCAGTAACTACATTACATGTTATCAAAAGCAAGGTAAAAGCTCCACAAAGTTTCATTTCTCTCCAGTTGCAAACTCATCATAAGTAAAGGTAATTTTCAAGAAAGACATCCAGCTACACCCTGTGAAATTCTTTCCCTTAACTGCTATATCAGAAGTTCTTTGAAAATCTATTATAACTAAAATTCTAAACTCACATCCAAAACTTTGGAATGTAGTTTTTTCACTTGTGTACTGATTGGATTGCATACAGAGAAATGCAGTTAAAGCAGCAGCTTGCATAATTAAACAAAGAAGAAATTTCTCGTTTGAAGTCTCTCCTTAGTGAAAGCACTCAAGAAAAAAAATAAAATCTACTGATGCATTTACTACCTCTAGATATCGATGTGCCTTCAAAACTCCATTTTCTAGGAAGACAACTTAATGAGTGACATAAATTTTACAATAGAAAAAGCAGTCCCATTGCAGCCTAACAACATCTGCATTACACATACTGCCAAAATGGACTGTGGGGAAGGAACATTAAAATGTGTACAACACACTCAGATAATTGTGTGGCCTCCAAAGTAATGTTCCCCTTTCTCTCTCCTTCCCCTACTTAAAAACCATTTAGAAAAGGAAAAGCAAATTAAATGATTTTGAGGTCTTATCTCAACAATGATTCTAAACTGTTCCTTAAAGTTTCCTGAATATAATTTTTGTATTTGTTATACTGAATAGGAGAATGATTTATCTGATCTCACCTGAATCTCCAACCAGACATTAAATGCTATGTTTTTACCGCAGAAGAAAGCTTCTGCTAAATGAAATATAGTAAGAAAAAAAGTAATAGGTAAGGATTGCTCAGTAAGGATTTCTCAGTACCAAAGTGAGTGAATGGACCTGATGTATGCCTACATTCCCACAGAATGATTTACCCCCAAGACCCACTTGCAATTTCTGTACTGGACACTCAGGAAAACTAGCAAGATCACTTTCAAAGTGAAACTTGCTAGCTTTGCTGTTCCCTTGGGGACACAACAGTCTGGTCCCTATATGGACAGTGAGGACATCCTTTCATCTGTCATTTAATCTGAATAAAAGTACTTTCTGCCAGATGTACTAATGTGTATTTTTTTAAACATCGAGAAAGACATCTTGAGATCCTTCTACTATGAACAGATCTGAAGATTTTTGGGCCTGTCAGGAGACAATAATATATCATTTTAGAACAGATGAGTTTTTCTCTTAGACTTAGAAAGGTAACCACAAATTAACATATTTTCCTTTGATTTAATACAAAGTGTCTGAGAACCTTACCCAAAAATGTTCTATTTCATTCAGTAAAATTTTATCAATTAAAACTGCTGTAAATTTTTAATATTTATTGGTACAGCTTTACCAATTGATACAAATGTAAAGACTTAGTAAATATATCCTTCACATGGAACCTACATTGCACATATACAAACAAAACCTGATGGAAGGTTGGATCAAAGTATGTACTAAAACACGCCATTCCAGAGCCTTTCTGTGATCCTGTATCATCACAGTAAACAGCAATACTTTAACTTCACTTAAAGTGTTACTGAATTCAGAAAAATATTCTGTGACTGCACAGACCAATCATATAAGTTGATTTTGTGGAAAACAAAAACACAAAGAATTATACTAGGAAGAGAAGTGCTCTGATGAATACAATTTTTAAGTCTACTAAATCCCATTTTGGGGGAGGGAGCAAAAAAGCTTAAAAGTATTGGTTGAAATGATCTAAAACAAACAAACAAAACCAAAACTCCAAATCAAAAGCAAGGCATAAATGGAGATAATTTCTAAAACATTTACAAATTCAGCCTCAACATAAAACTTGGTGGAAACTATTAGAAGATATAACAACAGCCATGGGAAGAAAAGCTCATTAATAGTGACACCCTGGTGGAGGCATAGCAGATGCAACAGAACAGCTGCCTCTGATTTGGAATGTCAGCACACTAAAACAAATGTGCTATGTAAAAATGTATAATACAGAAATAGAAGTTATTAAGAAAGGATTTTCAAAATAAGTTTAACAGAAGTCTCTTGGGTCTCCATCAGGTCACGAAAAGGACAGATAAAAAGACAGGGACTCAGCTACAATAAAAGGAACTCATTGGTTTTGTTTTGTTAGTCCTTGTGCATACAATTTCCCTTTACTGTCATTTACCTAGAGTTCTGTAAAGGTACAATAATGTGTTCTGCAAAACACCATAGACCAAATTTTAATCAAGAAAGTTGTGTTTAATAATAAATATAATTCAACATGAGTAAGATCAACAATAAAGAAGACCGATTGACATCCATGTTTGTACAAATGCATCTTTAACCCTAAAAAAGCTTTTATTTTTTTCTTCTATATATTTATGAATTCCAACATAATAATGCTTGGTGACAGCACAGTAATGGAAAGATGAGATTCAGTCATCAAACCTGCCTACAGTTTGTTAGAAAGTGGTGCTACTCACTTTTAACAATCTTTCCACATTCATGGACAGCAGCTGCTCAAAAGAAAAATCCAATTTTCAGGTTCCTAACTTTTATGATTTCTTTACATAAAATGGGGACTTGAGATACGGAACAAATTGTTTAAGTCAGCAACCGTAATAACTTGTATAAAAATTGCTTTAAAATAAACTGAAAATCTTAAACAGGTGAAGTGCGACAAGTTCTCAGTGGGACTGCAAGATTTGAGACTGAGAATTATAATATTGCTTAGTTTTATAAGGTATAGTATGCTACAGCCTGCATATTTGTCACAGGAGCTATGTATGTAATAGTTTTTATGAAAAATAGAATCTTTAAAATCTATCCAATCTTTTTTTCATTTTCCCCTCACTTTCAGGCAAGTATTATTAAACTGGAATATCTGAAATCCAGGATGGTGCCAAGTCTTAAACATTCAAGTAATCATTCACTAAAGCTGACTATGGAAGTTTACTCTAATAGCAGAAGCAACTTTTCTCATACCAAAACTAGGTCTTTTCATTTCCCATTGCTGAACTTCAAGCCTAAAAATGAGAGTTAAGGTTGCTACCGTATATATGATTGTGCCTCAGTCTGTAAGCTTTTTTAAAAAGGCCCTGGATCTACTTGGTAATTGGTTTACACTCTTCAGTTGAAAAGTGTCTCTGAAAACAAAGAAGTTAAAATGCCACTAAAAAAATGAAATATCATTGGGTGAAGTAGGTCCCATAATTCCTTTTTAGTGTTTAACTGAAGAGTCCTCTGTAGTGGTAATGGCTACTATGTCTTCATAACTTTTCTGTGTATTTATATGCTACCAGCCAAATACAGCTTGCCATTTCTTTTGTACTTTTTCTTTTTTTTTTTTTATTAGGTAGGAAAGCCAACAGTGAGTGACCTAAAAAAAGGATATTTGGTCGAAAAGGAGATTTAGAGACCTTGCATATAAGACCAAACTGGAAACATCATTTTGTCATTAATAATCCATGGCTGAAACTTTACAGTTGCTTTGGGATGTTTTATTTTGGCCCATTCCCAACTTTGTTTAGATGAAATGAACCAGCGGACCACAAGAGCACAACTGAATGATTAACACGGGCATGTAAGAGAGAAAGAAGATATATGAACCTGTTCATTCCTCCAAACTCATCACACTTCAGAAAACAATTTGCTCATCTTTTGAAAAACTTTAGACTCCAAACATTAAATTTAAACAACAACAACAATAATAAAAACCCCCCAAAACCCCCCAAACAATTACTTCCTGAGTAAAATCACAACTTTTACTTAAAACAACTGAGTTTCTTAAGGCTGGTTGGTTCTTTAAATATACTGTGTTACATAGACACCTAGAAACAGAGAAAGCTTTAGAAAAAAAGCTTGCTAACAATTTCAGAAAATGCAGATATGCAACACCTACAATTCATCTGCATAATAAAATTGGCTTTGTTAAGTTATTCCTCCCAAGCACAATTTGAATTTGTTTTCTTGTCACTAAGCTGGAAAGGCATATGAGAGAAAATTATCATTTACATAGCCTCTACATTTAAACATAAAATTATGAAATCATTAAAGCAGTATAACACAGTGGAGTTTTCTTCTAAAAAAACCCATTTGTTCTGGATATTAGCTGTTTTCTATTTTACCTCCAAAGCACATGTAATTTTTGGAAAATAAGATCTAGAGTTTTAGCAGTATCGCTAATTGACTGCTACATGTCAGTGAAATCAAAACATTAACAGACAGGACATTATGGTTTGATTTTGTGTGATTTGTGTAGCTTAAGTCTTCATAAGCATATATTTTTATGTCCACTTGGGGCCAACTCATGAACTGCCTAAATAGTTCTGACCATTGTCTTAGTGAATATATCAACTCCATCAGCGACACTGTGGGAAAGCCGTGAGTGACCACTTATTAGGTTTCTCACTAGATGCATGAAAAAGCATCACATAATTTTTTTGTACGCTTTTCCTGAGAGTCAACCAACAAATTTTGTTGGTGGCACTGTAAATATCTGAGCACTGTTCCTTTACAATTTATGAATTCTGATTAATAATTAGGAAGTTAAGACAATGAAAAGTGCAATATGCATGTGGCATGATGTACACTAACCAAACCAAGCAGAATGGAGCATATGTCATTTGAATTTCCATGCTTTGACCAATAATGTAAGGTGATGGTCATGGCTCAACCTTGGGATAACTCTCACCCTCTCTCTTCCTCTCCTGCTCCTCATTTGTCTACAGAAAAAATGACTTTGGGAACCGGTACTGTCAGATCTCTAAGGAGAGGTGACTGAACTGTGGAAGAGTTAAAAACCTAAAAAATCTGAATTAATGGGGAAATCAACTATACTGCTCCAGAATTGCCAGAGGCAGGTACCCTTCTACTCATCCACAAATGAGTAGTTAGCAAGCAAAAGTACATGCAGCATGGGTCAGAGTCATAAGTAAGATACAAGAATGAGACTTCCAGAGAAGCTAAAAGTCAGCAAAGGCCCACTGAGATGTTTTTGACCATTCTCATAAACCAAATTGGGTACTGACTCTACAAAAAAGTGCAAGACAAACGTAGTACAATTTGAAGCCAGTCCAACAAAACAGAATGTGTCCTGGCTTTAGAAACAAAAAAGTTGGAAGCAAAGAAAAGTTAGGTCTGCACCTGAAAAGATTTTCTGACTAGGATCTCCAATTAAGGCATGTTACTCAAATGTGAAGTTGAAGAAGATTAAATTTGGATATTATGAACTCATAATGTTGTAGCTATTCCACACATTTAAAATATCCATACCATCCATTACTTGTCAATGATAAAAAACTGTCACAAGGAGTTCAGCTCATAGCAACTCAAGACGAAGGAAGCAACCAAAGGGGCTTGATGAGACAAGAGAAGCCCTCTCTTGTTAAACTTGGACTTTTTGAACTCACTCCTTTTCATGAGAAAAATAAAATACAAAAGACAGGTTTAAGATACAAAAAGGATGCAAATTGTCCACATAGTCTAAGGAATCTGCAATATCACAAGTAGTCACAAGAATATTATAATAAAAATAAGCATCTAAAACTGAATTTAACTTGTTCTTAATAGCTACTGTGGCATCTTACACAGCAATACATGGAGTGAGGCAGAAGTGTAGAAGTGGTTGAATTACTAACTTTTCCTGGATAAGCGGTAAACAAAAATCCAGAGTCTTTAGGAATGATGAGTAGTTTGGGAAGCTTAGCTACTACATGCTAAATAAGATCCCCTGGCTTTTGCAGTTTTTTTTGACAGATTGTGTCATTTTTACAATGCACAGTAATATGTTCAAAATAGATGAACATTGGCAACTATCTCAGACATCATCTATGGGAAAACATACAGATGGACACTACATAGGAAGCATGCTATTTTGCACACATGATATATATCCAGGAAGAGGATCAAACCATCAGCTCCTTGCTCATTCTAACTGACATGTCTTGTTAAACTGCGCTGGAGTACATCCAGTGCAGAGGATGAAGAGAGGACAGAGAACATACTAAGAAAATATTTCAGCTTAACATTGTGAATGAGTCATTCTCAGATAAAAGGAATTCACTCTGTTGCAGCCATTGCCAGAAAAAAACAGGAATAAAGCTAAAGATGTATCTGTCACAAGTGCAAAAACTTTTAAAGATTTGGGTGTTTGGCTATAATGAGATCCATTCAACTAGAAGAACACTGTGATAAATCAAGTGTAAGAACTCAAGACTGAAATGTGATGAGAGCTCTAAGTGTAAATTTCTGTAAATATGAACTAGATATGAAATGATAGCCTTTTGCTCCCATACAGTTGATGTGGCTGATCAACACAACTTTTGTTTAAAATAAAGTACAAACATCTAAACAATCAGGCAAAATTATTCCAGGCTATCTTATGTTCTATCAGGAAATCACGCTAAATAACTTAATGGATGGGAACCAGTGTTAGGAGTTGTGGAGTTTCCCCAATTTCTTTATTAGTCAGAAGAACCAAAGTCTATCAGCACACAGTTATCGTTTGTGAAATGTCAATTTTTAAAATATAGTATTTTATTTCTCCTATATAATTAATGGCTTCCATATTAAGGATTTTTTCCACTGCACTTAGAACTGTGTATTACCAAGAAAACTGAGGACAGCTGTTCTGTTTCTCAAAGTTGCACATTTCATTTTTCTTTACTGTTTTTTTCAGATGATGGTGGTAGTGAACTCCTTCTATCTGAGACCAACCCAGTGAAAAATATACATCTTAATGCACTTCAAAAGCAAAGTTTTAGGTTCTTTGTCACATTTTGAAAGAGATGATGCATTTACCTACATAAAACAGTATTATGTAGACATAGTATTATGAACATAAACAAAAAAAAGGAGTTATTTTTAGTTTTGTTTTTAAAAAAAACAAAATAAGAAAATAACTAACATTTTTGTAGAGAAGAAAAGCTAACAGTTTGACTGAAGATGCTCCCCAAATTATCTGATTTTGTAGGGAATAGATTAGCCTGAATCAATTTTATTCTCTGAGAAAAAACCCACAGAATAAATTCCACACATTCTGCTGGAGCCTCTGGGAATCTTTGATTGCTTCTACTGGAAGTTTTCTCCAGTAATAGCAAGTGAATAACAATTAAGAAGAATAAAATGAACTGTTACAGCATCATTTGCCAGGTAAGGTTTTTTTATTACCTTATGACACTAGATATTTTTCTCAAGAATAAGGTAAAATGAAGAAAAAGGATTTAATCTGGTTTGTTTGGGTTTGCTTTTGAAAAAGAAAACAAAATCTATTCAATCAACTGTTCCTTACAATGAAATTAATATTATTTAGTCTAGGGAATGGGGGTGTATTTTTCTTATTTATGAATCCAACATTCAACAAATGTTGAAACAAGTCTGGAATAACCTTGGTGTAAATCTAATAACTTGGATCCTTACCTTTATTCATATCTCATGGTAATTCTGGTAGATGAGAACCATGCAAAGTAACAAGTCTGGTTTTGTTACCTAAACTTCTCTGGCATATTCAGAAAAATTTTACTCCTAGAGCTCTGCCTTTCATTTTTATTTCTGTTTTGCTATGTTTCTTTAATTCACTTCTAGTTTTTATTCCCCCACATTTTCATAGCTATGTACTTAATTAAGGCCAACAACAACACAGAAGGTAAGGTAACAACTTTAAAAATTCTGATGTTATTCATATTTCATTAACAGCGAAGGAAGAAAGGAAATGCATATAATGTGGATATTGTAATTCCAGGATAAATATTTCATTTTAAAAACTATGGAGATAATGAAGAAAAAGCAGTGGTCTACTGTAAAACTGAGATATTAGAAGTCTGGACTGGGCAAGACTTACCTTTATTATTAATTTCAAAGGAGCAATCTCAATTTCTCAATTGTCATAGAATCATAGAATGGGCATAAGTTAGTAAATGATTAATACCATCATGTCTTGGTATTGTCACAGTGTTAGGGCGGAACCCCAGTCAGAAGCTAAGCACCATGCAGCTTCTCAAAAGACACTAGTCTTTTGAAAACACTATATTTAACACTCAAAAAACTGCAGTTTGCCCTTCATGATGTAAGAAGCTATGGGGTGAGAAACAGATGTAAAGAGCTGTGCATCACTACATGTAGATAACGTAGGAGCTGTAGCTGAGTGAGGACCCCAGTTACTTTGTAGTGTGAAAAGTGGGTGGAGAGTAGATGGCTCAGTAAGGAACTCAGCCATGTGTAGGCTGTGTCGAAAGATGACTAGTCGCAGCGTGACTAGCAAAAATACATGAGTACACCTTGTCACAGGTGATTGGTGTCCTGATGACAAAGGCCAGGTCCCTGCTTTCTCTTTCCTATCCTGGGACTCCTCAACACTTTCCTGTGCAATAATGCCAATTCAACAGAAACGAATCAGACTAACACTGACCGGAAGAGCCTGGTGTATGGGATATTTCTGAAAAGTCGGAGATAAGAAAGACACTGAAAGCAGGTGACTCACTGGCTGGATGGATGCCTTATCCGCTGGAAAATATATAAAGGAAAAGAAAAAGGCAGTGGCACTTCTGCATTTCCTGTGAATAACCTTTTGGTATGCTGATAGAGAAAAACTAGCAGATTAAAGCACATATTCACAAAAAAGCACACAAAGAGGCAAGTGAAAGAAGTCTTACTCTGAGGATGAGTAATGGGTTTTCAATTTCTGCAGAGGAGATTGGAAGAGCTTCTATTCACAGGCAAAAGTCAATCAGGGAGAGTCAGCAAATGGCACTTATAAAGAGCCAAATGCCAGCAATGCTGGACAGGGCTGGCAATGTTGGGAGACAGGTGTCTACATTATGCAATTATGCCTCATTTGAGAGTTTTCTGCCATTTTATGGTGCCACCTTTTGATCAATACAACTTGCTGCCTATGACAAATTTGTTCATGCTAAGAACTACCAAAGACAGCTTTCTGATAATACAATAATTATTAATTATGGAAGCAATTGGCTTAAAAAGGTGTATTGTCTGGAAATTGAAGACAGTAAAGTTCAAATAGAAAATATGTAAATTTTTAGTTGTGAGTCCATTTTAAAATCAGAGCAAATGACTAAATGGAAGATATTCTAACTACCAGAATTGTGTAAACCAAGATCACACAATTTTATTTTTTTAAAATAGATAGACAGACAAAATTTTGAAAAGCAAACAGATGAATACTTTGTAAAATCCCATTCATTGTGGTTTCGTAAATAGTATATGATCATATTTGTTCTTTCTCACCTTGAAATCTACAAATCTATTAGAAATTAAAAATACATTCTGAATTGAATTTCATGTCATCTGTCATGTCAACATATCTAAGATGAGTTTTCAACACTTGTTTCCTCAAACCACTATCAGTCCCACTTGGTTCCCCTTCCCTCACACAGATATAACATAATTTAAGTATATTTAATCATTTTCTGACTAAGATCAGTGTCTAAGCATAAAGTTAAGCATAAAACCAGAGATCTTTCTTGTTCAGACAGAGGGAACTCTTACTACAAATAGTTAATTTATTTCATCTGTAACCACTGCTTGAAGCAGAGGGTGCAGACATTGATTAATAGCTTGCAGAGGAACCGTAGAATTCTGCTTTAGTGGAAGAAAAATTATCATTTTTCTTTTGCAGACAATACAGGTTTATTGTCTGAATGATAGCTTCAGAAACATATCTGATATAAACAGAAAAGAAAGAATCATTGGTAAAGTTGGGAACTAATAATATACTTTATGTGTGCATTTGTGTATACACACAGAGAGCTGTATGTATGTACATATATAGATGAAGGTACAGATTCTGTACTGGGCATTTGCAATAACAAAGATGAAAGTCAAGAAAGATAAATTTCAAAATTAAGGGCCTTCCTCTGATTTTTATTCTGTAACTGAGGAGTAACTGAGGCCCGAGGGGCAATGAGTTTGAATCTGGCTGAAACAGAGGAGGAAGATTTCTTGGGATACTATTACAATCCTATTATGATTATAATAAATGTTCCTGGCAAAATGAAAATAACCTTAGAATAAATTTCACCATTAGAAGTCAATATAAAAACACTTTTCTCTATTTTTTGCTTGTAACGTAGTTTTGAAATACACCTTTTCACAGAGATTTCATGTGCATTGAACAGTATTGTTTTGTTGCTGCAGTTCCCTTGATTTAGAGAAAGATAACTTGTTTTTTAGCAACTCAACTTTTTCCTGGGACAAAAGAATGAAAATGGATGTAAAATCATTTATTCTAGTATATTTTTATTTACACTTAGTTCCTGTTATGCGTTGTCAAATATAAACATTTTCTAGACAAAGTACTTCCACAGTTCCAGAAAGAAATAATCTAGTCTCCAAGTTTTACCTAGACTATTCTTATATACTTACTCTCCCTTGTACTAGAAAAGATGAGCCTTAGCTATGTAACAAACCATATTACACATTGCTTTGCATTAAAAATTCTTGCCATATTCAGATATTTCCTACATGCAGTTACATAACATTGTCAGTCATGGCTGAAAAAAGACTGAAGAATGTATACTATCGAATTTTATAGGGCTGGTTTTCAATATGAGATGTTCTGTGTTTTTTTAATTCATGGACTTCAGTTCTTAAATCCAAGGGCTTATGACACTGGATACTAAAAAGTCACTAGTAAAAAATGTTCATCATTATCAGCTAATCCAACTTGATTTTCAGCTTTTCATGGATTGTTAACTTTTTCCATGGCAATAAGGTATTTGTACATCTTACTTTAATGACACAATTTGACATGAAACACATTAGTGATACATATCAAATTCTGCAATAATAATTTTCATGTTAAACATTCTGAAAATTTTGGCCTTATCTGATCTGTGATATTTTCACTTTTTACTCACTAAACTAATAAGGTGCAAGAAAATGTCATACTATATAGAGGATAAGCTAAGGATTGATGCAGTCAGTTCTCCAGGGGTAGAGAATCCAAAGTAACTAGGAGGCTGTTAAGATGCATCTGGACCCTGTCTCCCACTCTCCCCCTCCCTGTTACCATAACGAAGTTGGTTCAACAGAAAGGCCATATTGGGAGGTGGAAAAAAGATGTTCCAAATGTGTAACATTTTTAAAAATTAATGAGTTGTGTCTCCCTGTGGAAAGGAGAGTATTGCTAGATTGTGACAAGCAGTTCTTCAAGAGCTAAATCCTGGAAGGACTCCAGATTGAGGTCACTGGCTTTTTTTTGCAAATACCAGCCTGTAAAACTGAGAGATATTTTACAGTTTATGCTGATGAAAAACATGTATCTATCTTGGCTATATTTTCTAATTCAATTTTCTGACCTTATTGCCCCCCTTCTCTTGAAAATTATCACATACATACATGCAGATACACTTCTTTCTTTCTAGTGACTTTTTCCACTAGACAAAAAAAAGTAAAAATTATTTTTGCGTGCTGAATTTGAAAGTAAACTTTTTTTTTTTTTTGCCAGCTATTAATTATTAACAAAAGAAAACAGAGTTTAGGAAGCTACTATTACCATTGTTTATTCTTTTTCCCTCTGGAGCACCCTTTTAAATTCCTTCACTCCAAGCATTAGATAATGCAAAGATGTAAATCATAGCTTTTGTCCAAGGGATTTGAAGAACTCTCTAGAAACATGGACTGATGATCATAAAAGCAGGAATAAACAACTGTGCTAAGAAGTAAAAGAAAAATATTACACACAAGACAGAACATATGCCATTATATTTTAGTGCTGATGAACCAGCTAAAAGCAGCATCAGTTAATTTATCCATGACAACATAATATATTCTGGTTAAAACCAAAACAAAGCTTTGAAGCACTGACAAGTTTAGGAGCTATGCCTCAGCATGTCCTAATATCCTATATCAGCTGCTTTCTTGTAAAGGCTCATAAAGGCTATGGAGGTACCACTGGACAATCATTTCTAGTTGGTCTAGCGGTGGTACTGATGACATTATATCATCTTGTTCCCATAATCCTCCTTTTGCTCTTAGTCTGTGCCTTGTGCCAAAAAGTTCAGAGGATAAATGTAAAAGGGACATGGCTCTATCAAAAAGCAAGCTGTCAAAGGAAATGAAACATGGTCGGGCTGCTTTACTGAGGATGGATACATGAGGAATGGAGGACGACAGCTGTTGGTATGCAGGTATCTAAACTTACACATTTATCATTTTGATTTGGGTGATGCTGAGAGAGAACGACAAAGTGCAACACCAATAGCAGCAGTGTAGGACATTACTAAGACTGGCAATAGCAAAGACATCCAATCAGATTTTTACTTTCCTTTTTTAAAAAAAAGATACCTGACAGAGGAATAACTGCTGTGATTTAATTTTTTCTGAGTTTGTATTCCAGGTGTAAATGAGGTGGTTTAACTTCTATGAGTACAACTCCTATATTTCTTCAAAACAAAACAAAAACTTTAAACCAAAAGTAGTTCTGGAAACTTTCAAAGACATTAATCGGTTTCTAAAATTTTACCTTCCTTTCAAACTTTAATTAGTCACTGCTGCAGATGTGCAGGCATTAAGGGATAACAAATAATGATAACTGATTCATGATGTATGTCAAGGTAGTTCTCTTGAGGCTTGATGGTTTGTTGTTTTCTGATGTCACTGTAGATCAAAGGAAAATGTTTCCAACTGTTTTCCACAGCATAAAAGACTTTGCATATGGAAATCAGATCATAGAAGTGTCTTGGTTTTGGCTGAGATAGAGTTAATTTTCTTCCTAGTAGCTGGCACAGTGCTCTGTTTTGGATCTAATGTAAGAATAAGGCTGGCAACACATTTGTTGCTAAGTAGCATTTATCCCAAGTTAAGGATTTTTCAGTTTTCCAAACTCTGCCAGCAAGCCAGTGCACAAGAAGCTGTGAGGGAGCATGGGCAGGACAGCCGAGCCAAACTATCCAAAGGGCTATTCCACAACATAGAATATCATGCCCAGTATATAAACTGAGTTAAGTGGGCTGTGAGTAGGGATCGCTCAGGCATTGGTCAACAGGTGGTAAGCAATTGCACTGTGCATCACTTGCTTTTTTTTTCGCTTTAGTTCTATGTTAAATTATTTTTCATTATTATTATAATTATTATATTTGTATTATTGTTATTATATTTTACATCATTTTAGTTATTGAACTGTTCCTATCTCAACCCACAAATTTTATTTTCTTCTATTCTCCTCCGCATCCCACTGGGAAGGGGAGGAGTAATTGAACAGCTGCATGGTTCTTAATTGCTGGCTGTGTTAAAACACAACAGAGTCACTCACTTGGAGGACTGTACCCTAAACAACTAAAGGCACATAAGGGATACCTTAAGACAGATTTCTATATGTGCAAACAATTGTATAGATTTTCTAGCTGAGGGCATTCTTACTGAATTATCTCCAATTTGAAGCTCTATCCATAGATTAACAATCACTCAAACCCTAAATAGCCACAGAGCAGGACCATACTCATTACTCATACTGAACAACAACAACAACAAAAAAACCCAGCAACTGGCACAGCAGCATCAACCTAAGAGCTTATCGTAAAGTGTCCAGACTTTGGCATACCACTGCAAGCTGGACAACAGTAGTTCGTGGCCAGCTGCACCCACACTGTTTCCTTCCTACACGACCGCTTAGATGTAGCTGTACCATATCCACCAGTTCATCTATTTGAGAAAGGTGAATGCTGCAGCAGAACCATGACTGCAAGAAGGCAAGTGCATGAAAGATGGGAAAACAGGAAAGAGAGCGAACAGCAGGACAGTGGTATAACAGGGAAGGAGGAGGAGGTATTACAAATGCAGTAATATGCAAGAGAGGAGCTAACATATGCAAGCTGCACACTCCAGAAAGGCAGTCGATCCTCAGTTACCTACTAATGATTTCATTTCAATTCTGGATTAAATATAACATGGGGCAAAGGAACTACAGCTGATTCATTAAAGAGTTAGGTTAGATAGACTTAACTAAAGAACCCAGAGCACTGTGTGAACATAGGTGTGTAATTTCTGGGGCCAGCTCAGCAATGCAGTGCATTTCAGGAATAGTCTGAGTTAATGAGACCTGGTGAGTCTCAACTGACTGAATGCAGAACCATGTGCATGTTTTTGCATCTACTTTCCATTTTCATCTCATTTAAAACAGTTAAAAGGAGTTTATCTCTAAGGTCATCTCTAAGGATGATCTCTAAAGGTCCCTTCCAACCCCTACCATTCTATGATTCCATGATTCTATCTGTACTCAAGGCAAATCCACAAAATTGCAGTACTACTAGCATCTGTGTATGTGTGTGCACAAAAGAGAAAGGTAAGAAGTAAGGATTTATTGCTGCATATTCTATTTTTTTTTTAAAGGCACAGTAAATTTGGGTCAACTTCATGGAGATGCCTGAGGTTACCTATACTAACTGTCCATAATTTAATCTTGCATGTCTAGTATTCTTATTTGAAGGATATTTTCAAAGACTAGCTCACTATTTCAACCTTGAAGTTACTGCTTAGCCAGGCTATCACTCAGAACTTACTGTTCTGAGTCTGAGTCTGTTCTAATTGCTGTCACCAATCTTTGTTGCTACTTGATGATTTTTTGTTGCTGTTGTTAATGTTCACTATATCTTCTATCATAAAGAAATATATCTGTAATTTACATATGTATATGCATACACACACATACACAGGTAATATGAAACAGCAGACAATACTCGGATAATGAATACAGAGACCATAAATAATTTTTTTGTACTATGGATTTATTGTCCTCCCATTCACAAGTGTTTCAAAACTATTGCTAATTTCTGTTCTGCAATATTATACAATGGAGATGGAGATGCTCTAAAGTTTATAATCTTATTTTGTTGCATCACCTTTTCCAAACTGAATAAAATAGTCACTGAAACTTTTGAAGTGATAATCTGAAAAAAAGTTTCTTCTAGCACTAATCCTTCTGCTAACAGCTTCAAGGAAGAAAGCATCTGTTGAAAAATATTTACTAATTATTAATTACTAATTAACGAAACACTAAAATGAAACAATATCAATCTTTCATATAACATAATATAATAAGTTATGTGATTTAATAATGATTAGTGAATAATTATTAAAATAAAATACTATAATTAATTGATAAATAATCACAGTTACCTTTTTATTGGTCTGACACCATTCTTATCTATCTCAGTATGAATTTTCATGTGACAACTCATGAATGTCAGCTATAATAATTGCTCAAGCAATCAAGCAGGCATTAGTAGTTATATTTGAGAATCTGTAATGGATGAATATAGTTCACTTTGGAAAGCAGACAGAAAACTACATAGGAAGTATTCTAAGAACAGTTCTAGGACATATGACTAAACAATCTGTGAGTATGGAAAAACAGATAAGTAGCTGTCAACCCTTTATCTAGAATAAACAAACTCCAGTCAACTAAATTTCCTTTCATTCACAGCTTTAGGATTTACCAATTGTGGACAACAGGTAGAAATATTCTAATGTCCTTAGCAAGGCTTTCCATACTGCCCATATGACATTACCATAAGCAAGCTAGGAAATTTTTATTTAAGTGTAAACAGAAAAATACAGAGGTATTATATGAGGAGGCAATGTCAACTGAAGCTACATACATTTTATATGATGATTAATATTAATCGCTATTTTCATTAATTGCTTAGTTGATGGAATATAATGGAGATTTTTTACATTCACTGTGATGCAATAACCAATCAGTGGCAAGCACTTGAGAAGAGGAATACAATTAAAACTGGTAGTAAAAAAAATGAGAATTCACTTAAAGCAGTGCAAAGCACTAAAATAACTAGCTGACTAAACTGGATGAACAGAGGAATGGGGTGCAAATGGCTGGCCAGATGGTCAGAATTCGAGAAAAAGGGATAGAAATTTTAAAAAGGAGGATTTTTTTAGTTTACAGGAGACTGAAATGAAGTATCAGCCTTCAAATATATGTTATGGCTGGGAGAGAGTAAACTCTTCTCAGTCTCCATTGTGGTATCGTAATTAGCCAAAATTGCAGCATCAGATATTAAGTTTGGAGACAAACATCTTTTGAACAGCAAGGATTGAAAAGCAGTGGGGAAAAAAATCTGCAAAGCAGCAAAAAATTCTTGACTTAAAGAGCAGGTTAGTCAAAAATTGGTCAGAAGTTATTTAAGTCTAGTTGATCCTGCTGGAGGCAAAAACCTGGACTGCATAGCTTTTCAAATCTCCAAGTCCTACTTATTATATCTATCATTCCTTTGTTGGGAAAAAAAAAAAATCTATAAAAAGTAGTGTGGAGAACAAGATTGACCCTATGCTAATTCACTACATCATTTTTTTACAGAACTTTAAATGTTGGTTTGCATAAAAACATTATCATACACCTTCCCTATAGCTAACAGTTTTTTAAATTTTATTTTGATTGCTTGATAACAACGAAGAAAAACAAAAAAGGAAGAATGAGAAACAATATCTGCAGACTCACTGGCTACAATAGGAACAACACCTAGTAAATTATTTCTCCTCCTGAGTTAGCTTACTGGTATTGAGGTCTGTCTTTGTCATTTTAGTTTTTTGTAGTATGATTTTTTTTTTTTAATAGAATAACAGTGCAAAATGGCAGGGTAGCACTTTATTTTAATTCTACAGAAAACTACTGGATTCAATTTCTTAACTAGGATATTAAGAGAATGTTTTATTTTAAGTGACATATCAGATTTCTCTGAAGTTTAGTGTTAGAATGATAGGTGTGCACTATAATATAGGGATGCAAATTATACAAGAAAGAAAGGGTGTGTGGGTACGGTGATACTATTATATACAAAAAAGTACTTAAAAGTTAATTGGGTTAATTGCCTAATCTCAATTATTAACCCAGAATTTATATTTCAGGTCTGAAGAATATGACGAGCCTGTAATCAGGAGTAACACAAGCTGCCTACAAAGAGGGAGATCAGAGAGGATGTAATGGCAGGTGATGTGACCATAATGCAAGGCTTCGCTTGAACTTCTCTAACATTTTAATCTCAAAACTGTGTTCACAGATCCTAGAAACTGCTGGTCTATATGGCCTACCTTCCCTGTATGGTAGAAGTTGATAAAATCTCTCCGAGGAATAGAACTAACAATATGTGTCCTTTGCTTGGGAAGAGTTGCTGTAGCTTTTTGTTAAAGGGAATCCTGGGCTACTTTAAAGTCAAAAAGCAGGCAAAGAAGGATGACTTGGTACAGGTAGGATACATACATACGTTGAATAGCTAAGTTAAAGTCCTTCTGAAAAAAATTTTTAAAAACTTGGCAACATTACATAAAAATAAAGGGTCTCTCCTGAATGTGTATTTACTTGAAAGACAGGAAAAAAGTTGGTAGGAGTATGCTGCATTCTTCTAGTGGAAACTCATTTAGAACAGACAAAAGAAATTACTTCTTTTCATAGTAGGTACTTGCTGCCATGGGAGATTGTAAGGGCCAAGAAAAACAGCATTTTCAGAGAGAGATTAGACAACTTCATGAACAATAGGCTGGAAAACAGATGCTACAACGAAAAAAGCAGTAATGTGTCTCCTGACATCCTCAGTCCAACAGCTATGGATGCTAGGGTTGGGGGCAAGATGAGTGGAACAGTTTGCAGGCCAGGCCTGCAGGTACGTTCTCTCTGCCCTGTCTGTCTTAATGTAACCACTAGAGGCACTTTTCTGGGCAAAATAAAAGACTGGTTTGACATTTCTTATGCTCTCAAGTGTGGTAATATCCAATTTGAGTCCCATTTATAAACCTAGTTGTTCTTTTATTTGTTGTATTAAATACCAATTCTGTAACCTAAAATACTGAGAGATCTCTGGCAAATACAGAGTTATGCAAGACCAAAAATATCTGTTAAAAGTAATGTTGTCCTCATTCAAATTCATGCCAAATCCTATGCAAGATGCTTCAGTTTTTTTCCTCTAAATTATAGGGAACTCTGTAGTGTTATAAATAGTTCCTTGTTCAGTAGTAAACAGGAAAAGGGTTTGATTTGTTACTATGTTGGCATAATATATTATTTATGTTACTAATACATAATATCCTTTCTAGATGCTGCTAAGAAGAGTCTCCAAACACTTGACTTTTTATCTAAATGAAGAATAAAAAAGAATTAGTAAACACGTTATATATAAAAATGCATTCGGTGTCTGCATCACATTCCAGTTATACAGTCATCACAATTTCCCCTTGAAATGAGAAAGTCTGAAAAAATTGACAAGGCTGAGGCAGCACACACAGTTCATCTGAGAATCTAACTGCATCTCCCTCTAGGGAGTGGAAGGGCATAACTTCTCTGTGCCTTAACAGATTGCTCCCAACTGGAGCAAGAGGAAAACAGAGACCATGTCCTAACTCCTTGAATCATGTTGCAGCTGCAGCCCTTTTCAGGCACAGCACAAATCTGCTCCTCACTCAGTCAGTACTGCCTGAAAGATTAAAATACAGATCTAAACCACTGAATGTAATGATAATGCACAAGAAAAACATCAAGAATTACAGATTTCATAACGCATTTTTCAAACTAGCAATATGCTTGCAACAATTAAGGAAAGACTGAAACATAGGTCACCCTTTTCAACTGGCTTTCACACATACTGCTTTAAAATCAAGCTTCTTACATTTATTCTCCCTAAGTATTCAGTACTGCATCCTGTGATGTTTCTTAGAATCAAAGTATGACTTTCTTCTTGACCCACTCAAATAAAGATCTCTGTATTAGGAAAGACATCCACATCCTCTTATTAACTGACTTGTTATTCGTGTTCATCACTCCTGAGCTGTGCAAAGAAGCCATTACCACCAAATTACAGTCTAAAAAATTCATGGGAAAAAAGCCCCAAGATCATTTGGATAGAGACAAAACACCACATTATATCCCCAATGTATGTTGAGAGTTTTATTAAACAAAGTTGTAAGGGGAGTCACATATCTTCTTCCTCTCTTGCCTGTCACTTTACCTGTTTCCTGTGCTCCATTAGCTCTGCACAAACCCAAGAGGCATTTGCACGTAATAGCATTTCATTCTTGATTGAATTTACACTGAGCGTTCCCCTTATATCACGCAGACGTAAAATTTTGCATTTTACTGCCACTTAAAAAAATCTTGTGAAGCACATAAAATGCTTTGGGAAACGTACGTTATAACAAAATTTGAAAGAAGATATTTTTAGTTGCCATAGAGGAAGACACGGGACTTAAGTTCAAGAAATCTTTTCTGTAGTTTATACTCATGAAAGGGACATAATCATAATACATTTTTAATGTTTGTTGTCACTTTGAAAGTATACTCCAAAGCAGCTGTTGCAAGTAGATTAATGCCAAAACAGGTAATAGCCTGCTTTTTGATGTCCAAATGGTTAAATGGTTTGAAAATCTGACACAATATGTCTAACATTTCAGTTAGAAACAAGAAACATACAATCACTTTAGTTATGATCTGCCCCAATTTTGTGTCTAAGAATGAGAAATCGTTTTGTCCTCATTCAGTGAGATATGCCAGGAATGTATATTGCAAGGTAGTTTCTTGCAAAGCTGGCATTAGAGGAGATAGAATTGTGAATATGTCTGTTAGATATTACATTTCTCACTGAACTTCTCATTAAAAGTAGCTTATCACTTTCACATGCATACTTGGCTTTATCTAAAAGACTTTAAAAAAAGAAGTTTGAATAAAACATAATAGAAAGAAATTGCTTTGAGAAAATCTCTGTGGTTATTCTGATCTTTTACTATCTGAGTTTACTTTGTTGCAGTACAAACTGTAAAGTAAGAACTAAAACCTAGTTCTAACATTCAACTTCTATGCTGCTCAGAAGTTATTTCTGAATTGTGTCAATAAATATCTTCCCAATGAAATTTTTTGTCTTTCTCTAAACAGAATATTAGCAGACAGACAGACAGCAGGGTGCTGCTCAGCAACAATATGCCATGGATAACTCCTACAGGAACTGGAATCATCTATGCTCTGTCACCTTCCTCACAATGCATCCCTCACAGGGAAAATTCAAATAAGTTTGGAAAAGAAGGGAAAATGATACAGAGATGAATTGAAATGAAATCAGAATGTCTTCAAGGAAAAGAATCAGTAGCAAAACATTAAAAGGAAGATCATCATTTTCTGTTGAGTGTTGGGAAAAAGTGCTTGTTTTCACATTATTCTTAACAATCCATTACTATTCTTTTGATGTACAGGGAACTGAAAATGAGTCCCACTGTTCATTCTTTTTTTTTTTTTTTTCAGAAATAGTGCTAAAAAAAAATTAAATCTGCTATTTATATATTTTTTTTGTACTGGAACTGATAATTGCAGTGAAAAAGTCTCATTATGTAATGGCAGTAGAAGGAGAGAAAATTAAAAATGACTCTTTACCCATCACTTAAAACAGGCAGAAGAATCATTTACCCTATACACTGACTCTAAATATTGATCCTACAGCAAAGTCTAAGGAACATGTAGGCCATGTGCTTCAGAAATAGGTATACAGTGAAATATGGAGACAAGAGAACACATTTTCTGTGAATCCTACAGTGAAAAAAAAAATCCCAATTTTCTCATCAGAAAAAAATATGTGCTTTGTATTCTGCACTAAGAGGTCTCCAAAGGCTGTCCTGTTATTTTAATTAAGATTTGTGATTTTAAGATTGTCTAATGAAAGAATTTCAAAAGAATTGGGTAATGAGTACCCAAGGAAATTAAGTCATGTGCACAATTTCCTTAGAGTCCACTGACAATTCTGTTGTTTATATATAAATCATTCTAATGATTAGAGACATACAAAATGATTACATTCATACAAAAAAAAATCTCATAATTAAACAAAATATATGAATTCTCAACTTGACAAGAAACATTGAAACATAATTCAATAAAAACCAGAAACTGACATACAAACAGAACCATCATGACTGAATCAAAGTTTCAACATGCAAGATTTTCCTTGATCTCAGAATATTTATATAGAAAGTTTGAAAGAAAGATATTTGCCAGATATCATCTCAGAAGGCAAGTGATGTTCGACCCAGAAATTTCTGCAGTCCAGTAGGACGAGGGGGTAAGGGGAGGTAAATTAAATTTGCATAAAGTAAACTAGATTTCTATTTAGTTTATCTATCTAGAATTCCTATCTTACACATATTTCTCCTTCACAAAATTTTTTCACTTCAGCAACATGGACCTTTATACAACTATATCTTAAAGGAGACAAACTAACAGTCTTGCAAACTTTTCCAATTCAACAATTACATTGTTCTTCCTACTCTTTGCTCTCTACCTATGTTTCATCCATATTTCCTGTCATTCCTTAACCATAAGAGCTATGAGACAATTACATCTACTTTTTCCCCAATTCTGAACAATAATTTCAGTCCACTTGATTGAAACCATTTATAAACAGGTAACTTTTTCCATCCACATGTACCTTATCAGTATTATAATTAAATGCACAAAACCTCACAAATTCTTTTCCTGTAAATCCTTTTCTCTCTAAATTGATTCTATCAACAACGTCTGTTCTGGATTATTATTGTAACTCTGTTTAGCAGTTTAGTATAGGCAAGTAGAATTTTTATATTTTAATCCTAACATCAGGACTAACATTGTACAATACACCTTGCAGTCATTGCTCAGACAGGCCACTTGGCTGTGCTCGTCCCCAATTCAGCTTCCACTACCTCCAAAGCACTTCTTCGTGACTTGCACCAATTTGCATTCTTTACTAAATTAGTACCAAATTTACTAATTTTATTTCCTCTAAATTAGTGAGGGAATACTTGCAAAATATAAACAGCTGAGACAGACAATTTTATTAATGGACTCATAGCACATTGATGCTAAACTCACAGAGTTATTATCCAGTATCCACAGAGATTATTTGATTTCCTAGCAGTTATATTCTTGTTCTCTATCATATGTTTTAATGATGGGTCTGAGGGTGAAAAAAAAAAAAAAGCCTCAACCAAAAAACACACTACCAGCAAAGGAGTTAATAATTTTTATGGGTTCTTATGCATGTTATTTCTTTGCAAAATGCAGTCACTTTGTCAGAGCTGAATTTCGCATCTGAATGTCATTATAGAAGTGTGCCAAATATACCAGTTTTCATCATGGAAATATTATGCCATATGGGCCGCATATGAAGAGGTAGAAGGATTTATAAGAACAGTTAAAAATGCTATCAGTGCTGATCACGATGCACAGTAGGAATTTAAGATACACTGATAAGATACCACAAAGGAAAACAGTCCCACTCATATGGTCAAACATATGTCAAAAGGTTAGACTTTTGCCCTGAGATCCAGACCCATGCCATGCAACCTTCAGAACTGTCTGTTTGAATAAATGGTTCTGTGACATACACAGTAAGACATCTCTTGCAACTCACAATAGCCCAAAGGACATCATTCTTCTCACAAAGAAAGAAATGCTTAAATTCATGTTCTGTTTATTATTTCTTTCTTTTACCTTCATTGTTTCTTAGTAAAAAAATATAACACATTATGAAATAAATCAGAATCTTTGTGTTACCTCAGAACAATTTTTTTTCTGAAATATTAAAAACAGGTTCTACTCTAATTAGAAATAAGTGTTGATCTTACTTTTTTTTTTTTTTCCCAGAGAAACAAATGTCAAAGTGGTTTCTTAAAAGATCAAACAGAAGCCACTTTCAAAGGAGCCACTTTGAACAAGAAAATACAGATTTTCACTTTACTACTGCTAATATTAGAACATGAGGTTTTGGTGGTTTAGTTTGGGACGTTGAATTGTTTAGGTTTGGGGTTTTTTTTAATACAAAACCAAATTAAACTAAAACATGGAGCTATGGTATTCAAAGTTGTCAAAGGAGATAGATAGATAGACAGACAGATAGATAGACAGATAGATGAAAGAGACAGTTTTCCAATGTTCCAAAGCAGTAACATCTCTGCCTTTGATCTGGTTATCCAGGAGCTTATTTGGGCTAATTAATGGTGGAAACTGGCTGTTGCACATTACAAGAAACCTGCATGGTTTGCAGGGTTATGCCAGAAATCTAACTGGGATCAGTCCCTGCAGAATGTGCTGTCTCCACCATACAGATATTTGCCATTAGAAAACTGCCATAGCAGAAAGGTTGGGATGAGTCAGGCCAAGAGTAGATAGGTATCTGTACCTGAGTTGTCACCAAGAATACATAGAGAGAAACAAGGCATCCCGGAAAGCAATTAACTTGACCTGTTGTAGATGACCACTTCTGAGCCAGGCAGACTAAACCACAAATATGCCAGTTTCTTTCTACTGAATTCAAAGGTCAGTTAGGTGTGTCCCGATCAAGTTGTTAATCAAGTTAGAATATTTAATTTTAGGCAATTATGATCTCCTCAATAAAGCCTACATAACCTCTAATGTGATCTGTAGTTTTTAACTCTGCTTATATAAAAATCCAAAGATCACTTGTAGAAATCAGTTACAATCACTGCACATTTGGGATAGTTACATCCTGCACTTGCCTAGTTATCTAAGCACAAAAGAGAACAGTAAACGTTACATATCTATCTTGTTTAGTGGATCAGTTTAGCTCATATTTTGGCACTCTGAATGGTCTTGCTATCTTTTAGCGACTACTTCTAATTGGAGGTTTTACAATAATCCTTTGAGAAAAATGTGGATAAGCATTATCTTTTTACTTCTGTGAGCAGCATATAACTGCAGCAGCTAAGTTACTTGCATATTTAGTGGCTAAGAGGAAAACTCTTCTTGAGCAAATAAAGTAGATAGTTGCAATATTTGAACAACATGAATCCCAGTATGAATTCCATGTTTAACAATTCAGCTGAAGGATTTGACAAGTCCAGAGGCATGAAAAAGAAATTTGGGAGCTGGTTGAGGTGACTAAATCTCTATGTATGAAACTCACATTTGGCTGCACAAAATCTTTCATATAAGCAGAAAGCACACAAGCGTTAGGGGTGCCATGGTGATAAGTTAAATTGATCTTTTAGCTCAATAAGAGCAATGGTTCACAAAAGCAGCAAAACACAGTTCTGGGAATTGATTTGTTACCTTGCTTATTATATCAGCTAGCAACAGAGACAGATGAGAGTTTTGAGAAATGTGAAATGGTCCACATTTACTACAAAAACAGTGGGTTTTAATTAAGTCTTCCTTCAGCACTTGATTATGTGAAGAGTCGAAATCTCTGTTTCAATTCAGAAAAAAGACTAATGTCTTTCTTAAAGACATAGAGTCTTACTGCTTTTAATAGGATTACTTTAGTATTTCAAGCTCAATGTGTTCTCAAACATTTTCTAGGATTTCTTTGCAGTATGTGGTAACCTGAAAAAATAATATTCCATTTACACTGTAAATTTTTTATCTGCTAATATGAATGTTTGAGAATTTATACTTGCAGTAATGAAGAAGGAATTGTTTTTATATCAAAGACAAAAAATAAACATATAGTCCCTTCCCACCACCCTCTCCAACTAATCAAAGAAAATCTAGAAAGGCTATAATCTAGTCTTCCTTCCATGTGTTGCTGTTAGAGGTGTTACACAAAATCAGACAGTTTGTCCTCATTTTCTGCACACTAAATTCTGTTTAGTGGAAACAAAAGAAAATATACTGAAGAAGAGGCAGGCCAAAGGGCACACCAGGTAGCAGGAAACAGACTGGGCATGTTCCACAAAGATGAGGCAAGTAAGTGAACATCAGGCAAATTCAGAGCACAGTGTTTGGTATCTTCTCAATCTCTTCTAATACCAGCTTCCCAAGACATGCAATTCCCTTCCCCAATACTTCTCTACCTCCACAGAACCACAGGATATTGCTGTTTACTCATCTTAAATGTAGTGACAGTGCAGGCCTAGTAGTGGGTTGCATGATGAAATAAACGTGTCTGATGGTTAGGAAATGGAGAAAAATATCCAAGACCCCTGTACTCCTGAAAACAAATGTGTCTTTATGCCTCTCTTATGGTGTTTTATAAATTTTACCTTTCACTCTTACGCAGCCCTACATAGCAAAAAACCCAAACATTTTGCAGGAGCTTTAATGAATTAGAAGCATGCCTTTTGCTTACATTTGAGCCAACTATTTCTTTGAGTAGAGTTGATTGCTTCACATGGGTGATATAAAACAATATATCCAGGTAAATCAGCAGAGAACTCTCCACAAGAGCTTCTTTAAGTGTAAAAAAAATATTATAGTATTCTACTGGGAAAAGAAAAAAAGGAATTCCAGAAATCTGGCTCACTGAGATAGAGCTAAGTCACTAGAAACCAGTTATTTAATACATCCCACAGCTTAAAAAAAGCTAGTAACGTTTTTTTTTTTAAACAATCCTGTCATGAAATCAGATGATAATGACACTGCTGGCTGCTCTGCCTCAAGAGGGAATTGTCTGTCTGCTAGAAAATCCCCAATTCTATACTATTATTAAAGCAGTGTTTATGGAAGGATCAAAGTACCCTTGGCACACTGAGAAACCAATAAGGCACATTTAAGATGGTAGATTTTAGGGGGGGGGGGGGTTAGTTAGAATTCTAGGATTGTTTTCTTTTCCACATAGAACTATGTTTCAAGATCAGATTCATTATGAAGCTCTGATGGAATTTGAAATTTTCATTTTCTTACAGAGAAAAACTATGTTCTCTAAGAAGAGCTCCATCTCCTCCCACATAAAATGAGCAAATATACAATTGCTTCCCCTAGTTTTAATTTGCATTTTATGATTACAACTAGATTAGAATTTTATACATTGTATCATTATTTAGAAATAAGCTGCTTCTCTATTTCCTGCAATTGCTGAATAAAATCAAAACCACTCAGCTTTTCTTTTACTACTGCTAATAAGGTATATTAATATGGATACAAAAACATAGCCTAAAACTTGTGCAACTGACCTACTCAGTTACTGATCCTAGCTACTACTTAGAACTAAATAATCTGTTGACAGACTGCTCCAGTTCTTAAAGCAAATCACAACTGAGGTAGGAGGAGTGAAAAGATAGCATAAACCCAGTTTTGTTTCCTTGTCCTTCATTGACAGGGTATACAACACAGAATCTTGTTATTTGAGAACAGCATTCATATATAATCACAGAATAACTTAGTTTGGAAGGGATCTTTGGAGATCATCTGATCCAAACTACTGATGAAATGAGGCTAAATTGAGAGTCACATCAGGTCACACAGGGCCCTGTCCAGTTTTGTGTTGAATATCTCCATGGATGGGGAATCTACACCTCTGGACAGTCTATTCCACTGTTTCATTATGCTCATCACAATTTTTCTCCTAATATCTCATCAGAATTCCCTCTGCTGCAGCATGTTTCCATTGTCTCTCATGCTTTTGTTATACACTTTGGAGAAGAATCTGTCTCTGTCTTTTGTAGTCTCCCATCTAGTGGTTGTAGGCAACAATAATGTCCCTCTTGAGCCAAGCAAGCTCAGCTCTCAGCTTCTCCTCCTTTACCAAGTACTCCAGCCCCTGACCACCTTGGTGGACTTGCACTGGGCTCCCTCCATGTCCTTCCTGCACACTAGGAAGCAAAAAATATACACAAAACATCAGATGTAGTCTCACAGATGTTGATTAGTGAGGAATTATTACCTCCCTCAACATGCTGGCTACAGTCTGATTAAACGCAGCTCAACACTTAGTTAGGCTTTCTTTGCTGTCTGGGCACACACAGTACTCATGAAGGTTTAAGCAGTTTTTATACCTTCTAGCACGGTAGGATTTCCCAATGGTTCACAATGTAGACAGCACATAACTTTCAACAGCCTTTTCATACCCATGGTATGTTTGTAGAAGACCCAATGCAGTGCATCTCTGAGTTGCACATATTAGTGGAATACAAAACACAATGCAAGATTGATTTGGATAAAAAAGTAGGATAGGGAAGGTGCAGTGTTGACGGAATAAGTCATTTGTACTTCCAAGATACATCAGACTTAGAAATATAGAAAATATTTTTGCACTTGAAAAATGCAACCCTAATGAAAAGTGCATACTTGTAATATTCAACATATAAATGCAAATGAAAATCGGTTCTGACACTCAGGTCCTTTCCCTGCTGAACCTAACAAGATGTCAGCTGTACTAATCATGATTATTTCTCTTTTCCTGGAAGCTTATTTGGCAGGAATTATGGGGAAAAAAAACCCCAAAAAACAACCACCAAATTATTTTGCAATAAAAGTGATCAGGAAAGTTATCTTTAATACTAACTGCAGTGATACATTTTCTTTGGATGATGATTTACAGCCTGAATAAAAACTAATTGAAAAACACTTTAAGAAGTTTAGAATCACATCCTTAGAGGTAAAATTTTTATGCATATCCTCATGATTAACATTATCGAGAAATAAAGAAATGGCTGTTAATCACTCTCCAAATAACAGAGTTTAGACAGATTTTTTATTGCTATAGAAAACAAATATACTCTTTAACATACTATAATGAGCTAGTCAAGCTATTTTAAAGTATCAACTGTTTTTATGTGCAACAAAGTATTAAAAACAGTCTCCTGAAACATATTCTAGATCCCTTGAGGTCCAATTTTCACATTTTCTAGTTTGTTTTTTCCCCTTCTTTACATTAAAAGCTCATATTTACAGGCCCTCTAGAGCATCCTGTTGCATTTTCTAACCTTTAAGAATATGCTTGAAGGCTGACAGACATTTTTTAATTTTCCTCTACTGTATAAAAAAGATAGAATCTTTCAGCATACAAACCTTGTAGTTTGAACTTTTTCTAATTCAATTAGAAATCTGCTAATTTTTTAAATTCACTTCAAAAACTGAAACTAGTCATCCAATACTTTTCATAAATCTGAATTAACTTTAAAAATCTGTCAGCACGACAGTAGAAAATAACAATTCTGCTAGATTTCCCATGTTAAATAGAACAATAACACCATGAATTGTTCACAAAATAATGATAATAATCTTCTGAGCTAATACATCCTATGGTAAAATTCATAGAGGTTTAGCCCACTATTTAAGGCATAAAGTAATGTGTAGGATTCTGCTATCAGAGCAAGTGCAAAAAAGATGCCAATGAACTCTCCAACATGGTGCAGAATCACTTTCAGTTCCAGCCCTGCTTTGGGAGCTAGTTGATCCTGGTCCAACAGTGCCTGAGGGAATGTCTGAAGCTGTGTGTTTTTATGAAGACAGAAGATCCTAGAGAATGTGAAAGCTTGAAAACAACCCTGAATGCATCATGATGGCATAGAGAGAGGGTTGGAGCAAATATGTTCCTGAAGATTGATTCTGAAACTGTGAATATCAGCTCCCAACTTATTGGCACCATACTTGGCTTCTAGACTAGGGAACTCCTCCCTTTGAGCATATTACATTAGTTAACTAGAAAACATTCAGTTCCAAGTGTATAATCTTCTGCTATGTTCTTCAGGAGTACATTATCTGAAGATGTGCTACATGAGTCTTTGTGTGTCATGAATAAGAAATTACATCACACCTCTGTAGAATTTGAAGCACACTATGCAAAATGTTGAACTTTACCTATATTTTATACTTCTATCTAAATTATATGGATAGGTACAGATTATCTGTGGCTGTAACAACAAGTTTTCATTCAACATGAGCACCTTTAGAGTACAGTGATTCATACTTCATAATACAGAACTACAAATTTTAATTTGGCAATTACAGTAGCTTCTATAAGAACAAGATATAAATTTGGAAAGCTATATTCTTATTCCCACAAAACAGTATGATGGAAAAGAGTTTAAACAGAAAACTTCCCATTCCTCTGATCTATCAGAATATTAATAATAACAAATTAAACATGAGCCAGCAATGTGCCCTTGTGGCCAAGAAGGCCAATAGCATGCATCAAGAAGAGTGTGGCCAGCAGGTCAAGGGAGATTCTTCTCCACTTCTATTATGTCTTGGTGAGGCCTCATCTGGAGTACTGTGTCCAGTTCTGGGCTCCTCAGCTCAAGACGGACAGAGAACTTCTGGAGACAGTCTAGCGCAGGGCCACCAATATGATCAGAGGACTGGAACATCTTTCATACGAGGAAATATCGTGGGGCCTGGGGCTGTTTACTTGCAGAAGAGGAGACTGAGGGGGGATTTAATTAATGTTTATAAATATCTAAAGGGTGAGTGTCAGGAGGTTGAGACATCCCTTTTTTCTGTTGTAGCTAGCAACAGGACAAGGGGTAATGGGATGAAGTTGGAACAAAAAAGTTCCACTTAAACATAAGAAAAAACTATCTCACTGTGAAGGTGACAAGAGCAGTGGAACAGGCTGCCCAGAGGAGTTGTGGAGTCTCCTTCCTTGGAGGTCTTCAAGACCTGCCTGGACATGTTCCTATGTGACCTGATCTAGGTGACCCTGCTTCTGCAGGTGGGTTGGACTAGATGATCTTTAAAGGTCCCTTCCAACCCCTACCATTCTATGATTCCATGATTCTACTTATCTAATTCACAGAAAATAAAATCAACCTTTTAAATAGTGATAAACTAGAGTAGAAAGAAATGATTCAAATGTCTTTTGGATGACTACTTTAGTTTGAGACAAATCATTACCTAAACAAATCTTTTCCTCTTCTTTGCTTAAAAGTCTCAGTAACTAGCTGGGCTGTAGGTCTTGTTCTACTTTTTTTTTTCTGTTTTAAAATGTATTCCCTTCACTGCATCTGTCATATTATTATCTGTAATATTATTTGTTATTATTATACTTTTTACTAAATAAAATCTGTGTTCATCCAATAAGACCATTTTTTCAATACTGTATGTTATAAAAAGTTGTGATGCGTAGCATGCCTTGGAAAAAAAACACATGGACGGAATTCAAACTTTAGGACATTGCAGCATTTGATCTCTTGGAACGACATTGTTAATTATCTTCAAACTTTACGTAGCCTCCATGGTTCACTGCTTTTAGCAGAAATCTATTCCTGCTGCAAACCCTCCTCAAAATACAATGACACCAAAGCAGAGTTTCTGAGTAAAGGCTTGTTGGCATCTTAAGTTTCCATTTTTCCATAATGTAGCAAAACATTCCCTTCTATCTGCAATTTTATCTTTACAAAGAATGTCCACCTGACTTTCAAATATAAAACACCTTGATTGCTTTAAAATATGGATAGTAAGATGAAGCAACAGTGTAAAATATTCTATCATGTCCATTAACCCACTTACATCTTGGCATATTATATATTCTCAGTATTTCCCATGAATTTTATTTGCAGATGAAGGTTTTCTAAAGAAAAAAAAAAATATGGGTGTGTTGTCAGCCTGCTTTATTTATTTCAAGATCAAATCCTGCAAAATATCATTCTTCAAGCAGATGAGTAAAATGAAATAATTTTCCTTTAACAAAAATATGGCTGTCACTAATGTTAATATTAAATTTCTTTGCTACACACTTTTTTTGGTGTCTTTTAGTTCAATTATACAGAATTTAGCAATATGTATGTGATCATAGATGACTACAATATGCAAAATTTTATTGTATATCTGTATATAATATTGTATATCATTTGAAAGAAAGATTAACTATAGATGTTTGAATTGAACAGCCATTATGCTACCCTTTTATTATGCTCCTTTTACTATATCATATCACTTAGGAAAATTTTAGTTGTACTGTTTCTTTCATTAAAAGGAAGTTGTCACTAAAGAAAGTCTTTTTTAGTCTATTTAAGGTCTGTTCTGTTTTGTTTCATAATTAACCTTTGTACATGCTATTCACACAAAAGTACCAATTCACTGAGATCAACTCTGAGCAAAGTTTGAGTCAGGCTAAAGACAAATTTTTCTGGAGGAAAAATAGGGCAGTTAGAGGCTATGATCTTGTGACACAATCAGATTGAAATGAATTTAACCAAAATACTCTCAGACTTAGCTTCCTCAATATCACATGCTGCTGTGAAAGAGAGGATAACGTAAGGTCACTTATTTTTACCAGAATGATTTAGAAAATGTCCTGTAACATATGTTTGTAGGATATGGTATTTCTTTGTTCTTTAAATCTTTGCTCTGACATTTCAATTTTTTGCTAGAAATGTACCTCTTGTTTTTGAAAGACACACGGAATGGAAATAAAACCCCCAAACAGTAAGAGCTTGGTAGTGCACCAACCAGACAAGTAGTTTGAAGTATTCTAAATTCTGGGTGAACAACTAGAAACACATTACAATAAAACGGCTTTCATGGAGCACATATCTTTATAATGACGCATTTTTATAAGGGGAGTAGTCACCTATGTTAAGATGATATTAAACCTAAAGTGGAAAAAACTATTTTAAAAAAAAAAAAAAGGTGAATCTACTATGACAGAACTCCTATGAAAGCCTACTGAGGTCCCTGTAGAAGTGCAACAAACTGCAAACAGAGAACAATGCAATACCGTGACTTTGAATGACTTTTAAATCACAACCGCAGGAGACGTATGACTATGATCTTTTATGGAATATACAGATCTGGGGAAGTAAGCACTCCTTTTGGATTTCAAACTTAGATCATATCTAGCCTGACTTTTCACAATAGCCAAGTACTCACAGCTCCAACTTTATCAGCTCACGTACTGCTGCAGACACTCCACACATTAGAAAGCAGAGTGATGCTTTTGGAGGAACTTAGTTTTGAAAATTCCGTCTGCTAATCTCACCTGATAATTGAGTGACAGATTGAGGAGTGGAATCAAAATTTCATGACCATTCATTTCCATGTATTAAGTGATATTAAGTTGATCATTAGAGAAGAGGGAGCCAGTTAACAGAACCGCAGTCTATATTTAGACATTGGTTCTTCAGTGTATATATTAAATGTCACATTCAGTTGCACAGCCAATTAGAGAGGTAAGCACAACAAAAAAAGAATTTTCCTGCTGGTTTTGTTACCAGTACAGTGTGGTTTCAAAAAAAGACAAAGGGCTACTCAGCTAGGAACAGAAGTGAGAGGAAGGCTGTAATAGTGTTGTCTTAACCAGCTAAAATATTTCCAACTTGAGCTAAGATGAAATTGAGATATAAATCATTTCATTTTAAAACATGTATAATATTAATTGAAATTCTCAAGAGTTAATAATTATATCTGATGCTTAAGTAACAGAGATCTGCAGAAGGAAGCAAGCTTTGCATTTTGTCTGCCAGAATAATGTTAAAATGAAACATAAGAAAAACATATAATTCTGACCGAAGTATTCTACAACACATAATTTTAAGAAATAAAAAAAGAATTCTGCAAAAGATGAGCAGAAAATGTGTAAACAGATCTCCTTTTGCCCTCTACATTTTCAAATTATATAAGAGCCGTTTTAATCTACTGTCCTGTATAGATGATACTGCAACTATCACTTATCATTAAAATATATCCATGTCATTTCAAATTTATAAATAAATTAATAAAATGCTATATAATGCTATATAATGCATACTAAATATTTTACATATTTTACAAGTCTAGAAGGTAAAGCAAATGAAAAATCTCAGAAATATAAAGTTTAAACCACAAAAAAAGGGTAATATAAAAAACCAAGCAGAGTTAATCCTATGAGATATCTGCATATTTTAATGTACTTGTTCTTACAAAATACTTGGTACAGATACTAAGCAAAATGTGTCCAATATTTCTCCCTCTCTTTCTACTTTAAGTAGAGACAGAATGTGAATATCTTCCTTATAGTAAATCAGATTTTTTTATGAGGGGGAGGAGGAAGGAGAATAGAATCTTATAATAAGGAGTCCAAACTCAATTTAGAACTGAACTGAATGGAAATTGAACACTGAAAAGTTTTGCACAGGCAAGTAAAATCTTTTATATTGAGCAATGTTAAATCTAGAAGGAAGGTAATTACCTTCGAGCTGAATAATACCAAATTACTTTTATTGTTACGGATTAGCTAAAGTTAAAATTAAGCCTTTTTTTCCTCACACACATGTATTTCCACATTTTTCAAAGAGAAATAACACTGGTGCAGTCTTGCTGACAAAATACTTGCATTAATGAGCTGTTTATTTCTTTAGGATGACAGAGAAGCTTTTCATAACTCAACAGCAGTGAGGTATAAGCCTTTCAGAAAGTTATTACAGAAGCAACTTAAGGAAAGGTATGAAACAGGGTATCTTTCCTCCTGGCAACCTGGAGCTTACTATGCAATTCATTCTTTCTTGTAAAGTTTATATTTCGACCACTGTCTTGCATACTCTTATGACACAATCAGTATAAGCAAAGACAAAGAGATCTGCCTTAAACACCACAGAAATTACTCTTTTTTTTTTCCAACTAATTATCTTAAAATTTAATCCAATAATTGTGTTTATGGGATAAAGTAGCTTAAGCAACAACTACATGTAATGCAGCCTATCATCTCTCCTGTGTTCCTTGTTGAAATGATTTAATACAGATAAAGATTAGGAGGCTTTCAACTTGAAAAATCAGTGTTTCTCATACCTTTTGTTTGATGATCATGTCGTTGATATCATCAAGATCACCTACTATCACTCTCTGAGATTTTATCTCTCGATCCAGTCGAGAAAGCCAGTCAGTGAGTTCTGCCCATGCCTTATTGAAGTCAGCCAAGGCTGGAACCTCCAAAAGCACAGAAGATGGCATTTCTGGTTTGAAGGTGGTGGTTTCCTTGGTTACCCTGGTTTGTGTATCCACAGCAACAGTTTCACCAGAAGTTACTGAAAGAAAAGAAATGCTAAAATTACTGAATAAATGAACGATGATGTTTATTTCAGTAACAAAATGTATTCAGTAGAAAGACTAACACAAAAATAAGCTTGTTTCTTGATGTTATGTCTACTGGAAATACGAAAATTAAAAAGAAAAGATTACATGAATTAATTTTTCCAAAGTATTTCTATTATAGTGTATGCTTAACATTCCATTCTCATCACATTCAAATTTCATCCTTAAAAGACCTGTGGGACCTAGGAATATAAGCAAAGATCTCAGTGCAGTAAGAACCCCTCACTCAGCGTTACTGAAATATTGCAATATATGAGTCATCTTCCAAAATCTAGTACTGTGGCCAGATCTGTCAAGGCTAGAGGCAGATTGAAAAAAAGTTGGTTGCAGAATGCAGTGTATCTCAACATAACCATGTATCTAGAAACACATTTCTTCCATGGTCTCCAGTCACCCTGTAGTTGTGTTTATCTCACTGACAGTCTTATCACCTACTATTACCACCGTTACTTTCCATAGGCTCTGTGACCAATATGGGAACTTACACAAGAAATTCAGACTTGGTTGATTCTTGATTTTTCCTTCTCATTGAAAATATTATGTGCGATTGTTTGGATATTTGTTGATATCTTTTCCTTCTCTTTGGAGATAATAGGCACGTGTTCCCATTTGTGCCCTTTATGCTCTATTAGCTGCATTTTAAAGAATCTTATCATTATTCATTGTCTGCATTGGGAAAGTACCAAACACTGAAGCACAGTGTCTTTCTCTGCTGTTAAAAATGATGATAGGTGCCATAGATAGCTACCATTGGATACAGAGACATCTAACAGTAAATAACTCAGAATTTCAAGATTGATTTTTGGTATAAACTGTTGGACTATTTTTGTCCTCCTATTAATCATGCAAAAGCAATTAATTATGCACAATATTATGGCAGATGAGATCACATTGAATTCTATTTGGTTATTTTTTCTAATTTTTTAAAAAATCCAGCAAAACAAGAAAAATAATAAAATAGAGAAAACAGAGAAAACATAAGAACACGTGCCGTTGCTTCACTGAGGTGCTAAATCACGAGTAGCTACAGATTGTCTTTCTGAAGCAACTGCCTAAATAACACAATAGCTAAACCAGGAAAGTTGAAATAAAGCTGTGCGAATTGCATTTTATATTTTCTAACACTGAACAGCAAAATATGTTTATTGAAAACCAAATATAAATTTCTAAAGGACAAAGATGTTTGTTTACATTTTTCCCAGTCTCCTTAAAAAGTAGGGAAAACCTGTTTCCTGCACTCTTCCTGTGAGGTATCTTATTTGTAACAGAAAAAACAAACAAAACAAAAACAACCTCAAACCCTAGAAAACAATGTCATTCCATACACAAAAGTTTCCCTCTGAATATCAGGAAACATTTTTTGACACAGAGGGTGGCTGAGCCCTGAAAGAAGTTGCCCAGAGAGATTGTGGAGTCTCCATCTTTGGAAATACTCAAAAGCTACCTTGACATGATCCTGGGCAGCTTCCTGTAGGTCACTCTGTATGAGCAGAAAGGTTAGACCAGATGACCTCCAGTGGTTCCTTCCAAGCTCAACTACTATGTGATACTGTGATTAGTCCAGGCCATAGAATAACTGCTTACATAGCAGAGTTGTTAATTGTACTTTTCAGTCCTTAGATGTCACTTTGCCCATAGCCGTCAGCACAAGATAACAGAAAGGGCATTTAGTTATGAGAAGGCAAACCTGTCATTCACTAATGGTCACAATTAGCTGGGTTTATAGCTTTTAGCAGAGGGCTCATTACTTAAAGCAACAAGTTCCAACTCAATGGTTCACAGTCTGAATGTTTGGATTCATGTCCCCTCCACTCAGCAGTCATTCTCTTTCTTGGAGGAAATAATAAATACGTACTTAGCACCCCAAAGTTGCCTCTCTGCTAGTTAGCTAGAGAGTAGCACAACACTACCTGGTGCTGCAGTTTCACACTTTGGTGGTAGCAGTCATAATCACTTCCATCCCTCTCATCAAAGTAGCAATACACCATAGTTTTCCTTTGGCTGTCAGCACATGCAGCAGTGAGTTTGGCAACTACTTTTTTAGGGGAGGAGAAAAAGGGAGGAAAGACCACTTTCTTCCTCAGAGTGGCAGATGACAAATGGCTTCAAAAAGTAGGTGGTGGCCACACAGTTCTCAACTCTGGGCCATCAAATAAAGGTCAATGTCTAAAGCAAAGCCACGTGAAGCAAAAATAGTAAGGAAAAAGGGAATATTGTGTTAAGATCTGTAAAGGGATGAGAAAAGAAATTGCAGAACTTTCTTTTAAGGCAAAAAGAACTTACAATAGTTACTTTTCACTTATGTACAAACAACTATTTTGCTTGTAGAATCATTTGCTAGTTTTTCACTTCTAATGTACATTAAAGGTAGAAGCAAATGTCAACATTTTTTTACAAAGTGTTATTAGTAGTTACTTAGTTTAACTGAGTGGTTACTTAGAGCTTACAAACCTCTATACTGAAATAAATCCCAGAAAATCACTGAGAAAACAAAAATATTAACAAAAAACCAAAATATTAGTCATCATTTTTGTCTTCATTGCCCTGTCCAGAAAGTAAGGGTCACAGAATAATCCTTACAATTACACAGTTTTGGTTGTACTCTTTTATACAATCAGGAGGCTATTGTATTTGTTGTCTTTGTTCAGTGAGGGAAGAAAATGGCAGAGAAGTCTTTGGGCTTGTCTGTCTCTGATGAACATCTTTTAATTTCCTGAAGGACAAAAAAAAGAAACCTGTGCAACAAACAGTATCAACTAGAAATAAAACCATAGTTTTCAAAATATTTTGTTTGGTTTTATTTTATCTTACTGTTGTCTTTTAGAGCTTTCTGTGCTTGATGTGTTTATATGCCTTCGTCTCTCCAGGCTGGATATGAAAAATCTGTCTGACATCTAGAGAAAATTATATATCAAAGACATAAATTCACAGAATCATCTATATAGTCTCACCCTTGCAAGGGAAATCAACTCTAGAGATCAGTTACGATTTCCTGTAACAATTCCTGAATATCGTCTCATTTCATCCTCTCTTCACATGAACTCCATAATACTATAGGTCAGAGCGATTTAGAGCACGGCTTATTATTTTTGTGAGGTACTTCAAATAATGGTCAAGACACATGCAATTACTGAAAAATATCATCAAGTATTTAATCTAGAACTTTGCCAAGGCAGATAAGTGCGAAAAGTATGGGTAAATGTTGACTTCCAGTCTTTACCCAAAGGATGGATACCTAGGACAAATTCTACCTGGCCCAAATGTCATATAAAAACCTTTTGTTTCCTCTATGACTCCAGAGATTCTTAGACAACAGGAAAACAGTTGCTTAGTTTGGCATCTACATTGGTTAAACAGAAGTTGTCCTATCTGTAAGAAAACTTCTATTCCCTATCATTCTATGATTTTATGATTCTCAACAATATTTCAGGTAAATTGAAGAAAAACTTTCTAAACTGGGACTGTACGGAGCCTCCATAAGTAGATTCAAAGACTGTCTGGCATATCTTAGCATCTCACATATTTTGGCTTGAGTATATACTCAAGAGTTTGCCAATTAATTTTGTTTGTTTGTTTATTTATCATTTAGTGGCAACTATTCCAGAAGAGGGTATTCCTGATCTTCTAATTTTCATGGATTTACTGCTCTAGATTTGGGCTTAGTTGTTTAGGTTTTTGGTTTTTTTAATGCTTTGATATAGTTCTTTTGCATCAAGAAACATGAAATACTACAGAGAGGACTGTAAGGTACTATCAAATTTATACTGCCCAGTATAATACCTTCTTTAAAAGCTTCAAGAACTACCACTATTGACTGTTACTGAGGATGGCAATAATCTGCTCCTCCTCGACTGAGCAGTTAAAACAGAGTTATCAGATTTTTTTATAGCAGCTACCTTTAGGAACTGTTTGCACAGTATGTTTTTCTTCATACATTTATCTCCCCTCAGAACAAAAATATCACTTGAAACAATACACCCATCCCTTATTTCCCTTTCTGTCATGCTTACACAGATATAATATGGTTAATTCAATAGAATTATATGAATGATTTATTAGAATTAATAGAGAAATATAGAATCAACTTTAATTACACAATATGTAGCAACAGATCTCATTCTGAAACAATTTCTCCAGAACTGCACTAATAGTTTCTGCGATTCAAAGGGGGTAGTTTGTTGAGTTTGGTTTTGGTTGGTTGCTTTTCTCCCCACAAGTCAGTGAATTTATAAATGCAAGAGTAGAATCCAAATAATTGTTTTCAAATATCTGAGTAGCAAATTCTATCCTTCTACAATATATCAGAAATGCAATTAAGGAATTAATCTTTTAACATAGGTCATATCAGTTCACTCCTGTGATATGATAAACCAAAAGAACAAAAGAACAATTGAAATTTAAGACATTAAACCACAGAAGGTAACTTTCCATTAGCATTTTATGCTATTTTACAAGGAAGGAAACAACTGAAAAACAATCTGACAATAGTCTGAACTAGATCTGATTTTCAATTTGTTCTTGAAACTTAAAACACATTGGATGAAATACTAGAGTTTATTGGTAATTTTTGCATATTGAAAATAACTGATAAGGTAAAACTTTAAGAGTGAGAATAATGTGAACGTGTCATGAAACTGAAATTGAAAAAATAAATGCAGAAACAGGAAAAGCAGAATTATTTCAACTGCACAAAAGCACATTCTCCCCCCTCCCCTTTTATTCTGCTTATTTCAGTATTACATTTCAAGAAGGGTCAAACTGAAAATTCAGAAGAAATAAAATTCCCTATTTAAGTACTTAACAGGAAGAAAGACAACACTCCCAAAAGCATCAAATCCTTGCCAAGATCACCTTTCAAGCAGAAGTCCTAAACATTATTGATTCAGTTCACAGGAATGTTCCGAAGCATTCCTCTGAGTGTTTTAAGTAGTGTTGAAGGTTTAAATTTGTAAGGTAGCTGCAGGTACCAGGTCAAAGCTTTTGTCAAAGAAAAAATAGTAACTGAAAGAAGATTTTAATTCAATGTACGTGCTTAGTCTGAGGATTTAGTTTCATGGTAAGCAGTACCAATTAAGGCACAAACCAGCCTTAAATCCTTAGTGCAATGAATAACAGTGACATGCACCCACTAAACTTAACTTCTGTTTCAGTCAAGGAAACCCAGCTGTGTTTCAGTCACTCTGAAGAAAACAGAGGAAGAATAGCGGTCAAGGAGTCAGCAAGGAAAAGTGTGCTACTGGACCCTGTGCTAACAAATAAGGAGGGTCTGGTTGGGCATGTGAACGTTGGAGTCAACCTTGACTGCAGTGACCATGAGTTGATAGAGTTCAAGATCCCATGTAGAAGAAGCAGGACACCAAGAAGGACCATGACCCTGGATTTCAGGTGAGCTGACTTTGACCTCTTCAAAGACCTGCTTGGAGGAATCTCATGGGATACAATTGGCAGGAGTGCCCAAGAAAGCTGGTTGATCTTCAAGTGCTACTTCCTCCAAGCCCAGGATCAATGTGTCCACACAGGAAGAAAATAGGAAAAAGAGGCAAGAGGTCTACATGGATGAAAACTACTGTAACTACTCAAGGAGAAGAAAGAAATCTATGTAAGCTGGAAAAAGAGTCTGGCTGCTTGGGAAGCGTATAGGAACATCAACAGAGTGTGCAGGGACAAAACCAGGAAAGTCAAAGCTCTTTTGGAATTAAAACTTCCAAAGGAAGTAAAGGAAAACAAGAAGGGCTTTTTCAAATACATCAGCAGCAAAAGGAAGTTTAGGGAGAATGTGAATCTGCTTATGAACAAGGATCATCAACAAGAATCTGCTTATGAACAAAACTTTTCAGTTTTCCCTTAGTGGATGAGGATGAAGTTAGAGAACTGTTGGGCAAGCTTAATACCCATAAATCTATGGGTCCTGATGGGATGTAGCCATGAGTGCTGAGGGAGCTGGCTGATGTTATTGCTAAGCCACTCTCCATTTTTTTTGAAAGATTATGGAATACTGGTGAGGTGTCTAAGGACTAGAGAGAGGCCAATGTCAATCCAATGTTCAAAAAATGCAAGGAGGACCTGGGAAAATACAGGCTAGCGGCTGACCTGCTGGAGAGCAGCTCTGCAGAGAGAGACCTGGGAGTCCTAGCTGATAATAAACTGAACATGAGCCAGCAATGTGCCCTCGTGGTCAAAAAGGCCAATGACATTCTGGGATACATCAAAAAGAGGTTCTCCTCCCCCTCTACTCTGCCCTGGTGAGGCCTCATCTGGAGTACTGTCTCCAGTTCTGGGCTTCCCAGCTCAAGAGGGACAGGGAACTTCAGGAGAGAGTCCATCACAGGGCCACCAAGATAATCAGGGGACTGGAGCATCTTCCTTATGAGGAAAGGCTGTGGGATCTGGGGCTGCTCTGCCTAGAGGAGACTGAGGAGGAATCTCATTAATACTTACAACTATTTGAAATGTGCATGTCAAGGGGATGGGGTAACACTTTTTTTCTATAGTATCCAGTGATAAGACTAGGGGTAATGGACAAAAGCTGGAACACAAAAAGTTCTGCTTAAACGTAAGGAAAACTTTAGAGGTCCCTTCCAATCCCTACCATTCTATAATTCTGTAATATCTGTACCCTGTGGCATGTGCTCAGACAACACTGCTCAATGAACTTGTTTTTTTAACACAAGCAATATTGTCTCTTCTAGTTGTACACCAGATGAGTATTCTCTCTGCAGGCAAAGCAGCAGTTCACTGATATCAAGGTGGCATATCAGGCAGGTTTTTCTTATTTCATGGTAAACTTTGGTGTCATCTTGACAGTACTTCAGCCTTATGAATTTGATTGGGAACAACTAGATTCTAAAAGAGCATACAGATAAAGACCTATCACCTAATAAAGTGTACTTCTTTCTTTGATTTTTTTCTTATGCTGTGTCATTGCAGATGTATGTTTAAGCACCCATGTTCATATTCTTAAACTCCAAGCGGGCTTCCTTGAGAGAGATCTCAGAATATTGTTCTGAGACTGATTTACTCCTTAGATTTGTTCTGGTGAGAAATGAATAGTCTCATCTCTCTATCCTTCAAAGACAAGGAGATAAAATTAGGAGTATATTAAGTTCTCCCAGGCAGTATAATCCGTCTATTCCAGGTGCTCACTGCCAATAATTATTTTGCAGAGTGGACTACAGCTACCTATCAGGTGTTCTGAGTCACAAAAGAGTTCTGAAAGACAAGTAACAGAAGTAGTGGGCAACACATCTCTGAGTAACTGCAATTTATAATATCAATTTATTACCAGTAACATCTCCCACATTCGAAATTTTAAACCAGGGATGTTTTTTTCCTGGTGATCTGAACTCAGAATAAAGTCTTCACATTGATTAAAAAAATAACTGCCAACAAAATTCCACTCATAGCTCTAAGTATGGAAAATATGCACCCTTGGAGCACTATACGTCTAAGATAACATTTTCTTAACATTTTAATGAGCGTTCAAAGACAAAGCTCCTTTGTTTCAAAGTAAGTCTTTTTTGTTTTGAACTAAATATGAATGTCAGGTTGTCTTAGACTTGAATATTTAATAAAAGCAATTCCTCTAAAAATGCTCAGTATCTGTATCATTGATATTTCATAGACAGTAATTTTTAAAGAATATAAATGGATAACAGTTAGTAATTGATTTCATGAACACTTAGGGAACACTCATGTTATGTGGTGTTGCTATTAAGTGCCTGGACTTTCTTTATATTCAATAAGTTCTTAATGATTCCTAACAAGTCATTATGGATTCTATATAATTTATCTTAGTACAGATGTTTACAAGAAGCTGATAGTTTCTGGTATTGTTAAAGTTTAGGTCTAACATTGACTGTGCAGTGGAATAAAAGGAGAGACCACAATTAAGGCCTCATAATTAGAGAATCAAAAGAAAGTAGAAAGTCAAAGTTAAAAGCTATTAGGAGAAAACAAAAACATTTACAAGTGAATATGTCCTGCTATATTTGAAAAATAAACTTTAAATGTATTATTTCAAATATGTTAATAACATTAGACTAATAAATAAATAATAACTTATACATTCATAGTAAAAAGTTGTGTCAGCTTTCTCAAGCTTATCTTTATCTGTCGTAGGAGAGATCTGGCAGAACTTTTATGTTGAAGAATGACTAAACTGTTTATTGTACAATAAATTTTTCCAAATTTCTCCAAACTCAACAAAAGGATGTGTAGATGTGACTTTCACTCAGTGCAAATAAAAGTTTTTGCATTCACAAACATTGGATTGCAAAAGGAATAAGAACATATGTCACTGTTAGAAAAACAGATACGCTAACAAACACTAAGAATTTCAAAGATATAAATCATATACGTTGGCTTGCATGCATCATAACATAAACAACTTGGAAGTGAAGTTAATTCAGTGCTTCATTGCAAAAAGCTAAGATTCCAACCTGCTGTTGAGAAGACCTTCTGCAAGTACTGTCTATGCAAGAGTGTGTTAAAAGTGGAATGTTAATGGCTTATTATTTAAGAGAATACTGCCATCACAGGAGGCACTTCAACATAATTTCCATGTACAGTTGTCAAGAGTTTTAAATACTTACCCTTGTGGAAAAGAACCAGGATGGAGAATACTTCAGCAAACTGGGCATATTTAAGTCCACAAGCCCTGATGGAATACACCTGTGAGCGCTGCAGGAGCTGGCAGATGATATTGCCACTTATAGAAGCCACTTTCTATAAACTTGGATTGATCGGAGGAACTAGAAGTATCTGATGACTGGAGGAAAGCAAATGTCACTTCTAATATCAAGAAGGACAATATAGAAGAACCAGGGAATCGCAAGAGCCATTCACAACTCAAACCCTTGGAAAATGGTGGAATAACTAGTCCTGGGAATCATTTCTAGGTACATGATGCACAGAAACATTGGCAAGGATCCTTCCCTAAGCGGCCATACAAGAAAGCTAGAGAGAGACTTTTTTATAAGGGCTTGTAGTGATAGGGCAAAGAATAGACAACAGCTTTAAACTGAAAGAGGGTAGATTTTGGTGAGATACTAGGAAGAAATTCTTCACTGTGAGCATGATGAGATGGTGGAACAGGTAGCCCCAGAAAGGTTGTGGATGTCCCATCCCTGAAAGTGTTCAAAACCAGTTTAAATGGGGTTTGGAGCAACCTGGTTTAGTGGAAGGTGTCCCAAATCATGGCAATGGGATTGGAATTAGATGATCTTTATGGTCCCTTCCAACCCAAACCATTCTATGATTCTGAGTTAAGACTGACCAAACTGACAATCTACTATGATGAAATGTCTGACTTGGTAGATGCAGGCAGAAAAGAGGATATTGCCTGTCTCAATCTCAGTAAGTCTTTCAACACTGTGTTATATCATTCTTACAAAGAAGCTATAAGTATGCACTGGAGGAGAAGTCAGTGAGGTGGACAGAAAATTAGCTAAACCACTGGATTCACAGGGTAGTGATTAGTGGCATACAGTTTATTTAGAGTGACAGGAATCTCACACTGCTCAATAAAGGTAAGTGCAAAGTTCTGCACAGACTAGGGGCCACGCATCTGGAAAGTAGCTTTGCAGAAAACGAACTTCAGGTCCTGGTGGTCACCAAGTTGAGCAGGAGTCAGCAACGTGCTCTTGGGCTACATTAAGAGGAGTGTTGCCAACAGATGGAGAGAGGAGATCCTCTCCCTTTACTCAGCATCTGGAGTATTGGATCTTGTTCTGGGCCCCCCAGCACAAGACACCTATAGAGTTACTGGAGAGAGGCCAGTGTAGGGCCCCAGTGATGATTAAGGGACTGAAGCATCTATATGAGAACAGCCTGAGGCAGCAGTCCAGAAAAGAGAAGACTCAGAGGGGATCTCCTCAATGTGTGTAAATATCTGAAAGAAAGCGTGCAAAGACTGAGCCAGGCTCTTTTCAGTGTTGCCCCGTGACAAGACAAGAGACAATGGCCACAAACCAAAACACAAGAGGTTCCCTCTGAGCTACCTTGACATGATCCTTGACACAATCCTGGGCAGCTTCCTGTAGGCCACTCTGCCTGAGCAGAGAGGTTAGACTAGATGACCTCCAGAGGTTCCTTCCAAGCTTAACCATTCTGCAGTCCTGCAAAGCTGTATTTTCAGTTTCAAACACTCTCTAAAAGCCAAACTGGAAATTTAGTGAGGACAGAGAATGCTTAGTGAATAAAACAGCTAATATTGAAGATAACACATGGAAAAAATCCTAGCACGGGTTATGTAAACATTTAACTCACTGCTGCATATGTGAGAAAAATCTTTAGTTCTGCAGTACTCTATCCTTGTTAGACCAGGACTTGATTAGGATCAGGTAGCATAAAACCAATTGAAGATTGCATCCATAAACTAAGGTAGCATTAATAACTCTTGCTCTGTTTTGACCTACTGTTCTATTCAAAACTTTCTAAAAGATAAACCGCTACAAAATTCAGTCTCCTTTTAGTAATATAGCATTGTCCTGGCATTCGTTGTGAACCTTAGGCAAAGTTCAACTTGATTGATGGGCCCACTAAAAATTGAAAAGCAAAAAGCTAGAGTATGAATAGATCACTTTTAGTGAGTAGAGCAATTAAGCAGACACTGAAACTAAAAAAAAAAAAAAAAATCACAAGAACCTTTCATATACTAGCTACATGGTAGTTCTTGTTTATCCAAACAATACATAAAACATGATTCTGTTTGCTACTTCCTTCTGTTAACTAGTCTAAAGGTTAGCTTAACAAATCTGCATTAGTGTCACAACTATTTCTACCACAGCAAAACTCACCACTTTTTGATCCCGATAGTGGTTGTTTTACAAATGTAGGCTGAGATACTAGCATAATATAAACTGAACATATGTTACAGGTAATATCTGCTATTTATTGCAACAAAAGCAAAAATAATTGGATATTTTTGTGTTTATTTTTTTTCCTCACAAACAATTTATTTTCTTCATTGTGACAGGAAGTGCCAAGACACCCACGGCAGAGGGAAACAATTTCATTCTGGCTTCCCTGTGTCTTGTTTACTCTGTTGTCGTTACTGATTTGAATCTTCCCTTAGGCTCCTATGACACATTTATTAAAAGGCAAGGGAGAAAAACTTTTTGAAGCAGGAAATTCAGACTGTCACAATTAAAATGTACAAGTAATATCTAAAAATTATTATTTCTTATTGTGAATATGACTCAACTCCTCTTCTGCTAGTTTTAGTTTCTTATTTGGTGTATTCTTCCATGTGGAAGATTTCACATGTCTGGCCAGAGAGGTTACAGAAATTCAGACTGCATATACTGGTTTGCATAAAATAAGGTGAACTCATACTACATATTAAATAATTTTTATATTTATTTATTATGTCAATTATCACATAGAAATTTTGAACAAAGGTCTTATTTTCTTCATAAGGTAAATGAAATTATTTGTAATGGTCAAAAATTTATATCTCTCTGCCAAAGAGGTATCTTTTTTCTTAATAAATCATGAAATAATTATTTTCCTTTTTTTTTAATAGACATAAACATTTTAACATTTTTCATGAGGATTTTGAAAGCAAACCTTAAGAAGGCATGACATCAAGGGAGTAAGTCTTCTGGGGAATAGAAATACTACAGACTTTATACTGCATTAACATTTTTAATCTCAAAGAGATCTATGATACTAGCAACAACTTTAAAACTAGTTTATCTGTAAAACAGTGAGAATCTGCACATGTAAAAGTAAAGCCAATGGGGCAGCTATTTGTCATATAAGTACTACTTTTATGTTTGAGTTTTTACAAACAGAATTACTCAGTTGACTCCTAAAATTTTAAACTAAAGGAAGTGTTGAGGAAAATATTCCAGCCTGTTTTGGGATCTCTTGCAGCAGCAGACAGAATTGATCAAGGAGTCTCTTTGAAAACATTATGATGCTGTCAATAAAAAACTGTATTTTTGAAAGTGAGATAATAATATTACTTTTGTTGTTATTTAAATTAAAAAAGTAATAATTCCTCTTTTAGAAAATGTACTCTCTCTCCTCTCCTCTGAGTATTTTCAGTAATTGATTTCTGCATCCCTAATTAAGTTTTCCAATATCTAGAAACACACACAATCACTTCTGGGCAGTCTGAAGAGTTCCAGTTCAAGGATTTGGGCATAATTTTTTGAAAATAGCCTTTCCCAACCCCCCCCCCCCCTTTTTTTTTCTGTTGTTTTCTAAATGCAATATTATTTATTCCTCTACAGAAAGTATTTTTTTCTTTTTTTTTCCAAGGGACGGGAGTCTGTTTGAGTAGCAGTTGTTACAGATGTTACAAAAGGGTTTTGTGAAAATGAATGTTTTATACTACAGCAGTAATGGTGTTCCATCAAATTTTGTCACATATCTACCTTATAAAAACTGTTGTGACAACATCTGTCATGAATGATGCAAGTGTCTCACAGTATTCCTTTTGTCAGTAAAAGTAATAAGTTTCTTGATTTAGTATGCAGCTTTCAATTGGATGTCAATCTATATGACAACAATTTACATTTCCAGTGTACTGTTATTGGCATGTAACTGAATTTTGTCAGCTAGTTCTTTGATACAAGGAAAAACACATATTGCCAGCAGCTCCAACTTTTACAGACTCAGGAAAATCACCTCTTCTAATTTTGTAAGAGCTACACATTGATTTAGAAGGCATAAATTGCCAACCCATCCAGGGGGAACTCTGAAGAAAAAAGTGTACAAAATTGTACACAGATACAGAATATCAAGGAGAGAGTGAAATTTTAGGTACCATGTAGTTTGGAGAAGCTTTGATATAATCAGTATTCAGTGATTAGTCAATTTAACAGCATTACAGTATTCATGAAAAAACTACTGTTATTCCAGGAGAGAAAATTTCTGCAGAATTAAAAACAGTAGTTCAAAGCTAGAGAAGGCAACATTATTACCATCACTTTCGTTTTAACAAAGTAATTCCTCAAATAACAGCAAGCCACTTCTTTCCTCAGAAATCTTGCCTCATACTACTTTGTGAAACACTTGTCGAGCTTTCTCATGAAAACACATACAGTGCTTACTTTTCAGGTCAAACTAAGCTCTCTAGCTCTTCCAGCTATTTTAGTTGCACATTAGGAACAACAGTCTTTGGGGATATGTTATCTGACCACCAATCTCTTGTTGAAGGAAATGTCAGTAGTGCAAATCTCTATCTGTGTATCTCCCAACAGGAGACGTTTCCCTGCTACTCCACACTGATACAAAGACAGCACTCTGAAAAGCTTCTTATAGACAAGACTAAAGAATTTTCTATCTGGAGTAGAACAGAAGGTTTTAATTTGTCATCTTTTCATCAGTTTAACCTTTGGTGGTTTATGGAACTAATCTGTCTCTTGTTGTCTAATGTCGTCTGGCTAGATCAGAAATGTACAAAACAGTTACGGGCTTTCCTCCTCATTCCCTGTAACCTCCAGTCTGCTCGTGATCTGTGATTGCTTTGGTTCACTGTTTCTCTGAAGAGCAGAGCTAGCTCACTGGCAGCTTCAGTCACCACAGAAATATTAGGAAGGATGTCACAAAGCCACTGCGTTTTCAGTAGGATATAACCAGGATGGCACTGAGCACTGCTCCTTTCAGAAGGAAGAGCCAGCTTGCTTTAAAAGACAAAAGTCAACAAAGAATAGTACACAGGTCAAGAGCACTGTGTGTAGAGTGATTTATCACTTTTTGTTATTCTAGCAAATTAAAGAGATTTTTCCACAAGGTAGTTGCCCATAGACTTAAGTACTATATAAAAAGAAAAAGAGAGAGATTACTACTATTTGTAAGCCTACGTTATCTGGATAGTAAATATTATAGTAATTCAGGTTACTGTAACAAAAAAAAAAAAAAGAAGAGAGAGTAGTTTTAAAGCATGTGAAAAAAAAAAGTACAATGTAAAGCTAGAAACTGGGGCAGAAAAAAATGAAAAAGAGAATAAACTACCATTTTATTATGGATATTTTTTTTGGTTAGGAGCTCTAGCTAGAATCTCCTTTTCCCTGTCTTCCAGAAAGAACTAATCAAAATTATTGATTCTGTCTATCTATGTTTTAAAAATGATGCAATTGTTGCCACATTTCTTGAAAATTGGATTCAGCAATGTGTGCTGAGTAGAATTCCAGAGAAAACTAAAAGTTAATTTAATTCCTTCCTGAGCCATGTTATGTGAGCCATGTAAAAAAGACCGACCATAACTATAACTTAGTTCTGTTATATAAACCTGGTATAGGTTTTCAATAGCAGTCTGATGAATTCTGCAGTATGTTATCATTTACATTTTGGAAGATTTAATCAAAATGTATCCTGTATAACCTGCTGTTATTATCGATCAAGAAATTAAATGAAAGCAAACAAGCTGCAAAGTCTGATGTATTCATAAAAATACATCAAATCATATTTTTAAAAAGGAACAGGTGAATGTGGTGCTTTGAAAGACTGGTGAGGGCATTAATCTTATTTACATCACAAATCTTGACAGCTGTACTTTCCATAACTCATAACAGAATAGAAAAAATAGTTAGGTTCCAAATCATCTTTAATAACAAGAAAGCAGTCAACTTCTGTTTTCACTTCCTGATTTGCTTTTCATCATAGGTATGAACATAATAAAAATTCTGAGCAGTAACCCAGAGTAAATTTTATTTAATCAACTGAACCCTGAAAAATCAAAATAGATGTTCATTTTCCCTTTGTAAACTGCACTGTCACACCTGTTTATTACAGATACTTTTAAAGAGTAACCTACTGCAAGACCGCTGAAATAGGATGTTAAATATAAAGGTGTAACTTTTCCTTTATATTAAAAGGAGCTTTTGTGGTTTAGGTATATTTCACATGTATTTTTCACCTGTCAGAAAAAAACTGAAAGAAATCCTCACATCAAGATATGTTATAAAGATCAAGACAGAAATTCTGAGAATCATAGAGGTTTGCATTTATAAACTTGCTTATTATGGTTTTATTCATGCAGCTCTGAAGGCATGGTGTCAGCTTTTTATCTAGACTCTTTTCATTACTTCTCCCTGTTGGTGTTGCAGCACATGCTGTGAATGACCTCCAGAGATTCCTGAAGCTATATGCAGAGAGAAAATTGAATCTGAAAGCTTTATTAGACAAGTTTGTCTTCAGCTTGTGTCTGATGTCAGCTGTATTGAAAAATAGAACTACTTGTGAAACTGGGTCCTGACCTTGAAAAATCTCCAATCAAAGGCTAACAGATTCAGTTTTGTGTCGTATTGCTATTTGTTAGATGTGGCACATGTGTTAGAAGTGAAAAGCTTCTTAATGAAAATCAGATGTAATAATATCAGGCTACTTCTTTCCTGAGCACAATGGGGAAACTAGATATAAGGCTATGTATACATAATAGGGCCAACTCAGGTTGGAATTTGTGAACTTCTTTACTACAGAAGCCTGTAAAGTAAAATGACCCCAGAAAAATAAAATCATTTATATAAATGAATATTTATTCCTTCATCCAAAAGCAACCAAAAGAAAAGGTAAAGACAATAATCTATTCCTCTACTATTCTACTTTATGTGAGAGTGAGCAATCTATGTTAGGACAGCTAACTTAAGGAAAAGCCTACTCTTACTGCTCTCAAGAACTCAAGGTATTCTCTATGACACATCCCAGCTGCATAGCAGTCTGTTCATTTTCTCTCTCGCATTTTGTTGGAGTAAAACTTTCCACAATTAATCTGAATTATAACTAATATTAAAAATAGATATTTCATTTAGATTCTACACGCACAAATATCAGAAATTATACAGTTCCAGGTATGGCATTATTGCAAATAATATTCTCTCTAATACAACTCTCATGCTAGTGGTCTTCCTTACTGGTGTCCTGAAACTAATGTTAACTAAAATGGACTACTGGCAGAGGCACTGCCTTCTAATTCAGTGTAGAACTACTTGTCACAACAGATGCATGCTGTGGGTATTTAGCTGTTCAATTCTGTGAAGAATAGTTTTGCAAAATTAAATATCTATCATGTCCCCCACAGAAGCATTTTAATAGCTGATAGCACAGTTCTTTTAAATGGTGAATGTTATGCACAATGTATTTTTAAATATCAACACAGTACTGAAAACACTGTAGATGCACACATCCCTAGCTCGTAGTCTTCCACAAGGAATTGTTATGACTATTCTGTCTCAATTATACTATGCCAGCTGCTATAAGCAATACAGACTCTAATATTTTATTTTTACATTTGTTTTTAATTTACCTTCTGAATAAACATATTGTTATCTTTCAGGTGCATATAAAAGAACAAGGATTTTTAAGACTGGCATTTGGAAATGCTGAGAAACACAGTACTGAACTGCAGCATATGTCTTCACTCAAGCACTGTGCATAACATAAACAATGACTTCAGAGGATATTATCTATGGAATACTACAAAAAAAGAAAATATCATCTATTGTGCATTTTTGCCCAAAGCTAGTTGTTGTCATTTTGTTTCTTGTGTTTTTGCCATTGTCTCTGGAATATATCTTAAAAACAAATGTTTATTTTGTTTTTAAATAGTGAGTGGGACGTTACATGATGCATCCTTGAAAACCATGGAAATAATATATTTCAACAGTTATCTTTTCAAAAACAAATAATCCTCGCTGAAAATACTAAAAAAAACATAATATCAGAGATTTAACAGGGAAGTCTTCATAATATAGGATACTACTATGCCCAATGTGCACATTTCTATATTAGAACTAACCAGTGTAGAGTAATAGAATGCTCAAATATGCCTTTAATATGAAAATTTAAAAAAAATCCAGATGCATGAACTACAGACACCAGCACTAGAGAAGAACTTTCAGCTTCTGAGGACACTAGATTTTAAATCTATATTACTTCATCAGGGTATGTATTTTCACATGCATGCTTTCATTTACTGCTGTTTTTCCTCAAAACCTACAGTCTTAGCAACTATATATTTTTTAGTAGCACCAGTACATGTTTTCTATATTATATTCCAAGCAGTATATTATATTTCTATATTATATTCCATGAATTTCAGCTGTATTAAGCCACAGCACTACATATACTAAGAGAGTGACACTGATCTTTCAAGAACTGTTTTATAAGATCCTATAAGCACAGAGCAAAGCTGCATGCCTAGTCCAGGTGGGGACTTGTTTCATGGGGAAATAAGAAGCAAATAATTTTTTTCCAAAAAGAAGGAGACATACCTTAGGAAGCACTCCTTCACCAAAAACATCAAAGGATAGGCAAATGAAATTCTGTTGTCACTTATTTCCCTAGATTCACAAATATAATTTTTTCCAACTCAATTACCAAAACCCAAGGTATTAGAAACTCTGGAGGCTACTGATGTGAATCTTTTTTTCTAAACCCCAGCTGAATATAAGGGCTAATAAGCAATGAGTTCTTTTTTTTAATTAAATCAGCTGGTGAAATCACTGTAGCTCATAATCCTCATGCTACAACTTGCTTCTAATGACACATCACTCCTCTCTCATTCTGCTTGACACATCACTTCTCTCCCATTCTGCTTCATTCTAAATCCTGAAAACCTTTCCAAACCTGTGTGTGGAAGCCCAGTCTGTGGCTGCATGCCTGCAGTCTGACTCCCAAAGCAAATTATGCTGAACGTACAGAGGAGTTTTGATTGCATTCTTATGAAGAAAGATACCTAAAGCTGATAGATACTGTTACAAGTGTTGATGATACAGTATTAACTTTCTTTAAATTCTTTGTACTAAATATATAATAACTAACATTGCATATAAAGCCTTTCTGTCATTTGCATTTTTAAATTTGATGCAATTTGTAAAACAAAAACAATTCTTATTTTCTTTACCTTTGTTTAGACCTGATACCAAAAAACTGTTCTAAATTAAGAGTGATAACTTGAAAAGTTTGAAGGGACAAATCCTATCTAATTTCAGAAGTAATTTAACCATTGTAATTGACACTCTCATTCTACTTTTCCCTTCGTTTCACAGTCATGCATTTTTTTCTGTTTCACTCGAGTAGACATTTCTTGCAAAAAGACAAAAACTTGTATAAAAACTCAGAGGGGAAAAAATGAAATTAACTGTACACAAAGTACTATACACTAAAGAAGTTAAATAAACTTCAAGAGTATCAATATAATGTACTGTTCACAGTTTTATTAGCTGTATATGCAAAATATAAAATTAGTATTTTCAGCTGTATTCATTCATAGTTTTTACTGAATAATATGTATACTTTGAAAATATATACATATATTTTTTACAAAATTCTATAGCTTTAAATAAAAGTTGCCAAAATTTCCTCTGAATTTCTTACTTGAATGAAGGCAAATAATGGAAGATGTCTTCCTTGGAATCAAAGTTAGGAACGCCTCCCAATGCACAATGTATTCACATGGGTTTACAAATCAATCTATAACTTAGTAAGTTAATTAAATACAAAGGTAGCATTCAGTACAAAAGAAGATATGACATATGTACATATAGCAATACTGTTAAAATCTGTCCCCCTGTCTTGTAAAAGCACATTTCAAAACTGCATTTCTCTCTGTTTAAAATGTTTTCAAACTGCTGGCTAAGCAATGCATCAAGATATTTGGATAGAGACGTTCACAGAGTTTCATTTTATTGTGTCAAGTACAGATAGCAAGTGTGATTTGCTTCCTGAATCATCTTGTCTTGGAAGTCAATCTTTGCTAAGGTTTTAGACATACCCTTCAGCTAAGTACATTTTTCAAGTTGGAAAAGTAGCTCTTGTTCATTATGCCTGAGGGCACACTGGAATGGTGGGATATTAAACTCTTTTTTTAGTGCTGCTTCTGCGAAGAAACTGTAGCACACAGACCCAGAAATAATTATAAACAGGGTCCTTTACCTCTATAACAGCCACCAGATGGTATATTTAGTAAGACCCTCGGGCTGAGTTCTTGTAGCCAGACTAGGCCAAATGATAGCTGACAGGGCAGTAGTGATTAGCCAATTACATCTTCATTCTCTGGTCTCAAACACAGATGTCAACATTATTAAACACTGATGTCCACAAAAGTCTCTGTAGAACCAGGAAGGGAATAAATACCAGCAGGAGACACTGTCATTGCTTCACACTGTCCTTCCAAAACAATTCTGTGCACTTTAAAAAAAATTGTCTTTAATCAGATGTTTTACATTCTGAGACATTGGGTTAAAGCTAGTTCTCCCATAGCCTGTTTGAAACTCTATGCACATTGGTCATGAGAATCAGCAGCACAGAACAGGTAAGCCCATAAAAAATGTCAATAATTTAAGTTGCTGAAATAACTGCAGAACTTAAAGCACAGCATTACAAAAACGCATGACATTTAATCTCTTCACCCTGGTTGTTACTTTAGTAACAAATATCACTTCCTATCTTTGCAGAAACCTGCTGTGTCAGCCTGAAGAAGAGAAAGCTTATGGAGATCATATTCATCTGTATAAATATCTGATTGGTGGAGTAAAGGAAGACAGAGATAGACTCTTCAGTGATGTCCAGCAACAGGATGAAATGCACCATGGAAAAACTTAAATACTAGCAATGTTAAATAGAAAAAAATATTTGCATCTTTTTTTAACTTTGAGAGTGGCTCAACACTGGAACAGGTTGTCTGGAGACATTACGGAGCCTCTATCCTTGCAGTTACTCAGAAACTGACTGGACATGACCCTGAGTAATTTTTGCTAACTGATTGTTCTTTGAGCAAGAGGAATGGTTGTCTCCTCAGGTCCCTTCTGCACTCTATAGTTCTATGGGGATACATCTATAATGATGCAATTGCAGTAAACTGACTCAAATAAAGAAAAATTATTAATTAGTGTTATGAGCATGGGTTGAAATTTTAAGTGCTCTTGTCAATAGAAAGGAAATCAATCTTCCTGCTTAATCCTTCGTAGAACACCAGTGCTTTCATTTTCTGCATGTATAGTTCCATCTGCTGAGTCTCAGAAATGTTAGTAGTCAAACCCTACATGTTGAATTAAGGTACATGAGTAATTTTGGAATTCTTCATCTAAAGATCAGTTAATATAGGAATGTACTGGACTACTACGTGTTTTTTCTCTTGTTCTGTTATTACCACATCCTCTATAACAGCAAATACACAGCTCACCAACACTCCTTCCTCCTTGGAATCTGACGTAACTTGCTGACATGCAAAACTGACATAGAAAGTTTAGTGACCCAGCATAGCAAAAAACAATTACCCATCTCCTGCAGCCCTCCCATATCATCACATGAGTTTCTATAACATGCCTTAGAACAAAATTCTGTAAGTCAAGGATACTGCTGTACTACAAGTTCAAAAGAATACCAGTGTTATTTAGCCCTTTTTCAGAAAATTAAAATTATTTCCACTGGAACCACAGTAGTTCTAAATGACTAAAACTGAATGATGGTTCCTATTTAGTAAGATTTAACGTGTCATAAGCAAGACATTTGCTTTGTTTGAACTGATACATGCTATTCTGACAGAAATTGGATTGTCTTCTAGTGCTGAATATTCTGGATTCTATCTACATAGTGAAATTGTTTACTTCCCTGAAAAAAAAAAGATTTTTCTGCTTTGCTGCCCTAGAGAGTGACCAGTAGGAAGCAGAGAATTCTCCAATTTCAGCTTTTGTTGCATGATATCCATTAAAACATGTTAAAAATAAGAGAGATCAAAATAATCAAACCCCAGGTGATTGCTGTAGCTGCATCCTAGCCTGAGTTACAATCTGAAGGGGAAAAGGGGAAAATTCCTTTCTGCTCCCACTTCTGATGAGTAGTTTTCCAAACTGTACAAGTGAGTAGCATTCTTCATCCAAGCAAATGGAAAAATTCAGTATCAAGTAAAGACTCTTATGAGACTTTAGAAACTCAGATTTAAACCAGTGCTTTCATTATGTATTTCTTTCCACCTATGCTTAACCATTGAACTTCAAAGGAAAGCAGTGGGAAATAAATTCCACTTATCAAGGAGATAAAAATGAGTTTGTAATCTTTGTAGGTAACCAGCAGGTGCAAAGAGATATGAGAAGAATCTCAGATAAACATTGTCCAAATAATTTAAATCCAATGGAGATCAGGTCTCTTCCTGTGGATTCATGAACTGAAGACACCCAGAGATGTATATCACCAAATTTATATTTAACTGCAAAATTACTCTTACCATATTATCATACAACCTTTTCTACAAATACACAAGCTTTGTCTTGAAACAGTCTCAGTTCATTGCCCTATCATAAAAAGGAATTTCAGTATTTCATTCTGTCACCAAGTTACATCTACTTGACCTGTAACATTATTATCTTTTCATTTAAATAATTCTTCTCTCTTCATAGAGAAAATATGTAGAAAGTCAAAATCTCATCTCATCTCTCCATAGAATAAAGAAACAAGACTTTGAAACAGTAATAATTTGAAAAATATGCTGCAATTTTTTAATCAAATCCATGACCTAGTTTGTCTTCTGGGACATATTACACAAGGATAAGGAAATGATAAAAAAACCAAGTTGAACGCCACACCAGCACACCTCCCATTTAAAAGATAAAGCCAAAATCTGTAAGGATACGGAATTAATTTAGACAGCATATGAATAGTAATTAAATTCAAGAGATGTATATACTGAAACACTTACAGACACCTGAAGAGAAAAGGCCAAATGCTGGCTTCTCCTTTAGTTGTTGAATTAAGCAGTTTATTGCCTTCCAGTCAGCATTCAAGTCTTCCAATTTTTTCTAGAAGGGAAAATAATATTTCAAATTTATGATACATGAATTAATGAAAATAAATGCAAAAAATTGTAACTCTTTCTTCCCTTATCTGATTGACCACCTGAATTAAAAAAACAAAACAAAAGCAGAAACATAAAGGTAGAAACAGCAATTAATTTTCACAAATGGGAAAGAGGTACTAAAATCTTTCCCAGCTGAGCTGCAAAAGAGCTTCAGAGTATCAGCATCCTCAAAGCATTGTTTCTTCTCAAAAGTTTTGATGCTGAAGATCATGGCCAACTTTGAGCCTGTGTATGTACTTGGCCCTGACCACAGGCTGATTTCCTAGACAAATCTCAGCGCATTCCCATCCCCGTGGCACTACTCAGCCACAAGAGGCTGCGTTTGACTCTGGTTTTCCTGAACAGACCTGATCCACACTCCCTTAATTCTTGACTGAGGGATGGGCTCTGACTAGTGAGACTATGTCCTGCAGGTCAGTGGGGAAACTTCACTGATCCCTGCTCCCAGGGAGCACTGGCTTGCCCTGCACTCTGTGATATCTTTCTAGGATGACTTCTAAAGGACTTAAGACGACTTCAAAAATATAGGTCCTGCACTTCAGCCACAACAATCCCCAGCAGCAGTACAGGCTTGGGAGTGGCTGGAAAGCTGCCAGGCAGAGAGGGACCTGGGAGCCTTGATTGACAGCAGCTGAACATGAGCCAGCAGTGTGCCCAGGTGGCCAAGAAGGCCAATGGCATCCTGGCCTCTATCAGGAACAGTGTTGTCAGCAGGAGGAGAGAGGTGATCATTCCCCTGTACTTGGCTTTGGTGTGGTCACATCTTGAATATTGTGTGCAGTTTTGGGCCCTTCTCTACAAGAAGCACATGGAGGTGCTGGAGAGGATACAGAGGTGGGCTACCAAGCTAGTAAAGGATTTGAAGCCCATTTTATATGAAGAATGGCTGAGGGATCTTGGGCTGTTTAGCCTGGAGAAAAGAAGGCTCAGGGGAGACCTTATTGCTCTCTACAACTACCTGAAAGGAAGCTGTAGCAAGGTGGGGTACAGTCTGTTCTCCCTAGTAAGAAGCAGTAGAACAAGAAGAAATGGCCTCAAGTCATGCCAGGGGAGGTTCAGGTTGGATACAAGGAGGAATTTCTCTACTGAAACGGTTGTCAGGCATTGGAACGGGCTGCCCAGGGAGGTGGTGGAGTCACTGTCCCAGAGGTGTTTAAGGGATGGGTGGATGTTGCCCTTAGGGAAATGGTTTAGTGGTTGATAGGGCTGGGACAAAGGTTGAACTTGATAATCTTAAAGGTCTCTTCTAGCCAACACAATTCTATAATTCCACAATTCTTCTTTAACATACTGTAAAAATGTGAAGGTGTTTTATCACCATCAGTTGAGATGCTAATTTAGAAAGTAAAATAAAAGGTAAATGATCTTTTTGAAAAGAACTTATCAAATAAAACTCTGCAATTTATAATATCAAAAGCAGAACACATTCTTCCACCTATCAAAAAAAAAGTTCAAATAAAGTCTTAGGAATCTTAAGAGAGTCATAAACTTTAGTGTGTGGACACAGTCTTGACCCGTAATGTCTAAATTGTTACTTTTAAATAAAACCTGAGTGAAAGTCTAGATTGTGAATTATATTAATTCTCAGATAATCCTGAGAGGCATTTTGATTTGAAAGTATTGTTTTGACCCTTCTTTCTTCCATTCTCTAAGGACTGTAAAGAAAGACGAAGCATTGCTAATTCTATGCTGGCATCTCTAAACTCTTAAAATTAAGACTGCATTCCCTTTTTAAGATGCTTCCTAATTGTCTGCTAGAAAAAGCAGAACAGAGTACCCGTGTAACTCAGGAATGCTTTTAGCATTCTTATGTCCAATTCATGATTAGATATACTTAGTCTAAATCACAATCCAGCCATGATGGAAACAGAATGCCTATTAAGTAAGGCATTTTAATTACTTGGAGTCTAAGATGACAAGGGTCAATAGGAGAGGGATAGGGAACAATATTCATTAAATTGAAGTGTGGAGATACACAGAAACAGAGAGGTAGCACAGTTTTATATTCTATCAGGGGACTGCTTCTTAAATTTGCCTTAAGCTTTGACATAAATACTCTACATCTGCACAGTTCTTTTATATGTCACCAATGGAGTCCAGAATATAACCTGATAAAAACTCCTGACAGATTTTTGTGTAAATGCTTTTTGATAGGGTAGGAGAGAAAGGATATAATTCTGCATTAGGGAATAAACCAATATTTTACCTTTAAAAGAAGGTTAAAAACTACATTAAAAATAAAATACAAAGTCAGGAATTGAAGGATTCTTAGTGATAATAAACTATGACAACTAGGCAGAAAAAGCAATCAAATATGTATGATAAATGCAACTTGTCATATGACAATTCAAAATGATACATTATTTTATTTCTGTGTGGATTATGGATGCACAGAAACACACACTTTGGACATATTTTGTGGCAGATTTAAAAGGTTGGGATTTTTTTCTCCTGTTGTTGTAGCCCATGAACTTTCTTCTAGAGCTCAAAATGAAAAGGATTGCTCCAATATCTATTAATTCAACAGCAGCAGAGAGTGCAGAGAGCTTTTAAAAACAAAAGCTGGAGAGATTCCACAGTCAAAGTCTGGTTCATTTTACAGTATATTCACAGCAATTCTGGAATGAGATATAGATGTTATAAGTATAATATTGGTCCTCAGTATAAGTATCTGCTTAATTATTCATGTGGAAGTGAGCCAGATATTTCTTTCCAGCAATGACAAAATATAAAACATGCTCACTGCAGACATTAGAGAGGGTTGTCTAGTGCATCATCCAAGCCGCTAGTAAGTCAGTAGCCAGTTCTAAACGCTTCTATGAGAATTATAGTTTGATCCAATCTCACATCTGTCATAAATTATTATGTGTACACTAAAATGCTAACTTCTTTGAGCACAACAATTTTGCCATAATTGCAAATTTAGAGCTCTGGTGACAAGTATGAACATAGAAAAATATGTTGCATTAAGGAACACTTTTATTGATTTATTGATTTCCTTTAAATCTCAGCACTGCTTCAATTTAAGTGAGGTTAATGTTCATACATTAACTAATCTCATTGATAGCACTAAAATGGGACAGGAGTCCCATTTAGAGAGAGAAATGATGTAGCCTTTCAAATACAAGACTGAGGACACTGAAAATGAGTTCCTTGTTACTTACTATCCCATCCAACAAGAGAAATGACTTGAGTGCTGTGGCAAGGGAACTACAGCTGCCACATTGCCACAGAAATCCTTTCCTGAATAAACTGTTGTGTTTAAGTGCTGTTAATCATGAGAATGTGGCTTACATTCTGTCTGTTGATACTGTCACCAGCAGTAACCTCTCCCTCCTCCATCAGCAAAAGCTTTGCAAAAATGCATTTCAAAAGCGTGAAATCCATTTTATAAAAGTGAATAGGTCTGATTATTAAAGTGCTAGTGCTTAAAGGATCACATATCTCATCCCATTCTTGACTCTGGAATCAGCATGTTACATTTTCATTTGCCAACAAAATTTTTTTTTACAGTCCTTCATCACAAAATTCTAACATCAGCACTTCTAGTATGCTTAGTGAAGGTGTGAAAATATGCTTATTTCAGTGACATAACTATAAGATTACCTATATGTCAATAGAAATCCATGGAATATATTTTGCATTCAAAATGCTGCAGTGAGAGAATATCATAAAGGTTGCAAAGATAAACAGTTAAACATTAGGAAATACCAGAATAACATCAACTATGAACATTAATTCAGATACAATGCATATAAAGGCACCCATATCTTTAATGTTCTGACAAATACTGTTTTCCAGCACAGGAAAGGCTTGTGATGCGAATGAGTCTATAGGACCTCTACTTATTGAAAACAATGGGAAGATTTGTGGTAAATTAAAGAAATCAGAGAGGAAGAAAAGGAAGTTAAGAAAAAAAGTGCCTCAGAGAACTAAATTATGTAGAGTTGTCATGCAGTGCTATGCAAGTAATTAATGTTTTTAAAGATGCCTTGTAGTTTCATCTTTTTTTCTGTGCCACAAACTAAACAAGGAGTGTGAGTCTAAATACTGAATTGCTGCTTGCATTGTGCTATCCATGTCTTGTACTGAAATATGCAGGGTTCCACCTATATCAAGGCCACCAGAGCAGCTTTAATTCCAGATTTTTCTAAAATTTTGAGTGCTCAGCTTTGCAGCTTTGCTAATATCTTTTCAAAATTACCTTAATCCAAGAAAAATGCTCAAAACAGAGTTAAAAGCTTTATTTCTACCTGCTCTCATTATCATGCTACTTTGAAGTCACCTTGAGTTTACCTCTTTTAGTGTTTTATTCCTGTTTAGAAGAAGTAAGCATTTTTTAAAAGCATAGATACCAAAGAGGAAAATTGCTCTTAAGAAAATAAAAGAAACCAAATAATTCTTAAATATATATTAATTTATAAAGTGGAGATAAGTGTATTCATGTGCTCCTCTGAATAGAAATCTGCTGGTGGGATTTATAACTAATTTAAAGTAAGTTTTGTTAAAGCAGGAAAATAATACACCAAGTATAGTGAATAAATACAGATAGAAAAATAAGACATTTACTTTAAAGGTCACCTACAGACATCCTAACTTTACGAGAAAAACTTCTTCTCTAAAGTGAGGTTATTAGATGTTGTAGATTAGGAAAAGCTCTAAATACAGAGATAAAGTTTACCATCTCTGCCCAGTCAGAAGCACTTGCAGTAGGTAGTGTAATCAACAAGCCACTATTATAATTTCTGGGAACTCTTAATTATCATATTTACATATACTTTATTAGCAGTCCTAAAACTGGAAACCAGATAAAGCTCTGGTTGATACGATAGTGATCTCACTAGTTTGGTCACCCAGTCCAAATGTAGCTGAACCACACACTTGAGACTGCTTGATGATTATTTTATGCTTCAAGATTCTAGAGGATAGAAAATGATCAGAGGAGCTGGACTAGATGATCTCTGGAGGTCCCTTCCAACCCTTACCATTCTATGACTGATAGTCTCTACGAAGGTCTACACAGTCTTTAGGAAACTGAACATAAAAAATCTTCAAATTGATTTCTATGCTGGGGAAACAGATTCTATAGAGTAAGTGTTGGGAGGCGTTAGCCTTCTTAATAACGTATCCTCTGTTCCAAAAGAGAATCAATTCAGTCATCTTAAATGGATTTTGGCAGAGAAACTGAGTGGGAAAGTTCTATATTGTTATGTCTTCTCTCCACTATGAGAAAATGTGTAAGCAAAGGGTCCTCTTAGTGACTTGACTCTTATCTTGTCTAGAAATCATGTTTATTTTTTGTATTTGACAAAACTTCTGAAATGGAACTTCAAAATAAAAAACATGTTATATGATGCCATTAATTAAACATTGAGAATCACATCTGCTTTCAGTGTGGATTGCACTTTAAGAGGTACAAAAACCTTAATGTCAAAAGCAATATTGCCATCATAATATGCAAAAATTTTCTAGCTGGGAACATTACATTTTTCCTGGCTATGCTGTCACAGAACAGAACAAATGCCATTTGCCAAGATCTTTCATTGATTTTAAACAGAGCACATCAAGGACAAGTGTACAACAGGGGAAGCATAACCCATTACACAGTAATGGATATTGCTAAAGGTTGCTTCATTACCTTTACTGGATGAGTGGCTGGTTTTTCCTTATATAAATGACACCCTTTAGACAAAACCTCTTCCACATTCGGCTGTTTAGCCTGCACTGCTGCTTCAGTTTCCTGAAAAATAAAAACACATGCAGTGTAGATTAACCGTAGCATAAGCAATAAGACAGAAGAGACCTAAAGCTCCATGGGAAGTACTAGTAGATTACTTTCTGCTCAGGAATGGTTTCTGGGAAAAAACAGAGATAGTAGCAGCTAAGGACAAAGAGGGTGACCAGAAAATAATACGAAAAGAGAGATGGAAGAGTACTATGAGCAAAATAAACAGCAATAAGTCTCTTCATCCATCAGTTTCTGATAAATACAAAGCTAACATGAGTTCACTGAAAAGTATAAAAGAAAAGATAAACTACCCTGGAGTTCATACTCAAGATTCATACTGGTCTTGTTTTTGAAGAAAAAAAAAAGTAAATAAAAATTGTTCAATTAAAAAAAAAAATCAATAACAAGAAAAAAACCCTTCAACAAAAAAAGAAACCAACAAAAATCCCAGTTATCTGAGATAGCAAAATTAACCATTTGGTTTGGGTTTGTTTTTCACTCTCCACTCTTCTTCTTCACCTATTTTATACCTTGATTACCTTGTCCTAACCAATATTGCAGAGAATCCATTGACTCTCCAACTTCATTTTCTGTCCACAGTCTCAGTTATCATTAGCATGACAGCAGACAAGACTGTGTTGCAAGCTTGTCACTATCTGATCCGACACATCATTTTGTTGCCAAAAACATGCTATTCTTTGCTCTGTTACGAACTTGAAATCTATATTATTTTAAGTCTCAGAAAGAGATCATTTTGCACCTGAGTTTCAGCTCAACACAGAAAACATGAATACACTGCTGCATGAAATTTTACTTTTAAAATTTTATGGGTAATCAGTAAAAATAATAGGTATTGATTAATTTAACTATCATCTCACATTTTTCTTCTCAAATATTATCAATAACAAATGAAAGGAATGAAAGTCTGCCTGACTTTGGCAATGTTTGAAACATGTTTGCATTTAACTGAAATTTATTAAGCATTTTAATATTAATGAGGTATAGCTGTAAGGATTCATAGCAAATGAGCACTGAAAAGCAATGTACAGTAAAACTGGGGGATAGGAATTTATTAACCTATTGATCAAACTCACTAAAGTCCTATTTTTTTTTCTGTTTCACAACTAGGTTAGCTTTCTATTTCCATAACCACCATATTAAAAAAAAAATCGAGGAATGTTAGTGAAGAAGGCAAATTTCTGCTTATCTTGATGAAAAATAGGCATTTAAGTATGTGTTTCTTTAGTTGGTGGGGTTTTCTTAAACTAAGCCATCTGCAGTATTTCGACAATATTTTGTGTTGTATCATTCTACACATCTCAAATACTTATTTTATAACAGCACCAGGTATCATAAAAAATTCTGTAGTAGGAAAAACACATTACAGTTCCCTGTAGAGTCCAAGAATATCAAGATCATTATGAGTGTACCTACACCGCTGGTTTAACCTGCAGTGTGGATGTGCCTTTGAGGAGGATCTCTCAATCTTCCCCACTGACTGGGCTTTGCTTTTCACTGAACTGAGCTGGGACTACATAAATTGGTTTCTTTCAGGTTGTCACTACTATGGAGGGTGTGCTCTAGGAGGGGACCTAACGCAGTCCAAAGACCTGAGGGAACCCTTAGCCTTGACTGCTCTTGCCCTCCCAACTTGTGGATTCCATCACCCTGCCCACAGCCCAAGACTGCATGTCAGTCCACCCTCCCCACCTGGGGCCATCAGCCCCTGCTCCAGGGCTTCAGCAGGGCTGACCTCTGTGTCCCCACAGCTTTAGCCTGACAGGCCACAGGTGCTGCTGAGCTGTCCCTCAGTTGCTCTGTTCCTGGTTGAGTAGTGGGATGGGCCTAGGCTGCCGAGACCTGCCCTGAGGGCTCCTCAGGGGGAGACCTCCAATAGTCCCAGCCCACAGGGAGCCACTGGCCCTGAAGGGTCCTGACAGCTATAACAAGGATGGAGCAAACCTGAGCACCTATTTGTCTCTCCCAGGTCATCTTCACCACATCCACTTAACATTTTTTAGACTTGAGGAAATGCAGAGGCTCTTTCAGGGAACTCTCCTAAGCTTTGTCATGTATTTGATCTGACTAGGTTTATAATAACAGCCATTAACAATAACAGTCAAGTTCTACCAACAAAGATTTAAAATTCAAACTCAAAACCACCTGGATAGGGAAGGCACTCCAGAACAATTAGAAGGACTATTCATAACAGGAATTACTATTCAAATCCTGTAGCTTAACAAAATTTAGCTGCTCGGTATTTATTTGTACTCTACCTTCTTTATTGAAATTTGAATCATGAATTACCATATCCAAATATAAACAGGCTAATTACCCTTTTAAAATTAAGGGAAAAGGGGAAAAAAAAAAAAAGACTTATTTACTCATGGTACCATGCAACTCTATATTCTTCAGACAAGAAAACATTTACTATTTTTTTCATTGTCATTATTTTATGCTAATGCTAGTATACACAGTGCAGATTAAAACTATAAGATCTCATCTCTAAATATTAAATGAATACTTGAAAATGTATCCTATACAGATTCAAAGGTGTTTGTTCTTTATGTATAGAATACAGGTATAATTTTCCCTAGCCAAGTAACAGAAGTATCATGTATTTAGCTGTTAAATCACATATTCTTTCTGCTCTACAATTTTCTGGAGTTAGATGAACTAATCTTGTGTAGTCTGATTTTTCAAGATCAATGGCCTTGACCTAAACCAAAATATATTGTGCAATTCTATCTAACATGATGCTTCATTTAAGACTCATGTGGAAATAAGAACAGAGAGAAGAGTCCAGGTGAAAAATTTCTCAATATCCTGTCATTCATTTGGACACTGCTGAAATTAATAGATATGTATTAGAATAGTAGCTACTTTTTGATTGTAGCACATTAATTTCAACTTCATCTAAAAACATCACAAAAAAATTTTAAAGAAGTGCGCACTTGATATCACTGCAGTAACTTTGAGGGAGCCTTTTGCCCAGTTCTTTTCCTGATGGAATAGCTCCTTGACAAATTCTGCCCAGTGAGCAAGTTTCCAACAATTTCAAATCCTTTTGCTAAGTGACATTCTTTTAAATACAGGTCAACAGGAAAGAGAGTAGTTTCAGAAAACTGCTCAGTCATTCAGTTCTCAAAGAGAACAAAAATTGAACAGTCATAACATGGCCTCCCATAATTCGCTTGAAACAGGAATTGCAGTTATTATCTAGGCAGTGCAGGGTCCAGTAGAATATCATACTCACAGAGCAAGGCCTGATATCTGCACTTGATTGCAGAGTCCAGGCTACTACGCCATGCTCATGTCCATCAGTTTTTATAGAATACCAAAGCCATAACTTTCAAACAGTCCCAATTCAAGATCATTTACTCTCTTTGGGAAAGTGCCTGTAGGGCAGATACAGCACCATCTCTGAGATAGAACTGACTCTACAGGAATTGCATTGCTTATGAACTGCCTATGAAAGGAATCGTAATGCTACTTCTGGGCTGGGTGATGAATATGCTAATTAAACTTTTCATACATATGGCAAATTAAAATACATCATCATTGGAAGCTGCTGTTTCTCAAACATGTCTAAACAACAAGAATCAAACAGAGACCAGCTTTTTTCCATGACGTACCATCTACGTCAGCAATGTTAAAATGGTGCATCTGAACAGATGAAAACCTACAGTTGAATAAGGAACATTAGCTTTTGCATTTCCAACAACAGGTCAGTTCAGCCTGCTGAGCAAATTTACAGGCTGAAAAAGTGACAGAGACTTGTCTACAGCCATCTGTCTATAGTCATCTGGACTATGAAAGTCTGTTGATATAGCTCAGAACTTGGAAAATTCATATTCCCCAGCTGAAAGCAATATATTGACTAAACCTCTGGTGTGTATGTCGGTGGGAGAGAAAGTTTGGTGGTTTAGCATATGTTATTTCAAGAGATGGTAACTATCCTAACAGACACAGACAGGCTGCTTGACATATGCTGTACATATACTAGGAGGCTCAGACAACCATCTATAAATGTATCTGCAACATTTCAGACTGTATATTGGTCTATATATATTAAGAATCTCAAGCACTGATTCACCTCCCTGGATAACACTGGTAAAACTTTTGGGATTGATTTCCCAATGAGATTATGTCCACAAGACATTTTTTGCAGAGACAGTAGGAGAAGCTCACAGTGATTCAACCTGTTTCTCCACGATGAAGTGCAATGCAAAAATTGGAAAATTAATTCAAATCTTCAAATAAAAAAATGTCATTTTGAAATTATGATAGGGAGTTGTTCTAAAAGTTATGACTTCTTTTTACCAAGACAGTACATTATATGATGATTAAAGAGGAAAATTTATTCACAGGTAAACAGAAGCAGTAAGCAATTTCCCTTCACTTTACTGATCAAGACAAGGCAGTGATGTTTGGTAACAAAAATACTGAATTTAAAATCTAAAATAGTTTGAATGCTTTCAATTACAAAACAAAAACTTTTTCAAAATAATCTGATGTAAATCTCCATATATATTTGACTTGATTACAGAAAAACACATTTAATTGTTGTTTTTCTTGTCTTGTAAGCAGAATTCTGAGGCGGATTTTCTTAGTTGTGCACATGAGAATTTCCATCAAGGTCCATTGAAACATTCTCACCTATTTATTTTCGGGAAAAAGCTATAAATAAATAGTGAGGTTCTCAGTGCCTCATTTTTTCCTCACATTAAAAAAAAGGAAGTGGATAGAAAACAATAATATATTCCCAGCTTCAAGGATTCTGGTTCTAAATACATGATCTCATTTTTTTATTTTGACTTAGCTCTGCACATTTTCATTCATGGACCAGACAAACAAGCTAAACCACCACAAAGAAGAATGGTCAAAGTAGGTATAATCAGAATGCATCAAAGTTCAGCTACACCACAGTGAGAATTAAATTTTGACCGTAGGTCAGTCAGTACAGATAGTGATATTCTCAGTATTCAGTTTTGATACACAGAATCTCAAGGACTGGAAGGGACCTTGAAAGATCATCTATTCCAACCCTTCTGCCAGAGCAGGACCACCTAGAGGTCACAAAAGAACTCATCCAGGTGGGTTTTGAATGTCTCCAGAGAAGGAGACTCCACAACCCATCTGGGCACCCTTTTCCAATGCCCTGTCATCTTCACAGTGAAGAAATTCTTCCTTATGTTTCTTTGGAACCTCTTGTGTTCCAGCTTATACCAATTGCCCCTTGTCCTATCATTGGACAACACTGAAAACAGCCTGGTTTCATCTTCCTGACACTTGTCCTTTACGTATTTGTAAACATTAATGAGATTACCCCTTAGTCTCCTCCAAGCTGAAGAGCCCCAGCTCCCTCAGCCTTTCATCATAAGGGAAATGTTCCACTCTGTCATCTCTGTGCCCTGTGCTGAACTCTCTCCAGCAATATTATTAGAATATGTCCAGGACGTGCTATTTACTATTCTGTGGCCATACTAAGGTGGGACCTAATCCACCAGGGGAAGAATGCAGTTTCTTCCTGAAAAAAGATTTTAATCAATCTTGATAAAATTCAGGGAGAGACACACTTGTACTTCTGTTCTTTTCTACACATCAGATGAAAAGGTTTGATAACTCCCTGAATATTTTACTTATCTCTACATAATAAGAAAATTCTCCATGAACTTATCTCTACAGAATAAGAAAATTCTCCATGAAGTTAAAGAATTTAAAGAATTTAAATTCACCTGTCTTATGATTTTATGGGGGTAAAAAAACCCAAAGAAAAAGTAATTCAGTTTAAAAAACATTCCACTAGCAGTCAAGTATGAGTTTAGTGCAAAATTGCTTTATTACTAAAAATATTCTGTAACCAATGAACAAGCAATTTTATGCACCTGCCTCTGAAACTGGCATTATAATGAGTAAATAAAATAAGCATTCTTTCCCTGATTACCTTAAGCCACTCATCTTTTCAATTTGTGAAAGACAAAGTATGATCAAAGGTGGTGTTAGGATATGAAAAATAGTAAGAATTGTCCACCATTTTTTAAGTAAAGTGTGCAAAAGACAGTCACTTCATTGTAATGAGAGACTGGAAAATTGATATAGCTATTACTCTTGACCTATGTAAACAATTTGAGATCTTTATAGAGGAAGAGAGAACTACATGAAAGACTTCTTCCTTCTAAAATGGCAAGAATTCAATTTTAGAGTTTGTAACTACTTTCTGTACCTATGAGTATAGCCTTTGTGCAGTCTGCAAAATACATAGACACTGTGTCTGTTAAGACTTGATGGTGTTTTTCTTCACTCTGCTCCCTGCAATATGCCTTGTTCCTAGTATTGGAAAAGAGAAGGAAAGAAAAGGAAAATCTCTGAAATGGAGCTAAGGGTCCCTAAATTTAAGCCATGCAAATAAAATGCCTGAAAAGACAATCCTCACCACTTTGTTTTTTTCCAAAGCACACTTTCCTGTTTACCAAATACTTATGAGCTTCCTCTATACACCTAGAGGAGATGAAATATAGTATTTTTTTTTCTTCATGCACAGAAATCAGTATCTATCCATTGCAGCTGTCTGTCCTGAAAACAAAATTTCCTAAAGGTACTGAAGATAGATGAAATTATTAGCTGTAAAGACATGACCTGAAGAAATGACATATGAGAAGAATTTGGCTATAGTGGTCATATACCGATAAAGCACAGTTAATCATTCAGTTGGACTATGAAAAAGTTCAGCAAAAAGAATTCTTTGAGATTGGATATGGTTCAGAATATTTTGAGTCTGGAGAGAGGACACAGGATGAAAACAGTTGCTACTGTTTCACCTAGATTGTAGATCTTGTCTTAGTTCTAGTGCATAATATAAAAGTTATCAACAAACACAGAAGAACTGATACAGAAGGAAAAAATATAGCAGAAAAATATAATGAGAAATTCTTCCAAGAAAAAAAGAGAAGTCCCAATAATTTTACAAGCTCTCTTCTTGTTATGTGCTCTTTTACATGCTGATGGGCACTAGTTCAAGAGAAGGGGAGTAGAGTCTCCTTCTCTAGAGATTTTCAAAACCCTCCTGGATGCATTCCTGTTCAACCTGATCTAAGTGGACCTGCTTCTGCAGGATGGTTGGATTAGATGATCTCTAAAGGTCCCTTCCAAACTCTACCATTCTGTGATTATGTGAAATTACACAATAACATTCTGTGAGATTAACACGATAGCAGATATGGACTAGAAGTATAAGCATCTTGACTGGAAAGTGGAATTTGGTGATAGCTATAAAAGCATTGAGTCATAAAAATGTTCATTTCTTCTTGTAAACAGTAAAGAAAGCAATCATAATTTATCTCTCATTGCACAAATAATGACAGTTTTATTTAATAAACTGAACTAAAAATCATTTAGCTTGGGAAAGACACGTTTATTTATCTTACCATCTAATTCTTGGTTGCTTATTCTTCTCTCTCTTAGGTCAGAGCTTGTATGCAAGCTTCTCTCCTCTTTAAGTCTAGTAAATAGAATTACTTTCAGAACAGTCTCTGACTACAGAAAAAAAAAATCAGAAAAAATTCAAAATCTGTTACTGTTCTAACAGTAGATTGTTGATTGTAACATGTTTTCAGATGTGCATCATTTAAAAGGAATATTCATGAGGATGTATTTCTGTAGTTTTTCTTCCAATAGTTACAGTGCCATATATTACTGGAAGAAATGGTAAAGACCGATCCATTATATTCCTTCAGCAGCAGAAGCAGGGCTAGGTTTCAGTAAATGGAATTTATGCTCATACAATTTGGAAATATGCACTTTTTTCAATTGCCTGCTTTGAAACTGCAAACTCCTATGTGATACCCACATTCTGGGTGGTGACACCAGTTTTTTTAGATTTCCATAAGCAAGTATGTTGTCAGAGGTTCAACTTCTTAAAAATCTGATCCATTCGTTGCTCTCAGAATGAAGCCAAATCTAATTATAAAGTAAGGAGTGAAAAGAACTAGTAAGCAAATGCTACTCAGTGTTAAACAATAGCCATAGCACAGATTTAGATGTACTGAGCATGGCTGGGATGAAGCTAATCTTCGTCACAGCAGTCTGTATGGGACTGTATTTTGAATTTATGACCAAAACACTCTTGATAACAGTGGGATGTTTTAGCTCTTACTGAGCAGTGTTTGCACAGCATCAAAGCCTTTTCTGCCTCTCACAGCACCCTCACCAGTGAGTAGGTTAGAGGTGCAAAAGTAGCTTGGAGGGGACCCAGCCAGGACAGCTGACCCCAACTGACCAAAGGGGTATTCACACCATATGGCATTGTGCTCAGCAGTAAAACTGAAGGAAAGAAGCAGGAAGGAGGGGGACATTTGGAGTGACAGTGTTTGTTTTCCCAAGTAACCATTATGTGTGATGGAGCCCTGCTTTCCTGGAGATGGCTGAATGCCTGTCTGACAATGGGAAGTAGTGAATAAATTCTTTGGTTTGCTTTGGTAGTGAGCATACCTTTTGCTTTACCTATTAAACTACCTTTATCTTAAACCATGGTTTTCTCATTTTTGCCCTTCTGAGTCTCTCCTCCATTGTATTGGAAGGTGAGGAATGAGTAAGCAGCTGTGTGGGGCTGAGCTGCCTACTGGGGTAAGTCACAAAAATGGTTTTGAAAGAATTCCCATCCACAGATAATTATCTTTCACTTCAGAATTTGTCACATCTAACAGGTTGACACTCTTTAGAAGCACATCTCACGAGTTCAGCTTTAGAGCACTATGCTAAATATCTCAAATCTACATCTGCTTGGAAATTTAGCATAAAATCTGCAACAGGATTGCTTTACACATTGTCACTAAACTTACTGTGAGAAAGAACCAGGTTATTATAGGTGAGTGTTTTTATTTTTACTCAAAAGTTAATTTAAAAAAATCTATTTTTCCTCAGAAAATCAAATTAATATTGAACCAATAAAAATTAATCAAATATCCATAAAGTACTGAAAATTCAGATAGTTAAAAACATACAAAAAAATCGAGAAGATATAAATTCCCTGCCTCTAACATTTTGTACATAGCAATCAATTCAAAGCAGATTAAGCCAAAGCTAACAGGACCTGGTGCGGAGATAAACTGTCATTTGTATGGTCTCTTCCTCATATCCACTACTTTAAACTGCATGTGATCTGTAGAGCAAAATATGTAACTTAAAGAAGATGGGTTACTGTTTAATAAAAAAAACCATGCTGTTATCAAGAAGAAGAATCTCCAACAGTGTTCAAGAATAGTGTTTTCAAGAGAAAGAAGATTTTCTCTTAAGAAATGAGCATATTAAGAATAACACAAATGCTGAGAATGGTAGAAAACTGTATTTTCTGAAAAGGAGAGGCAATAGCCTATCTCTGAAAATCTAATTACATTGAAGCAAGCTACAATTTCAGTACTGATTTCACTAGAGCCTTAGTAAACTACTCTGTCATTTCACTAAGTTTTCTCCTATATTTATTTGCTCATTTGTATTAATCACACTTTTCTCTGTGACTCTGAAGAGTACTTGAGCTATCACTAACAGTACAAGGAGGAAGCCAAGGTCCCTTCGAACCCTGAAGATTCTGTGACTCTGTGAACCTAACTTCCATGCAACTCACCCACCACTCTAAAAAGCTTATGCTTTCAACAATGAAATAATATCTTGATTTATTAGTCATCCATTATTTCCTATAAAAATAGTATCACATGTCAAATACTTGATCACCTTTCAAAAAAGCTCTCATCTCCCGAGACATTGAGACACAGATATATTTACAATTCATCCTTAAATCTGCAAAGTCTTTTACAGATTAAATAATTTACAAGGATTACTTGGGATAGTTTTGCAACATTTTCCCAATCCATTTGCAGCGAATAATATTTAATGTTCTTGGAATAGTAGGTTTGGGTTTTTTTGGTTTTTTTTCTAGAAGAAGTTTGGATATAGACTGTTTAAATGCTCAAAGCTCACAAAGAAAACATTGAGCAGATTGTTACTCAAAGTCCCATAAAAAAATTTCTGGAAAGAGTGATAATTGATTTACGCACAGAATGTCAAGCTCTAGGCTCTATGAGTTGATTAAATTGACATTTACTGCAGATCTTAATAATGCATTGAAAATAGGAGTAGTTTAAATAATCAAACGATATTTCATCATCAGAAGCTTTCACAGTTCAACTTTTTGCTAAATTAGTTACAGATGTCAGCATATAGTGAGATAACTCTCTAGGATATATGTTCTTTATATGCACATGTGGATGAACTACACAACCTCTTACTGTCTACAATTACTCATTTAAAAGGATGTTAGCAAAATGAATCGATAGAGTGTTAAAATCAGACTTATCTGGCCTATCTTGTCAAGCAGAAACTGATAAATGAATGCTACTGGAAGCAAAAATACACCAATTGTTCAGTAGGCACTTTCTTTCTGTTGTGTGGGAGAATTTTCTTTTATTTGTCCACAATTACATTTGCTACTCCTCAGCCATGCACTTCTCTTTTGTTCTGACTGGAGGTTGTCAAGCACATAATGAAGTGATTGACAAGAGTTGACAGCTTTCCTGGTATCATTCAAAGCTTATCAGGGGCAAAATCCAAATACAAGTTATTTTTAAAAATAAAGAGTTATTTAGTTTTTTAAGGATAGCCTATTTTTATCTGCCAGAAATTAACACACTAAGCTATTTTAAATATATAGCAAGTGACCACTATGGACTGTATAAACAGGTAAAAATATTACACCCAGAGACAGTTCAAAGTTTCTTTAGCAGTATACTCAAAAATCAAGGTTCTCTAAAACTTGGAAAAGAGTACAGAAGAGTACAGTAGAGGTAAATGATGACCCAGAAATTAAGGAGACAATAAATGGAAAAGATTGGAAAACTGAGCAAACGGGGAGAAAGGATCAGGAAGATTGCAACAGGATTTGGAGGCAAGGTGGGTGGAAAGCATGAAGTGGTTTTTAATACTGTCTGCAGAAGAAGATTTGAAAAGGTCATCGGGATTTCAGTGATCTAGAAGTAGAAACCACAACTGCATTTTGCCAACACATTCCTCATCCAGAGAATCATTTCTCCATTAATTCCATAAGATGCAGGGACTCACAATACTGTTGATCCCCTCCAAGTCCTTCTAATCTATAGTCAACTACATCTGTCACAATTCCTCTGGAAAACTGTTTACCGGGGTAAAGGCAGTGCTGAGACAAAGTCCTGGAAGAATTCTTTATTTTCTGAACTACTACTGGTCAAAACTTGAAATTAAAGGAAATAAACTGTTGGCAGGATTTATATATTTTATCCACTATAGAGTTATTGTTCATCCTGCAGTAATTTCTTCTTTCAAAATTTTGTCTTTAAAGTAGGGATTCACCAAAATAAATTCCACTGTCTCAGAAACTTAGAATGTTCTCTACAGATGAACATTTACTTGAAAATATCATTAACTGAAGATTGCCATTTGTAACAAAAGCTTTCAAAAGTACTAGCTACTTCTTTTCTTGGTTAACTATGGTGATTTTCTCTGGATTGCATTTCTGTAGAGCAAAGAAAAAAAAAAGAACCAACACGTTTCATAATTCTAATCAAATGGTACTGAAGAAGTCTGTAAACTTAAATTTTTCAGAACACTTGGTACACTTGACTTTATAAAAATACTAACCCACAGATTTCAAATAATAAATATCAAAGCAAATAATTCTTAGTAACAACTGAAAACAGCAACAACTAAAAACGTATTATCACTATCCTATTTCTAAGATTTTCTTACCTCCAGCTTAATAAACAGCATTCTGTTTACATATTTAGGTTTCTAAAAATTATTTTTGCTAATGATTTCTTGTTGACTATGCCACGATACAGTGAAACTTCTTTGTGTATGCACACATGTACATACTAAATATAAGTGATTCCTTTTTTTTTTTACTATAAAAATACTGTATCTCCAATCTAAAGTCTTTTTCTACAGCCTTAGGACTCTATAATCATTACATACTCTACATTTTAAATGTGAAATCTGACTGTAACAGATTGCAGTAATGTTAATTTTATCTCAGTCACAGTTGCAGTAGGTTGGGATAGAAAAGCTTTTACATCTGGTCTATCTCAGTTATTTTGGTTTTTATATACTTTAAAAAGCCCTATTATTTTAGTTTTATTATACTGAAACCTGATTTCTGAAACTCACATTTCTCTGAAACCATCTTGGCTTTCTTCTGTAAGCAAGAGGTCTGGAAATATCTCATTAAAATTCTCAATGATTTGATGACTCCTGATGACCGTGCTAAAAAGAGATGGGATTAAACAGGACTATGAGGAAACAAACATTTAGAGAAAAAGAGAACTGAGAGAAATCCAGAAAAAAAGTTGGTTACACCTTCTGAAGATATATTCTTAAGCTGCGAAATGGCTATTGAAGTATTACTTGTTAGTCTCCCTTCCAGGATATTCACTATTCTTTTGCTTGCAGATGAAGTAAACAAATCTCAGCAAAGCAGTCAGTAGGAGGAAATAAAGGTCAGTACTCGCACAAGTTCCTTTAGCCATAATTCCAAAGCTCCACAGATTGTTGATGCCTCAGGCAAAGATGTTTCAAAGTGTAAAGTATAGGTCTATATCCACATGTTCGAATAACGTATCCCTAAAGGGTTTAAGTATATTAAATTTGGATGGCTGGATCAGAATAAATACATTTCAAAGCGCTCATATATGTCCTAAATATTCCACTAAGAAGACAATGCAGAAATGACTACACTTACTGTTATAGTAACATTTGCTACCTGCTTACTCTCCGATTAGCTGACTTAGCAAAATAAACTTGTGATTAAAGATAGCCATGTTATTATCAGGACCACAAAAATAATTGCTTTGACCACAACATTAATTCCTTTTTTAACTAATACTAATTAGATACTCTATTTGCTTTCCTGTCTGAATTAGAACAGTACTGATGGCTAACAGAGTTTAGGGGAAAACTATTACTGTCTATTAATGCAGTATTGGAGCTCTCTCTAGTTTGGCAGACAAAGCAGATGAATCTACATAAACTCAGACAAGGAAATATGTGCAGGTTTTTAACTCAACTGCTGAAGTAATTTACCAAAGGCGTGGATGACAGACCATAACTGGAAATGAGAAAATACTCTTGTTTTTGTTTGTTTTCGACAAAGGCATGCTGCAGTTCAGGCAGGAAATAATTCTGAAAACTGAAAGCATTGTTCTATAGCAGGTCTGATTGGATGATCAGAGTAGTATTTTCTGTCTTATAACAAACCAACTATATTAATTCTATGCAAATTTCAGACAGATAATAAATAGCTGTCTGTTCAAAGTCAGCTGCAGGGTTGCCATACGTCATGCGATAGTTGAAGCTGTTTCTGTATAACAGGTCTTTAATAAAAAAATATTTCAACAGTATATGAGGGCTTTTAGTGGCTTTTGCTTATACTTACATTTTTGACAAAAAAGAATACCTGGTGAATGTTTGTCAATGATGTCTAGGTTAAAGAGGAAAGTGAAGATCAACCTAGTAGAAGTTTGTGCATATTCACAGCTCAGTAACTGCTACACAGCTTGCTCTGCTGTTTGTCTACTATCTGTGCTGTTAGATGGGTATCCTCCTTTCTATACATTTGTAGCCAAAGAACTGCCAAAGTGCCATAGGAGACAGATCTCAAAATACTATGAAACTGCCACAGACTTGGAAGAAGCAAGGCTACCTTCAGGGAATCCAACAAGTAAGAAAGAAGTGCTAGATTTGCTTGGATTGGGACATAGACAGATCTCAAAAGGCTAAATAAAAGTTCCTTATGTCAAATTCACTCATTGAGAGTCATTATCTCGTATCATCCATGCTGTCCTCCAGAACCCCAGCTTTGCAGTGAGAGCATATGGTTGCATCAACAGTTGAAAAGCAGCCATACCTTCCTAGGATTTGGATTTACCTTTATGACTCATGAATGTGCCAATACAACTAGCAAAACCATTACATTTGAATGCTCAAGAGTTACAAAATGCATATATTTAGTTGTGGATTTTTATTGACAAAGAAAGAGTAAGCTTCTAAGAAAAAGGAAGTCATCGAACATAACCTGAAAGTAAGAAAAGGGGCTTCACTCTTGCCACACGTCACTACTACTGAGAGAAGTACTAGTAAAAAAGTAGCAGCATGTAAAAGACAAGTATATAGTAAGATCTCAACTGTGACATCTACACTGAAGGTATCTCCTGACATAGTTATATCCAATGGCTATGGCTTTAACACCAATAACCTAGACATCTGTGCTGGCAGAAGCTATATTGTAAACAAAGTTGTATTGTTAAGTACTTCAATCTTTTTCTATATTATAATGGTGAAAAAATTTGTAGTATTTTCTTTGCACCATTTTGTAAAATTGGGAATTTATTATGATTTCATCTGGCTGGATATGAAAACTAAATCATGCAAAATCGCTATCAGAATAACTCCATGTCAAAGAGCAAATACACAGAGTAATTATACTGTTAACTTGGAAAACAGGAAAAGTCCATACATTTGTAAAAGACACAATATTAAATATATTCTACATGCATGAGAAGCTGGAAGTGTTCCAGTGTTTGCAAGAAGCAGTAGTGTAAAAAAATTCTTACACATGTAGATTTAATGCCTTCCTGATGCATGTGTGTGAGTGCATATATATAGGGCAGAGAAGAATATCATGAAGTTTAACAAGGGCAGGTGCAGAGCCTTGCACCTCAGGAGGAACATCCCCATGCACCAGTACAGGCTGGGGGTTGGCCTGCTGGAGAGTAACTCTGAGGAGACAGATCTGGGAGTCCTGTTTCATAGCAAACTAACCATGAGCCAGCAATGTGCCCTCATAGGCCAAGAAGGCCAATGGCATCCTGGGATGCATCAAGAAGAATGTGTCCAGCAGGTTGAGGCAGATTCTTCTCCCATTCTACTCTGCCCTGGTGAGGCCTCACCTGGAGGTCTTGTGTCCAGTTCTGGGCTCCCCAATTCAAGAGAGACCAGTGGAGGGCAACGAAGATGACTAGGGGAATTGAGCATCTCCCTATGAGGAAAGTCTGTGAGATCTGGAGCTGTTTAGACTGAAGAAGACATAGGAGGGATCTTATCAACACTTGAAAATATCTAAAGGGCAGGTGCTGAGAGGATAGGGCTAGTGTTTTTTCTGTAGAGCCCAGTGACAGGATAAGGGGTAATGGGCACAAGCTGAAATACAGGAAGTTAAACACTTAAAAACAAATTAAAACATCTTTCATGTGAAGGTGAGGGAGCGCTGGCACAGGTTGACCAGGGAGGTTGTGAAGTCTCCTCCTCTGGAGATTTTCAAAACCCATTTGGACACTTTGCTGTGTGACTTGATGAGAGAAATCTTCTTTAGCAGGAGAATTGGACTGGATGATCTCTTGGACTGGAAGTCCATTCCAACCCCTACTATTCTGTGATTTTACCAGAGCAGTTTATGATATTATTCAGATGAGAGGTTTTATCACTGTGGTAAAAGATATATTCAATACATAAAAAGAATTAGGATCTATCCCAAAAATTTAAGTAGGTAGCTTACAAACATGTATTTTAGTGTTCATGCATTTAGACAGTTTTTTTAACTTTTAAAAAAACCCAAACTTGTTTGTTTATATAAGAAAATTGTAATTAATGATTGCAACATGAGTGAAGCAAGTACCGCTACAGATTTTTTTTATAACCCTCAGATTTTCATAACCCTCTATTCATACTTATTGAGAAATAAGGGAGTTATTAAAGCCTACTTCGGATTTTAGAAATGTCTGCTAAAAATTATGTTTCCTAAGTGAAGGCCAGGTTCTAATTTTGGCACTGCAGTCTCTAAATTATTCTCAAGAAAGGAGACTGATATGATGCTATGTCATTATTCACCTGTAAACACCTGTTAATTAAAGGGTTAATAAATGTGAGTGAACAGACAGTCCTCTTAAATAAGATATTATATCACATTGGGCAAGACTGTGCACTATGTCATCCTGTGCTAATGCCAGGGCAACACACTGCTTGGAATTCTGAAACACAGGATGTAGGTAGGCTGCAGAGTATTGGTTGGACACAGTCACAGTCAGTGGTGATACCAGTCTGGATATCACATTGCAAGGATTTCTACAAGGGAGGAGAAATAGGGATGACTCTTCAGGGGTGTTACCTCATGTTACATGGAAGTACACATTCAGTGCCCTGGATTGAAATCATACTGATCATTCTGAGCAAGCTATGATCAGAAAGCAGAAGGGGACTGCATGACTAGGTCAAATGACACAGAAAATGAATTATGCCAGTGACACCCAACCTTTCCCTTTCATATAACTAGTTTGCATCCTTCTCTGATATTTTATGAGATTTTGAGAGTAAAGAACTCAACGAGGAGACAGCTCTGCATCATGACTCCCCACACCATTAAAATGGGAGTGTTGGTTCTGGCATGAGCCAAACTGCATTATCTGAGACAATGCCCAGGCATGGTCAAGGGATTAGCATGAGCCACACACGCAGCAACAGGTTGTCCTGATGCAACCATCTTCTTTGGCAAGTAAAGGTGTTATTGAAAGGATATAAGTTGTCCTGCCTTTCTTGGCCTCTAGGCCTGACCAGTTTATTTACTGATATATATGTAGTCTTAAAAGCTAAAGGAGGAATTTCAATCTCTCTACCAGTCACAAAACCAAATAAGGTACTTGGGGTTTAAAAATCTTTCAGTTTTGTGAAGCTCTCTGTAACAATACATAATCATTTTTCTTTTGGTTGCACATTTGCTACTGTTATGGAATTGCTTTTGTGCCATCACTGAAGGTTAACATTGCTGATTCGTTTATTTCATCTTTTTCTAGGTAAGTGGAAATTTAAGGAACTTCTCACCTATTTTTAATAGCTTATTTTTACATAAATTGAAAAGTGGTATAAGATTTTTTAATTTGTATTAATTCACAGGAATTGCAAATTATCAGTATAAATTATGCAAATAAATTTCACTGATACCTTTATGTATTTATTTTACACATATTATGTAGATCGATATTATTTAAAGGTTAAATAAAATTATCTGATAAGGACATACATTTAAGACATTAATTTATGAAGGAAACTATGATATTAGTTATCAGATTATAGCTGCATGCCAGAATTAAAGGTTACTGCAGTTCCAAGAGAAATAAATCACTGTATTTTGGAAGACTGTCAGAATAATTCTAATTAGTGTTTAGATGCACTTTGGGTAGTGTAACAAGTTTTAATTTCAGCTAACATTTTGGCAACTGAAATTTGCTACAAGTAAGTAAAAATGCAAAAAACTTGCTTAAAACAAGGTATATTATTTTAATATTAGCTTTTTAATCTTTGAATTCATTTAAAAGAAACTCATTTTCCCATCCTCTTTCTCTCCTTCCTATCCCATCCCACCTGTTCTTTTCATCATTGATTTACTTCTGCTTCTGAGGCCAGAAATTTTTTAATATTTTGTGGCTTTTAGAAGTGAATATCCTTATAGTACTTAAAATCTACACCCAAATCTTTGTCATTCATATTAGTTTTGGAAAACAAAAGAGACAGGAGAAGACTTAATGGCTGAGAAGGAAGAACATTAACTTGCAGGCTTAGTAACAGTATGAAGACCATTAACAGAAATTTAACAAAAGACAATGTCCCAGTTGAACTTAAAATTAAAATTTGAAAGCCATTACATCAAATTCTGTAATAAAAATTATCTGGTTTTCCTGAGGACTTACATAAGTCTGGTCTTTTCACTCAAGTGCTATATTCACAAGCTTGATTGTGAGTTTTAAACATCATCTTCATACCTTCCATTTATTTTAAATATACAACAGGATTTTTTGTAAAATTTCTCATCCTATCTCTTTTCTAAGAATATCAACAATAATCTTTCCATTCTCCTAGATGACCATGAGAGTCATACTTGTTTCTGAAAAAAAAGGAGTTATTAAATCCTGTAGAAGAATTCTCTGCATAATTGTGAAAAATTTAAAATGGTGGCAGAACAAAGCCTAAGTATCTACATGGTATTTGGGAACACCAGAGCAAAAGACTTTTTTTAAAATATCCCTGTCATAGGTAACCACGTAGATATCCTTACTTTTTAAAGGTAACATTAGCTATATAAGATAGATATTAAAATATACACAAAAATAATCATGTCAACAGTGATTCCGAGCATGTATATGAACATGCCTGACCTAATGTAGGACAGTATGTTAGCATGGGTCTGAAAGAAGTATTTGAAGTTAAGTGTAAAATCGAATATTGCCACAAATGATGTTTTCCTGAATTGTATCTACTCATTTTGCTGTGTGTTCTGTCACAATTAAACAGTCTCAAAATTCTTACTATGTTTATTATTAACCTTTAAAAAAGTTCATATAATGTCTTCAATGCAAGAAATTGTCTCCTTGAAGAAAATTACCATACAGGTAAAACATCAGTCAACAACATTTTAAGATGATAAATCTACAGCTTTTAAAAGCAATCCAGATAGATAACACACAGATAAAACCCAACACATCTCATAAGCTTACAGACCTTACAATAGCGTAAACAACTAGTAAGTTCATCTACAATCGAAACTGGTGAAGCTGGAAATCAAAGTGATCTAAATTTATCCATGGAGGAAACATAGTAGGATCTTTCACAGAGCACCTTTCTTTGGAGCTCTTCATTGTTCCTCAGCTCTCTAGACACACATAATTTCATCCTGCCACTTTGAGACTACATATTTTTTTTTTCCTCTATTCTTTCAACAGCTTTTCAGAAATATTTCTGTCACATTACTATAGGAAGACTGAAGGAGCCAAGTAGAATATTTATTTCTCAAGCAGCATGAAAAGTAATACTTCTATAATTTGTAGGAATTTAGCTTTCCTTTTATTTTATATAAACTCTAATGATGGAGTCATTTTAGAAATAGAGGAAAAAGAATGGAAAAAATATAAGAAAAAAAAGCATTAATAAGTATCAAATGAATGAATAAGGAAATAGATAAGTCTCTTGAAAGCAAAATTTCATCATCCATTCAGTATATATACAGATATGTGCAAAGAGTTGTACTAATTTTATCTTTTGAAAAAGGAATGTTACTGATGAACCCATTCTGTGAATGATAGGATTGCAATAGGACTTGAGAGTCAGTTTTATGTCATGCAATTGTACAATACAAAGAGTTTTGTCATTAAAACAGTCCCTTAAAAGAAACTGAAGTGAATTTAATAAACATGTTCAGCCACATATTTTAAAAAGTAAATATTATTCATGTGATGAAAGGCAAGAAAAGTTTTAAATATTTACAGGTTTTTTTGTTTTTTTCACTAAAAATCGTATCATCAAAATCAATTCAAAACTCAGTGACTTCTGTTTAATTTTTATCTACGTAAACAAGAGGCTCAGTGACTATAAACCAGAGAAATTTCATGAATTTCAATAAGATTGCATTTTAAATATTTCCCCAGTCTATGTGAGGATAAGCTCATAAATGCATAAATAAAATGCAAGGTCAAGAGGTCTAAGTATACATTCATCAGGCCATTCAATTCTAAACAGTTTTTAATCCTCAATTTCTTTGGCCTCACCCAACCCAAATACAGGCATGCTTTTTATAAGTAAACACATATCAAAGATCAGGTTACAAATATTTTGCTCACAATTACTAGACAACCAGATTCATTGATTACTGGAATGCTACTTGATTTCTTGCAATATGCGAATCATGATATGGCTCCAACTACTCTGACTCTGATGTAGTGATATTAATTAGAATGAAACAGCTTAAATGATCTAACAATCACATTCTGAATTTCAGTGTGTCAACTTTCAGGGCCATTGTTTCATGTGCATATTATGACAAGTATAATAGATTATACTTGTTTTTCACATTGGGATCATTGGTTCAAAACTGTCAAATCACTAGAAACAATTTAATGGAAAAGAATAAAAGTTTTCTTTAATTCATAGAGCTTTGAACTTCTGGGAACTATTCATGACTTTTATCTCAAAACTATATTGTCAATACAAACTATGCAGCAATGTTGCAACAGACTTTCTGAACACTAAATATCTGGATGCTTTTTTAAAACAGAAAAAAAAAATTACCTTAATATCAAAAGCTCCTGGCTGACCCACTTTGTTATAAAGTTCCAGCTGGTTCTTCACAGGTGTTACCCACAATATCACCTTATTTAGTTGTTGGTCAAGTTCAATGAAATCCTTTAGCAGAATCTCTATTTCTTTTTGTTTCTCTGGAAGATCCTTGGACACCTGAAAAAGAAGACCAGAAACAAAAATAACATAAAGCAATTTAATACTACACACATATATACTTATATAAAATGTTAAAATATTGTAGGTATCTTGCCAGTCAGTTAAAACACAATGTTTTTCAAACAAACAAAGAAAAAAAAGACCCAAAAAAACCAAAAACATACACAAAAACCAAAAAATCCTCACACGGCGTAAGACTGCTCTTTTTCTTTTAAAACTTGTCTTGGTATATGAAAATGTTTTAAAGGTTAATTTTTAATCAAAAAAAGCAATAGTGAAAACATGAAACTCTTCATTCAAATGATATCCAGTATTTTTGACCTCTTGTATTTAGAATCTATATATTTATAAGAATTTGTTTCCTTACAAAGTGTTTAGAGTTGCCAGTCCAAATATGCATGAGCAGACAAAGACGGTGAAGAAAAGTAATGAAGAAATATAACATCAATACTGACCAGACCACTTGGTTCTATGATTTGCACTCAAAGCAGTAATTCAAAGCATATTCTTCTGTGCCAACAATATTAGAAATTTAGTAATCAGTGAATTGCTTAGTTAAAATCCAACAGCACTGAAGCACTTGGAGTAAATATAGGAACAGGTTGGAAATGAATAAGCCAACACAAAGCTCCATGCTGTCCTTTCCAGATTGTTTTCTGTAGTTAGAGAGGTTAGATGTCACTATACTACACAATGGGCAACATTGCAAATGTATACTAGGGGAGAAACCATCTGTACTTTGAAAAAAAAAAAAAAAAAATTACAACAGCAAATATAGAGGCGGACAGAGATAAGAAACAATGGCTGTTAATTATTAATATGAGCCAAGAAGTAATGGCTAGTTTTCCATATCAAGAAAAATTAAGTTTCTCAATGATCATTGTTTTAAAGCATATGTTTTTACCATGGCAATCCTCTTAAAAGTAGCACACACACTACTTTTTTTTTTTTTTATGTGTGTGTGTGTGTGTGTGTGTGTGTGTGATACACACAATAAAATATAAATTCCCTGCAAAGTTAAACAACACTAATGGAAGCATTGCTATCATATTGCCCAGCTATCGAAGTATTACTGCTGTGCAGTAATTTCTAATCCCTAATGACGGTATTTTACAGAAAACAATAAACCTAAACACATCAGAGATATGAAAGCAATGAAGGTTACTAAAAAAACCAATCAAACCAAAGAAACAAAACCAACCAATCAGTCGCTGAGAGAAAGGGAAGAAGGCAACTGTCCCATGATTTGTTGGTCCTTAAATAACCCCTCTACATATACTCTGCATATGGTTTATTAGACCATACTTAAATGACATTTATAAGTCAAGAAGTTGACTTACCATATATTAAATTACCTCCACTGTTTACTATAGTCATCTCCACAATATCCTATTTAATAACAAATGACCAATGTGTCAAATTACTTTTTCTATCTTCCAAATCTTCTTAAATATAATAAAAATTCTATTTTTCCAGAATGGCCCCAAATATGAAAGAAAAACATTAAAAACGCATTAATTTCCCTTAAGTGCTAACTCTATATCTCTTCAGCCCTAATTTCACAGGACATTAGTCTCATCTTTCTTGTAACTATTGAATGTTAATCTCCAATGTTTAGTTGCTTTAATATTAATGTAAGCAAGTTCCACAGAAATACTAATAAAAGTACCACAGGACAACAAAAGAAAAATTTGTAGAGTTCTTGAGGGTGTGGAGGAATAACCAATTATATACAAAGGTATATTCAATCCAGAAAAACAAGAGATGGAAGATTAGGGTTTGGTGACAGAGTATACTTCAACGTACTGTTTTAAAAAACAATCACACAAGAAAGGAAAGCAAAATAAATCCCACCTATAATAAGAGGTAAATTGTGGTATAAGCAAATTCAGTCTCTTCTTACAAGTTTGCTCCTGCTCTAAAATTATAGCACAAACATTGGATTATATTATTTTTAATATAAAAAGAAAAAAAAGTCAATATAAGGTTAAGTTAGGGTTAGGGTTACATACAAGCATGGTCAAGCATTTAACAAGGCAATATGTTGTAAGATCCAGGTAACAGGTCATATGTCACTGTGTGGGAATCAGATTCTTAGATTCTGTATCTCGGGGATTTTGTTTGCTCACACTTTTTTAAAATTTTAATCTGTGGCACCAAACTCTCAAGCTGGCTAATCAAATTAGAGCTAGATGAGTTTAAATAAATTACAAGCTCACCTATCAAACCAAGGTACTGCTGCAGACCGTCTTTTGAGGAACAGCTTATTTCTGAACTAATTCTTCAGCTTATCAGAAGCATAATTTGGGAAAATCTCCATGGAGTAATGGACATGAACATGATGACAGAGTATCCAGATTTGTGCCTTTCTGAGGCAGAGGACTACATGAGGAGATGGGGCCTGTGTCCCACTCCCACTGTCTTTTCTAGATTTTTATTTTTGGCTTCTTTTCTTTCCCATCTTCCTTTTATTCATTTCTTGTCTCAGAATAACCATCCAATATCTACTCAATTTCATACGCTTTGATGCCTTATCTCTTCCCCTCCCATTTAAGACAGACTGTTAGGTTTTATCAGAGAAGACCATATATCATTTCCTAATGAGGAAGACCAAAAAGAATAGTGGCCATAAGGCAACATCTGCAGAAGAATAAGAACAGGACAAACAAGAGACACATTTCCCCATATCTGCATAAGACTGAGCACTGCCCTGATTAAGAAGTGTTACAGGCTAGCATGGAAGACAGCTTGTAAAATGAAAAAACGAAGAAAGACAACTTCAGTTGGAACATCTTTCTAAAAACATAGTTTAGCCCTTTGCACACAAATTAAATGTGTTCCACACAAAGGATAACATAAGTGTGGATTATTCCTTCAAATAAAAAATTCCAATTTCAACATCAAAGGACTATATAATTTCAATGATCATGTCAAAACATTCAAAGCATGTGTTGCATCTAAAATTTGGTACTTTAGTTCAAGTGTTAATTAAGTTAGATTACTTGGAAGCTTAGTAGCAGAACAATAGAAGACATATAAGTTCTAAATTGGGAAACAGTAGAAGAGACTAATTTTTACTGACACTTGTCTTCACAATACTTATTTTTATCCTAAACTTAAACTATCAGACTATTTCCCACTTATTTAATTTTATGCATTCCAATTTTAGCTCTTTTCATTAAAATATTTTTAAAACACTCAAACAAATTACCAGTAGAAAAATTATAACATCTCTCAAAACATGAGAATACCCTGTGGAATTTTAATAATTGCATATTTTCAAAGTCTAGATCTTTATCAAAATATTTCCATTTGTCTCCTTATGAATGCTAAAATTACTTGCATTGGTTGTTTATGTTCCATTTGAACTTGATATCTGTGATGACCTTCCCTTACAAGAAGCTTAAATGATGCAACTATTATGATCTTTCCATCCCTCCTCCAATCTTGGTGGAAAACGATACATGTGCTCAGTTTCGCAGTATAGATCTGCTTGATCATTTCACATGCCTCAGTTTTTCACTGCTCCTTCCTACTTTAGTTTCAGATATTTTTCAGACCATATACAACAGTTTTGTGCATGCACTGTGGGACAAATTAGACTTGAGTAGACGGAAAGAGATATCAATTCTTATAACAACAATAAGAAAAAGGGAGGAAGATGTTTATACAAAGTATGTCACAATTTAAAATCATATTCTACGTCCTCTCTTCTGTTTGATTCCTTATGAATATCCAAAAAGCAGTTACAATTAAAGCAGTATCAATTAAAATAATAGTTGTGGAGTTACAGTTCAATCCTGTAACTCAGACACAGTGTTCAAAATGAAAAAGTTTAAATTAATTGGGTAGAGATAGTAAGAAGGAACAAACAATGGGAAATCATTTTTCAGAGGTCAGAAATATTACTGCAAATGAATGAACTTGATAAATTCTATTACTAGTAAAGCATCACTACCATTACCAGGAACTACTACCAGAGAAAAGTAATGAAAGCCACTGAAATTATTTGCGTACAGTATATATCAAGTGATCAATGACTGATTTTGAATATTTCCTTTCTCTCTCACAAGTTAATGTCAAGGTGGTTTTCTCTTTACCTGAAATGACTAAAGAGAAAATAATGCTGTTTTCACCCAGCTGCTTGGGAATATGTATGAGGAGATGCATCTCCCCAACATATCATTTGTCAAAAAAAGAATATGGAGAGTTTTCCTAATGATGAATAGAGAGAAAAGAAATCCCAAATTCCAGTATTTTGATAGATCAGGTAACTCTTTCTCTTACTAGCTGCCCCACTAAACTCTGAATAAGAGAGCAGTACTTATAAAAGGATCTTCTGTTGATGAATCTGACAGTGGAATAAAAAATAGCTTTCTTGATATGAATAATCTGATAAATTATAATAAACTGTCATGAACATGAGCAGTGTGCTGTGGGGTACCTGTGAAGACTATTAACAATGTTATTATTCTACTCCTGGTTTGGGAGGATCCTTCTGATATACAAGGCAGTTGATGAAAGAAGGTTTCTAATGTAGGGCAAATTGTAGTGACAGGTTTAAAAAAAAAAAAAAACCCAAACCAATCACAATTGATCAGACAGAGAAAAGTAAAGAATTTATAGCTTTCTGTATAAATGTATTCCTTGCCAAATGTAAAACAAGCAGCAGCTTCTGCTTTACTATTCTGTTTCTGCAAAAATACATATATTAGGAGAAAAGGAGACAGGTGACGAGATATTGCAATCAGTCCACAGCATAACTGGATTGAACATAGTTGTTTTATGTTGTCCAGGCCTGGACTTGGCTAATAAAGAAATAACTAAAGTTATAACAACTATTAAATACAAACTTCAATCAAGAATTATTGATAAATCACAACTGATATTTTCGTTACGCTAGTAAGATGACTGCAATTCATACAGCCAATGTTCAGAAAGTTTTATCTGATTAAAATCACCATCCCTAGAGCATTTACAAAAGAATGACTTAAAATGACTTAAAATAGAAAGATAAGTTCTTTTTTATGCATCATTTCTTCATGAAAAACAATCAGTGTTAGAAAGAGTTTCATATAAGTTCAGTTTAGGAAACCATTTAGTTAATTAACTAAGCCATTTTCATTAACAAACTCAATATTGACTTTAAAATAAAATCTACGTAATTTCTTTAAAATGATGAATATTTATGAGCCATAGTGTCTCTGGCAAAGCTAAGGTAAAGAATATACTACTTGAGGTAGATGAAATCATGCTACTAAAAATATTTATAAATTTGATCAAAGTGAATGTGCTTTAGCAGGGAGTTGGACCACATGATCTCTAGAGGTCCCTTCCAACCCCTACCACCCTGTAATTTTGTGCAAATTTTTATTTGCTATATAGCTCGGACCGCTTAGGACACGGTCTTGGCAAGTGATTTTTGGTGCTTTTTTCTAATTTTTTTTTTAACTTAACAGTGCATTTGTAACATTCTCAAGTTTAATTTTTACCCTTTTTTTTCCCACTGATTCAGAAGACTAAAGTAGTCCGAAATCCAATGCATCAAACAATTTTCTGCTTCATGTGGCTGTCTAGCTTTAAAAAGTAAACAAACATACTCCCCAATCAAATTATTTGTTTTATTTTTCTTGCATGGTATTATGATTGTGTATATCACAGTCTTTTGAAAATTGTATGCTTTTCATATTTAACATTTATAATTAATTGTCATTCATACTACTCTCTACTATATCTCAAGGACTTTCCTTTGCAAGGATGTTTTTGAGCTCAGGATTCTCCAATTTAAATCTCTGCTAAATAATCTATTCCATGAGTTTCTTTTCTTTATCTTTGTTTCTTACAAAAGTAGCCAAAAGCGTTTACATTATGATTCATTCAGTGACTCTTAATGAAGAATATTATGATAGGAAAATGAGTTCTAAATAAAAGTACAATGCCCTAATTGTTCTTTCCCTGGTTTACAGCAGATAATACCATCTCTATCCCTCAGGCTGCATACAGTCTATAAGACAAGCAAACTCCAGCTTGTACCCCACAGTACTAGCAGCCTGCCTGAACAGTCAGTCAAAGCTTTTTATTTTTTCCCCATGGAAAGCAGAGTCTGACATGTATGTTAGAAGAAGCAAAAATGGTGGGCCAAAGGCCAATTCAACATAGAATTGAATGTGCTGTTTTGGTGTCCCAGGGAAACACATTACTTTATAGAATATGATTAAAATCTGTCTAACCCAGTTGAGAGCAACCTCTTCTCATGGTTTGGCAAACCACAGTGGGCATATTTCCACTTTCAGCATTTTCCATGCGACAGAGCTCCTTCTGCTTGTTGCTTTGTCTCACCATCCCTTTCCACAGCCCTCTTTTTCACTTTCGTAAGATCACACATTATTTGATTGCTTTACTTTCAAAACCATGCCCAGTAGTGAAAGCTTAACTTTTAGGTGTAATCAGCTCACATCCTGATTACAAATCAAATCAAATCAGTCAATAGCTAAACTAAATGTATTGATAATTTTTAACATGCCACTGCCTACGTGAGAGAAGCTTTGGAGAAGCATTCACAAAAACGACATGAAGCTTCTAAAAACTGTTATCTGCCAGAATGCCTGACAAGCAAAAAAAAGCCAAAAGACATTGCAATGAAAAAAGCGACAAATATTTATACAATATGTAGTATCTGAAAATGCAATCTACAAACTTAGAGTAATTATTGGTTTTGCTCACAGAATTTTCTATAGAGTTACAACAGGTTGTAACTTGATCTAGAGCTGAATATTCATAGCATTTCCTAGCAACAAAGAATTTATTAAAACATTGCTATTCCAATGCCAGTGACTGATTTCAATTGCTGATTACCAAGCTGTCATGTCTGATAGAAAACAACTATCAATTAACTTTCTTTTCTTTTTGGTTGTTTTTCAAAAATTACCTGGTTTAACACTTTGAGGGTGGTAACAACTCATCTGTAAGAAATATGCACTTAATAGAAAAGTTGAGAATGTAGGAGTTATCTTAGAGTGCTCAATGTACAATTAAGTTCAATATCATAATAGGCCATTCTCTGGACAATGATGATGATGAATTTTTGAAAAGATATTTTTAAAACCAGGAAAAGTTGTCAAGAAAAGGCAAGGTAAGACAAGAAATGAAAAAGGAATAGTACGTTTACTTTAAGTTTATTTCAGATTATTCTGTTTGGGGGAATTTTTAATTACATAGGCATGTTGCAAATCAGACAGACCTATATAATCAAAGTACAATCTTTATCTTGTAAACGGTAGATAGAAAAGCATTGATTTTTAGGTTTCTACAGTCTTCCTTAATAGAAATGCATGAAACACCTGACATAAAATAGCAATGTCCATACTGCAACAGACAACATTGGAAGTTTATTGGAAGTTTTAAAGAGCTCAAACCATTTTAATTTGTTGGTGTGTGATATCACATCAACTACTGTTCATTGTATAAGAATTTCAGATACATAGTTGTTGCAGTGTAGAGAAATGTGAAAGAATTCGCCTGAACTACCTTATGTAAAAACAGGTAATTCAGTTAGATCAATATTACCACAATGTAGCAGTCTGCACAAATGTCTTGAAAATTAGTACTTTTTCTATTCAAAATGCTTTACATAATTTCTTAGATATATGATTAATATATTCCAGATTCATATGGTAAAGAATAAAAAGAAATTTAAAGACGGTTAGTAAGACAGTATGAGATACGTTATATACACATATACACATATTTAATCGTGATTTTATAGTATCATTGGTTAGTACATACTTTTTCCCATGCATGATTGTATTTCATAAATAAGTTTAATAATTTAAAGTTTAACATGTAGTTAACAGAGCAGCAATGTGGCCTTTTAAACACATCTGAAGTCTGTCTGCTTAATATAAAACCAAATAGAAATATTTTCTTCCCATGTATTGTGTGGATTATTATGAAATGATTTGCTATGTCATCAATTCAATATAGTTCATCCTCATTTTTTAAGCAGGTACAAAACATCTTTGACTTTGCTAAAAATTAACTATGTTACTTCTTCTGTAGATATTAGTTGGGAGTAGCCATAGAATAGCTTTGACAATTAGATTATAAAGAGATATATTAATTCAAACTATACGCCAGAAAAATACTATGGCCTATGAGAAATATTAAGAGATCATACAAAAAATAGATTAAAAGATCTGCTCAGCTTCAACAGTCCCCTGGCTGAACAACACATACATGTCAAATGGAGATGGTGTCTGTCATCATACTGTAGATGAAGGATGGAGATCAATCAGCACTGACCTAAGTGACAAGACCTCGTTCTCCAGTGAAGTCAGGTGAGAATTCCCATGAAGATCGCATTCATGTATGCTTACAAAAACAACCACCATACAATTTTCTGGTATTCTGAGGTGGTAATAAATGAAGGAAAATTGAATTAAACACTATAGCAATAATGAGGGATACACCAAAGCTAAACTAAGAAAGAGAGATACCTAACATCCTAGTCAAGTTTCCGGGTCCAGTAGTCATAAGTTTATTTTAACCAGACTGTTTAAGATATTCCTTTTAACTAAAACTACCGAAAGAGTAGTCATGTTAATTATTCCACATACTTGATATTTTGTTCAGAAAGTGCTGTAATGGAAACGAAGAGCAAGACTAAGAGCCTGTTAGACCTCTCAGGGCCAAATGCCAACATGTAATTGCCTAAAAAGAAATTCCAATACATTTGACATCATAGTGGAAAATAATTTTTCTGAAATCATATTTAACCTCCAATTGAAGTCTGTGTGACTTCAATATCATAAAATAACCAGAGAACGGAAAGAATCTTATAAAGTAGGAAAGTGCACATATTTCTCTCTTTCTACATTCCTATGACTAATGTCAATGTATGGAATAAATCTGTTCATGATCTCCTTTAACTTTTAATAGAAATAGTAGCAATACTACTACTACTACTAATAATAATAATGCATCAGAAGTTCTCATGACTACCAGCATGAAATTTATTCATTAACTCTATAGCAGTTGTTATCTCTCATAGGGAAACTAAGCCAGCTTTTGGCTTTTGATAAAATGAGTAAAATGTGTTAGAATTTCTGATTTGAGAGATAAACTTAGAAACAGATATTTAAATTTCATATTTAGAGTAATAACATTCAGAAGGGTCTTATATAAAATAATGATTTATTTTTTACAAGTAGAAACTTATTTAATGTTGAATATCCAAGACAGCTTAGACATTTGTAGTAAGATGTTGTTATTAAAGTAGAAATAGATATCCACTCAGAATTTTTATCAGGAAAGAAAAATAAAAAGGAACATGGTAAACAGGACTGTTACAAAGCATAAGATTTGTACAAGATGGTTAACTTTTACTACCCCTAATTAGAAATGTCACAACATCATAAACATACCAACTGATAATCATAGATCTCTTGTGTGTTTACTTTTACAAAAAGTGAAACTATTTATTCCTTACTATTGTTTTTGATGGAGAGCTGCTATTCAATTACATTGAGATTTAAACTTAATAAATGCTATAGCACATTGAGCTTCATTCAGAAGGACTTTCTCGGTAACAAACATTGTGGAAAAGAGAACAATTCCTGCCCAATTTTTCCCATCAAATACAGATTTAGTCTTGTCAAATATTACAAGTCTCTTGGTGTCCCTTCTCATTTTGTAAAGCATTTCCAGAATCTGTTGCCCCTCTTCCATGTGAAATGGGAGAGATTACAAAGACTGAGCAGTCATACAAATTGTCCTCTTACCTTCTGAGAAAGTCATGGTAAGAACTAAGAGAGCAAGTAAGTAATGTCTGAGTCACATAAGTTACTGTTGAGGTGACTATGAAGAACAAAAGAAGGAAAGATAGCCAAAAGGCAATCAATATATGTTATTCTGATACATGCTGCAAGAAACTCATTAGTAAATGAGCACTTGTAAGCAGCTCCTCTCCTGTAATTTTTTCCCTGTTGATGAGCAACATGGCCTGAAATCCACAAATAATACCATGAGGAATTTCCAATTTAACTATATTTAACTTCCATTAAATTTATTATGATTGTTGTTGTTTATTGTTGAGACTAAAACACACCTGGAAAATCAAAACTAAGGTAAACCAAATAGAGATAGATTCTAACATTAATAAAGAAGAAAAAGCCCAACTATTCTAAATATAATTAAAAAAACTTGTCTTGAAGGAAAAGAACAAATATTCAGTAGTGTGGTATAAGACTTCTTGATATTTAGTAATTATTTCCTGATTGCTGCAAAACTATTTTGAACATTATACTTTTTTCTTGAAGGGAACTTCAGAATGATTAACCTTTTCAAATGAAGGTAAACAATATACTGTTGTAGGAGAATATTTATTAATACTTAACAATACAAGAATTATTAGTGGTGTCATTACTAAAAAAAGAGCAATTCTATATTTCTCTGGAGGACTCCTGAAATAATGTAAAACAGCATTACTAACCATATTTACAATGCTTTAAACCTTCAGAGTATTTTAATATCATCAAGTAATTTAATTTTACAGTATTCCTACGGGTTGGGAGTTGTGAATAAGAAAATAGAGCAGCTGGAAGATTAACCAACTTGGCTGGCATTTATAGTCCATGGGAAGTGACAGGATCAAAATGGTCTCTTTAAAGCATCATACCCAAATATACTATCAGGGATTTACAGCACTAAGAACTTCTTTTTTTGTGATGCTGTGCTACTGCATTTATTTATTCATAGTGTTTTATTGGAGACACACGTAAACTTGTGTTTAATTTTTACTTTTGTGCTCATAAATAAAGAAAACATATATTCGAGCTCATATGTTAATAAATTAAAAATAGACCAATGCAATAATCTGTGCAAAACATATGCCTGTGGGGGAGCAGAGAAAGGGACTGGTTGTCTTCATATTATGTAAGCTTGGCTGTCAAAGTTGAAAGGATGGCTTTTTGGATTTCAGGGGAAAAGCCTTCTCCAGAAAATGTTCCAGGCTACATCTAACCTGCTGGATGCAAAAGTGGTTCTGGATGCCCAGAGGTGAGTTCATGCCCTGACCATATCCTGATCCCACTCTGCAATAAGATAAGCACAAGCTGTCACCTTCATTTCCATGGGAAGGAAGGCTAGGCTTGGAGCCAGACTGTACTATTCTCTTGTCTGGCCCCCAAAATGGGGGAATCAGGATCCTCTGGTACGCAGCAGCACAAACATGTCACTTTCCGATGAAGAAACACACAAAACTATAACATGCAACTAAAGTAGGATCCGTACTAAGTGTAACTAAATTTAAATCAATTTACATTCATTTTTACAGATGGAATCATTCCATAAGCAAAATCCTGTCAATTAGCTCTTTGTTTCTGCTATTCAAAGATTAAAGCAGAACTAAATAATGTCTAGCTTTTGCAATTCCATTTATTGTCCACTGGTTGAACACAGGCCAGCTGTGAACTGGTCCAGCTGGCTACATCACCAACACAATAGGGATACCATGTTCTCTGTCCTTAAAATACTATAATATTAAAATATAAAAAAAGCCAGATTGTTATCTTTTTTCTTTATTCCTAGAAATAAAAGTTCAAGTTATGTCTTCATTGCAATTCTCTCCTTTGATGGACTTGAAAATTCTACATTTTCTTTCTACTGCTTTATACTGCAGGACATCATTGTAATGCACTAAAGCATGGGAATTTCTAACTCCCTTATTAAGTGAATGACCCTTCAGTGTTCAGTGCTTGAAACTGTACTTCAATATAACAGAATTTCCCCACTCAACTTCTTGACACAGGATACTATGCGCTTAAAGTTTATATGAACTTAAATGATTTCTGGCATAGTAAATTTTTTGTATTTAACAGTATTTTCTAAAGGCTTTTGACACTGTCTCCCATAACATCCTCATCAGAAAGCTCAGACAGCTTGGATGAGTAGAAAGTGAGATGGATCGAGAATTGTCTGAATGACAGAGCCCAGAGGGTGGTGATCAATGGCACAGAGTCGAGTTGAAGGCCTGTGGACAGTGGAGTCCCACAGGGATCAATTCTGGGGCCAGTCTTGTTCAACATGTTCATTAACAACCTGGATGAGGGGACAGAGTGTACCCTCAGCAAGTTGGCTGATGACACCAAACTGGGAGGACTGACTGATTCCCCAGAAGGCTGTGCTGCCATTCAGCGTGATCTTGGCTGGCTTGAGAGTTGGGCAGAAAGGAACCTCATGAGGTTCAATAAGGACAAGTGCAGAGTCCTGCACATCCTGAGAAGCAACGCCATGCATCATCACAGGCTGGGGATTTACCCACTGGAGATTAGCTCTGCAGAGAGAGATATGGGAGTCCTGGTTGAAAATAAACTAACCATGAGCCAGCACTGTGCCCTCGTGGCCAAGAAAGCCAATGGCATCCTGGGATGCATCAAGAAGAGTGTGGTCAGCAGGTCGAGGGAGGTTCTCCACCCCCTCTCCTGTGCCCTAGTGAGGCCTCATCTGGAGGTCTGTGTACAGTTTTGCACTCCCCAGCTCAAGAGGGACAGGGAACTGCTGGAGAGAGGCCAGCACAGGGCAACTACGATGATCAGGGGACTGGAGTATCTTCCTTGCGAGGAAAGGCTGTGGGAACTGGGGTTGTTTAGTCTACAGAAGGGAAGACTGATTAGATATTTACAGATATCTAAATGGTAGGTGTCAGCAGGTTAGAACATCACTTTTTTCTCTGATATCTAACAACAGGTAAGGGATGGGTAACGGGATGAAGCTGGAACACAAAAAGTTCCATTTAAACATTAAAAAAAACCCCTATTGACTGTGAGGGTGAGGGAGCACTGGAACAGGCTGCTCAGGGGGGTTGTGGATTCTCCTTCCTTGGAAGTCTTCAAGACTTGCCTGGATGTGTTCCTGTGCAACCTGATCTAGGTGAATCTGCTTCTGCAGGGGGGTTGGACTAGATGATCTCTAAAGGTCCCTTCCAACCTCTACCATTCTATGACTCTATGATTCTAAGCAGTCAAGTCTGTTTGTCTCAGAACCATAACTGTCAGTGAGTCCTCCCTGTCCTTGCCTTGATCCACAAGGCTTTTGGTTCCCATCTTGATGGGCCTCCACCATCCTACAGAAGGGGGGTTTGGGGGTATGTGGAGGGGAATAAGCAAGTGACTGCCTGGTGCTTTGTTGTCAGATGGGCTTAAACCACGTCACCTCAATATTCTGTCAAACTGACTTGTATAGAAGACTCCAGAAATCCACACAAAAAAGGCTCTATAATTCTTACAGTTGCATTTTGCAACTGAGATCAAACACGATCTTCCGTAATTGTTTCAATCTAAAATAAAGTATGAATGGCTATCAACATATTCTACACACAAAGGAACCCATAACATTGTAGGAACACTATTATTATCTATAACATTTAGAACAATAACAAAGAAAATTATGATTACATTTTAAAAGGATTTTCTGCTTGGTAGTTTTCACTACCTGGCTTCCTATTTAATCTGTTTTTTACATTAAAATTTTGTATTATAATAAGGCTCCCCCAGAAGATTCGTATCTAATATCCTATTTTTCTGGAACAAGAACTGCATTCTGTTGTGATTGATGCTTATATGCAGAAGAATTTGAACTCCCATTTGGTTAGTTCTGAATACATTAAAGTATTTGTTTTTAATAAAAGTGAATATTCTTTCTCATCTACTGTTTGTTGTTTGGAGGTTTTTGAATGTTTTTGTTTATTTGTTTTATCATCTATGAACTGAGCTATGTACTAAGTCCTGGAAAGGGAAGCAGGTAAGGTTGGGGTCTATTTAGGTTTCTTTCAATGGGATGCTCTTCATTTTATTTAATAAAAAATATTTTATTAATGACCTTTGCTTCAAAGTTATAGTAAGTGCAGCAACTATATTTCTTTCACCAAATATTTTGAATGAAACAAGCAAGCTAAAGGAGTTGAGACATTTTTGTCCACCATCACAAAAATAGATATGTCATTTTTTTTTTTTCTTTAAAAACTAAAGCCAACTGATCAGCTATAGTTTTCCCTTGGTGATATTCCAGATACAGGACAAATAAGAAATTTTTTAATTCCTCCTGCTCCAAGAACTGCACTAAAGTGATTTTAATTTTGGTCTTATAAATAACTAATAGGCAATTTAAAAAAAAAAACAGACTTTAAGCTGAAAAAAGCAGCAATTATATCAAGTCTCCAGATATTTTTTTTAAGGTTGTAAAACACAGTTATTGGAAAACAATAGTTTAAAAAAACACCATCAGTGAGTGTCTTATCATAGCAATACTCATCTCATTTGAATCCCATTTATATTTTGGTTAGGGTCAAAACCAAAACTAGCACTGGTCTGTGTGGATACTCAGGTTCTTTTCAAATGTGACACAATAATTTAAAGTCTCTTTAAATTTTAGAGAGTCAAAGATTATTTCATCCTAATCTTAATCTTAATTCAGATTAGAATTATATGTTAGTCTAAGCCTGATCTGTTAATATTTCTTATTTTATAGACAGGAAATAATCAAATCTTTCAATGTAAGTTAAATCAATCATTTTTCTTCCATCTAGTGTGCAAATGTCTACTTAGCCTTGACTGTAGACATTCATGGAGTTATTTTAATCCACCTTTCAAATTCCATTAACTAATAAAAAAATCAGGAAAAATAGATAACTTGTTATGTTTTACATAAGTATCCATTTTTTTTTTCTGATGGCAATCGTTAGAATAACATAGTATAGCATGTGAAGTGTAACAAAAACTAATGCCTGAAACTGCTAAAAGGACTAAAAATTGTCTTTTGCCATTGTTTTAAAAATATCTAAGTATCTCAATAGCTTTAAATCAATACAGACAGAAAGGTGAAAGTAAGTCAGACATTCACACAACTTACAGGAGGTTTCTAAATTAAACTACATATCATATTATTTCCCTCCACCAATTTCGCTCCTGGAAAACACTAGTTCACCAACTTAGTTACAACATAACAGATTCCAGATTTCAGTTGATTAACTAAATAAAAATCTAAATTTTCTATTTAATATTCCACCCCACATATTAAATGAATCATGCTTTTCATTATACATATATTTCCTACTTCTTCAGCTTCAGAAAAAAGTTTCCAATGTAAACTCAAACTAAGTTGTATTGACATGCTGGAAATTTGATGTCATCACAGGGAATCTATGAATAATCACTACTCAAGGCAAGTTACAATACTTGAACTATAACTTTGTTACGACTTTCTGTATCTTCTGATTCAATTTGTTTTTCTTCTACATTTCATCAGCCAAACTAAGACGATCAATACTTTTCCTAGTAGAACAGAAAATGTTCACAAATTAGAGACATGTCACTCCAAGGTTGGGTGTTTTGTCCATATAGCACAACAAATTGGTCTGCTGTAGCAATAAACAGGGAAATGGTCTCTTTGATGTCTAGTAATTAGTTCTAATACTAGTAGACAAATTAAAAGGCAGCAAAACAAAGTGTCTTCATTAGGCATTTATAATATTCTTCATAATACATATAGTAGATGTTGTAAAGATTAAGGTGGACAAATGAGGAGAATGGTGATTTTGGCATCCAGCTTACTTTCAGATAATCTAGCTCATTCCTCTTGGCTTACATCAGACCAAGAATAATATTAAAGAGTAATAAACTCTTTCCAGCAGACCTCTGATTCCATGGTTCACTAGTCTCAAACCTAATCTATCAAACCATTTACTGCACAGTAAAAGGTAAGAAACCCATTACATATCTCTTATATGACCTGGTAGGTGGTATATGACAAGAACTGAATTCATTACAAACTCCAGTGCCTAGTACTCTTTTTGTATGCTTTGAAGCACTAGGTGGTTAGCTTACTTGGCTATCACAGCAGAAGATACTTTGAGCTTTGAAAATAAATGAAAAATTCTTGATGTGAAGGCATAAAAATGGTTATAAAACACTTCATTTTTCATACTATTAAGACTTCACAAAGATAGTGTTATTTTCATTTTTACAAGAAATACTGGCTTTGGAGAGGGTACAATAAGTAAAATAGGACTAGAATTTAAAAGTCATGCTTTAAAATGTGGGCTTTAATCTTAATTCTCTGCTTAAACTATGTCTGAAGTAGCAGCCTATTTGAATCACTATTCAATAAAGTTGTCTAAAGAAATGTCATTTAAAAATTATTACTATCCAAAGGAAGAAAAATTCTTCGTGTATCTATTCTCAAGGTCATCAGCACATGATATAAACACTCAAAAGCAAAGACAATGCTGAAGCAAAAACATAAAAGGTTCTTTTATGTGACTGCATTTCCTTTCAATTTCTTTTCTCGGCTTATTTCCATTGCTGTAGGGCAACAGTTTCTGTGACTGTAAAGAAGGTTTGAACATGACTTATTTCAAATATGTCACCTTGAAGGTTAAGACTCACAGGTGTTGCTCCCTATTCTCCTGCTTGGCAGATCAAGACAAAACAAAAATTTATCATAACCTGAGGAGAATGTATTTAGCTACATTCTCAACTGGTGCAAATTGTTACAGCTTCTCTGAAGTAAACAGAATTACTCTAGTCTATGCCAGATAAGGGCCCATCTTACATTATTTATGTTACTGTCATATATGTTTCATATTTTGAAAATAACATCATCCTGTACTGTGAGATAATTGGAAACAGCAGATTGTTACATGTTATTTCTAGCAGACATGCCAGAAAATAAAACAAACAGCTAGAAACAAAGGATTAAAGTATAACATACACCCTTAGAAGGAGATGGAGAGACAGAAAAGCCCCAGAGAAATCTCTGTGTGATGATGTCTGTCCACTCTGATTTGAGGAACACTAAAAATATATCCTCATCAAAACAACTAACTACAGAACCATCCTCAGGTGACCTACAGAAGTTTCTCTGATATAAAGGTGCCAGAGCTGTGAGCTTTGGCTCACAGTAAAAATCTGCGGAACTTTTCTCAGTGTTTACTATCTATAACTAAAGGAAGTAAATGCATGTCCCTCTGTTAGACTTGCAGATTTTCTTTCCATGAATTCTAGTTTTATTACAGATCCTAGAGTTTCAGAAAAGAAAGTTTAAAAAAATATATGAAGCTCGCTACACAAATTGAGAATAAAAGAAAGAACATTTCTTTCTTCCCTTCAGATTCATTGGAAAAAATCAATGACAGAACCCAAAAATAAGCTTCTAAGTCTTTTGGGTGGGGAGTTTTTTGTATCTGTCAAGAGCATATAGGAAATAATAAACCTTCAGAGAAAGAGAAGATCTTCGGAAACCCAGTTTCTTTTCATTTTAAAAAATATATATTTTTCAGATTCTTTAGATTCAACTACCAAAGGCCAGAGAGAAATTCTTAGTTATACACATTTCCATAGGTAACTGAAATCAAAATAATATACTTAAGTAATAATCTCAAATCGAAGATCAACTTTCTGGTTTTAATCTCCTTTAGGGGTAAATGGAAGTTTTCAAGTGGAAATTTCAAGTCTAATATCTTGACAGAAACATTATTTAGATCTAGGATACATAAACTTGCAAAAGTAATGATTCCCTAATTAGCAGCTTTGTCTCCCATGTTTCATTCAGACCTTGCTACCTCAGATAGCATTCACAGTTGCTTTGACTGGGGGACAAGTATCCTGGAACCTTTCTGCATTACCAAGCAGAAAGTAAAAATGCAGAGTTCTGAGGTACTTGACATCTATAGAAAAGCTTACTTTCAGTGAAAAATTACAGATTTAATGAAATTAATTTGTGTAATTTTACTAAAAGTTAAAATAACTTTTTTCCTTGAAAACTAATCTTGTCTTTTCAATACTATAGCACAGATATTCACAGAAACATAGAATTATTCTGGGTGGAGAAGACTTTTAAAATCTAGTCCAACCATTAACTTAAAATGTCAAGCTCATCTTAAAGGTCTCTTCCAGCCAAAACAATTCTATGATTCTTAAGTACAGAGAAAACAGAACTCAAAGCTCCAGGTTGGAAGAAGTGTGGTAGAATGTGAAACAGTGGTTGCAGCTTCAACCTTGGTGTTGAAGTAGAGAACTGAAAAGTGTTTCCATAAAGGCAATGAGCCATTTGGTATTGGCTCTCACATACTTCAGTCACAAAATCGGGACTATTTGCGCTGTACCTTCAAAGCAATGTGATTAAAAAAGAAAAGAAAAAGAAAAAAAAAGATAATCTGCAGTCCATCATTAAGCAGCAGACACGTAATTTAAAAAGTATATTTGGACACAACATCACTTCAGTCACTAATGGTTTTGGTTTGCCATCATTGTTTCTCACAGCAGTGTGTTGTACACATTTTTCTTCCCCAGGTTCATTACGCATACAAATATCTCTTCAGAGATAAATAATACACACTAGAAAATATATAATGCAAATATATGCTGCAGATTATATCACAGTTATATCACTAATATGTCTAACCTTTAACAAACGATGGTTGGCCTCCTTCAGTGTAGTCTCAAGCTTATGTTTTTTGTCTGGGTTCAGCAATGCACTTCCAAGTGCTATTCCTCCGGTTTCATTTAATCGTTTCAGTATTCCCTTGTGTGGCGGCAGCTCTTCAACTCTTAACTGGAACAGACAAATACAGCAGTTAAGATGAACTGTGGTAGAATTTTCAGCTCTTTTAGCTTCACCCTTATCGATTAGTGTATCAACTGAAGTAATAAACTCAATTCAGGACAAAACAACCATTGCTTTCTGAATGCAGAGGGCTAAAAATCCCCAAAAGAAATTGTACTAGTGGATCAAGTCTAAAGAGAGTCCAAAAAGCCAAAACATGCTGTTTCTCAGGAAATTAATCACTGTTACCTGATAACTTCCACTTCTAGCCACTCAGTAAGTCATGTATATGAAGTTTATTAATTTTTTAATATAGTAAAGAGCAAGCACTTTGAAGAAGTTTTATGCTGTTTCATGCTATCAACAAAGTCAACCAGATGCTATGTAGTGAAAAGCTCTCCAGTCCAACCTCATAAGTGTTCATGTTTGTTCATAAAAAAACAAACAATAAACAAAGCCAAAAGATAAAAGGCATCATCTAAATGAATGTACCATTTCTCCATCATATATGCAGTTCTTGCAAACCTATATTGTCAAAGTAACTTGGTAGATCAAATAAACCTAACAGAACTAAAAGATTATGTTCTTTAAGCTCTTTCTTTATTAACATCAGCAGGTAGGCCTGAAATCAGTGATACTGCAAGCCAATGCATTTTTTTTTTTGCTGCATTAAAATGTATTCTCCTGTGTAACTCTGAAAGAACAAGGTGGACTGTAAAACTGAGATACAAATAAGAGATTCTGACATATTTAATCTTGGATTATGTGTCCCTTGAGAATACCACAATTGGGAAATATTTGTATATAAATGAAGAGCAAGAGTCTTCATTGTTTTAAACAATCAATTTCAATGTTAAATCTGTAATCATGTCTGCAAACGATAAATAAAATACATCTAACAACCCTTGTAAGTATTTCTTTGCCTTCATGCCTTCATTATGATATCTTCAACAATGGATGCAAAGCCTCACAAATTCTCTATCCAAGTTGCTGACATGCTAAACAACCAGAGGGACAAACTCAGTACATGGTTAAGGTTTAAGGTCCTGAAATGTTATGCAGTACTATTTATCCTATTTTTGTTTATTTTAAAAGAAACTTAAAGGTAGATTTTTACAAATCACAGAATCTTAAGGGTTGGAAGGGACCTCAAAAGATCACCTAGTCCAACCTCCCTGCCAGAGCAGGATCACCTACAGTAGGTCACACAGGAACTTGTCCAGGCAGATTTTGAATGTCTCCAGAGAAGACTCCACAACCCACCTAGGCAGTCTGTTCCAATGCTTCATCACCTTCATCATGAAGAAGTTTTCCCTTGTGCTTCTTTGGAACCTCTTATGTTCCAGCTTGTACCTGTTGCCCCTTGTCCTATAATTGGACAACACTGAGAAGAGCCTGGCTCCATATATCCTCCTGACACTTTTTTTTTTTTTTTTTCAGATTTCGTTGAAAGAAGAAGAAACTCAGATCAGTTTCCTTCAGGTTCTTTAATTCTCTATTCCATTGCTAGCTAAATTTGTTCAACTTGGATTGGCATAATGGATAACTTATCATCAGGACAGAACAGGAAACTTTTATGCAGCTATTGTATTAGTAATATTCATTTTCCAACTGCAGTTTAATTTATCACTGTGCAAATTATTAAATATGTTCTTGAACATTCCGTTCAACGCATTTTAGAAACTAAACAAAACAATGTCTACTGGATATATTTGTTAGCAGTACCTTAGTGTAAAAATATTTATGAATTATTCTAGCCCTTAAAAACAAATATAATATTATGTTGTTTTTTTAAAATAGAATTTTTTCACCTAGATATTTAGTCTAGAAAACGTTGTTGTGATATTTTAATCACTGGACATTTATAATTATGCATGCAATTCTAGATACTCTTGTGAAATTCTGAATACCGTTTCATAAGTCAGAAGTTACAAAGGATTAAGAAGACACCTATACAAAAATCTTTTACACATAAAACAGTCAAGTTCTGAATTAAGAAATGAGTATGAAAAAAGTAATGATTAATTATATAGTGACAGGATATGTATTTTCCTTTCAGTTCATTTCCCATTTACTTTTCGGATTTTAGTATGATCAATATATATTTGTACCTAGTTTGTGAAATTCCACTGCTTAGATTTATGCAAAAAGATAAACAACTGTTGTATTTGATGGCAGTACCCTTCTCTGAAAATAGTATTTAATTTTCTTCAATGCAGAAGTAAGGAGAACATTAAAGCTAAAACTCATCATACCTTTACTTTGCTAAGGCAGTCTCTTAACTGGTCTTCATTCCCTGGTTCAGGGGGAATACGAATAATGCTGTCTGCTTCCTCTAACCATAAAAGCAACTTGTTCAAGTCCTCTTGAAATTCTGACAAAATCTTCTTTTCTTCTTCTAGCCTGTAATAAAAATATGAAATTAATGTTTCTATACATTTATTTATTTTTTATGCTGAAGTACTAAAAGAAAGACCAAGGGAAATGAAGTCTTATAATTTATAGTAATTATTTTTAAAAGTGTTCCATGGATTTGTTGTATCAAAATTATCAAATCAGCCATCCTTTTAACACGGCTTTAAATATATTTCATAAGAAAACTCAAGTCGTACCTTGTAATGTTCTTAAATTCAACTTCTGGATTACATATAGTAAGGAACAAATAAGCACACCAAATTAGAATTGTTAATAACTCAGATCAGATTTTTGTGTGATCTAATGACAGGGAAGCTTAGTGTCAGAAATTAAGAATTCTAGCACCAAATTTTACCAAACTTAATCTGGAAAACTGACACTTAAATCCACTTGGACTTATTGTGCAAAGTGATTTTGGTGACCATGCCACCACACTATGTGTAAAGCGTTCCAGTCAATATCCAGAAAAATATAGGAAAAGTCTGTAGTCCACAGGAAAGAACAGGATAGAATTTATCTTGTCTAAATTTAGATGTCTATTCTGATTATATCTACAGATTAGCTATTGATTTTATCACTCAGTTTCTGCTCACTGAATGTCAATTGGCATTTCTAGAGTGTGATATATGAATTCATCTTAGATGTTTACCGTAGGAAGAGATGAACTCTGCCATGTATCCTTTTTCTTTCTTAAAGGAAATCCAGATTACCAACTCAGACATAAACACTGTAGGTATCTGAAGTCCAATATGACTACTTTCACCATGACTGTATAAATATATGGAGATCTGAACTTTTGGGTCTAAGCTTCCAAAGTTATCAAAAGATGCTGAGAAAAATTACAAAGGCAGCAAAGAGAAGCACTGGCAGAATGAGAGCCTGTTGGGATTAACATTATGGGTGGATCTCTTCTGAAGGAGAAAAATTATGGTTTCTATAAATCACTTGCAACTGAAGTTACACCGAGTCTTGCTTATACGGAAAGACTAATTAATTCATAATTAATGCCTAATTTTAATAATAAAATATTAAATAATAATAATGAGGTTTGTTGCTGTTAATTAATTAATTAAGATTGCTTGAGATCAAAGGAAGAGTTGTAAAGTTTTTTAATTAATTATTTTAATTTAATCTGAGTTTAAGAGGTTAGGTCATTTATTGCATATAATAAGAGATTGTGCTACTATTTTAAGAGTGTAAGTGCAGTGGAGAATCAAGGTCATAATTATTAAGAAATTACTTCTGAATGCAAAAATGTATTAAAGCAGAATGAAAACAGTTTTAACTTTCCCTGGTCTCCCATACTTGTCATGATGACCGGAATCCATAGCACACTTTGAGAAGTCAAACGGAATGACATCTATTTTAAACTATATCATCATTTACTTACTTTTTTTTTCCTTTTTTTTAAATGAAACTATGTTTTCTGATGTTTGACAAGCAAAGATGTCTCCTTAGGAAAACTATATGAATAAGCTTCAGGCAAAAGAGAATCAATAATGTGTCAGCTTTAGATCAGCTAACAAAAAGAAATACTGACAATTGTTGCTAGCTACACTTGCAGAAATGTACACTCATAAAGTCTGCCAAACATTTCAGAAACTAAAAATTAAAAGCTTTCATTCAAGCAGAAAAGAAATTTAGACATTTCCAAGTCAGTATCTTAGAGAAGTTTGAACATCCTAATCCCCAAAACATTTCATCCTCTATTAAGAAATCTAACTTTAAGTCACTAAATATTTTTTCCTCTCACTGCAATGTCCAGAAAATAAAAGTATTCAAGTGGCTCCAAGTTTTCTGCATTTGAAATAATTATGTACAAGGAGAGAAAGCTGCTTCCTTAACTTTAAGTAAGAGGGAAATTAAAGAAAAATTATAAGATTAGTAAAATTCCTTTTAAGTAACATCATCCTACTTAGAGTGGAATACGGCAGAAGCCTGCTTTAGTGAAAATTATAGTAGTGGGGGTGACATAAGTATACTAGCTGAATTAAATTTAATTTTACAGCAAAAAAATCATTTGACTTCATTGTACTATTCTAGATTAAGATTTTTTGAGGAGGGAAAGAGTCATGCTGTTGGAATGATAACTATTGTAAAATAAAAACAGTAGCACACCACTCAGTTATTACTTTACATGATATATAAACAAGAAAAACCTTTGCTAGTGCTTTACCTGCCTCCCATCTTATTTGTTGTTATTACATTTCCTCAACAAGACATCCTTGCAGGATAAGAATTGCTACACTAGACGTATAAACACTCTGCTAGGTCTACAGATCCCTCTCCAAAAAAGCAGAAGGAACACAGAGTAAGTATCAAAGATAACACTTTTGACCAGACTTCATTGTTGAGCTGCTACATCTCACAGTCTGGCTGCACTAAACACATCACAACTTAAGGAGATCTGAATAATATGGTAGTTTCCATGCACGTGACAATCTTTCCAGGATGGCAAAAGCCAGGCAAGAAAAAATCACTACAGAAGTCTTGAAAAAGAGAAGTGTTTTCACTTAGCTTACAAGAATCAAACACTTTTGAAAGTATCTCCAGCTACTGCCCTAAAGCTTTCATTTCTTTTGTAGCTAAAAAAATCAAGAAAACAACTTCAAGAAAATATGCAATAACTATCTTAGATAAGAAAAATCTTAAAAAGCAACACTATGCATTAATGTTTCTAAATAATTATGAATAAGTACCTCACACTTTCCAGGATTTCTCTTCATATCAAAGTTTAAAGATGTTCTCTGTTAATTTCTAAAACAAGAAGCATCATTTCCCTCTTTATTTTCAAATTTAAGATTTCTTTAGAATTCATTTAAGCATTTAGTAGCGATAACTAATGGGATATTAAAACATTTCCAACTACAATTAAGTGGTAGATATTTTATTTCCTGAGTCACTTTGGTGTATTTAGATCAGAAAAAAAAGTACTAAATTTGTCTTGAAAAACTGTTTGGATATTATAAACATTCTTAATCTGTTTCCAGGAAATGGAATTGCAGTGATTATGGATGAAAAAATGCATGTATACCAAAAAAAAAGTGCAGAATGTATTAGTGTGTTATGATGTCCAATTATAAATCATTCAGTCATAATAAAAATACAAAGTTTTTGTAGAGATTAGTAAAAGGCAGTACAGGCTTAAATGGAGGATGCTTTTTTTCCTAGCTCGGTGGATATATCCACAGCTTGCTATTATATCAAGCATTTTAGAGGGATTGTAGTTGGAATTTTAGGTAAGCAATAACTCTGCCCTCAAACCAGACAATTTTTTGTCAGCCAGTGAGAAGTCACATACTCCAAGGCTACAACAGTACAGATATATAAGATTTAGTCATCAGGTTTGAGAAATTGAAAGACACTGTGGAAACAAGGTAGATGACATTCTTAGGTGCTGATTGAGATGTCTGTACTGATAGAAAAAGAATGGAGAAGCCTACTGTACCAGCCAAGGGTCATAGAATCACTTAGGTTGGAAAAGACTCTTTAGATCACTGAGAACAACCATAAATCTAAGTCCAAGTCCATCACCAAACCATATCCCTCAGTATCACATCTACATATCCTTAAATACTTTCAGGGATAGTGTCTCCATCACTTCCCTGGACATCACATTCCAAGGCTTGACAACCATTTTGGTGAAGACATTTTTCCTAATATCCATCCTCAACTTCCCCTGGTGACACTTGAGGTAAATTTCTCTTGTCCTATCACTTATTACTTGGGAGAAAAGACTGATACCCACCTTGACACAATCTCCTTTCCGACAATGGTTGAGAGCAATACTGTCTCCCCTCAGCCTTCTCTTCTCCAGGCTAAACAACCCCAGCTCAGCACTTCATAAGACTAGTGCTCTAAACCCATCACCAGCTTCTTTGTCCTTCTTTGGACATGCTCCAGCATCTCAGCCTCTTGTAGTCATGAAGCCAAAACTGAACTCAGGATTCAAGGTGAGGCCTCACCAGTGCCAAGTACAGAAGGAAAATGACTTCCCTGATCCTGCTGGCCGCACCATTTCTGATCAAAACTGGGATGCTATTGGTCTTTTTGGCTATATGAGCACACTGCTGGCTCACATTCAGCTGATTGTAGACCAGTCTTCTCAGGTCCTTTTCCCTGGACAGCTTTCCAGCTACTTTTTCCCAAGTCTATAGCATGGCATGGGGTTGTTGTGGTCCAAGTACAGGACCTGGTACTTGGCCTTGTTGAACTTCATACAATTTGTCTCAGCCCATCAATCCAGCATGTCCAGGTCTCTCTGAGGAGCCTTCCTACTCTCAAAAAGATCAACACTCCCACCCAATCTAGTGTCATCTGCTCCAGAACCTTCTCTGGCACTGAGGTCAGGCTGATAGGCCTATAGTTGCCCAGATCCTTCTTCCAGTCCTTCTTATAGATGGGCATCATATCTGATAACTTCCAGTCAACTGGCACCTCCCTGGTTAGCCAGGATCATTGACAAATAATGGAAAGTGGCTTGGTGAGCACTTCGACCAGCTCGCGCAGTATTTTTGAGTGGATCCCATCCATCCCCATAGACTTGTGTGTGCCTGGGTGGCGTAGCAGGTTGCTAACGACTTTCCCTGGGATTATGGCGGCTTCATTATTCTCCTCATCCCTGTCTTGCAGCTCAGAGGCCAGGCATCCAGAGAACAAGTGGTCTTACTATTAAAGACTGAGACAAAGAAGGCATTAAGTACCTCAGCTTTTTCCTCATCCTTTGTCTCTATGTTCCTCTCTCCCTGCCCCTTCCAATAAAGGATGGAGATTCTCCTTAGGTCTTCTTTTTGTTGCTAATCTAGAATGGATTTCTAAATCAGCAAACAGATTTGTTTGCTTTTGTTCGTAATATTTACTAGAATATGAGACCACTACTGCTCTTTTTTAAGCTCATAAACCAGTTAATCTGCAGTAACTTCCGAGAGACTAAACAAAGACAAGTCACTGGTGCAAAATTGTTCTTTAGAGGAAAAAGAGAAGATATTTACCGTAAAAAACCCCAAAAAATCTCCAAAACTACTTATGTGGGGTTTTATATGTAAATAAGTAGACACATGCATATATAGACAGACATAAATGCAGATATATATGTATATACACACACATTTATATAAGGGAATACATCAAAAAGGGAACACCATAGTCATGGTTTAGTGAAAAGCCGCTTTTGCTTGGTAACAAGGGGATGGGGCTGCAGTGAAGACCCGATAAAGAATTCTTGGACTTTTCCCCAGCTCTTGGGTTCAGACCCACCTCTAGCCTGGCTGGGCCAATCTGGAGCCTTTGTCATCACTGTTTAAGGATGGGAATTTGAAGTGCTTGAGAGGAGGTATAAGACTGGTACAAGATGTAGGCGACCACACGAACCCCACAGCCAGAGAAGGAGAAAGGAAGGAGGAGCACCAGACCAGAAGACCCCTCTGAAATCAGTGGTGAGAATGCAGGCTGTACCCCTGCAACCCACAGAGGGCAATGGCAGGACTGAGAGCAAACAGCAGCTCTACCCCACAGAGGAGCAGGGAGGACTGATGTGGAATCCACCAGCCCTGAGAAGAGACACACGGCAAAGGCATCAGGAATAGACTGACTGAAACCCCCATTCCCTGCCCCAAGCTGTTCAGTGGGGGAGGAGAAAAAGACACCGAAATCAGGGCTCTGAGCCCAGGAAGAGGGGAGAGGTGGGGAGAAGGTGGTCTTAAAGGGCTGCTTGTGCTCTTCATCATTGAACCATTCTGCATTGTTTTCTGTTTCTTATGTTTTGTGGTTTTATGGTTATATTTTAGTTGGTGGTGGATTAAATTATTTTCTGTTGTCTTCAGAAACCATGACACCCAAGCCGAGTAGGTTTGTCTGTTTTGTCTGGGACCATAAGTAACAAACAAGACCTCCCTGCCCTTTGGCAATTTTCAAGTCTTTGGTACTTGAGTCTATTCGTGGTCTTTTGTCCCTGGGCCTAAACCATGATAACCATAAAGAGCAAAAGAAGATAATTAACAGCCCCACTTTTCTAATTCTGTATTAAATTTTCTTATGGAAACCTGCATGACTCTTGTTTGTCTAGGATTTCTGAAAATGTGTCTATATACTACAGCTTTGAATCTTATTATGCAGTCAGAAATTCTGCAACTTCCTGATGCACACAAATTTACCCATTTTGGCTGTATAATTACCCACGTACTTGTGTGTGTCTACTTGAAAGGTTAAATACCCTCTTCTCAAGTCAAAATAGGTTATCTAAAACCAGCTAACAAAAACACTTCTTTTTGTGACACTGAGGTAGTTCCTAATCTGTGCTGAGATCTGTAGTACTGAAACTATAAAAAATGAAGAAAAACAACTACTGTAATTTTAAAAGCAGTAGCACAACTTCACATCTTTCTGAGGCAGTGTCTCCCTCTGTCCTGATTACATGGAAGTCTGGGAATCAGTCATCCATTATTTCACCATGAACCGTACAATAAAACTGCTATTCCCCAACCTGACCAGATTCCCCAGAACCTAAGCTCTCAGGAACAGTTTTAGTGTTTTGGTTTCCTATAATTTCTATGCATTTGTAAAGCGGATAGCTCAGTGGAGGCTTTCTGTGATGGTACCCTAAGGATAAACCTGAGAAAGATACAACTGTAAATACATTATTTCTGGCACAGAAAAGACATAGCATTCGACTCAATGCACCCGAGAGCAAAATTATTGAGCTGTATAGTATTTTGAATGAGAAATCAAAAAGATTTCTTGTCTCTTAGCAGAGATAGCAATTGGCAAAATTCCTTTTTCATCTAAGTGCACTGACAATTTTATCACCCTTATGAATTCAACTGCAATCGTTAAAACATTTAAAACTTTTCCTAGGCGTGAAGGAAAATATTTTACTTTGATAACTAATTTAAATGTTGATCAGTGGGATTGAGTTTTATTACCTGAGCAACGTGAGATATTTTCAACCTAAGACTCTCCAAGAACACTTTTAGGGATATTTACTTTTAAAAAAAATGTATGTGTGTAACTGTATGTGTGCACACAGAAAAGTTTCAGAATTCAGATGCAAAGAGAAAAGCTCCATAAGGATCTATTTCCTTAACCTAGTCAGGAACAGTATGAAGTATAGCGATTAAAAGGTCCATTGCAATTAATGGGAACTGCAGGTGCAATTCATAATTGACTTTACAATTTGTTCTTGGCCTGCTAGAGCATTACTTCTATTATGAATAACATCCTGTATGACACACATCATACTATGCAAGCCATTAAAATAAAGTACTCTATCAGCTGAACCAGATAATCAGATAAAAAGTTTTAGTTTAATGACCGGTTGCACTTTTTGAAGAAGTTGATTTCTATCACTATAAATATGTTTGGAACAACAGATACCTGAGATTTCTAGGTGTTTAAATTTATGGTGGCAATGATAAATCAACAGTAAATTGTTATTAAGGGAGTACGGGCTTCCAAATCTGAGCCCAAGCAAACTAGAATAAGGAGCGTGAGACATCACTTGACTCAGATGTGGACAGAGCAGTACTTGAAAAAGCAGTTAGGAGGACATCTTGCTAGATAAGGAGGTGACTGGGGAACAAGATGTCATTTCAGCAGCTGATCCTATGGAAGCAAGCAGATACATCTTCAGCACAGATCTGTAGGCTGTTTTATACATATCCTGATAAACAAGCCTAAATTTTTAAAACTGCCTCTCTCTCAGTACATGGTTTATTTCACTAATACTGAAATGTAACTCATCTTGTTCAATGGAAAATTTGCAAACTATAGCAGAGAAGTACAGAATTTCATATGTAACTTTTTCTCTTCTATGTGACTGCTAATCTCAGGGACATTGTGTTTTCTGTTCTAAAATATGGCAACTTTCTGTTTGCATTTTTAAATCCATAATGACTCCACATTGTTTATATGAATTTTTTATAGTTCTGGAAGCAAATATATTAATATTCAGTATTTAAGTACTTAATGAAATTAACACTTTTTGTTTTCTAATATCACTCTGTGTATATATATATATGGTATTTCACAGATTAAGAGTTAGTTTTACTAGCAGTATTAAAGTGAATCACAAAGAAATTGTCATGGTAGTCTACAAAATAATTCTGGGCAGATCATTTTTTTACTATCGACAATCCGTAGTTATAATGGTCAACTATTAAATAAACATTCATGGAATATTTCAAATAAGCTTAGATTTTCATTTATGGTTTGTAGAAAATGCAGATTGCAGCTCATATATTTTCTCGATAGTCAATAATGTGACACCAATTCCATAGTAACCCGTAAACAGTTTGTGAAACACATCGGGAGTTTACAGTTTGTAACTGCACACAAAGGATGTTGGACTTATTTGGGAAGTGTCAGCTAGAGATAGAAAATATGCAAGTAGGACAGATCTGCTGTGATGACTCATATACCCACTTGCACATCCAATACTGTTTTGGTGCCTTTTTTTTTTTTTTAACATTCAGCTGTTGATTTTTTATTTATAGTATTTCTAAGATTAGGAATAAGTGCATTTAGTAGCTGCTACTAAGAACTTAAGAAGCTGTCATAACAGTAACCTAACAATTTACAAAAAATATTTACTAAGAGAGAATGAATTTTTTTTTCCTAAAAATAAAAGTTCAAATATGTTTCACTTGAGCAAGGAACTTTAAATAAAATATTTGAAATTAAAAAAGATCACAGAGTCACAAAATCTTAAACTTTAGAACTTTATACTAAAGAGTATAAAGTTTAGCTACAATACTTGTAAGTATAATACAAATTTATACCATGTGATTCCTTTCTTTTTTACTGTAAGTAATCTGAACACTTGATAAAAGAAAATTCAGAAAATTCAATACATAAGTAATTTTATATTGAAAAGAAACAATATATTTATTGACTTAACTATCATGAAATTTCTTTTGTCTGGGGTTAGTAACATCTGTTCAAGGGGCCATTGAAACTTCCTTGTCTCCAAAGTCTCTTTTCAGCATAAAACTTCTAGAGTACAAACTGAAACTTCTCCAAAATATGTCACTTGTGGTAAAATTCTAACAAAAACTCAATTCAATTCCCAATTTGCTAACTATCAGTGCATCAGACTTTAAATCAAGTTTCACTTTATTCAATTGCCTAATCTACTCCAAAGTTTGCAATTAGATAAAATGACTAGATATGCTAAAATTACATTATCCACTAATTCTTAGCTGGATGGATTAAACTGCAAGATACAGAAACATTAAACACCGAATTCAAACTTCTACAGCTCTGAAATTCTTTGATAAAGGAAAAGGAAAGATAACATCCCACGCAAACTCAAGGATAATTTCTTGATCTTTAGTACTAAAGAAAAGATATTGAAAACTAATTTTAAGTCTGTGCTTTGCTTCGGATCAGTTCTTGACCTTTTAAAACTTAAAAAACAGCTTTTTTTTTTACTGAAAGGCAATATAGGTCCCTCAAGTTGTTTTGAGATTTAGTATGTGGTCAAACCACCACATTGTCTGTTTTAAATGAAGTTGTCCTCTTAAGGTCCAACTAATTCCAATTCATTAAATCTGTCAGTCTACCACTAAGAATAATATTAGTGTCTAGTGAACCTGTGATCAGTTTCAGTTATTTATAGAATGCAATGGCTTCTATCTGGTTCATAGTTCTTACTATGCAGGTAGTTTGATATTTATTCCAACTTATTTATGAAAACTGCATTAACTTGTTGGAAATCTCAAAATTATGCCATGTATCAATCTTTCTCTTTCAAGTCAACCAATCACAGAGATCATGACTGTTACAGTAAATAGTTTTAATTTATAGTGTTCTTGATCAATGTAGTGATGATATTGTATTCTCATACAGGATAAATAGTAGGAGAGAGTATCCTCAGAGAAACTGACAAAGTAATTCTATAGAATATCTACAGTGCCTCCCCCCTGCCAAAGTATTATCAGGACATCAGAACATGAAAAGTGCCCAACAGATTGCTACGAACACTGCTAACTGTCATTAGACTTGGTTTTTAATGGGGCTGAGCCACAGTATTTTCCTCCACAACCTTCTGTGGCCAGCAAATGTCAGACATTTAGTAACTATAATGTAAAAAGTAATATTAAAATTTATGTTACTATCTCTTATAGTTTCAAAAGATTTCCAATATTGAGGAATTAGGTGAATAACATGTTCCACATTCAGTTTACCCACCACTTTGACTTTGTAAACCTCAGTCATATTTCTACTGAGATTTCTCTCCAGATTGAAGATTCCCAGTTTTCTTAGTGTCTCCTCCCAACACAGCTGCTCCAAACCCTGGCTTCTTTTAGTTGTCTTCCTCCGTCTATAATTTCTCTAAGCCCATCATATCCTTTGACATGCAGAGAGTTGATCTGCAGGTAGTACTCAACATGAGCTCAATGGCAGCAAGAAAATTTTGTTTTGTTTTGTTCTCAATACCCTTACTGATGCTGACTAAAATGCTATGGCTTTTTTTTCCTACCTGTCCATATTAAGCCTACAAATACTGTCAGTGATACTGCCAGGATCACTTTCTTGAGTTGTAACTGCCATTTGTAAGATCTGCATCATGAAGGAATGGTAGAGGCTATTTCTCTGAAGTATTCATTACCTCACATTTGTCTATGATGAAGATCATATGCCACTTGTTGCCCATCTGCTCAATTTTGGAGTTTCCAACTATCAGCTCAGCATTTGTTTACCTGAGGAAGTTTAACATCATGGGCTTCCTTGGAAATGTCACCATAACCTTCCTTTCTCCAACTAATCTCTGACATTCATACACCTTACAAAAATATTTACCTTGGCTTCTGTAAGCTCCACATACATAGCATCCCACCACCCTCAATTGATGAGTATGTTTGAATTTGGCTTGAGAAATATGTCCAAAATGAAGTGTCTATGCCTCATCTGTAAACTCGGCAGGACTATCATAATAATTTTTTTCCATCTTGGTAAGCAATAGCAAAATAGATTTTACAACACATAAAATTTCCTTGACATTTAAATAATGCTTAGCAACATTACACATGAATTTGAAATCACTGTCAGATTTCATTTCTGGAATCCATTCAATTGCTAATTCTTTCCCACTTCTTTTATCTTGAGAGCTGCTGAGCCAAAAAATTAATAGAAAACAAAATTTTAAATGATCACTCCTCCTCTGAGCTACTAAGAGTCAGGTTTCAAAGCAGAGAACAAACTATTGGCTACAAAAAATGAAACATAAATCTATTTTAAAATTTAGAATCAGTATTCTGTTACAATTTTCAGAAGTTCTGAAACAGTTCTAACAGGGAGTATCTATTTTATTTTTCTTTGAAATTATTAAGTTAAAATTACCCAGTCAGCTCTCCTTTCAGCATCATCTTCTTCCACCATAGTTTTAAAATGTGGTTCCATTTTCTCAATTGGACTTAAATAAAAATCTTAGAGTCTCCTTCATAACAATTAAATTCTTCTAACTGTGAACATTTTAATTTTTAGGAAATATAAAGAAATATTAAAGAACTATCAAAACATAAGTGATCCAAAATTTATGCATACAGGTTTAGGAGTTTATCTAGAAAACAGTGTATTAAAGCTATTCTGAAATAGAGGAGTCAAAATATTTTAATTCACCCAGATCTAATGTAATTTATATTATATGTATATATTATATTATTTGTCATAGTATAAACATATGCAATGGAAAATGTCTTAACTATACTAGCTCTTTTGGACTGAAAGCAGAGATCACTTCCTTCAGCTTTTCTTGTTTGCCCCATGCTTTGTTCTTCAAGAAGAATCAAGGCACTTCAGCAGACACGGGATTCAAGTCATAAAAAAGGAGAACTTGACCATACTCTAAATTAAATTAGGACAACTAATGAACAAAAAGAACATGTTAAAGCATGAGAGATGAAAATCTCATGACACCAAGGCTACATAAAGGCTGTACAGTACATAAGCATAGTCTTTTAATGCTTAGGACCATCAATAATTGAGACCTATCGAGAATGTACCATATATTCCTGTCAACTAAGTTTCTTTCTATTGAAAATTCAGTCTGTGAATGAAACAATGAAGAACAAAAAAAACCCCACATATACTGGAGGCAGCAGCTAGACTGAGGGTGGGACATTTTTCCAAGTTCTGAGAGCAAAAAACATTCCCTGATTCTGATGCATCCAGGAAGATCAAGAGATGAATTAAAGTGCAAACCCCTTCATCCTGATGCACATAGGTCTCCCTACAGTATGTAAAAAGCATTTATAGCAATTTAACACAACAACATGGTCTATACTCCTTCTAAAGCAAAGCATTCATTCGAGTTCAATGACTGAGGTCTCTGTGATAGTAGTCCTCAAGTTTACACAAGCTATTGTTCCAACCAGTCAGCAAGCCAACCAGAGCAAAAGGAGAGAAAAAAAAATTCTTTATTTAAGAATAAGACAAATAATTTCTGTATTATCTGTAACTCAAGCATTAGCTTTCTGCAACTGCATGAGGAAAACAAATAGATCTGAAAGTGATTACAAATAGCATTAAATCATCCAGTCCTTTCTTTTTATCCAACCTATGAAATGCAGATGTTAATGGCACTATTGATGAGGAGTGAATTAGATTAGGATTAACTGTATCAATTAGCTAAGGCATTATTACTACTACAGAGATACATTTTCATGACATACTATCAAATAGAAAGATGATAAATCAACTGTAAATTCTGTAAATGACGCTGCAATCTATTCTACTTTTAATCAAGCAATTATATATGCTTGTTTGGATTTTTTAAACATGAGATGTGGAATTATAAAAACATGGAGTATGTAGGAGTAGGTAGAAAAAAAATAAACAAATGACAGTGGATGTGAAATTTAGTTATTGGTAAATCAGTAGGAATATAGAAATTCTAGAAGTTGAGAGTTCCTTTGAACATCTAAGCCAGACGTAAACCTAAAATAACTGAAAATATTTTCACAATGATTTTGCTCTTTTAACCTACCTCTTTTTTTTCTCTACCAGCTGTCGGCAGATCTCCTGCCACCGGGTATTCAAACTTTCCAGTTGTTCCTTCAGCACCTTAGCATCTGCTGTTGATGACTGCTCAATAATCTCTTCACCAGTTACATTCAATGATTTAACAACAGTTTGCTGTCGCCCAATGCCATCCTGAAGCTCCTGAAAAATACCAAACACATACACGTATTCATAAAAATGTCAAGCATGAGACAAAACGTTTCATCACATACTGGCCAGATGGAAAGTGTTGAAAGTTTATGCTCTCTCCTGAATTCTAAATAAAAAATCCAAAGGTGAGTAGACAGAAAGACATCTCATGTTGCTGTAACAAACACCTTTCAGTGCATATCTACAGCCTCTTTTCTCCTCTTGTATTCTTGTCTGCCACAGATCATGACAGTATTATCCTGCATATCAATTAATAAATAAAACCTGTAAATAAATTTACTTCTACATCCCCAAAGGTATACACACGTTTATTTAATAGTATATGAAGCATTTTACAATTTAAAAAATGTAGTGTTTGCAGTCCTGATCATCTATCAGCACAAATAAGTAATGTCAAGAAAGCAAAGAGTTCAAAGTACTTCTGATTCCATTAAATAACAGGTTTGTCTCCAGATGCAAGAAGTTGGATAATCCATTCCCTTATGGGTTTTTGGTTTTGGGGTTTTTTGGGGGTGTTGGCGCGAAACTAGACCTCAAAGGAAAAGTATCATATACATTGTTTCTACTTAGAGAACAAAAACTCCTGCACTAAAACATAATCAAGATGGACCATTTTTCAAGTTTTACTAGATGTATCAGGATATATTTTCTACATCATTTATAATTAAAAACCTATCATATCTCTAGCTACCTTATGTCATCTTTAAAACCAACACAATCTGTAATTTATATCTTAACGCTGTATGGCAGTTCAAAAAAGTTAATCATTATAAATAAGGAAATACATATTTTGATATTTTTAATCATCAGTAGAGCATGAGAATTTTTTCCTTGAATTCCTCAAAATGTAGAAGCGGGGAAGTGTAAAATCACTTGCAAATGTTTACTTGTAAAATAAGCAGAAGCTGAAAAACGTTAACAATCTATACTGAGATTCATATTTATGGTAGATTTCACAGCCTCCAGAAGTGTGTGCAAGTCCTATTTACTTCCAAAAGCTCTCAAGTAAAATGCTGAATCTACCTTTTCTGGAAGAAGCTAAATATTTTAGCATATCATACTCCAGATCAACATTATATGCTTCTTTTCTCTTCCAAAATGCAAAATATAAATAGAGCAAGCTAGTAAAATCTACATGTTAACATTGTGTTCCTAAACTGGTTAAATCTGGCAGGATACAATTTCCACAAACATAAAAGATGAGCACAACTACTACTCATACTTTTTATAAATAAATATATATAGTCCCTTCGATCTTCAGGATTAGGTTATGATTGAAAGTTCACAAATTAAACCACACTTGAAGTTAACTTTTTCTAACATGATCACATCTCAGTTCCAGCTACCAGTTCATTAAATTGCAGAAGTCAGATGCATGACCTATCCCAGCTCCTGCACAAATTTTAAACAGACAGCTTGAACACTAACACCAGTATAACCTGAGGCACAGCTCTTGTGACATTTATTCACAGTCCTGGACATGAGTCGTAGCTGAAGACAGAGGTCTGCAATGTTGAGACTAAGCTTATTGTTCCTATTCTTTCTGTGTAGTTTTCTTTCAGGTTGTTATAGAAGAGAACTCCCTCAAAATTATTCCTGTCTTTTGTACCACTCAGTAAAAACTGTTTTTTCTACGTTCTGCCAAACCAAAATATGCCAGAACACTATGCTTTGCCTTTGGAACATGTAAAATTTTAAAATATCATTGTAGCAGAAACTGCAAGATCTTCAAAGACCCAGAAAAGACCTATAAAAGTCTCTTATTTTGAGGTATCAATTTTTTCGTGTCTTTCTATTATTTACATTAAAACAGTAACACCTAGTCCAACCTTTGGTTGTTATTTTCACGTAGATGATTCTCTATTAGGAATTAATAGCAGTAAGGGTCTGGTAGTTTGTCTAAGAGCAAATAAATTCTCTATTATTTTGAGGATGAAAATTGATCTTTCCAGTACACACTTCAGTTTTGGAAATGTTCAGCTCAAAATGAATATCTAGGTTTTGTACATATTCACTGTATTTCACATTAATTTCAGCACTAGAGCCTTTGCATTATGCAGTAGGGAGCATTACACAGGTAAATCATAACAATAAATCATAGTCTAAGGAAAAATTATTCATTTGCAGTGAGGCAGCTGAACCAATTATGCTATTGCATTTACCTATATGAACTTAAGATCCATACCACTTACAGAAAAAAAACCACTTAGAACAAATTTCTACATATACACAGCAGGATTGTTCATTTTGAATAAAAGATGAAGGCAAGGAGAACAAAGAAGGGAAATCCTTGTTCCTGAACTCCATTTTTGGAATGAAAATTTGTAGAAATTACAGGTTGTCTCTGCATCAGCTTTTCTAAATGATAGTATATTCACCAGCCAGTATACTATAAAGTGAAATGCTAACCAAAAGCCAATTGAAATACTCTGAGCCTTTTTCCTGCACTCACAGCATCTTAAATAAGTTTTTCTCCCTCCCCAAACAAACTGCAACAACAAAAATTTTACATGATTTCCATATTTATTTAAATCGATACAGAATTAACCAAGGGAATTTTCTGATGTATTCTGTGACATATTAAGCAATAAGCCTTACTGACAAAGTAAAAGAAGAAAATAGCTAGCACAGTGGCAGAGATGATCTTGGAATTTATGATCTCTAATGCTGAAATGGGAACTTCACACATGATGTGTAGGAAGAAGTGTAAACTTCCAGAAGAACATGAGAGAAGGTTTCTGGCCATATGGATATCAGATCACCACAAAGAATCCAATTTAAGATTCTTTTTTTCCAGATACTCTATGCATTTGACACTTTTCACATGTAAATGGAAACCCATGTGCTGATGAAGTTTGTCCAGATTCTATGACCTAAGAAAAAGCAGATTTTTTCTGATACTGGGTACTGCACAAAATGCAGCAATCCATAAAGACATTTAGATTTTTTAAAAAAGTACTTTTGTATGAAGTAGACAAAAGTGGGTTTAAATGTTCTGCTGAAAGTCATGTTTTCCCACTCTCATCCCAGACCTAGGAACCACAAAGGTGCTTTTCACAACTTACATTCAGTTATCTAAAACCTGTCAACACCTATAACTCCCTGTTCATTCCCCCTCTATCCTTGCAAGTCCTACAGACTTGCATGAGGGTAAGATGCAGGAACCCTGCGAGACATTGCCTCTCATGGTCTTACAGTTTATGGTGCTACAAAAGCAATATTCAAAATGAATATGTTGCTTGTAGTTTCACTTCACATTTCACCCCTTCATACAGAAATGGCAAAGCAAAAGAGTACATTTTTTTTTTGTGTTCCAAGCTTACTCAGAAGGCCATCTGAGATACTTATACTTGCAATTATACAGTTTCTAATCACTTCATGAACAAGGTGAGAAAACAATCTTAATTAAAAATGAGTTGTTTATATAATATTTAAAAGAAAAGAACTCAGAAAAGACAAGACATTCTCATGTTCATACACATAACTAATCAAGGCTGAGTGGATTGTAGATACTTCTATGTATCTTGCATTTTCAACATATTATATTTGTAGCTATAAAGAAAAGCAGATGATAATATAAATAAACAACATTTTTTTTTCTTGTGATTCCCAAGCATAAGTAAGCAGGGAATGAAATATCATTAAAGTAATATTTAAAAATTCTCTCAGACTAAAAATTGCAAAAAAAACCCCCCATAGTTTTAGAAAAATAGTTTTAGAATTTGATTTACAATATGATAAAAATCTCAACTAATTTAGTATGATAACTTAAAACTGCCAAGATATTTCTTTGCTTCAAGTAGTTTATTTTTCAAGATGTACCTAATATGAGTAATCATATTCTCTTTCAGAAAACTTCCAAGTGGAGCACAAAAAAGAAAAACAGGGTAAACACAGGGGAAAATCCTCTAAGTCTATAGGGCTGCTTCTGCATTAGCAGGGGACTCTGCCCATCATCAGCTTGAAAACTGTGGCCTAGTTCATTATTGGTTTTCATTTTTGTTTTCACATTTTGTAGTCTTAGAAGCAACAGCTTAATGACAACACAAGAGTAGCTTCTTTACGATATTACTTGAATTAAACATGAAAAAGGAAATGGGAAGAAAAAGGAAAAAAATGAAAAGAGGAATTTCTTAATGTGACACCTTCAGCATTACTTCTGACCTTCCCAAATGTATGTAGAGTACTACTTCAGTTGTACCTAAAAAATATTCAGAGGGTTTGCATCAATATTAACGGTTCTGTTTCATGCTGTTCTTGAGATAATTATGCAGTACAGAGAATATTAATAAAAAAATCACAATTGCTTGTGACAAAGTTGTTAGTAACAACATTATTCTTTTAAAATATTATCCAGTTACATCATATGTTGCTTTCCTAAGAAAAAATAAAGGTCTGAGATGCCCTAGATCTACATGCATTTCTAGTGTTATCTTGGCAATGTCTTTCAGTTCATAACCTAAATATGAACTAGGAATCCCCAAAAAGGGAGAGAGGACAAGAATATCTAACATTATTTGTCTTTCATTTCTTCTTTCTAAAATTTCCTTCTCATTATGCTTTTTCCTTTTGAGTTGAATTATTCAGTGGTTTTACTCTTTGTCATCATTTTATCTCCTGTTCAAATATTTTTTCTAACCTTTTCCAATGTCCTACATTTTGCCTTCCCCTACCTACAATCAAAGATCAAAAACTGCAATATTGAGGATCCTAGAGATAGTCCTGTTCACAAAGGATTATAAAGAGAAGTATTTTGTGTTCTAGGGGTTGCCATCCTTGTGTTGATGGACTCCTGTCCATTTAAGTTTGCATTCACTATTATACTACTATTTTTCTTTTCATCTTCCCTCTGTAATACATTTCATTTCACAAAACTATATCATTCAAAGAGCCAAATGAAGTCCTATCATTGTATGCCTTGAAATCACGTTGTTTACAGTGCACACAATGTTTCCCAGTTTAATGATATCTAAGAGATACACTGCACAAATTTCTACACAACTGTGCACATGGACTTTAGAGATACTTTCATGCATCAAGGTCCAATAGATAATAGTTTTGAATAACTAAAGATGCCTTGTACTTCATTTGGAGCAGGCTGATTCTTTGTGAATCACCTTGTAACACATGCATTTCAAGAACACCAATGTATCCTTGTTTAGTCAGTCACAGTATTTTACTTAACAAAATGAATATGAACAATATGCTCACTAAAATGGTTCCTCACTGATGTTTCATTCCCTTCTTAAAGCCTCCATTTTGCCTTTTTCTTGGTTTAGACAGCTGCCACTTATTTTGCCAAGAACAAATAAAACTTGTAAAAAAATTCTTTGTTAAATCAAATCATACATCAAACAATTTTATCCACTGGGTAAAAAATATGAAACTATAAAAAGTTATGATACTTTCATTTTCTACATATTTTTTATTTGAAACATCAGTCAGGTTTTGTGGTTTGTTTTTTTTTACTGGACACTTACTAGAAGTTCAATATCTATGTTGTGATAATAGTATTACACATTTGTTTAATCTCCTGTCATCAATATCACAGAATAGTTTGAGTTGGAAGGGACCTTAACGATTACCTAGTTCCAATCCCTCTGCCATGGTCAGAGACACCTTCCGCTAGATCTATTTGTTCAAAGCCACATCCAACCTGGCCTTGAACATTTCCGTGGACGGGGCATCCACAGCCTTGCTGGGCAACTGTTCTAGTGTATCAACAGCTTCACAGTGAAGAACTTCTTCCTAGTACCTAATCTAAACCTACTCTCTTTCAGCTTAAAGCCATTATTCCTTCCTTGTCCTATCGTTAGATGCCCTTGTAAAAGGTCCCTCTCTAGCTTTCTTGTAGAAATATCATGAAAACTTAGTTATACTTTATGTTATTTGAGGACCGACAACTAAAGTTTAAGTAACTTATATAAATGATTAAAAATGCTATCACATCCCTAGCTGCCATTTTTTAATTTTCCATGATGACTTTCCCAATGCTCGTGACAACTGGACAGGCAATACGACAAAAATATTCCTAGTACTAACTGAAACTGTAGAAAATAAAAATATTTAAGTAAATAATGATTTAAAATAAACCAGTTTGCTTTCTTCTATTAGGTAAATAAACATTCATCACAGTCCTTACTTACTTAGCTAATTGGGTACCAGAATGGTATAATTTCTTTGACTATATTTGTTATATCTTAGTTAACTTTTACATGCATCATGCAACTCTTCCTTGTCATTGAATGAAATAGCATTTTACTGTAAAACTTAATCAGAAACTATTCTGTGAGCAATCTTACCAGCACTTTTCTCCTTTCATTGCAGTAGACAAACGTGCTTAACGATAATTTATTGTTACAGAAAAGCCTTATAAAAACATGAAGAAATATCACAAACAAGCTAATTTCTGTCAGAAACACTAGCTGGGACAAAGTGTTTTAAGGAAAAACAAATATTGTATTGCCTTTCCTCAATTTAGGGTAAGCTACAGTTTCTAAAAGCATTTAAAAGTACTACATACCAATTTCTGAAATCTGTAGTCTTGAATTTGTTATTAATGTGCTATTCTTCGACCATTTACCTAAATTTCTCTTCTGCATTAAATTGTACAAAAACATAAGGTTGACATAAAAGTGTCTACTCGGATAAAACAATACAAATCAGTTAACTGTCACAACATTTGGTGGAAAAGTATCCCCAAACCAATTTGCTGGCATTTGTTACCAGAATGAATTTATCCATTAAGAGTATGTACCTCTCATCAAGATTCTATTAGAAATAAGGAAGAAATTCATTTTTCAGGCAGTTAAATCACTTGGATTTAATCTGGAGACACATTACTGGCACTTTTTGTTGGGACTGAAACAATCAATGAAAAGTATATGTTGTTTCCTAGTTGTATTGTTACAAACAGCTACGCAATCTTCCTTGTTTTGTGTGCATTATGTTTGTTATTGAATTAGGAGAACTCAGGGAAGCTGATGGAGATTAAGACGTGAAGAAAGAAGTAAAATATTGAAGACAATATTTGCTAAGGAGTTTAAAATTAGAGTAAAATGTTTTCTTCATAGCATAAATTATAGGAATTATTATGATTTGAATATTACTATCAACTCTGTGAAAATGGCAGTATTTGAAGAAGTGGTCAGTAGGGTCTGAGCAGATTCTACCTATAAAGCAGAACTATGTGTGTTTTGTCAGTTGTATTGAGTTTGTACATCAACTGCACATAAGAAACCAAAGAAAAAGAATCATCTTGTTGCAGTCTTGTTTCTCAGTAAACAATAAATACTGCAAAATAACAAGCAGATTTCATTCTCACTTTGACTAAAATTATTAATAGAATTATTTGTAGTATAAGCAACAGTTTATACAAATCGTTTATAAAGAATATCATTTTTTTTCTTGATCTGCTATGCAAACTGACTGGTTGGAAAGCTTTGGGAAACTAATATTCCATCCTGCTTTGTATATTATTTATTTTTTGTATATTTTGGTCCTGTTTAATTAGAAAAATACAAGGTCTGGTGTTTCTCAGGTGTGAAATAATTAGTTGAGGTGAGTCATTGAGACTTATGTTATTCAGTCTAGTCTGCTGTCCTTCAAAAAGCAGGAGTCTACTATACTTTATAGTCTGGTAACTTCACACTTCAGCTTGTTACAGCTTGCTGCCTGTGCTGCTATCAACTATAATTCTAAATTTCTCTCCATTTATTTAATGAAATGTCCTTCATGATTATTTCTTGAGAGGCAGATATCACCCAGTAGGACTTGTTACTATGCATTTCACAAAGGTGACAGTCTGGTTTATGACTAGATCACGCAAAAGTTTTTTCGGGTTTTCTGTTCACTGTAATAAAGCAAAGTTACCTTGAATTTGTATCTTCTTCTAATGGAATTTTCTCTTATCTTTAAAAAAGCTATGAAAGGAAAGAGGAAGTCAAGGCTTGCAAACTAAAAAATTTCCCTCATATATACTTATAGTAATGAATCTATTTTGAAGGTAATCAACTTTTGTCTCAATTTCCTTGCACCTCAGAATGATCCAACTTGGAAGGCAGAATTGTCTCTTGAAGACCATCTGAATACAACCACTGTGTAACTATGGTTTTAAAAGTTGCCTTCTATCCCTGCCCCAAAGACATTCCAAAAATCTGTGTGTTTCATTTTTGTCTTTGCTTTCCATTATCCTCTCCTGGACAAAAATTTACACAGCACTCTCTAGGCTTTAGAAGCATTGGGGGAAAAAAAAAAAAAGTATTAGTGGTCTACATGAGAGCTGCTCTTAGTAATTTACTCATAAAAAATTATTTAGATAAACTATATAATATTCAAATGCTGACAACTTTGTAACCAAACTAACTCCTCATGATTATAGAGATTGACAAGGGAAATAATAATTAAAAAAAAAAACAAACCCATATATCTTTCCCATTATTTCCAGTGGGATGTAATTGTTAAAATAGGTTATATTTTTTTTTTTAAATTTACATTTCATGACCCTTTCTAATGTGACACAAAATTGTGATGAAAGTCATTTTAATACTAAACTGCAAAGTGCATGATCAGAGGTCTATTTTGTGTTTAACCAAAATGACACAGTTGCTTCTCATTGCTATATTAATTCAATTTCATTTTAGAACTGATTTAGAAATACTACAGGGAGAAAGAAGAGGCCTTTTTTTTTTTTCTGCAAAAACTCCACTTCTAACTAACTGTAATGCTTTAGGTTAAATATACAAAAAAAAAAAAAACAACCTAACTGCAAGTCCAAAAACCTACTTGCTGATTTTATAGCAAACATCTATGCAACTGAAATATGTTAATTTTCATAGTTATGCAGCACAAATATGTAAAGACAAGCCTCTGTCGAACAACTTTTCTGGTTACCCCTAGAAATAATAATACTAAGTTAGGACTATAGTCTGATTTGATACCATGTTTAATTTGCTATTTCTGATATTTTACAACATTTCAATATTTTACCTGCACCACAAAACTACAGTTGAAAAAACAATGTCAATGAAAACAAAGATTGTATCCTCGGTTTTGAATGTCTTTCCAGTTATCACAAATCAACTTACTCACATAATAGGTCCCAGTATATTAAAAATAACAACATGGCCCAGTTTCTCCAAACATAGTCTATTCTCAAGTTTACAAGGACACCAGTAATACTAATAGAATTACGTTAATATCAGGCCAGTTTTTTTAGCTAAATAAATGATTTTATTCCAAGTCAACATGAATGCAATTTTTCATTTTTTCTGACATTTAACACTCAAGGGATATTTTTTCTAAAAAGTAGATAGCTGTTACACTCACAATTTTTCAGCTTTACGTGATTCTTACAGAAATATCCATACACTTGCATAAGCCAAGTTATTGCCTATATAACTCCTGTGCTTCAAAAAGCAGAAAATTTCAACTTGCTTTGCTATGAAATCTATACCTTGAAAGTAATATTCCTAGTCTTCACCTTGGCAGCATTGGTGTAAGTACATGTCCTGCATCATCCTGTTTTCCTTTCAGTTATGATATTTCAGACATTCAACCTGATCTAGGTGGAACTGCTGTGGCAGGGGCCTTGGACGAGATGATCTCTAAAGGCCCTTTCAAACCCCTACCATTCTATGACTCTATGTTATATAGTATGTCTTTCTTTTGAAATTACTAGATTGTCATTTTTCAGTGCCACTGGCTATGAAAAAAAATGAACATTACAGAAAATTTGAAGAATGGAAATATTGTGCTGGTCATCCATAGCCAGCCTTTAAGAAACCTACTGCAGATATCACAGATATCAGATATTTCAAGCATTTGAGAGATTATGTATCTAAACCTCAATTTTTGAGTTTTCATTCACATCTTTTAACAGTGAGGTGGATCAAGAGCTGGAGGCCTGTGGCCAGTGGAGTCCCACAGGGATCAGTTCTGGGGCCAGTCTTGTTCAACATCTTTATCAATGTACTGTATGAGGGGACAGAGTGTACCCTCAGCAAGTTGGCTGATGACACCAGACTGGGAGGACTGGCTGATTCCCCAGAAGGCTGTGCTGCCATTCAGCAGGATCTCGACTGGCTTGAGAGTTGGGCAGAGAGGAACCTCATGAGGTTCAATAAGGACAAGTGCAGAGTCCTGCATCTGGGAAGGAACAACCCCATGCACCAGTACAGGCTGGGGGTCGAACTGCTGAAGAGCAGCTCTGCAGAGAGAGATCTGGGAGTCCTGGTTGATAATAAACTAAACAGGAGCCAGCAATGTGCCCTCGTGGCCAATAAGGCCAATGGCATCCTGGGATGTATCAAGAAGAGTGTGGTCAGCAGGTCAAGGGAGGTTCTTCTCCCTCTCTACTCTGCCCTGATGAGGCTTCATCTGGAGTCCTGTATCCAGTTCTGGGCTCCTCAGCTCAAGAGGGACAGAGAACTTTTGGAGAGAGTCCAGCGCAGGGCCATCAAGATGATCAGGGGACTGGAACACCTTTCATATGAGGAAAGGCTGTGGGAACTTGGGCTCTTTAGAGAAGAGGAGACTGAGGGAAGATCTTATTAACATTTACAAATATCTAAAGGGTGGGTGTCAGGAGGTTGGGACATCCCTTTTTTCTATAGTAGCTAGCAACAGGACAAGGAGTAACGGGATGAAACTGGAACACAAAAAGTTCCACTTAAATATAAGAAAAATCTATTTCACCATGAGGGTGACAGAGCAGTGGAATGGGCTGCCCGGACAGGTTGTGGAGTCTCCTTCCTTGGAGGTCTCCAAGACCCTCCTGGACATGTTCCTATGTGACATGATCTAGGTGAATCTGCTTCTGCAGGGAGGTTGGACTAGATGATCTCTAAAGATCTCTCTCAACCCTACCATTCTATGATTCTATGATTCTAAATTAAAACAGTACATATATATATATAGTTTAATTAGAAAATCTAGGTGTATTTGTTCTATGTCACCAATAATTAAAACAAATTCATTGTAACAAGCATGAGCAATGTTTCTGGATACTTGTTTATTCTATTGAAACTAGCTAAAAATCAGCCATGCACAAGATAGTGATAAGTTTTTCTAATCGTGTTGTGCCTGCCTGTAAGAAAGAATTATGGCAAAAAGATTTGAACTAGCGGTCAGCACACACTGAAAGAATTACAATGGCAAGATGGACAAACCATCAGGTTTTTAAGCAACTGTCACATTGTCTTCATTCTTCCTTTGTTTTAATTTTGCTGGTCTTTCCTTTGCCTTTCATATCTCCATCACCTCTGGATTCCTCAGAACTGTTGCTTTAGTTCTTTTAGTGCTGAGGAGAGGTCTTCTCTTCCAAACGAGTTATATAAATTTAAGAAGACTGGTTTTACTCCCTACCACCACCAGTGAGATGTTTCTGTACCCTTGCTACCCTCTATTTTGTTCTGTATTTAATAGACTGTGTATCCATCTTCTTCCTTCAGAGCATAATTATAGCATTTGAGGTCTGATCTTTTATTAATTCAAATGCTTTCCTAAGCATGCCAGTGTTGCTACTCAAGGGATATCAGATTTACATACTCTCGTAATTTCACTTCTGATTGCTAAATTCATCAGCTTGCTTCAAAGTAGTTAGTATTATAAACATAGTAAGATTTTCAGGAACTGACGTTCTTTGCATATTTAATGTTAACATATTTTTCTCAGTACAGCGTCACATTTTCAAAACACAAATCAAGTTGTTTATCAGAAAATTTACTTTCAGTGAAAAACACATATCTTGACATTCTAATCTTTTAGGTGGAGAGAAGCAGGCTGAGTTTCACACAGTACAGCTTAGAAGTAAAAGATGTTTATGTTTCTTGCAACAAAACAATACACTGAGTTCTTTATCAACAACAAATGATTCAACAAAGATCAAATCAACTGTGATAACTTTTATGAGCACTATGTACACTCTGATGGGCAGTAATTAACTTCAGATTGTCTCTTCTAATCCTTTCAACCAGAGGTAATAGTGAAAAAGCTGTATCAAATCTCAAAGAAATGCAATCTGAGAACAGAGGAATGCCAGGCTAAGGATGAGGAGCCAGAAAGAAATAGAACTCGGCCTGAGTAATAATACAGGAAACATTACTTCTCTTTATGAAGATGTGTCACTACTTGATAGACTTGTTACAGAAAAACACAAAGACATTTTTAGATTTTTTTTCTCTACTGAAATACTTCAGAAGATTATAGCAGCTTACTAGAGATGTGACCTATGAAAAATATATGTTAAGCAGAAGTGTGAGATTTTAAGCTGTTTAACTTGTTCAGCTACCCTGGTTTATGGATGCTGAGGGCACTTGGTAAAACTCTGAACAAGGTTCCAACAAAGTGGCTTTGGGGGAAAAAAATTTCCTGTACTATCAAGTAACATTGCATTGAGAATGTTTTGGTTGGTGGTGGATTAAATTATTTTCTGTTTTCTTCTCCAAGCTGAGTAGTCTTGTCTGTTTTGTCTGGGACCATAAGCAGCAATTAAGCCCTCTCTGTCCTTCTAGAGTCTGGAAGTCTGTGTTACTTAAATCTAATCATGGTCTTTTTGTCCCTAAATCATGACAACATTACATTCCATCAAAGAACTGAGACAGGTAGAAACCTTTAGTTCAACCCTTAAAAAGAGAAAAAAAATTACATGAAAAGTTTCACGGAAATTAAAAAAAAAAGAGGGAGGGAGGTCCTGTATTTTAGTACAATAAATCTTTCCAAAATGAGTTTTAAAATGAGTCCATGTACACAAATGATTGTCTACTTATTTTGTATATGTGCCAAAAAGAAAACAATAAGAATAAACACACAAAAATGTAATCAGAAATAATACTAAACTAGCCCTAAATTTTAGTATGACCCACAAATACATTTCCTGTATTGTAGCAGCTTTCACGGTACAAGAAAAATGGTTATCAATGGCAGAAGAATTTATTTTGGTTAAAAATTAATGTATTGCTTTCTACCTGAAGGGCAAAAGATCTACAGAGTTTCTCAAAGTCAGTCAATAAATCACTAAAATCCCATTTAATAAGTTAGATAAAAATAGAAATTGCCAATAATTTAATAGATCACTAGGAAACAGAAGAAACATCTTAAATCAGATGTTCTTTGCACCCTTCAAAACTGATTTTATCCCTTAAAAAATTACAATACGTCAAATTGTACTTAGCATATTTTACTAATATTTTGGGCAGAATGAAGTGTTTACAGTTTCCTGAATAATTCTGACCAAACTATTTCTCTAACTGTACATAGTTCTGCTTCATAGTAATTTCTAACACTAAAAAAGATTTTTTTTCTTCGATCCATCATGACATTGCACATCTGATACAGCATATACATTGTATAGCTTGTGCAGAAGGCTGGCCATGAAATTCTAACATTAACATAAAATAGCAAAATATTTGTGTAGATACAAAATCCACGTCTCCATTTCTGTTTTTCTGCAGAATCACTAGCAGCTACAGGATTAAGTAGGCATGTCTCAGAGAATCCACAAAGATAAACATTTTTTCTAGGCATGAAAAAGAAAATATGGAATTCACTTTCATATTCTTAAAAATATATCACAGATGTCTACCTGACAATAATTCATCATATTTTCTTATTTTAAAACCCAACATATGCACACCAACAGCCACACATTTCTCCTTCAGTCCGTATTCCAAATGTTAGGGCTTTACTGTCATACAAGATTTTAAGGGAAAGGAATAGATCTTATCACTATATGAAAACTCAGAACCCTTCCTCCATGCTTCAGCTCCTGAGAGAAGATCTCCACCACAAGTTATCAGAAACTGCCCTATGCACAAAATCTGTCTCCACGAGACAAACAATTTGAAAAGCACTACCTATAGAAATGCCCACCTACCGTGCAGACTCCCTCATCTACACTAAACTGCTATAGGGAAGGCAGGAAAAAACCTTCAAATCTAAACTCCTAAATAATTTTCTAAGAATTAATCTAATGCAGATTTTTTGCTCTTCTTGTGCACTACACATACTGTCCCTCCCACTACAAGAGCTCCAGCTCTGACGTCTCTCTCACTAGGCAAAGGGTATGATAGTTTGCAGATCAAGATTCATTCACTTGTTAGCTTGTGGATTGCTATTCTAGAAGAACTTTTAACTTTTGATCTCTCCTTTCTTTCTCTCAGTGCCAGCACTGAGTCATGTACTACCCAGCTACTGATGTTCTAAGACTTGTAGAAACTTAATTGTTTGAGAATATATATACTTCTGATTTGATGAACAGTGAATTCAAAAATCATTGCAGACCATGCTGTGAAACACTGAAGACAAAGAAATCTCATAAGCTCCATTTACACAGTAAAATTGGCTGAAAAAATCCATTCAAGTCTTCCCAATTCAGCAGTGTCAGAAAGCGAGGGGAGTGTTTACAGCAGGACTCCAACCTTCACTCTGTCCTAGGAGAGGTCAGAGGCATTCATCTATGCATGAAGCTCATACTTTTGGGAGGCAGCTTCTGGGGAAAACCAGCTCACCTAAGGTTCATATGCCACATCATCTTGGTTTGCTCTCCATTTTCCAGGAGAGCTAAGGAAGTGGGGTTTTCTATAGAAATCTACTTTGAGTCTGCCAGGAGTTATAGTCTCAAAATAGAACATTATTATGAAGCTGCCATCTGAAAATGCTTAAACCATCATAATTTTTAAATATGTGGTTCTCATATACATATCCTTGAATGGAATTAAAGTTTTAATTAATCATTATATCAGAAAAGAGCAAATAACACAAAAGAAAGGCAAGTAATAGCATCTGTCTTTGCATAAAGACAGATAGGAAACCAGGATTAGTATCAGTCCATCAAAACATTTAATGACTTTCTACAAATTAACACATCAACTAAAATGCATAATCTCAGTGACCAGGGAGAAAAGGAAACAAAAAGTATAATTACAAACAAACTCAATTTATTGTTATTCTCAAAAATCTACATCAAGATTTTCTTTGTTGTTGTTTTATTTATATGTCTAGTGGTTTTGCCTGGGCCAGATTTTTGGTAGCAGGGGGGGTACAGAGGCAGCTTCTTTAAACAAAATGTTTCCAGAAGCTTCCCCTGTAGATAATAGGGCTAGGGCCAGTCAGTTCTAAGATGGACCCTGCACCTGACTCAGGCCTGGTCAATTAGTGACTGAGGTAATGCCTCTGTGAATAATGTAGTTGAGAAGGGGAAGAAGTTGCTGCGCAGTTGAAAACTGCAGCAGCAACAGAGAGTGAGACTGTGAAAACATCTCTGCAGACACCAAGAGAAAGAAGGGGAGGAGGGTTCTTAGGCCCTGGAAGAAAGGCTCCACTGTGATATATGGTGAGGACTATGGTGAAGCGGGTTGTGCCCCTGCAGTCCATGGAGGACCACCAGGACCAACACTCACAGCCTATGGAGGGCTCCAAGCCAGAGTGGGTGGATGCCTGAAGGAGGCTGTGACTCCTTGGGAAGCTCATCCTGGACCAAGTTCCTGGCAGGACCTGGGAGTCTGTGGGGAGAGAGGAGCCCACACCAGAGCAGGTTTGCTGTCAGGACTTGTGATGCTCTGAGGGACTCAGGCTGGAGCAGTCAGTACCTGAAGGACTGTAATCCTCATGGATGACCCACGCTGGGTCAAGGTGTGAGGAGGTGCCCTCCCCTGGTGGGAGGCCCCGTGCTGGAGTAGTTCGTGAGCAATTGTAGCCCATTGGAAGGACCCACACTGGAGAAGTTCATGAGGGACTGTCTCTCATGGGAGGGACCCCACAGTGTAACAGTGTGAAGTGTGAGCAGGCCTCCCCCTGAGAAGTAGCAGCAGCAAAGTCCATCTGTAATGAACTGACCACAACCCCCTTTCCCAATCCCCTGCACTGCTGGGGGGGAAGGAAGGGGAGTCCTGGGAAGAGGGAGGGGTGAGGGGAGGTGTTTTTAAGATCTAGTTTTATTTCTTATCTCCCTGCTCTTATTGTTCATTTAGTAAATCAAACCTTTTTCTCCCTAAGTTGGTGCTAATTGCTGAGTAATCACTCCACCCTTATCTCAGCTCACAAGCAGTTTAGTGTAATTCTCTCTCTCTCCTGTCCAGTTTAGGAGGGCGAGTGATTTTATGACTTGGCGGACACCAGGCTAAAACACCACAACAAGCCATAACTATTGAGAATATCCTAAGCATATAGTTGTTTCTATGACAGCTAGTCTTGAAGTATCTTAAGATGTTTCATTTTGCATGACAGATATGTTCTAAATCTTGATTACTTCCCAATTAAGGAAATTGCTGATTGTCAAACTCCACTCTTCTTAATATGGAAATGGCTTATGACCATAACATGAACTATCAGATAGCAAGAAAGCTGCAATGAGTTCTGCTGAGAAAAGAGTTACCAGCAATTTTTTCTGTTGTCTCAGGTGACAGGACAAGGGGTAATGGACACAAGCTGCAACACAAATTATTCCACTTAAATATAAGAAAAAACTATTTTACTGTGAGGGTGAGGGAACACTGTCACAGGCTGCCCAGGGAGGGTGTGGAGTCTCCTTCTCTGGAGGTTTTCAAAACCCGCCTGGATGCATTCCTGTGTGACCTGATCTAGATGGACCTTCTTCAGCAGGGTAGTCAGACTAGATGATCTCTAGAAGTCCCTTCCAAACCCTAGCATTCTGTGATTCTGTGGTACCTGCAAATGGAAGTGTGAGGAGTCTGAATTCACTGAGTTAGTGCACAGTTTGTTTTATGTGAAACTGGACATTCGCATGATAGAACAAAAGGTAAATATGATTTAGTCACAGCTTTCAGATGAATGAGACTCATACTACACCTTGTTCTAGACTCTCTGTATAGAACTAAAGAGAATTACATGAAGTACAAATAATGACAAAAAGTAATTTGTTTCATTTTGCTGGGTTTTGGGGGTTTATGTTGAGTTGGCTTTGGTTTTAAAACTTTCACAGTTCGTGATACTAGTAAAAAATATTTGTCCATAGATAATCCACTGACTGAAGTTACATAATTAATTCTTCTACTGGTGAATCAAGAAGATATCTACTTGTCTGAGTAAATAACCACACAGGAATGACAACAGGATACTTCCCAGAAGGGTTGTCAGTGATAACATGCATAATGCAATGGGATTTTAAATGAGAACACAGCTTTAGCAAATACTATACACTCTTTAAAATACTCTAGAGACCCTAAGTAACACAACTCCTTTAGACAGAGATCATTCTTAAAATACTGTTTTTTCTGAGTGTACATGATCTCCATTAGAAACTTAAGTCAGACAATAAGTATTTCAAGTGAAGTATTCTGAATTCCAAGAGGAGAAAATGATAAGATTCAGATCTATAAATATAAAGCTATTTCAGAAAGATATGTTAGACCAAGGACAGTGTTGCCATTTTCTTGTTTGAAATTGCTTACTGTAATTCATTTCTACAATTTGTAAGAGAAAAAGGAATATTTTACTCACAGAAATATGCATTCTGTTGCAAGTCTTCCACTTATGGAAATAAAAAAATATTCTGCCTAACCTACTCCTTGAATCACTATAAACATCATGCAATTCAGTTTTAAGTCCAACAAAGATAGATGAGCTGATTTTTTCTGTTTAAATAAATATTGGACTTTGAATCATTTGAGTAATTCTGAATAAGTGAGAGTTTACTTGGGAGTAGAAGAAGACAAGTTATGTTTACTTTAGCTGAAAATGGAAAAAATACATTGAATTATAATATCATATCCCCATTTCTCCTCTCTTTAAATATTAACCTATCTTTTATCTCATTTCCATTGCTATACCTTTATTCTATCTGTTAGGCATAGAAAGCAAGAACAATACATTCACATTACATAAAAGCACTATTTCACAGCCATCCACTTTTCACCGACTTTCTTGGTCGTTACTTGTGTGAAGATTTGAGATAGATATCTGTTTTTGACAGGATCTCAGTTAAGCTAAAAATAGCGTATAAATAAATCAGGCTTTAAAGTCAAACCACTCATTCATTAATCTCAAAGAAAATTCTAGATGTAGCAAGGAACAAAAAATTAGGACACAGATGAAAAGAAAACATCTTTCACACTCATGATTCATAGTGATAATGCATATGTAATCCTGTTTTCTTCTCTGGGAAAGATAGAGTAAGTATATTTGTACTGGTTTCTCATTTGCATTACTACTTTGTTACAAACGTGTTAAATGTGTTGTATAAAATAGTATATAGTTGTGAAGTTTAAAATACATTTTACAGAAAACTACCATTGTTAATTTAGAAATGGACGCACTCTCTTTAGAACAAACCAAAGGCCCAAACACAACAGAATTGCCTGGTTCAAGTTCCTGTTAGGCTTATTTCTTCACCAAAAAGATGGAAAAATGTTTGCAAATTTTTATTTACACATATTTTGTTTACATCTATTTAAGAAAACAGAATAGAAAATTTACGATTTTACTTGTATTTTCTCTGACCTAATTTCAAAAGCTCATTTCTGATTATATATGACTATCTTCTCAAAATTACTTACTGCTAAAAAAACAACAGAGAAGTATATTAAAGAACTTAATAAAAGGTCTACTCATGTGTGTAGTGCATGAAGTGTGAAAATATTACTTCTATTTTACACTGATGTAACAAAAGCATTTATAGCAAAATGATGTTTCTGTATTTGGATATGGAACAATGGAACATCATTACCATTATTAATATCTCTTTCTTGAAACCTTTAAACATATGCTTTCTGAAAAGTAGCGTAGAATTTAAGTACAAAAAATAATTTGGAAAAATAGCATTAACTAGAACCAGTTGTCCTTCATAGAAGCACGGTGTATTGGTAGGTGACTATAAATTTGCTCACAGATGTTCATCATATATTCATAGAATGGTAGGGGGTGGAAGGGACCTTTAGACATCATCTAGTCCAACCCCCCTGCAGAAGCAGGTTCAACTTGACCAAGTCGCATAGGAATGTGTCTAGGTGGGTCTTGAAGACCTCCAAGGAAGGAGACGCTACAACCTTCCCGGGCAGCCTGTTCCACTGCTCTGTCACCCTCATAGTAAAATAGGGTTTTTTATGTTTAAGTGGAACTTTTTGTGTTCCAGCTTCATCACATTATCCCTTGTCCTGCTGCTAGACACCATAGAAAAAATGGATGTCCTAACCTCCTGACATTCATCATTTAGATATTTGTAAATGTTAATAAGATCCCCGATTGTTTAAAGAGATAATAGTTAAACAAGAATTCCCCTATCCCTTAACTGCACTAGTATCTTCACCAGGAAGAAAAAAAAGGTTACTTATGACAGAGATGTTTCAAAAATAAGAGCTAAGGTCTCACAGGGGTGCCGGCTGACTGGTGTAACTGACAATTCTACCTATCTTCTATTTTCTATTATGCTCAATGAATGCACAAATGAAAAAATGTGGTAGCCATGGAACCTCTAGAAGCTAGAGAGGATTTTCATAAAATCTGGGTGACAATCATCGTTAAAATTAGCATACAATAGAGAATAGCAGATGATGGAGGGAGGCGGGGAGCTATTATTAGGCTTTGGAGTACTGCTGCTTCAAAAAGGCAGGCTGGTTTAAAGGGAAAAAAAAAAAAGAAAAGATAACACACCCTTTCATCTACTAGATGTGATCAGAAGGACTTGGTTACACTAAGTAACTGCAATATGTATAAACAAAGATGTGGTTAAAGCCTCTCCAGTTCAATCTACTAGGCAGCAGTAATAACAGTCTTAGAACAGTTCAGACACAGACAACAGAAACTGCAGACTGACTCAGGTACAAACTGGAGACTACTAAGAGATGCCCAAAACACTCTACATCACACTAGTCTTGTTGTGTAGGTGGTTCTATGAGAGACTCAACAGGGAAGGAATGTATTTCTTTAGAAAGCAAACTCACCACTCATGCCTTTTTTAACATGATGACTCCTTAGGAATTTATTCTGTCTTTAGCCATAAAAAAAGAAAGTACCAAAAATTCAAATGTTTTTCCATGTGTATGCTGTACTTCCCTTCAAAGATAAGCCTATCTAGAAAATTTTTAGCAAAGTTTTTGTTTTTATTTGCTTATTCAGGAGAGGTTCAGCATCATTTTTTTTCATTAAAAATGTTTGCACGAGCTGTTGGAATAAAAATTTGACCAATTCATCATCATTTCAAGAAGTTCTGACAATATTGCAAACTTGATGCACTGTAAAGTCTCTCATCCAATGGATAAAACAGGTTTCATTAAGAATGGAAACACTGTGATTTTATTGTAAAGGGAGATGTTTTCAGATCAGCTACATGATTAATGTGGTTTTTATAGACTTAACATAAAACCAAAATATATTACTGTTTGGGGATCAGGTTAACTTTAAGAAGAAGTTTCTTTCAAGGAAATGTCATTGTCAGGATGAACATGAAAGTGATGATCAAATTTTTCTTTGGCTCAAATGGAGTTTTGGGAGGAGCTGCTGAGACTTCCAAATTAAATTCTTTGTCAAATTTAGTCTTTGCACAATAAACATTCAACAACTCCAAGAAAAAGGACATCCCAAATCTTTCATCAGTACAAAAACCAGAGTACCTTCACCTTGTATTAAACAGTTAAATGGAGTGACATTATAAAAATTAAATTAGTTCTCCCTCATTTCCATAATATCCTTTAGAAAACCCTTGCCTAGCCTGGAGTATATGTCCTATTTCTTTATCTTTCGTGACGACCTCTCATACCTGCAAGTCAGCTCATTTTTCTCTGCTGAAGACTGCACCCTACTGCTGCATGCGCTCCAAAATTTCCATTAAAATCTAGGGCACTATCACTCATTCTTATCTACAGCAGGATGCCAAACAGTGCGATACCAGCAACTGTATGTGAACTAGTCTCAAAGGACAATATAGTTATACACATCACTATCTAGTACGGAACAGAATTCTACCTGCATAATGCACTATTACAAACAGTACACTGGGAATCTTAAAAACCTTTAGACTGGTATAGAATGTTGTTATTAATTCTCTTGCAACAGCCAAGTGTTACTTAAACAGCAATTTACCAGTAGGCAATTAACTTCTCAAAGAACATTTTTATTAAGTTCACTTCACAATGAAATGATATGTCTCATCAGCTATTGAATATTTGCTGGTTAAAGCATTATTGCTTTAAATTAGCATATTACGAGTACCTGAGGGTATTTAAACTTGTCTATGTGTTTAACCTTCATGTTTCTAAGTCCCTCTTACTCAAGCTGATTCTTAAGCAGTTCTCATACCCAAAGTAAATGGATGCCTTTCAAAAGTGTTTTAAGTTAGCTGTGCTCATTTCTCTTGCTTATCTTTTCTACTTTGCAAGAACTCACGTATATATGCACATAGATGTATACGTATACACACTTAAAGAGTACATGTAATTGTGCTCTGTAAGTTTTATGCCTACATAAGCCCATATTTTGTAATACTGCAGATAAACTTCAATCTTGCCTTGTTATTTTGTGGCACCATAGCTGTCACATGACTGTCACCTTCACCCCTCATTCAGCGTGATGACCTTTTTTGTATCCTCAGTCCAAACCATTACATTCCTTCAAGTCAGAGAACAATATTTTACTTTTGCATTACATGCAATGCATAAGCTGTCTGTATTAATGTACATAATGGAAGAGAAAGTTGATCTGCTTGCAGATGTCTACAGATTTAAGTATTTTTTAGATTGGAGACTTAATGCTCTTTTGCATCCATAGAGTCATTGTAATGCTGCTATTACGTTCCAGTTCTTAGAATTAATATGATTGACATAATTTTAACAATTCCACATCTAATCCTTGGTGAAATCTAGATGTTAATTAATTCAAAAGAAATTAAGTAGTTGTCTCAAATTGTCAAACCTCTATGAAGTACTATGTCAGATGATCTTAAAATTCACTCTCAGTTTCTAATCTTCTATTCCTGTCCCTGTCTCTGTTAAACTCCGAAGTATTTTTAAGACCCTTCAGTGAGAAATCAAGAATAGTTTACAAAAATACATTCTAGTACATGACTGTGTTTTATAATTAGGCCCCAAAGGAACAGGTCTTTTTGTTCTCAAAAGGCTGTGCTCCTTCAATTGAGTTAGCTTACAAGCCACTCTGGTTAAACAAATGCAAAATATCTACTTTTCTCTAATTATTTTTAATTTTTCTAGTTGATTGGTATTCTTATTCCAGAATGATTGTTTATGCACTTACATGCTTCTTTTAATAAAATGTTTAAAAAGATTTTTTTTACTAGTTTATCCTTTCAACAGGAAACTAAAATATTTTCTCCCATAATATACCACAGTACCATGTATTCTAGAGATATTGATCTACTTAAGTACAGTAATGCAACACATACAGCCTCTCAACAGAGAATTCACCTGTTAACAAATACACATTACCTATATGAACATATTCTAAATAATCACAATCACGTTTTTACAAGTTTCCTAAAGAAATAAGAAATATGCAATTTTGCTCTTCTTTCCAGCCACCTATCAGTCATCACTTTATCACTAGTAATTGAAATGCATTGGCTCATTTCAATAACATCAGAGAAAAGAAGAGATTCAAAATACAATTTGACTCCTACACATTACATGAAAATTGATGGTATGCTACTAGAGGATGGTCCAAATCAACATCCTCCCAAATGAAACAGAGAGCATGACAGCAATAATTCCATAAAAGCAGCTAGTTGCAAGCAATGGCAACACACGCTTCCTAGTGGTTCTTCCATAGTTATGAGACAATGATTAAATGTGAGAGTTCTTTGAGAGGAAAGATCTTGCAGGAAAGAAATTGCATGGCATTTTATCTCACAGGTGGAGTTTGTCATGAACAGACCTTCAAGAAACCCAGCTGCATTACTTGTGCTACTCAAGACCCCCTTGCTTGTGCTTAAATACATTTTTTCCTAATAATGTTTGGTTTTTTTCTTATATATCAGATTTGTTTTTAAATGCACTGTTTCCATGCAAAAATAATTGCTTGAAAAATTTATAATAGTGTTTTAAAATAACTTGAAAAATATTACATTTATATAAGGTATTCTTTGATAATAAAAATAATTAATGTATAAATAATGCTGTTCTTTTTTTCATACGTGTAGAAAGAAGCTTAACAATTAAGTTTGCCACAACAGCAAGAGAAAGCTGTTGTGACCTAAGATTCAGAATGTTTCTTTCTCATACTTAGGTGCTGCTAGGATTCGAGGATCATTTCAGTGAGAGTGAAATAAATCTTACTCCTCAGTAAGTACAATCAGTATAGGACTTTCGAAGGTCTTGTGAAATGCTTCATTTCTTTTCCTTGCAGCCCAGAGTTGAACAAAGGTGAAGCAGTTGTCAGAGTAAACATATCCCAGTGGGCTTTTTAGCCTATGGTAGAATTTCATGACACCCACCTAACCATATCTAAATTCCAGGTTTTCCTCTGAATGAGTATTTGGGATACACATTGGTAGCCAATTTTACTCAGTAAAAACAGAAACGGAAACCTGAAGCTGTAAGTTGATTGTAAGTGGAATTTTTTTTTAGGCTTTGGTTTCATTTTAGCTGATTGGATGTCATAGAGTTTGTTCAAGATAAGACACGGGTTTTTCCCCTCTTCTAAAATGTATTCCATGCAATTTCATTTCTGAATGAGAATAAATTTATTATTTTGAATAGAGGTTGCGATATATCAGGAATGAAAAAAGACTTAAGAACTTTAAGCAGTATTTGAGTTTATCAATTTTTCTTGAATAAAATTGAATGCATATGAGGACATGACTAATCACAGCAATCAATCGTCATGCATTATGAGATACATCTGTTATCACAGTATTTCATTTTATATTACATTTTATATAGAGAACTCTTAGTTATACAGTGTGCCGTTACTCTAAAAATGGAGTATTTTAAAAGCATGAATGTTCACAATTGTAGAAAAATTATAAAACTCATATGCATCCAATTCTGATAGGATTTCTATATCCTTGTTTTAAATATGGACAGAGAAATAGAAAAAAGAATTACAAATGCTTTCCCAAAGATCATTCCTTTGATTTAGCTAGCCTGCTATCTTTCTTCTGGCAGCCCTCTTTCTCCAAATTTGTAGAGATGAACAGTACTATACAACTAAAGTAACTGCTCCAAAAGAACTGAACATACATCCATCCAACTGTCAGAGGTAAGTTGTTTACATGCTAAAGCGTAGGATTTGATGTAATTTCGGAAGTCATTAGTAGTACAATATGGTTATCTAACACACAACAGATACACATATGATTGAATATAATGACCTGCAACAAGGAATATCACAGATTGACTGGAAGTATTTTAAATTAGATACACAAATGTATTACTCTGTGTCTATTCTGTCACATATTAGAAGAAGCTGTAGGTAAAGTTTGGCCAGTTTGGTTTAGTTTTCTTCCATAATTGTAACAAAATAAAATAAAAAATCCAAGGATCTTTATCTCTGATGTTACTTGACTCAGTTAACTTTTTGCAATCTGAGATACAAAAATTGTGCTATATCCTTTTTGAATTTGCTTTCTACACTGCTTCCATCTGGTATGGGGGATCTTTCAAGGAAAGAGAAAAATTTGGTACAGTGTAATAACTATCAATGAAGATATACAGTAACCAAGAGCAATATTCCATCCATTTTGCCACACCAAAAATTTAAATCCACCATCACCACCCAGAAATATTACAGTATTTTTGCCAGGTAACTTCATTGATTTATCAAAATAGAGTTACATCAACATTACTTTCTGCACTTGAGTTATTAGCTTAATTGAATCTCAACTGTTCTTTCTTACCCTGTGCTGCCTTTTGTATACACAGGTTATTTTTAATCCTGAAAAAAATTATATCCCACACAAACTTTTACATTAGCACAACTAAAGCACCAGAAATCTGGGGGCAGCTGGGGATGGATGAAGCCTGCTTTAAACCACTGCTGAAAAATACCTGAGAGTTAATTTAGGCTGCAATATCTCATATCTTTTGACCTAGCTATATACATGATTTTTGTACTAGCTCCTTAACAAAACACTTGTCTTACAAGTCAAAATCCTATAGGTCTACAGGTAAATACTTTCTCTCTTCCCATTCTTTCATCATGTAAAAGGGCTACTTCACTAACTAGCTACACAGAGTAAGTTTATCATGCACATATGCACAGGAGGGAAAATAGGAGAATGATGTGTTCTGAAACATCAGAGGCACAAACCAACAGCAGCAGTGGAACACATCACAAGTCTCCTTTATGTTCCCATTGCATTGTCCCTGGGATAGGAGGAAAGGATGTCTATCAGTCACAAGTCTTAGTGGCAGAGGCCACTGCTGGGCAGCAGCTGTCCCAACTGGGTATTCAAGGTACTGTGCCCTTAGAACATCTAAGATCCATCCAGCCCTAGGAGGAAATCTTTGCAGAACTTTTCTTTCTCCCCCTATATTACTTAATACTCTGGAAGAGGAAACAGCATATGGGAGAGCAGTCAAGCCAGCAAAGATCCTGTGTTCATCATTCTGCTCAATTGAAGCACCTCAGTCAAAACAATTCAATAATGCAGGTAAGTAAAACCTTGGGGCAGTGAAGTCCATGGCAGCTTTGCCATCCTCAGTTTCTCAAGAAAAAAATTAATCAAAAGGTGGTCTTTTTCATTCCACTTTAACAATCAGATACATAAATGTTTACAGTTTAATTTATACATAATGAGAACCTTATGAAAGCTTTTAAAAGATTCAGATAATCATTCTTCATGAGCATTTCCATGACACACACATATGAATTAGCTTCATGTAACCATTACTAATGCTTTGTGTCTGGATCAGCTATAACTCTGATTCAATCAGAAAATGAACATAACTAAAGTAGTTTTAAATGTCAGGTTTGAACTTCATTCCCATATATCTATCATAGCACTTTAAAGATGGAAATATAGTGAAAATTAACATATAAGACATATTATATACCTTGACAATTTGAGGCTATCACAGAAAACTTACTCAAAAGTAGATTTTGAAGTTGATTTAATTTAAGGGCAGAATGACTACACTGAAAGTCCAAAATAAGTATAACATGTTTGAAAATAGAATGAAGTGATTACACTCTATTTTCCTTATTTTTTTTCTTTAATATTTATGTCACTTCTATAGAATCTACTTTTGTAGATAAACTCTAGAAATATTTTCCATACACTTCATGGAAATTAAGAGATGAAAGAAAATTTTTGCTTCATAAACTGAGACTTTCACAGACATTGAAAAGAATGAAGAGTACAGCTCCTCTAGGGTGGTTTAATCCTGGCTAGGTGCCAGTTGCCCACTAAAGCCGTTCTATCACTCCCTCTCCTAAACTGGACAGGGGAGAGAGAAATAAGTGGAGATAAGAACAGGGAGATCACTCAGCAATTAGCATCATGAGCAAAATAGACTCAACTTGGGGAGAAATACTTTGCTTTATTATCAATCAATCAGAATGGAGTAGTGCTATGGGAAATAAAAACCAAACCTTAAAAACATCTCCACCTTCCCCCTCCATTCTTCCTGGATTTCTACCTCCTCTTGACTAGCGGTGCAGGAGAATGGGATCTTTCAGTCAATTCATCACAGATGGTCATTTCCACTGCTTGCTCACAGGAGGAAGGACTCCTCACACTTCCCACTGCTATAGTGTGGGGTCTTCCCACAGGAGACAGTCTTCTATGAACTTCTCCAATATGGGTCCTTCCCATGGGCTACAGTTCTTCACTAACTGCTCCACCATGGGTCTCATCTGAGGGGAAAGAGCTCCCCATGTGATCACAAGTTCTGACAGCAAACCTGGTCTAGTGTGACCACTCCTCTCCATTGGTTCCCAGGTCCTGCCAGGAGCTGTCTGCAGCATGGGCTTCCCACAGAGTCACAATCTCATTTGGGCATCCAGCTGCTTCAGTGTGGGTTTCTCCACAGGCTGCAAGTGGATATCTGTACCACTGTGGACCTCCACAGACTGAAGGGGGACAGCTGCCTCACCATGGTCTTCCTCACAGGTCACAGAGAAATCTTTCTTCCAGTGCCTGGACATCTTCTCCCTCTCCTTGTCCACTGACCTTGCTGTCTGTAGAGACATTGTTCTCACATTCTCACTTCCTTCTTCTGCTGCAGTTTAGCATCTGTGCAGCAACTTCTTCCCCTTCTTCAATATGTTTATCAGAGAGGTATTACCTCCATCACTAACTAGCCTAGCCTTGGTCAGTGATGGGTCCATCTCAGATCCGACTGACACTGGCCCTATCAGCTGCAGGGGAAGCTTCTAGCAGCTTTTTTAAAGAGGCCACCCCTGTAGCCCCGTGCTACCAAAACCTGGCCACACAAATCCACTACACTCTCCATTTAACTCCTTATTGAAATCCTATCCTTAAGGTATATTTCTTAGAAATAAAAATGTGAACACCTAAACTAAAAAACCAGAAAATAAATCACCTTAGCACCTTTTAGAAAAGTTTGAACTTGAATTGTTAGGACTTTGAAAAAATAAATCTTTACCTAATGTTACACTAATGTCAAAATTTGATTGATATAGTTCATTACTACTAAAGAGCAGAATTTTCACAAGATAAGACCATGGTAAAGATTTGGGAGAGATGAGAATAGTTGTTATTATGAAAGTATATTGAATAAAATCTTCCTTTCTCCGTTATTCATTATTGTTTGTGTTTTTTTAATTTTCTTCTTTAGTCCCCTGTTAGAACTCCTTTAAGGAGGGAGATGTTTTGGTGCTTTTTGGAAGAAATGAAGGGAGTGGAAAAGAATAAACCAGCCCTCAGGGAAGGAGAATGGAGAAAGTGAGCCTCATTCAACTGCTTTAATGTATCCGTTAACAGACAATAAAGAGACATTTAAAAAAAAATGCAGTCATTCTAGAACTTCGTGGATAGAATTTCAATAAATTTAATGGTTCTCTCACCTGAACAGCAGAGTTGATCTCTCCTTAAAATGAGAACCCATCCCTGCTTATCTTATCATTGTTTCCAGACACAGTAGCAAAAGTGTGTAAAATGTATCTTTCAAAAAAATTGCTATGCCAAACAACAGAACATATGTATATTTGTGTGTCTGTCAATTTTAATAGTTTATCCCCTTGTTATTTTTGATATTATCTTATTTATGGATATCCAGTTGTTTAATACATTAAATTCTCATCTCGACTGTATTTCTAAGATACCATATACAATTTGGTTCAATTTTTAAAAAGACAGTATAACTTAATCAGCAAGATTCCTCTCAAATGCTTACAGAATGAAGAGAGGCACATACAGGTGGTACTACATCATACACTGTTTCTCACAAGAATTCAAAACAACACTCTCATGTCTGCACCATGGGCTGCATGAGGCAGAGCATTGCTAGCAGGTAAGAGAGAAGAGATCCTTTCCCTCTGCTCAGCTCTGTTGAGGAATCTGGGATGCTATGCCTTTGTCTGAAGCTTTCTGTGCTTTCCCCTCTTTTTTTCCCTCTCTTAATATTGAAACTAAATACATGACAAAAAGTCTTCGGAATAACAGTATGTTATTTGTTATTAAGAAATTTATTACTAGGTGAAGAGACACTGTTTCAATTCCCATAATCCAAAACAATGCTCCGTTATCATGCATTGTGAGGCCAGCAGAAACCTCAGGATTTTCTTCTCTTTTCAATCGTATCTCAATGCAAAGATGTCAACTCAGTAAACTTCACCAGTTTAAACAGATTTAGCTTTTTAGAAAGTAGAAAATGAGAAAACTGTAAGGAAGTTTATATCCTAAGCAGTTGTTGCACAAAAGAATTCAGAACAAGGTATATTATCAAATGCAGCTAGCTACCTGACGCTGTTCAAATCATTAAAAAAGGAAAAAAGCAAGACAACGAGAAGGCCTACTATGTTCAGATAATCATAGAATGCTTTTGGTTGGAAAAGACCTTTAAGATAAAGTCCAACCACTAACCTAACACTGCCAAGCCCACCACTAAACCACATCCCTCAGCACCTCACTTACATGTCTTTTAAATATATTCAGGGGCGGTGACTCCACCACCTCTCTGGGCAGCCTTTGCCAGTGTCTAATAACCCTCTCAGTGGAAAATATTCTTCCTAATTTCCAATCTAAACCTCTCGTGGATCAACTTGAGGCCACCTCCTGTTGTCCCGTCATTTGTTACTTGGGAGAAGAGAATGACCCTCGCCTCGCTACAACCCCTTTTCAAGTAGTTGTAGAGTGATCATGTCTTCACTCAGCCTTCTCTTCTTCAGCTAAATAAACACAGCTCCCTCAGTTGCTCATCTTAAAACTTGTTCTCCAGACATTTCAGCACCTTTGTTGCCCTTCTTTGGGCACACTTGAGCACCTCAATGTCCCTTTTGTAGTGATGGGCCCAAAACTGAACATGATACTTGAGATGTGGCCTCAGCAGTGATAAGAATAGGACATAATCACTTTCCTGGTTTTGAACAGTTACTGAAAGTGTACACTGGTGAACTGACTGTGGAAATAAATGATTGCATTTCATTTGTTGCTCTGAATCCTTGAATCAAGACATTTCTTAGATAAAGTTTCAGACAACAAGTCTACAGAAATGAAAGTGTGAGTTCCTTGGTTCGGAGCTAGAGGAAAACTAGTAATGTTCCTCACCGGGCAGAAGAAGATAACAGCTCATTTCTGTCCTTCTGACAAGAATAGCTGACAGAACAATTTTCTAGCAATGTTTTCAGCAACAGCAAGGAATGAAACTTTTCTTCTTCATCTAAGGTCATAGAAACCATTCAGTTCCCTGTCTTCCTCTTTCTTAGTAGGTAAGAATAAACAAACCAGGGTTGCACCTTGCTGAATCCAAATAGACAGTGTAGTTTCTCTGCAGGGGAAGCAAACATGATTCCCCTTATGTTGTTGGACCATGAGCAATCACAATTCCCTCCCAGCACAGAAAGCAAACAAGAAACAAGCCAATCCAAAATCCTACCACAACTTTGGTCTTAACTTTTGCCCAGACAAGCTATAAATTTCACATTCCATACAAAACAGTTTAACTGCTTTCTACTAGTCTCTCATCAGCATTACTCCATTTTCTTACCTTTTGAGGAGAAAGAATTTTAAGCCACATCATAGCAAGGAGTTATGGGATCTGAGTGTCCATTGAGGAAATTCAGGAGTAAATACTACTGATTATTTCAGCATTCTTTGACTAATAGCTGACTACATCAGCCTGAAATAGCTATTGGTGAAACTTCACACGTATCATCCCCAAAAAATTCTGACAGTCTGATTATGTATAACCATAAAACTACATCAAGCTGTGGATCAGGAAAAGTAGAATCTGAAACAGAATAAATTCCATGCATATCTATTCTTCCATCAGCAAAACAGGTAACCTCTGACATTATCTGTCCTCACTTTTGCTGTTGTAAAAGTTGGGGTTTTATTGTAATGTTACTAGAAAATATCTGAGGATTCTCCTAGAGATATAAACTCGCAAGTCCTTTGAAGAAATGTGGATCAGTTCTTCTGATTCAACTGCTTCTCGTGTCATGATAAAGAATAATTTACAGGAATAGTAAATACCTTTAGCTCTTTCTAACAATGATTTATAACAGCACATAATTTAATTATCACAAACTGGCAAAGTAGAAAATTGTTCTTAAGGAAAACCAAGTGTAGGTTTTTTGGTACAGTACACAAAGTCACAATGTAATTTAATTCATTAAAATGTATTTAAATCATTAACTAGTGAGTATTGAAATTAAAATTAATGAATTCCCACATAAACTGTTCAAAATACCATGGATATATATCCTTTACGGTGTGCAAGAAAAGTGACAATATGAGGTTTTACAAATAAAGGAACTGGATGGTACTGTATTACTTAATCAGACAATTGCATTTGTAACAAAGTTAAATTGTTTGGGCTTTAAAGATTTACAGTGACCACAGGTTAGAAGTTACAGCCAATATAACTTTGTATAAGAAATAGTGCTGACCAGAGACTGATAAAGAAATAAGGAACAAATATAATATACCTGAAAGGAATAAGCAAGGACAAGAAATAGCATGTGCATGTTTCAGCAGAACTTGTTTGTGCTTAATTAATCAGAGTGCTGGAAAAAAACCCACCCAAATACCACCAGCCTCTCAGTCTTTATTACTCTAAATCTAAGTATACTTCAAAAGCTGTAGCTAGAGACAGTTTTTAATAACTGGGGGAAGGTGAAAAATCTCGTGATAAATTATCTACTTATACTGGAATCAGAGAACATCAATTGCTGAGCAAGCAGTTATGGAAAAAACCCCAATTTAGGGAAAGGCTGTAATTCTGCCAATATTATCAAGAACTAAACTATCCTGTTGGCCCCAAATCTGACTGTGAACCAAATCAAACTTCAAAAAGGTAATCTGGTTCTTTAAATGTCAATTTATTAATTATTTTAAGGGGGGAAAAACAAAGAAAACCCAAAGTTTTCCTCTCAGCTTAATCTTACTATAGAAACAACAGGGATAATTACGAGGCTAAGCTACTTTTATCCCTCCAAAACTGATGTATATTTTATCCTTCCCTAAGACCAAAATTCTCTGTATGTACATAACATTTGCAACACCAGAATAGACAGTTAAGTATAATCTGTTGTGAGAGAGAAAAAACCCAGAAAAATAGTGAATATATTATTCCGATTATGACACATTTTTTATTTTAATGCAACACAAGATTAAAAAGTAAAATGCAAACATTGTTCTTTAAACAGATATGTGACATTTGGAAAAAGGACCTTGTGATTCTCTTAAAATTCCTATGAATTTTGTTTCCTATGAAAATCTTATATAATTCATGTTTATATATTTTAATGAAATAATATTATCTGAAAATGAACCTACTTTCACAAGCAGCTGAGCTACTCTGTGCTAAATATTTGAGTTTAGCTTTGCCACTTCTAAGTACTCTGGCACATATTCTCTACAGAGAGAAGGGAGATCCAAGAGTTGGAAAGAGATGAGAAGGCTTTTAACAACGAAAACCAAAATGTAAGAATGAAAGTAAAGGAAAATAGTACACGTATTGTCAATATCCAGTTAACAGCTGTGACAAACAGCATTTGAAAAACTGGGTTGGTTAGAAGATGCACCCCTAATCAGTGATTCTGAATATCTAGCACTGAACCTTGTATTAATTGTTCACCTTCTCTCCATAGGTAACCTCAAATTGTAAAATCGATAATCCACCTCATGTTAAAATTAATAAATTTAGAGGATTTCAAAACAATCAAAAAACCTTTCAGAAACTGTTTCAAAAACAATCAAGTCTTGATGACATATCTGTCCACTTAAAACAAATTGAACTACTTAGAAGCAAAAATTTAAATACCTGAAGTCTGAAGTTGTAACAGGAGAGATTTATAATAAAAAATTTAAAAAAATAAAATTAAATTAAAAGTCATCAAAAGGGTTCTTGAGCTTTGGAACAGGCTGCCCAAGGAAATGGTGGAGTCATCATTCCTGGAAGTATTTAAGCATGTATAGATGGTGCTTAAGGATGTGGTGTTTCGGGACATGGTTTAGTGGTGGAGTGTCAGTGCTAGGTTAATGATTGTAATGACCTAAAGGTTTTTGCTGACTTAAACAGTTCTGTAATTATTCTCACAATGCTACAGGGGCTACTCTATTATAGAGGAAAAAAACCCCAAAAATCTTAAAAGGAGATTGAAGTAGCTCTTCTCTATACTAAAACTTAACAACCTAAAAGTTTGTCATTTCATGCTAAACTTTACAAGAAGCCAAGAATCTTTCCTTCATCATTTTGTGTATCTATGTCTTACAAGGTTGATATCATGCAGGACTTAAAAATGCTAACATTGCCTAAGCCTCAGAAATTTAATATATATTTTTAATAGTACTGTCATTGTTGGTTTTGAAGTAAGATTGAAGTAGAATTCAAATAAAAATAATATGCATTTCAAAACAAGCTTTTTTTATAAAATATATAGAGAACAATCCCTCAACACTTTAGAAATTAAAACTAGATTTTGTCTTCTAAAAATCCCATTTACATCAAAGGGGAATTGATTGCAAGAAGTCCTATTACATGAGCTATGGAGGAAATGACAGCACAGCAACTGTTCCTGAGTTCAACTTCATATATCTAAGTTTGAAATCATAGCCCACAGCTCTATAGTAAATGGAGAAAAGTAGATAGCTACTAACAGAAAACTTATCTAGCCGATCTTGGGTATTTATGTTTAAATGAACTTGGATAAGCCTCTATCTCTTCACAGGTAGAGCAAGTCCTAAAAAGTTCTTGAATTCTTCTAGCCTCATGGATAATATAGGCTCCTTCTGGAAAGTTTCTTATTATTATGCAAGAAAAGAACAACCTAATGAGTTCTCTTCACAAGGAAATTGCACCAGTGTAGAAAAAAATTGCTTTAGAAAGTGATCTAGTTAAATCAATACACATTTCTCCATGGGTAATGATGGCTTAGGTTTACTTTACCAAAATTTTTATAAAATACTGTTCCCCAAACTAATGCTGTCTATGCAAGAGGGCTGATCTAATTTACCTAAGTTCATTCACTTTTCTTTCATACACAGGTTTAATGGACTCCATTGTCACTGGCAACATAATGAAGCAACAGCAACATTAAAAGAAAAAAAAATATGTGCTTTATAAACCAACAATTAAGTGTCATTATATTCTTCTCCTTGATGACTATAAACAGGTTTTTGTAGCCAGACAACTATGGACCTGTGTAAATTTAAGGTCATATTAAAATGCTCCCAAATGCAAAGACCCTGTAAATAGAGGAAAGGTTGCTGGTACCTGGATATCCTGGAGAGTCGAATGCCCCAACACTTGGAGGCACTGAGCATCACCACTGAGTTGTGGCAATTGTCAAGGGAGACCCTGCACAGGAAAAGTAAGACTCCTGCCGCTTTGGCAAGGCAGTGTGTACTTAGGACTACAAAATACAGAAATACAGGTTCAAGAAGAAGGAAATCTTAATAGAACTTATTTTAGGCACAGTAGTAACAAGGAAGCAAGATTATAGTCAAGGCAAGGCAGTTAATATTGAATTTGCAGAGAGAATTAAACTGCAAGTCACCAAATAAATGGCATTTGTGAGCCACGACATGATAACCTGCTGGCAACTGAACAGTTATAATGGTAGGATAAGTCATCCGTAGTTCTATTTTACTCATAAAGTCTTATTTTCCACAGATAGTAACATATCTTTGGTTTAATAAACACATGTATGACCAATTAATTCTTGAAAATTGGGCTAATCTGCTCTTTAATTCGTTTCATGCTTCTATTCAACTATCATCTAGACTAGTGTAAACAAGTTATATGCTAAGAATTTTTCCAATTACTCCTTTTTACCACTGTCTTATTTTATGCATTACTTATCACAGGTAAATTGGTACAATAGTAGCTATCAGCTTGCAGTGTTTCCTAAGTCAAATTACTCTCCAGGTGGTTATTGGAGGTGAGAAAAAACCTACTAAAAGAACATCTTCAAAAGAAAAAAATGTTACTTTCAAACTAGTTATTCAACAAGTTATTCTACTTTTAGTAGAGGCAGGGGTTTTTTTTTTGGTTTGTTTTTTTTTTTTTTTTTGCTTTTCTCACTATCCTGCAGAATTAGAAATTGCCAAGTTATGCTTACAGAAAAGGATGGCAGTATAACAATATAGCACTAGTCACATCACAATAGCCACTTGACTCCAAGTTTGTTTTGACTCAAACCTTGGTCCCCTGTGAATATGCTAGTAATGATCTGTAGAAAGTGACAGATGTCAAAAAAGTGGAAGGCAGGTCAAATAGAAGCATCAAAAAAAAAAAAAATGATGGTAAAACACCTGATCTTGCTTCTGAATGTTGTCAGTTCTTCTCCCAAAGAAAACAAAAAGCAAGAATTTCTTCACAGCAAGCTGTTAGCAAATTGATATTTGTTGATACCATTTATAGCTCCCACAGAAAAGAGTAAACACCACCTAGAAAGGTGAAATCTTTGTGTTATAGCTAAATGGAGATAAGACAGAATCTGAAGTTTTAGATTGTTATATATTTGTGCGTTATCTCCGAGGTGTAGAACAAAAGCCACTTGTATATGTCCCCAATGGAGACACAGTATTCAATCATCAATTTATGCATAAGCACAGCAGCAGGAGAGATCCTGGTAGTTGTTTATTAAAAAACTAAAATGTACTTTTTCTTACAGACTTCCAAGACAGCATTTTTTTAAACAACATTATTCCTTTTTGAAGTGGCATACTTTTTGGCATCCTCTGCACAACTTCTCTTTGTTGCAGCATGTATATTTATTTTTTTTAAAAAGAAAATCTATTCAAGAACTGCAGTGAAGCATATCCTTCATACTATAGAGTACCTGAAATTTTTTTGCTAATATTTATTTCAGAAAGATGCAGCTCACAGCTATTCAAGTGGAATATGAAACAAAAAAAAAATTTAGAAATAAATCATTCAGTTGTTGAAGCCTATTTTTTTTTCTCACATGCATTGCTAGCACACTTCCCCTTGCACACAGGTCCTTTCACATTCAATTAATTTTCTGGCTTCTGCACTTTAAAAGATAAAAAAGAAAGGCCATGGAAGGACACTATGACATTATACCCTTTTGTGATAACACATAGCTCGGTTGCCCACTGCCACCCCTGGAACAAGGTCAGGGGCAGCATAGAAGGAGGGCTGGCAGAGTGCTACTGCAGCCTCCCTGTTCTTTCATGTTCTCAAAAAGTTATATTGCTAGAGGGAAGCCTGAAATTAGGCAGTTGGGAGCAGAAACTCAAGTGCAGCAAACCTAGGTACAGTGTTGGTTCAATTCTGCCACAGTCATTTACCACTGAAAGCAGTTCCTGTACTTACACTTAATTTTTGTATGAATTACTCTTGTATACTCAACTAGTACACCACCAACAGAAATGCAAAGGCTTCTTATTTAAAAAGAGTGATACAGAAGCACATTCTTCATGCAGAGATGTCAGACTACTTGCTTCATGTTATATTAGCAGTGTAAATTGAACTTAATTAGTACAAAATCACTTCTTTATTACTAGATTTTTTTCCCGGGAACTACGTTAGATTACATGAACAGCAATCATGGGTAAATACTTTATTTATTTTAAAACTGAAGGTTAGCTGCAAAAACTATCAATCAGAAAAAAACTCCAAACTAGGAAGATACTTATCCTCAACTTTAGTATACTACTGTACAACAGTAAAAAAATAAAGCTATTTCACCAGTAAATATTATTCCCATGAAAGATAAACTCAAAGAACTAGGTTACTAATCTGGCCTCTGACATTTAACCGTTCTGTTGTATCAAACATGGTTTCAGTTTCTCTGAAAAGCAGAAATGCTAATACTTGTCTACTTTCCCCGGTGGCATTGTGAGAATACATATATTGTCATAAAGGTCTTGAAAATGAAAAGATGTAAGCATTTTTATTGACATTTAACTTCCCAATCCACTACAGTATATTAAAAATAATTTCACAATTGTCAAGTGCAACCTCTACCTATACATATATCTCAATTTACCAGCCCTCCTTCCTACAAATTGCAAAGGCAAGAGAACAGTTCAGCAAGTATTTTCTCTTGTCAACGGTGCTTGTGAGCAAGGGATAAAAATCAGTTGCTTAATATGACAAAATAATTTTAACTAATTACTGATGATCCAGTTTACCTTGCTGTTACACATTTGCAAAATCACTCAAATTATTTGTGGGTTTGAAAAAATTGATCACAGTTATTGTAATAACCAGATTAAAAAAGTAGTAACAACAAATAATAGCTTCAACAAAGACATGATCTTTCCATTGAATCCTTGTCTTTTCCTCCTTTATGGACGAGGAAACAAATTCAATGTCAGAAAGAAAAACAATCTAGGTTAAACAGTGACTATCAAAAGGATTACTTTAATTGCTGCTCTGCTCAAAAGAATTCTGTTTAAACTGAAGTTGGGAATTATGCACGTCAGTTTTAAGGGCAATGAAGACATGTGTACATTGAAGAGTATGAAGAGCTCCATAGTTATTTAACTATGTTATATAATAATAGTTAAATAATAATAACTACTACTACTACTACTAGTATAATATATAATAGTTAAAAATATCTAATACACACTAGAGTAGGGGAAGGAAGAAGGGTCTAGAGAAGTATGTCCCTAACCCTATTCAAATGCTGGTTTTCCCTTTGCTTACCTTTTGGAGAGTAGATATTTGACACATTCCACAAAGATTCACTCTGAATCCTACTTTGATTTTGCACATACTGGAAGATATTTTTTTGGTCCTCTGAAATGACTGTATGAGTTTTCTCCTGCAGTATCCGGTGAACACACTGTATTATTCCCAAACATTTTTTGTTTTCCTTAAAAAAAGTGTCCTTGTTTTTCTCTATACATGTTTCTTTAACACATAATAAACAAACAAAGGAACATGTCAGAAATTAATGCCTGCAGTGCAAGGCATGAAATACAAAAATAGTTGCTTGGCAACCACATGAGAAATAAGAGTTTATGCTTGTACAAACAGCCAAGCAAGTGGCACAAGTACCATTTATGACTGCTGTGAAAATGATTGGTGGGAGACAGGGTTGATGAGGGGATTTTGGTTTAATTAAATTTTACTCTGTAGTTTTTCCTGATTTCTGTATTTTCCTCTCAAACATGCACATGTCAGCATGTAATAAAGGTATATTTTAAATTACTCTCCTATGTTTTTATATTAGTCTTTAATCAGTATATCAGATTTTTAAATAATTGTGCTTTTTCATAACACTGAAAGACATCTAAAGAGGTGTAAATGAATACTGATTTCCACATGTAATTTTTTTCTTAAGGATTAATAAATTGGACATTTGCAACTACATTCCAAGGAACAATGGATCCATCTATAAACATCTTGGCAGCTTGGAACATTCATCAGCCTGTTGAAACTATAAATACATTCATCAAGAAACACTGACTTTTCAGTAATAATATATGTACATCTGTTCATACACCCAAATGACACCAGATTAGGACCATTTGGAATAATGGAAAAAATATACACAGGCCTTTTCACAATATCTGAGGGTTTTCACTAACTTCAAAGAGAAGTACCACCTCTGGACCAGAAATCTTTGTATTGCTAATTCTTAGAGGCAAGGAAGAGAATTCCGAGGAATTATCATTTTATGCTTACGCTGTTAGACTAGACTGACCTGTGGGCTGATTCTTTAATGTTAACAGTAGAAATATTAGAAATGTGAGAGACTTCAGACCGAGCTGCATTCAACACGAACATGCTCTTCACCACAAAAAAAAGATTATATGACCATGTTATGGGATCACCTAACCTGCCTGCTGTACTTTATACTGTACTGTTTTTCTGAAACCTTTTCACCCAAACAGGCTTGCAATTACATCATGTTCTACAGATTATCATGCACTAGTACTGACAAGTAGGTGTCTGTTACTGTGATCAGCAGTGAAAAGCATTGATTCACTTTTAGTGCACTAACAGAGCATTAGAATATTATTTTTTTATATTGTCAATAGATGTTGTCATTAACAGCATTATTTTAATCCTACAAGTAACAGTAGCATGTGGAAAATCAGAACAATATTATCTCCAGCTGATGCAGTAAACAGTATTTTGGGAACTTTTGGTGCCGGTTTACAGACAAAAAAATTGTTGAAGTAGTTGCCACAGTATACCTAACAATCCATTTTTTTGTTAAGCATACCAGGACAGTCATAGAACCATAGAATCATTATGGTTGGAAAAGACCTTTAAGATCCTCAAGTCCAACCACTCACTTCACACTGCCAAGCCCATCATTAACATAAACCATATCCTTCAGTACTTCATCTACATGTCTTTTTAATATCTCTAGGGATGGTGACTCCACCATCTCCCTGAGCAGCCCGTTCCAATGCTTAACAACCCTCTTGGTGGAAAAGTTTTTCCTAACATCCAAACTAAACCTCCCCCTGGTGCAACTTGAGCCCATTTCTTCATGTCCTATCATTCGTTACCGGAGAGCAGAGATTGACCCTCACCTCACTACAGCTCCCCTTCAGGTAGTTTTAGAGAATGATTATGTCTCCTCTCAGCCTCCTCTTCTCTAGGCTAAACATTCCCAGCTCCCTCAGCTGCTCCTCGTAAGACCTATTCTCTAGACTCTTCACCAGCTTTATTCCTTGTCTCTGGACATGCTCCAGCACCTCAGTGTCCTCCTTCTAGTGAAGGGCCCAAAACTGAACACAGCACTCGAGGTACAGCCTCATCAGCACTGAGTACAGGGGGACAAGTCCTTCAATAGTCTCTAACAGCTTAGCCAAAATTCAGTTTCAGAGCATCACAGAGGATAAACTTTCAGTAGTTTCCACAAGATAATATGCTTAATCATAAACAACAGTTTATAAGACTTACAGCATTTGTCCTGACAGAAACTTCAATCAAGTCATTTTACTTATGTAGATGAAAAGTAATATTGTATTTCAAAGGAAATAAAATATTAATATAAAACAATAAAATGTCCTTTGTTTCTAAACTTGTTATAATAGCCTGCCAGGTACTACACAAATAGGAATCGATCGATTTTGTATTAACAGCTTCCTAATAACAACAGTGGTCAAATAAAAAGAAAGATATCAGGGATATCACTTAGCTTAATTGAACCAACTACCACAGAATGATGGTGCCTACATTAAGGGCCAGGTACTCAGAGCAGGATATTTTGCCTTTCCAAACCCAAGTACTGGAGTTGAAAGGCAAGAAAATAGATTGCAAAATAGGATAGACTCGGTCCAGTCATGTGGCAAGCACACTAAGGATATGGTATGAAAATCCTTGCTTAAAGGAATTACATGTAGTATTTTCAAGAAAGGAAATGAGCTTATCCAGATTTTAACTTAGCAGAACACTGGTTTTAATTCTTATCTTTCTATATTAATTTAACAAATCAAGCTGAAGTGTTTCATTCTCCAGTTCTGATGGGACTTTATGAATGGATAATCAGGATGACACCATTCTAATGGCTTACACTATAGCAAGATAATACATCATTATACACAACTTTTTCTGGAAGTTGGATAGAAAGTTCAGTTTAAAGCTATGCTTATATAATAAACAGCTAAGACATTTTAAAAATATATCTATGATTAACCTAGACAAACCAACCAAACCAAGTTCCCCAAAGGATCTGAAGAAAGGACAGAAATTCAACTGCCATTATATTAAATACTCTTCTGTCTAAAGACTAGTTGAATGCCATTGTCAAAAAAAATTCTATTCTTAGAAAGTGACAGCCTAACAAAGTATATTCTGTTAGACTTCTTCATCCTACTATCCCCAAATATATTAGCTTCTTAAAAAAAAAAAAAAAAAAAAGCAAAGTTAAAGGAAGTAGTTGAAATTTGAGGTTTTAAGCTTAAGATGATGGTTACAGTAATATTAGATTTCCATTTTTATAAATCTTTCCGCTAGGAAATAGCTAGAAGAGGATTAAATCCCTGTACTACCTACAAGAAAGAATCACTTTAGTGATTTAGTTAAGAAAATTCAGTAGGTCTCTTTCCAGCAACTATGGATGAAATATACAATTAACATGCAGTTCTTTGAACAAAAGAGCTAACTCCCAAATTGGACCTTAAAAACAGGTTGCAGTTCTACTGTGAATGGTTAAAAAATAAAAAGTCTACATTTCTGCTAGAAATTAATAAAATATAGGAAACATAGGACAAGCAAAGTATAGCACAATGACTTTAAGTTTAAGATTTTTCAATCACTTTATTATTTTTAATAATAATGCACTAATATCTAAATGGTGGATGTCAGGAGGCTGGGGTATCCCTTTTTCAATGGTATCTAGCAACAGGACAAGGTGTAATGGGAAGAAGGTGGAATACAAAAAGTTCCATTCAAACTTAAGGAAAAACTATTTCACTGTGAGGCTGACGGAGCAGAGTGTGGAGTCTTCTTCCTTGGAGGTCTTCAAGACCTACCTGGACATGTTCCTATGCAACCTGATCTAGATGAACCTGCTTCTGCAGAGGGGTTGGACTAGATGATCTCTAAAGGTCCCTTCCAACCCCTACCATTCTATGATTCTATGATTACATATACCCTACAATATTTATGTATATATAACGTGTCCATATATATGCAATTTTGTCTGATGACAGTCATTCATGATTTTTTAGTCCTACTATTTTTGCTAAAGCTCTTGATCTGCTTCTAATTACAAAATAATTCTTCTTGAAAAGAAGTTTACATGTTGTCATAAATAGTTTAGTACAAGCTCAATAAAAGACTGAAGGAGTCAGAAGGACGTTTCTGCAGTTTTTCTGGAGGCTGAAGTTTCATGAAGTAAATTATCTATTGTAAAATTTCCTGTATACTTCACGGGAAAGAGATCTTCATGAGAATCTAAATAGAAGAGAGTTTTGCTCTAACCACAGTTTTGATTGTAGGAACATTAGAACTGCTGTTTCACTCTAATTAAACATTTCAGCTAATGAGATTAGGTAAGGCTCTGAAGATTTTTACCACTGAATTTTATTGTATTTTTAGATATTATACAACAATATGGATTTGCTTTAAACAAACAAAAAACCAAACAAAACAACAAATGTTTATCATCACAGATTAGCTAAATCTGCAGAATTTAAATGTGAAAATTACAAGGGATGTATATGACTTCCTTCAGTTCAAAGAGTAAAAGCTTGTCTGTCCTTCAAAACACTGAAATCCTGTCATGCATCTGACGAGCAATAAATGCTCTCTCCTCCTCTCCTGTTTGAGAGAATCACACCCAGCAAATCAAAAGAGAAGCAACAGCCCAAACAACTGTAAACTGCTTCATGATACTCCTGGGCAGCACCAAGAGGCACAGGGTACATAGTGCTCATCACCTTAAGCATGGTACACGCACAGACAGATTTTTTTTTTCCTATCTATTAATACAGGCAATTTCACTGGGAAAAACTTGTAAAATACAAACCTACTTCTAATGGACAAGATGCTATCATTTGAAGATGTGTATTTTTATTTGCCTGTCTTCCTCTATCCTTTGCTCTCCAAATTCAATGGTGGAAAGCCAAACAACTGAACCATGAGAATTTCTACTTCACCTACTGCTTTTATTCCCTACATCAAGTTTTGTGATCTGTACAGCAAAGCATAGCTCACTTAAGTGTTTACATTAACTGTGATTTAAATATATTTAGCAGAAATAACTATACTATTTTAGCTTTTGTAAGCAAATAATTGAAGCAATTCTTAGGCAATAGCATTTCTTAACAATTACATCCAGCCCAAGTAGTAATATATTCAAAGAACTGAATGAAAGACATAAGCTTCTGTACTTACACATCTATTAAAATGTGTTTTGTTTTAAATAAGCCTCTGGAACTGAACAAAAACCTCCACAGATTCATTAATACCTTTTACTTCTAAATCACATTTTCACTTAAGCTGCTGAAATATTTTAAAAGCAGCATCTGACTCTGTACAAAAGTAAAAGAATGCAGCAATATTCTTTAAAAGATAAGATGGAGGCAGTAAAATCAACTATGTTATTACTTTTTCGTGGCAGATTGCAGTCTAAAGGGAAAAAAGTAATTATACATATGGGAAAATGAAAAGGTAAGTTTAACATGCTTCTATTCTTTGTAGGAAAGACATCAGTGATAAAAATGACAGGTTAATATATTTCCTAGTACATTTATTCATGTGCTTATTTTGCAAGCCACAGAACCAACTGTCAGCTTTTTCATACAGTTCAATTGACAATGACTCTTGCTAACAGTTAGTGGATTCTGGATGCTCAACAGAAAAAACCAAGAGAGGTGCCCACTGACACTTCGAATTCATACACTTTACTGTATAATAACTTAGACAAAGAATAGAAATGACTTTTAAAGAGAAAATAATCAGATAATAATTTAAACAATTTTCATAAGGAGAGTCAGGCTTTTACATTTTTTGAAAGTGAAAGCTACTAAGGTAGCAAAATACAGATTTAAATATTGCACATAGCTTCTAAATTCATGCTAAAACAAGTTTCCTTGTATATTTGTTTATACACCTACACATGAATGTAAAGCACATTTATATACACACAGCCTATGTAAACATGTTTTATTGCTGCAGGAATTATTGCTAAAAGTATTTTGATGGATTTCAGTAAGTATTTTTAAAAAGGGAGTTATACTGAATTAAAAATTTTGTAAGAAACTATGCTATTGGAAAAAAACACTAGTACTTGTAATAACTAACTTCAGTATTTTATAAATGTTAAACCACCTTAGTGTAAAGTGTAGACTAAACAACTGGCTAAAAAAACTGAACCAATAAGTTAAAACTCTATATTTTTAATGCTATTGCAAAATTGATCCTCTGTAAAACATGATACAGATTATTGTTTTAAGAGACTAAAACACAGAAACAGTTCCTCGGATTCTAGAGTCAGGACTGTAGACAAATAAGTGACTCACACTTGAGCTTCCTAAGATGGAATGACAGTGCAACCACTTTCTCAGTCTCAGATATTTTCTGTGAATTTCTGATTTTCATTTATAATATACTAGAACTAGGATAAATAAATCATTGATGAATAAACAGCAGGAAGCCTAAACTACTAGATCAAAAACAGATAAATGAAACTGCATTTTACCAATGACTTCTAGAAAGTAAGGCCTCAATGAAATGGAGTTTCAGGTTCATGAAAAAACAATTATAGTTTTATAAATTAATCATTATCATATTATCTAGAAAACAAAACATGATGACTTCATGCTAAGTTTGCCACTACTTGCAGAAAACTGATTATCCTTACACATATGCAGAATAAAGGAGTTTTGCCAGTGCTTTATTTCATGGTTATTTCACTTTATTAATGTAAATCTTTAGTCACTTGGCTACTGTAATACTTGAAGTGTTTTGTAGATTTTAACATAAGAATATCACATAATCAACACTACAGTAGAATTTATTAACATTTTAATCATTTTCATGTCCATAGAGACATGAATATGGACTTGAGTAGGGCATAAGGATGAACAAAAATTTAGTTTATTAATATAAACAGTTATTTAGTTTATTAATATAATAGTTGCAAGATTAAGTCCTGTAATATCACTTTATCTGTTACTGGCATGTGTTTACATATCTGTAGGAATCAGGACAGGGTCATGTCATCATACTTGCTCAGTTCCCAAAGGAATGCAGCTGCATTAGACGGCCATATTTAAGCTAATAAATTCTGCAGCTCCCCAGAGCTCATTAGCTAAGGTTCAACAACACAACATTTCATAATAAAACTGTAAGATCAGCATAACTACTCCCAAATCAAACCATAATTTAAATATTTAAATATTTATTGTTTGTATTTGCACTAGCATGTCTCATATGCAGTACTTGAAGTCTGTATGAATACAAATCTATTTCAGAAAATGGGAAAAAATGTCCCAAAATTTTTTCTATCATTTTTTCAGTGCATGCAATATCAAAGCATTTTGTTTCCACATGACAATGGAACAACTTTGAGGGAAAATAATTAAATTCCTAAACATTTCTCTAAAAGAAACATTTTATCCCAGTAAAAACTGGGATAAAAAACTCTAAATCTGAGACAAAACTCCCATGACTCTGATGAAGGCAAATAAGGATTTCTATATTTTGATTTTTATATGTTTTACCCTTCATGCAGCAAACTGAATGTCTTTGAAGTCATAGCTACTATATGTTTTATGAGATAGGAGTTATAATGAATGCACAATATGCTTGTCCTGTAATCTAACTTTTAGATTATATTAGTCATATTAAAATCTATGTTCTTTTACCTTTTACTGATTTAAAAATAAATAATAATAAGTAATTGTTGCACAGAAATAGAACATTTTTCTTTAAAAGATATTTTGTCTTTAAAGTATTACTTTTTAAAGGAATGGTATAACTAAGCAAAATGATTTATTAGAAACTGATAACCCATTTTGTGGTTAATGGAAATAATTTAATTTCTTCTGATTTGATTAAAAATATTTATGTGGCCAGTGTAATTATTTCACTTGACTATTAAGTATATCTAAGCTATGTGAATAACCAGTGCAAGGTCTTCTTAAGCAGTGTAAATTTGTGATGGAATTACAAAAACAATTGTAGAAAACCTATATATATAAGCATTGTCCCTTTCCAGGCATTAAATGAGTTTTACCTATTAAAAAAAAAAAAAAATCATGACATTAGCTTTAGCTGCAAACTTGAAGCAAAAATATGCATCTATTTTCATTTTACCTTCAGACAGAAATTCTGAAGACTGTAACTGCTGTTTGAAATTAAAACTACACTTTCCAATTACAGTAGTTCTTCAGTTCAAGATTCACAATACAGCACTTCCCCACTTCCATCCTCTTTTTAAAATTTTTTTTAACCAGTTCACATGTTAACCATTAACATGGTACTTCAAAGACTATTCTGGAGCAGTTTAGTCAAAAAGGTTTAGAATATCATAGAATGGTAAGGGTTGGAAGTGACCTCTAGAGATAATCTAGTCCTAAATATGCATGCATGACCTTCCTCATTCCACTGGATGATCCTGTATTTGACTGTGTTTCCAACTATCTTTATTTTTAAGGCATAAGCCAAGTTCTCATCATGTGATGAAAGGTTAAGGTGTTACCACCTTCATTTTCTACGAATTGTAAAAATAATGAATTGCCAATAACCACAACAATTATGTACAAGAAAATCTGCAGCAGAGTAATTAGCAATGTGGTGAAACTCAATGTGATCTTAAAGTATTTTAGACTACATTAAAATTAGATAGAACTTAAAGAACTAAGTTTGTTTTCAAGACAGTAGAGATTAAGACAGTGGAAGGCATAAAATTTTATCACTTATTTACTACATATCCAAGCTATATGCTTTTGCAAGCTCTGTTCTAGCAATAGTTAGGTAAGGAAAACGACTAAATGCTCTACTTTTCAGGAAATAAAATGAAGGAGACAAGGCCCAGGAGAGAAGAGTGATGCAATGGTTTTGTGCCATTACAGAGATGTGCTGAGTACCAGCCCATATCAACTCTAGAGGATGTGTTGGGGAATATCATGCTTGCTTATGAAGTTTTTCCACAGTGAAGAGTAGACATCTCATTTAGATATACTTTTAAGCTTATTGCACAACTATTCAAAAGTTCCTGTCACTGACTTTATACCTAAAAGACCATTTGCTGGCTACATACTACAGAAATATCGTGATCTACAAGTGGAAATGACCTTCACAGGACCTTTGATCTTTCTTAGATCTGTGACACTGAGTGCTTCCTTGCAATATCTAGGAGGAATATGAAAATGGTCTTTCTCCAAACTTTTGCCTGTCCTAAGCATTTATGTTAATGTAATTCCATACCTTGCTGTATATGCTTCCAAACTGCATGCATCTCTCTCCCTTTCTTCAGAAAAATGCATTCTTTCTTCTTTTTTTTTCCTTCCCCACACCCACACATAGCCAATATGTCAAGGTAAGAGAGATTTCAGGCAGTATATTTCAAAAGAAAGAGCATTAAATTGATGGAAAGACAAAAAGTAAAATTTTGATAAAGTAAAACTCTCTTTCCTCTAATGTTTAAAGATTCAGTTGATGAAGTAGTATTTCTTCTGAGATATAGACAGTCTTTACTCCCATTCCCACCCACATCCACTCAATATCCAGCATTTTATGCTGCTTTAGCCCTAAGAAACACCTTCTAATAGATGTTTTGCTTTTGTATTAAATTTACACAGTCTTTGGAGTTATTCCCTCGTGACTATCTACTGTAATTTTCAGCACATCTTTAGGTTTTGTTTTACAAGTACTAGAAGGTACTGAAAGAGATTCCCAAAGCAAGAGACTGAAGGAAATGCCAAAGATCAGATTTTACTTTTCTCACAAGTCCAGCAAATAAAGAGAGAATAAAACACATGCTTGTAATGACGCCATTCTTTCAAACATCAACAACAGGGATGTATACAATTACTCAGTTGGATTTTCAGCTAATTGATAATTTCTTTGCAATTTCTCTTACCGATTTTAACAAAATCAAAAGATTACTTTAATATTCATGCACTCATTCTTTTGTCAAGAGCATCTTGTTCAATGTAAATATAAAAGGAATTATCTCTACTTTCGGGAAGTAAATCATCAGAATAAAACACATATGACATCTTCATGAAATACCACACATCTATGGAATCCAGGCTGTTAATTCTTTCCCTTTGACTGTCCTTAAAAAAAACCCCAAAACAGTTTGAGGGGAATTTCTTATGTAGACACCAGAGGGTAAGCCTTCATGAAACATTTCCAGTTAAACTACCAAGGATAATAGAAGATTTAGTAAAATTAGGTTGCGATGCCTCCAAGTCTATAACATTCCAGGTGACTTCAAATAATCACATTATAATTTTATTAATTTTTAAAATAGCATATCCTTGTAATACTTTACCATTTCTGTTTATAAAGAGTTTGAACTAATCCACTGATATTTTAAATGTGACTTCTATTCAAAATAGCAAAAGACAGATATAAATGTAGTAGTATAGTAATAACAAATGATACTAAATGGTAAAATATGAATATTCCATTGTATTTTATAATAATTAACTGTGTCAGTTTTTTAACTGTTTATGAATAGAACATTAAGGTAAACTCTAATCCACATTTTTAGAGAAATTTGGGGTTGCTCTCAAAGTTTGGGAATATATGCACCTATATTTTTATAAATGACTTTTTCCAGAATAGCCAAGCTGCAGTGGATTACTCTAGAATTATTTTGCAATGTAGTGATTTAATATGTTTTAGCAAAATATGTTGAAAATAACCACTTTAATGCTTCTATTCCCCTTTATGCTGTTAGCTATAGAATTTGTCAGTAGTGGGTCCCCTCATATGTGACTGCACCAGATACACACTGATGGCAAAACCAGCTCCGGTGTAAGATATCTTCATGCTTTTCCCGCTCCCGAGTTATTGACTCTATCCTTTAATTCTGTGCAACAGTTCTGGCAAGAGCAAAGTTGTGCCCACATTGCTGATGCTTACATTAACACTCTTGCATATTTGAACAAATCATTTGAATTACCTATTTTTAATAATTAAGTCATAAGCATCCTGTATCACACTGGGATAAGCAAAGGAATGAGGACAGTTACTTTTGTTGCAGTGGCCACAGACCACCTCTTGAGCACCTATAGAACTCTGAGACCTCCTAGACAAGAAAATGAACTGCTGGTAAAGAAGCTGTATGACACAGTATGTTGCAATTACGGCAACTCCAAGTACCTAGTAGTCAAATTCGTCTCCACATGCTTTGTCAGTTTACACTGTGGTTTTCTTCACATAGGGCCATTATGCTAGGCCTTTCCTAGAAAATGCCAGACTGATTACACACCTTTAGAAAGATTACTGTAATCACAGACAATTCTGGGGAAATGAAAGTTAGGATTGCTATACAACAAACATTTCTACTAGCAATCTGAGAATAGATTTCTGTAAATAATGCAACAAACATGTTCAAATGTTAACTAGCCACAGTAAATTTTTTTAAAGTCAGTTATATGAAGAGAAGTGAATGCTTATTCAACACAGTGAGAAACTAATAATGAGAAAAAGATCAAAACACATCTCAAATTCTAGACTAAGTAGGCTATGCAATTTCCTTCATGGCACTCTTCCCTTGTAAGGTTCATGGAAACAAATATGACAGTATAGATAGAGCTTGAGTAGAGGTCTGTATTTATGCTTGAAAAGTACAAATGTACTTTTGAATGACTGGAAATTACTCTTAACACATCCAGCATATTAGATGACAGAGCTGGAAAGAATTGTGGCTCACAATCTTCAATAAATTACCAGAAGCACACTTTGATAGGCTCTGTGACCTGTGGTTCCTCCATACCCAGAGTGAGAGCCACCATGAGCCCACATATATGCTAAAGGCTCAGAGAAGCACATGGTGCTAAGATGACTGGCCACACAGGTCAATGAAATCAGAGAAATGTGCTTTTATTGGAACCTACATAAACACAAGAGGTACTTGTATAAACATCAACAGCACAGCCAGTTCAATTTCATTTGGGGATCAGGACAGGAGGCTGCTAGCAGTCACACACACAGATCCCTGGCAACTGGCCCTGGACTCCTGGTCTTTGCAGTACCTGATTGTCCTCCCACCCATCAGCTATCCCTACAGTTATTACTCCACAATCTATGGCCTCCTGTGACCCATGGCCCTTTCTCCAGTAGCTAGACCCTAACCTCTCACCTTATTCGTTTCACAGTCCTTCAAGGTCACTGATGGTCATATTCATGCACACACAGAAGAGCACAATCATACAGGAAATGGTTTTAAACTTTACTCCTGATTAAGACAGATCAGTAGTAGGATGCAAGACCTAACTATACCAGCCTACCAGCTGCCTGTTTGATTAAATATGACTTGTCCTTTTTATACATCCTTCTCTCCATTTTGGATGCCGGTTCTTTCTCATCCTTGTCTTTGCCATTACCTCCTCCCAAATCAGCCACTTGCATGTAATTAGCTTTTTCTCCCTAAACCCATATTTGTTACAACATTCCCAAATTCGAGATTTCTGAAATTGTTACACCAATCATCTCAGCCTCACATACTGTCAGTGATACAACTACCAAGCCATCACTTGCCCTGCAAGGTCTCACTTCCCAGAAGGTTTCCAATACTTTTCCCCATTATTGGTGAGGTTTGAACACCTTCCTCAATTTCTAACAACCTGTGTAACTCAGGTAACACTACGAGGAGTAGCTATAAGGCCTGTCATCTTCCTACCCTGTTGCTGCATAGGACCAGTTATTTCTCAGGTCATGTCTTACAGTTTTCACTGTTTGTTCAGGGAGTTAAACCTCAGGCTAGAACGCAATTAGCTGTATGAACACCTTAACACTACAGTCTTGTGTCTCATCTTTTACTGAAAGCCTCTGAAAAACCAGAGAAAGTGCCCAAAAAGTAATAAAGTGCCTTTACCCCATTAAATTTAACTCCCGTTTGCCTGAAACAGATGCTAACAAGAATTACCGTTTCCCTTCTGTTGCTAATATTGATAACATCATTTGACATCAAACCAAAAGTTTGCCTGAAAATAACTTCAAATAATGGCATTAAAAATTCTGAGCAAGACACTAAAAAACCCTCAAACCCTCCAAAACAAACAAAAAAATAATTGCCTTGAAAAGTGGAAGTTTCTAACATCTGTTTTCTTCTTTCTCAATTCTGAGTTATCCAAACTGAACATTTACTACTGTTTATAGACATTCATGGAAGAGCAGAAGTTCAAAAAAAAAAAGAAAAAGTTGAAATTTTTATTCAAACAGGTTTGCTCACGGGTGAATTTATTCTCTGAATAAATTTATTCCCATGAGGATGTTTTTTATAAAGGAATGTAAAGCATGGAAAGATGCAGCAGCAAAGAAGAATGTTTCCCTAAGAACAAGAGGAAATAAAGTCCAAATGTATTGCCTTCATTTTTCTTCCATGTGCATGATGTCTCAGTGGTCCTCCTCCCCCCTCAAGAGTACTAGATGGGAATGAAATTTAGCAGGCTAAACTAACTCTCCTCACACTTGCTGCTGCTATTAATGTTAATTTTCTCATTCAGGCTGTATCACAGTGCTAAGATGAAAGGTTCATACTGTCAAAGAATAACTAGCAGCAGTGAGATGCTGCCTGAGATGTTGCCTGGGGAAAAGACACAGTTGTGCATCATATAGTATAATTTTTTTTCTATTGGGACTCTTTGAGGATCTGAAGAGAAGGCAAAGGGATGGGAAGGAAAAGAAGGAAAGTAGCACAAATTATCCTATGATTGTGTCCAGGGGTTTTTTTTGTTTGTTTGTTTCAGAAAAAAATACTGTAGCTCAACTTCCAGATTTTAATCTGATCTATTTCACTGAAAATTATTATAAGATTAATTCATATCTCATAATGCTGAATACACTGTGAAAGCTAATAGCTACATTAGTGAACCATAAACATACAATTACTCATTGTGAGTCCCTTAAAACACTGTATTTTCATTTCTGAAGCCCTGTTCTTATGAGAAAAATCAAAGTTAATAGAGGCTTGGTTTTTCATTAAATAGTTAAACTTTTAGAATCAAATTGAATATAATAGTTCTTTAGGAGGGACCTACAATGACTATCTAGTCCATTTTTGAAAACTTAAAGAACAATGACTGCTACTGATAAAAAGGTATTTAAAAATTTCTAATTTCTTTACTAACTTCTGTCATTTCTATTTAGAGCCTCAGCAAAAACTAGGTCTATCTCCAAACACACGTTTTGGTTTCCCTATTATATACCGTACCAATGCTCACACTTTTAACTTTCTTATAGCCACATATAGTATCTATTTTGCTTATTTTGCTTTATTTAATTTTTCTAAAGTCACTGTAGTACACAAGAAAATGTTATCCAAAATTTAGTATATATGTTCTGTAACTGATGGAACAACAACACAAAAAAACCACACATACAAAAAAACCAAAACACCACCACATCCAAAAAAGATAGTATTAGTACTGATCAATAGTCCCAAATCAGTCTTTCACTTCTCCATTGATACTACCAACAGCTTTGCTATTTAACAGTAATATTATTACTCACTCTGAGTACTACTATTAAGAAATGTTTCCAAGAAGTTGAGCATTATGGTAAGGAGAAAGAAAAGACATTTTGCCTAAGTTGCACAGCATGTCACTGAAATAACAAGAGCAAGGATGCAAACTAATAATTCCTCCTACGGTACAGTAGCTGGCTTCCTGTAAAGTGCTAGTAAAATGTGAGCTGCTACATCTGACTTCTCTAACCACGACCAGTACATATATTGCACATGTTCCCACACCTCAACCCAATAGCTCATTCCACTCTGTCACTCTATAAGGAATTTAATAAGGAGATGAATGAATTTCACATACATACCAGTACCTTTGAACATTTATATTTTTGTTTGTGACTGGCAAAGGTAGTTTTTGTTTGTTTTGTTTAAAAGCGTGTGACTACCAGTTTCCTGTCTATTATTACGGATTACATGAGAGCAATGAAGGAGAGAAAGGAGGGGGAGGAGAAAAAAAAAAAAAATCTTTCTCTACACTCAGTGCAACTGGCTGTCTGGATGCATTTATAAATGCATTTAGTTTTACATTTGCAGGTCACAGTGAAAAAGTCTACATTTGATTTGTATTTTTAATGCTTAATTCTGCTAACAGAAAATAGAAAGCATTTACTTTGCATCACAGATATGCAGCAGATTCAGTGACTAAGCAGTACAAAAATCCTTGATTATAATTGTTGTCTTTTGTCTCATGGACTGCAATTGTGGCAAATGAATCAGAAACGTCATACTTAAAAAATCTCAATACTCAAATACACTTGGAGGGGAAGAGTGAGAAGAGTATGATATTTTCTAGTGAGGGAAAAGCATTAATTAAAAGGGTATTTTTTTCATGTAGAATATCATAAATAATCCAAAATTCCCAAAGCTTCTGATTTATTTCAGAATTATTCTTCAAGAACTACTTTGCCTACTTTGCCATCCTGCTACAATCTCTTAGTAAACTCCAAGACAGTGTAATCCAATGTTTCTCTGCTCCATCATAAATACTGCCTACACATTTCAGCACTTAAATGATAGTCACATATATGCATATTTTATCTTTGAGCTATTTCCTTTTTTTTTTCAGCTTTTCCTATTTGTTTTTAATTGCCTTGACAAGGTAGTCACTACTCTGTTCCTAAGCCTTTAGCAAGCTAAACCCCTCTCCATCATTTTTGAATGATCATAGTGCACAGGTGAGGTGCCTGGGAACTGAAAGAAGGCCAATGTCATTTCAGTCTTAAAAAAAGGCAAGAAGGAGGACCCAGGCTAGTCATTGTCACCTCTATCACTGGAAAGGTGATGGAACAGCTCATCCTGGATGTTATCTCTAAACACACAAAATAAAAGATAATTATTCGGGCAGTCAACATGGATTCAGCAAGGGGAAATCCTGCTTGGCCAACCTGATAGCCTCCTATGAGAGTATAACTGGCGGGCTAGATGAGGGGAGAGCAGTGGATGTCATCTACCTTGACTTCAGCAAGGCTTTTGACACCATCTCCCTTAATATCCTCACAGGAAAGCTCAGGCAGTGTGGCTTGGATGAGTGGACGGTGAGGTGGATCGAGAGCTGGCTGAATGACAGAGCCCAGAGGGTGGTGATCAAAAGAGCCAAGTGAAGTTGGAGGCCTGTGGCCAGTGGAGTTCCACAGGGATCAGTTCTGGGGACAATCTTGTTCAACATCTTCATCTATGACCTGGATGAGGGGATAGAGTGTACCCTCAGCTAGTTCGCTGATGACACCAAACTGGGAGGACTGGCTGATTCCCCAGAAGGCTGTGCTGCCATTTAGCGGGATCTCGACCAGCTTGAGAGTTGGGCAGAGAGGAATCTCATGAGGTTCAACAAGGACAAGTGCAGAGTCCTGCACGTCATGAGAAACAACTCCATGCACTAATGCAGACTCGGGATTTACCCATTTGAGAGCAGTTGGAGAGAGACCTGGGAGTCCTGGTTGATAATAAACTAACCATGAACCAGCAATGTGCCCTCGTGGCCAAGAAAGTCAATGGCATTCTTGGGTGTATTAAGAACAATTGTGTCCAGCAGGTCAAAGGAGGTTCTTGTCTCCCTCTGCCCTGGTGAGGCCTCATCTGGAGTACTGTGTCTGATTCCAGGCTCCTCAGCTCAAGAGGGACAGGGAACTTCTACAGAGAATCCAGTGCAGTGTTCACCAAGATGATCCAGGGACCAGAGAATCTTTCTTGTCAGGAAAGGCTGTAGGACTTGGGACTGTTTAGCCTAGGAAACAGAAGACTGAGAGGAGACCTCAGCAATCCTTACAAGTATTTAAAAGGTGTATATCAATAAGATGGGGTGGCACTTTTTTCTGTAGTATCCAATGACATGACTAGAGATAATGGACAAAAGCTGGAACACAAAATGTTCCACTGAAGCACAAGAAAAAACTTATTTCCTGTGAAAGTGAGGGAGCTCTGGTTCAGGCAGCACAGAGAGATTCTGGAAGAGTCTCCTTCTTTGTAGGTTTTCAAAACTTTCCTGGACATGTTTCTGTGTGACCGGATCAAGTTGAACAAGCTTTAGCAGGCTGTTGGACTGGATGACTCTAGAGACCTCTTCCAACCGCTACCATTGTGTGATTCTATAAGACTTGTAAGAAGTTAGTTTTTAACTGGTTTTGTTAATACTAAACCTAAATATTGAATATTTTAGACTTTTATAAGAGGCTGAAATGCCTCCAAAAAGGTGAAACACTGAGTAAGCTCTTTAAAAGGCCACAATCTACAAAGCACAAGAACTTTCAAAATAATATCAAGTATACAACTATATTGCAGTTCCTGACCAGTAGAAATAAGACAAAGATACTACTTTTTCTCTGAAATACTATAGTAATTTGAAATATCCTAAACCTATAACTGTATTACAATAAATGTGAAGCCACATATACCTATCTTGGGGGGAGAGAGCTGATACCTTTTATTTCTTTGTGCTATGCAGCTGCTTGGGAGTTTTTTTAGGCTTTTTTCTCCCCCATCCTTTTTCTTTTTTAATCCCTGTTAAACACTGTGAATCTGTCCCTTCCTCAATGTTTATACAGCTTTGGTTAGTGAATCTCCTGAGCAATTCAGTAACACAGCAAATTGAAAAAGCATATTATACCCTTCAGGAGACCAGATAAAAAAAGGCAGAGTTGAAAAGAATCATTCTAAGAAAAAATTATATTTAATTGCACTTTCTTTATCTCAAACCAAGTAGTCATTTTCAAGGATGTCTATAACATATCAATATGATTTCTCTCCTTGAATCAATTTCTGCATTACTGAATTTTAAATGTTGTGACCTGTTATATATTATGGCACTGAAACTTCACAGACTCTTAACTTTTAAAAAGGGTGGCTTACCTTTACATTGGTATACCTAATGACATGTCAGTATTTTTACCATTGTGTAAAATTTACCTTCAAGACACATAAAACCTAAAGAGTCTACACAACAGATTCTATAGCACATGTATTATAAACTGGTTTTTTTTTTTCAAGGCACTGCTGAGTGAAGTGTGATATTCCTTCCTCAGGCCTCAAAAGATATAAAAAATTCAGACATGACACATCAAGAAGAAAGACTATCAGAGTTCCACCAGAATGTACAGCAAAATCCACTTAGACATACTTTCACTCATCAAGCAACAGCAGCAATTTAAGCCATAACTATAGCCCCAGCATTTGCTACTGTGTCCCTGTCTTCATTGGTCTTCACTAAAACTTTATATTAAATAATTCAATATTCTGCCTTTCCTTAGTAGATAAATACCTAGAAATTTAATTGGAAATACACATTCACACTATAAATTTCATCCTAATTTAAGATACTTGCTTGATATTTACTCTTTCAATAAAATTTGTAATATGTCAGTCCATCATGAAAGGATGAAATAAAGAATTATCTGCACTTGACACCTCTTACATCACAGTATATTTATCTGAAGCCATACATAAAATGAGACTAGTACCAGTAGCTCCATAAGTACATTTCTCCATAGTTAAATCTTTACCTAGCCAACAGCACTTTCCTGTCTTGAAAGGAATACATTAGAGAGAATCTCAGTTGACCAAATGAAACATTTTCTGTGAAAATGCTATGGAGGATTTGTTCAAATTGAAATGAAATATATTTCCTTATAAAACAGAACTCCACACTAATAGATACCACATTTCAGAGCTTGGTTTTGATGGGTTTGGATTTTTGGTTTTTTATGGGTTTGTTTTCTCAGAAAAATTAGACATTTACTTGAGGAAGTCACTTGAGTCAAAACAACAAAATTTCCTTCATTCAAACAGCGAGAACAATTGTTTGAGCCAGTCAAGACAGAAGACGTCTAAAGCTTTTTATGCAACAGATGAAAACAGGAGAGGGAAAAAAAAATCAAATACAACTATACTTTGTCACAAAACCCACAACGTGGAACTGAATGAAAGGTCTGTAATATATAGTTTTTAAGATTAATAAAGTCATACAGTGGCTGTTGGTTTATGAGCACCTAGTTGCATGATGAATGTGAAGGAGCACTCATTCAATGTACAAAATAACATTGCTTTAACTATACTGATACATTGGAACTACTACTAATGGTCAGATTAGTTAATATTTTCATGAGAACTCAATGTCAGAACAATTTTGGAGGTCTTGGGCATAGAATTAGTTGAGAGCTTCCACTTTCCCAGGAAAATAAACTGATAAACAATAAACACATGAGACTGCATGATGCACAGGTCCAAAGAAACTGCTTATGTTCAGCATCTCTTTCATAGCACCACAGTTATTCCTCTAGAAAGAGTTACTCAAAATCTCAGATATGGAGATACTGTATTTTGCAGGACAATGATGCACCCTAACAGTTCAAAGAACTTTTTCACTGATTCTAGATCTTTAAGGTTTCAACCCTCAGTTCTGTAACTCAAACTTTTAGGACAGGATTATTGAAACAGGAACTGCACCTTGCTGCAAGGTGCAAACAATACTAAGTTTTTATGACTAGAAAGGAAAATGAAGAAACAGTAATATCAGGATTTCAAACACAAACACACATACATATCATGAACAGGACATAGATCTCTAAAAAACAAAAAAAAACTCTAGAGAGCAGTCTAGTGCTAGTCAAATAGCAGTATCTTAAATAATACTGCAAGTTAAAAGAATATCACTACATTAACGACAGATGTCTAACTCTAAAGCTTGTCTGAAAAAGATGATAAGGAGAAGGTATGAGGTCTCTCATGGACATACTTGGATATATGGCCTTTTGGCATTACAGTCTATGAAAAGTAAAAAGAAAATCCTTTACTCTAGAGCATGCACAGGTATAGGTGATAAAACATTTTGACACAATAAACTAGGTTTTTCATAAGGGAGTCTTCTAAGGAAAAGTCAAAGAGAAAGTCTGAAAGTCTAAAGTACTTTAGAAAGCTTTGAGACTTCCTGCTTATTATCAAACTGTAATTCTTTTGTAAGAAATGAGTAATGAAAATTAAACTGCAGTATTTTTTTCAAAACAGAATTTCTATAAAATCACCCACTAACAGTCTATTCAGAACAGTTCTGCAGCTGCAGTCAGTGATTTAACACATCTGGACACTTTCATCTTAGAAGAATTTGTATAAAATACAGATGTTTTCTAGAGCTTGAATGAACTGATTGCTTCTTTGCCTTAAGATTGCCTAAAATACTATTGAACATATTATTTAAATAACTCATGTAGCTAAAGAGTTGGGGATTTAAGTGACTAAACTTTTAGCTTATCAACTTTTTTCTTTTCCTAATGCATATCATGAAATTTTAATGATAAAGGAGTTTTGTTGTTAGTAAAGATATCAAGATTCAGTCACTGCTACAAAAGCATGCTATCAATGAAGAATTAAGATGTCATCACCTGGCATTGTGGTCTTCTTGAATTGTTCTAACACACTGGAAGTAGAGTAATTTAATTTACCTGAAGATTTTAATTTAATGTAGGTACAAGTTTCAAAGCAGAGGGAGAAACAGAGAACTAAGACATAAACTGACAGATGAGAGAATCAAAAGCTAGTCAATATTGCATCCAAAACCCATTCCTTGGCATCTCAATACAGAAGCACACAGTGACAGCAAATATGATGCAATCATATAAAGTTTTGAATTATACATAAAAGGTAACAGGGAAGTGTTTAATTCATATCTTGGAAGTAAGTACTTAGCTCATATTGACCTAACATTAACCAAAATTATTTATATTAATAGGAGTTAATTCCTTTAAAATACACAAACTAGAACTGAAGTAAACCACATTCCTACTCCTTCTTTCTATGGATTTAACTTCAGTGTCATACCTAGGATGCCTACAGGATTCAGAAGTCCTCCATTTGCTCCAGGACCTGTAAGATCAGTTTATATGGGCCACGTACATAATATGAGACTTGATCTTCCTGTAATCTTATATTCATCTACAACCTGCCTACCCATTCCTATCATCAGTCCCATCTTCAAATCCTTTTGTTATTTTATGATAGCAGTCCCAGGTACTTCCATAGGTTAATAACTTGCTAGAGCTAATGGCCTGTAACAGTATCACATGTTATCAGGGTGCTCCAGCTGCTCTTTAATCCCCAAAAAACCCCCAGCACCTTCATCATTATTGGATAATTACCATTAATGAAAGCTATGTATACACAGTAAGAGGATAATACACCCTCAAGCTTGTATGTCAGAAATCCTTACTTAAAAAAGGTGTTCTACATAAATAGTATCTGTATCGTTAAATGAAAGAATATTTCCCCACCTACCCAAAGACATAAGCATCAGTTCCAGACCAATGATCTGTAAAACTGAAAAAAAAAAAGATAACACTACTGCACACTTCAGAGTTTAAAAAAATAATTCAGTCTCCACACAGACATATACACTCCGTCATCTTCATTACTGTTCTCAGCCTCTGCCCTACCCCTCCACCCAATATCTTACTGACCAGTAACTGGCCTTAAGAATTTTTAGGACAATTGTTTTTATGTTCATTGCTTTTAAAACAAGAATATGTAACCTCAAAAACTACAGAAAACTTTGCACTAAACTATTTCCTTTGAGATGTGACAGCTGTGTCCATATATTACACACTACTGGTCTATAGGGCAATTGCCTATTCCGGGCATTCTGACAGAATTTATAGAGATATGTGTGGTCTGCTCTCTTCTATTACTTCTCTACCAACTGAAAAGAAATATGTACTTTAAATTCTGTGTCCAAATTCACAGCATTTTTGCCCTGTGATTTCATCACATGCCCAACGTGCTAAGCTTTCCAACAATATCATGCATTGGAAAACAAAACAGTATGAATCATTGGATCTAAATACTTCAAGAAAAAGAGTGTGGAAGTAAATATTTACTTTAACAATGTAAATATTGGTTAATGCTGTAAATCATGCCAACTGCATTTAGATTCCATGCCCACAGAATCAACATTTGTAAATCTTGTATCTCACTACTTTCCTTCTAAATAAATCTCTTTCAAAAACTGAAAGTTTACCTTGCTTGTTTTTCTAAAGTCCATTGATAGATTTGTTTCTTTACAAAGGTACAGCTGCGATTCCTTTTTCTAAGGAGCCTAGGTTCTATAGACTTGCACCTTCTGCCACAGCAATCCAGCTACAACAAAAAGTCTTTATTTTTCACCAAGAGAGACAAATGGGCAACTCCATTGAATCAACAAGGCTAAAATTAATTCAGACTCAACTTAAGGTCATAGATATTTCTAGGGGCCAGGACCGAAGAGCAAGTCCTTGATTACACTCTACATTATTCCACTAGAAAGTTTTTAATTTTATGAGCTAGAAATCAGGCTCTTCTATGAGTGACATTTACACCAAGTTTAACATGAAAGGTCAGCGGTATCCTGCAAACTTTAAATGGTTCATACGCCCTGTTGCAATCTCCATTCCAGCACTAAAACTAATGGAAGTGTCTGTAAAGACTATTTATTTTACTGAGCTAGAAAATACTGTTCAGATCATTTGGTTAACAGAAGTAAACGGAATAAATTCTCTGAGAGCTTTTCAACTAAACTTACATAAAATTTAAAAAAAAAGAAAATTTGGTAGGACTAATTTTCAACCAGAGTATTAAAATCCTAGGAAATACTACTTTTAATATGTTAATGCAAGTATATTGTATAATAATTAGTTTCAGAACCATCTGCCTCAGGTTGTCATGCATCTTTGAATGTTAAAATCCTTTACACTTTCCAGAACTTACAGAGAATTGCTCTTACCATAAGGATGTATGATCATGCAGATGGTCATATTGGTTCATACCAAGAATTTCTATAGCCCACTGTTCAGTCTCCAGATGATGCTACAAGCAGATGTCCAACCAAAAACAAAACCAGGACCAGCATAGATAATAGTTCCTATTTACTGTCTTCATAGCATCCAGATAGATTTCCCATACCCGATTTGTTTTTCATACTTAGTGATTCCAGATGTTTATCTCCTTCAAGTGTTTCTCAGTCTCCTGTTTAATTTTCATGTGCAGTGGTCACTACACGACTAGCTGCAATGTGTTATATACTCACTTTGGAAGTAATAAAATAAAACAAAAATAAATCCTCAAACAGCAGGAAAAAGTGGTTTTGTTCAAATGAATAATTACAAGAAGTTTCAAACTTTCTATTAGAGAACACTAGATTTCAAAGCTGAACAACAAAACTCTCATAGTTTATTTGCCCTGCATTCATTCTTATTTCCAAAGGTGGTAAAACGTTAATGTTGATTTTATGTTGTGTTAATTTCTATTAAATTAAGTTCTAAAAGACCTCTCCTGAAACAGCAAAATACGTGTCATTTATAATTCATCAATGGATTAGCCTCCACTGAGACTGGAAACAAGAGTCAGAATGGAGGAAACAGTAAAAAAATTGCTGCTAACCCAAATGGATTTGCAAGAGTTAGTGTTACCAGCACCTTGCTTGGGATAGGAATTAGAGCATAACTCAAGGTTTCAAATTGATGTGCTAAATCTGAGTAGAAGCAACCAAATACTCCCAAATTTTGGAAATTGAGTTATTGATGAAGTCATCAAATCTCTCTGTTCACATAAAATGAAGAGTTTTCCATATTCATTAGCTGGAAATTTCAACATTCTTTTATCCCTTCAAAATGTAGCAAAGACAGTGCCAGATTATGTACAATACTGATTTCTAGCAGGAATCAGACAAATATTTTAATTCAGGCTACACCAGTGGACTAAATCTAGAACTTCTCACAAGATTTCCACCTACAATACATACAGTCACCTTTTTAACTGAAATAACTAATAACTTGAAGTTTCATTCCAAACTGCTTTGTTTTGCATATGTCCTCAAGTAATATTCGCTTTAAATTTTGGGTTTGGCGTCTATGCTCTTTTTGTAGTTGCTTTTGAAGTTTACTCTCATGTAAATTTCACATAAAATATCGGTTCTGTTGTGTGTCTATATTAAACATATTTCATCAAAGGACACAGAGGAAAACAGAGTAAAACTAGAAGAATGAAGAAGAAACTCTTCAGCAGAAATAAACAAGCTATGAGAAAGTCAGAACCAGAACTCATTCTTCTACTATCATAAATTCTTCATACAATTTAAGAAGAAATGCATTCAATTAAGAAACTGGAGAGCATACTTCTCCCTTTTCAGAAACTATCTAACTTGAAAAAAAATTACATCATGTTTTTAAACAAAATATTATTTGTTTTGTTTTTATTTTTCTCCCTCTGTTATGATATAAATTCCTTCTTCATATTTTTTCTCTAGTCTAGACATAGAAATACGCAATAAGAAGACGGGAAAAAAACCCCAAACCAAACAATCTAAACCACCACTGGAAAAAACAAACAAACAAAAAACCAAAAAACCCACAAAACTCAGAAAACCCACACCCCAAAAATCAGAGAGGAATAATAAATAAGGAAAGCTAGTCCCTCAAAAGTTGGTTTACCATATATATGATCTTAAAGTAAATAAGCAAATAAAGTCCTTTCAGTATCAGTGTTAACAGCTATAAGATTATAGTCTCTCACCTGATGTTCTCCCTTTTCACAAGTGTCTGATTTAAGCATATTTCTTACTAGAGTAGCTGACAGAAACAGTTCTGCCTGAAGTAAAATATTAAATGGCTCTACTATATCTGAAAGTTACCAGTTTCAAAGTTGTTACAGAGCAACTCCCTTCTTTTGTTCCCATACTCTATATTCTTCTTGTATTTATTATCTTATTTTGAATATAACATCTAGTGTTTAGAAAGCTCTTGCCATCTGTCTAAATTTCATCTTTGATTCACCTGCATTTATCTTTCAGGACTACTACAGTAATAAAGATTGCTTACCCAGGTTCATTTACTGAAAAAGCATTTGTACTAATTTGTAAGTATAACTGGAAAAAAACTATGTGTCAACAGTACCAGTATGTTATTTCTGAAGGTATAATCAGAAAATACAAATTTTCCTTTTTCTTTACCTATTGAGATACTGGAGGAAAACAGTACTAGATCATACAGATCTAGGTAAGGACAGAACATGCTTTGTTATACCACTCCTTTCACCAGTGATTTGGATACCTTATTAGACATATATTAAATTATTTGTGAAATATCATTAGGTGATGCTTGTTATATGCAGCTGTTTACAGATGTTCAGTTATTGCACCTTAATACAAATATCTTTGGATAGAAAGACATCATTAATCTCAGAGAGTATCTCCTAACACTGGAATGATACATTCATTTTTAAGAATGTATGTACACATTTTCAAGACATAGGTACACATATATACTCCCAAGTCAAGAAGTCACACTAGGAAGTAGTCTTGTCAATTAGGTTTCAAAGAATGAAAGGATAGAAATAAGATCCTGAGATCACTTGTGACAAGGATGCTGAGACTGTGAGCAGAGGAATGAGACTATGACTTGACTTATAACTTTGATGCAAAACACAGAGCAGATTTGATAGGCTCAACTTGTTTATCTCTACACAATACAATATCATGTAGGTCTACATAGATAAGTTCTTACACTAGACACAGCAATCAAAGCAAAAAGCAGTGGAAGAAAGTGTGCTTTTTAAGATAAAAGAAAGATAAATACATCTGAGACGCTGCATATTCTAGACTGGGGCTGTGTATTCTAAGCCATGTAAAACTACAGGAGCTACCCTGTCCTCTCAAACAGGCTTAGTGAGAAATTGTCAGTAGGAGAGATGGCATTTTTTTTCCCTTAAAGTTGAAAGGGTATGCATTTATTAACTCATCCTTTCCCTCAGCTGTTATACATTCCATACTTTTGACATCTTTAAGTCCACTAGGTATTAAAAATTATGTTATTCTTAAAATCATTACTGAGTTTACTATCAGTGCTATCTCATATCTAAAACTAAAATGTATAGACATTAATTAATTGCAGAAAATATTACACTAATATATTTCAGCAAAAAAACCCAGCAAAACAAACACACATAGTCTATTGGATGACCTAACCCTCCTCTCCTGAGGGGAGACAGGTAAGATTAGGAGCTTCTTCAGAATATATATGAAGCGGGAAGTGTATTAATCATGTTCAGTCTAAATTTTTAGGAGGTTTTGTGTGTAAGCACAATCTGGAAAGTTGGCAGGAGTCCCAAGTTTTGCCTACATTCTCCCCTCAAACTTTCACCCTCAAACTGTCAAAATAACAAAATAATTATGATAGCTACATAACTTTGATCACTGTTCTCCACTGGCATTTATGTCTGTAGATTCAAGAAACTTCCAGAAAGAACTGCAAGAGATATTTTCCTTTGTCCGAGAAAGAAAAAAACTGTTTTGTTTCATTCTATATAGAATCCTAGAATCATTTCAGTTGGAAAAGATCCTTAAGATCATTGAGTCCAACTGTTAATACTATGTGTTATTTATCTATATATACACCAATATTATTTAGCTATGTATTTTAATTGTTTTGTTTAAATTTAATCAAAGTCCAGAGAAGAAAAATATTTAAGAAAGCACTCTCCTGAACTGCAAAACTGAAAAACCCCGTATGATATCTATAATAGAAAAAGACTCTCTGTATTTCATGCCTGAGGCTAGAAACAGGAAAGATTTATCAGAAGGAAAATATCTGTGTGACAAAGGAAAAATACAGACCTTGGTCTTCCATGTACACCTTTTAGAGACTCCAAATATTCATAATCAAAGCCTCATTTGCCACTATACTATTTGACATATTTACATGGTATGACTTAACATAGTACCAGATTTATAATAGTTTATTGCAAAGAGTATCCTGATTTTGGATTAAGGTGACATTACACACATATAAACACAAGTCTATGTTGAAAAAACATGGCTAAGATTGCAAAGTTGAGTACTCTAGGATTGAGAAGCGACAGAACATACTCTAACATGATTTGTTTCAGTCAACTTCTGCATATGCATTATGAAAAAAAATATTTTGTCATGTATCCCACAACTCCATTCCTACTCGAGACTTTTGCCTTAACGAGGAAAAAAGATCCATTGTGAGAATCTACATATTTCATCGACCTGCGCAGTTTAGAGGATGGCCTTTTCAGCAACACATTCCTTATGAATATGGAACATTCCAAGCCATCCTTTACATATGAGCAGTAATGTACTGATTCAAAATAGAGAATTGAGAGATAGTGAAATTTGTGTCAGAAATCTCTCATTTCTTGCACTACTTTGAAATGCCTCTCAGAGCATCCAGCAAACAAACAGTAGGTAAGGTCAAAATCCAGTCAGTACAAGTACAGCTGTAAGTTTGGGACTTCTGCAAGTCAAATTCTGAGGAATCCAGTCAGGTAGTGATGAAATATTGAATCCAAAGGTGAAAGAATACTGTACTGGATGTCCAGTAGACTTTATAATAAGGCCTAATCTCTTCCTAAAGCACACTTCCTATGTTTATTTCATCCCAGACATTGCATGAAGATTGTTCTAGATATGGGCTTGTCTGACAGATAATCTAACTGGACTTTGATTAGCAGTACAGTCCAATTTTACATTGTCCAACATCTGTTCATGCCAAAAAGTAACAGTGAGGCCAAGGAAGTTTCCATTCTAATTCAGACTATGAGGGATAGGAAGCTGAAAGCAGGTAGACTTTTCCACCTCTTCTTTCCATTGCTTATTCCCAACTTCCAGTCTTTATCACTGTACCGACACTATCCAGCACTCTTAAGTTTCTTGCTGGTCAGTTTCAATACCTCTACCCATCAAATTCTAAACTAATTTTGTTACTCATATTAGTTGTAGAGGATGAATTAGATTTTTTTTTTTTTAAGTTTAATTAAAGTTTAGTATTGTCATCTTCATCTCACATGTAGCATACTAAACAGAACTGGGCACAGCATACTCTGAAGCAACCTCAAATGGTAATTATAAGTAAACTCCTGTGCAGTCTTGAACTGGAATAAGCTCATTTAGCTAGAAACTTAAGGGCATGTACTTGCAGAATTGAACCATTTGCTAAGAGCATGTAAAATGTGATTTTTGAAAGCTCATTTCTTGGTCAAACTGGGGCGTTTCACAGAGTTTTGGGAAAATATATCTCTACAGATCATGCTTTTAAACAGACATATATCTTGTGCACTCCACAATGATGGCAGCATTTTCAAAGAAACCACAAAAAACAAACCAAAATGCAAACAAAACAAAGACAGGTACAAATTTTTGTTCCTACTTCCTTTCCCTATCCCTACAATGGTAAAAAACAAACATCTTTTCTCATTCTGAGAATATGCTGAAGCAAATAAATTGAAAATCCGAGAATTATTCAGGCTCACTCTGACTTTGATGTAGAAAAAGTCAGTGCAAAAGTTAAATTATGCCTAAACTGAGGTTTGTAAAGAAGGTATTGTAAATTGAAATTATAAGAAAACATACTAATAAATGAGTTTACTTCCCCACTTACTAGTGGTAGTACACTCTAGTAGAATATGTGGGTTACTTGGGCTTGGTCACCCACACACACACATCCTCTTCCCGTAGGATGTTGGACGTGCCAGCAAGATGGGAGGAGAAAAAGGCCTTGTGGATCACAACAAGGGCAAGGAGGGATCACAGCCAACTATGGTTCTGGGCAAAATAGACTTGACTTCTCAGGGAAGAAAATAAGAAGAGTTTCATCTGCTATAAACTAGACACAGAACAGACAGAAAGCAAAAAACAGAGCAGGATGATGAGGAAAATACGAGCAGTAATATAAGACTTCCTTCCCCCACCTTTCCCTTCTCCCTGCTCCGGATATCTCTCCTTCCCCTCAGCAGTGCAGTGGGGCAGGGAATGGGGGTTGTGGTCAGTCTCTCACAGATGGTCTCTGCCATGCCTTCCTTCTCAGAGGACAACTCACATTCTTCCCCTGCTCCAATGTGGGATCCCTGCCATGGGATACAGACCTTAACGAACCTCTCTGGTGTGAGTCCTTCCCAAAGGCTGCAGCTGCTCACAAACTCCTACAGTGTGGTTCTCCTCTACAGCAGCAGAACTCCAGGATCCTTCTGCTCCAAAGTGGCCTCTCCACAGTCATGGCCTCTCTGGGCACAGTGACCCCCTCTGCCCTGGGGTCCTCCAAAAGCCGCTGGCAGATCTCAGCTCATTGCCTTCCATGGGTTGCAGGTGAACAGCTGCCATCTCACCACAGGATGCAGAGGAGTGTCTGCTCTAATACACCTCCTCCTCTCATTGACCCTCGGGTCATTTCTCCCTCCTCCCATAACACCTCTTCCAACTTATCCTTCTTTAAAAGTGATGGCAGAGGCACCCAAATGGTGGGTCTGACTTAGAGCCTGGGGAAGTTTTGAGCAACTTCTTATAGGGGCCACCATTGTAGACCTGTCCCCATTACCAGAAAAGGTTACACACAAACCCAACACATCTGACCACTTAAGAAAATGTCCCTTTTTTTTTTTCTTTTTTTTTAAAGCCTATTATTCTCTCCTATTGTTCTCTTGCACAAACCTGACCAGAATATACAGCAGTGTCACAGGCAAGGTAGAACTAACCCTTCTGGCAAATACAAATCTTGGAAGAATAACAATCTCTACATTGAATTAAAATATTTTCAAAGGACACTTAGCTCATTTATTATGAATAGTGTTACAGTTTATGCATTTTACTACCTGATGAGCCAAATAAAAGTGAAGAAGCTTACAAGTTTATTGCTATCTACCAATGTTAAACACATTATATGCCTCAGCATGAGGTTTTCCCTTAGAAAAAAATGAAATCTGTTATTTTTCCATTTGCTCTTTAGAGATAGGTTGGGGCTTTTTATTATTCATACTAGTATGCTATCAATGCCTCTGCTGACTCTTAAAACATCTGGCCCACTGTTTAAAATTCATGGAGTGCAATGATATCAATCCATGCTGATAATCAGAAGACCCTCAATTAAATACCTACAAGGCAACCAGTGGTAAATAAGAAAACATACCAAAGGCTAACAGAGTAATTCTTCCCTGTCCCAATTCTCAGAAGCCATTAGAATTCTTTTTGCCTTAGATTTGAAATTCAGATTCCACTGACAATTCGTTAAATGTTCATAATGACAGAAAACCTGAGACAATCAAGTGATTCTGTGTAATAAATCATACTGGAGACAGAAACCACAAAGCATTGAATGAGCTATGTACATCCTAGGTCATATCTCACTTATCTGTTTGATCAAATTATACATTTCCTCAACACCACCTATAATTAAGGATCCACTGTTACCAGAATACTTCAATATGACTGGGTGAGAAAAAAAAAAGCCAAAAAGAAATTGTATGAGGTCTCATTGAAACAAGCCCTGGCTTACTTAAATATTGTGTCAATATTGTGTCAATGTTCAACAGTGGCTGAAGTCTAAATTTATTACCTCAGAACAGGAGAAACAACGTATGGATTCTATCACTGTTTCTGACATGCAACAATATGCTTTGAGGTTATAATATCAAGTAGAGAGGATTAATCATATAAATGATGTCAAATCATTAAACAAAACAGTATAACTATGTGACATATGCAAAGCCACCAACAGTGAAAGGAAATGAAGGATTTGGTGCTTGTGATAAATTAGAAGAGCAATTGGAAAAGAAGAACTGTAATAGACAGAAAACATTTAGGAAGTTCCATTTTCCTGAACAATATGCTAGATGTAGAAGACATGTTACTCTGTAGTAATGCTGGAAATCAAAAAAAAAAAAAAGCTTGTAAGAGGGAAGACATGTAACTGTACAGAAAGTTGAAACCACACATGATGTTGGTGTATTTTATCTTCTACCAGTCTTCCACCAGTCAGAACTAGATATTAAGAACTAGACTGTAAATTTCCCTGTTTGTCTGTGTCTTCAGATTAAATTATTTTCATAAATATTAAGGAATTCAGATCATTCCAACCCTACCATTCTATGATTAGACAATTATTTAATACAAAAACCACAAATCGCTATGAAAAAAAGAAAGTGTTTGTTCTCTGCTATGCAGATAAATCAGTTTCAAGCTGTTTATTTTTTCCAGTAATTTAAACTTGCTCCCTCTCAGTTTTATCTGTGAATACTGTCAGTGTGACTCAGTGGTGCAGACATATGAAACCATATGCTCAAAAGACTGAGGGCTGCTTAAGCCTGTCAACAGCCAGACATATCACTGCCAACATCTGCACCAGTTGTCAAACCGATGACTATGAATGTCACTGGTCATTAGACTTATTTTCAGTCATCCAGCTATAGTGACATGGTCTGTAACTGTCTTCTCCTGCTGCAGGATACAAGGACCAATAGTTTGACTCACCTAATCTGAGAAATGGTAGAATGTAGGTGATATCCTCAGTTGTTATGACAGTATTCCAGGCAGTATGTGATCCCAAATCTACAAAGCCTGATAACAGTGCAAACAAAGTCCAAGCTCTAAAATATAATGAAAATGCTTTTGTTTTACTTTTTATAAACATATTTAAGTGGGAAGAGAGGTCAATCTGCATAAGCCTAGTAATAATCAACCTTCATAAAATATGCTTTCTCCTAGAGTTTTTTCTCATACGTAGGAGGAAAATGAGAAGTCAGGATGCTATGGGATGGCTGGAGAGCCCAAGACTAAACCCTGGTCCTTGTGTTCATAGGAACTCGTGGTGCAGTTGTTCCTGGAAGGAGCAATGGAAAAATGTCCTTGCTTTAGTTCCTAACTGGTCATGAGGGAACTGTCCAAAAAATCAGATCAGAAGTCATGCACCAACAAGTATTACTTTCCAACCATAATATGAAATACAATTTAAATTTTAAATCTGATACTGCATCTCAGAGTTTCACAAACACTGTCCAAAACTTAGTAAGAACACTCTGCAATATTGAGTGGGAACATGTCTCCTTTTCCACGAACACCATATGTTACATTTCAACCTTTCTTTTCAGTACTACCTCACTAACTTTGTGAGGGCTCACTTGTTCTTAAAATACAACCAAAAAGCATTCAGTTATTTATTAAAAAAATATAGCAATTTCTATGCTAGATCTTGACAGAAATTTATATTGCTTAGATACAAATCTTAAATTATTTAGCATTCAAATATATTAATATTAGAGTTATTAATATAAACATAAAATTATACCTCTATGTAAAAATATCTACATGTACAGTACTCTTAAGCTTAATTTTTTCTTTGAATAATGTGCTACAGTAGCTTCCTAATGATATTACCAAGAGTGATACCAGCTAATCAGGGCAGATGACTATACTCCCAAAAGAAACTGATCTTATAAATGATAATTTCTACTGTGCTCATTGGGCCACAGCTTAACAGTTTGTGGCACAGTAAGCTGCAGCGTGACCATTCATCCAATTACCACTGAAATAGGGATATTAATCCACTCATAAAGGGCAAGTTAAGGGTCAGTTGTCAGCAGTGGAAAATACTTGATATGGATAATGTGTTCCATACAGGATTTCATCTGCTTTTACTGATTTCAGGAGTCTGCACAATTTTACTTCATTTTTGAGTGAATAAAATCATAGAATCCAGAACTGGGTCAAATCACATCTGTGTTTTACCTGCGATGAATATCTTCAGCATCACTTAATGGCATGAGACAGTCTATCAGGCATATTCCAACAATGTGTACTCCCAGTCTGACACATCACCATGTGACTCCACAGACAAATCCCTCTTGCTCTGAGATCTTGTCCGAGACTTCCCTCAGTAGTTCCTAGAAGCATCTGATCTCTGCTACGATTCAACTATAATTAATAGGATATTTTCAGTCTACAATATAAATCTTTGGAGACTCTTTGTCAGGCAGTAGTACAACACTTGCCAGGGAACTTTTGAAATACACAGAAACACATGCAGACACTTTTTCTTGTCTTTTTTTTTTCTTTTTTTGCTTAGAAAGCGCAGCAGACCTCCTTAGGAAAACAACAAACCCCACAGTTTTATGGGAGGACAGAGGAGAGTGTATGGGACAAGGTAGGCTCAGAAAACTTCATTTTCATTTTTCCTGTATAAGCTACAATTCAGGCTTCGCATGTGCCATGCAGAAAGTACACACCTTTAAAAGTAAGCCTCAGATAAGTTTTCCCACTCTTCATCATTTATTTCTACTACCTGCTCTTGAGCTCTCAAACATGAATGTGGCAAAGGAAAACTGGATGCTTCAGCTAGTGCCACTTTTTTTCTACTTCTCTCCTTGCATATGAAAATGGCCTTTCTGAAATGCTCAGTCTGCTTCACTTCATAGAAAGAAAGTTATAACCTACACTAACTTTCACAAGAGAGATATAGTTTATATGATCCAATGACATTCATAATGAATAGCTGTATTTTCCAAATCATGTAACAAGGAACTTACTAATTTATGAATAACAATACAATAAAAATATTAAAAGCATGATGGAAAAATCATGCCCCACAAGTCAGTCATATCAACTACATTCGTTAAACTACAATGTAGTTTTCATAGTCATTTGCTGACCAACAAGTAATGTCACTTTGAAAGCTACACAAAATAATTATTTTTCTTAAATAGACTTGTGACAGTAAGATTTTACTTAAACTTTAAATACATCCATCTTCCCTTAAGACTTAACACAAACTAGAACTAAAAGCCTAAAATTCTGCTTAAACATTTTTGTTATGATTATATGGTATTATCTTATTGCACACAATCTTACTAATGTAAGTTGCCTCTTTCAACTAGCTTTCAACAGCTACAGACTGAGGAGACATCTTCCTGCTGTTCCTAAAGAATATAAATTATTTGAACTAATATTAAAGATTCTCATGCACTGATATTTCCAAATTCTGCATCTCAGCAGGCAATTTTAGAGGTGTAATTGCCTTTAATTACCTGCATCAGTAAATTAAAACTTTGCCAAATTACTCAGTTACCCTTTCTAGTCACTCAATTATTTTTATTTTGTGGCTACACAGTGCCTTTTAAAGTTGTTTTGATTCTTCATTTTCCACCATTTACTTTGAAGTAATTTTTGGCAATTGAAAAACTGCTAAATTGTAAGATGAATAGAAGACTGTAACAAATAATAGCATAAACTATAGGCCTTCCAAATTTATCTATAATTTACAGTATATTTTAATTTGTGAGTCAGAAAATAAACAGCTCTATGATTTATTAGCAAATGGGGAGAGGAAACTACATTTTCAGCAAAACACACATATTGATTGATTTGTGTTTTTTCTTTATTTTTAAAAATTAATAAAGGTTTCCCTTGCAAAGGCTCTTATTCTCTTCTACTTTCTTAGTCTGTACTTTAGAGGTTTCCTCTCCTCCAAATATGCTGAGTTACCAGCTATATTCTGTCTTCACAAAGACTGTGTTTTGGCCAAGCACATAGAAGATAAGACAAACAACAACTTTAATGGGGAAAAATAGTGTCATATAGAGTAAGTTATGAATAAGCAAATTATACAGATACAATTTATTACATTCATAAGCAGTGTTCCAATTTAGTGGGTTTATTATTTCAAAGATATGAGTGCACAGCAGCTATGCTTTACATTTCTACAAGCTAAACTACTTAGTTTAGCTTGTGTAAATGACTATTCAGTCATCCTGTAATGAGTTATTTTGTTCTCAAATATAGTTTGGACTTAGTAGTGTTTTGCCATCAAATTTATAAACAAAGGTCTTTACAGTAGATTTGAAATACTATAACCATCTTCTAAACACATCATTGGAGTCACAATAAAACTTCAACTTACAACTTGATGTCACCAAGTTAGTTAGAGCTTGAAAACATTATTATTTTGTTTGGATCAGTTAAGCTAGGTTTTATTTTCAGGATTGTCCTGTTACTAGAAACTGAGGGAATGCCTAAATATCAACTGGCTTATAATCTCCTTTAGTTCAAACAACTAATATGTGTCTAAGAGGTGTAAATTATTAGGGAAAATAAATTTATTATTGTATGAGGTCATTATTTAGTGTACTACTAATAGAGGTCAGGATTTTGTAAAATTAATCATGTAACAACCAAAAGAAATGTAAAAGAAACAGATGTAAATATAACAAAATCAAACCAAAGTATTGGCCATGTCAATGATGAAAACAAGCATTGCTCTGATACGTATTACTGTACAGTTTACAATGGAGTAATTATTAACATACATACTTTCATGCATCCATGTTATCTTTGATTCATTTTGTCTTTATGAATCTTTTAAGGCACACTATCTTAACTGAGGGAGAAATTACTAAAGAAATTTCATCAATAACTTAATAGATATCCTTCCAAATTTTTTTAGGTAGAAAAACAGCCTTTCCTTTCCAGAAAGATGCTACATAACTATAATTAATTAACAATAAACCAGTTTTTTGAGGGGTTTACCTGCTTTTTTGGTCACTGCTCTACTCCTGTAAGGACTTCAGCTATAAAAGTCAACATTTTTTTTAAGATATAATTCACTATGTTCAGGTGTACAGCTTCAGGTTGCATTACAAGAGTATTTTGTTAATCTTACACCATGGTCTGACATACAGATTTTGAATTTGGTTTTGTTGTTGATGGCACAGAGTTATACATCATTCTAGCTGACTGCCTATAGATGGTCTAATTTTCAAATACATATATTAGGAAAAAGAACAATTTAGAATCCCAATGTCTAGATTTCCAAGCACCATTCAGATTCATTTCATTTGTTTTCTGCTTTGGTTCCACATTCTTACTTTCATTAGAAACATTTTCCCAATCTAGTACTTCCTTGCTTGTGTTTCTGTTATCTGAAGAAAGTGTCTTCTGTTTTCTACAGTTGCCCTTGGCATATCTCAAAGGGTTATTAAAGCCTAGAGTGGATTTGAAAGTTGATCTTTTCCTCAGTTATGTATTCTGGGTTTTTTTTGTGCTGTATTGCTAGACTGCGACACTGAGCTTCTACTTATAAGTGCTAGTCCTGTGGCTTATATGTGTAATTAACCTTGAAATGTGGATATACTCAAAGGTGTGATCCCTTCTGTTTTCTACTACAGTTATGCCTTCTCTCATTTTTTTCACAGTCATTAAATAGCCAAGTAATCATGGCAAGAGAAGAAAGCGGTGTGTACACTTACATCTCAGTCTATGCTGCTATGCAGTGCTCCAGTGGCACAGGACCACAGAACTTCTGAGTCTGGAAAATACCTCTAAAGATTGTCAGGTGCAATCCTATATTGCAGACATGACACTCAGGGCCATACCCAGTCAGGTTTTTAATAACTCCAAGGATGGAGATTCCACAAGCCCTTCTCTTTTATGTAGAATTGTGTCCAACATCCTGTCACTGGACACCACTGAATAAGGTCTGGCTCTGCTTATTTTACTCTCTCTCCCAGGTGTTTACACAAAATTTCCCTGAGGATGGGCTGTCCCAACTCCCTAAGCCTCTTCTCATATGCTCTGCTTCCTTCATTACCTTCAGAGCCCTTTTCTGGACACACAATATATGTGTGTCTCACATGCTGGGGAGTCCAGTATTGGACACACTAGCCCTGGCAAGGCTGTTTCTGCTATGAATAAGGGGGAACTATTACCTCTCTCAGTCTTTGATTGCAATGCCTTTTGACAACATTGCAATCATCAGAAAAGGTATTCCTAAATGGCCAGGAAAATCTCTTTCATTGTTCTCCCTATATTTTAGTTTTAAACATACCATATATGATGGTGACTGTTTTACTTTGTCTTTCTCAGGTCTACTACTGATTACATTCCCTTCTATATTAATTCTAAAGAGAGTGAAGTAAGAATTTTATTAATTTAGTTTGCAAGTTTTATAATTGTTTAGGATATAAGTATGCTAATTAATTCATAGGAATAGAATCATAGAAGCATATGCAGACTGTAGATTCCAAACAAATATAAACCTTTTCTAATAAAAATCAAAATACTCTAGGTTAATCAACATATTTTAACTTCACTCTGATTATTTTTCATTAAAATAGAGAAACAAGCAAAACATAAGAGCTGTTTTGAAATAAAGAAATATTTTTCTTCTGAAAATACTGAAACAAAATTCTAACAATCTACGTTTTTCAAAACATACATGTTCATCATGTAAATTCTTACTGTGACTAAATGACACATCTAAAACAACTGTTTCATATCTTTATATTTAAAAGTAGTTATTCCTGGATTTCTATTTATTCTTGATAGAAGTGAAGGCAAATAATTAGGAATCAGACTCTCATCTGGTACAAATTAACAAAATTGCATGGGAATGAATACAAATGCAAACATGCAGACAACAATGTAGAAACTAGATGTAGAACAACAACAATGTAGAAACTGTTAACTTTGAGTAAATCTGCTCTGTTTGGCAGTTTATCATCCAGCCAATTATCAGGAAAATTAATTACTTGAAAATAATATTGCAGATCCTTTGATATAAAATATTAATATTTTTAGGTTTATTTTATCTAATTTCTGCAGTATTTATAATTTTAATTAGTATCTATTTTTCAATCCATTCTTATCACTTCACAGATTTTATCATTTCTCATAACACTTGAAAGAATCACAGGATTTTGGGACTTTCTGAATCAAACATCATCTTTAAAAATACTAGCTTCATCTGAGAAAGTACACATTGCCTCTACAAGGCAATCAGAAAACAAATACCCTGTTCATCCTATCCAGTCACCTAAGCAAGGAATATAACAAGCCAGACAACAGCACAGCAAAATACCAGTAGAGTATAAAGCTGCTTATCTTATTTAGGACTAGATTTTATTACTTTACCCGTGTGGTATCAATTATCCCCATCATTGTTTATATGAAAATTAAAAATACCGTTTATAACAGTAATAAAATGCTTTTAAAACTCAGTCTCATGACAAATTTAACAAAAATGGTCTTGTCACATCCTAAAAGGTGTTATTCCCACATTTAAAGTGTGAAGGAATAAAGCATAGATTGGAGAGAAGCCTGATTTTTACATGAGTTTTGAACAGACCCTAGTTGTAGCACAGATAGTTAACATCTTTGCAGATACCTGCAAACACTTAATAGTTTCCTGAAGATTAAAAAGAGGAATCACTACCAGTAAAGAAACAAGCTTGTTTAAATTTGCTTCTATCTATGTAGTAATTGAACCAGATATTATAGTAGCAACACCAACAAATACAGGACATTAAATTCAAGAAATTCTTACTCATTCAAAATGTAAATTGCTTTTTAATTTTTTGACCTTACAGTGCAAGAGGATGAGCACTTCAAGTAGATTACCATATCATAATCTCATGGAATTAGATAGGTTAAATACCCAATTACAAACACTCTGCATGGCAAAAGACTAAAGAGGAAATGTACTGAGTGTTCTGAAAGTAGGAAGTTTATTTTTCTAAACATAGCAAGAAAAAGACAGGTACAACATTTTATGTTATAAAGATACCGAATAACTTTAAATATGCATCTATAAAGCAAAACGACTTCCTGACATCAAATGTCTGTCAAATGATAGAAGTTACACTCGTCTTCAATTACACTGAAGCATACACAAATTTCACACACCCTTCTTCATTCTTTGCAAACAGCCTTGTTTTACATGCACCAGGTGTGTACATCTGATAGTAACACATTTTTTTACTATGCTACTCATCAAGAAGACTACTCACAAGCACCTCTGCACAGAGATGAGAAAGGATGGAGTTAACTACCTTGGCAGCAGCCCATATTGTGCTGTGCTTTGGGTATGTAACTAAAGCAACATTGATAACACACCAGTGTTTCAGCTGCTGTTTAGCAGTTCAAGCACTGAACCAACTCTTTTTCTTTACTCTTCCCTACAGAAAATTGGCTGAGGGTGCACAAGGACTTGGGAGGTTACACAGCCAAGACAGCTGCAGCCAACTGGCCAAAGAGATAATCCATACCTCATAACATGAAGAACTAGGTAGAGGATGTTGGTTTGCAAGGTAGCCATTACTCAGAGACTGGATGGGCGTTATCTACTTACAGGAGGTGCCAAGTAACTGCCTATGCATCACTTATGTTCCCCCTTCCACCCTCCCATTCTTCTATTTAGACTATCTTCATCTTCACCCATAAATTTTCTCAGTTTTGCTCTTCATATACTCTTCCTTGTCCCATCCCTTGGGGAGTTTAAATGAGTCAGTGGCTGTGAGACTCTTTATTGCTCACCAGGGTCAACTCACTATAACCCCCTAGGAATATATTGTTCTTGATCAATTCTTCCCTATTTTTCTAAATACCCCATAGTTTTGCAGCCTCTGCAAATGTTCGCTGATCATATAACTTTATAGTACAACTTATGGAAATGATTGCAATTCACAAGAGTGGCTAAAGGCTAGGCAGAGTCATGTGCATTCAGACTAGCAAAGAAGCAGTGATTTTTTTAATTTTTTCTTTAGCATGCACTTGCAAATAAATACAAAAAATTAAAAGGTAAGATCACAAGCCTAGCCTTTGTGTTTTTCATTCCTCACTTACTGAGATACCCTGGATTTTTTGTGTTAGTGTTAAACATATGCTGCTTCGGCAATTAACATCAACTAATATTCGTTGAACAACCTAGACAGATAGAGCCTTCCTCAGGCCCGGTCTATAGCCTGTTTAAGAAGTTAGCGAAATATAAAAGGCATCAGTATGCTTCTCATAACTCTGGCTAGTATTGACTGATTGACATTATTTGACACACTTAAGCATTTTACAGAAACAGAAGCATTCAGAGTTTAAAATAGAATGGTTTGTCCACTATAACCAGTGAGCTGCAGCAGTGACTGTATTCATAAGCACTTGAAGTTTTTAACAGAACAGAAACAACCTTAGAATATTATTTTCCCCTCAGCTAATCTGGCCCAATTTGCTATGAAATCACATTACCAACATAACCAAAAAAGAGTTGTCTTACTGAGAAAGACTTTCTAATATTCTAGTTCAATGGTGAAGTATAGCTGCATATTCAATTTATTTTTTAGCACACACTTAACTTTGTTAAGACTTCTAAACACAAACTTGAAGCATGTGTATATATAAATCTAAAGCTGAGGAAGATATTTTAAATGTGCATGTAAGTATGAGCATATGTGAGAATTATGCTATGAGAAGTATATTCCATTGACAGCACCCTGGCACTTTGACATTTGAGGGCTATTCAGGCTTTATAAAAATTGAGAGAACTGGTTCAAAGCCAGTTATACAGCATCTTTCATGGAAGTATTTAAAAAAACACTGCAGCAGATACAGAACATTTTAAAAACCAACCCAAGTAAATAAACAAAATCAACAACAAAAAAATCCAAACAGATGAATGGGATTGAGATCAACATCATTCCTTAAACAAACATGAAACACATCTTAGTGTCTTACAATCAGGAGGTGTTACTTCTGAATTTCCCTAACTAACGAGTTACTGATTATAATGTCATTATAATGAAAATAAGGAAAACATTGCCATTTATGCCTCACAGATTTTATAGCCTTCCCTAATCAGAATTTTACCAAAGCTTCCTTTAGAATTGCTTTTGAAAGTAGCTTTGTTTTCTAAATAAAATTATTTGCTGCTTGATAGAAATGGTATTAGAGAAACCTGAGCAAAATCATTAAAGAACTGATGCTAACTTGAAAACCTGGCAAACTCATTTCATTTTGTAACTACTACATGACTTGCTTTCCATGTTGGTTGAGAGCTTAACAAGCAGAAGAATCTCTCAAGTATAATAAAAGTCCTTTTATATAAGTACTAGTTAGAAGTTTGCCTCATTTTGCAGGTATCATGGTGCAAATGTTCTGTTTATAAAACTTGATACAGATCATTTACAAGACCCGCATCCAAAAGGAATCTCACTATATATTTACAAAATATCTCTTTTGTTAGTACTGTGTATATGCTATTGACATTTCTTCCAAATACGATTTCATTTGGAGATTTTGGGGTGTGTATGAGAAACAACATTATCATGGGATTCTTTCCCTGTAATAAACCTGGCAGTGCATGAAAGTATTTTGTGTGGAAGGCCTCAAGACATAATAGACAGCAGATCAGCCATGCCAGAATGGAAAAAGAAAAGAAGACAATAGTTTGATGATACATGAGAATGCAGAAATTGACAAAAAGCAATAATTGGTTGTTTGGAGAAGACAGAAGTCAAGGACTACCTGTGCTGCAAAAATTGACTACTGTGTTAAGGCTTTGGAGATGTTTTGCACAAGTGGAAAATTGCAATTAAGGAAGTCCCCTCATGTCAGACTTCCTGCCAGGAACACTTCACTCCTACACTGCTGGGAAAGAAACGTCCTGGACTGTTTAATATCTTCATAAGAGATCTGAATGATGGAATCGGGAGTACCTTGATAAAGTTTGCTGATGATATCAGCAGTGGTTAAGGGAACCCTTTGGAAGGGAGAGCCACCCTGAAGGAAGACCTTGATAAGCTGGAAGAGGGGGCTAACAGGAATCTTATGAAGTTCAACAAAGACAAGTGTGAGGCCTTGCACCTGGGAAAACATAATTAAAAAATGCAGCGCAGGATGGGATGTATCTGGCTGGGGAACGGCTCTATGGAAAGAGGCTTGGAGGTCCTGGTGGACAAGCAGCTCAACATGAGTGAACAGTGTGCTGCTGAGATAAAGCAAGCCAACAGGATACTGGATCACATCACCATTCTAACCTACTTGGCACTTATCAGGCCATACCTGAAATATGATGTTCAGTTTTGGTCTCTGCTATCCAAAAAAAGTTGTGGGCAGGCTGGAGAAGGTCCACAGAAAGATCACAAAGATGAACAAATGACTGGGAAGCCTGTTGTGTGAGAAGAGGCTGGGAGAACTGGGTTCAGCCGTGAGAAAAGAAGGCTTAAGGGAGACCATATCATCATTTTCCAGTACTTACAGGATGGCTACAAAGATGGAGACTCTCTTCTTACAAGGAGTCACACAGAAAAGATGAGGAGTAATGGGTACAAGTTACTCCTGGGGGGAGTCCAATTGGACACAAGAGGACAATTTTTCACAATGAGAACTGTTAGACAGAGAAATACTCTCCCCAGGGAAGTGATGGATTCATCAGTACTGGACACTTTTAAGATTCAGCTGGACCACCTTGTCTAGAGTGTTCTTGTGACAAGAAAGATTGGACCAGATGATCCTAGACATTCCTTCCAACCTGCTATTCTATGTTTCTATGACACAGGAAGTGGTGAAGAAGAAAATTGGTGAAAGTAGTTTGTCAGGCTTCCTTTTCCACAAAACTCTTGATGGTAAAGTTATATGTTACTATTTGTATGAACAAATTTTCCTACCATAGAAAATGTAATGTATGCAATAGGCTACCACTGAGTCTTAATTCACTCTAACACTACCCTTTCCTAGTTATTAGTGTATCATATTCTTACACAAAACTTCGAGATTTCTTTCTTAAGACTTTTTGTTGATTGACTACATCTAAGTAAAAAATCCTTAACGTATTTTAGAACACTACAAAGTGATCGCACATTTTTTCACTTAGTTACTTATACTTACAATACACCACAGCCTGGAACTACATAAAGGGCATCAATTTTTATAATACAACAAACTCTGTGAGTTGTCACGAAACACAAGTTCACAATTGAATGGTACTCATGTCAGCTTTACTTTTAAGCAGGAGAATAAACATCCAGCCAGCCCTAGACATAATTTTATCCCTACTCTGAAAAGATAAAAAAAGTTTTGATATGTATTAATAAAATGCTCATTTTGTCACAATCATCTTGGAAGAAAAGCGCAAGGCCACGCTAGTCAACTTTTTTCCCTCACCATAATTCTGGACAGATCTGTGAGTGGAATCTGTGAAAAAAGAATAATTTCTATGATATGACTCTCTGAACCTGCCCTCAGGCCAGTTATCAAGCTTGGCATTTCCCCTCCTTTCCTCTGCAGGAAGAGCAACTCTTCACCTTAATAAGGGTAATGATGGGCTTCTTGCCTATAATTGCATTGAATTTAACATAGCCTTTAAATTATACCATTAGAGGATAAAGCAATTTTTAAGTTTAATGCCATCTGAACCTAAATTTAACTGCCTATGAATTTCAAATCTCCAATAACAACATGAGTTCCATAGGTGATTTTTTTTTTTTTAGTTACAAATTAGTCACTCCTACAGAAACAGCTAAACTAACAGATTTTGTTAGTTTATATTTGACCAAGAAATCCATATAAAATTAAGCAGGTAGACCTTGAAAGGAAGAACAAATAGAGATTAAAAAACTAGAAAGAAACTATTTTTAAGCCTGTTACTGGGAATATAAGCAAAATAAAAGCTTGTAAAACAGATAAGCATTCAACTTCCAGATGGAATAGAAATGAAACCTTGGTTCTCCATTGTGTGCAATCCTCTTCTATTTCCCCTCCACATTACTCTATGCAATGATTATTCAGTGTTTTGCTTGTGCTGGAGTCCTGTGAGCCAAACATACTACAAATGACCTTAATCTTTCTCAATATAATCTATATGTATCTGTTGTTAGTAATTCCATTAAGCCTTAAAGGAAATTTAGAATATCACTGTTGTACATCGTTAATATACACAGAGGTTTTTCTTCTTTCTTTGATCACTGAAACAAATAGTTTAGTTCAAAGGAATTAAAGCAAATCTGTAACAGTAACAGTTTATTATATAATAGAAAAAATGGTAACATTTCTTTCTGGACTCAGTCATTGTATTTGCATGCCAATTGAATAGTTGTAAACACAGCAGTCAGAAGATAGTAAAAAATGGATCCTTAGGCCAATTACAGAAAATATTCAATTATCCAGTCATAAAGATTATAGGTTGGATTAAATTAATATTGGACCTTTTTTTTCACAAGTATGTGTAAGACTTTTATCTGTTGATAATCACTCCTTCCATCAGATCTCCCCTAAGCACCAAAAGCAGGTTTATAAGAACCAGACCTCCAAGTGGTCAGAAAGGGATCCTCTCCTACATCTCTCTCTGCACTGATCTACTACCTGGGGTAAGCAGAAATCAGTATCTTGTGGGAAAACAAGATGTATCCTAGCAGGTAAGCAGAGATCCAGTTCAGCACCCACTTCCCCAAACTCCTCCAAAGGGAGGAAAGGTCTACAAGGGAGCATAACAGGAAGAAATACAACAATGACTCACAATAGTAACTGTAGGGGGAAAAAAAAATATCCTACTTTGGGCCACTTAATGAATGGAATTTGGAGAAACTATGCAGAAGTAGGAATAGCTGTTCTTAAGAAACTTTGGTATTTCAGCATTTGCTTTTATCTTAGTCCATGACAAAATGTTGAAATTCAGAAACAGTTTAATTAAACTACTGAAGTTAATACAGAAAGTGAATTTTTTTTACATTAATAAACAGTAAGAAGATTTTTGTTCATTGGTTTGGATATTCAAACTAGTAGTATTTTTGTTTTAGAAAAGAAAAAAAAAAGATACCAAGACATATGAGAATTAAATGGTATTTCCTTAGAGTGCCATGGCTCCTCATGAGAGCTCTGTGTCATATTCTTACTTTTATTCTCCTATGAACAAATTGTATTTCATGTAATGTTCCCTCTACCTAACAGGGAAAAAACTAATGCAACATGGATCAAGTAAAAGCTCATGGCCTTTCAGTCTCAAATCAGAAACATCATTTCCAGGAAAGAATAAAGGGCTCATCTACAAATCCTACTTGGATTAAAAAAAACACAACAAAACAGAAGGCAACCTAAACTGTAATTTCAGGAACACTGAAGCTTGCTAAGAAATTATTGATTTTCCATTAAAAAAAAAAGAAAATGAAAATCACAAGAGCGCATTAACAATTGAAGTTTTTAATTACAGTGAACCCACCACCCAGAAGAGTATTTCTCAAGAGAGTTGTAATCTTAATTGTTTCAGTAGATAGACACATATGGAGGACGTAGTATTCCTTTCTGCAGCTTAAGCTACTAATTTGTCTTCTTACCAGTTTCTGCTTTGAGACTACTCAGATTATACATGATTTTCCAACTCTGAAACCTCTTATTTCCCAAAAGTAAGGAGAAAAATGCCGCAAAAGCCCACAACCCCCCAGAAAGACCGCATAATTTTTTTCAAGGTGTAAGTCTTTTTGAATGCTTACTTGCTGTTGAAGTCATACAGACAATTAGAAATAGTCTTACAGAAAGCTCTTTTCCTTGATACACCTGATACTGTATTTAGTTTGAAGTAGAGCCAAAAATTTCATACTTGCAAACATTACATAGACTTCTGATGCTAATAAGACTTTTATACCTGGGTCTCCCAGTAACACTACACTGGTGATACTACGATTGGCACTGTGTGGACTTGTACTATAAATTGAGACACTAACCATGAGGCAGCATGTTTTACTTATAAAATCCAGTCATATGTTTATATAACAAAGAAATCAGAAGGCATTGTGAACATGCAGGTAATCTTGTACCATAGGTCTTACGTACAAATAATGCACACGGAAAAGACACCTTTTATTTTAGTATGAGCTTACAGAAACCTCACTGTCAACCTTATGTCAACTATAGAAGAGACACCTGTCAGATTTACCAAGTTGCCTCTCAGGTTACCTGTCACAAACCACATTCTCCCCTGTACACTCGTCTCCCCAAAGACTAGTTGAAAATAGTGTTACAGTTGTAAAGTAAAACGCAAGAGGTAAGAACTAAGAATTAACAATTAAAATTGCTTCTGCAGACTTAACAATAGTTCTTGAGTAGATATATTTTTTTATATAGATTTTAAATACAGAGTCACATCATTTAACATTAAACTACCCAGTATTTAGTTTTTACCCATACCATTGAATGGGTGACCTTATATCTTGTTTGCTGTGTACTCTTGACCTGTAAATTGGGAAAGAATTATCAGCTCTCCTCATGAGTTATTTGGTGGCATGCATCACATTAATATCAGAGTGCTTCCCAATTTTAATTATTTTCCACAGGCCTTCATGGAGACAAGGATCTATCATTATCTCCATTACCCAGAAAGGGTGTCAAGACAATGAAGCATAAGGTCAAAGTATCTGTTAATTTCAGATACCTAACTTGAGATGGATGAGGTGTGATTGTTTACTACTATATACCAGTTCATATTCCCAAATCCGAGTTCTCATTACTAAATTTAGTTAAGGACAGACCTAAAGGCCACAAAGATTATCTCTTCTCCTATACTCCTATTTACTCCATCCTACTCTCACCAGCCAAGATTGCTAAGACCATTTTTCTGCCCAGCTATCACTCTGTTTTTAGCGTGAGCTAAAAAAGCTCTAAGCTTCCTATGTCCCTTTCCATCCTGTTCCTTCCACAACTCTTCACTAAAGGATTTCTGAATTCCCAAATACATCTTTCAGCACCAGACATAGTTCTTTTTCCTCTGCCTCCCTTCCCTTCAAAGTTTCCTCTTTTCTCTTTCCTACATTTCAAGTCCTTCATGAAACTCACCTTCCTTCTCCCTGCAGAAGTGTTCCCAGTCTCTTATTTTTCCCCCATGATCTCTCTTTAAATAATTGCATTAATTAAAGTTTTAACTTATTTGCCATAGGTAATAGGTGCTATTACAAAATATTACATAAAACTGGCAAGGATTAACAGTTACACTCTTCCTTAGGTTTAAGCAAAAGGAAACCAAATGAGTGTAATGTGAGATATCCTGTGGTAATGAGATCACACAGATAACTGCAGACTTAGAGGAATAATGTCTTCATTAGAAAAAATAGTGGCTAGTTTAAAATATTTATGGTTCTCAAAGAATCAAGAGAAGCATACCTATAAAAGCATCATCAATATTTGTAACAGCTTTTACAAGTTTTATGGCAAATGTATCTAGACGTGCAAATATTCTCATTTGTAAGCATATTGAAGCAATGAGGAGTTATGCATTCTTTGCTGGCCAGCAAAGAAGTAATAAAACAAAGATAAACATACTTTGAAAGCAAATATTCCCACAGCTAAGTACAAACTGTGAGTTACAACAGCATAATCAACTATTAGAGAAAGTCATACATCAAATACAAAGCCTGCAAAGCTGAACTTCTTTACAAGTAACAACACCTATTAGTCAAGGATGCACCACAGACAACTCTGCTCCACAACTGTAATAGAAAAGGAAGACACATGGCCTCAAATAAATCCCATAGTTTTATTAGCATAATCCCAGTGAAAGAATCAAGACTATGGCAAACAATCCCAGAAGCAACCACTCAAACACATGATGCCAAAGTTCACCAGCTTGTTCTAGTTTCAGTTAGTAGCTATCATAAGAGATTCTCACTGTAATAGTGAGACACCAAATGCACTTCCCACACCAAGTCCACTTTTCCACTTGTAATTCTAGATCAGCACTGAACACAACTGAAAGCATTTATTTCTTCTTATGAGCTAATCTTAGGACTCAACCATACCCTGTAATTTAAGACTATGGGACCAAAACCACAAAAGATGACAAAGACTGGCATTTGATACTCAACACTGGCACTACTACAATAATGTAAGTATAACCCCAAAGCTCTAACAGAGCTCCATATACAATGCTTCTTTTTCTGTATGAAGACTGACATGTTAAATTTACCTGTTACAGTCTATTCGTTTGTATAACACTACTTTATTTTCCTTAGCCATAACAATAACTAAAAAAACCAATCAAATAAAACCAAGCTATAGTTTGCCAGTAGGAAGTGTAAAACAAGAAACAAGGCCTTACCTGTCTTTGGGAAATAGCTCAAAAGCATTTCTGAAGGCTTGACAATGATTTATCAGAATACTCACATCTAGGAAGTCCTAAATCAGGGTAACATGGGAAAATCTATGCTCATCTTTCCAATTGCATTTCTATACCAAAAGGCAAGCTCATAGCCTAGTTTTTGCATTAGACAGTTTATTGAGCACTGAACTTGGTTTTAGACGGTTACTACTGATGGTCTCCAAAAAACAACAAACCCCCACACAAAACCCAACCAAAACAATCCCAACCCCCACAAAAAACAATAAAGACCCAGAATCAGAAGCACCTGGTGTTGCAGCTATTGTTTCACAATAACTTGTCTCACACCTGAGAAATGAGATTGTTCAATAGCCTACAAAAATGCTGGAGAAAAATAACTCTCTAGAAAGACTAAGGGTCACATTCTCATCTTATTTACAGTAATATAAATGTCTATTACACTGCATAAGATTGTAAGATCAAAAGAAAGGTAGAAACGTTACCTTGTCTGTGAAATGAAATACTTCTGTGAACCAGCTCAAGGCAATATATACTTTGAAAAAATCCTCTCTCTTACCCAATCTTTGTCCATATTTCCCAATTTGTGGTTTCAAAAGGGATAGATATTTTTAGAATAATATTTTTTGATTTAAATAAAATCACATCTTAGATAAATTATTTTGTAATAATTAATTATCATTATAAAGGTGACATAATGAGCTTGAATTGTTGAGGATTGTTTAAACAGAGATGTTAAAATGCTTTACTTCCCCACCCTCCCCACACCTGCATCGTATGAGCAGATGACTAATGTACTGGCACATTTAACTTTCTTTTTCTGTGCTAAAGACTTTTAATAGTAATATATACAGAAAGAAAAAATAAAAAATGTATTACATTTCCCATCTCTAAAATTACTGTATTATATTTAAATAAAGAAACAGTCTGAAATGCACAATTTGAGCAGGAATTGTGTATTCAGAAATATAAAAAAAAATTCAGGCCAATCCTTCCAGGATCCTATATTTAGATTTGCATATTTTAAATTATTCACTTCTCTTTTTAATTAACAAAAAAAAAAAGCAATTGGAATAAATGCTAAAAATCCAGCAAACCCAAACCATACAATTTGTAAAATTATTCCCATGTATTCATCTTCAGCAATCTAAAACAAACAGAACTCAATATACGCAACGTATTATGTATTTTACTAAACATGCTCTAATTCTTCATGTGCAAATAGACAAGTTATTCACTGAGAACAGGGAAATATCAGTTTGCTGTCCACTAAGGATGCTTAATACTATGTTATGAAGTGATAGTTCTCCTTTTCCAAAGCTGTTATGCTTTGTAATGTAAATGCACTAATGAAAGGAGGATCACATGATTGCAGATGAATTGCACTATATGAGTGAAAATAATTACTGCTGTTCTAACAAATGAATTTGGTGACTTCAGCACATTTTATATAATGATAAATATAAGCAGCTGGTGCAGGTGTTCTCAAATAGTAGAATGTATTCCTTTACTATTTCAATTTTAATATTTCTCTGCATAATGTCTGGCATAGTCACATGCAATGAGAAGATACGAGTAAGATTGTAGGTTCTGAAGAACTAGCTGATAAGAAAAATTACTTGTAAGTCTAACAAAAATAAGGGAATTTTTCACTTAAACATTATATGTTATATACATATAGTTATTGTTGAAATTGAGAGATATATTGTGAGACTTTGAGGTGGCAAGAATAATATATATACCTTTAGAAATGTAAATATTGATCATGCAAATAGGAAAGAGTAAATTGTAAGAAACAAATTCCTACATAAAATGGTAACAATAATGATAGAGTTTAATTATCAGAGTGGTTCAAGTCTAGTGCTGTTTACTAAATACAGCAATATTTTGAGGAGGAGAATGGGCATAATAAAAACAAATAACCCAAATTCTACATCCCTAAAATTATAAATAAATTAATTTTAAAAGCATTTTTCTTATTTATTATATCATTTTCAACTGCAGTTTATTAATATTTGATATCCATACAATATTAGGAAGACAGACAGAGACGTATAAATCAATGCCTGACAAAGGGATACATCTAACACCATCTTGTTCCCACTCTTTTCAGGCTAAAGGCCTCCCCTGGCATGCACATGAAGAGAATATACAAGCCCAGTGATTGCCAAGACTATACATTTAAATATTAATTACAAATAGTGCTCCATCATGATAGCCTAATTCAGAAATGATCTTTACTATTTAATTGAAGTAAACGGTCATATTTGTTTTGAATTGTTAAAAGTGTGAGATAAATTATGTTCTTAGGTCTACACCTAATAGAAATATGAAATCTGTTTTCTAGTACATTCTGTGTAGATCCTTTTCTATTTACTACAGTGTAATACAGTTTTATTTTTGTTTCTTTCAGACTACTTTAGTGTGTGGTGATGAAAGCACCTCTCTACTTTTCTCTCTCTACTTAGTAGAATTCATATATATGTATGTAATGATTTTTTTCTTTTTGTTTTTTTTTTTCTCCTTACCAAATATATTTTCTATCATCTTCTATTTTGTCTTCTGTTGCAAAATGTCATCATAGATCCCACATGTCTACCTATATTTAGACATCTGCAGACAAAAATGCAATGAAGTATTTCTTTCACTGAAATTTGTAATGCTTAATATTAGAAACAATCCAGAAAGACTGCTTTTTCTTTTTTTTTTGACATGGCCTTGACAATTGCAAATTTTTCAACGTTATATGGCTGGGCTGTTGGCAGATTACTTTATAGCCATTAGTTTCCATGGGACACTACAAGAAAAATATTTATATGACATCCATGGATGAAGAGTAAGCAGCTTGGCTAGAACACAAAGCAATGAAAGAAAAAAGACAAAGAGAAAGAAAGGGAGAAAATACTGTTCAAGCGTGAAGATAATGAAATTAACTTTCTGTTTGTAAATGTAAGGCAAAACAACCAAGACAGAGAGAGAAAAGTAATAATACTTTGGCAGAGCTGCAAGTATTTCACATCAGTTAAGTTATGAAATACCATTGTATTTGAACCTGTGATTTGAAACTTTTAAATTCAGACATGAACCTGTTTTAACCTGTTAGCTCTAAGATAAAAAAAAATAATAATATACAAATAAACAAAAACATTTTAGGTAGCCTAGAAGCTGGTCCAAAATAAGCTTCTCATGTTTAATTTTTAAAATACACTTTTTTTTCATTATGAGAACATCTGATTGCTGAAGATATTTATTTGAGATATGGGTTCATTATTGCAGAGTTAGAATTTCCTCCTAATAAAAGTTAAAGTAAAATTGGCCTATTTATCTATTTTTTAATTGCATGAGAAGACTTTACTGTGTTTATGATTATGCATAAGTGACAGAGATTCACTCTTTTAAAATAATTTATTTTTGTATTGCCACTTTTTTTTTGTTACTTTGAAGGAAAAGGTAGAGATGTGGGACAATAAACATTACTATTTGCCCTGAGATCTTTCTTTTTCACTTCTCTTTATGGAATATTCTCACTTTTACCTTCAGTACTTTTATTAAAAGCATCTCCTTCTGATCCTCCAAGTAATGAAAAGCATAGAGTGTAAACAATTCCATCGTCTCTATATTTTTAAAGACAAAACAAAACAGTTTCTTTCCAACATCTCTTAAGAGCAGGAAAGAAATTATGTTTTTTTGTTGTTGTTGCTATCTTATTTTTCATAGTTTCCTTATTTATTAGACTCCATGTATGTAACAACCTTGTAAGCTAAAGTTACAGTCTAGCTGAAATGGAGATAGAGAATGTTTTCCTCTCTTTGGAAGTTAAAAAAGTATTTCATAGGACTTGGAAGGTTGGGGTTTTTTTTGCTTTTGTTTGTGGGGTTTTGTTGTTTGTTGTTGGTTTGTTTATTTTATTTGTTTTTCACAAATACAAAGGTTAATACCCAGTGTAGAAACAATACAACCCCTCCTTTTTCATCACAAGATCTTAATGGATACAATTTGGCCTCTCTATTCAGTAATTATATTGTGAGTCTTTCAATTTCAATAGTCACTGCAGTAATCTCTCTGTAGGAATTTATGCAGTGCAGTTACATTAAATCCAATGAAACAGTGCATGTAAGTATTCCAATGAAATCAGAATGTACTTTCAGGAGGTGAGATTGACCATTTCAATAGGCAAGACTGTGCAAATTAACAATCTCTTTAATATATTTTTAAATTCATGAACACTGTTTTTGTCCTTGCTTTAATTCTCCTCCAGAGAATTAATCCTGTTATGCAGTCAGTAGTGCTTCCAAATGATTTGTTATACAATCAAAATGACTGTAATCATCACAGCTAACCCCAGTAGTGTATCACAACAAGATAAATTTATATTTTTTAAAACTTCAGGTGATTTTGACATGATATGCTATATTTAGAACAAATATATTTTAGAATCAAGTGTCCTCAGCCCAGAATCATTGATTACAATTATGTTTGGTCATAGTCAAGGGTCATGAAGTGAAAAAAAATTGTACAGTTTATAGGTGTGGGTTTTTTTAGTCTTGCAACTCCTGCTGCACATGAAAAGTCTGGAGTAAACATTTAACCTGTCAATATACATTGGAGAATTTTAAAACAAAATCCAAACAGCAGGCTATAAAATTACTTAGCATGCTAGACACTCCCAGATTCTCTGTAATGGATACAACCTGAGGTATACAGTATTTAGAAACATATGATCCTTGTCTTAAAAAGCAAGTACATTTGAGAGAAAGGGAAAAAGAGCTTTGTGATTACTTTGGAGTGTGATTGCACAGCAGAGAGTTAAGTGAACCAAATTGCAGGCTTCCATTAAAAAGGATGTTCCCACTCTTCCCTGGCATTATAGTCCCTTCTGTCTCAATTTAAATCTAGCAATGCTGCAACTGCTGATTCAATCAACTGAAACTAGACAGGTTAAAAAGGATTACAATAACTTAAAACAAGCAAGTACAAGAACCAGAAGGGATATGAGAGAGAGCTTGAGAACATGCTGCTAGAGATGAGGATGGGAAGAAGAACTCTTCCTTTTGACAGCATCTTATGTTACAGCAGACTGAATGTACTGCAAAATCTCACTTTTAGTGTTAGCAGAACAAACTTTTTTGGTTTTGGTCTAGTATTATTATTATTACTATTATCATTATTACTATTTAATGTTTATAAACATTGGCAACTATTTTCTATTTTCTATTTGGATGCAATGAATATTTTTCTTTGTATTGTGCCATAATGTAAAATGGGCTGATGTTTCTCTTCATCTTCTCCCTCATTTATTTATCTTGCTCTCCAGTACCTGTGGTCACATCTCACTTGCTAAAACAGTCCTCACTGTCATTTTTCTTAGCAGCATACCAATCATCTATTTCAGGTTGTAGTTATAAATTCCAAAGATTGAGAAAATCTCTATACACTGCCATGTACCTACATTCTTATATTTTTTCTATACAGCCTCTGTCAATATTCCTATATCTTATTGGACATTGGTTTACTGAAAAATTACTGTTAAAAAAACCCTTTTCTGCCTCATACCAGTTTCACTCTCTACAACTGCCTGAAGGGAATTTGTAGAGAGGTGGGTGTCCATCTCCCAAGTAATAAGTGATAGGATGAGTGGAAATGGCCTCAAGTTACACCAGGGGAGGTTTAGATTGTGTATCAGGAAAAAAATCCTTCACTGAAAGGGTTATTAAATATTGGAACTGGTTGTTCATGGAGGTGGTGGAGTCACAATCCCTGAACGTATTTAAAAGACATGGAGATGCGGTGCTGTGGGACACGGTTTAGCAGTGGATGTGGTAGTGATAGGTTAATAGCTGGACTCAATGATCTTGAAGGTCTTTTCCATCCAAAGCAATCTCAGATTTTATGATTCACATATTCATTCACAAAGGTTCCTTTCTGTTGTCATTTAAAGCCTTCCAAAAGCCTTCCTTGTCCATATTTCCTTAAACTAATTTTTGTGTTTGACACTTCCCCTAACCTGCCAGTAGGCAGGAAGCATTTTGAGGATCCTGAACACTTGGATAACATTAAACACCTTGTTGATTCCACCTTCAGTTAAAGAAATTATGCAAAAAAATCTCCCCAGTTTCCAAAATGAAAAATAAAAGTTAGCACAATGTGTTAGGAATAAGTTGCTTCTTGCAAACCTTCAAGTAACTTTGGCTATTTTTGAATGGAATCTCTTAGTATATTATTTGGTACATATTATTTACAGTCTCCATTATGTTTCATTACACATCATAATATGCATTAGGGAACTCGTCAAAGTATGTTACATGAACCTTTTGCTGGTGATATTCTTTTAACAGAAGTGGTTTATAACTTTGGTCCAGCAATGAATTAACAAAATGCCTGCAACACTTACTCCTGGAGTTAAATGAGAAGCATCACAGAACTGAAACACATACTGCACTTCCTGTCACATTTTTGTGGCTTAGGTACTTGAGTACCGATGGCTTGTAAAAAGCATTCCTTAGCCTGATGTAATACATACTACTTTAAAAATCACCTACATCATTTTTTGCAAGCTTCATTACTCCCCAAGTTCTTTCCCTAGACCTACAGGCCTTCACTTTAATCACTCAAATCAGTTTGATATTTTGAGCAAGAGCTACAAAACCTGGAGTATACAAGTATAAAATGTATATGAAATATCTCACAATACACATTTTATATATATTCTGTACCCTTGCTTTCCCCGACTGTCCAAATGAAATTTTTGCTGAGTACTAGCTGCACTTGGCTCAGATTTCTACCAACATGTTTGTCTAGTTGTTCTTTTTACAGGAATATAAGAAAGCAGACCTATACATTACTTAAAGGAAGTTTACATATATGACTAAATTATCCATAGTCCAACACTTAGAACTAGCAATAAAAATTGTTAAGGGTTTTTTGTGAGTATGACTTTTCCCCTGCTTTTAATTCTGGTCACAAAGCATGAGAATCACTTGTCTTAACACAGGTATTGTGTTCCAGTTTTCAGACACTGTCTCCAAGTGCAGGAGTGGAGGCTTGGGAGCCCAAAGGTACTTGTTTTCAATTGAAAAAAATAATAATGAAGAATGATTATCATAACTCATTTTAAAACAATGAACTATTCTAAATATAAGAACTTTAAGGTGCCTTCACTATTATTACATCAAGACTTGGTCTGAATTTCAGACAGATATGTAAAGTTGTCTATGTGCTTCTATCTCAGGTGAGACACACATACACACTTTCTTTTAACAAAGGGGACGTATTGCACTATAGGTGTATATGTCCCTTGATTTCATGAAATGGCCACCTTTTTCAGATAATTTACATAGGTTTCATAAATCCACCATAATGAGCAAATCCTAATGACCCTTAGTGGAATATCCGAGTCATGAAAAGGAAAGAGCAGGGATTACCACATAATTCTACCAAGGTATTTCTTTGAATGACAAATCCTTCACAAGCCATCGTTATGGGCTGCTGTCAAAGAATCAATAAATATTAACACATGGAAAAGAGAATAGAAACAAAACTAAAGCACCAAAATAGAAAATCCTTCTTTAAGGTTGTACAGGTAAGAATCTTGTAAATAACAAAGTGTGTTCACCTTGGTAGTAATTTTAGCTACAGAAACAATTCTTCAGTTTTCTTTTTTTTCTTAACAGGGATGCAAGTTAAACTTTATACTGAGTTACCAATGAGTTACCAATGAGTAGGAAAAGAGAATGTGGAAGTTACTCTACATAATACCAAGGGTTAACACACAGTGCAGTGTATTCAGAGAAGATATTATAATTTGGAACTTTTTTCAGTAATAAAATGTTCTCTCTTACTGATCGGTGCCACAGGCTTAGGGAAGATGCTTGGTATCTCCATTAATGTAAAGATAGTAAATGATTTACACGAATGATGTGTGTTGTCCAGATTATTAAATAATTACTTGTCCCTTGAAGGGTTTGGGCAGCCACACTATCAACACTGAAGGTTCCAAGTCAGTAAGACCATCTACTGAAATTTACCATTAGAGACTTACTAAAATAACTTGGTCTAAACCTTAATTACAAAAAGCAAACATTAAGAAAATCTAATGATCTTAGATAATAATTCACTAGATCTTCTGGTAATGCAGTAAAAGACAAGTGCATAGATACAAGGATTTAGATACAAGTTGAGTAGATATCTGCACCTTTCTGATCTTGTCTGAAGCAGATTTCTCAATTTGTCTTTAAAACATACCCCTCACTGTCTAAATATGCTGCTTTTCTTGATCGTGAATTAAGTATCTAATTCCCAAACAAAATATCAAGTGATTGTTTTAGGAAAATTACTAAAGTAAAATAAGTTTAAATTTCTACAGCTACACCTCATATTTGAAATAGACTTTTTTTTACCAGAACTTTATAGGATCATTTCACTCACTAGAAAACAGTAAAAGAAGTATTCATAACAGAATTTCTATGATGTTATTCATTAGTTCTATCACACAATGCAATGTCCTTTTTCAAGTGAAATATTGTCTTTGAACTGATACTTAGCTTTTGTCTTGTTCTTTCAGTTATTGCTTTAGAATCCTATGTATTTGACATAAGTTCTGAATTTTCTGTTATAAAAATCATACTCTGAATATTTTGGGGGTTCAAGTCAGTTAGTTTGAATATAATTAATTCCAATATATGATTGTTTATGTTCTTTGATATTTTAAATGATGTTTGAATTGCAGGCCCTTTTGGAAGACCGACTTCAGAACTGTTATTAGAATATCTATGTTGTCGAAACATCGTTGAATCTGAAATAAGAGTCTGTATTGATGGAAAAACAGAGACTTAAAGAGAACACAGTTACTTATTTTCATTGTTTCACTACTGCAACATGCCTTCACTAGTCACAAATGAGAGATAGGTAAAAACTCCTTAAACAAAATAACTGGATCATCTATAAAATATATGGAGCTGTATTCTTGTGTTAACTCATGCCTACATATAAATAATTATACTCTGAAATTAATTTATAAACAGAAATAGAATTATCTGCAAAAAAAGTCTGGAAAAAAGAAGTTTGACAAAATGTTTAAGTAACCAGATTCATCTCTTTCACCAAAGTCTATGCAGGTATCACTGTATGAGCCAGAAAAGGTAAAAATCTGTAATGGCGTCAAAATATAAAAAGCATGGGAAACTTTATTGTCCTAGATTGATATAGTGACTGAACTTAATTTAAGAAAAAAAGCAAGGGACCTGCTGACAATAAGATATCCCATAACTGAAAACTTGCAACTTGGAAATCAAAGAAGAAAGTATTGAACATTTTAGCTTTCCCTATAATCCCTTGAGATTAACGGAAAAAGGATTTTCCTCCTAAATATTATTGAATTAAAGAACGTGAATGGAGATAATGAAATTCAGTAACATGTCAGTTAAATACTCATTATTTAGATGTAACCCAAATGATGTTCCAGACAGTAAGCTGGAAAGTAACTGTTGATGTTTGGTAAGTAACTGTTACAATGTATTAATAAAACAATAAGGAGACAAGAAATATTTGAATTTTCAGTTTTAAAAAGATGCTTCCTCATTACTTATCGAATCATAGAATCATTTCGGTTGAAAAAGACTCTTGAGATCAAGAAGTCAAACCATAAACATAACATTGACAAGTTCACACCTAAACCATGTCCCTAAACACTATAACTACATGTCTGAAATATCTTCAGGCATGACAACTCAACCACTTCCAGCAAAGAAAGGCATAACTAGGGCTCTATATCAATTACTGGGTCAGAGTTGTGCTGCTGAAGCCTGAATCCTCTGCTCCTTTTCATTGCTTCATGCTAGAAGACCCAATGACATAAGAGTAAGCAAGAGAGAAAGAGGCCTTAAGTTACTGCAAATGACACAGACGTGGGTCTATTGAGGCCATGTATCAAAGTTCTTGAAGATGTTCACACAAATACTATTGTCAGTACTACATGCACTGTCAAATGTCAGAGTTTTAATGATACACATATCTGATATACTGAAATGCTAAAATTGAAGTCTATGTCTTACTCTCCTTTGTCTCAAATTGAAGAAATAGATGAGTTATACTCTGGACAGTCTTCAGTTTGTGTGCCCTTGAGACAGACATCAACATGGAAGCTACAAAACTACTAAAAAATCTGGCAGTTTGGGGTGTCATTCTGAATTTCTGGTTTGAGTTGACTACAAGGTCAGAAGTCACTGCAAGGAAAAAAATTATTTTTACAGAATAGCTAATGATATAAGTTCTGACTGATGATTTATGCCTAGATCTCCAGAGGTTTACTGCAAGAATAAAGTTTGACAGGGGAGCTAGCAAGTCAACAGTGATTAAATGCATTCTACTTGACAACATTTCAGGCAAAATTTTGGTGTTAAAGGTTAACTCCTTGTAACACTTTCTATTCCTTTAAATAATGACTGTTCCTCTATATACTTTTTGTCTCTCCTCAGACTACAGACTTTCTCTCCAGAGATGACTGAACTTAGAAGAAAAATAGAACTTCTGAGTCACTCAGACTGTTCAGAATGTAAGAATGCTTTTTTACTGCCTGCTCTTCAGAAGTGAATGATACTTTGTTAAACGTGGATTTCTTAAAATGTAGCAGCCTTACTGAGGGGAGATTCCTAATAATTAAATTCTACTTATTCAGTTGAAAAGAAAAAAAAAACCCCAAAACTGAACTCAAAAAAACCCAAGAAAAAAAAATCCAACTATTTTTTTAAATGGCCTCTTTCATTGCAGTAACTAGATTCTCTTTTCTAGGTCTTTTTTGCATGTGTGTATATCTTTATATATGCATACATTTTACATGGGATATAGGATGGATAGAAACCAATAATGATTTAACAGTAAACTAATTTTTAATACCACTTACTTAATCATGTTTTGTGGCTTAAGGATTTACAAAGCTTCTGATAGTAAATAACAGATAAAGGTCAAGTTTACCCCGATGTTATCACCTCTTTTCTTTTTTAATCTTGGGATATAAGTGTAGCAAAGATTACGCTGGCTATTCTCTGAAAGATAATACTGTTGAGTGTTCTTTCATAATAGACATACAAAGTGCCACTCTCATATAAGGTATGCCATTGCATATCATTCTAGTTATACAGAAAACTGTCTATTTCCATTTCATGTAGTACACATTTTCATAAACAAAACAAAAAAGTGTTGTTCTTGTTTTTCTTCTGATGCTAATAATATGTAAGACTTTGGAAAAAATATTAATACTAACATACTAAGTAGAAAATTAAGAAAGTATCACAGAATCTTAATTTTTGGAAGGGACCTTGAGAGATCATCTAGTCCAACCCCCTGGCAGAGCAGGACCACCTAGAGTAGATCACATAGGAACTTGTCCAGGGAGGTTCTGAATGTCCCCAGAGAAGGAGGCTCACCAACTCATCTGGGCAGCCCGTTCCAGTGCTCCATCACCCTTTCAGTGAAGAAGTTTTTCCTTATGCTTCTTTAGAACCTCTTATGTTCTAGCTTGTACCCCTTGCCCCTTTTCCTGTCTTTGGACATCACTGAGAAGAGCCTGGCTCCATCCTCCTGACACTCCCCCTTTTTCATATTTGTAAACATAAGTGAGGTCATCCCTCAGTCTTCTCTTCTCAAGTTAAAGAGCCCATTCATCTATCCACCTGGTTATGTCTTCATAAAAGGCTATCAGGTTGGTCAAACATGACTTCCCTTTGGTAAAGCCCTATTGAGTGCTCCTAATGACATCTTCATCAATGACCTGGATGAGCGGAAGAGTGTACCCTCAGTAAGTTCACTGATGACACCAAACTGGGAGGACTGGCTGATACCCCAGAAGGCTGTGCTGCCATTCAGCAGGATCTCGACCAGCTTGAGAGTTGGGCAGAGAAGAACCTCATGAGGTTCAACAAGGACAAGTGCAGAGTCCTGCATGTCATGAGAAACAACTCCATGCACCAATGCAGACTGGGGATTTACCCATTGGAGAGCAGCTGGAGAGAGACCTGGAACTCCTGGTTGATAATAAATTAACCATGAGACAGCAATGTCTCAAGAAGGCCAATGGCATCCTGCGGTCCATCAAGAAGAGTGGTGGCAAGCAAGTCAAGGGAGGTTCTGCTCCCCCTCTACTCTGACCTGGTGAGGCCTCATCTGGAGTACCGTGTCCAGTTCTGGGCTCCTCAGCTCAAGAGGGACAGGGAACTTGTGGAGAGAGCCCAGTGCAGGGCCACCAAGATAATCAGGGGACTGGAATATCTTTCATATGAGGAAAGGCTGGAGGAACTTGGGCTGTTTAGTCTACAGGAGAGGAGACTGATGAGGATCTCATTAACATTTGTATGTATATAAATGGTGGATGTCAGTAGGTTGAGGCATCTCTTTTTTCTAAGGTATCTAGGAACAGGACAAGGCGTAATGGGATGAAGCTGGAACACAAAAAGTTCCACTTAAACATAAGAAAAAACTATTTTACTCTGAGGAGTATTTTACTCTTTTACTGTTCCATGAGCAATGGCACAAGTTCCCCAGGGAGGGTGTGGAATCTCCTTCCTTAGAGGTCTTCAAGACCCACCTGGATGTGTTCGTGTGCAACCTGATCTAGGTGGATCTGCTTCTGCAGGGAGGTTGGACTAGATGATCTCTAAGGGTCCCTTCCAATTCCTACCATTCTATGGTATGATTCTATGATAATGACCCTCTTGTCCTTTATATGCCTGGAGACAGTACCTAGGATAAGTTGTTCCATCACCTTTCCAGGGATAGAGGTGACACTGGTTGGTCTGTAGTTACCCAGCTCCTCCTTCTTGTCCTTTTTGAAGACTGGTGTGACATGCTTTCCTCCAGTCCTCAGACACCTCTCCTGTTCTCTATAACTTACTGAAGATGACGGAGAGTGGTTTAGCAACTTCTTCCACCAGCTCCCTCAGCACCTGCAGGTGCATCCCATCACGGCTCATCATCCCATCAGGATTTACACACATCAGATTGCTCAACTGATCCTTAACCCAGTCCTCATCAACCAAAAAAACCTCTTCCTTTAACTTGACTTCCCTTGGAGTCTGGGGCTCCTGAGCATAGTCTTCAGCAGTATAGACAGAGGCAAAGAAGGCATTCAGTAACTCTGCCTTCTTTGTATCTTCTGTTACCAGGGCACCCAACTCATTCAACAGTGGGCCTACATTGCCTCTAGCATTAGTTTTATCTGCAAGGTACTTGAAGAAGCCCTTCTTGTTGTCCTTGACCTCCCTTGCAAGACACAACTCTAACAAGACTTTAGCTTTCCTAGTTGGCTCCCTACATCTCTGATGACAGTCTTATATTCATCTTTTCATGATCTATAGACTCTCTTCTTCCACTTGAGTTTGCCCAACAGTTCCCTATTTAACCATGCAGGTCTCCTGGCTCCCTGTCTTGATTTCCTACCTGCTGTGATGCTCCAACTCTGAGCTTGAGAAAAAATGATCCTTGAATAAAGGTCAACTATCTTGGGTTCCTTTATCTTCTAGTACCTTGTCTAACAGGATGTCCCCTAGCAATTGCTTGAAAAGGCCAAAGTTGGCCCTGCTAAAGTGCAGGGTTGTGATTCTGCTTCGTAATTCTGATCTTACCACACAAGATCCTGAACTCCAACATGAGGCTACTAGAGACAGTTTATAGCAATTATACTAACGTAAAAATTTTTGTGTAATCACATAATACTCTTTGAGAGAAAAGAAAGGTAACATATTTCACTTGCCTGGAGTTCAAGAGAGAATATGACACTATACCACTGGAAAAATACTTTGCCTGTTGGAGAAATATGGATTAGTGCAGTAGAACTGATAAAATACAGTAGGCTTATCCCTAACTTCTTTCAAGATCAAAATTGGATTTGATCTGATTAGACTCTTTCCTCAATGACTGCCCAAATAATAAGAGCACATTGACAAAGTACATTTGACACTAAGATGTTAGAAAGAGAAAGCAGAGTTAGGATGCCCATCTTGAAAGAAATGAGAAACCTAGATCAGAGTAACAAAAATAGGACTCACAGTAAAACGTGACTGCACTGCAGTTTCTGACATAATTGCAAAACTAAATAAAAAAATAAGCAGAACAAAGCATATCTGCATATAGAAATATACCACTTTCAGCTCCAAGTATACTGGAAAAGAATTCAGTGAAACATTTCCTTGCTCTGAGGGGGAAAAGTTAATAATAGTGCTGATAATATATTCGTTGAGACAAAAATGAATGCAACTTATATTGCTACTGCTTGTATATTTTTGAACTAAAGCAATAACTTATTCTAAATGAATAAACAGATGTAATCAGTTTTATGAAAAGCCTCAGCTTTCCTGCCTTGCTCAAAGATTTTACAGCTTAAACAAATGCCGCAGAAAACTGAGTGGTACTCTCCTTTTTAATAATACATGATTTATCACAGACTTTTTTTAATGTGTGTGTGGTTGGGATTTAGGTGTTTTGTTTGTGGTTTTCTTGTTGTTGTTGTTTTGTTTTATGTGAGCAGCAAAGCATTCCTTTATTAAGTGCACTTTGCAAAAGGTGCAAAAGACACCTTGAGTGATGGAGTACTGGGGCAGGCTGCCCAGAGAGGTTGTGGAATTTTCTTCTCTGGAGGTTTTCAAAACCCACCTGGACACATTACTGTGTGACCTGATCGAGGTGAATTTGCTTTAGCAGGGGATTGTACTGGAGAATCTCTAGAGGTCTCTTCCAACTCCATCATTCTGGGATTCTGTGCCAGGAAAATATTGTTTGCTACCTTTTTTTTTTTTTTAAATACCGTTCCATCTGTATTAAAAAAAAAATCTTAAGATTGGCTACATTGAAAAGCTATTTATATTCCCTAGAAATTATAGATTTTATTCTTTTAAATTTATTTTGGAGAAAAGTAATATAAACAAGGTTAAAAACTCCCAAAATTAAACCACCATAGTTGTGCCCAAGACAGTTATTCTGGTGGAAGTATTATAAAAGATACTAAACTTAATATGCTCTTAAAGCCCAGTGAAAGAAGTGACACAAAAAAACCCCATGTAGATAGAAATATAAGGAAGGACACACTTAGAACAGTGGCTGCACACACATATTTTCTTTGAGACTCTAGCAGCTGGTTTATCATCTGTAAGAATGTCACAACCCAATCCTAGAAGAAAGACACGTGAGGTTCGTATCTCACCTGCCTTCAATATGTATATGCAATCCTCTGAAATCATGAAACAAAATAGCATGCTGGCTTTGTAGTATGTATCATACATAAATGTGTAATATGGATGGGGAAATCCATGGCAATGGTTAATAAGGCTTTAAAACAGAACAACTCACAGGGGTAATGAGTTAGTGTGGTTATTCAACAAATCTTTTAGAGTAGTAACCACATGGCAGCAAAATAAAAATACAGCCACACGCTGTTACTACTTTACATTGTCCAAATTATTGATTTCTGACCAATGTCAGCATTTCTGTAGGATACCAACAGAATTAATGAGGCAAAGCATACACTGAAAGGAAGATGAAAATCTCATTGTCATAATGGAGAGGATGATAAAAGTGCGTATTTGGATGACGGTATGTAGGTTGCCTCGCTACAGCAATTTTGCATAAAATAGAAATTTTAAGTCAAATTGCAGTAGGAAGTGGTTGAAAAAATAAGACTAGGAGTATGCTGGAGGATGAAACAAGAATTCAAATTGATCTTGGCCTATTAGAGAAGTGAGCTGAAAAGACACCAAAAAATTGAATGCATATAAATGTATGGCATAACAAATAGGAAAAGTAAGTGGCACAACTGTGAACTAGGGCACAATTGGATGCGTAACACTACTTCAACAGAGGACCTTGGATTACAGTGGAAAAAAAAGAAGAATATGTATGAATAACGTTCTCATGCTGCAATAAAAAGAAATCAAATGCTCTGCTGGAACGTATAGAAGTTTGAAAGATGAATGAATCTTTTCACTTATCTGAAATACTGTACCCAGTTTCAAACACTGCACCTTAAGAAAGATGAAGTGCTGTAGCCCAAGTGAAGAGGATGCAGAAAAAGAAAAGAAAGACTAGAGATCTCAAAAATATGACTTACAAAAGAAGAAAGAACTAGGTGCAAGTACATAAAGGGTCATTGCAAGGAGTACAGGAATAATCTGCATAAAACAGTAACAGGCTTTTAAATTTAGCAATAAAGATTCATGCTAGACATTAGGAAAAGCTTTCAACAGCTGAGGCAGTGAAGCTGTAGAAAAGACTGGAGAAGCTGTGATCTGTTCAAAAGAAAACATAAAAATCCATAAGAAAAGACACAGGTTTAGTAATGCTGAAGTAAGAAGAAAAAGAATTGGACTAACTTTCAAGATCCTTTCCAGATTTTTTATATGCTTTAGGCATGTTAAGAGATATCAAAAACAATTAATCAAAATTGATAAGTAAGAAAGCCTCACTCTAGCTGAAAAACTTGAGTATATATATCATTTTCCAAATACAACTAGCCATCTTAATCCACTTTTATATGTGTATTAAAGCAAAACTAATGCATTTACAGTAGTGAAAAAAAATGAGGAATCAATTGCAATTTTATTTTGTTGTACATAAGTTTGCATCACACTAAGTCAGCATGAATTTAATTTTCTTGGCAATTTGTTTAACAAAAAAGGCTATAATAGCTCAAATAAAATCAATGTATTTGTTATAGCGCATTTAGACATTTTTCAGAGTTTTCATCCTTGACATGATAGACTGCAATAAATTATTGTGCCATTAATTGTTGTATGGAAAATAGAAATTAACTATAAAAAAAAATGTCCTGAACTTTATCACGCCAACTGAGCTACCCTTTCTTTACAATATTCATTTACTAAAAGTTCCAACTTCAGAATCAGAGATGAAATGTGTTTGTAATGGTAATTTCTTTTCCACTAAACCTTGACTCCTTGCTATATATTTGATCCTTACTTCTCAGTTAAATATAGGGAGACTTCAACAGACATTGGTCAACAATTCTAAACTACATCCTCAACCAAGAGTACCGCATGTTATGAAAAGGTTGAGATATCATAAATTCAATTTTACATGTTCTAAAAAGTATACTTTACTTCTCCACACTCATGAATGATGACATTTTTTGAAGTGTATACTGTTCAAGTGTCCTACAACAAGAAGCAACATTGTCTTCTCTCAGTCCATGTCTTTGGAGGAGGACATGAGGCACTTCCTTGTCCTCAGGTCTAACTCTCCCTGCTGTGAAGAAGCATAATGTTGATATAAAATCTATGTTCACATCTTCCTTCTGATATCCTAGTTTATATGCAAAATAAGCCACGTAACACTCACCAGAATGGGTTCATGGCCTCATTCAGATCCCCTAACTTGGGCAATCATATGCATTGTTAGGATTTGTGACACACACTAACAACAGCACCAGATCCAAAAGAGAGGCACAGTAAGCACTGACGAGCAGAATATAAAAGCATGTGTAGCAATGTTAATTATTTTGTTAGGTACTTATGCAAAAGAAGCTGAAAACTCCCCTCTTTTGTAGGTCTGTTTCATTGTTGTTGCTTCTTCCTTTTAAAGAAGCATTGCAAAACATGGTCACCTAAAAATTTAAATGTTATTGTACAAAGGCTGCACCATGATTAACCTTGCCTTTGAAGTATAAGGCATATTTACAATGAAAGACATGAAGATATTAAAGAAAAGAAAGATTCTTTTTTTAAGGTGAAAAAGAAAATACCACCATCTGCATGTGCTAGCCATGCTTTCCATCAAATGCCTGCATTTGTTGAATATTTTCAAGACTTTTTAGCACTCCAGGAAGAAGATTAAATACTACTTCTGTTTTAATCATAAAGAAAAGTAGGCATAAGAAAATAAACTGATTTGTTTTAGACAACCTAGCAAATTATAGAGCTAGAGTTAAAGCTCAAACCAGATGGCTACAGCTACTGTGATAAATAAATCATCAGAAGTGTAAACTTAACAATGCTTAATATTTTCTATGGGTAAAGATGAATTGCAAGTAATTTCCCGGTAAAATAGTCTGTCTTTTAAAATTATCCTGTGTCATAGAATCATAGAACAGCTCAGATTGGAAAGGGCTTCAAAAGAATGATTTGGTCCAATCTTTCATGGGAAAGAGAGACCAGATGAGATTATCTAGCATTTTTAGATTAAATATCTAGCATCATGTCCAATCTCATTTTAAACATCTTCAGCAAATGGGACTCTACCATGTCTCTGACAGGTTTCAGTGAGTGATTGTTCTTACTGTAAGATATTTCTTCCTTATGCTGAAATGTTCTTTTTAAAAAATTACTAATTATGCATTTGTTCATTCAAAGCATGCTTTTTGAAATATGTTAAAAAGTATAACATTTAAAATACTAGAAATATACAAATACCTAAAGTGAAACAGTTATTATTATAAAGCTTTCAAAGTGAAGTTTCAATTCACTACCTATACTTGCTTTTCCATTCTACATTTTGGAGGCTGATCTTTTTTCTTTTCTTTTTTTCTTTTTTTAATCCTAATTCTGGAAAAGCAAAAATTTTACTTCTCAAATTCTCACAAAAGAGGAACATAATTTGGAAATACTTGTAGCCAGCAGCTGATGTGACTTCAGGGCTATGTTTTTAGACATCTAAACATGAATCCATGTTTTTTTCTTTGTTAAAAAAATGACCAATCAAGACTTTAAATTGAGGTTGGTTTTTGAATGCTCAGGGTATTTGGTTGTATGTATGCTTGCCACATTCCATCGTCTTGTTTCCTTAATGCTCTAAGAATATAAGTTAAACAAAGATTATTTTAAAAAGTTTTCTCTTGTAAAACTAACTGGTTTGCAAAAACTTGATATATTATTTGGAATACAAAGCTACAAAAGCTTTTGCTATACAGTTTGTATATTACTGTTCTGTCACACAAACATGTCACTTAAGAGTAAGAAGTCAAGTCCACACAACAATTCAGTTATGAAAATATAGTGGTTCTCTCTTATCAGTATATCACATATCCTAGTGCTTCAATAGTAAAATTGGACTTCAGTTGTACTAAGAGAGTGGTAAGTCTAAGTGTATTTGAACTGCATTATTGTAGTTCCTTTTAGCTGAGAAGAAACTTTGAAAACAAATTATTAGAAGTAATGGTTGTAGTAAAATTGTTGATTTGGTAGCCACACACCTCTTCTGTTAAAACTTCAGTATAAGTCACAGAATCACAGAAGGCTGGAAGGGACCTTGAAAGATCACCAAACCCCCTGACAGAGCAGGACCATCTAGAGTAGGTCAAACAGGAACTCATCCAGGTAGGTTTTGAACGTCTCCAGAGAAGGAGGCTCAACAACTCATCTGGGCAGCCTGTTCCAGTGCTCCGTCACCCTCACGAGGTGAGGTCTCATGAGGGCAGAGTAGAGGGGGAGGTAAACCTCTCTCAACCTACTGCCCACACCCCTTCTAATACACCCCAGGATTCCATTGGCCTTTTTTGCCACAAGGGCACATTGCTGGTTCATGTTCATCCTGCTGTCCACCAGGCCTCCAGGTCCCTTTCCCGTACACTACTCTCTATGAGTTCATTCCCCAACCTGTACTGGTACATAGAGTTTTTCTCTCCCAGATGCAAGACTCTACATTTGCCCTTGTTGAATTTCATTAGATTTCTCCCTGCCCAACCTTCCAGCCTGTCCAGGTCTCATTAAATGGCAGCACAGCCTTCTGGTATATCAGCCACTCCCCCCAGTTTAGTATCATCAGAAAACTTGCTGACAGTGCCCTCTGTTCCCTCATTAGGATCATTAATGAATACACTGAACAGTAGTGGTCCCAGCACTGACTCCACTAGACGCAGGCCTCCAACTAGACCCTGCCCTACTGATCATCACTCACAGTCATTCTGCTAAGGATTTATAACTTAAATTGCCAATATATGTCACATCAGGTAGGTGAAGCTGCTCACAGTATGGTTAAGTCCTAAAAAAGAAGTGTCACATGTCCTCTGGATCAACTCAGAACAAACACTGCAAAGATAAAAAGGATACAAACAATATCATTAAGGAGAGTTGCTTGAAGTTGCTGTGTTTTCTGTATCAGAACTTGAATGATAATTCAGAAAATAAGTATGTTTGAACATAACAAGTAAAAAATTTGCCAGAATCTTTTATTTGCATAAAGATGGTTGATTTGGTATAAAAATCCATGGGCATGTAATGCAGTCACTATTATTACAAAATAAAAATAAAAAAGCACAAAGACTATTTTTAATTCTTTAGTACTTCACAGTAAACATCCATATATTGTGGAAAACAAAAAGCTTAATCTTGAAAGCTTAATCTTTAGCACAACAAAATCAAGGGGAAAAATTCATGACCAAAAACCACAAGAGAATGACATGGGTATTTAAAGAAATGGCTATGTGTGTGCGATTTTCATGAATATAAGATGTTTTCATGCATATAAAATGAGACTAATACTATAACTGACTGAATTAACAGCACATCAACAAGAGCAAACTGCAACTGTGGATTCTCTCTACTATTTCTTCAGAAAACCACCAACGATAGCTTATGAAAATTTTCTTTGTCAGAGTTAAGATTAGTGGCAAATTCTGCAAATTCTCTTATTCTCAATTATCTTAAATACAAAACAGAGGTATCTTAATAGAAATGGAAGTTTAACATTTTATACTGTGATCTGCCAATGTCTGTGTGTCTGAATTCTGTGTATGGACCTCAAATATTCTTTATGATAGTCTTGACCTCTGACTTGCAGTTCTGCTTTGGTTAAATATAGACTAAACAATAAATTATGACTGTACATTACAATTAATCCATATCTATAAAATGTCTTTTAAGAATGGAAATTCATAAAGAAATAAAAAGTAAACTGCTACATGACAGTGTTTCAAAGCTAAGAAAAAAAATTAATCTATCAGAAAAGAAAAAAGAGCATTGAACTACAGTGAAGTTATTTAAAGATCTAGTTTTTGTACATTTTGTTGGCTTTTTTGTTTTCCTTTCTTAACTGTAGAGTGGTTCAGAATTCTGTTAAAACAAAAAATACATTGTTTATAACTGGTCCAGATTCCAAAGTTGAATAAGAACTGACATAAAACTAAAAGAAATGGGAAACAGAGATGAAACTTACATGAAAAGCAATCTTGAAGAAAGCATGTATTTAGAGTTCTATGCAGTATGCCACTTTGGTGACAAAGTCAATTTTTTTCTAGTTTGAATCAAAGGTTATTTTGATTCTTCCACGAAACATAAGGTATTGCAATAAAAACTATACAAGACAACAGTATTGTAGTTTCAAACTTGATTTGCTTTCTTTCTATTGAAATCTAGTTTACTTCACTGAAACTCTGGCTTGGGTACAGATGCTAAGAGTACCAGAAATTAACTTAAAATCCCTACTGCCTCCTTTTGTTCCTTGGAGGATGACACCATGGAAATTTCACTCTTCACTAGTGGAAAGAAATATACCTTATAACAAAGAACTATTTCTTCCTAGGAACCTGAGTAAAACATACAGTTAACACATAGTCATGGGTGGGGTTTACTGTTTTTTCCAATTTTATAAAGAAAGTGGAAATTTCATACACTGTATATCATGCCAGTCAGTCATTTTTCATCAAAAAACTTTGTGAAATAAAAATAAAAAGAAAAGCAAGTATATCATATCTACTCACTTTGAAATGTCACTTGGAATTTAGCAATATAGAACATAAAAGAATAACTCCAAATGACTTCAGACACTGAGGTGAATAATAATCATAGTATCTCACTGTAAAATATGGAGTCATTACAGAAGAGGATACATAGATACTATGGTTTCGGTTTCACTATAATTTACTTAATTCTCAGAACTCAAGACCACCCTTTCAGCACATGCACTCTCCTTCCAATTACTAAAGAAAATGAGTCTATATGAGGAGCTACTTGATCTGCAAAGGCTTGGTTATCCATTTCTGCCTGGAGGCAAACGCCACTCATATCTCCTTGATATTCATATATAACCTTAAACTGATATATGTGTATGTTTCTTTGCATATTACCAAAATTACAAACTCTATTTACAACATCAAGCTTTTAAATTGCTGTATTTATTAACCTAAACTAGCTCTCTAATATTGCAGGATAACTAATGTCATTCATTCTTCCAAAAAAATGAAACAGTTTCCCTACAAGTCACACTAGGGAATTTGTTCTCTCTCTTCAATAGGGAACAAAATTTCCTCTTGATCTCAAAACTGGTTGTTGGACTGAAAAATCAAGTATCAGAAACATAATCCAGCCTTTTTTAAGACAAGAGAAATTGTTTCACACAAAGAAAGGAATGGTCCAGAGAGGGATCATGTTCCTCTACACTGCCATGGTGAGGCTGCATCTAGAATACTGTGTCTAGTTCTAGGCTCCTCAGTTCAAGAGAGATAGGGAACTTCTAGAGAGAGCCTAGTGTAGGGCCACCAAGATTAACATCTTTCTTATGAAGAAAGTCTGCAAGACCTGAGGCTGCTTAGCCTAAAAAGGGAAGACTAATGCAGGGACCTCATTAGCATTTTAAATACTTACAGAGTGTATGTCAAGAGGATGGGGTGACACTTCTTTCTGTTGTCTCCTGTGACAAGACTAAGGTAACAGACATAAGCTGGAACACAAAAAGTTCCACTTGAACACAAGTTAAAACTGTAAGGGTGACAGAGGACTGGAAGAGGTTGCCCAAGGAGGTAGTGGAGTCTCCTTCTCTGGAGGTTTACAAAACCCACATGGATGCCTTCTTGTGTGACCTGATTGAGGAGAACCTGCTTTAGTGGGAGAGTTGGACTAGATGATCTCAAGAGGTCCCTTCCAAATCCCAGCGTTCTATGATTCTATGATCTCTTTTTGGGTTTTTTTTCCATGAGTTGGAAAACAACTTCAGCACAATTCTGCTCTCCCAGTTCTGTTGGATTCAAGATAGGGAAGGGATGAAAACAATTAAGTTAGTTTTCCCTTCTTTCCAGGAAGCCAGGAGTTATCAATTCAAAGTCATACTTTACATTTATCAGGGAAAGCAATTTTTTTAATATAGCAAGACAATGAATGCTGGTCACCTGTACATGAAATAGTTCTTTGCTATATACAGAAAATTATATGCAAACTGAAGAACGTGACGGCCAATTATAAACTTGGCTTGAAAGTAGCCAAGAAAGTAGCCCTTCAAAGTAAATAAGGAAATTATAAATATTATCATTTCCTGTTAATACAAAACTTCTTGAAAGCATATCAGAAACCAACTAAATTGGCCCTTTCCTGGCAAAATACACCAAGTCAGAAGGGAAAAAAACCTGACAGACAGGAGTCGCAGGTCCAGTAAGGTGCACGATGGCATACTAAATTTTGCCAACACCAATGAGTAAGGTATATATGTAAGAAAATGTGAGCCTCTAGTTACAGTAATCAAAGGAAACTAAAAATATCAACTGCACCTACTTCACATAACACTAGTTTCTGCTCTACTGTGTAGCTGACTGTAGAAAAATTACTAACATGCTATCCAAAATAGTTGAATGTTTCACACTTTATTCAGAGCAGACATGCTAACTGAGAAATGAAAGAGACTGTAGTAACTCGAAAAGATATATTTTGAGATGATAATCAGAACTGAATAGCTTTAATTGACATAGGAAGCCTTGTCACAGACTTAAGTTACAATTTGTGATGAAATATTTTATTTAAATTTAGAAGATGCATAAGAAACCTGAAGAGAAAAAAAAAAAACTTTAAAAGATGCATATCATACCAAAAAACCCCTCAAAAATTAAATACATTTCACACTACCAGATAGAATAATGCCACCATTGCTGCCAGTGTCATAAAAATGTTTGCTAGTCTCTTTTGACATATTCTTGTAATGCCACAGGCTAAGTCTTTGATCTTCATAAAAAGTTTTAACAATACTATATTAACTGGTTAGCAAAAACCAAATCCTTTTCAACACAGAATACATATTTTCACCATCTTACCAAAGCCAGATGTCAAGATGATTTAAGTTTGTTAATAGCAAATCTTTTTATTTCAGAAGTTACATAATGAATCATATTTATTTATATGACTACTACTACAATTCATCAGTTACAAGTTATAGGCAAATCTTTTTCCTGTTACAATTTAAACTGACGTCTCAAATAAATTTTATTTATTATTTGTACTCCTAGCTTGATTCAAGATTTACTGGCAAGCACAAAAATACGACCACAGAGAGTATTTTTCAACCTGGAATACAACTACTGAAACAAAAAAAGTATACATTGTTATTTAAATTTTCACCAATCTCAAACCTTGATTGACAATCCTTGATTTACATAGCCTTTTCAGCTAGTACCTCTTCACAGTTTCCATTTTCTCTGTATATAGAACCGCATCTGACAAACATCACAAAGCTTGAAATAAATTACATTAATAAGACAGTTTGTAGAGGTGAAATGGGACAACTGATTTGGTAAAACCTGACACAGAAGATCCTTCTAGAAACCAATCCCAGTGTGACAGACAAACAAGAGGATAACTGGCACCAAATGTCTAATCTTCATTTTTATGAACTACACAAACCACTCTGTTTCTACTAGATCTCAATTGGAAATTAAAGTCTGAAAACATAGTTTTGAACACTGAGATTAATTTCCGCTTCACAAGAGAGTAAACTTCATTAGATGGAACTAGGGATTAGATTACGTAGTTCTTTATGTGTAGTTCTCTACAGAGTTCAGATCTTACCCTTGGTCTCATAGCAAACAATTTGATATGTTTAGGTTCATTATGGTTTCCACAGATCTGCCTCATAAATACCTGAACTTCCTTCCTGAGATTAGATGTATCAGAAAAAGAATAAAAAAATCACAACCACTCTACACACGAAAAACTCCATCAGTAGAAAACAGCAAGAATAAATTTTAGCCACCAAATGCCTTAAGTTAAAACATTTTTGTTATCTATTTATTATTATTGCTCCAACTAATATTAACATAAAAAATTGTTTCATTCCTGTATGCACATCTTTGTGTTTGGTTTCAAAAGTAAAAAAGGGTACACAATGTTTTAGCATTGCACTGGAAAGACACTCTCATGCCCAGAAATTAAAATAGTGATTATGTATGGTTTTTTTCCTACCTTCAGCATCTATGGGGATTTTTTTGCTACACAGTCCAGAGAGGAAATTAAAAAACTTGGAGAAATAACAACATGATGGTTGTTTACTTCAAAGTACTGCATGAAGAATCATATCATTAAGTTTTTGTATTATTATTATGTATTCTATTGTTGAGTATTAGCTCAAGAAAACAGAACATTCTTCGTTTAAAAATTACAATAAATTTTTGTTTATTTTCTCCTTTTCAATGGACAGTATTAAATTACTTTATTTATGCAAAGAATACAATGATGAATGTTGTTAATAACACAACAGAAGAGAGGGAGAACCATTTTAGAATGATGATGCCTTAAACTAGTAAATTGTTCCTTTCATACACAATACACTCAGTGAGACTCACAAGCATATTGCCTTTTTACAGATTGAACTGCTCAAGACAGCAGCTATTTAAACTGAACTGGGAAGACTAATACACGTGTTATTTCAGGTTGATCCTCCCCTACTCTTTTGAAAATGCCTACATCTCTCAGGGAATGCCCTGTCCTAGGAAGGCAAGCATAAACTATTGCAAAGCACCCTTCACACCCCTCCCTCATGCCAGCACTAGTACTCCAAAAACCATACAGATTAAAAAAACACTTTGGGTTAGTTTTAAGACAGATTTAATAAAAGACTAATTTTCTGCTGGGCAATTAATTCGCATTTGCTAACTCTACTCAGTATACATTACTGAGATGAGTACTTCCAACATAAAGGAAGAGGTGGGACTGTTGCTTTCAATAGCAGCCCACTTTCTGGCTACCTAAAATGTTGTCCTACAGCACTTCACATCTCTCAAAGTAGATTAAATGTATTTTTACATTCAGATGGAGTAACGAACTTTTGTTTCCCCACTGAGATCAGTGCCTGACTAAATAAGTATTCTTTCTCTCTGCTGCCCATTTTGAAGGTTTACACTAATCTGGCTGATTTCACACTGGAAAAGTAGAGGAGTGCTATATTTGGAGCTGATCTCAGCTGAGAAGCTGCACCAAGCATAAGTGAAATGCTTGCCACCTTTCCAGATAAGATGCTTGCCCCTGGCACATTAAGAAGCAGCTCACCAAGGCATGGCCTCCAGTTGGGGCCTGTAGAAAGAGAAGCACAAGAATAGTTTTTAGTGGGCTTTTCTCTCATCATAGCATAAGGAATAGATTTCTAACAAGGAGATAGACTGTTGCTATTCCACACACAGATTTTCCTACTGCCAAAGGTGTTTTCTCTCCTGCTGCTGTAATGAATTTGATAACTTCTTAATACTCATTAAAGTAATATGTTTTTTATAGTGAATTTGTGTTACTGCTAAAGATTTAACAGTGATCTAAAAGAGCTTAAGGGGTACATACTTACACCACTGGGTTACAGACTTATACCACTTCAAACACTAGCATTAAGGTATATTCTGTGGCTACTGCTTCCTATGGAGTGCATTTCTACCATGCAGAGTACAGTGTGAAGTTTTTCCAACAGGAAAGAACCAACAGTTCCTGCAATGAGACTCAGGCAGGTGTTTTTAATTTAAAGTTAACTGCCTGAGAGGCTGCAGCATCAATACAGAATTAAAGTGATACACATTTGTGTCTGTCATAAGTTATTAATAAGATAAGTGGTATAGAGTCCCTCCTGGGAGGAGGCTAGGAGAAGGTATTCTCTTGGGCTTTTGTTCCTGCGATCAGAGTACAGATTACCTTCAGGAAAGACATGGTTTTTTTTTTTTGTTTCACATTTGGAAAAGTAGTATCAGCACAGGTAAAATTTCTTCTTGAGGGTGAGCTCTCCTGGAAAGCTGCCAGTGTCACTAGAGCCTGAAAAACTGTGTGCGCTATAAATAAGTTCTCAGAAAACTGTGTGGTGTCATTTATCTTCTGGTAGCTTAAATCACAGTTAAAATCTCACATAAACTTATACATGGCTCTGTTGAGATGTTAGTACACTTCAATATCCATATAATCTGTTAAAGTAGTTATAGGTGGCATCTTAGATCCCATAACTCTTTTCTACAGCTAACTTCTCAGACTATGTCTTCTTTCAAACCTTACTTCTACTTTGAAGAAACACAACTTTATTTTCCTTTTAATGCTTCTGTTTAATCACCTTTTCATCAAACTAGAAAATACCAAATCCTTACCTAAATTACTTAACCTCAGCAGTCAGAAATGAATCTTTCTCTGCCCTCTATATAATTTTTCATGTAACCTTAGGAAAACTCAATAGCTTGAATAATTATCCTCTCGAATCTTGTGAAATACTTCTTTGTATTCTGTGGCTTTTATTTCACTTATTTCTCATCCTATTCTGTTTTCACAAATTTCTCATCACGCACTAACTGATCACCTCTGGTTTAGCTACTGCCATTTCTTCTTTTTCCACAGATCAGCATCTTCCATGTTTTGTACTCTGTGCATGTTATGGACACATATTCTGATGTACACCAAGATTTTAGACATTTCATTCTTCTCTATGACTGTAAGCACCCTGCTGATCTGTCACAACTTTGTGTAAAATACCCAAGTTACCTTTAAACACAACCCAAACCCTTTACTTCCTCAGTCTGTATATTCCATCACTACATAAGACAAAATTGATTAAAAGCAGTATTATCTTGTATGAGAGTGCATGTAACAGATGGTAGTAGTTTTTTCTAGTGTAAACTTTACTGTGCTTGTACTACGTATTACACTAACACACTTCTTTACATTGTGAGACAAGCAGAGCAGTAGGGAACAAATCTTCCTGCATGGTGCTGGCTACCGCACTGTGTATCCACTCTGGAGAAAAAACAGACTGCTCCATTCCCCAGAGGATCTCAGCACACTCTGTGGGGCAAAGCTTCATGGAGCAGAGCAGGGCAGGTAAAGATAACCAACAATGAAGCCAGCCAGAAAAGAGTAAAGCCTTTGAGGGGAATAGGGACGTTCTATCAGCAATGAGCACGTTTCTTTTCAGGCTGAAGATGCTGGAGGGAAGGAAAGCTTCCTAAGAACCCAGAGGGATGTTTTAGAGTTACTTCATAGAATCACAGAATGGTAGGGATTGGAAGGGACCTCTAGAAATCATCTTGTCCAATCCCCGGCTAAAGCAGGTTCACCTCAAATAGGTTGCACAGAAATGGACCTAGGTTGGGTTTGAAAACCTCCAAAGAAGGAAAGCCCATAATCTCTCTGAGCAGTTAAACTAAGAAGACACTAAAAGTCATGGGACTTACAGGAAAGGAGTCAGAAAAGGATCACCACACAATCACATAGTAACCAAAGAATAAGTTTGGGTTTAGATACCTTTGTTTCACCTGTCTTAGCAAATCAGAATTTTCTGTCACTTAATGGCCAATGTATTCTAGCTTATTAGTTTCTGCTTTAATACACTTAAAGACTGAGAGTTGTTTAATGTCTTTTGTTATGCTTAGTTCAAAGGAAAATGTAGGGGTAGTTACATTACAAGGCTCTAGACAACTCAAGGTCTTCTCACAGAGGGAAAGGAAGCTGGGCTGATGTTAATACTGGATGAATTTTTGATACATCAGAGCTAATAGATTCAGCTCTCCAGATGGAGAAAGGCAGAAAGACTAAGTAAAAAGAAAAGCTAATCCCATCCCTTGTAAAGTAGAGTATAAGTACTGCAGTAGCTTGAATAAAAATGACTTGAGGGGCCAAGTCACAGTACTGGTACAACAGCTTTATTCAAACCAATAATGGGAGGATTTGTTTTCTATTCATTTACTCATAACTTTTAGATGGGTGCCATAAGGAGCAACTTGGGCAAAGTCATTCAGAGAGTAGTGAAAAATAAGATGTGTATATTATATATATACATATATGAGATGCATAAGCAAAATATTGCAAGATACACTTATGCAATACAGAAGTAAGCTGCACAGAAGTTGACTTTCCCTAGGTTGATTGATACAGTACAATTTGAGAAATCCTGTCTTCTCAATCTTCTAACAGTCCTGTGAATTAACACTTGTGAATTAACTGCTTGGCTCTAGCATTTTACTGAAACACCAACATATCTCTCTTTTCTTAACTTTAACTCATAATGCACTTCCAGATTGTCTCTTTCCAGGAATACCTTCCCCATACATAAACACAGCTACCTGTCTTCAGAGGTAGCTATCTATCTGCACTTGGTTAACTGTATTACTTCCTTCCTTTTTCACATCTGAGACAATAGACATCAAGAAACAAAGTGTTTTATTCTTATTTTTTGAACTATGTCTGTATTTCCTTTCCACCTCTATTCTACACCACTAAACACAATCTAAAATCTTTATGTCATCAATGTCTGATTTCTATCCTTCCTCCTCTTAGCACATTGACAGTTCAGGATTTTATCCTATTTCTCACTGCACTATGCATGCTCTATCACCTGTTCTTCCTTCCTCTTGTTTTCCTACCTCAGTTCTCTTTTACAGATGCATCTATGAGTGTGAAAGCAAAAAGAAGGCATGTAAGCACCTTTGATGGATGAATAATGCACACTTACACTCACTTATAGTCTTCATGCTACACTTGACACATAGACAGGTATCTCTTTACTATTCCCTTTCTGAATTTTTCAGTTGTACAAAAATTTATCCAGTTTATTGAAATCTTCTAGATGGGGATCCCTGTGCCTCAGCCTTTTAAATATCTGATTACCTCTCCACAGCTTCCTCATTCTGTTTGCCTGGATACCGCCCAGTATTACAGGAAAACACTGTAAAATGGATGATAGAGGTTTCAAATAAAAACATGCAAATCATGCACAATTTGTCTAAATATGCTTATGCAGGCCAGATGCAATCTGCAGCTGCAGCACAATCCTGTTTATATTCTTGATGGGTAGAGTTAACAGTCAAAAAGTTCAGCAATGTTCTCAAAACGTAACACGGGCCTCACTGTGTCCTCATCTACAATCCCTTCACATCCTACATAGCTCTCTTGTGTAGTAATAGTAAACAATTTTAAATGAAATACAAAAGTTCCGTTTCACAAATCAGTGTACTCCAAGTCAATATGAAACTAACTACGCTTTATTTAGCAGCTATTTACACAAATAGTTTAAATAACAATAAAATGATCTATGGAAGGAAGGGGCTAAAGAAGCTGTTCCTGTCTGCATGGTATTTTCCACATTACATGGATCAGCAGATACAAATCTCCTTTAAAGAGTACTATCTCTCTTGGAAGGACCAAGATAGTGCCAGTTACCTCAGAAAAGGAACATATTGCCATTGTGATCTGTTAAATGTCTATTTCGTTCCACAATGAGAAGACTCTGTCTTTCCCAGATGAAATACAGAATCCCTTCCATCTAAGTCATACTCATGGACCACTCTGTCAGAAGACCAATATTTGATTCACCACTGACCAACTACCTGGAGGGCAGAACATTATACATCTCTCTACATCTTTCTCTCCAATGTGATGCTGCTCTGATCTCAGCCTCCTGGAGTTTCGGCAGCTCTTTTAATGGTATTTCTTGTCACAGATTTTCCTTATAGGCTATAATAAATCTTGCATTTCCTTCTAGTCTTCCCTCTGCCACCCACAGGCTTTATTAGAACTGACTTTTCTGTGGTCCTGTTTCTCTGTGTATATTGTTAAGAAGCATCATCCTTTGCTGCTTCTTCAGTCACACCACTCACTCCTGTTCACACACATATTTAAACTCAATTGAAATGATATTGTCAGGTGAATGCTTGGTATGCTTGCATGGAGTATGGAATAGTTTATGTTTCATTTAAATGTCTAATCATGATATACTAAGGTAACATTATAAAGCCCAATCAAATAAAACCTACTGCATCTAAGTTTCCTTAAATATTAATTTTCATCATATGCCTAAGAAAATAAATGAGGAAGCAAAACCTTTGTATTGCAGCTGAAGAGAAAGATCTTTGCAAACAGTAGTTGAGTACATTCTGACAAGATCAATACCTTTAAGTAACTGTGCGATATTCAGTGGAAAAAAAGATACACTGAATACAAGATCAAGAAACAAGGGATTTGATTCCTCCTATGGTCTGAATATGTGAAGAAATTCTAGACTTCATTTTGCTGATTGGAGCTATTTTTTTTCCTCCTTTTGCAACATCAAATGGAATAAGAAAGTAAAGCAAAGCACATAACACTTAATTACAATTTCATAACTTTGAAGATGCTTAAGAAATAAAAATCAAAGCAACTATTTAATCAATCAAGTCATGAGATTAGTATTTTAGGCCTTTTGCCTGGCAAAATAAAATCAATTACATGTCTAAAAAATATCTGAAATAAACTTTTTGTTTGTTTTTTTTTAAAACCCTGTACATTAATAAAGCATACGAACAAGACTGGTATATATGTTTCATTTGAAGTCTTGAATTAAAAGCCTCATTACAACCTTAAGGAATCTGCTCCTTAGAGTTCAGAAACTATCATCTAGAAATTAATTCCTATTCAAGAAAAGACATAACTTTGTGTTTATAGAAAGATTACTTACAGTGTCATGTGTACTGTCTGTAGCATCTTATTTCTACACTGCATCAACAAACTGGGAGAATAAACTGAACATCATCTTTTCAAAAGGAAATATTGAAAAGGCTATTAGGCTATGCATTGCACACTAGCAAGGCATTTCTATACCAGTCAAACTATAAAGACAAAATACATGTTTGGACGAACCAACTTTCACTTCTGACATTCGCTCACTATTGAAGCATAGTGCCTTACATAATACAACATACATGGGGAGCAGGAGGCAAGGGAAAATTTAAGGCAGCACCGCGTGAAATGTTGCGATAAAAAAGGGCAGCATACACATTAAGGTCAATTCTAGTATATTCTCTTTATTAAACCTGAGTCATTATTAAAAAAAAATGCTGATGTTAGGATTTGTTATCATGAATAACAGGGGCAACACTGCCAGAATGTGCAAGTCATAATAGACTAGACATATAGAAAATCTTATCAATGATGGTAATGTTTGAAGCTTGTTGTAATGTTACTAGATATGCCCTCTAACTGATGCTATACTTAGTATCAGTTAAACTGGGGACATCAAACCCACTGGTTCTCATGAAACTAGAAAGCACAGGTGGTTTAAGTCCAACAGAGCTTAACATGCTACTGCATTCAACAACTCTAATGATTCCCTGTAAGGTTCTAGGGTGAACAAATAATCTCTACATATGGTGAAGACTCTGTGTGACCATTAGGTGAATTTCTCCAAGATTCTTGTAGTTTGGACATTTAATATATATATACCAAAAAAAAATCATCTGTGGAATCAAGTATTCTAACATAATTAGTTGCATGAAAAAAATATATAATCACATATTTTAAAAAATAGATTAGTGATTAGTTTTCTATAAAAACACTTTTAGTAAAAATATAGCATAAAAAATGAAAGGAGATTTATAAGGTTGTGCTAAAGATATAAGTAAAATATACATTTAAAAGTTCTATCTATAAATATCATTTGGCATAAGGATGCCCGTTAAATGTAGTTCACTTTTCATTTAATTCATGTTAAATTTCTAGTCCTCTAGATTTTGTTCCCTCACAAAACCTCCAAGATCTTTTCATCTCCATAAAGTAAACATAACAAAGAGCAGACTGCATTTTATCAGATAACATGTTGTAGGAGACAATATAAGGGAAGGACTGTATCTGCTGCTTCAACTTTGCATCTCCCTTGTAACTCTGCCAAGAATGTTGCTTCAGGTCAAAAGAAACATCCCAATGGAACTCATATATATCTCTTGTCTTTTCTCACCTTGCTTCTTTCATCACATTGCTAATATCCAATGCAATTTGTGTCTGTGAACTAAAATCTCCACATAATTTAAATAATCTACAATGTGTTATCTGTAGGTTGATTGTGATCATAAATGTAATAAGGCATTGCATGCATTAACACATCACTCATCATGGCTACTTCATTAATATTCCAGGGATATTTTTAAAAAATATAATCTGCTCCTCTTACTGCTAAGTTCTGGAGAATACCTTCTTTGTGTATCATATGATACAAAGTCTAAAAAGGATGAAACAAGGTAGAATTCCTTTGCATACAGAATTTCTGGCACAGTTTTTATCTTCTTCCTTTCCACTGGAGACAATGTCCAGAGTATCTGGTCTTCAAATTGAGTATCTACATTTCTGTAGGCAGTATCGAGAACACTAGAAGTCCAGATTTAAGAGTTAGGATTTCTTATGAGATTTATGGGTAGTCCAGCTTCTACAGGATTTTGTAGGTGTGTTTCTACCTTCATGTCCAGAAGCAACAAAAAGCTAATAAATGACAGATAGAAAGGCATGAGACTTCAAGATGGTAGTCTCTTTCACTTATATCCATGTTATATGTAAGGTCTATGATGAGAAAAGATAGGGCAAGATGAGAAGTAGAGCACAATGTTTTCTAAACACCACTTTCTAATATGAAGATGGGAGATTAGAAAAAGAGCTTTTTGGTTTTGTTCTGGCTTGGGCTTAGAAACTTAGCAGAGGTTTCCTCTGCAGCTCCTTGCAAAATTGATTGTCAGAGAGCAGTCAGTGGAAACTACTTTTGTGAAATCAAGGTAGGTGCAGAAGTTAGGTGATCTAAAGCTATATCAAGCTGATCATGGACATCTATAAAGCCAGTCAGAGCCCAGATAATAATACCAACTTCAAGGCTATGTACAACGCCGTTGGTAAAGGCTTTTTTGATTGCTTTACAGTCCACATTGGGATGTGTGTTATGGTAGTTACTATTGCTACTATTAACCAGATCAAGGTGTGCCTATGCTGCACCATAACCTCAACTTTTACTGTAAGCAAAAAACCTTGTACTATTGGTTGAATGTTTTTTTATCAAGATGGAACACACATTCTTGTGCTTTCTGTTGCTCAGAAAACTTTGAAGGTTAGTCAAATGAGAAAGGAAAATAAAGTAAATGAGTAATGAAACCAAACCTGAACACAAAACAAAACAGTAAAATAACCAACCAACCAACAACAAAAAAAAGACAATGCATAGATATAAAACAATATCAGAGTTTTAGTAAGCTATTCAAAAGAGAAGAAAAATCTGTGAGGCAAAGAACTGGAGGTAGCATGACCTGTATGTTTAGTAATATCACAATATCCTTCGAGCAGCCAAAATTATGGCACCAACGTTCTTTTCTGCCTTACATGGGAAAAATAAATTTGAAAAGAATTATATATTTTTAATAATGTATACTACCATTTTAACACAGTCGAAAAGTCTCACTAGCATATATCCTTGCACAATTAGAATTCAGATCTCAGATTTTACCCAGGGATATACATAACTGCCCTCGGGATGTACAGATAGGCTAATCCTGCACATGCATACCAATACTGCCATACAAAATGCATGCTGCAATAAATCGTGCCAGAAATGTGGGCTTAACCCACAAGTTTTCTCAGAGTACACCTAATACAAACTGATAGAATTGGGTTTCTTGCAAAAAGCAATTATAGTTGCCATTTTCTCCTAAAAACCAGAGGCCTCTCCTGTTATGTTATAGCCTAGAGATTAAGTTATATTCATCCAAGAAGTGAGAGACTGAGTTTGAACTCCCTCTTTTGCCAGAGGCGATACAAATCTTTATTACTGGCTACAGACAAGTTAGACTGAAAACCATTACTTTGCAAAAGGGATAGTCATCTATTAAACCACTCTGACTTGATAAAATTCATCACATACTCAATGTCCATCAATGAAATTGCAACAGCGTACTAACCAATGTACTTAACATAATGTGAATGTGTTTTACTGCTTCTGCACAGTATAATTCCTCATTCTGTCTTCATACAGTGTCATGAGTAAATAGTCAGCATTTTGGAAGATTAGGTTGAAAAATAAGAATCTATGGAAAAACATATCAGGAAAACTCTATTTACCCATAAATAATTTTAGTTAAAGTTACAGACATTGTGCTGTCCACAAGTAACTATAGAAATGCAAAAGTGTTTACTGGTTTTATTATTTTTTTTTTAAAATGAGTATGGAAAATAAATTAAAAAAAAAGAAAATAAACCAAGAGTGTCCAAGGGTGACTCTGTTTTCAGTAAGACATCATTAATCTTCATTATATGTATGCTGGAGCTAGCAGAAATGTCTTAGCTGTTTTCTGATGAACGAAAACTAAGAAGACATCTAGCCAGACATTGCCAGCAAATGTAACCAAAAGTAGGGAAGAAAACAAATAGATAAAACTAAGCAGGAAACCAATAGGATAAAGAGATATTGAGATTGATTTCTTAACTTCTGCCAAAAAAAAAAAAAAAAAGAAAAGAAACTTTACACAATGTGATTTTAAACTCCATAAAATCTGAGACAAAAGGCAGTGCGTCACAAATCACTAAGATATTGATTCCTGGATCATGAGGAGATATACCTGGGAAGTACTACCCTCTATTGGGCTTATTTCTTCTACATCTTAGTGGAAACTCACTACAGTTTTCCTCAGGTAAAGAACATTAGGCTAGATAGATCTTTCATCTGATCTAACACAGATATTCTGTTCTTCCATAATACTTTAGTTAATTTAGTTAAGGGAAGACATACATATTGACTGGTTTTGTCAGCTAGAAGCTGTACATTTTTATATCGACAGACAATGAACTTCTACTAGTGAAACTCAATAGAGTAAGGATTTTATGTGAGAAATGTGAATGATGGTATAGATCTGTGAAACAGTACACAACTGTCATTAACAACTTTGGGTTTTGTTCCTAAATATGAATGACATGGAGACACAACTAAAAATTTAAGCAGAGATACAATTCAGTTGAGATTATGGCCCATAATGTTGAGGTTTTATGCCTCTAAATAGAATTAGTAGAAAAATAATGTTTTTAAGAGTCACCTAATATGGATTCATTAATGATCTCTGTGGTTTTTTTCCTCTCTTACCAAAGTTTTAGCTAAATCTCTCAAAGAGAAGAAAGGACTATTGTAGAGACGTAAGGTTCAGTTTGTGTGTTTGTTTGTTTGGCTTTTTTCCCTGAAAATCATTAGGTCTGATGAACCCAAAAAACAGTTGTGTCTAAAAGTGTTTCTAGTTTTGTCACAACCTGTTATTGATAGAGAGAAATAATAAAATAGTTACTAAATAGTCACTAAGCTAAAAACAAAAAATAAAAACAACAACAAAAGTAGCTAGACAATAAGACTGTTGGTATGAAGTAGTAGTATCATTTGAATGATGGATGCAAGTGTAAAAAATGATATTATGCAAGATAGAATACCATGCTGATGACTACATGTCTTTATTAAAAATGATGCTACTTAACATAAGAAGGTTAGACTAAACCCATATCACTGTAATGTGCCCAGACGCTACCTGCCTGAGCTGCACTGTCAGACAAGGTGATCTTAACCCATTCCCCATATCTCACATACTATTAAGAAGTTGCCTGTGATCCACACAGGGTAATATATTTCCCACCTAACTCTTAACTCCCTAGAAGGGAACATGATGAGGCCTAATTATTTCATGTTTATCCAAACGTTTGAAACCATTAGACAAAGGAGTCAGGGTAGTGGAAGTCACGATGCTCCTGGCCAGTGGACAGGAGCTGCTGGACAGTTCCCCAGTTTCTCCAGCAACAGCATCATCAGGAGAAGGGATCTAATCTCAACAGAAGTTGATGGAGCAGTGGCAGTACCCAGTCTGTTTGCCACTTCATCTTTTGCACACATGGTATTCTAAATAATATGTAGATACAGTTTTGTTATTTTCCTTATTAAAAAAAAAAAAGCCAACAAATCACTATTTACAAAAAACAACAAATCAGTTGTTATCCTCTTTTGTAGGACAGGAAGGAAACATTGAATCTCAGCAAGTGAATGAAGTGCACTATCTACAGGCAATGTCTCTATCTTCTTTCAAGCTTACTTTTGGCAAAGATAACTATTTTCAGGTGCAAACAAGGTATGATCCCTATCTCTTATTTTATAGTTTTCTGGACTCATAGCAAGCAAACAAAAATTTTCTACTCAGTTTCTCAAACAGCAAAGATCTTAATTCTGAACTTGCAAGAAGGTCTACAACTACTGACAGTTGTGATTGAATGAAATATATATATTAGTGCTTTTCAAAGTTACACTGCTATGTAGTCCAGAAACAGTCCTGTAAGTCAAATGACACACTGGAAACATGGACTTGACTGTAAAACCAACAATCCAGTGCAGTCCCAGTAAATGCTAACAAGAATATTTTCAAGAAGGGTGCACATACATAATGGAGGAAATTATAGATAGGCATTTTAAAGATGACATTGTATACTTCAAATATCTATTAAAAAACTAGCATCTGATGAAGGCTACCTTTGCATGCTCTGCAATTAAATATAAGACCTGTAGGCTTATGTATAGACATACACATGGAAATAGACAGAGATATAAATGTATTTAGTAATTTTTCTGTCTGTATAAAGTTAGAGACTGACAATTGTATCAAAATATTTAAAAGACAGTCAGAAGACAAAAATGAAGTATTCCAGTAGCATGGTATTTAATTTGACAGTATATACAGCTAAATGAAAAACAATACAAGCAGATTGCTATAGACATTCTTCTAAAATCCTTTTTCTTAAGCCTAGGCTCTAGCTTCCCTAATTTATTTACTGAGATGTTATGTTAAGGTTTAAAATTATCTTGGTAACTCTTCTGTTTTACGTTTTCACTCAGGAAGGTTATTTTTACATATTTTTATACTGAGGATAGATTGAAACCTATCCACATATACTTTAAATAGTGTATGACCTAACAGTTTGTTTTCTGAACTTTTATAAGAAAGAGGACAAATATACATCATGAGGAATGCAAAGCACTCCCTCACAAAACCAAAGCAACAGTGCATGAAATTGAACTCAAAAAGAGCCTCCATTCTGTGTGACTTCTTGGCTGACACAATTTAGATATTTATAGCTTTACGAATATGCCACTGGAGAAGAACTTGAAGCTTTTCCTAGCCAGGAAGGATTAATGAACATGTGCACCTGGTAATTACAGCACTCCATCTTTCTCAAAGCCCTCACATTGCCTCAATGGCAGAAACTGTAATGAAAAAAACATTGATAATATCAATCTGAAATTCCACAAATCCTTTAGATATTAAAATGTGTAATTCTTTACATACTTTCTAGGAACTACGCTAATGGTTGTATGCAAAAAAAAAAAAAATCCTACATAGATATTTTCTGCTTCGTGTTATTACATGGTATGCCTCATTTAAAATGAAATACTCAGCTAATATGAATTCAGGCTTTAAGTTACTCTAGACTCAAGTTAGAAAATGCACAGGAATGACTGTGAAATACTTCCTTAAGTAGCAGCAGAAAGAAATATCAGCCTGGGGTAACACATACAACTTGAAGACATCAATTCCACAACACAGTTCAAAAGAAAAGTTTACTAAAGAATAAACATTTAAAGAGTGTGAAAAAAAACCCCATTCTGTACTTCTTTTTTTCTTTCAAAAGGTTTTCAGAGCTACTGGCAGGTGGAAACTTTTTACGAACCATACACATTACCACAAACATTTGTCTAATATGCATACTACTAGTAATCTACAGGAATGTGGGTGCTGTTTATTTTTTAAAATACTCCCTCGATTAATTTGAAAACCACTATGCAGTTCATATTGGATTTTGAAATTAAATAAACACTGAAAAAATACTTCGAAAATATTGAGAAACGTAGAACCCACTCCATCATCAAAGTAGTAAAAATTTCAAATAGTCTATGTCCAACAATAATGAAATCTTCTTCACTTATTCTGACATTTGATATACCACTAACCCGAAGCAGACAGATACATAAATACATGAAGGCGACCACCAAAAACTAAAGCCAGCACTACTAATACAGCTTATTTTAAGCAAGAAGCCTGAACTGCTTTACAAATGAAATGAAATTTTAAAATACATTTTCCTGAAGCACTTAGCAGTTACAACATTTGAATCTAAAGTCAATTAGAACCTTAATGCACAGACATCTACCTGGCTCTAAAAGTAGTCTTTAAAAAGATATTTCAGCACAGTATGTGATTTGAGCCTGAAAAATGGCCTTTTGTTGTTAAAACATACTGTTCCTTGGTGGATTATAGAAAAAGAAAAGACTCCAATAGAGATAAGTGTGCATGAAACGCTCTCTCCAGAGTATTCAACCAAACTGACTGCAATAAGGGGACTTCAAAAAGCAGCAAGACAAGAGATGTTCAAAGCACCTTGCAGCTTTGGGCTGCTGGCCTCTACTGCTGTTTTTAATACAGTTAGGTTTAACTTGGGAGCAGATAAATAATTGACAGAGATATTTTCTGAAAGCTTTGATCACCCTGGTCACAAGCTCTAAAGTAGTTATTGCTAATCTGGGCTTCTAATTTCAAGTACAAAAGCATCCCCTCCCACCTATTGCTTACAGACTCCTGCATCAGAACAGGAGACTTAAGATGCAGCCTGCACAGCACTAATACACCAAGCTCTCCACTAACAGATTCCTTCTCCAGCACGCCTGTTTTTGCCTCCTTACCTTTAAAAGGCTGTCCAGAACCTGCTAAGCTCCCCTAGACGCTTTTAGTTCAGAGCATCCAGCAGTGCATCCGCACAAAGCTTTGCCATTGCGAGTGTGAAGAGAAAGAGCTGCTGGGATGCTGAATGGCACATCAGCCAACTTTGTGTGTATCCGTGGCTCCCTGAAAAAGCTGGACTGAAATTCGCCTTGCTTGCGGATTGGATTCAACAGCACACGGTAACAGAGAGAGTGCAAGGATTTAAAAGGGAGAAGAGAGAAATAAAAACAGAAAGGAAAATTCCTGCCCATATTGGAAAAATCTTGCCTGTGAAATATAAGCTAGTCTGCATGCAACAAATACTCGTGAAACTACTCTTCTATAATGTTCTAATTGTACTGTGTACCTTAAGAGGATATCAGTTTAACAGCTGATATTTCAACATAGAATGTGTTAACTATTTGCATTACTAATATATTATGGAAAAAAAATCAGCATTTAAGCCTTCATGTTATAATCAAATAAAGAAAATGCAGTATGTGAATAGAAATCATTTAATAAGAGCTTCAATTTTACTAATTTTCAGTGTATTTGTACTAGTTGAGAGTAACAAAATATAATTCCATTAATTAAAAAAATTCAATTAATAAGAATTGTCTTTCTTCCCTGTTACAGAAATTTATGTTCTCATATAACACTCTGGACTGCTTCACCTTGTACAAAATCAAAATACAAAGCCCTGGCATTAAATGTTTCATGCAATAGTCAGTCTAGAATTAATCAGAGCATTTGTTGAGACACTATTGGGCACATTACACCATGATAAGTCTTTAAACATTCTTCAGCAGAACACTGCTTATACTATTCTGATTAATCTGTCAAAAATGGAACATTTTGTCTGTTCTAGCTAATGTACACATGAGATACAATATAAAGTTTATGTATAAAAAAGGCAAGGCAGGACTTTTTTTCCCCCCACAAATTGGGTCCTTGCCATTTTAAGAATCATGGTAAAGAATACATGCTTTATCAAATATTCTTTCTCAAACCACAGTACTGTATGAATTTATTTCCGTTTGCTGACAATTAAAATACCATTTTCTAGTGCCTCTACTGTTTGGCACTGGCACAGCAATTTGAGGTTAGGACATGAAGTAAAAATGCCAGGAAGATAAGAGGCCAGATGTACCACAGAGGTGATGACCTCATTTGGCAAGAAGTATTTTGGATGTATAGTTTAAATAGCACAGTTTATTTCAAGTAGTACCTATTTTTAGTGCAGTTGAGTGAAGAGGAAAGCTTCTATCACCTGCAAAGTCTTAGGCTCCATCAAAACAAGTAAGATAAGCAGAAAAAAAGGACTATCAAGGTAATAAGAATGGCAACTTTCACATCTGTCTATTCAGTGTATTTTTTTTCTTCACAAACATTGTTTCTATCTAAAAGAAAAGAAGTTCATATTCCAAATTTTATTACCAATTATGAGGCGTTAAATTGGCCTATATAGGTTTTTTGGCTTCTATTGACCTCATCAAACAGCTGTGATTTCTAAGCAATCAGTCTCTAATGAGTTTAGAAACAATAAACAGAAGTTAAAATTCCAGATGTATTTCATTCATCTTTAAAAAAAACAAACTCTCTTAAGATATACATCTTGAAAATTTTAAGTTTAATACAATGAAATGTTCTTTGGTTTTGCATTTTTTGCTAATGCATGGAAGAATCATCCTCTAGTGACAGAAAGGGAAAAACAATACTTATGCTCTGCCTCTATGTTTGCAATATAGTTAGTATCTTATCAGCACTCAAACACAATCCTGTGAATAGCTCTGGAAAACTAGCTGGAATGCTCAAATATATTAGCTCTCTTTCAGTCTTGTCTCATTTTATTGTCTTTTAATGCAAACATCTGTAATGTACGGGAAAACTACACTGCAAATTTTAAACCTAGGTAAGATCTGTGCACTTGACACAAAGAATATCTCAGAAAAATAGCTGAAATGCACAATGTAGCTATCAATTGCAGAAATCATCAGAAGCAAATATCTTTAAAGCTTACAAGACTTATATTTTTCTTAAAGAATGCAGATTTTTGTCAGTACTTGCTAATGTTAGTTAACAAGTTACCATACTAAATATTTAAATATATTAAGTGAAGGTTAGAATACGGGCTCATTGAAAGGGTTGTGAACAGAAGCTAATTTTCATTTCCAAGCTCAGTGATTAAAGTATTTAGCATTTAAGGGTTGTTAGTCCATCATCTTTCCTGTGCACAAAACTCACTGAAAGTAAAACAGATCAACAATGTAAATGGTTTGTTTGTTTATATCTGATGACTCTTTAAGTAAGTAGGAATTCAGACAACCTCTTGGCAAAGAATTCATTATGTGGCTGTTATAGTACAACAGTACTATTTCAGGAATTATATTACACATACATTTCTTGATTAGTCTTGTGCACTTAGCAGTTCATTTCATGTCCTACACAGAAATACTCCATACATATAACAAGTAAGCATTCATAGCTCCTTTTGACCGTAATATACAAAGACTGAATGTAAAGCAACTTCCTTATGAAAAGATTCACCCACTTATCCCAATTTTGGTTTATGCCATATCCTAAAATAGTTCTACTTTCATCCCTTACATCTCACAGGCTTTCAGAAGAGGATAAAAGCTAACACATCCCCAACTCCACAATCAAACAGAGTTCTATAAGAAAGCCAGAGAACTAGAAGCTGAAAAAAAAGAAAAAAAGAAAGAAAAGTCACTAAAATGACCCTGTTGATTGCAGCTATCAGGGAGTTACACAGAGATAAAGTGGCTTCCAAGATATTTAAGCTTAAGTGTATGGAGAACAAATGCTATGACTTGGCAAATGAATAGGAATTCAACAGAGAAACATGGCTGTGTTTGCTATGAAAGCTCCTACAATAGACAAGCTGATGCATGCTTAAACAGATGTACATAATCCACAGCAAATTCTAGATAATGTCTAGAAAACTTCTCATTTGAATATGAAAAAAACCCACCATATACTACTGTAGAAGGCCCACAGGAGAGAGCTTTGTGGCCAGCCAAACACCATAAGTTTCCTCATTGGTCTTGGATCATCATTTAGAATAACTCTGTTTGTGACCATATTATTTTGTTCATCGACTCTAGTCCACAGTGCACAGGGAAATTCTAGAGATAGTTCAACAAAGGGCTACCAAGATGATTGGGGACTGGAACAACTTTCTTATGAAGAAAGACTGTGGGACCTAGGGCTATTTAGCCTAGAATAGAGAAGACTGAAGGGGAAGTTCATCAACACTTCCAAGTACCTAAAGTGTGAATGTCAGGATAATGGGACAACATTTTTTTATGCAGTGTCCAGAAGTTGGACTAGGGATAATGGACATAAGCAGAAACACAAAAATTTCTACTTAAACACAAGGAAAAACTTCTTTCCTGTAAGGGTGACAGAGCACTTAGAACAGGCTTCCCATGGAGGTTGTGGAGTCTCCTTCTCCACAGATTTTCAAAACTTGCAAATCACAGAATGGTAGGGGTTAGAAGGGATCTCTAAAGATCACCTAGTCCAAACTCCCTGCTCAAGCAGGTCCGTCTAGGTCAGGTTGCACAGGAATCTGTCCAGGCCCATCTTAGCTCACCTGAAGTCCAGGGTCCAGCTTGGTTTCCTGTTTCTACCACAGAACTCTACCAATCTCAAGTCACTGCAGACAAGGTTGCCTCCAACCTTCACACCCCCAACCAGACCTTCTTTATTTGTTAGCATAAGGCCCAGCAGCACATCTTTCCTTGTTGGCCACTCCTAGACCACTTGTGACAAGAAGTTGTCATCAACATTCTGTGGGAACCTCCTGGACTGTGTGCACTTGGCTGAGTGGCTTTGTCAGCAAATATCAGGGTAGTTGAAATCCTCTATGAGGGCCAGGGATTGTGATTTTGAGGCAGCTCTCAGCTGTTTGTAAAGGGCCTCACTCACTTCCTCTCCCTGATCAGGTGGATAATAGTAAATTCCCACCGTATCCCGCCCCTTAATTTTCAGCCATAAGCACTCAACCTACCCCTCACCCCTGCCCAGGCAGAGCTCAGTGTACTCTAATTGCCCTCTCACATAGAGAGCAACTCTACCTCTTTGCTTCATTTGCCTGTCTTTGCTAAATAACACGTCTACTCATGGATGTATTCCAGTCATTGGAGCTGTCCCACTATGTCTCAGTAACAGCAATAAGGTCACGGGCCTGCATCCTCACCCACATCTCCAGTTCCTCCTGCTTATTCCCCAGGCTATATGTGTTGGTATACAGGCAATGCAGGGGCTTACTTGAGCAGACAGGTTTCCCTGGATGGGTGCAAGAGGATCCTTCCTCATTTGACACTTCCTCAGGGCAGTCGGCCTTCTGCTTCTCATCTTGGTGCAGGGCTGAGGAGTGTTCATTATTGCATTTCCTGTACTGACCTGTTTCTTTGTTAGATGGGATAGCTAATACTTTGCCATTTCACATCCTGCCCTCGAGTCCTTCAGTTTAAAGCCCTCTTAACCAAGTTTGACAGCCTATTCCCAAAGATACCAGTGTCCTTGTGAGACAGATGTATGCCATCTTACCCTATCAGACAGCAGTCACCGAAGAAGGTCCTGTTATCATAAAAACCAAAACCTTATTATCAGCAGTAATCTCAAAGCCAGGAGTTAACTTGCATGATTTTTCTGTTATTGACTGCACACATACTTATCTTAGCAGGAGATGTACCTAAAACCCTCCCCTGAAGCTCGCCTGCACTGAAGGATCCTTGCTACCCAGCTCTGTCTGGGTGGATCCATTGATGTTCTGCAGGACATTCTCTTTCTGAGTCTTGACTTTAGCTCACAAAAGCCAGTGTGACCTGACCAAGGTGAACCTGCATTATCAGGAGGTTGGACTAGATGATCTCTAGAGCTCCATCCTCTACCATTCTGTGATTCTATGAATATTACTAAATGAGACTGACAGATCTATCAACCTTGAAAATTTTAATTCACTATCTTGCTGAGCCCGACAGGTTTTGGTCAGACAGGTATCATAATAGGAATGCAGAAGAAAAAATTATTTCAGCAGCAATAAAAGGACTATATCTCAAAGACAGCATTCTCTCATTGCCAAAACAGCACAGAAGCATAAGACAGACAAAAGGGGCATTTTACAGGTATTATATTAATCTAGGTTCTTTGCTGGATGTTTCAAGACTTCATAGGTAAAGGAGACACAGACAGGTAGGTGATCTACAAAAGACTCCTTTCTATTACTGTACTTCAATTCTTATTGCTAAAAATACTGCCATTTTTTAAGTTGCTATTGTCATTACTTAACTTGGCCAAAGATTCTTGAAAACAGAACTTGTATAAAAGGTATAGTCATAGCTAAAGTTGGCTATGAAGTTGGCAGTTCATAGACTACTGTGGCAGTTAGAATGGAAGGAATTACAATATTACCATTGACAGATGTAGGTTTATGGTATTCTTTAAACTTTTAAAATTTAATATGTTTCCTACTTCCCGTGATTTTGACAAATTCAGGTGTTAGCATATTTAGGGACAAAGGCCTTACTGCTGTAGCACACAAGTAAGCATTTTAAGTACTACAAAGACATAAGCAGAAGTGAAAGGTTAAATTAAAAGCAAAAGAATGAAAAGGACAACCTTCAGTTAGGCCTGAAAAAGTCAACACCTTTACACATCAGTGGTCCTTGTTTAGTGTTACATAAAACACACATCCATAGGAGCTAGTAATCATATTTTGTTCCTATGTGTGCCAAGCAAACTAAGGACACAAACTTCCTTTTTGCCATTTTACTAAGTTTTGGTAGACTAGCGATCTACCAAAAAATGGGTATTTCCAGTTTCCAGCTATGAGACAAGAACAGATCTAGTTATAATTCATTATAGACTTTTCTGTCAGCACAGGTTTTTTTGCACCTTGAGCAGGAGGTGCTACAGGGGAGTTGGACTCACTATAACGTCCTGATTTACTTAGCCCCACCTAGTGTTTTCTTCTTGTTCCTTCTAAGTCACTTTTGTGTGGAGGAAGGTTAACAGCCTTAAGCTTTATACATCAGTCTTCAAAGCTACACTCATTTCTACCAGCTCTACTGTAACAAAAAAAAAATTAAATTACATGGACTTTTGCTTTTTAACATTAGTTAAGCACCATTTCATGGTTTCATACAATCATAGATTCATAGAATTGTTATGGTTGTAAAAGACCTTTAAGATTGAGTCCAACCAGTCACTTCACACTGACAAGCTCATCACTAACATAAACCATATCCCTCAGTACTTCATTTATGCATTTTTTTAATATCTCTAGGAATGGTGACTCCACCACCTCCCTGGGAAGCCTTTTCCAATGCTTGATAACTCTCTTGCTGAACAAGTTCTTCCTATCTCCAATCTAAACCTCCCCCTGCTGCAAACTGAACCCATTTCGTGTTCTATCATTCATTACTAGAGAAGAGATCGACCCTCACCTAACTACAACTCTCCTTCAGACAGTTGTAGAGAATGATCATATCTCCTCTCAGCCTCCTCTAGGATAAACATCACCTGCTCCTTCAGCCACTGCTTATCAGACTTGTTCACTAGACACTTCATCAGCTTTGTTGCTCATCTCTGGACATGCTCTGACACCTCAAGGTCCTTCCTGTAGTGAGGTGCCCAGAACTCATCCTTGCTCACTAGGATTCCTCCTTCATCCATTAAAGGGGGAAGACTCCCATTAGGCCTCCTTTTGATTGTCTCTTACAGCAGTGGCTAGCTTAACTTCTAGTTGAGCCTTGGCCCTTCTAATTTTCTCACTGCATGACCTCACCACAGTCTTGTAGTTCTCCTTGGTTGCCTGACCTTTCTTCCAGAGATCATAAATTCTCTTTTTCCTCCTGAGCTCCAGCAGAAGCTTCCTGTTCAGCCAGGGTGGTCTTCTGACCTGCTGGCTCACCTTCTTGCATGTGGGAACAGCTTGAACCTGCACCTTTAAGATTTCCTTCTTGAGGAAAGTCCAGCCTTTGCCCTTCAGGACTGTCTCCCAAGGCACACTGGCTATCAGTCTCCTACACAATTCAAAGTCTGCCCCCCAGAAATCTAATTCACTATGCGCTATGCCTCTAGGTTTGAAATCCTTGCAAAAGTGAGATATTATGCAGATGTGCACAAAGTTGAAATGAGTGAAATCTCTTGTTAGGTCACTCACTGAAAAGTGTATTTTGTTTTGTTGATTTCATCATTTGTTTTTCCTTCTAAATAACAAAAGTTTTAAGTAAGTCGAGTTTTTTTACTGTCAGGGAAAATGGCTTAGATTACAGATGCTTGGTTTTTTTAAAAGTTATATTAAAAAGATTATATTAAGGTGTATTAGTACAACCTACTCATATTAAGTCATTAGGAAAGTGCCTAAAGGCACTTTATAAAGAATGTAAATAATTCCTTAATATGCTGAAAATATCAAAGCTGAACACAGAAAAGAGTGGAAACTGCTCTTTCACCTGTAACAAAAAAATACTGCCTGTAACCACTAGAGCACCTGCTGTGCTATCAGCACTGTAAATCTTTCTGTCAATACACTGCCTTGTTTCTTCTGATATGACTACTGTCCCCTGTCTTCAGCTTTTGGTATGTGCATATATTACTTCTAGATGTAACAGTGAGTTTATCTCAATATTTGCTTTTAGTAATACATCTGAAAAATAACACACTCATTATTGTACAATGCTGCTTCTTTACAGGTAAATTAATAACTTTACGAAAAGCCCTGCACATGGAATACTTGAGATTGTAAAGGGCACAGGGATGCTCTAACCATGCCCTCTCTGTTGATATCACCAGTATTAAATACCTGTCTTATTGCCCGCTCAAGGGACTGTTCATATGACGGATAGTTATTAGAGAGGAGGAGTTAAAACAGAATTCTCCTGTAGTTCCTATCATCACATATCAGTGAACTGGATTGTGCTTGGTCACACAAGGACATCAGATACAAGATTTTATATATGAATACAGCTTTAGAGAAAGATTTATTAAAAGGTTGTAATTTTCCATTACAATAATTGCTTTATTCTTATAATCCAAGAAACATAAAGAAGCTTCATTTTTATCTTCAAATCATAATTTTCATTATTAAAGTTGAGAGAAAAAAAAGTCAATAATCTTTCTGATGCTTAGGACTTTTAGAACAACTGCAATATGTGTTGAAGAAAACTACAAAGTGCATTCTAGGAAGGTTGGCAGCCACGTTAAACACCCTGAATAGTTCCAGTAGCTCCAATATATAAATGAACATATATAATCTTACCACTGAAAAATGTATTTTAAAACTAATGTTTGATTTTTCTCCTTCTGCACATCTTGTGGTTCCATCCGAGATGAAATTTAGCACAAGAAATTGTCCTGTGATTAAACAGAGTATCACTCAAAGTGTTCACACCAGTTAGAAAGACGAAATTATTCTACTTCAAAGAAATGTACATTCTATTTAGACTTGTATTTTATCACATTGAGCTTGGGTCTTAAATATTCATTTTGATTATGTATTATTTCACTGATTTATTCTCTCATTAATTCACTCCTATAGTAATGTGATCAACTTCAATGGATATATTTAAGCTGCTACATACATCTTATCTCTTTGTGCTGTACTGAATTCCTCCATCAAAATACTTAATAAAGAAAGAAAATAAAATTTCTCTTAATATCACACTAAAGCATAATTTTTTCCTTGAAAAAATACAACTTAATTATTAAAATGAATCTACAAATTATATGAAGACATGTAGATAATGTTAGAAATGAGCATAGCAAATAAAAAGTCGACATAGTACTCATATTTGATTTAATACATCAGAAGTGAAGCAGAAGTGTGTCTAAAGAGCTCACTGGTCATATTATTTGAGAGATATATAATACTCTAATGAGTTTCGATAAGAAGATAAAACGAGATTTATCAGTTTTGCTACGTAACGGTTTGTAAAGTCTGTTTATTGTCTGTATTGATTTTGGTGTCTCAGTTACAAATGCAGCAAGGTACAAAAGGACCTGGGATCTCCAAGTTTTTCCTCCTTCTCAACAACATTTTTTTTTGCTGGAACTTAGAATTAGTCAGTCTGTTTCTGTTTTTCAAAGAATCCAAATGAGTTAAGTTTTCATTTCTCGGTGGAATTGATGATCTTTTAAACCTTTGCTTTCTCTTATGACTTTGAAAATCCTATGTCCTTTCCCTGATTATCCATCTATTGAAGAGAACATAAAATTTACTTAGGGAAACATGGCGTTAAACTCAGGAAAAAGACAGTGATATTTCAGTTGCCCCTTAGCAGAATGTAAGACTTTTTAAAAAAATTATCTATGGTTTTTTTCTGTGGCAAAAATAGAGGAGATTATAAGGCTTTCTCTTAGAGTAAATGCAATGCTATTCAAATTACAGCCAGCTAAATCACTGAAGAAAAATCTTCCTAGACTGGGTTGTTGGATTTTTTTTTTTTTTTTTTTAATTCTTTCTTCCTTTGGGTTCTTTTCCTACTCAGTCACCAACAACAGCAAAAAAACAGTAAAAGCTACTAACAAAACTCCACATTTTCAGGAGCAGAAAGTACTATCATGCTTTATTCGTGTCATTACTGTGGTCAGTGTGACAAGCTGGAATAGTATAATGATAGGTCATCAGTAAAAAGTGATATTTCATATCATAAAAGAAAAAAATTGTTACAGAAAAGACAATCCATAGTAGTAACTATAGTTACTCCCATTTCTGTTCTCAGTCTAATTAACTTACATATCAATGACAGAGAATTCCAGGCATGGCTAATGCAAACTACTTTTTAATTACTTGACAGTGTATATGATTGACAACAGTTTAATCTATTAATTAAAATACCCACAGCACTTCTGAAGTGCCTATAGTTATTCCCTATAGATTTCTTATACTGCATGACTATCGTTTCAGCTTCTGTATTTGGATTTTTTGCTTCCTCCTTCTAATAAAATGAATATCAGCTACTTCACTTTTTTTTTTTTCAAAAAAAATGAAATAAACATAATATTCTAGCTATTTATTAACAAAGCTATCTAATTGTTTTGTTATTCTATGCCTTTATTACTCGTAAAAGCTTGGAATTGGGCTTGAGTATATATATATATATATAATAATTGTGTATCGTGTTGGTATTGTGAAGGTGGCTAAAGATAGTATCTCAGTTGAATAAATTCATTGTTACAGGCTTGAACAGAAATCATAATAGGGAGAGAATATTGCCACAGTTTAGCTAGATAATACAACTGCAGATAATAGACAGTTCTATCCATCTTAGAAAAGCTGCAGAAGAGTCATTGAGCATCTTCAAGGTCAAATGTAAACCTGACATTGTACCGCTTATATTGCAATGTCAGAAAATGATACATCACAGCTATAAATTTATTAGTGTGAATAAAATCCTATACAGTATTTGCATTTTGAAAGCAATATGGAAATACTAACTAATTAATCTTTAGAATACCCTAGGAAGAGTGTTAAGTACAGTACTGTTCATAGAAACAAAAAAAGGAAAAAATTAAATCCACAGTTACAGAAAAAGCCTATATAAAAACTGAATTAAACATTTTCCGTATTTTTTATATATAGGTAGACCAGACAGACACACTGAAAAATTTCCATTAGATCAAAACAGCAAAAGAAGAAACTGGATGACTACATGTATTCCTAATGCCTTCTGCTATTCCTGAAAACAATTTCAGTCTTTTACATGTAAAAGTAAAGACACCAATGAAGATCTTAAAATTAAATTTTAAATTAACTGATGATTCAATTGAAGATTTCTGTTTTGTTAGACTGAGAGATTGCTGTTTCCTACTTTTCCTAATGTCTTGGCCAGACATAGTCTTTTAGTGAGAGTTAGTTAGGAAGTTCAATCAATCAGGATCAAGAGACCTCACAGAAGATATATTAGAAGTAGTACCTTTCCCTCCCTCTTAATTTAGAAGAAATAGCTATTTTCTTAATTTGGCCTTAGTTTCAACAGTAGGAAAGGGCTAGTCTTATAGTATTCCAGATCTGTATTATTCTAAATTTTCATGGTCGTAGACAATGTGTGCCTTTCATTCTCCTTGTGTCTTAGGTTAACATTAACATATAATACCTTAGTTATCAGATCCTAGGATTTTACTTTACACTATCATTTGATATCTAATACTACACTACTGAGAAGTCCTTATTTTCTACTATCCACCTCCAATCCATCTTTGCCTAGGACAGTAATTGCATACATTAAAAACAATCCCTTACACCTTTGATGCCCTAGCACATTTTATTTCAAGATAAATTTAAAAGATAATTTAAAAGTGGAAAATTCAAAGTTTACAGAAAATGTAGCAATGGGTTTTACCTCATTTATAACTTACCATGTCTACAGCACAGATCTCTGTATCTGAGACAGATAGTTATCTAAACTTCATAGCCCACAGAAGTAAATAGATACTTGTAGGGCACAATGTGTCTCACGTTAATGGGGATCTCTAAAATACATCAGATGAATTCCGTCTCAGATCCACTTGTTACTTCCTGTTAACTATAAACAGAGTTCAGAATTATCCTCTGTCTACACAGTAGATATTTAAAATTGAGATGACTCTCACCTAAGTATCTATATTAATAATAAAGAAAACACTTATTTGCCTTTTTTTTTAAAGTTTCTTTAAGTAAACTTCTAAAATGTATGTATTTTGGTTCAGAGCCTTTTAGGTGTATGGTTTCTGTGTTTAACAATTGTGTTTCTTGAATTTTTAGTACAATCTTTTCCCTGAATATAACTATATGAGAGTTTTAGCTTTCAGACATATTGTATGTCAGTATAGTTTCAAAGAATATCCAAGAAAATTTATCAGAAGTAAAAGTTGGTGGAGTTGCAAAAAGCTGATGCAAGCGTCGTTTATTCAATATAATCACTTGTCTCCTTCAGTTAGTTCAGAACTATCTCTACATTATCAAAACTACCAAACAAAAACTACCAAGTAGTCATTTTTCTCACGTTGCCTAAATTCACATTTTTTTATAATCACAACATACTTTAGTATCTTAACATTTTCAAATTTGTCAGCTATTTTTGTGATGAATGTATGACACAGTAACTAGCACCTAGCTCTATCATCTAATATCTTTTTACAAGGCAAATTATGAGAAAAGTCCATATCAATTATTTATCATGTATAGTCAAGCTTCTTTCTTTAGTATAAATATACAAGTCTCAGTGTCCTGTACATAAATTCTAAGCATAAAGCTCTGTATATGTGACCTTAGCCCATTCAGTTAGCATATCTATTTCACATTTCAAACACAGAAGATTCATACCAGTAAATATTGCAAACCTCTAATCTGGAGTGAAGTAGCTGTTCAAATTTTATTATGTATTAAAAATGGCACCTCTTAAATTTTTTCTCAGTTTTTTCCTTCCTCATCAGGGCACCTCAGAATAGACAAGTATCTTCATGTTTATAAAACTAGATTCATTCAGAACAACAATAAAAGAAAAAGACTTTTCTGTCCTCAAGTTTTATTTGGATGAATGCTCTCTAGGACTGACACAGGTCTAATTACTGGAAGGCAAACTCTTGTCAATACTATGTATTATAAAAAGGAAAATTATGAAATGAATGTTTCAGTGTCAGTTACTGCTACAGATTAGGAAAACACATGCTTTAAGAAAGCATTTAGTTTTGGAATTTGAAAGAAAAAAAAAGGAAAATTTAAAACATTTGCATGCTGCTTTGCTTCTTGCATACATACTCCTTGCTTGAACATGTTAATGTCTCTATAGTATAGCTTGGAATACTGTGCTTTGATCAGTAATTCCACCTACAGTAAAGACCTCTTGCAGAAAAATTATGAGTCAATTATTTAAAATAGAAGTAATAGAATGTATTTTCTGACTTCCTACCTAAAGTCTATGAGGAAAAACATCAGAAAATCCAGTTGCAGACATTCCAGCTGAAGCTGGATTTATCAAGCACAAATCTACATGAACTAGAGATACCTAAAGAGCCAAAGCTTAAATCAATTGCACTTAACAATTAGACTGAGCGTACTTCACTTCATAAAGCATCTGTCATATTATGTCATAGGACTGTTTTGCAGAAAAACTATGGAAGGATCTTTCTGATCTTTGGATAAGAAAAGAGCCATTTCTAGCTGACAGGCTTAATCTAAGAAAGAAGGATTCCTGGACACAAACTCACTTGTAAACCAATTTCTGTCTTGTCATTCAAATTCTTATATTCCACACTCTTTCTGTGGGTAGTGCCAACAGAGGGACGCAGCTTTGTATGTAACAGGAAAGTCTCTCCCTCTCTGGAATAGATCATGATCTATGCAACTACTGTATGTATATGATATGTATATATGTATGTATATGATAATATTACTCTTATAGATGAGTAATACTTAAAAAAATGCAGTAATTGTCTCTGTATGAACAATTTCCTGAATAAAGAAAAAAAATCTGTTCTCATTAGAAAAGCAGGAAAGTGTACAAATGAACCTTTATCATTCTGTTTGAGTAGGTTAGGCTGAAAATTAAATCTAAAATCCAAATTTATCATTGAGGTTTTATATGCACACATAATTGTTGAAAACACCTTACACTGTGTTGTTGCTCTTCTCAACCATAATATTTATTGGAGAGTAAGAACTCAACATGTACATTCACTGTATAATGGTCACAATCACCTTCTATGTGTAAACACTCTTCAAAATGAGACCTTCTAAGTGATAGTCATCATTCTCACTATCAACTTCTCTGGCAATAAGTATCTGTATTTGTACTAAATCCAAGATGCTTCAGTATTGATCTTGGCAATTTTAGGGGTTCTCTAAATACACATCTAATGATAAACATTGTCCAGAGGGGGCAAGGGAATTTTTCTCTTTTTTTCTTAAGTTTACTACTTGCATTACTGTAGATCTGCTCAAGGAGTCTGTAAAACCAAATTATAATAACGAAGGCTGGGGAAAAAAAAAAAAGGAAAAAGAAAAACTATAATAATCCATCTGTCAAGCTTTAGAATTGACTGAGGATGATAGAATGGAAATATCTGAAGACAAATTTCTACCATAAGTATTTCTGGCAAAGATTTCATTTGCTTAGCCTTGATTATTTGAAATTAAAATAGAAGAGACATAGACTGACCCAAATTAATGATTACTATTTCCTTTATAGGTGGCTCCTATGATTATTGTAAAAGGGTTCCTGAAACTTTTGCAGAGATTCATAATAGTGTCCCTTTCAAAAATCCATTAATTGGTTTCTTCAAAGCTTCAAGCAACTCCCTTGTTCCAAGACTGCAAAACAGCAGTCATGGTAAAAACAATTTTTTCTAGGAGAACATAGACAAGATGAAAAGACAAATCTGACAACAGATTTACCCTAATGTTAACTTACAAAGAGGTGTGTTTTCTTCCACATGTCAGTAGCACATTGCAAAATTATCAGTTTGCCTTTCCATTGAGTCTCACTTTTAAGAAGTGTTAAGATATAAAATTACTTTTATTAAGCCTCAGCATAGTATCACCATTTATATTTAACTACCAAACCATGTTCAAAAAGATAAACAATAAACCTAACCTCCATATTTAAAGACCTTTTTTTTTTCAAATCCAGGTCCTACATTTTATGATATTTTTCTTCATAGGCCATGTGTTTCTTGAATTTAAAGAGATTACATTTGGACTAGTGACCATAACACTGATTTATGGAGGTATATGGGTGAGTTTCAGGATGACAGTTCATGTTTTACTTTTGGTGCCTTGCGTGACACCATTTAAATACTTTCATGCCCAGTGGTAGGCACAAGTCTCAAAACTTGAATCATCCTGTGAAGGACAGATTGTGGAAACCAAATTCCTAAACAAAGCTTTTTCCAAATAGAAATAATATGTCTTGAATATTCCTTTACAATTGGATATCCAGAAACTTTATAAAAGAATGTCTACATGGAGTGCTAAGAGCCCAAATATATTGCCTGTACATATTACCGCATTCACTCAGAGCAATACTATAACCATCTTCTGGAAGGATGAAGTTGAAATGGCAGTATGGCAACCAGTAACCAAAGGTGGAAACAAGAATCAGGCATGCTGACACATTACAGCAACTGGAAATGATGGCTCAATACATTTGATAGCTTCTGTCATTAGCAGGAGATTTTTCTGTCTGTAAGATCTCAGTCAAACTAGCATGCATGTTTATTTCAACTTTGTTTCAACTGCTTTGGCTTCTGCTATCAAATTTAAAATATCAATCATCTTTCCTACACTTTCTCAGCTGTGGGAGATTTTTTATCTCTTTCTTGATCTGGACTAAAAATTCCAGGGATGCTAATTTGGTACTAATTTACTACAAGGAAAAAGTGTGTATACTTATGCCCTTGCTCAAAGGTGTATTGTACTAACTTTTAGAAATCAATTATATATTCATGCGTACACACAAAAATTCACGTGAAACATGCACAAATTCTAGGAAGAAGTTAAACATTGCATATTGTTATACTTTAAGAACCTACTTCCACATCATCATCATCACCTTTCTAAATTAATAGTTATCTTAGTCTTCATTTCTTGCTTTTCCACCATACTTTCTGCATAGTTTTGTGACACATGATTTTGAGACATATCTGAGTCTGCCTCATATACGTACTGTGTGCATCTTGCATTGCTTTTGCTTCCAATATAGCCTTATAAACATTCTTCAAGGAATGATTTATGCAAGATATAAGAAGTGCTATATTCACATGTGAAAATTATACTACAATATTGTTCTCTCAGGAGCCATAAACAGATCAGAGTCCAGTTTGTACTATGAAAAAAAGAAATATGAACCTCACTGGGACTTTTAATCACAATATGCCAGCTATGAATTAAAGATCCATTTTCTACCACGTCCCACTAGACTAATAAAAATCTGTTTGTTTACAGAAGTTAATTCAAAATTTTAGCAGAAAAAAAAGGGTACTGAAGGTCTTGCCCAGTTTTCAATCAGACTTGGTCTTATTCCAGACAAAAGCCAATGTGCATTGTTGTACTGTGTTTCCAAATCGATTGTTCAAAACCATAGTTACTACTGAGTATTTTTTTCTGTGTTCCAAGATTGTTAGGCAATACTTTTTCAGAACTTGGAATAATTTTATTCCATACAATCTTCTCTTGACATAGAGGAAAGTGTAAAGCAAATTCTCATGTGATCTTACTTTTCCATCAATGACTTCAGCCTCAGATCTGCAATGGTACATTTACTCAATTGCAAGAGAAAAACAGTGAAGCCACAAGAAACTGTTTTTCTTTAAACAGAATATAATCCAAAAAAGTCCGAGAAAATACCACTCACAATGTCACTCCATTTAACAAACAGAGGTTGTTGAGACTTTTTCCAAAGAAAAAATCTTTGAGATGACATAAAACAGAGTAAAGAACCTTTATTCCCTCTGTATGATTTTTGCACTTTTGAGTGAGGCTTGATCTAAAAAGTTCTGAAGCTAGATTATAGTTAAATTAAGACCTTTGATAACTATAGACAACAGGATAATCATCTAGGAGGCAATGTTATAGATACCTAGATTACCTCCAAACTTCTTTCTTTATTATGACAATGGACAATTTTTAGATACCTGATAGATTATGGTACATGATTTCTGACCAACACTGGGATTGCATACATTTGAGTGATAATCATAGTGGATTGGAAATATGGAATGGAGGGGAAGTGTTTGCCTCTAAGACAGATATCGATCACCATTCTGAATGTCTTCAATGTTAATGGTAATGTAATAAGAACTATTTTATTTTAAATCATCCTTATTGTTGAAAAGCTGCTTCAGAAATAATTCCATGCAGAAAAGGCATGTTCCCAAACTATGTTATGATGAAAAACTCATCCATATACCAGACTTTATGCCTTAATATGCCTGTTGGTTACTATTTGGTACTTGTCTTGATCTGTGATTGTTCAAAAACTGATACATTAGATGCATATATTTAGATATATATGTAGAAATCTCTGGTCCATGCTCTCATGTCAGACAATTAAGGTCTGATGTCTTCACTCTTGTAGTCATAGCTCTGCAAGGTTGAATTTATTTGAATGTGTGAGGCATCATTTGACCTGGCTTTTTTTTTACTGACAGAAACTCAAACCATGTACTATATAAATCAATGGCAAGCAAAGGGCCAAAGATTTTAAAAACTATGTAATACTGTACAAATAAAATTCAACAATCCACCTAATAATGATAATGACAGACTCAAGAGGTATTATCTATAGTAAAGTAATATTAGTCAAAAGTAAGAATATTCAAAATATGAAGTTTCATATTTATATTTGAATGCTTTCAAGTCAGGGTGGGTTTGGACTTTTAGAAATTTTTTTTAGCAATTGTACAGTAGAATTTTGGATATTTATTATATTGAATATTTGTATACTTAATTGGAATATTTAATATACTGTCATTATTACTTCGTCGGTTGCTTAATGTGCCTATTTGTTTTGAAGCTATTATGCTATCACGGTCTAGTAATATTCAAAATCATTGCCTATCACTGTTTATACAGTTTCTAAATTTGCACTGTCTTCATGAGATCAAGTGGAGCTAACAAGATTAATTTCTGCTGTCATGATAAACTGTCTCTGAGGTCAAGGGTCTTCAACAGAAGATTTTAAATTAACATTATATAATAGCTGCTGATACTAACTTTAAAAAATAATTATATACTACTTGAAGTACTCCTGATAGCATTATGAATAATACAAACATGAAATGAAATAAGCTATCTTAATTAGGATTAAAAAATTCTAATAAAATTTGAATATCTATCTATCAAAGAAATTACTGCCAAAACAAAATGGTGAAACAGTCCACATGTATTGTAAACAACTCTGTTAGATCTACAATGTATAATAAAATAGGGTATTGTAAGTTCTTCTATCATGCTCATTTTGATTTTAAAATAGAAATAAGATAAACTTTCATGATGAAGTAGAAAGTAACATTTCCAGACTTGTTACATTGTAACTGATGCTCTATTTTCTGCATCAGATATTACTTGTAAGAACACTTCAAAGATACAGCTATAAATTTTACCTTATTCTGAGCTTTTAAGAAAGAGAATTTCAACTTGTGTTCTTAGCTTCTCTATGTAATATTATTTCATGTTTGCATGCTGCTCTTCTGTTTTTTGAGCAGTGTGAACAATTTTAGAACAGATGTAAGAAATATGAGATAGTATATGCATACATTCCTTTTACAAATAATGATTTTTATTCCTAAATGTGTTACTCTTTTCCCCTAGTCCTCAACAGAATTATTGTAAATGATCTGACCATATAGGCAGGATAAAATATAACTCATAATGTCTATCTAACTGTCAAATATAAGGTGTATGCATTTTTTTACATCTCAGAGATTGGATTAGTTCTGTTCAAAGACTGTGTTCTGAACGTGAACTGAGGAGGTTACCCTAAGGGTTGTATCTGAAAACATCATGTCTTTATAATGCATAAATGCCATTGGGACTTGACTAGAAACCAATCAACTGAAAAGAAACAAACAGAAACCTGGTAAAAGCATTTAATATTATCACTAGATTAGTTCTCTGATTTCCCAAGGCAAACAAGACTATGACTTCCACCAAGGAATATGCACTACTGTCAGTGCTGCACTCCTTCCTTTCCTGATTTTTACATTCATCCCACTTATTCTTTTAGATTTATCAAATGAATATGTGACAAGGAGTCTATTTGCTCTTAAAAATAATTTATCTGGGGAAAGGAGCATACAGCAGCATTCCAACCTGCTCCTTTTCACTGCAGCATGCTTATAACTTAATTTAATTCTAGACGGATGTTCCACTATGAAAATAATGTTAGTATTTACTAATTCTAACTTTGCTAATTTTTAATTCTAACGTTGTTCTTTGTTTCTCAAAACTTACATTGACAGAAATGTTTTTTTAGCAAAGCATTACCTTTAAGTTGACTGGTCTCCAAAGAATTTCAGGAAATTTGTTGGAGCCTGAGAGAACGCAAAATCGGTACCCAATCTTCTCCTCCTCTACTCTGCCCTTTGAGGCCTCATCTGGAGAACTGTGTCCAATTTTGGGCTTCCCAGCTCAAGAGGGACAGGGAATTTCTGGACAGAGTCCAGTGGAGGGCCAACAAGATGATCCAATCCAAAGGGACTGGAGCATGTTTCTTATGAGGAAAGGCTGTGGAATCTGGTGCTAATCAACCTGGAGGAGACTGAATAGTCCCCTTCCCTGGAGGTTTTCAAAATCTAACTGGACACATTCCTGTGTGACCTGATCCAGGTGGACCTGATTGAGCAGGGGATTTGGACTGGATGATCTTCAGAGGTCCCTTCCAACCCCTACCATTTTGTGATTCTGTGAATGCAGAATAAAGATCTTATAGAATTTGAAAACTAGGGGATGGATGGTTGATGTGGATGACCAGCCACTGGTAGAGAAATCTAGATCTGTTAGTAACCAGAGAGAAAACAAAGTAGCACATGCATGAGTGCAATTGAAAGTACAGTCTACCTCTAGGAATAAAGACTGCAAACCTTGCTCACAGCCCTGAGGACTCATATTAGATAATAACAATTCTGAAAAAGATCTGAAAGCAAGATAATAGTGTACAGAGAAAGTCGTAAAGAATCAATTATGCCTGGAGTTTCACTGAGACACAAAATCCTTTGAAGACTTATAAAGAAATGGGAAAATTAAAATTCTGCATTTTACTCAAATGTCACTGTCACTGAAATTCTACACCTACAGTACAAGAAAGACAGGCAATGTCAGGAATGCCAAGTCATCTGCAAAATCATTAGGTTTAGTCATAAACTAAACAATATTGAAACATCTGCCCTTTATTAATTTAGTTAAACAGTGACTATGAGTATGTGAAGAAAAAAAAAAAGGAAAATTTTAATTCCTGTTTCCAGTAGTTTCTAAATGTAAACTGGAATTCTATAATGGAAAAAACCAACTAATCTAGATGTAGTGTCAGCAGCACTTCAAATATAAATGAAGTATAAATATCTATTAAATCCCATTAGCTTTCAGTTTAATAACAAATATATATTTATTAATAGGAAATATTCAATATATTCCATGGAACTGCCTCTTTGATAGATTCCAGAGATTCTAGAGAAACAAAATGATACAATAAATGTACTCCTTGTTATATGATTCACTTTTATACTAAAATGATTCTCAGGGTGATATATTTATTCCTCTAACTTTCTTAAAGCTTGCAGTAGGCCACCATAAAGTCTCTTATCTTATTAATCTCGTCCATCATAAAAGAAACTACAGTAGGAATTACCACTGATATACTGAGTTTTGATTTAAAAAAAAACTCGATAACACAACAAGCTCTTGGCTATGTACCAAACACTACATCTATTTTATATGTGTTGATTAATAACCTGAGGTTTTCAAACTGTCAAAGTTTCCATGCTCTGAAAACATGATTTCCTCTAGCAAAGGCATCAAGTCACCAGAATTAACTGTTGGATTGCTGTTCTATTCTTATTTTTAAAACAAAATGTGTACTGTTTGTCTAATTACATTTGTGTCCTTTTTAAAAGACATAAACCTATGAAAACAAAGATAAGCTTATCAGTCTAATTTCATTGACCTGATATATCAACAAAGTCGTTGTATTATTCAAACTTATGAAATCCTGTTTTTATCCTGTTGTCACTCAGACACAAAAGCACTCTCACACAGTTTCTCTTGCTTACGGCAGTGTTGGAGAAGAGGTTTGAGAATCATCTGTCTTGTATAACAGGAGCCTTTGCTGAAGGCATTACAGTTACAAAAGAGGTAATGAAATAGGGAAGTGATAGTAAATTTAGGAAGAACTGGAGCAGGCTTTATTTGAGGCAGACAATGATTGCAGCAATACCACAAAGCACCTTCCTAAGTGCATGAGCTGCTCTGCATCTCTAAATCCTGTAACACTCAGTAGTAATGTAGGGGCTAATAAAAGACTCAAAGAAAGAGATGTTACAAAACATCATAGATCAGATAGTTAAGTCTTCCAAAAATCCAAACACTACATAAACAATACATTCTATTGTCCAGTATGCTAGAGTACTCACTTTGAAGTATATAGTTTTGACAATATTCTAAAATCATCAAGAAAAACAGTAAAACTAATCACAATCAGTACTTTTAATCAACTCCTAAAGTTTTTGGTATGACTGATCACAAATGCAATGTTTGTAACCAGTATGATTCCAGCTCTGAACTTTTGAAAGAAAGCCCAGCTAAAACTAATGACCCACTGCACCAGACAATGTGCAATTACAGACTGCCCTGAAGCCTTTATAATCTAACAGAAAACATGACACAACTTTGTGCTATTGAAGTGTTTCCTAAGATCTGCTCTTATAAAAGAGCTACTAAATACTTATTCAATTTAGAACAGATTTTAATGTGTAGGATTTTAGTAGATTACTTAAAGACAAATAACTCTTGAATGGTTTAGCTGACTAGAAATAATTTTGTTTCCTGGAAAGTCAGGTGTACTAAATCAGACCGCTCTTGAGTTTTTTTGGTTTTGTTTTTTTTCCTTATTCCCGAAGTGTTTTTTGCCTCTGAAGACAAAAGCAAAAGTCTCTCATGATGTTTCCAGCCTCAGACACATTTATAACAAAAGACTCCTAGGTGTCTTTTTCTCTTAACAGTGACAATTTACTAAAATATCAGTACTAAAAAATCACATAAACACTTACTAGCAAACCTTCCCATTAAAACCAATGATTTACATACAATGAACATAACAGATTTTTTTTTCCATTTCAGCTATTAAAAACAACTGCTAAGGTAAAAATGTTTTGCGCAAACTATTTCAGATAGCTGTCATGCTTATTGCAAAAGTACAGAAAGAAAAATCTTCTGATCAGAACTTCTTGTTTATCTTATAGCCTCCAAAAACAAACCGTGATCTAATGGCTCCACAAAAGACGGACAAATGGAACAAAATTTGGTTTTCATTCATGGATTGAACCGTAGGACAGAGGATGAGATTCATAATGAATGATAAATAGTCATATATTTTAGAAAAAAAACATTAGCTGGCATTAAGGTGTTCTTAGAATCTAGCCACTAAGAGGAAACAGAACCACCTTCTCTTGCTATGGAAAGTAATATAACTTAGTTATCAGATGTCAATAAATCATCTAGCTGATATTAAAAATCATCATCTATTTCAATTTTTCAGTAAAATAAAACTTGTATGAACTGTCTGATACAAAACAGGTGAATAATAGTTCCCATTTCCTCCACATTAATGAGAAATTAACATTTGAAGAGCCTTCTGCTCATCTTATGACCATACAATTAGGGAACATTCTTATTACACAAACAAATTGTTTTCTGAATATTTAAATTCAACTTCTAATACATCCTGAATAGCAGAACCTTGTGCAGTTTCGATGTATCTCCTCTAGAAATGTTCCCTTATGCTGTATTTCCACAAAAATGACAAATAACAACTGATTTTCACTGGCCAGTTTTGAAGGGATATAGTGATATAACCTCATAATACTGTGAAATTGTCAGATATTTTCCATCCTAATACAGTAACTATATATTGGAAATGCTGCTAAAAAATGCTCTGGTTTGTTTGTTTCTTCCCTTTTTCTAGCAATATCTAGTGTCTGTCAAAATCTAGTGTCCTGTATAGATTAAAATAATGTAAGGCTTTGCCGCCTTTAAAAATCAAAACAAAATAAAAATCAAGAAACCATTCTTAAATCAGCAAAATTCGGAGATACGCACATCTCAAATGTAATATAGTCAGACAGTCTACTATATTCTTGTTCCAGTTGATGCATAAACTGAAATTTGCCACACTTCATTACACATCCTTAAATCATTCCATCATTCAATTGAAGCTTTTAAACAGACTGTATATGTGGCAAAATAACATTTATTTCTTCTTTTAATCAGAACTAAGGCAAAATTATTATTTTAATTTAGAAGGTATTGAGCAATTGCAAAATACTTAGATGTATTTTTTTTTTTTCTCTGTAGTACCCACATCTCTGTTGTGAAACAAGAAACATGTAAAAAAATGGATAGTTGTTATAGGGTGTTTTTTTCATATATTGCAAGCTCAGTCTTTGAGTGAGCACCTACAGCCTTCTGTATTGTGTTCATTTTTCAGAACAGCAATTAAGCAAAATAACATTTGCTGTAAGTAGAAGTGAAATAGGAAAAAAAAGATTGAGATCAAACAGCATATACTATAAGTATCTAGTGCTGTCCTGAAATTCTGCCATAAGCTTTGCTGAAATAAGATTACTTTTTTTGATTTTCAGTTTTAGAAAGAATATTAATTGCATATACAACTACAAGCCAGAATGATGTGAGAAAAAAAAGTGAGAAAAAATTACTTCGGGAAACTCTACACAGAGCAAAAGAAGGAAGTACCCTCCATCTAAAATGTCTTCTCCCAAGTAAATATTGGTAATGAAGTATTTAAAAAATTTTTAACAAAAAATACAAATAGTTTAAAAGAAACTACTTTTTGTTAAATAATTCAGTTTTCAGTCTGTTTTTTTTTAAGTTTCTATGATTGAGCTCTCTTATTATCTGTTGCTCTGTCTTCCACCCTAACGTTACCATATAGTTTAAAATATTGACTGATTTAAAAAACCCCTCACAGATTAGAATTATAAAAACTAATGACTTTTTTCCCCCCTTTTTTTTTTTGAATTAAAAAAAGGAAATCAGGTAAAGAAAAATAGATATTATTGTTCCCTAACAGGGCAAAAGGCATAGTGTGCAGATCTTCATAAAAAGTTGACATTTCACAGAAAAAAGAAACACCATATAAAGCCTCCCATGGCAGAAACCATGTCAAATGGAACTTACAAATAACTACAAACCACAAAACCATAGGAATTCTAGCCTCAATACTTTTGCTGTTCACAGAACACAGTAGAAACACTATTCATTTAATTATATTTTTTTCTCTTCTACTACATTCAGTGAATCATTGAGTGAATTTTATGTCTGTGGTAAAATGTCTAGTCCACTTATGAAAGTATATTTATTTCAGAATTAATATGTTACTTTGTAATACATACTGGCTAGCATCAGAGCTAGTTGACTAGTACTAGTAATCCTTGAATATTCAAAACGTGTTGAAATATGCATTCAATGATGGAATGAACACACCTGAAGTAAATGAATTCTTAAATATTTTCAGGTTTTATGTTTTCATGACTGCTCATATTTTCTTTGAAAAAGACCTCTGAAAATAAATACAATTTACCCCCAAAATATTTTATTCTGAAGAAGTTGACACTTTCAATGCTGTCACAATCCACTTTCAAATATTCTGGGTATCTTAGAAAGATCAAGTGACATTCACCCTGGAAGTGAACTATTTTGTATAAGTCTATTTTTTTTCTTTGTCTAAGATTACAATCTCAAATATGGCTGCCTACTCTGGACCTGTTTTAGTGAGATAAATGTCACATCTAAATATTAAGTAAGAAAGAAGTATGTTGGAAGTTTTCTGTATGGCAAAAAAAATATTTAATTTAACCAACTCAGACACACTACTACTATTTCTATGCCTGCTACATTCTCTCTGTAACATAACACCTTGGAGAAATAAATGGACTGAAAATTTTAAGTGAAATAAAAAATTAATAGTAAAACAATCTAGTCAAATAACTTTAGTCTTCAATATCCATCCATCACTGGTCAAAGTCATACCCAACTCCCTTGACTCCTCTGCTTATAATATCAAACACACACCTCCATAAAGGTGCCTCTAAAGGCTGTCAGTAAAAAGGAACTCACTATAAAACATCCATGTGCAAAAGATAAAAGACAGTTTGTCACAATCTGTTAAAATTTGCCTCCTAAAGTTAGGATAAGTAAATCTAGCTACAGTATTTTTTAGACAGTTTAAGAGCAGATGCTAATCCTTTGCTGTCTGCTCTGCACAAACACTGAGGTTTTCATAATGCAGGTTTCTATAAGGCAGAGTTTGGGGTTTGTTTTTTTTTTTTTTAATAACAGTTCACTTTCTAAAGCACCATAACATTAACCTACTGTCTTGTCCAGTAGGCTTACTATACAGCTTTATGTTATGGCTTTAGTCTGAAATAAGTTGGTAAAGAAAAGTTCTATGTGATGGATAGATTTTGCAAAATATGCTGGGATGAAAAGTTCTAAAAAGATTAATAAAACTATCCATGAAAAGAGCCATGGCAAGATCTATTTGTACTAATTTATATAACTAATATGTATAGAAAGTTATTCCCCAAGAGCTTTACAATCCTCTGATTGGTTTTTGTGAATATTTTTAATGTCTAGCTGTTCACATGAAGTGACATAGAAAGACTCTGAAGCTGACTAGTCACTAAGTGACACGGTTCAAGTCTTATCTTCACATCTATGCATCAACACCCACAGATTTATTAATGTGCCATCATGAGTTTACCTATTATTTTTACTACTTCAGCTTAATGTATTACTTTGCACTGTATGATTTGTTTTGCTTTCCAGTTCAGCAGTTTTACAGTTAAGAAATCTCAAAAAGCCAACTCTAAATATTAAAATTCAAAAGACTTGATTTATTATTTTAACTGCAGGGCAAAAAGTAGATATTAGATAGACCTAACTTTCAATCTAAAATCCAGTAATTCAATCAAGCAATTCAAATGTACAAATGCTGATTAGTTTAACAGATTTATTTTTTCCTTATGCACAGGTAGTAATTTATACTATGAATCCAGAGTTTAGCCAAGCCATGTTATTCAGCTGAACTAATCAACTTGCAAAACATCAGTTTAGAATCAATTCTTCATAGCTATTATGATTTCAATCATACAAGAGAGAAATTAAATAAACTACCAAGAAACTAGAGTAGTTACTTTCCTTATGATGCTCAAAGAGTCTGCAAGATGAAAAGTATATAAATTGGAACTGGACATAGGAACTAAGTGGCTATTCTGTCACAGTGCATTTCAGAAAAAGCATGCCCAAGGTTCTTTGATTAAAACATGAAACAGTAAAACCAAGAAATACTTGTAAGATATAGTTCATGGAATATCTCTTGTACAGCTCAATGGTTAATCACATTTCTTTTAAACTTAAGTATGACAGTTCTGCTGGTCATTAAGTATCAAATGAAAATAACAAGACCCTTATTTAAAGATCAAATATGTAACTATTGAAGTACCATGATATACCATGTCATCCTATATTTTACTTCCTTTAAAAATGCATTTGAAAATAAACTAGTGAAAATTCTGAGTTAACAAGGACAACAGAAATATGTGAACAAAATTGCCACTAGCTGCTCAACACCAGAAATCGCTTTAAAAGAATTGAAGAACTATAGAGCACCCAGGCCTGCAAATTTCTAATCACTGCAGAAAAACAGGAAATTGGTTAATCAAATCATACCTGGAGAAACTGGTTGGTTTTTGCATGACCCACGTCTCCAGCCTCTATCTGTGCTCTCGACAGCTTCTCTTGAGTTTCAGTTAGCCAATGATTAAAGCTCTTCATGTCAAAATGAAAAAGCCTCCACTTTTCTAAAGATTTGTCAAACCGTCTGCAAGTATAAAAGGAGATTAAATAAGTATCTATTGATTATTTATTGACTACAAAAAAGAAAAAGAATAATGGATGTCTCAATTAAATATGATATAATATTGATGGCATTATCTATTAGCATTTCTAACAGTTAAATGGAAACATGGTAATACTTTTGAACAGGGAAATTATCATAAAGCATATCTGTCACAAAACAGTGTCTTACCAATGTTTTAATCCTTTTTAATGTCTCAAATGAATTCCATGATTAAAACATGTTTTCAGTTTACAGCTTTATCAACCTACAGTAGTTCCCACGACAGGTATAATATCCACAGGTGCCAGTGTAACAGGGTATACCTGTCAATGTACTTAGATTTCAGCATGAAGAAAACATCAGTGCTGATAAAAGGCTCCTAAGAAACCTTAATAATGTGCTGTATTTACGAACACTGCAAACACTGCTGGCTAAGACACTGTGACTATACAGTAATTTAAAAATCTCTTTTCCAAGGGAAAATAGCTTGAAGATCTGTGATGCATCTGACCTAATATAAGATAAAGGATGAAAAATCAGTACACAGATTCTTAAGTCCTTACTTACCAGCTTTAGTCCCACGATCTTATTTTGAGTAAAGGTTTTATTTCTTTTTTGGTAGAAATATGAATTAAAATATTATATTTAATACAAGTGAAAAAGAATGTTTTTTAAATGGTAATGGCTTTGCTTAGAGACTACCCCAAAGGATTCAGGTATGTGCCATAATTCTGCTCCAGTTTTACTTAAAGAAACTACTTTTGTCTGCCTCTGCAATGGATATAAATATTTATTTACTATTATTGAAAAGAAAACTCATCTCTCTTCAAAGACATTTCTACTGTTACTGTGTATTGGGACTCTTTATTAAATTCTTTTTTCTCTATTTGTTAGAATTTGAGTATCTGCTAAAGACAGTTACGCAAAAAAAAAAAATCCTGAAATACTGAATGAAACAAAGATGACTAAAACAAAATAAAAACATTAAAAAGTAGGGTTTTGTAAAATAAGGAAGGATGAAAAATATTACTATCATATCTCCAAGTGCACAGTTCATTACGTAAAAAACCATGTAAGTACTTCTGGTACTTTGGGAAGATCTAATCTGATTTTGTCCAGAGTGACTGATTGATCTGCTTCATCAGCTGTTAGCCCTAGCCACTGCCAAGTACTAAAGAGATGAAATGAAGAGACAATTTATTTTATCTTTAATTTTTTTTGGTGGGGTTTTTTTTGTGGTTTTTTTTGGTTGCAGGTTTTTTTTTCAGATGTCCTATATCTTAAGGAATTCAGTCATCCAATGTTTTGGATTGGTGTCGAAACATGGTTAGAGATTAGCTATGATGTTTTGTTAGCAGATCATCATTAAACATGTTACTGTTGTTTAGTTTAATAATCCTCCTTTACCGGAGGTTTTAGGTTGTATTTAAAGGATAAAAACAAAGACGTTCAATTATTTTTCTAGGAATTAATCTGGTTCTGTACGAACAAAAGAGATGATTGTTAAATAGTTTAATTCACCAAATAAAATCACATTATCAGGAAACACAAAACATTTCTTATATTGTACTAACAATTTTCCATTTTTACAAGACAGTACAAGTTTTTCTTCTCTTTCTTAGTTATATATTCCAACTTTGGTTTTCACCTTTTAAAATCTTTTATAACTATACAGTATAAATAGCACTATATCTATTCATAATGGTCTACAGAAAGATACATACTTTTCCCTAGGTCTCCTTTTCTGGTAGACAAAGATTTATTTTGCTTCACACAACCATACAAACATGCACTTTTCTTATCTCTAACATAATGCATATGATGATCCATTTTGATTAATAAAAATAGTTGGACCACAAGCAGTGAAACAAAGATTTTGTACTTATTCTGTTAAAGTAGCTGTAAGTAAAATATAAGGCACAGAAAAACCCCACAACTAGCAATCTAAGAGAGTTATTTAAAGAAAAAAAGCATTTGATCACAGAAAGTAGATGAGATAAAAATATCCCTTGTACTGTTTCTATTCATTTAGTTATAAGATACTGAAGGAGAAATAATAATTATTTAATTCAAATGTTTAAAAATACATTTTAAAAAAACAGAGAAGACTTCAGAGTCTAAATTCTGCCTAAAAGAGCAATCTTCTAACTGTCTGTGAATCAACTTCTTTTGTTCCTCAAGTAGAATTTGATTCATGAGCCCTGAGGTTAATAGCTGCTAGACACCAGAACCTTTATTTGATTTAAAAGAGAACAGTTACTTTTTACTCCTATGCAATCCAAACATGCATTCCAAACCACTCTAACAAATGACAACATGTTCAGTGAATTTCACTGTAAATGGATGCAGACAAACTATTGGGATAGATCAGGTAATCTTTATTGATTTTAACATGGCTGCATGTCTGATAAAGCCACAGCAAAGGTCTCAGAGCTCAGCACTGATTGACCAAATGATCAGTCATGCCATTAATCGTGATGACAGAGAAAGACAAAGAAAGATGCATCCTAGGAGAAAATAAAACATCATAACATTCAGAATACAGCATCTTACTAGTTAAAACTAAAAAACATTTGGAAAAAAAAAAAACCAAAAAAACCTTAAAGACCAAAAAGTAGTTTATGGAAGGACTAGTCTAAGCCTTTGTGGGCTGACAGCTTCCCACAGAAGCTGATATGTCTCTCTGTTCTCTCTAAATACAAACTGTAGTAAGTTTTTAGTGCACCATGAAACTGTTATTTAAATAGCATTCCCACAGATTTAATTTTGAAACTCAGTATCAATCACCTAAGAAATTGCTAGAAAAGACCAAATACAAAATAATCAGTGCACAAAACCTGTGTCTAATTAAGAATGAAAAATAGATATGAAGATCTCTAGTAATTCCTACACAGTAGCAGTTGGCGGAATATTGCTGCTGAGGTTGAGGCATAAAAATGACTACTACAAAATGTCTTTCAAAAACAAGCACAGCTCATTCACTCAAAATGTTTTTGTTGAATACATTAGAGAAAAATATCATTTGAAAACACATTTTACAAAGAAAGCTTTATGGTAATCAAACATCTCTTACATTGCTATAACATCCTATGCTACTGTAACTTTGGCCTATTTACTCTTCCCTTTGTAGAGTATAACCCTCTTGAGATGGATAGATATTTGGTTCCACCTTTTTCCCTATTAATTGTGTTCTTTGCATTTTTCTCTATCAGAAATAATGTCAACTGTAGACATCACAACTTTAAAATCACTGGCTTGAATGTGGTCTACTTTTCATTGCTGTTATGAAACCTGACCACAATCACAGTAAAAAACTTCTGTTATGCTTAAAATATGTTCAAAGAAATACCTTTAGATTCTAGTTAGTTTATGACTGCTCTGCCTAGCTACAGATGAACACAGGTGTTGTTCAAGATCTGTCACGTGTGTTGTATTTCCTAGCAAGATTGTGAAAAGACTATTGAAGCAGCTAAAAACTGTAGCTACCTGACTTATTTACTGAAGTGATTGTGATCATATATCACACTTATCATACTTTATTTTTCAAATTGAGTCAAACCATAACTGAAAGGTACATTATATTTTTTTTATTGCCTTACTCTGAATTAAAAGGAAAACTTTTATTTTACATTTTAAAAAGTCACCTAGAAAAGAAAGTTAAAACCCATTTATTTTGGTCCAGTATGGTTTCTCATTTTAGAGACAAAACTGTTTTCCTCCTGTTCCTCAAAAAAAAAAGAAATTACTCTTCTCAGCATGAGGACGTTTATCACCAGCTTAAATGCAAAAATTCAGTAGGGGTTGATATTAGTATCACTGAATTTGCATTCCAGCACCTGCAATTGAACCTCTCATCCCTATCTGTTCTTTCTTACTTTGCTTTGGCTAATAAAAGTTACAAGGAGAAGAAAAGAGAATAGTTGCAGTGGGGAGATATGTATATTTAAAACTTACAAGTTTAATACTAGTGCTCATTGCCCATGTCTTAAAAAACACCTGTAACAGTGTTATTAGCTTAAACCAATACTAAGCATCAGTAAAAAAACAGAGGAAATTTATGGACAGCCAAACCCGCTAAAATTCAAAGCTTTTTCAGTGATTAACTCTACTTAAATACTGCTACTATGATAAGAGAAAATGTAGTTGTTTTTGCAGTGTCAGGTGCAGTTTTATTCAAAATAGAGGGTGAAAGGGGCCATCACCGTGCAGTTTCACAGACTCACAGAATCACAGAATGGTAGGAGTTGGAAGGGACCTCTAAAGATCATCTAGTCCAACTCCCCCACTAAAACAGGTACACCTAGATCAGGTCACACAGGAACACGTCCAGGAGGGTTTTGAAAATCTCCTGAGAAGGAGACTCCACATTCTCACTGGGCAGCCTCTTCCAGGACTCCATCAACCCTTACAGCATGCTCACATTGTGTGTTATGAGACACTCCTCCTAGGTATACCTAAAGTGAGAGATTCCCCTGCTAAATCTGTGTATTACATCCTTTTGCACATAGTACTACTTCAAATAGCTTTTGAAAAGTTAAAAAAAAGTTTGTTTTACCATTTGAAACAATGCTACCAAGTGGCAAGTTCAAAACTGAGAACGAGAAGGCTAATTAACTACAAATGTTGAACTGATAAGTTGCTGAAGTCTTGGCACAGCAGAATGCTGATGGTAAAAATTCACAAGTGAATTCAAAAAAGAGCAATACTCTGAGGACTTTGAAAAATCAAAAATATTATGGCTGCCTCAAGAATTCCAAAGCACAAAACCTGGAAATTACCAAAGCCTTGGGATTCATATACTCTTAACTAAGGTCCACTTGTTTTGCGGTCAGAAACATGTCGTTGAGCTAAAAAAGCTCAGTATATCCATTCACCTATATCTTCACCTACTTAATCCCTTTCCTTTTGACAGCCATAAATGAAAACTGTGGGGATGGTAGGTGATTGTCTATTTGGGCTGTATTTCCTCTTTGGTGTGTCCTCTTTCCATATGTTCAAGAAAAAGATGTAAGTAGGCACCCTGAAGCCAAGTGTTACATTCCATGCAGACTCCAGACTGGAATGTTTGTGTCATGGTTTTAGGTGGAGCAGCTTTTGCTTGGTAACAGGGAGGTGGCTGCAGTGCAGGCCTGGTAAAGAGTTCTTGGACTCTTCCCTGGCTCTTGGGTTCAGACCCACCTCTGGCTGGCTGGGCCAATCTGGCACCTCTGCAATCACTATTTAAGGGTGTGAATTTGAAGTGTTTGAGAAGAGGTGGAAGGGCAAGATGGAGGTGACCACATGGACCTCACAGTCAGGAAAAGACAGAAGGAGCGATGTTGGACCAGAGACATCCTTGCAGCCCACGATGAGAAGCAGAGACCCTGTGCCAGAGGGGATGAGAGTTGGAGACTCTGGGTTAGAGGGAGCAAGCAGTTTAGACCCCAACCCAAAGAAGATGAACTGAGGTTGGTTGCAGCGGCCTGTCGGAGCTGCCCATGCAGGGCTACTCAGTGTGTGGGAGATCCTGAGCTGAAGCAAGGGAGGGCAGGCAAGGACCATTTCTCCTCAGGAGTGCCATAAGAGGCAAGAGACACCAGGAAAGGACTGACTGCTCCCCGACTCCCTGCCCCCGGCACTGCTTATGGAGGGAGGAGATAATGACGCTGAGCTCAGGACTCTGAGCCCGGGAAGAGAGAAGGGGTGGAGGAAAGGTGATCTTAAGCACCTGGTTGCACTTCCACCATTCTCCCTACTCTGTATTATTTTACTGTTGGATGTTTCTGTTTGTTATGTTTAAATTAAGTTTTGGGTTTTTTCCCCAAACTGAGTAGCCTTGTCTGCTTTGTCTGGGACCAGAAATGATAATTAAACCCTCCCTGTCCTTCTGGAGTGACAGTGGTATTTAAGTCTAATCATGGTCTTTCATCCCTGGATGGGCCTAAACCACTACAGTCTGACTTGTATACATTGCAAAGGGTGTAAGCATTGTATGTGAGCTCTGACAGTAAGGTAGTCTTATTCTTCTACCTTTAGTACGTTAGAGTTGATAAGTGAAAAACAACTGGCATATCAGCTTAATTTTTTTATATGTGCACTGACACTGAATCAGGCAACATGTTATGCAATGGCTAAAGGGAGTGATTTCCTTTTTTCTCATTAGCACATAATGGATTTATTTTGCCTCTGGAGAGTAAAAATGCAAATAAGCAACCAAAGACAACTGCTGAGGTAATATGCAATATAATTTACATTGAGCCATAAAAGCATTGGTGCTTCAGAGATTATCATTCTACTCAATCTTTGGACTTGGTTTGCTATAGCAAAATTTCATATTCCTTGGTAGTATTTTACATGATATTGTACAGACCTTTACAGATGCCAATTTTCCACTGTACTATCAGTGGAACTCTATAGATTGAACTTGATGTTCCACATCCCAAGGCTGTCATTTTTAAGAAAACCATGAAAAGGTGGAAGGAAAGGCTTTTGAACACAGCAAAGTCATAAACACAATATAGGATGTAAAAAGTTATTGATTTGATGGATCCTAATTTTGCATCTGTGTTTCAATTATTTCCTTGGTACATTCCCTGATAAACTATGAAATTTACTTTTATGATACATTTCATAGTCCAATGGCCCACGTGAAAAAGAACACTGTTAGTTATAAACTTTCCTAAAAGTCACGATTTATGTCATGGAAATTGTTATTGTTAGAGACATACACTCTTATTCATCATATTGGAAAAGCATTCAGTAGAATTTATTTCTATACTGTTGCTGAACAATATACTGTAGGATGATGCAAATAATAACCTACAAATTATGCAATTTTGTCAGTTTGATTCAGCATAATTAGCACCTTGTAAAAATACACAAAACATCAAAGTAGTATAAATAATTATGTATTAGTATGTGAGAGCATTAACTTTAATACTTAAGGCCATTCTTGCAGATAACAAAACAAGAAAACTTGGTTTTGTCATGCAATTTCTACAACTAAATTGCTTAAAGAAATAGCTAACCCATTTTTAGAGGTTTTGATGTTTTCTTTTCATTTCACAGAATTCATGCTTTTTGAGTCCTTAATTTATATTTAATTTACACATTGTCTCTGCATGTGGACTAAAAGTGATGATCTCCTTTTAGATACTGCTACATCTACATCTTTCTTCCAGGTTCTGCTGTAGTTCCATTCTGGGACAAGACTCAGATTCTGTTCACACCCTTGCACCCAGTCTTTCACCCACAAAAGATCAAATGATCAGAAATAAATAATAAACTGCAACCAAAATAAATGTAACAATGCCATCTATCATTACAAAATGTAATTTCTCTCCTCTTCCCAGAAAGCAGATTCTGCAGCATTAAATATAAATTAAAACATTATAAATCACAATTACATTAGAAACACATTTGTATCTTGAATTGTAGTTATTGTATAATTGTTTTTGCCTCAGTACTCTACAAATCAATTTCCCATCATCTAGTTATTGATATCATAACATTCAGTGTCAGTTACTGTACCAAAGACAATGACAAATTGGCTATGGAAAGCATTATGATGTCAGTCATTATTGGTTTTTAGGCAAACAAATGCTTCTTTATGAAGCATGAGAGACCAATAAACTTAATAACTATTTACAGTTAATATTTACACAAAAACCCCATTCGGTGCTAATGGATACTATGTGTCAATAGTGCAAAAAGAAATACTCCAGATAATTTATACAACATACATTTTTCTTCCACATTCACTAAGGTTATTTACTATTCATATGGTTTTTTTATTGCCAATGACATTAATATTTTATTTTTCAGAAGGGAGTCGCAATATGCTCCTCTCACACCTAGGTCAAAATTTATCAAATACTTCTTTATTTTTTCTAGGGAAAAGCTGTCAGCTGCTTTTAATTCAGGTGTCTAGGCAAAGTTATCTAAATAGATCAATTAATGTTGTTTTGCCCACTTGGAAAAAGGAAACAAACTTCCATGACTGATGAAATGATCTATTTTAGAGAAATTTGGTGGTTCAATTTTACAGAACACATGTAAACACATTTATTTCATCCTCACATACACTGTATATCTAGACAAGATGCTACAGTGTATTATTATTATCTAACCTACAGCAGTATCTGTCTGATAAAATGAAATACAGATGAAAAAAAACTCATTAACTTCCGACTGTCAAGGCACTGTGGACTCCCCTCCAGACTCCAGGCTCCTTCTCCCATGGGGTCTGGCCTGCTTAAGACCAGCTCTAACATGGTACAACAGCATGACCTGTTATCAGGCTTGGTGAGATCAGCAACATGGTAAGAAACAACTGTGAAAAACCTCACCTGGGGTTTCTGCCCAGGGTTTCAGAGCTATCTTTAAGTTCAGGCTCTGATAGAGACTTCTGCAGGTATGCTCACGGCACACCCTGTGCACTGCATCCATCTTAGCTCTGCTCCCCACCTCCAGGCATGATGGGAGAGGTCCCTCCCTGCAGGCTCCTACACCAGCCTCACTGCATCCTAGCACTCTCAAATATCCCCTAAGTATGGCTTCAGCATCCTCTTCTACCACCCGAGCCTGAAGCCTCCACTGCTGTTTAAACAACATGCTGAGCAAATATTTGGACTAGCCTTAAAAATCTCTGTACCTGTGACTACAGAATGGCAGTTGGAAGGTGAGCAGCCAGTACAGAATTATAGAGAAGTGATAAGTTATATCCAGTTTGGGGAAACCAACTCTTAACAAATTCCTCAAATTACTATAATAATTCAGAAAATAAAAAAAACCACTTCACTGAATTTGTGGTTCACAGTATGTGTAATGCAATATTAGAGGTATATCTTACAGGATGTCCTCTCCATATTGCCCTGTATTCAAAATGAAGTGCTTAAATACTATGATTTCCAGTGACAGAATTCTTAACCTGCAATAAGACATATTTTATCCTCCAAAATTGTCCTGTTCAATTCTCTATTTTCACTGTTTGTCTCAAAATCCTTCTACAATGGTGGCTTTAGAGAAGGAGGAATAACAAAACTGATGATACCAGTTAATGCTAGCTGTTGACTTCCTAAGCCTGAAAGATGTTCTTTATCCTGCTTCAGGTGTGTCAGAGGTGTACAGAAATGTATATACTCACATAAGAAAATTAGACTTCTCCATTTCACTGAAAGTCGTAACAAAAACAGCATAGCATTATCTTGTTAAAATATCCATGCCTATATTTGTGGTAGATATGCTTTTCCTTTTAGAAGCTAAAATCTTTTTTAACAAGTGATCGTTTTTGTGGTGTTTTTTTTTTTTAATTTTAACAATAAAAATTTATTTAAAATAACTTTCCCCTTTCATTTGGAAAATAAATTTTGAGACAAGAAAATTAGATCCAAGTAAAAGTTACTAGGTAAGAGTAGCATATAATAAATAGCTCTGTTTTTCTGAAACTAAAATGATGAATCTTACAGAAATTGTGGGAATTGGAAAAGTAGAGAAAATTATATTTATAGAGGAGAGCATGTATCATACTGCTAACAGAATAAAACACTCTGAGTCATAAAAAGTCAGTTTGAGTAAAATATTTTACGGGATCTTTTCCATGTTTAGCAAAAATATCTTAAGTAACTCTGGTATCAGTTAGTACAACAGAAAAACAAACAAAACCCTCCACTATACAGTGTATTTTTCAGTACTGTTAGATCATAATAAGTATTTTTAGAGTGCTGGCATTTGAAAACTTGCTTTTTTACCTTTGTAAAAAATGTAGTTAAAATATAAATAACTAAAATTAATGATAAAAAGCAAAAATACTATTTATTTTGTGTGTCGAGTAGCTGAATGGTTAAAAATTACAACAGCGGCAACTCCTACCATCTAAAAGCTAAAAAAAAAATCAATGAAGTGGTTTTAAGGGATTTAATATACATGTATGTATACAAATATATATTATCTATAAATATATATATTCCAATTAAGTGTATTAATTTGAAGTGTATTAAAGGTTTGTGGTATTTATAATCAGAAAAGAGTACTTAAAAAAGAGGCACAAAATGCCATCTTAGATGTTGAACAATCCATAAATAGGACTTATGTTACACAGCATTACATATATATACAGTTTTTTCTTATTTAAATATGTATATATATGTTTATGCACATTATCATAATCATATACAAATATATATGAATACATATACACACATATATATCATACTATATTTACTCTATTTCAACATGAATACATACATACACATGTAAACACTGTACTATATACACTGTATTTCTAGTATCCATCCACTAGAAGAAAGGATAGGTGACAAATAACTTTGATGAGGAAAAAAATAAGTTGCTGAGACTTTTTATGATCACAAAGTTGCAGAAACTGTTAATTAGTAAACTGCACAAAAAGATTATCTCTGCAGCAACTGGGATTGAGATCCACCTGATCAAATAAACCTCAATGTACCTCAGAAAGTCATCTCATAATTTTAACCTTCCTTTATAGTCAATGTAGAGAACAGATAATTATCTAAATTCAGATATAGAGAATATAGATACAGTGTGCTATGTACAGTTATACAGACACTGCAGGGCCATGTGTATTCACTGATTCCCTTGACACTGAAAACACTTTCTATCTTAGCAATATTCAAAGCAAATATTCACATTTCTTCCTGTTCTCTGAATGCAGTACAGAAAGGACAAAGTGAATCCAACTGTTCAGAATGTTTTGACTGAAAGAAGTCGAAAGCAGGAAGTCATGAACTTTAACATGTTCAGCAGATGCAACAGGAATGTGAGAAATATTGACAAATAACTTGTTTCTCCTTGTCCGTGTGTGTACAGTCACATTGTGTATGACTTACAACCCAACAACTTTAGACTGCTTTGAGCATACAGTTTTCAACTTCCCATTTATGACACCATTCAGATCTTCTGATATCTTAAACATTGTTGCTTAATATACTCTTTAAGAAGTGACTTTGACACTGGATGTACTTATTATAGAAATCAATTGTCTTTCAGTGCAGATGAAGGGACTCCAGTCACCATATTTGCATCTACAGAAGAATTTAGGAGTACTGATAACATGTTGTCTTTGGAAGTTAAAGAGGAATGCACGATATGACCTTAAAATCCAATATGCTGATGTAAAACTGGGAGATCAAAGTTGATTTGCCCACAGGCTAGCTAAGCACATTTCCAGGCAAGGATGGATATATCTGGATCTGGTTGGTTGCTGAAGACAAACGGGTAGCCAGAAGACTAAATTTGTGACCATTTGCTGGAAGTAATGATGGACAGTGAATTGGTTTTTATACACTGAGACCATGCTTGGGTTATCTAAAGTCATGCCAGTTTGCAGGTAAGCACAGACTCAGCAATGTAAGTATATGCTGTCACTTGATCCAACTCAGTTAGGAAAGTTTATAATGACTGGATGGAATAGCTTCCAAAATACCACCAAAATACCAGTTTGAGTCTGAAGGTAGCTCTCAGAAGCATAAACTGTGGCTGTTCAGTAGAGGGCTAGTAAAAAGCAGCATTCATATCATCCTTCCATCTGTTCATCATTGACCTCAAGGAATAAAATAGGTGTGAAGCTAGCTCAAATTATGCAAATTATTAATTACAAAAAAACATGTTGCTGACATGATGCTAGAGGCCAGCTCTGTACAATGTAAGATGGTCAGCTACTGCTGCAAAGGCCTTCATTAATCCTTCTGGGCAGTGGAGCGTTCACATTGCACATCTTGTTCTTTAATCACCGGGGGATAAAAAGCAGGATATCATTGAAACAGACTCTAAGGTTATGCAGATTGAGACTGTAACAGGTAAGTTTAATGTAGTCCTCAGTTATTTCCTATCTAAAATCACATTTTTCCTTGTTATTTTTTTCTTAGAGCATAGAAGCTAAATGGAATTCTAGTCCTTTGGGAACATATCAGTACAACAAGAATCAGTAGAAGTTGAACAGACATAATCCACTTATCAGAGAAAAGAAGCTCACATATGAGGCTCTGATCTTTCATATACTCCATATGCCAGTCCCACTGCACACAGAGAATCAGTCAAAAAAGATCTGAAATGGAACTTAAAAATAAGCCTAATTTAAAACTCACTGGTTCAGTTTAACAATATTTATTCACTCACAGTAAAGAGAGTAATTAGCAGAATATATGTGTATTTAGATTAATGGTATTTAAACTAGAAATAACAATATTATAGGTTTGTTTACTGGTTTATTTACAGTATGCATTGAGATATTAGAGCTCTATTTAATAATATAATGAACATATTCTATTTCCCTCTGATTTGAATGTAATAATATTTATGTTTTTGTACAATGATACACAATTACGATACTAAAGAATCACAGGAAAGTTCCAGGCACAAGAAATTATGAAGAAGAAAAAATGGGATTTCCAAGCAGTTACAATTTATTTCTAGTTATTAAATGTCCCAGTTGGAGATATTTTTAGTTAATCCTTGTTAATTGAACTGTCAAGTATATTAAAGTAGACTTGGTAAAAACATCCATGTTTTGCCACTGCTACTGAGGCCTAAATACTTAATAAAACTTATTTTACCTCTTTGTAGATAGTCTAACCAAAGAAACGTGGTGCATGAAACTGTATAGAATAGTTGTAATGCATATTTCTCTAAATGACGTTTTCATAACTCATATTTTGATGTTTTAGAGAGATCCACTTTGGTATGAAAATTTACAACTACAAATCTTTTCAGCATCATATCACTGAGGAAAGCTTCAGGTATTTTATCAGCATAAAGACTTGGGGAGCATTGTCATGCTGCCCAACATTTAAACATGAAAACATGGGCATGTTTATTGGCACATACTGAGTCTGGAGGTGTGTCTAAAGCAATAATAGTATTAGGTTCTTTACTGCCTCTCTGTGGCACTCAAAACCATTAATCAGACAGTGTGAGAGATTAAGCCCAAGAACATTTTTGGAATGATGTACATTTGGTCTACTTCTTTCTCCACCTGTAGTCCCTGGGGGCTATAGCAATTCTTTTTTTTTTTTTTTTTTTTTTAGCATAAAAATTTCCCAAGAACTCTTTCTAGGAAAATGTTCCAGGATACCCAGTAAGAATTTTGATGTTATAGAATGCTAAAGAACACGGGTTTATGTTGAATTTAATGTAGATTTTCTAATTTGTCCTTAAAACTAAAGAGTTTGGAATTTGGAAAGAAATTTTCCAAGAGAGTTTGCACTTTTCCTTCAAAATACAGTAATTAGATAGCTTGGGTTGCTGCAACATTTACTATTTCATTAAATTTACAGAAAAGGAAATCTAAGCAGGAAAGAATACCGAGGAAGGCTGTGAGAAACACATAGGGGAAGAAGTGGTAATGTTTCTGTTGAAATAATACAAATCTCTTATTTCAATATTGATCCTGTGTTAGAAGGAAGTATGTCTTCTACGATTATTAATATGTAGCACAATGAACAATTCTGCTTTCACAGGAGAAAAAAAGTGATACTCTGAAAACCAAAAGGTACAACTGAAAAGTATAGATTTACAACATGGACTAAAGAGGCTTTAATTCCCCTGCCCTTATTAATCATATTTCCCACCCTGCCTTGCACCTAGTATCTCAGCAATTTTCAGCCTAGCAACACAATTTTTCTCAGCTCTTTAGATCTGTTTGCCAGATACATGAGTTAGAAAGAAACGGCAGCCTAGGAAGCAGCTAGAAAGAAATCAAATGAAAGACAACATAACATTCCGATCCCATTCACAGCACATGACCTACCAGCGGCTGTGAGTGAATTGCTACTCCTTCTAAGACTGCTTGGACAAATAACCAATAGTTTCAAAATATGATCACATTTTACTTAGAGTTCGCAGAACTGCAGTCTTATGGTACAAACACACTTATCAGTAGAAAACAGTACTGAAATAGATTTTCACAAAAAGATCTTGAGATCTGGCTTGTCTGTAACACTAAAGAAAGTCTTGAAAATCCCTTCTTGCTTGCCAGAGTAACCAGCAAACTTCAGTGGGAGCTCCTGCAATTGGCTCTCCACAGTTACTTTATTTCCTTCCCTTCTGTAACTAGGAAACACAAACCTATAGTCCCATGAGGATAAAGTAGTGACAGTAAAATAGTTCTTTAAGCTACAACTTCTCCTTTTGGGGAGAGAAGAGAGTTGAAAATTTCCATTTATAAAATGAAAGTGGTCTTGATTTTTGCAAAAAGAAAACTCTTAAAGTAGTTTAACAAAGGCTCCCAATCTCCTGCCAGTTCCTGGGGATCAATACAGTATTCTCCCATTCAACTCATCTCACCCAAATCTAGATAGGAAAAAAAATCCCTAAGTTGCTCAACTACAGAAGAACAGTTCTTTTTGATCAAGCTTTGTGTGGTAAGCTATATTTTTAGTTCTCTGGGCTCAGATTATTTCTGGTTGAGTCTAAGGTAAAACTAGAGATTGTCATAGGCACATTCCAGCATCAGCTAAGAACTATACTGAACTTAATAGGACAGTAAAGCACCTGTACAGAATGGACTGAAATTACCATGAAAGTAATGCGTAACTGCAGAAGAAATAGCTGACTCTGCACATCATGGTATGTAAACACAGACAAAAATACTGCAGTCACCCCAAGTTTGCGTTATATTTCTTAGACAAATCTTAATTTCCTTGTTCCTTTAAAAACAGAATGCTAAATAAGTGATCTGAGATTTTAAGAAAATATAAAAAAAATCCAAAAGTTATACCTACTTTAAAAGTAAAGCAGGTGTTTAGTCTGCTTGAAATCTGGCAGGAAGAAAAGGCACTATTCATTTATAGACACATACATGCAATGGAAAGGGATTGAGATAAGAGGTAGAAGGAATTCTACTGTGTTAGGCAGCTCAAAAAAACAAGCTGCAGAAGAATAAACCAGTCTTATCTCTTTTTTTGTTTGTTTTTGGACATTAACCCCAGGGAAAAGTTTTGACATAGCAGCAAAGTCTACTTATCCATACTCTGCTTCTATTACATGGCAAATATCTCAAGTCTCCACTTCAGGGGGTTTTACTAGTTGGAATTACACCCTTGTATTACAAGGTTCTGTAATTAATTTATTCTACTTATTATAAGCACGTCTCAGTAGAAAACTGCACGTAAGAAGGAACTGCATGTTAGTAGAAATCACACACAACACATATTTTATATTACGGTATCAAGAGCATTAAAATGAGAACCCCTAAAATTATATTTAATCCTAATTGTTAGATTCTTCATCATCACAAGTAAAATCTTAACATCTTCCATGCAACTCTGAAGAATCTTTGTGTCCTTTTTTTAATAACAATTTAATTCAACAGCTATCTAGTTCAGTTGTGTATGTGCAATATACATATGTACACTTGTCTGTGTATGTATATATATACAAAAAAGTTGTATTTCATCTTGTCAGTCTTTGGTATGTACTGATGACTTGAGTGCATAATTTACATTTCAAAACACACTTCAAGTATAAAAATGCTGACTAGAGAAAATGTTCCAATTCAAGAATTATCACACCACTGTAGCCAAGATGGTTTTTTTTTGTGGTTTTTTACCACTAAGTAACAAAATCAGCAATGCAATAAAAGTCCAGGACTAAAATTCAGACTTCCCATTGAGAATCTGTGTGTCACTCTCTGTTAGTAACCTAACTGTTTTTAATTCAAATGGCACTAACATAAAACCAAACTGCAAAAGATTTGCTCAGAGTACAAGATTAAATCTCTTTGCCATTGGAAGGCTGAGGTGGTTAGATGCTGGGTCCTGTCCAGGGTGGACATATGCTGTGCAGTCTTCCACCTTTGCTAGTCACACAGAAATAGCCCAAATGCAGCAGCTCCAACAATCATTGGGTAGTTGGATAGATCAGGGGTTATAAAACTGGATAATGGATGTAGGTTTGAGAGAGCTGTAAAAATGAAACCAAATCTAGTAATGATTTCCAAATCTATTTGTCTAGCAGTTCAAACACTCACAGGCCACTTCTTTCAAATACTCACAAAAAAAAAAAAGTAGTAAAAGAGAATTCCCAAGGTGATAGCTAAGCTGGAACCACTGAAAACAGTTGAGTGACAGGGTACTGCAAGTATCACTGGCTGCCTGGCCCTCACTAGCCTCACTGGCACCCACACCCCTGCCCATGGGCCCAGAAGATCCATTACAGCTCAGGCCTGGACCTGAACTATGGCATATGGACCTTGGATTTATTCTGTAGGTTGTTTGCTGGAAGGATCTCCACTCCTGTTGTTGGCCTCATCTCCTGGATGAACCAGGCCCCCAAAGTGGATCTTTCTTCCTTTTCATCACTTTTTGCTTCATCTGGGAGCATCCATGGATCCTATCAACTGCACCCACTTCTGCTCACCCAGGTCAGATGCTGTATCAGTAAGGGCACTGCAGATACTGAGGTCACCGTTGCTGACTCATGGCTTGTCCTCTTGTAGAAGAGTCCTTTTCCTCCAGCTACCTGACACAGAGCTCTTAACCTCATGTAACATTGTATAAATATTGACCAGTTGTGTAATGCAAAAAGTTTCAAGACTATCTCTCGTTTAGCATGTCTGCTGCAATCAGAATTTTATGTTAATATCATGAATACAGTATGCTATGTGTACAAAAATACTGTAAACCTACATCTATGTAGTTCAATCCCACAAAAGTAAGAACGGGTCTGCTATGGCCATTTACTACTGCAGTTGTAAATTCCACTGAGTACGATGTGATCCACAGGAAAATATGGTGTTAGTCAACCCCATTGCTGAAAGTCTTAAGGATATCATTAACAAACTGTGTCACTAACAATTTCACAAATAACAAACGAGAAGCCAATAGATTTCTATTGTAAAGTGTCATGGTTTAGGCCCATCAGGGAACAAAAGACCACGATTAGCCTCAAGTACCAAAGAGGCTGAGAATTGCCATAGGGCACGGAGGGCTTAATTGCCGCTTAAGGTTCAGGACAAAACAGACCAGGCTACTCGGCCTGGAGAAGAAAACAGAAAATAATTCAATGCAATACCAACTAAAACATAACCATAAAACCCCAAAACATAACCAACATAAAACAATGCAGAGTAGTACAACAATGAAGAGTCCAACCAGCCCTTTAAGACCACCTTCTCCCCACTCCTCCCCTCTTCCCAGGCTCAGAGCCCTGATCCCGATGCTTTTACCTCCTTCCCCCTTGAACAGCTCAGGGGGGCAGGGAGTGGGGGTTTCAGTCAGTCTATTCCTGATAGTTTCTGCCCTTTGTCCTTCCTCAGGACAGGTGGGCTCTGCACCAGTCCTTCCTGCAAGTCGTGGGGTAACTCACACGCATGGCAGCCCTGCACGGGCTGCTCCGACGTACATTTATCCCGAAGGCAGCAGCTCCTCTCTGCCTCTCGTGTGGGGCTGCTCTGCGGCACACAGGCTCTCCAGCATGGCCTGCGCCATGTCTCCCCACACAGTCCCTCGCCCGTCTGGGTGCACTCACACGTAGCTGCTGGTAACTCTCAGTCCTGCCATGGATCTCCATAGGTTGCAGGGGTACAGCCTGCACTCTTGCCATGGCTTGCAGAGGGTCTCTGGTCTAGTGCTTCTCCTTCCTTCCTCCTTCTCTGACTGTAGTGTCTGTGTGGTCGCCTCCATCTTGTATCACTCTTACACCTCCTGCCAGCACTTCAAATTCCCATCCCTAAATAGTGATGGCAGAGGTGCCAGATTGGCCCAGCTGGGCCGGAGATGGGTGTGAACCCAGGAGCCGGGGGAGAGTCCGCAAACTCTTTACCGGGTCTTAGCTGCAACCCGCTCCCTATGTTACCAAGCAAAAACTGCTCCTTGCTAAGCCAGGACATAGAGGATGAAGAGATCCTCAGTATCAAGAGTATGCTGAGAGAGGCCACTCTGCTTCTTGTCTTGGCTTCCGGTTTCAGGAGTCTGAAAACTGGCAGTAGACCCTCATTCTCATCTACCTGTTACAGGAGTAGGAGGTTGCACTTTGTCCTTTCTAATAAATGTAGGAATCAGATGAGCAATCATCAGCCTTGAGGTCACATTTAGTTTACTAGATCAGTAGGTGAATTTGTATACCTCATCTCCTTTACAAATATTGCTGAGAGCAGCAGAAAGAATACTACTGGGCAGTTTTAGAAACACCGTATGTTCAGTATGTTCAAAATAACCATGCATTAATGACAGCTGTGCATTTTTTACTTACTCTTCTCATTACATTGGATTAAAGTGAAGCATAACAAAGCTATCCCATTAGCTATCGCTGCTCCTTCTCTGTAAACAGGTAAGAAATCTGGAGTATCTTATCAGCTTGGCAGTCTTCAAAAATGCTAAGCAAACAATCTGCTGTAATTTAGCCTAACTAGTGAGGAATCCTGATTGCATCCCAGTATTTACATAGGTGATAATAGTGAAATAACAGTATTAAAAAAAAAAAAAAAGAAAAGAAAAAAGGAGTAACAGGGAGGAACAGAATGAGCTTAGCTGTCTGGCTGTCTTATGCAAGACAGTAGTGTTGTTTTGAAGTTACAAATAAAATAGGAATATTTTAGAGAGTTAAAACTGCATTTTTTTTTCCTTTTTTTACACTTCTGCTATGTAACCCCTTGTTTAATGAACAGAGAATTAAAACTTAAGGTAGAGAATAATCATTGCATGTACTTTGATTAATGGATACAACTTGCTCAAGAAGCATGCACCCCTAAGAAGTCAACTGTGTAGTAATCTTCACAAACAATATGCACCTTCTCTGTCTCTAGCAGAACTTTAGAGTGGAGAGGTTAATCACGACATGCTCCCACAGTCACCAGTTCTGTTAGCACAAAGGGCAAGCTAAATCAAGAACTCTTGTTCTCAACTTTGGTGTCACCTGTCTATCTTGTGTTTAAGCACAAGGAAAGATCAAAGACAGTCCACTGAGCTGTCCAAAATTACTAGAAATGTTGATATATCATTATTGCTTTGGTTTAGCATGTTATACTACTCTCGGTTGATGGCAATAACATTTTTACATTACTGTTTCAACACTTCTAGCAGTTACTCTCAACATCATCTATTCCACCTCTCTATGCTTTTATGTCCGTCTCATGAAGAATTTACAGTTACTCAAATAACCTGAGTTAGTGAAGAAAAAGGATATGGTGACCATGATTAGTTCCTATCTGTCTACTACTAGAAAAGATGTTATATGTTTGTCAAATTCCTGCTTGCTGTGAATATCATGAACCTCAAAAACTAAGCATCTGTAACATCTGCTGATTTCTACTCCAGCAGTAGATGACAACTCTGAAAGATAGGCCTAAAAAAAAGGGTGAATCCAGGTGGGAATTGACCTGGATTCTCAAACTGACTGATAAGTCTCTTTCTATAAATGTTTCTATATATGATTGTACACTATTCCTCCACAGATCGTAAGCTGAAATAAAAACTTGTTGCAAAACGATTTCTCTCTTTCAACTATCATGAATTCTATTTTTCTCTTACTGCTGGTTTTATAGCAGCACCAATCCACTGAAAGCAGTGGAGTTGCTTCTGACTTTCAGTGCCATAAGAAAGAGGATAATCAGGATAAGAACAGCAGAGAGCGAGTGGTTTCAGAGCCCTTGTACTTTTTTTGCCATGGATTGATAGATCTCTTAGTCTAGCATGAACAGTTATCTTCTGATTTTTACAAAGAAAATAAACCACAAAGATATTGTTTACAAATCTAACTGCATTTTCAGAACTAATTAGAACAGATGTCAAAACAAGATCACAAAGAGTTCAGTAAATGTTATTGATACTGCATACTGATGTTATTACAGTATGTGATTACCCTAGGGCAGAAGTGAACAGCATATCCAGGCATGTCTTGATAGTTTTATAGTTTCATAAAGGAGATGCTTTAGAATTGAAACAATCTTCTTCTCCCCCATTTCTTGTTTGAATATTAAGTAAGGAGCAAAAAATGAGAAAGGAGAAATGTCACATACCATTCCTTGCATGTCAACTACTTCTTCTTCTTCTTCAAAAATACTGATTTTAGTTTTATTTTGAATGAAACACGTGAGTGAAGAACAAGACAGCATCAGAGGCTTGAAATGATGACCACAGCAGTGCTTTATACACATCACTAGTGGATTTATGGGGTGGATAATAGAAAGAAATTGGCTAATAAATCCATGTCTAGCTATGTTCCTATCTTAGTGGTATCTAAACAATTTTGCTCAAAGTACTTTCACAGTTTCCATACTAACTGCCTCTAACTTTATCTTACTGGGAATTCATCCTATATCTGGCAGAAATTTGAAACCTCCTTTGCATTAGGAAACAATCAAGGAAACTTGCTTGACCACCTACCAGTTCATGTCGTTGCTTTGCTCTTTAGCAACCTACTTGTGAGAGAAAATATAGGAGTTGTCAGACTTCCAGAAAAGGAAGCAGAAAATTTCTGCATTCCCAGTCTACACTCCCCTCTACAACTTCATCCTCTGCCATTAGGATTTTCCTCACCTCCAGTAAGGAAAGGGGAGGCATTTCTTTCCCAGTTTCATAACAGAAAAGTTTTTTAGTCAGGAAAACCTGGGAAGAAATGACAGCAAAATTATTGTGTTCTGAAACTAGTAACTTCACATTTCACAGGATATTCTGACATTTCAAAAGTTATTACCTGGAAGAAGACAATCTATTCTTCCATACTCCTCGCAGAGAGAATTCAAAGGTGTTTGGAAAGTTCTGCTTCAAGATATAACAAAGGAACTCAATGTTCCCTTGACACTGATGTGATGGAATTCCAGCTTGTCCAATTTCTTTAGTCCATATTCTAAGTTTATATTTAGGATCACTGTGCTTTAAGGTTACTTCCCAGACAGGCAACTTGGAAACAAGCTACAGGATGTGGAAGACAACATCAGTTTATAGGATGCATAAAGAATTGAGGCGCTGACCAAATGACTGTGCATCAAAACCGGAAAGAAGAATTGTCACTTAACTGGCATTATTACTATTGTGCCAGAGGATATAAAGACAGTAAAGAAAATTGTTGGTCTGTTTAGTGCACTGTAGGGACAAAGACAATCTCATGGTTATCAGAGGAATTTATTTCTAGACTTGCAGACTTCCACAGTGTCTACTAAAGAGTATCAATTCAGAAATGCTGCAACATTTGCTCCTTTCTGTTACTGGCAAACTACAGTGCCTGGCATTAATCACTTTGACAGTATGAAAATGGAACATTATTCTATTAAGTATTTCTATGCTTTCTGTTTATTCACTGATCTACCGTGGTGTCAAATGCTACAAACACGAAGTACATAGTTGTGTGCAAAAACAAAAAAGGAAAAAGGAATCATAATTAAAGTGTGTTTGAGCCTGGACTATCTGTATAGGAGCTTATAGAAGTGAAGTTTTCTAACCTCATTTTTGTGTTTGATTATATTAGAATAAAGGGTTCTAACAATAATTTTCCTTGTAAAACAATAGTCTTTCAGCTGTTTAGGAAAACCAGAAATACTTTGCTCCACAATATAAAACCTTCCTGTAAACTCTTGACCCCATTACTTCTACACTGAGTTTGGAGGGAAAATAGGAAAAAGTCAGGAAGGATGGAAAAGCCTTAGAAAGTCTGGAGGACTGTAGATATCTGTTTTACTGTACATGATGGACAGGCAAGGTGCCTGAGGACTGGAGAAGCCCAATGTCACTCCAGTCTTCAAAAAGGGCAGGAAGGATGACTCAGTAAACTACAGGCTGGTCAGCCTCACCTCCATCCCTGGAAAGGTGATGGAACAACTCTTCCTCAATGTTGTCACTGAACATATGAAGGAAAAGATGGTTATCAGGGGTAGTCAACATGGATTCACCAAGGGGAAATCTGTTTGACCAACCTGATAGCCTTTCATGAGTGAATAAATGGCTGGCTAGATGAGAGGAGAGCAGCAGATGTCATCTAATGTGACTTCAGCAAGGCTTTTGACACTGTCTCCCATAACATCCTCATCAGAAAGCTCAAGCAGTGTGGCCTGGATGAGGGCACAGTGAGGTGGATCGAGAGCTGGCTGAATGACAGAGCCCAGAGGGTTCTGGCATAGATCAACAGCACAGAATCGAGTTGGAGGCCTGTGGCCAGTGAAGTTCTTGATCAATACCTTCATCAACAACCTGGATGAGGTGACAGAGTGTACCGTCAGCTAGTTTGCTGATGACACCAAACTGGGAGGACTGGTTGATTCCCCAGAAGGCTGTGCAATCTCAACCAGCTTGAGAGTTGAGCAGAGAGGAACCTCATGAGGTTCAACAAGGACAAGTGCAGAGTCCTGCATCTGGGAAGGAACAACCCCATACACCAGTACAGGCTGGGGGTCAAACTGCTGGAGAGCAGCTCTGCAGAGAGAGACCTGGCAATCCTGATTGATAATAAACTAACCATGAGCCAGCAATGTGCCCTCATGGCCAAGGCAGCCAATGGCATCCTGGGATGCATCAAGAAGAGTGTGGTCAGCAGATCTAGGGAGGTTCTTCTCCCCCTCTACTCTGCCCTGGTGAGGCCTCATTTGGAGTTCTGTGTCCAGTTCTGGACTCCTCAGCTCAAGAGGGACAGGGAACTTCTGGAGAGAGTCCAGCACAGGGCCACCAAGATGATCAGGGGACTGGAACATCTTTCATACAAGGAAAGGCTGCAGGAACTGGGGCTGTTTAGTCTGGAGAAGAGGAGATTGAGGGGTGATCTTATTAACATTTATAAATATCTAAATGATGGTGGGTGTCAGGAGTTTGGGACATCCCTTTTTTTCTATAGTCTCTAGCAACAGGACAAGGGGTAATGGGATGAAGCTGGAACACAAAAAGTTCCACTTAAACATAAGAAAAAACTATTTCACTGTGAGGGTGACAGAGCAGTGCAACAGGCTGCTCAGAGGGGTTGTGGAGTCTCCTTTCTTGAAGGTCTTCAAGACCCGTCTGGACACGTTCCTGTGCGACCTGATCTAGGTGAACCTGCTTCTGCAGGGGAGTTTGGACTAGATGATCTCTAAAGGTCCCTTCCAACCCCTACCATTCTATGATTCTATGATTCTAAGGACCATGAATGACAGAAAAAGAACTCAGTGATTTCCTAGATTCATGTTTTATCTCATTTTTACAGCTAGTCAGAGGGTATCTTGTGATGGAAAGAGAAAATACACTCAGAAGGCAAAAAAAGTGATTTCAATGTTCCACACACTGCTTAGAGGCCCTTCACTGCTAGACTGCCCCCTAGTGAGGTTCCCATCACAGTCCTTCCCTGTTGGACACAGGCACCAGGCATCTTCCCTGCAGCACAGCCTTCTGCTCTAACTAATCCTGCCTTAGAGACTACCACTTCTCAGGGATAGACACAGAAAGCAGAGAGGCAGGGTGAGAAGAAGAAAAAAAAAAAGAAGAAAAAAGCTCTACCTCCATAAAAGACTGAAAACTTTTCTAAAATAGGAAATAATCCACAAGAGATAGTGTAACACGACAGTACTTTCCCTACTCATTAAAATGCAAATAATTTCCAAACACCCACTGGTCACAGTATCTCAGCTCCTCTCTATGCTCATAAAGACGGTAGTTGTGTGAAATGCTGTTCTTGTGAATATAAGGTTGGAAAAGAATTTAAGGTGCTCTTCTTAGCAAATCATAATATTTTGTATGATCTTTAAAGAAGTGTTTCAATATGACAGAACTTCCTGTCTTCACAGAATCAGAGAACCACAGAATCTTAAGAGTTGGATGGGACCTGAAAAGACCGTCTAGTCCAACTCCCCTGCCAGAACAGGACCACCTAGAATAGGTCACATAGGAACTCGTCCAGGTATGTTTTGAATGTCTCCAGAGAAGGAGACACCACAACCCATCTGGGCAGCCCGTTCCAGTGCCCCATCACCATCACAGTGAAGAAATTCTTGTGTTTCTTTGGAACCTCTTGTGTTCCAGTTTATACCCATTGCCTCTTGTCTTGTCACTGGACATCACTGAGAAGAGCCTGGCTCCATCCTCCTGACACCCATCCTTTACATATCTGTGAACATGAATGAGGTCGCCCCTCACTCTCCTCTTCTACAACCTGAAGATCCTCAGCTCCCTCAGGCTTTCATCATAAGGGAGATGCTGGTCTTATTTATAAAATGACAATAATACGTTTTTGTAAGATGCTGTGATTTTATTTAGTCAGGCTTGTGAAAGAAATTAAATAAGAGGCTAATAGAACTATTAAGAAGTATTTAAAATGCAAGAGAGCTTCCATTGTTGCTTATGATATCTTTGCAGGTGACAAACTTATAGCACCTGATGAAAAATTTCTTGTGTTACACAGCCAGAAAACATTACTGAACATTTTGTCAGAAAGTAGCATTCAGTAGGAAATCTCATGGGTCTTGAGACAGCAACGTGTCTTGAGTGGCCCTGCAACACCACAACTTAAAACTTGAATTGCAGAACATGTACCATTTAAGAAGATAGTATATAGTAGTGCATAACCTTACAAAGGGCAGAGTTTGGCCTTGAAATATCAAAATATTCAACTACCTTGATGACTTTTATAAACCTATTTACTTCGGCAAAATCTGCAAATTATTTTTATTATTTCTTAAAATCACAAAAAGAAATTGTCATTACTTTGTTTTACATGCTACAATAACATATAAAAAGCCTATAGTAAACAGTGAAGCATTTTAATTGATATTTCACCAAAAATGATTAAAAAAATAATTAAGTAAACCTTTTTTTCATGGCATACATTCCTAAACCATTTTATGCCTTATTTAATGAGTTCAGATTTTTTAATGTTTCTGAATGCAATGATGATTCTGGAAGTTCAGATTTACTATTTTTATCAGTATCCTGTTTTGAGAGATCATTTTCAAAAATCAAGGTGACAGTTTTAGCACATTGAAAGCTTGAAAAACACCTAGACTTTGGTTTATAATTCTGAGGTAATGAATGAAATCTGTGACAGTTCCTGAATGAATTTTATATATGCAAATCTTAAAGAGTTTAAATGACTAAAATATGTTGGCTTATTATAAACAGCTATGAAACTATGAGTTTAGGAGATTATTTTTTCCTCTGAGAACAGAAATATAAGCATTTCTGTCTGCTTTGGGGAATATATGACACACACTGTTGATTTTATTTTTGCTCAAAGATTATTTAGAATATTCTTCAGCTACATTTTCCTTTTATTTTGCTTTTCAGTAACTATGCTACCAGAGCAAACATACAGCTATTGATAGTCTGTTTTATTCTTTAGTATAGTCTCTCATTTTGTTTGTGGAAAATTCAATTTCATATTATCAAATCAATCCATAGTCCATATGAATTCTTTCTCAAAAGATAAAAGAGAAAGGATTATCAGGAGATACCAACAGATGGACTCACAGGACCTGACAACTCCCATGTTTGTATTTCTGTGGGAGGAGAGGAATCTCATTGCAAATAATAGTATCAGAACCCAAATAATAGTATCAGTTTAAGTACTTAGGATCACTGCAAAAGACAAAAGGAAACAGGAAAAAAGAAAAATCTGCCTTTCTCGGCTAGGAAGCAGCACAAGCTACTCCTTCCTTGGGCTGGCTTTAAATAACTGCTTGAACGTGTGCTTAATTTTAAGACAGAGGCCAATTTACACATTCAGTATGTTTCACTTCAAGTTATCTAGTGTAGACCAGTAGACTGAATGGTCACTTGCAGTTGAAGCACATTACCAGAGCAAATGTTCCAAATTTGTTTAATCCAACCAGAAACCAGTTCAGATGCTTCAAAATCCCTTCTCAGCATGAATCAAATCATGGTAGGGACAAGCAGAAGGTTGGTTTCAAAAGTTGTCTTCTGATCTAGACTAAAGGAGTAGCATACCAGATGCAACACTTAAAGGTCTACTGTTGTCCAGGAAGACCTCCCTAGTAGTGACTGCTCTTTAGCCCTATATCTTAAGACTGAGCTCACAAAAAGGTAAGTTTTATGTCACCTAAATGCTACACATATATACATATTAGCCTAAGACCACTACACTTGCAGTTCTGCAGAATAAAGTGCTGTATCTGTCAATAAAACTTGGACCATAAGCTTTAAAAGGTACAGTTTCTTTATTCTTCCTTTCTGAAAAGATTCCAAAAACAATGCCAACGTCTTGCTATATGAGATGGCAAAATTAAACCAGAAATATTAGAAGCAGTTTCATACATGCATACAACACCTCACACATAAATGTATGTACAGAAGATTCAGTTTATAACAATACACATTATACTTAGGAAGGCAAATTAATGGCTAAGAGAAGCAGTTCTGCAGCCAGATATGTCACCTCACATTAACAATTGATAGAAATGGTAGAAAGTGGGGTTTTCTGGATAGTGATGAACGAGAATCAAACAGAATTGCTTTTAGATTTTTATTATCTAGAACTGACCGTAAAGAGCTTGCATGTTTAAAGCAATGTGAATAAAATACCGGTCAACTAGTTTTGACGTTGCTTTGTGCAGGATGTTAGACTAGAAGAGTTCCTGAGGTCTCTTCCAACCTGAGTTAATCTATGATTCTATACCAATAATTAAGGTAATGAAAGTCTTCTATTGGTCAGCATAGCTAGATCTTAACATTTTGAGCAGTAGCTACTGTTTTCCAACCTTAGCACCTCACTTCTTTTTAATTTTATTGCTGACATACAAGACTCGTGGACAGGAAGAATAATTCAGATCATCTGCCCAGAACTGAGACTATACAGTCTTACAGTATTATCCTCATGTTTCCCTAATAGATAGAGAATTGCCTCAAGGTCTTAATGAAGTTGTTACTAAACCAAATTTTCTTGAGTGATATCAGGCATAATAATATACAATAACAGCAAAATAATTGTCACTTATTTTATTTTAGTGTAACTTTTGAAAGAATATTTACTTTTAGAAGAATTAGTCCCTCTTACTGGAAAAGCAACTGGACACTTAAGCTAAAATGATGAAATATCTTAAAATTAAAATCTAATCTGAAAGAAAAATATGTATTCCAGGAAGTAACAAAGAATATCATCACATCAGAAAGAACTACTTGCAGTAGTATAGTCAAAATGACAATAGACAGAAAACAAGCAATTTGCTTACTTTTACAGAGAATATCTGGAATGCTGCACTGAAATTGAAAAAGCGAATTTCTTTTCAATGTTAAAAAGTCCCAATATTTGTTGTTCTCCAGATGAATAAATACAAGCCTAAATGAATCTCAAGGGTATAGATTATAAAATTTTCTGGAACAGAGACTATGCTAACAATGTGCAATGTATTTAGTGATATAAGAATGAGCCAATGCAAACCATTTTTTCAGGTCAATTCCCACAATATTCTGGAAAATACCAGAAGTATTGATTGGATTTGCCCAAATCATCTCAAACACTGACTTACCCTTCAAGAAAAGGAAATTCCAAAGCCAAACAACTCTACTTAATTACTGAAGGTCACCAGGACAGAAGATTGAAATTTCTGTCTCAAAAACTGTACCACAGTATATGACTACCATAAAACTTGCTGCTTTCTACTCCAAACACAATATATGTTTTTGTCTCTTTGGCACACAGAGATATATGTAAATCAAACAAATCAAACAAATAAATAAAAAAAAACCCACTAAAACTGACTTGGAGGATTAAACAGATAATTTTATTTATTAGATGTTAACTACATCTAACACAGCTGAGAAATGATGGTGATGTAAACTGTAGAACACAGAAAATGGTAACTTCTGACTTTAGCTATAGATGTTAAAAGAGTAAGTTCCCTCTACTGTCAAAAAATGCTCTCCCAGGAGGTAATGAAAGGTAAGCGTATACTGCAAAACCGCAATTAGAAAGCAGCAATTCCCTAAAAAGCATCAAGGGCATTTTGCAACGGAGCTCATCTTAGTACATCCAACATGTGTTGAACCTAATAGCATTTCCCACACTATTATCCTTAATTTAGTACACAGTTGACTCAGTCAAATATTCACTCAGCTAAAAAAATTCTTGTACAACACAACACAGTGTACAGCACAATACCAATGGTGAAAGCATACCTTCATTGTCAATACTTACAGTAATACTTGCAGTAATACTTGTAATACTTACTGCAATTCTCCTAGGCTATGTCTACACAGATGTGGCTAAATATGAATGAGCGCTTCCAGTAGTCTGAGACGGTTGGATATAAATCAGGACTGTGAAATTACATAGCTGCATTAACATAACTTTGTCCCTAAAGCAGATATATCCTTCATTTCATCTGTCTCATATCTTCTGACACTGACCACAATGTCCTATTATTTTTTCTATCTGATATGAAGGCCCAAGACAATTCACACTGAGAGAGGACAGAGCCTTTTTGCTTCTGTCCAGATTTGTCTTCATATATATTCACCTTCCCATTGTTCTACAGCCTACATGTTCATGACTAAGGCATAATATTTGAAATTCTTTTAGTTTGTACAGCTGAAAAAGCCACTACAATAATTATTGTATGAATGTATGAAAGTAACGCATTTTTGTCACTGAGCATTTTACAGTAAAGCTATGCTAAGTTATGCTAATTGTAAGGCTTGGGGGTGGTGATTCAAAAACACTCAAGATTCTTTTCACAGCACAAACACATGCTATTTCAGAGGAGATAATCAGATCTACTTATTAAAGGAAACTCTGACTATCTTCACCTCACTTTACTATACAAACACCTTCAATTTCCATATCAAGATTTGTCTGTGTTAAGCTCTAAAACCACCTGTACGACAGTGATGTAATAAACATGACTCTCTTCCCAAAAGTTACAGGATTATTTCTCATCCTTCCTCAAATTTGCTATTTAACTTTTAACAAATAATTTTCAACTTCGCTTTTAGCTGTTCAACTTAAAAGATATGCTTAAGTACATTGCCCTATGAAAAGACATTTTAATGGACATATATAAGGCACAAATATTTTCCACCTTATGTTGTACATTAAATTTTTCTAGTTATGAAACAAGCAACAAAAGTATTCCCCTATATTGAGGGTTTTTTATATTATAAATATTATCAGCAAGCCTTATATATGTTGCTCAAAATAGAAGCACTTATACCTTATATTATACTTGTCAGTTATACATTATTTTATACCTATTTGCAAGCAATTAAGGAACCAATGAAACTTACCAATATGTTAACCTGATGATGTGATATTTTAAGGCCAAACAAAGCAGCAAAGCTGTTGCAAGAAATAGATTATAATAGAACTGCCATGAAGAGCATTTCTATACAGTAAATACAGTGTAGAAATAAATTAACAACTACTTTTGCATGTAAGAGTCAAGTGTTACAAGTCATCTCCACTATGAACAATTTGAGTTGCTGTGAAAGGAAAAAAAAAACCCAAAAGCCTACCCTGCATGTAACTAAGGCATGGTAGCTATTTTGAGATTAACAATTTAAAGGAAATAATTTATTTCTCTCACTGAGGATGAACTTATCTGTTCTGGTTTTCACTTTCATCTTGAATCCTGAGCCAAGGGTAAGTCATAGAATCTCAAGGGCTGGAAGGGACCTCAAAAGATCATCTAGTCTAATAACAAGGCTTAAAATTTCAACACAAATATGAGAGTGGATACACTTAGATTAGAGATCAGCCCCTATTTCTCCCTGTCTCTCAAAATACCTAAGCCTTCCACAAGCTAATCTTCTCCCTGTACTGAAACAAAGCCAGTTAGCCTTCATTCTTGTTAGTTAAAGCAAGAAAAAAATAAATGCCGAATGGGCTTAGTAAAAAAGAAATATGTAACAACATGTTAAGATATAAATTAAATTCTACTGTTTCATTAGACTTTCTAGGTTAAGATTAATCTCCTCTAATTTTATCTGTCTATAAGGAATATGTAGGCTTAACTCATCTAGTTTTCCTGGAGAGTCAATGGACATGTTATTTAGTGCAACAGTTAACTGTGAAATAATTGCCTGGGAGTATTTACCTGAGAAGAAATCTAGAGAAGTTCTGTAAAATAGATAACTAAAACTTGAACAACAAGATATATCAGATGACTCATGCCTTCATTGGCTTCACATTTGGAGAACATTTTTGGTGCCATAGATGGAAACTGGGAATCCACAACTGAGAAACTTGGAGAAGGAAAACATAAATGGTCAAGAGTCCCCTAGGATATCTAATGGATAATGAAAAGAGTCACCTGCAGTAATACTATCTTTATGTTCCTTAAAGATAGATCTGACAGTCAAGGCTACAAAACTATTTTCTTAAAGGTTTTTAATGTGACTGTTTTATCTTTTGCTTTCAGTTTGGATGTTTGCAAGGTTAAACAGTTGTATAATGAGGAATCACAGGAGAATTCTGTCTTATACATGGTTTTGTAACAGAACATTAATGACAAATCTGTATGAGACAGGACAAATTAGAGAGTTGTTTCACTGAAATAAAAGATTGAGGCTATACAAGCTGTCTGCAGGCATCTAAATGTTTCTCAGAAATCTACATCCAAGCGAGATTTCCTCAATACTTTATTACTACCTGGCTTTGCACTTGTCAATTGCTTATAGATATTATTCCAAGGACATATAATGCATTCCGAAAAGAGACTTATAAAGTGAACACACCACTTGGAAAGAATCCAGAGGTCTTAGTATCATATCTATATTTTTTTTGTCTAAGCAAGCAGTGCTCAAAGGCTGCATCTGATTCAGATACCAGAGACATCAAGTCCTCAAGGCTTGCTGTGGTTGTGCAGCTACAAAGAACTTGTAGATTACTTGAAGTTGAAAAAATGATCTTGTGAATTTCTTTTTCCTTATATCTTGATCCATGCATCAGATTAGTTCTCAACTTGACAGAACGTATCAGCAAGCAATTACAACATCTGCTACTATGTGATATTATAAAGACTATCACAAACTATGAATACTATCTACTAACTATGCCAGTTAGTAGATTTTTTTTATGTATAATAAACTGTCATGGTTTGACATGACAGCCTTTTCTGGTAAAGGGGAAGGGGCTGTAAAGATGGCTCCTGTAAGAAGTTGCTCACAACTCTCCCCAGCTCTGAGCCAGACCCACTTCTGGGGCTGAGCCAATTAGACACCTCCACGATCACTTTTTAAGAAGCCACCGGAAGGGGAGGTTTCTTCCTCCATCATCTTTCCTTCTTCTGCCCCTTCTTCTTCTTCTGACTGGTGGTGGTGCAAGGAGTAGGAACAGTGAGAGAAACAGCCATGCGGACTCCAAGGTCAGTGATGAAAGAGAGGAGGAGGTGTGCTGGAGCAGAGACTCCCCTGCATTCTATGGAGAGAACTGGTGAAGCTGAGATTCATTTTCATTTCTTTAAAGACCCCGCGTCAGCGGTAGAGACTCATTTTGATAATGAGCCCGTATCAGGGGCAGAGACTCATTTTGCTAAAGTTGGCCCCAGACCAGGGGCAGCGATTCACTTCATTAAAGGCCCTGAGCCAGGGACAGTGATTTTGGCTGGAGGAGGTCGTGTCCCGAAGGAGGGGCCCTTTATCACTGTGGCTGGAGCAGGACCTGTCCAGAGGAAGGGACCCAATATCCACAGCTGCAACTATGGGGAGGAACCCACAACAAAGCAGCTCATTAAACTTATGCCCAGAAGAGGCCTTTTCCTGAGAGAGGGACCTTGCAACTGCAGAAACTGCAACCGCGGTGAAGAATCCACACCAGAGATATTCACAAGGACTGCGTCCCGTGTGAGGGAACCTCAGCTGCAGCTGCTCGGAAGAACCCACACCAGAGATGTTTGTTAAGGACTGTGTCTGGGGGAGGAACCCTGTGTTGGATCAGGGGAAGAATGCAAGCAGTCGTCCTCATCTTAGAAGACAGAAGTCTCCTTTCTTGGAGGTCTTCAAGACCCACCTGGACATGTTCCTATGGGACCTGATCTAGGTGAAGCTGCTTCTGCAGAGAGATTGGACTAGATGATCTCTAAAGGTCCCTTCCAACCCCTACCATTCTATGATTCTATGAATATCCTGACAAGGGAAACAAGGTCTTCCACAAGTGGTAAACTGGTAAGAGAAATAGTTATATAAGAAACTAATTAAAGAAATGTGTGTATTTTGTATTTATTTATTTTTCCAAATATTATGTGTTCTCACTGAAGACATATAGGGTCCTGGTGATGGAGTAACTTCCTAACATTAAAAAACAGTACCTAATGTTGCTGCAAAGAAAATTCTAGTATAAGGACAGGAAAAGCTACGGTATGTTAAATGGTTATTCTTACTGGCACTGCAATATTATCTTATGAAATGCAGACTATACTCTCTTAATGTTGCTATTGGAAAAGGTAATATGGAGATTCAGTATCACAAGAGCAAAAGTTGAAGTTATAAGTGAAATCATAAATTACTCCATAGCTCAACTATAGCTCCATAGACTCAGCATGCTACTGCTGCTGTTTCCTGGACTTTGTTGTGCACTCAGAAAACTAAAATGAAAGAAAGAAATTGCACTTGCTATCAGATGGTGTCACTTCCATGTGTCTGTTGGAAAAGCAACCAATTACCATGTTTTGAAATTAATCTGTACAAAAGAGAAACTTCTATCAAAGGACCAGCCCAGATCCAGTCTTTACTTAAAAAATTAGTCATGTGAAGATCAGTGTATCAATGAGTTTGTGTAAAAATTTGCATTCATCCTATGTTTCTAACACAACTGAAAGAGTACACTAGGATGATCACAGCATTTTTACTTACATATTTTCAGTGAAGTATCACCTATTATCTTACAGCAATTACAATATGAAAACTTGTTCAAATACAGGAAATGTGCTACAGTGATAACGTGAAACCAAATTTTCCAATACTGCAGAAGACCTGTACTTGCATTTATCATCACAATGAATTTCTGTCAAACTGGCACGTGCTGTGCTGTAAAACAAACTAATTAAAAGGAATTTACTATAAAGTTAATTACAAACTATCTAAATATGAATCAGGACTTTCAGGAAATCTGAATGAAATCAGGAAACATGAATGTTTCTATGGATTTCTACAAGATTTAGAGTAAGCTTTATGCTGGAAACCACATGAGAAAGTTGTTTATCAATCCATCTATCATGTGATAGTTGACTTTGTATTTATTTAAATAATAGTTCCATGCTATTATAAACCCTTTGATCTCCTAAAATCCATATTCAGAAATGAACAGAGTATAGCATATTTGTTTCAGTAACTTCTCACACATGGAATATTCACATTCACTTAGACACACTTCTTGGAAAGCAAGACAGAGCTCCCATAGTAATTCCAAAATTATCCTAAAACATCATCATCGGTGGCATATCTCATAAACACAACTTCATCCATGTCTCAAGGGCAAACTTACACTGACACTTTCACCCTTTTCAGACACAAACTGCTGGAAGCAAAATGCTAAAGGGCACATTGTCTTCCTTCATGTCCTCCCTAGCATTCATGTGCAGGTCAAATGCACCTCACAAAACTGCAAAAGCAGAGATCATCTCAGAGTTCAAAAGAATCCACAAAAACAGTGACACAGTAAGCCTGACATCACAAACAAAAGATTTAAAAGAAAAAGAAAGGCGTGCAATTCCAGACAGTTAAGCTTATAAATCCCTTGGGTTGCTGTCTATCATATTAAAAGACGATGGCTCCCCCAGGCAAATGCCAGCTGGAGAGCAATCATATTTTACACTTTTCTTATGTCTTTATCTGATGACCTCAAAATACTTGTCAAATCTTAATTCATTTCACCTCAGAATACTTTCTGCCTTTGGCTAAATATGACTATAGTTTAAATAAAAGATAAATGAATGACAGTGCTGGTGGTCCAAGCTTTCAGTTAACAGCAAACCACTGTCCTTGCTATGCACCAGTGGTAGAAAAAGAATATAAGGAGATTCCAAAGGTTTATCTACTGGTATACTATACGAGTAAGAGTTTGGGCAAAGTCAATCTCTGGGAAAAGTACAATACCAAATAACCCCAGTTTTTATAATTTTTTGTGAGCAGCTTGGCTCCAGTCTCTGCTTTAAACTTATCCTTCATTTTTGTACATGGCATGAAAAACAGAAGATTTTTTCTTTCCACACCAGAGTTGGACATACTATTTTTTGAAAAAGAAGTACTATGCATTGGAGAATCTGGAAACCTTATCAGATTATAAACATGTCTGTTTCTTACACTTGAAATGTTGAGACAACATAGAGATGACATGATTATTGAATTATATTTCTTACTACTTACTCCTCTCTACTATATTTTTAAACCTTAATCTCCAGTAATCTAAAATCAAAGGTAGTGACTGGCTAGTGAGAGTGGATGTGATATGTCTGTACAAATCTGCCAAGTGGCATATATTGACCAATGTTTTTAAACAAGGAAAACACAAAAGTTACCAAAGGTTAAACTGTAGGACAAAATCAGTGTAGTCTAAGTCCACTGTAAGTATTTAGCTTCTTCTAGTCACTGCTTACATGTCTAGATTTATATTTCTTTATCCTATACAACAGATATTTGGACATTATTTTTTTCATAACAACTACAATGTTTTTTAAAACAATTTCAGAGATAAGCCACATTTCTAAACATAGAAGTAGCATAATCAGTAGCATATCAAATTAATCTTTTAATGTCAAGTTTTCAGCATTGTCTAGGGATACAGTTTTGCAACATTCCTAAGAATGGACAATTTCAATGACTGCATTTAGACAGATATATATAAAATGATTATCATTATCTGATTAATAGTTTACATTCTCAGAAAAACTGTCAAGAAATTTTAAGTGGCAATTGAACAGTTGAACTGTTGACTTTTTATTTAAGGCAAACTTATTTGTTAAATCTTAAATTACTCACATGAAATAAAAAGTATATCCCATTAATCATAGAAATTTATGTATTATTGTCAGTAACATCTGATAAATAATCTGATTAAAAAAAAAAAAGGAGGAAGTATAAACCTGAGTATTTAATTGCACAGTGCTAAAAATTTTAAACATCCGATACCTACCGCAGAGTATAAATAAATTACTGGACCGACAGTATCTGTTGTGTTACTAACATGAGTCATGCTGCAATTATGGAAATAGGCTTGGCTATATTTTATATCATAATACTATTACTGGATTACAAACAGCAGAAATAATATACAAAGAGAAAAATAATCATAAGTATTATATGATATTTTAGGACATCACAGATTTATTTAAAAATTTAGTGTCTTTCTATACATTTCTTGATTGTCCTAGTTTGCTGTATGTCTAATATATTAACTTATAAAAAGATAATACTACAGGGCTAACAATCGTAGCTGTGCTCCTTAGCCATAAATTGAGAAATGGTCCCTGAACAAGAATTTTCTCTGCTATTAAGAAAGATTTTACCCTGATGCATCCATCATAGATTCAAATTTTTCAATCAATAATACAGGCACACAAGAGTAAATGCCTAAAAGACCTATCTTAGGGTAAAGGTATGTTATTTACAATGACATAAGAACAGGTATGCAATATCATGCCAGATTTTGGTCCAGTGCAAGGGATTGTCAGTCAAAATAATTTCAGTTTTACAAAAAAATGTTCATAAATTAAATTACAATTCCCTATAAATATTTTTATGCTTAGTTATAAGAAAGTGTCACAACTTTAAAAGTTATTTCCCCTAAAGAAAAGAACCAATAGTAGGCCAAATACCAATGGATGCTATCAGAAATTACAGTTTTTAAAAGTTACTTACGCCTGTCGGTCCCTGTACATCTTGTTAATTTTCTCCCACTGAAAATTAAGCTGAGTCAGCTTTTCTTGTATATTTGCAGCTTCCCTTGGTGTAGCACTTTCCAAAGCTGGTATCTTCTTGTTGTGAATAGCATCTATACGACCCAGTAGCCTCCCCAGGCTTTCTTTAATACTCTGTAATATCAATATTTTAGAGGAGAAAACGAAAACATTGCTTTATACATAATTTTAAAAATTGTAAGCAAAAGAGTAGGAAAATGCTAATTAAACAATAGCTTTGACAATAATAACAGTTTTACATTAATCACATAATGATTATTTGAAAACTTAATGAACTATATCTGAGAAAGGTTTTAGCTGAAGAGGATGCAATGAGCAACTGACTTCAGTGATTGAATTCCTCTAGACCAAGATTACATCAGTTTTAACATTGTTTTTTATCTTACGAAAGTGGAACAAAGTCCTATTTTACAGACTCATGTTTAACTGTTTTTTACTTATTTTGCTTTTTATGCTTCTCTTTTATACTTATTTCAGCAGATATTAAACAGATATCAAAATAAAACCATGAAAAAATACTTTCTCAGGTATTACTGGTTTTACCTTTTTCTGAGTATTCACAGCCCTACATTTAATCGCTTGAAGTAGTCAGTTCTTTATTGTTTCAGAGAAAGATAAGCTACTTCACAGTATACCTCCCTAACTGAGTAATACTATGTGTTGGTAAAACAAAAATAAGAAAAAAATGAACTAACTCTAGACCTTTAATATTTGTAAAATGTGTGAAAGTATTTAAAACGCTATACATGGTCAATGATCATTAATTATCCCATTATCAATCCGTTCAGTTCCATGACTGAATTATACAGGTTTTCTTTTTGCTCTACAATACATAAATATGCTGTTTATTTCTATTTTGTGAACTAGTTAGTGTTCAACATCTCTCTTTCTTTTAAATCTTTTAGGATCACTTGAATCACTGAATTTATTAGAAAATCCAATGCTGAGGAAATATATTGTCATAAATTGTGTACTGAGTTAAGGACAAAATCATTACATATAACAAAACATAATTTTCAAAGATGTCACCCTTGTGAATTGAGACTGATGTAATTAAATCCTCAAGTGCATGACTTCCTATCATATTTGTCTACCATCTAAACAGGTCTAATTTGCTACTTCTGCGATTTCCCTGTTTTTTATCAGAAAGATGACAGATTACATAACCTTATCTTTCAGCTCCACATTAAGAGTAATAAAAAAAGACAAATAAATGCAAGTTTTTGGGATAAAATATGACTGTTATGCAACTAATTTATACAAGTGTCATTTCTTTACAGGTCCAGTAACATACATCATATATACCAGAGCACTACCAGAGAAGAAACACATGCAAAACAAGTATTTCTGAAATGCACTTAATAATTCTTTAACTATTAATTTCTATTTCTTGTAGACGTCCTCTTCCAGTCTCAGTGTGACAAGGCACATGATACTTGTGCTGTTTCAGGGATTTATTTTTCCCTCTGTGCTCTTTGTGTTTGGAAGGAAAATACCCTCCCACACTAGTCAAGACATCAGGGTTAAGCAAACACATTTCACAACTGCTCATTTCCTTCAGCCAAACGAGAATCCTTTCCTCTGTGAAACAAAGTCCATTTTTTGAAAATTTATGGCCACAGTTTCTTACAATGGTGAACTTTGCACTATACATCTTGCTGCCTGTATAAAATGCAACCGGGCATGGAAGAGTGATTTGGATTGATGACTGCATCAATTTGGTTTTAGTCTAAAGTTAGGCTTTAGACTCAGAAAAACTTGCAACTTTTTCTAGTTTTAGACAAAGGATCAGACATACTAGAGCCATTAAAATCCTCAGATAATTCTTCAGATATGTATATTTACATGGCCACATAAAAACAAATGGCTCACCACTCCAGTGTCATAATATTTAGCCATTTCTTACCATTCCTGCTTTTCAAGGAATTCTTATTGAAGTCATGCACATCTCACTGAAATTGCAGCTCAAAGAAAGGAATATCCTCCAGATAAAAATCTATAGCCATATTCAGCTTTTACCATAGAATCATAGAATAGTTTGGGTCTGAAGAACCCAAACCTTTAAAGGTCCACTAGTCCAACCTCTCCCTGCAATAAGCAGTGACATCTTCAGGTTGCTCAGAACCATTAATGTTTCCAGGAATGGGTTGGAAGAGACCTTCAAATATCATCCATCCCAGCCTCCCTGCCATGGGCAGAGTCACCTTCCACTAGACAGGTTGCTAAAAGTCCTATCCAGCCTGACCTGGAATACTTACAAAGACACAGCATCCACAACTTCTCCAGGCAAACCTTCTCCAATCATTTCTTCAAATTCCTTTTGTTTCCAATACTGCTACCTATATATCTTCTATTGTGTTTTCATCCCTTATTTCTTGTGAAATACTTAAGCATCAGAAAAAATACTGAGAACTTATCTGACCAAAGATAGTCTCTTTTAACAGAGACTTGCGTCAGTTGCTGCACACAGTTCTGTGGCAACTTTGTTCCAGAGTTAAGGGAGAATGCTTATTTGACAGAGCTATGAGAAATACAAATTGCTAGTTTGTGTGTGAGAAGGTCTTTCACACTACAAGCAGTTTTGAATGTAGGCAGGGATCAAAGGATGTTGTGTTATTTTGTAGTAAGCAGAAAAATAATGAGTGTTAGAAAGCCAAACAAATAAACAAACAAAATAAATTAAAGTTGCCCTCCAACACTCTGTCACACTTTGGTTAAGACTTGTAGATAGGATCTGATGGCTCTATTTTACCATGCATTAAAAAATCAGATTTGCCTTTCCTTCATTTGTGAAGAGCAGGCATCAAATTTGAAGTAATACAGGAGACACTTTGGAGGTTACAATGTGCCAGACATAGAAGGAAAAAGAACACATTAGCATGAGTTGACTGTTCCTCAAGCTGTTGTCATTCTTGTCATGGCAAACAAATCTATCTAGAGTCCTTCAGCATTCCCTCACATGGATTCAGATAGACATGGTAAGTCATGTTTTAATTCTATGTTTTAATTCTGTGGGTGGCTAGGAATAACAATGCTGTATTTAGGTGCAACAGAATTCCAGTTTATATGCAACACTATCCAATGAAGTAATTTTTTAAAAAATTGAAGTATGATATCTATTTTATCTATTTATTTAAATATTTATATATTTTATATGTTTATATATTTATTCTATATATTTTATCTATTTACCTACTTTAACTATAACTAGATTAAAAAAAATTGATACATTTGCTTGTTCAGTGTCCTTCTGCTCTTCTAATTTGAAGAATCAGCATTTCATTTATACACCAAGACATTAAAAAAATTACGAAATAGATGTCCAATCCTGAAAACTTCTCATTAGAATAATCTCAAATATGAAAGCTTAAATCTGGACAACATATTGTTACAGTATCTATAGAAAAATTGTTGCATATTGTAATAGCTTGTTCACCTTTGCAACATTTTTAAGGCAAAAAAATTTCAAATAATGAGTTTTAAAAATGTATTTATAATCTCATACTATTAAAAGGAAATTGCTTGAACAGTCTAATAATCACATTTTTAAAAAAATTACTACGGTTTTAACTTTAAACTTTGAGATTTTATTTTTAATTTTTAAGGGTTTCTCTGAAGACATTCAAAATCCACCTGGATGAGTTCCTGTGTGACCTAGTCTAGGTGGTCCTGCTCTGGGATTGGGGTTGGACTAGATGATCTTTCAAGGTCCCTTCCAACCCTTAAAATTCTGTGACTCTGTGATTCTTGTATCACTGAATACGAGATGAGAGGTCTTTCTTTTCTAATAGTTGTCAGAAAGATGACACCTGAAGTTTATATTCTGGATACAACACTCAATAAAAAACTATAAATCACAACTCCAGTTCACTTTGCTAAATTTTTGTCTCTTTGTACTAAATTTCTTGATGGAATTCATTTTTAAAATAAATCATGCATGCCATCTCATGTCTAAATAATATGTTGTCGAATTCTATTGTAATTACTTTGATTTAAAAATCAATATTTTAGAAGCATTCATATAACAGAGTGTAGTGGTATATTTTTAGTAGTACTAATACAAAGTGTCAGGGAGATAATAATAAAGATCCAAATAGTCTTCTCTTCTCAATTACTTCAGAAATACTTTAAAAATAGTAAGTATCTGAGACAAAATCAGAATAGTTTTCATTCTATAAAAAAATTAAAGTTACTGCACTGCCTTTACTGTTTTGGAAAATATATTAATCAAAATCCTTGTGAAAATGTGATAGCAGTGCTCTGAACTTAATGCATACAAAACCTCACACAAAACAAAAGAAAAAATTACTATGGGTTTCTGAAGTTCTAAGGCTGCAAATACTATATGATATTTAATTATTTGGAAAAAAAAAAGAATGTTCCATAAAGCCCCTTATGAGTAGTAATTTGAATCCATTGCCAACTTCCATTTAGCAGACTAAAGGGAATACTTATAAATAAAAAGAGAATGGCAGACTGTGCTTGTTTTGGCTGTGATTTTTCTTCATAGTAGCTAGCATGGGACAGGGTTTTGGAACAGTACTGATAACACAGGTGTGCTTTTGTTATTGCTGAGCAGTGCTTACACATATTGAAGGTCCTTTCTGCCTCTTATACCACCCCACTGGAACAGCTGACCCCAACTGACCTAATTCATATCCCACACCATATGGCATCATGCTCCGCACATAAAGCTAGGGGAAGAAGAAGGAAAGGACATTTGGAATGATGATGTTTATCTTCCCAAGTAACCATTAACTATGATGTAGCCCTGCTCTTTTGGAGATGGCTGAACTCCTGCCTGACAACAGGAAGTGGAGCATGAATTCTTTGTTTTGCTCTGCTCATGTGAGTGGCTCTTGCCACACCTATTAAACTGTCTCACATGTACTATTCTGATTCTCTCTCTCATCCCACCAGAGAGGAGTGGGTAAGTGGATATGTGATGCTTAGTTGCCTGCTGGGGTTAAACCATGACAGAGATATTTCCTCTCTAGGATGATTCACAATAATGAACATGTTTCCTCCCTTGTCAGCAATCTCTTATGTACAGCAAAAGCTGTCTGTGTCTGTGCCATTACTCAACAAATCTCATTTGACTTTCCCAGCACTATGTCTCACATTTAGTGTTCCTTTCTTAAGTCTACTTAAATCTTGGGTTTATATGCTTAGGCCATGGATAATTAAGATATTCAATGTTACTAATCTGAATATAAGAAATATCAGGAGATAAAAAGATAAAATGACACTAAATAGTCCAACATTGTATCCTTTGAACATAGTGGAGGCAGTATCTTCAGAAAACTTCATTCATGACTAAAATTTTACAGGTTTTTTTTTTTTTAAGGAGAAATTGTGATTGAAATGTTAAAAGCTGTCAGGACGCACTTAAGCACTCAAGTTAAGTAGCCATATTTTCAGTATCAGAATATCAGCTCATCTCATTCACCCAAGAATGCACTTACTGGGTTTGACATGTTTAAGTAACTAAATTAAGAGTAATGTATGTGTCTACATATATAAAAATTGTTTAGGTTTTTTAACTAAGTAGGTCAATTTTCTAAATATTAAAAACAGATTAAATACATCTATATACTTCAGAATTGATAAGTAGCATATCCTTAAATGTTTAGAATTAATGGTCTATCATAGTGGTTTTGCCTGGGCGAGGTTTTTTGGTAACGGGGGGAGCTACAGGAGTGGCTTCTTTAAACAAAGAGCTGTCAGAAGCTTCCTCTGTAGCTGACAGACCTAATGCCAGTCAATTCTAAGATGGACCCCACAGCTGACCCAGGCCTGGCCAATTAGTGACTGAAATAACACCTCTGTGAATAACGTATTTGAGAAGAAGTTGCTGCACAGTTGCTAAACTGCAGCAGCAACAGAGTGAGAATGTGAAAATATCTCTGCAAACACCAAAGTCAGTGGAGAAGGACAGGGAGGAGGTGCTTAGGCACTGAAAGAAAGACTCCTCTGTGACCTGTGGTGAGGACCATGGTGAGGCAGCTGAGCCTCTGCAGTCCATGGAGGCCACTGGGGAGCAGAGACTCACTTGCAGCCTGTGGAGGACCTCACACCAGAGTGGGTGGATGCCCAAAGGAGGTTGTGACTCTGTTGGAAGCCCACCCTGGAGCAAGTTCCTGGCAGGACCTGGGAGTCTGTGGGGAGAGAGGAGCCCAAGCCAGAGCAGGTTTGCTGTCAGAACTTGTGATCCTGTGAGGGACTCAGGCTGGGCCAGTCGGTACTTGAAGGACTGTTCTCCCGGTGGATGACCCATGTTGGGACAGGGTGTGAGGAGCTGCCCCCAGGGGAAGCCCCATGCTGGAGCAGTTCATGGAGGATTGTCTCCTGTGGGGAGGGACTCCACAGTGTAGCAGTGGGAAGTGTGATGAAACAGTGGCAAAGTCCATCCATAATGAACTGACTGCAATCCTCAACCCCCATCCCCTGTGCTGCTTTAATAAATCAAATCTTTTTCTCTGTAACTTGAGTCTGTTTTGCCAATGACACTAATTGCTGAATGATCTCTGTCCTTATCTTGACTCATAAACCTCTCATCATATTTCTCTCTCTCTCTCCTGTCAAGTGTAGGAGGGGGAGTGATATCATGACTTGGTAGACAGCTGGCTAAACCACCACATCTATGAACAGGCATATCATTTCTGAATTATATGTCAGATTTTTGCTTTTTTTAGGCCCTAGGTGTTATAGGGAAAGAAAGATAATACAGTTGACCTTTTATCAATGAAATCCGCAACTGGATGGCATAAGAGTGTCCAAGGTAAAAAAACCCCAACAACAAACACGATCATGTCTCACACACATACCCCAGCTGTCTTTCATGTTGAAGAGAACAGCTTCAAGCAATTAGTTATCAACAATGCCTTGGGCAATTTTGTAACATGGTTAACAGAAGTGCACAGAGCTTTAATTTTTAAGAAGAAAGGATAACAGAAAATCATTAGCTGCTGAAGTGACAGTAGCCTTTGGGGAATGACCCATCTCATTGCTCTTAAAAAGAAATCTGAGTGCTAGACTCAAACACCAGTTCATTTTCTCTACCTGGAATTTGTCTTTATCTGCCAGAGAAAGACAACTTTCTGTAAAAATTAGATTCCTTGGCTATTTGTGTACAGCTCAGTCACCAAGAACTACATTACTGACAGATCTATTTGGAGAGTGCATTACATTACACTCAGTTCTAAGTTATGGTTAATTGGGTTTTACTGAGCTGCAGGAGAAACCCACTCTGAATATCATGCTAGGTAATGTTTCTTGATAAGAATCAGCTCGCACAGCCTAATATATATTCCATCATGCAAAATTAAAAATATACTTTTGTCTGCATGTTCGTTTTAATTCTCTGGTTAATGGATGTATTTATTTCAGGGTTTATATCTCCCACGAAATAACCTGGAGCTTGAAAAAACCAAGAGGTTACATGAGATAATCACCACACATGAAAAATTTGACTTAGTATGAGCAACAGAACTTGATTTTCTAAAACCAGATTAAGTTGAATATACGCAAATTTTTATATTCATTTAACTTTCAGGAAGCATTTGGAACACCCCTTGCAGCTAAGGATATTTAATTAATTTATGAAGGCATTTTATCCCTAAACTTGTCATGTAAGGTAATCCACTGTAATTCCAAACAATTCTATATGAGGAACACAAAGGTTATGAACACTGTCAATATAAATGTCATCAACAGCAGACAAAAGTACCAATATGTTTGTGTTTATAACAAAATTTATCCTATTTTTAGAGTGTATCTAAGACAAATTTACTAATCTTTTGCTCTATGAATCTTGGTTTTCTATACAAACAATTGGTGTTTCATCTTTGACAAAGCTATTAATATTTAAATTGTTTGCTAAATGCTGTGTGTAGAGTGAAGTTGATGAAGAAAAAATTAGGTACTATATGTCCTAATACTTAAAAGACTTCATAATAGGATAACAGAAACACTGCAAATGCTGACTTTAGGAGATAAACAGACAAGACTTGGTTTCTCTATCTGATTTTGCCACTCCCTAAAGCTTAAAACGAAGAAAAAAACATTCCTATGAGCTTCTTTCAGCAAATTTACTAAGTGTGTCCATAAAACATTTATCATTTACCAAACATTAGAAGTTATCAGACTTTGATGTAAAACCTCATATTTTGCCATTTTACATTATTGCAATATAAAAAGCCAGTGCTGGAATTATCTGTAACAATTAGTAAAAGCAATTTTTAATTTGCATTTGCTATTTATCCTATTGGATAATGAGCATTTTATTTTGGAGATATACGTTCAAAGCATTTTCCACTGAAAAATTCTTGTAAATAAACTTATTTTTCCTTTTAAGGTTTAATTAAAATTGATTCTTTTTGAATGGGAGTGAAAAAAAAAATCACAAACTCAGTTTTAAAACACAAAGCTGTTCATGACAGTTCTGTGATTTGATTCATGTAAATCTGCAAGGGATAAAAATCAACAACAATTTAATTTCAAACCTTTCACAACCAGCTGCTGAACAATTTATGCACTACTTTACTATTTTTTACTGCAGAATAATGACAATGATGAATGCTTTTCCTTGGAAATAAATATTCATTAAGCAGGCTGAGATAAAACTATACAGTTTCAAAACCCACGAATGTGCAAGATCCATTTGCCTCTTATAAGAGATTTATTTGGGAGGAAGGTGGAACTGTGCCCACAAATACATCTCATAACAATTCAATAGTTCAGTTAAATTAAACCTATGGCAGTCCTTACTTGTGACCTCAGTAATCAATATGATTAAAGGTGGTGTCAACTCTGATATATCAAATACATGTGGGTGAACAATAGATTAGTTATGGATATAAATCAGATAAAGATAGACAAAATGTAAAGAATTAAGGAGTACTAAAAGGAAGTTAACTGCTAGCAAACTGCTTGAGGTAGGTCACTGTTTTTCCTCCTAATCTTGTCATGAACTAGACAAGTTCATAGACAAGAACCAAGTTGTAGCTCATTAACCACGATTTACATGATTTATGACTTTTTTTGTGTGTATATGCAGAAGAGTCACTTTATCAAAACTGTTTAAAATGAAGATGACTACGACATTGGCATGTTGTCTTCTTCAATATTCAGAACCTCTTTAATCTACACATACTAAATCAGAAGTGGTAAAAGGATTATTTCACTGTTATTTCACACAGCCCTATCGTCAGCTATATGCTTCCTTTGCTCTAATACTTCACTGTTATGCTTCACTACACATACTATACTGCTTTGCTGGGAGACTGAAAACAAGATTTTCAAGAGCTAATAAGAATATATGTGTGTGGGTGTGGGTGTGTATGCACATGCCTATGATGGATAAAATCTACACATGTACAATAAATAGAAATAGATGGGATTTTGTAGATGCTAAAAACAGCATAGATGTGATTTTGTTACATTTCTTCTGCTGTGGAAAGAGATAAATGGCCTCCTACAGAGGATAATTCAGAGCACCTAGTCAGAACTCTTACCCTGATTCTCCTAAACTTTTTTCTTATAGCTGACTGTAGGCAAATTCCAACCTCTTTAGGCTAACATTTGCTTTTATTTAAACCTTTTCTTCCCCAAAACAATAACATGAAAAATGGAAACGCAGTCTTCACTTCCTGCTGGATGATAATTTGAAATGGCTCTAATTATATATAGCACTTAAGAATGATTTTTTACAAGGCTTTCCTCATACAAACATTATTTTGCAAAAGCTGATAACTCATTCATCTACTTAGACTACTTTAATCTTATTCTCTTCTTATGTCAATTCTGTGTTGGAAAAAATCAATCTCAAAGAATTTCACTAAGTGATGAAAAAAACCTGACAATAACAATTAGAAACATATCAGTAATATTGAATTAACTTTTTATGAACTGTATTATCTACCTATTTTCTATTTAATTAATTAAATTGTAATGATTGCAGAGAGCACAGTCCCAAACAGACTTTGAGATTTTTTTAGTCTAGCATGGAATGGAACAGTGAAATTTTACTTGGTTTTGTTGCTGTTTTATTAAAAAAATGTTTTAAAATCAAACACTAAAATGGAGTTGTCAAAACTAGGTGTGAATATGGTTACTTACTATTATTTCAAATTACAAACACACGACCAAAACTTTAACGACAAATTCACGACTTTAAATATATAATCTTTTTTCTCCCATTCAAGAACATACTTTGCAGATACTCTAATATACTCATCTTCCAAATACAGGAGAAACAGGTGCAAATAAAATGAACTCCTCAATGTTTTTATATTTGAACCAATGTGTTTTCATATATTAACATCCATATTGCCACACATCACAGAGAGGAGTTAAGCACTTATAAAAGAAAGTGAATGCAGGCTGTCAAGATATAGAAGCCCAAAAATAATAGAATCCAATCATTGTAAGAAAAGCTTTCTACCTTACCTTGAGACATTCTTCTTGTTTCAAGAGATCCTCACAATCCTTAGCTTGCAGAATAGGAGAATTAAGGTGCTCTTCTACTTCAGACAAGGCTTGCAGAAGGTGAATGATCTCTGTCAGGTATGTAGAAGGCACATGAGTGGTTTCCACAGTCACAGTTTCAGTCACCATAGAAGTTGGATCTTCGAGAACTGTTTGCTAGTATAGATATACAACAGAACGTTTCCTTTAGTTTCTTTATACTACATAAATGTATAAATTAATGCAATTTCCAGTTCACAGCCACAAACAAAAATTATTTCTAAGGACAAGGGCAGGAAATATTTGAGATTTCTGACAGATCCCTCACACTCTACTAGTCTTTTTGCAATAGAAAGTGCTAAAATTAATCCATGCAAAACTGTACAAACTTTTCTTCTTCTACTCTTCAAAGAAATGAACATAAGAAATGTAAGAGTAATCTGAGATTATGGTGTTACCAAGATTGTAGTGCTACCCTTTTCATTTTAAATCATCATATCTCTTCAGGAATCTGTCCTTCATTATAGAAATTCCATGCATTTTTATGTCTAAAATACTAAATAATTTCAGGGTGTCAGGTAAAAGAATGACTTGTGTAACAGACACAGTTTCTTAAATAACATGTAACACAGGTCAACTCAGCACTTTCAAAACTAAACGGAACCCTTTATCTTTAAACTAGAAAGTACAATTGGGAATTTCATTATTTGATGCTCTTTAATGCATTCATATTTCTAAAAGAAACCCTAGCAACACATCTCTTCAAAAAATAAGATTGTTTTGTTTTGTCTGGACAAATATGAAATAGAGACCCTATTCTGTAAGCACATGCATACACCATATGGAAATAGATTCCTGAATGTTTTGGTTCCAAGAAAACAGATAGCTGATCTATGGCATTTGGAAAGATACTGATAGATAAGTTGGCAAAATAGTGACTGTTTATATAAATTCACTAAATATCTCATGTGTTTATGGATCATAGATAAAAAATAATACCAAAAGTGGGCTTTGGAGCAGGGAGAACTGTGACTGCTTCTTTAAACTAACTCCAAATACATGATCAAATCTGTCTCTATTAGAAAAGACAAAATTCAAAAGATGTAAATTATTAGTGATTTCATAAATGTAAGTTACTCTTGATTTGTTTTCTCTCATCACATAGGATTCCTAATGTGAGACCAAGATTCATTGTGCTTGATGTCTGTCTTCTCAGAAGTATAAACCAACTATTGAGGACCTCAAAGAATTTTTGCAAGCAAATGTTGTTAAACTTTCTTTCAAAAATCATATTATTTAGATGTTTTAATCCTAACACAGATGATCACAGGTTTTTGGAACAATAAATCAGTGGTCCTGAAGAAAATAATTAGTTAGCTACAAAGTAACGTAAAAGAAAACAAACATAAACACTACCTTGCATATACTGCCTCAGCCAGGTGTTTCATTTTATCTATTTGGCCTGTACAGACTTTTATGACACATTTCTCTCTTCAGCTACCAGACTGAGTCATCTGGTTCTTGAATTTTCTTTAGAGTCTTAAAATATGCATACACACACTCTAGAAGATGTATGCATATCACATATAAAGCCCACAAAGTTATCTGTAGATTTGTGTTATTCTACTGCATTTCTTATGCACATTTAATTGCTTTGCTTACACTGTTCTCACCAAATTACTTTCTCAGTACATCTGCTAATATCAAAACCTCTCTAATTACCCTATCATTGCCATAATTTTTATTATTTTTAAAAAATTGCTTTAAAAAAATTGTCTGCCCCCATATGTTTCATGAATCAAATGCTTTGCAAAAATAAAGGTTTACCCCTGTAGACCTAAAGAAAAAGCCATCCCAGTTGATCAGAAAATGGAACATTCTCCACAGGCTACTGAAGCATGCAAAGTATTTTCATTCCTCAAGACTACACTGTGACACTTCTACCTGTAGCAAAGAACTTTAGACCCAGATGAGGAACATTTTAACTATAATAGTACTTTTCTCTTTGACTGAGAAGGCAGAATATATTTACAGTAATGAAAAGAGCATCCTAGGTGTGCAAGCTTATTCACTCAAAATGAGGTCACATGAATATGTAAAGTGACACATGAAATGTAATTATTTTCCATAGTCATGTTAGTTTTATCTTTTTCCAACCCAAATATAGGCTAATAACTATGTACGTATGTATGTGCATACATATATGTAGAAGTGTGTACATAAAATCTGTGCCTTCTTGCTCTTAATAATTCCTGAAAGCAGAAAAAAGTGAAGTGCAAACTTGGTGTGTGGACACTCTGTGGATATCATGCTTAATTGTTTATAGCAGTGACAAAATTTGGTATGTTTCAATCACTACTACAAAGAACTTGTATAAAATCACTCTTTAAGTCAAAATTAATTGAAATCTGAAGACAAGACTGAAACTTGTATGACATAGATGGTTTGATAATCCCTCAAAATATGCATAATTTCAACTCAGCTCAATGTTAATGAGCTGTATGCAACCCCTTACATTTTTACTTCTCACAGCTGAATGATTACTTATATAATTCTACAGGACACAGGACTCAGCAGACTTCAAGAAAATCCTTAATGTTTATATTGTTAGTTAGACTGTAAAGTACTCTAACCAAATAAATAAATAAATGGATTAACATTTGGATGCCACTTTAGAAATCTATAGATTTAGAAATTTATACATGAAGAAGCTTTTATTTACCCCTTTCTGTTCCAACTATGAGTGATGGAGCTAACATTCAGACAAAGAAATTCTGTCTTCAATAGTGCTAGCACCTTTTACTCTGTATATATGTAGAAAGTATATCAAAATTATACCAATAACTTGCATTATAAGACTGGATGTCCTTAGTCAATCACAAAGAAGTTATCTATCAGTGACAAAGGAAGTATTCCTTTCAAGTATAGAAAGACCCGAATCCACACTACAGGATTAAAAATTTATAAAATGCTTACATAATTCCATGAAGGCAAGGTCTAAAAGGGAACTTGACACCATTAAAAATCTATTTACAATAAACATTTTTAAAAAATATTTTCAAGTAAGAATGTAAACATTTCCTCATACATATGATTTTTTTACTCATGCATAATTGCAGCACACAAAGACCTGCATGTTGCAATACTTAAAACGTGCTTAAAACTACAGTGCTTGCATCTGACTTTAGCAGTGACTTACCTAAAAATTGAAACTTTAAAAATACATATTATTTTCAGCACTGTTCTTGGACAGAGAGTGATTTATGCCTTCACAATATTTAACTGCTAAAATGAAACTATTCTTAATAGTAGCACTAATTAAAAAGAATTTCAGTAACATCTGCATGCTAGGAAGAGAAATAGAAAATTGCAGGCTTTGATTTTGAAAAATATCAATCAACGAGTATTAACCAGTGTGAACTTATACTGTCTTATTTTTGACTCTTGTAACTAGATTGGAATGCTAAAGGATTTCTCTGTAAGACTTAAATTATGGAAAATCTTCCCAAAACTCAAAGAATCATTTTACACACTGATGAACTCTGTATGGCAGATTGGATAGATACCTGAGATTGCTTGTGGAAACTGTCGTTGCTTGGCTCAAAGACTTGGATGACTACTTATTCCACTCCCTTTCCTTGAGTGCATTATTTTCACATTTAGAGAAGAAAAAAACCAAGATAAAGACGAAGGGTACAACAATTTATTTTTAACATTAAATCTCATGTAATTTGTCATTATATTAGATGTATTCATAGTTGAAACTTTAGTTTTTTCTTTCTTTTTTCCCTCAGAAGGTTTAAATGGTAATGCAGTCACTTAACTGCTTTTATTTTATTCTGGCTTAGATAATTTTCTCCAGATATGGACTTTCATCAGGCCAAGGCACTGCTGCATGTTGAACTTAGTTGCAGTTTATTTGAAACTACTACTAAAGACCTGCTCGCGTTCATGCAAGTAAAGAGTAACACAACTGGCATGAACTGGAAATACTAGCAGTTCTACCAAGTTTTAACCCTGACAATTTCCATTGGTATCCATTTGTTAAACATAGAGAAAAAAAAATTCAACTATGACAAGACTGGCATATAAGACTTCCGTGCTGTACTCTGTGTGATATAAGCCAACTCTTTCAGAAAATAATACTAAAAAAAGAGCACTGGACACAGCTGCAATGTTACTATGTCTTGAAGAAACACAAAGTGTACTAGCATTATGGCATAATTGACTAACTTGGACTACTGGGACTTAGAAATTGTCTCTTGTTTTACATAAATTATGCAAATATGTTAACTACTTCTAACAAAGATGGCATATCTGAGTCTTAATAATTGCTGTAGTTTGAAATTGACAAGGAAACCTGTAACTCTCCATCTTGTGACTTTAAACAGATATTTGTAACATTAAAAAAAAAAGGAATTATTAAAAAAAAATGAAAGATTATATCTCGTAATCATTTAACATGTAATGCTTAGCCCATGTGCAGTCACTCACAGTTTGGGGTTAAGCTTTTTACTACCAGTGTGGCAGAAGAAACAGCCATTCTTAGTATTAGAAATTGGAAAATAAGCAAATATTTAGATATTCATGTTGCACTTTTTAATGAAAAAAAAAATCAGAACACATTGCAAATTCTACACACTAGGCTGGTTTTGAAAAGATAGTAAAAACCGTTATTTTAAATTTTATAAAAGTTAACCTGGAAAACACTTTTGTTTTACCTTCCAGTAGATAAAATCTATTTGAAAGCTTTTTTATGCGAAGTATGGAACATATAGAATCACAGAATCATAAAATCATTTCAGCTGGAAGAGAGTCCAGCCTTTGCCCCAGCCCTATCAACCACTAGACCATTTCCCTAAGTGCAACATCCACCCATCCCTTAAACGCCTCCAGGAACGGTGACTCTACCACCTCCCTTGGCAGTTGTTCCAATGCCTCACAACCCTTTTAGTAAAGAAATTCCTCCTCATATCCGACCTGAACCTGCCCTGTTGCAACTTGAGGCTGTTTCCTCTTGTTCTATTGCTTGTTACTAGGGAGAACAGACTGACTCCCCGTCTTACTACAACTTCCTTTCAGGTAGTTGTAGACAGTGATCAGGTCTCCCAAGCCTTCTTTTCTCCAGGCTAAACAGCCCCAGATCCCTCAGCCATTCCTCATATGAGACGTGCTCCAAATCCTTTACTAGCTTGATAGCCCACCTCTGGATCCTCTCCAGCACCTCAATATTCTTCTTGTGGAGAGGGGCCCAAAACTGGACACAGTATTTGAGGTGCAGCCTCACCAAAGCCAAGTACAGCAGAATGATCACCTCCCTCCTCCTGCTGACAACACTGTTCCTGATACAGGCCAGGATGCCATTGGCCTTCTTGGCCACCTGGGCACACTGCTGGCTCATGTTCAGCCATTGTCCACCAACACTCCCAGGTCTCTCTCTGCCTGGCAGCTTTCCAGCCACTCCTTCCCCAAGCCTGTAGCACTGCTGGAGGTTCTTGTGGTCCAAGTGCAGTACTTGGCCTTATTGAAACTCATGGAATAGGCCTTCGCCAAATAAATCCACAGAGTTGTTAACCATTTCTTATACTCATCTTGTAATATTTTCCACAGATTAAAAAACTATAGACGCTTTTAAAGGAATGTCCTACTGGAGAAAATATCTACTTAACACTTTAGAAGATTAAACTCTTCTACACAGTCCTACATCCTTGTAATAATGATGTCCAATTGTGTCAGTCTCCACTAATTCTGTTAAACCACCCTTATGTACTCAATTTTGCCTGCACAGCAGGAAATATCCAAAAGAAAGGAGGGAATTTCAAATGATTTTTTACACAGAATTTCAAAACTGTGTTTCTCAGACATTGGTAAGTTGTACAGAAGAGTGTGTATAGTGGCAGAACAAATTTCTACATGATGTTCTAGAAGGCAGCCTTCATAGGAACAGATTTTTGTCAATACCAACTTATTTAACAGTTGATTTATTAAGACTACAGATGTGTTCCAATCTTAGACAGCACTTATGCATGAAGATTCAGTGCTATCTTGAACAAGAATATGTATAATTCTACTGACTGATAACCAAGGAACAAATTAATGTTAAAAAACCACAGAAAACGTTAGAATACAGTCTATTGATGTGTAAATTGACTAATCCATTTTGAAAATGACTGTTGATTTATAATGTTAACTTTCCAGATATTTATGCAAACTACATCTGTTAGCTGTTTGTTGAGATAACTTAGAAAATAATCTAAACTCACCATTAAACTAGTACATTAGTGTTGAATGCTAAGACCTTCAAAGAGCAAAATCCTAATCCTTACACACTGACACTTTCCAGAAATGTTAAGAGGTATTACCTAACTACTTTCCATCTTTATTTCTTAAAATAACCTTAATTTACAATTATAAAGCTGCAACCATACAGAATAATAATAGGGTTTTTAATTTAGGCTGATTTTATTACTTGAAGACATAGTTTTGGGGTGTTTTTTTGTTAAATAATGAGAATGAAATTACTGTAAATCCAGCAGTTTTGAAAACTAATTTTACATAAATATATACTCATCTCTCACACTGCAGTTACACAAGTTTACTTCCTTCTGCACCTTTATGTGTATACTCAGAGGCGTCCATGCAAAAAAAAAAAAAATGAAATCCCAACCAAAATAAACCCATGAGAGACACTGAAATCCTGAATTGTAGATAGGAAATGAACGTTATCACTTGGAAGGACTCTAAGGGCAGGTCACTTTGTAGCAGGTCTTTTCCCTTATTTAACCCAATATTATAGCCAAGTAATTTTGTCACTAAATTCCTCATGATGGAATTTATTATGCTAACAAACTATAATATACTGCATCAGAGAAAAAAGGCTGGTAGTTAGGTGCCTTGTTTCCCAAATAGCTAGGTCATTATAAGGCAGTATAATGTTCAGTTTTATTCAAAGAAAAATTAAAAGAGAGACAACTGGGTGCTATGTTGTACATGACTCTAACCAAAGGCTTGTTTCATCTCAATTATGCAGAGAATGGTAAGAAAACTCCATGCTGTGGCTAAGGCTACCGTCCTAGAACCACTTAATACTGTTTAAAAACATTATCTTCAACCAGCCCTACTGCAAGTTATAAGGGTTTTCATTCCTATATGATGAAGTAAAGATACTGAATTACACTTTTATACTAGAGAATGTAATTTAGAATACTTCACTAATGTTTATAACAATTAAAAAGAGGAGAGAAAAATCTTTTTTACAAGATAAGATTTTTTATCTTCATCCTATCAGAATACTACAGATTTGCAGTGATAGTGAATAGTGATAGTGAGTACTGTACAGAATTAAATCAGGAAATACAAGAGAAGAAAAATGTGCTTTAGAAGAACTCATAATACTGTAGTAAAATGGTCCACTTTTATAGAACACTAGAGATGGTCTTCACTTAAATTTCAACACTGCACGTATTCATTTTAGACACAGAAGATAAAGTGCATTTTAAAATGCACCTATAAAACTCTTCTTCAGCTATATCAAAGACAATAACCATCTTGAGTGTACTATCCATGCCTTTCTTACCTTAAAGTACTTGAAATACAATCAAATATTTGGAACAAATTTTCTAATTTCCAGGTTGATGGATGCTAGCAAATGAGCGTCAATATTCACCTGTGATTCTCTCCCCAAAGAATCGTATTCATCATTACCTCTTCCAGAGACCATAGTCGAAAGACTCCAGTCTTTGGCTGTGCTGTGTAAAGCTATTTGTTTAAAAGCTGCCACTGTAAATGTCAGAAAAGTTAAATGGTGTCAGAGGATCACCTCTGTCCTATCCTTAAGAAACCCAAAACACAGAGGTGAAACAAATACTAATCTATCACTGTATAGTTATTTTATCCTGCCCAGTAGGATATTTTGCTTTTCTAATGCCTTCTCTTTTTATTCATTCTCTCTCCAACTCATTGTAGGTATAAAGAATTACTTTTCCCCTTCTTCTTGACAATCATTACTTGTTAATTTATCCCAAGAAATATTTAAGCACAGATATGATAAGAAAACCACTTAATTCCTGCTGCTTGTTGTAAAAAATGGAAAATGATGATCAAAACCCATGGTAGCACATTACCACTAAGGCATGTGTTATTTACATGCAGATAGATAATTAAGACCCCAAGTCCGATGTTTATATGTGACAGATTTATATTTTACTACATATCTTTATATATAAATATAGTTTAACTGTCAAATAAGAAGTATCATTTTTCATTAAATGGTTAAATAGAGCTCCATATACATTAACTGAAAACTACAAGATGCTCTTAAATATTGAACTTAAATTTTAGATGAAAACTTAGTCCTTAATCTGGTTCTAGAAACTGATCAAATACTCTCTCACCTGAAAGGATCATCCAGTTAGGAGACAGATATTTTGAATTTCTGAATGATTTACAGAACTGAAACAATGTACTTTATTTGGAAAAATTAAGCTTATAATATTTAGTTCACAGTAAGTACTAAGAGTATTGGTATTGTGTCCATGTTGCAGACAAATATTGATCTGCTTAGACTAAACCACTTACCTTATAAAAATAAATATATTCTTACTCATCACATAGTCTAATTGTTATGAAAAAGACAGTCTCTCCTGATGTTTATCATTTGATTAATTTTATTATTTTTCCCAGTATGGATAAAATCCAGATGCAGATGTTTCAATAGTATAATGTCCATAAATGTCAACAAAATGTTTGTGTGTGCCAACAATTAAATTACTGAAATTACTTATGTAAGCCTATTTTTATACTTTTTAAAGCATTAATTGGTATGGAATTTTTACAGCGGTTAGCAGGATGCAAGAAAAGCACTCCTCTAAAAAATACTTTGGCTTACTATTTACAGCATGCATAGTTCAGGCAAGAGAGGGAAAGATAAAAAATACCACGTGTGATGGCAGAATGATGGATAACATGATAAAATATGGCAATAGGACATAGGAAATAAGAATTTATAGTGTAGGCTCTGCATCTGTGTTCCTCTAGAAAATGTTTACTCATGATAAAGGCCTTCTGTACTCTCTACATACCAAGTAATTTCAGTCATCTCAATAAAATCTAAGCTGAGTCATGACAAATATAGCCTGTTGAAATAAAAGCATCAAAAAAACACCACCTCTATGAAACAGGCATCAACTAAAGTTAATTTAATGAAATGTAATCAATACATAAATTATTGATTTTTATCTTGATTTGAATTAAATTATCTAAATCTAGCTTTTTCTCTGCAACAGAGAACTGATTTTGTTACCCTGGAACAGTGGCATAAACTGTTGCAGAAAAATAGTAACTGGAAGATTTGTACTGTGTGACTGCCAAAGCTTAAAGATTTTAAATTCTGTAGAGATAATCTAGAAATAAATGTGCCTTGACCTCTCTAATATTACATTTTTTATTGAAAAAAAAATTTAAAAATGAATATGCAATTCTAATATGCAAAAATTGCATTCTGCTCTTGGATTAAACTTTAATGGCTTATTTTAGAAGAGTATCTTAGGCTTCCATGAACTTCAGTGGGATTTAGTGGTTAATCATAATTTTAAAACATGATGTTAAATATTCCACTCTCTAATAAGTTATTCAGATTTTACAACTGAAGTTACAATCAACTGATTTCAAACAGAAACCTTTAGCAGAGATGAACTAGAATGCTAAACTTTTCTCAATACAGGAATTGGAAATCTGCCCAACTGAAAAAAATGAATTTTCTGCCCAGTCTTTAGTTTGGCAAACATAAGACTAGAGACACCAGGTGAGAGAAAAATTGTGTAAGACAACATGACTTCAAAATGCTTTTTTCCTATTCTGTCATTTCAGGTTTTGTGCAGTTGTAGTTATGCACTTGTGCACCACGTTTAATCTCTAGTTACAATGAGCATACTTTTCCCTATAAAATGTCACACATGACTCTGACAATTTTCACATAGATGACCTCTGTAGGTAATTGAATAATGTCTCAAAACGAGTATGAAACAGAACATGCAGTGTTTGAGGTAAAATAACTACATCATTCTTTGTTATCAAAAGTCGTGACAGAAAATTGCTTTTTATAAATATACACTCACATATATTTGTCAATTAGTTGCTGGATATTTACTGCTATGTATTTGTGAGACAATAAGAATGTTATGAGAATCTACAATGCTAGAAAGAATCAATTTTTACATGGTTATGGTTCCTATATCCTTCTGACAAGTCTTGCCAAGAAATACCAAGGAAATGTAAAAACTAGAGAAGCATGATCATTCTAATTTCACACTTTGATATCAGAAATATATTAACTTCAAAAAAGGTAATAAATGCAAATCTGTCATTAAACCACATAATTAAAGTTCTTCTTCAAAGCACTCTTGCTATGTTTATTCAATGAATCATAATGATATACAGTACAACTAAATCCTCATTGATTTATAATAACAACTTTCAATTGTTAAATATGTCTGTTATTTAATACATCATCAAGTATAAATAAAAAATGCAGCAATTTGCTATTTATTTTTAATATAAATGCATTTTTATATTTTTATTATATTTTTTGCTCAGTGATTAACATAGAAAATCCCTGAAAGTTGTTTTTGTTGGTATATGCATGTGTTCAAATGAATAGTTTGAATTTTCATTTCTCCTTCATATTTTAAAGTTTTGCACAAACAATTAATTAATCCTCACAACATCCCTGTGAGGTAGGTAGTTAGGTTGTGTCGTAAAAGAAAAAAAGGACTTAAAAGAAATTCACTGATTCAGCAATTCACAGTAATTTCAGCCCTTAAAATATACTGCCTCTCAACAGTTTCAGTAGCTTCTGTAAAACTTCTGAAATATTTCATATGACTATCTCCTTGGTCATCATCAACTGAGCAAGGTATTATTCATGAGAAATCAGAAGAACACAGTAATTAGCCTATAAACATGTAAATTGAATAACGACCACAGTCCCCAGATTTATACTAACAAGTAGTTTCTGTCATGAAATATTTGATAATATTTAAAAATTTAACCATTACAAGGATAGAAATATATTCTATAAATACATATTTTAACAATAGAAATTCATGCAATGGTTTTAAAAATTCACTGACTATTCCTTTGACAGATTCAAAAGCACATGTATCTGCCTTTACATATTTTAAAGAAAAAGATACTAACATATAGTTTTATTGAGTTGCTAGCAAACCTGTATAATGGATATACTCATCCTCTGTCATGGTAGGTGGTGAGTGACTTTAATAAAAAGCACATTCACAGCAGAATATTTTTATATAAATTGCATGCACATTCTTGTTTCTTACTTGCTTATCAAAGGAACAAATATATTTATTATTAAAAAAAGACTCATTTACAAGACAGAGTGATTCCTACTCTAGTTCCATGTCAATATAAACGATTTGGAACTGATTACATTCATCAAGTTTAATATAAACCACGGTAATCAGAAAAAAGTAATCAGATGGAACAAGATTTAATAACATACAAACCAAAGTTAATGTTTCTCTGATCATTTCCATTAACTGCATAGCTATCCCAATTACTATTTCTATATACATTGTGTAACTTCATAATAAAAAAGTTAAAAAAATACAATACACTCAGTACATTAAAGAGAGGGCTGTATTGACCAAAAGGTTATACATTATTACTGGTATTTTGAACCTTTTTTAAAAAACATAGTCCATCTGACAACAATTAGAAATAACACTTCATGTATTTAAATTTTCATTATCCTAACAATATGTTCCCTCTGAAATCTAGATGCATTAAAAAATAAATAAATAAAAACATATTGTTTTGAAACACGCCTTTACAACTAGCACTAGTACAGAAAAGCATATAGGGCAACAACTTCCTTGAGATCAAATCTTATCTTTCTTCATATAATATCAAAAGCCCAGAAGATAATGAGCAGATTAGTAGGATTGGAGAGGAAAAAGTGCCATTTAAGAGCAAAAGTAATCTCTGGTTACCTTCTAAATGGGTAATATCCAATGTGTATTTTGGTCAGAAACCTGTAATATTGAGTTTATTTTCTTTTTATTTATCCAGTTATTACAGCATATATAAACCAATAAGATTAACCGTATTTTATATACAACTAAATAACTCTAAATAGGAAGATGTTGTGTTGGTTCATAGAATTGCATTTGCATCACATCAAATTTAAAAGCACACTTTCTTGCAAAAACACCTTTGAGAATTCAAGCATTTGAATTCATGAAGAAGAGGCCATGTATATATAGCTTCATAAGAATTTTTTTAACTCTTCCTAAAGTGTGTATAACATGTATGGACAAATTAAAAAAAACTAATAAAAACGGGCATGGGATGGGTAGTTTGAAAAAGACAATTTTTGTGTTTTACACATTTACTTTACAAAGGCATGGCAGATGCGTGGCAAACTGACATTTTTAAACTGGAAAACATTATGGAAAATTAATGAAGCAACAGAAAGAAACACGAACTCTTCATTGCTGAGTTTTTGTAATTTTTAACTGATTTAAGGGAAATTTTAAGACCGAAGAAGAAAATTATTGTATTAGAATATAAACATTCCCTCCCTTGCAGATAATAGTCTTTTTCTTATTAATATTGGTAGAGTTGACATTGACCCTGAAGCTCTCATTGTTAGTAGGATGCTGTTAGTAGTAGCAGTTGCAAACATATGGGTTTGCCAGTAACAACTCACAATTTGTGCATAGTTGAGTCTTCGAAACTGAGCAAATTTGCTCTCAAAATCTTGCCAGCGCTTGCTGAGCTGTATCAGGGTTGGCTCCACTGCTTTTGCAGCCCCATCCTTAGACAAGCGTTCAGCCTGCCTGTGCACCGCATTCAGATCTTCCTTCTTCTTCTCCAATTCTCCATCAATCTCCTAGTGAGCAAAACCAATACAGGGCCCAGGACAGTTAGCTAACTAGATCAATCAACTTAAAATTAGCAAAATACTTCTGTCAGAAATTCCATTTTATTGTTACAATTAAAATTTACATCTATTTCATGTCTTATTTTACATTTAAGAAAGCAAAAATTAAGAACCTCTCAGAGATTAGCTGTAGACATACTAACAGCTAGTACACACTGAAAACTAGTTAGCAAAGGCCAACAGTTTCTGTTCCACAGTCTTGCTAGTACACTGTGATGGGCAATTGGAGAAATTCTTTTCTCAAAACGAGTCAGCATATTCAGGACAAATCGTGTTTGAACAGCTTACAAATATATTCCCTAACTTCTATTTTACTCTGCGGGAAACTCAACAGAGAATGAAGCAAAGAAATATGATGCAAAATAAACTAAGAAAATCTTTGACAGTACGTAAATAAATCTATAGACTTTGACAGTGACATATGAATATGTTCTGATGAAAATGAATGTGCTAACATGAGATAGAGGTCATCCGTATATCGGTAAGTCATTTGTTCATCTGGAACAAAGATACATAAAATCAATTACAATTTTTACTAAAAAACATTAGATGCTTCTTAATACATTGCACACTTTCTATATTATTGACAAAAAATATTTATTCTGTTTCAAATTATTTATGTAATATACTGTATAACAAACAAGTACAAGATATATTACAACAAAGAAATATCAGTTTGAACAGAGGTAATTAGAGTTTGTTTTACTATAAATAGAAAAAAATTAAACTGATAATATTCTGTATCTATTGGCATATTTATTGCACTTGCTGCCTGTTATATTGATAAACTCACTCAAAGAGATCTACCATTGCCATCTGACAAAAACATTACCTTTAGCTTCTGTTCATCTTTGTGGTCTGGTAGACTGGCTAATTTTTTCTCAATGTCATCCAGCCATGTCATTAGGTCATCAGCCTGCCTCTTGTACTGATACCATTGATGAGAAATCTCTAAAGCCTTTTTTCTTCTTTGAGATCTCAAGTCCTGTTCATAGTGCAGACATTATTAGAATACGAATTAAAGGCTTATAAAATTGGAAATGGCATGTGTGCACATTGAAGAGAAAAAAGATGTGCAAGGCCACTATTTTTTGTAAGTACGTGTTGATATTATATCAAGTTTGTAAGTATCTCAACACAGCATATTTTCTTCAGTTTAACAGCATGTAAGTAACTGTACAGAGCATATTTTCATCAATTTAACATATTACTTTTTCTTTTAAAGAAGGTTGTCTAATTTAGGATTGTTCATATGTTTGAATAAACCACTGAGACACTCACCAATATTCAGAGAAGTTAAGACTCATCCTTAAGTGTTGATATTTATCTAAAATGCTTCTGTTCAGAATACTTACTGGACAGATGGAAACATGGTCCACTTAGTATCTAGCCATAAGTGGGCTTTCTTATGTTTTGTAGTGTCCTGTGAAATTCTAGCCTGCATGCAAACTTTGTAGCTATTCAAAGCAAAATTATTTCAATGCAGAACTGTATGCAAAGTCAGGTTTCCTTTTTCTAAAATAGATACCATTTACATAACAAATGTCTTATGCTTATTATTTGGCTTTATAAGAGTATTAAAACTTTTCTTTAACAGGAGAGTTAAATAAAAATTGGTTATTTCATATAAATGCTACTAAATGTACTTGTATTTGCTTTAACTGCTTAACTTCACTCATATAGAATTCAGAAAATATTTCCATTAATATAACTTCTTATGAAGAAGTAAATTAAAAAATTATTGGTACGTTTTATACAAAAATACTTAAGATTAATTTGCCTCAGCTGTTCTTGGATTTTATTTGACAAGATTGAATGCCTTAACTGAGTCATCTAAAGGAAAATCAATCACACTATTCCATAAAAAGAGCCAGTAAGTATCTGGTCAATAGTGTACCTCTAGAAACACTTTTCTTGTTTCTCCTCCATAAGAATCACTAATTACTTTCATTTAAATTGGAACAGTCAAAGATACACCTAATAGATTTTCTGTTTCTTATAAATGTGGACAAACAATGGTATATTCCAGCTGTTCTTTTACTGAATTCAAACATCTGCAAAATTCTAAATAATAGAATGAAATCCACAGGAAAGAAAAGATGTTGCTTAAAAATACGCAATAATAAAATGCAACCATGCCATGTTCCTAAACAAAGAACAACTTAATGAAAATTATCCAAAGAAAGAAAAATTCTTATTGCCAGTTTAATGAAAAATTCTTCCATAGCAGTCAGAGCCTACAGGTCCAGGTATGTGACCAAGATTACTTTCCAGCTGTAAGATTCTTTCTTTCCTCAGTTTTATTTTTCCATGAAAAAATTACACTTCTAATTGTGACTATTAGCTAGTCCAAATAGGTCTCACTGTGGATGTTTTTCAGTCTCTTACCTGTTAGGCCTATTGGTACTATCAATCACCCTCCTCTAAAGGGGCTGTAAACACTTTTCCCCCTGAAGTACACAGCATATAATTATTTAAATAAAACAACTTACTAATTGATAGAATTATGTTATACAACTGAAAATACAAGTTTATGAGAATTGATTCTATCTAAGGTCTTGACTGCTGTTGGAGAAACATAAAACATGCATAATGTGTTAAAAAAGGAATTACTAAAAAAAAAAATCATTGTTTTCCAACTGTCAATCACATAGTTGTAACACTGAGGACAAAATTGTACTTGTTAAGCTGAAGATTTAAAGTGTCTTTTCCAAAGCATCAGGAGAAGTATGCAAAATATATGTTTATAGCCAAACAGTTTTAAATTACTCATCTCTCAACTGTATTGAAGGTTCATATAACAGAACTATGCCCTGAAATGAAGAAAAAAATGATTTTAGTAGCATGTGTTTTTAATTGTAGCTCCTATACCTTGAGAGCATTATGTTTAGTCTGCAACAGCTGTTGTTTTATCTTTATCTCTTCCCGTTTTCTCTCATCTGTGACTCTCTTTTGAAGCCTGTTGCCCCTTTGCAGCAATTCTTTCACTGTGCTCTCCTCATCTTCACTCTGATTTAAAAAAAAAAGAAAAAAACCAAGTATAATGGGCATTTTAATTTTATTATTACTTAATTACTAGGAAATAAAGACATACAGAACTACATTTCCTCTGCTAAGGTAATAATCTTAACAGCTACTTGCAGTTCTATAGTGAAAACTGAATAAGCTTTACTAGCTTTCTTCAATACATATAGACACATGAGAGGTACAAGTAAAGTATCACTTGAAAGCCTACAGATGACTGATATTGGATTTTATGCAGCATCCAGGATAACAGAATGAAAACACTTAAAGCAAAAAAAAAAAAAAAAAAGTAAAATATATTTCACTTTAAAACAAAAAGTATAGATATATTTAACATATTTACATCACCATCAGTAGTCACTGAAACTGCCAGTATGCAAGAAGGTCATGTAATTCCTGATCATTTAATGTACCAACACAACAGCTACTGTACTACAATAGCTAATGTACCAGTAAAAGAGCTATTCTGGCAAGGGAAATTATGCCACTAAGCACATTTTACATACAAGTTGAATCAATTCCACAGCTTCTATGAGTGTATTTCTTGAACCACACTAAACATTTTATGCAAACAAAGGGAACAAAATACACTCAAGTGGTCAAAACAACCCCATCAAATTTGATTAACTTAGAATTTATCACTGTAGTACATGAATTAAATTTTACTTATTAAATAAACAAAAGAAAGAAAAATGGTGCCATAAATATTGATATAAAATAGTTATTTCTGAATAATTCCTTAAAAGGAAAAAATATTGTATCTTTATATTGCTTGTGAAGAAATAAATATTTGATCTTGCTGAGGACTCACAAAGAGAGGGTCCTAAAGACAAATCTGTTACTGTCCAGTCAAGAAATGTCATCCCTTTGAAAATCACTCTAGAGAAAACACACCTAAATGGCAACAGTAGCAAAGAACAGTCGCATTCTACTTCTCTTTTTTTTGATTCCTTTCCTTTCCCCTGACAATGCTATGTATAAACAATTTTACTAGTTGTGAACAGAAAACCTGAGTATACTATAGACACAACCACTTACAATAACTGGTATAATCAGATTCATTAAGAACTAATTGGCAGGTGGCATTTTTTCAACAATCACTGCCTAGAATTTGTTTTTGATGAATGTCTTCTACTATATTGCGTGTTTATAGATACATCATCCTGGGTTTTCTTGGTCTTTAGACTTATACAGAGCTTTAACATTCATTCCCAATTCTATAATATTGCTGGTACTAGTATTGGACCCATAGATAATATTCTTGTTTACCTTATTTCATTCAAAAAGGAAAAAAGATTTTCTTATAAACTAACAATTAACTTGCCACTAAAACTTTTAGTTAATGCTAACTTGAGACTTTTGATTTTATTATACATTAGCACAGAAAAATTTTGTCCAAGTTATATCTAAAGATTTTAACACAAATATGGAAGTTTCACTTTGTTTTTTTTCATCTCTCTGCCTACTTCATTCAGACTTCCATTTCAGCCAAATTACCGTATCTTTATTGAAGTCCTCCTCTTTCAGATTAACCCCCTGCTGAATTTCAACCTCCAGTGGTTCAAGCATTTTTTGTATATCGAAGTCAAATTGCTCCAATTCCTTCAAAGGAATGAAGGGCTATGGGAGAAATACACAGATTACTTATTTAAATCACATACTCAATAGTTTTATTAGAAACATAAATGGAGACATCTGTTCTATCCCCTATTGCTAAAACAATGGTAGGCTTTCCACTGTGTGGAAAAATGTCTACACCATACTACACAAAGTACCCAAAATATGAGTGAAGATAGGTATTTAAGAATACTGTAGAATTTCCAAATAATTAAACACAACAATTCTATGGTGAGTGATTAAAAAAAAAAAAAATATTATATTCTCACATTTGTGTGTAAGAACAAGTTTAGACAAACAGTATTAACATAATGATTTCCCTATGCATCCCTATGTATGTTGACACTACTTAGTTAAATCTGGTTTGTCAGAAATCACTCACAGAGCAACAAGCAATCCATTCAGATGACAAACCACCTACTACTACCAAATGAGTTATGATCATTTCTTTCGGTGTTTGAAATGATTGCTTTCTCACAATGCATGGTAAAAATGTCAGATGAATTATACAAACTAAAAGAGCTAATCTTTGTGTAAGAGATTCCCCTATAATGTTTTGTAGCATATAAAAACCCAAAAAACTTCATTAAAAGAGCTTGTGTATCAAAAAAGCCTCAAAAAAATGCAGGTCAAAAAATCTTTCAATTAAACAAAATAGACACAATTCCTTCAAAATGCATCACAGTGTAATTATGGTGCTGTAAACTGTGAAAAAAGTGCCACCAATTCACAATACACCACTCTACCTACATGATATCTGAGTGTCTGTGGATGTTTAAAAGGTCAAAATTTCAAGTGCAAGAACAAGCAACAAATCCTTCATGTTCTTGCATAAAATTTAATTTAAAGATAATTTATGATGTATGATGTTCTAGGAACTCTTGGACGTACATCTATCTTCTTGCTAGACATAAGCACATTATATGCTAGTCAGTTCTTTTTTACTCTTCCCTCCAGTACAATTGGTATTTATTATAAAGGAAAAGTTTGTAATGAAGATGGTAACAATCAAAGTTAATAACACTCTGTTCTCAGTTGTTCCATAGATGACCTGGACAAAATACGGTAAAAATACCTTATTTATGTCTGGTTGATTGTTTTAATGACAAGGATGTTGTGTACTTCTGGACTTTGGAAATATATAATTATAGCGAATAATACTGTGCTCACAAATTTTCACCAAGATGCTCAGAATTACACTTAGCAAGTACTTCAACTGAGATAGAAATTACACCAAACTACATAGTAATTTCTTCTTAAATACTCTGAAAATGTCTTCAAAATACTTAAATCTCACTAAAATACAAATCAACTATTTAAAGCTGTAATATAAAATTGCTAATCTCTAACAAATGCTAAAAACAAAAAAAAAACCCCCAGGAAAATGCAAGGAAAAATACTAAGTGAAATTATAATAATTGAACGAGGTTCAAAGACCATTTGAAAATGGTAAATCTCACTTTACTAGTACTCTATGATAACTTTGTTAATTCAGGACAGAACAATTATGTACATCGTAGGTCATTTCTTATTTATGTCACTGTTGTAAAGATAGTTGTTAGTATTTTTTAAAATATAGATAATTTGAAAACAGATGAGGATTGAAAACAGATTATGAGAGTTTACTGTCCTCTTGAATTAAATTTTAAACCTGTTATTCACTGAGTGAATAATTTTACCTAAGTAGGAAAAAAAATCCCCAACAAACAGGAAACATAATACCCCATATATACCCCAAAATATTAAAATTATAGCATAATATCCCAATATACCCCAAAACAGGAAGCATAGTACCACCTCTTAAGAATAGTAATTTTTTCAGCCCACAAATCTGAAATCATGACTAAGGGAAGTGCATTTACCTGTATTATACCAGTGGACAAAATGAGGCACTCAGCAATTTAGTTCTTTACCCAAATGCATACATCTAAGTTTTTGCGTCTCTGTATTACTTATTACTACAGATATTCTTTTTGAATCATACCCTAGCTGTTCATTCCCCAAAATTCTGGAAAATGTTCTTTAAACTCTAATTTCTCATTAAAATTATATGCTGTAGTAATTCCTCTTGTTTTGCTATGTACATAGTGTATAAAGCTTAGCAAGGCAGTACCATTCCTGGTCATCTTGCCTATAAATCATAAATGTAAAAAGACCTAAGAGAGAAGGTTTCCAGGTGGAAAATGTTTGCAGGCTATGTTCTGAAGACATTTCATCTTGATAAGCATCTTTTCCCCTTTCTTTGAGTGAACTCACAACATGTCATTCAAACAGTTAATTCATGGCAAACTATCCACAGGCAGTTCCATTTTCCCTAGGATAAGCAATAATTTTACACAACCCAACCAAAATCTGTATCAGCCCTGCATGCTTATAGCATTCTGGAAGTGCAAGGTAAAACCGAGAAGGAAAACAGATTATCTCCAGAAAATCTGCAGATAGCAGATTTTCAGAATAAATGCATTATGCAACACAGTTGCTTGGGCTTTGTGCCAAGATGTTTCCTGTCTACAGTTTGCACTTGTGTAAGAAGGAAGTGACAAGCACACTGGAACAGCTGAAGTACTATTGATGGCCAATAGCAAAAAAACAGGTAACCTTTATTCACAGGACATATTATTTTCTATTCCAAAAATGAAACCTAAATAAACTCAAAAAATTCATGAAAGCCATGTCTCTTTGCTTATTTGTTTATTTCCAAAGCTTACTTCCTTTTCTGCCACTGATCCTTTATGCATTCATTTCCAGTGGTATTACATACCCAGCAAAAATAGTTAAAATCAGGATCCATACATTCCCATTCTCTTACATACCAGCTGGCATGACTGTCTGCTGTAATCTCATGAACAGCGTTCCATAATAAAGGCAGAAAATAGAGGTGGAAAGTAGATGGCTTATGTCCCTCCTCATTTCAATTCAGAAGTCACAATTTGGCTAAAACCTATCTAATCCATACTAAATTCAGAATTCAGTCAAACTTAAGTGTATAGATAAAGTAGTTGACATGTAATTGATATAATCTGTATTTATCTCTCTCTCAAACCTTGGTGACTCACAGTACTAATAAGAAAAAACAGAGTGCACTTAATGAAAAACTAGCCTTCAAATCCCCACAGGCTCTCTAGGGATGTTGTGGAATCTCCCTCTCCCAAGGTTTTCAAAACCCACTTGGATGTGTTCCTGTGCAACCTGATATAGGTGGACCTGCCTGAGAAGGGGGGTTGCACTAGATGATCTCTAGAAGTTCGTTTCAACCCCTACCGTTCTGTGATTCTGTGAAAAGCCAACGTATTTTAAGAAAAGGCTATTCATACTTTGAGAAGATTAATAATCTTGGTAATTACTAGATGTTTTTCATTCTTTATAAGTTAATAAACAACATTTTTTACATTCATATAAAGTCAATGTATACTTTTAATTGTGAAATAGTGAAAAAAACACTTTAATGACAAAAATCCCAAACCTTCACACTTAAAAAAAAAAAAAAATTCTTAGGATCGATAGTTTTTTTCCCATAAAAGCTTAGCATTTGGAGAAACTGCAGCCTGCAACATACTTGTAATTGTGCACCTTATATAAATACCATTTTGTATGTATCTCCATATGCAAGCAAGTCCTCCTACCTTTACACTCTTAATTCTTTGTGATAAAGTTGCAAATCGCTGGTTGAGCTCTGATAGTTTAGGCTCTATTACTTTCCTGCAGTGATCTCCACGGTTTGTCATCAAGTCTAACGCCTGGTCACGCACAGAGTCCACCTTTGGATGTATGTCATTCAGCTCAGCCTTTAAGCGCTACAGTCCGTGAGCAAGAGACAGGGCTTGAAGTTAGTAATAAATGCAAAGAGAGAAAGAGAGAGAGAGAGAGAAAGTGTGCAAAGGAATAGGGAGCAAAACCACAAAGCAAATTCAGATAACTTTGTATGTGTGTAAACTCAGTAGAAACACATTAGATAGCATTCCCACTCATATCCCTCAAACTTACAGCAGGAATGTATCTAGATGTTTGTTTTAATGTTTACTAGAGGAAATGACGGTGAACATCATTTCTATATTATTGAAGGCTTCTATCTGCAATAAAAAGATCCTTGGCATATTTCAGGATATGCTAAATTATTTTATGTTCCTAAAGCTAGGAAGAGATACTAAGTGATGTATTATGGAACTGGCTGTGTAGATGTTGTATTCATTACTGTTAATGCTGTAATTGAGGCAGGAAAAATCACCAGATGAAAGACAGTGGGTTTTTTTTTCCATAATATGTTAAAATTACATTAAAAAAAAAGAGTAAATACCTTTTTCTTATGCAATAGTAATCTTAATAATAGATCTCTGTACGGGCAGAGGCCGAAAAACATAGCCAGGCATTTCATAGTCTATATGAAATTCCTTTTACAATACAAATATATATATCCATATTGACGGAAAAATAGTTGATTCAGCTAGAAAAGTCTGTCCCATAATCCTGTTCACATCAATGCCCTGCCTTGGAATTTGTAAAGTTTTGCTTTAGTAAATGGTATTATGATAGTGTCAGAAATACAGTTTGATTTTGATCTGCAAACTGTTCCTCAAATAGTATTTACTGACAATTCACAAATATCTTGCAAGTTAGTTCTTCATCAGTTGATCAAAGGATGCAATAGGCCAAATAAAACCTTCTGATCAGTAACTAATTATTACACAGCTAGCTCACCATATAATAGTCTTATCTGTGGTGCTGGTTTGACATGAGTGCAAACTGTGTGTAGGATTAAGACAGTCATATCACATAGATACCAAAGATATCAGAAAAGTATCACAGAAAACAGAAAAGCAATTAAAAATGAAGAACACAGAAAAAAAAGTATTTTTTTTTAACCAGATATATTTAAGGAGTATTTTTCAGCAAACACAGGTTTATTAAGCTGCTCTTGTACTCACCAGAAAGTTTCCAAGACTTATAACAACATATCTGGTTTTATTTCTGTATTGATTTAACTTCTGTAATGTAGTGCAAACTTATTAAGTGATCTATAAGGTACCAGAAGGTAGCTTTATCACAGATAAATAAGAATGTTAATCAATTTGTGATACCTTTCAAAATACGCTATTTTTGATATTCCATTTTAGAACAAAAATAATGCTTTCCAGAAAATCACTTTTTTTTTACCTTAAGAATTTCCTCTTTTTGATGGGGTTTTTGTTTATCAGATTCATCCAACAGTATTTCAGCACGGTACATCCAAGTTGTGACATTAGCCACATTCTGATCAAAAGCCTCCATGTGCTTTTGATAATCCTGTATGTGGAAAAGGTAAATACTGCATACAAAAAAAGTAATCGAAACTGAAGTAACAGCTGTCATTATGCCAATTGTGGGCAAACATGCATACATTATGGCATTAAACTTGCTTATTTTACACAGTAACTACTTGTTTTGTGAAGGATAGAATCTGTCGTTTGTTTGCTCTCATTTTATATGTTAAATTTCTTTAAAAAGACATTCTAGGAAAGAGGGAGGCTTCTGAAGTGATAGGCAGGAAAGTGATAAAGTCACAGCAAGACGCAGGTGTCTGCAGTTCAGCCAGGCTACTGTGAGGAATAGGAAGTTGATAGCCAGACTTACTGGAGATGGAAAGAAGAGTTTCCCAAGAACCAGGTACGGAATTCATTTTGAAAAGCCACTAAGTCAATGTAAATTCAGATGGTAAGGATGCAGTTACAAATTCACAGTCAAGATTAGGAGTTTTGTATCTTAAACTGTTATTTGCATTTCATCTAACTTCTCTGCTTTGAGATTCTGCTTTTCAAAGATATTCTAGTTGGTATTCTGATAAATCTTTTCTCCTCTCCTTAATTTAAAAACATTTTGTCTTTGTTTTGCCAGATCATTAGAATGAGACCTATGCTTGTCCACACAATGCATATGTGTACCATACACAAGAGATCAAAGTTTTTACTAGTCCTTTTGGCCACCATTTCTATGTACCTTTAATTTACAGTTCATAAGTCAATAAAAAACAATTCCTTCTATCTTGTTTTTATCATGGCTTCTAGTAAATATTAACAAAACATTCCAAAGCAAAGACAGAATGCAGAGGACTACGTAACTATACCAAGTCTATTAACTCCATTATGTTTCTTATGACCAGTTCCACATTGAAGCTGAGCACCTATGTCATACTGAACAAAATACTTAAGTTTTACAGATAGAATTGAAACAACCAGATGCTTTCACTTGTATACTGCACGCAGCCAAAGAACCCTTGTAGCGATGCTATATATTCATTGCAGAAGCATTCACAATGTAGCCTCACAAAAACTCTAGTGGACCCCTAATGCATCAGGCTCTGAAAAGTCATAATAAAAGCTAATACTTCAGTTTCTCCAGATTGAAACTTCATTCCTATGATCTCAGCTACTGAAACATCATCCAAGTTTTCTCAAAGCATTCTGTCAGTCCAATGGTTAAAATCTTTCTGTGTTTAAGGGTTGAAGCTGTCATCTCTTCATGAAAGAATGATTTTAAGGGAGAATATAGTTATGTGGCTACTAGAGGCCTGAAGCATCTTTGGCTGAGGCTCTTGAATCTGTATTAACTGTGCATTAGGGACTTTACTTTCAACCAGGCTTATCCTCTTAAGCTATTATCCACCACCAAAATATGCACTATAAAACTATACAAAGGAGGATCTTGCAATTCCAAAAAGACCAGACCATAGTCCTTTAGCACATCAGGTGTGCAACCTGAGCAGAGCTTCTGATTTAGTTGCCTCTGAAATTATGCTCGTTCACATACACCAAAGCTATCCTTGTAGACCAAACCAACATGCAAGTTGGGACCTACTTTCCAACTACACTATTGCAAACACAAATGCTAATGTAGCCAAGAAGCAGCTGAGGTTGCTGGCATCAATATCAAGGTTTACTCAACTTATCTGACTATTTTTTATTGCTACTAGTATTTGAGTAGCCTAGGTCCTTAGGGAGAAACTGTATTTCATACATTAGGAAAAAAAACTAAACCACAAAACACTTCAGGAACTACTGAGGCAGACAGGAATGGGAAGCACTAACAATCAAGACTCCACAGAGAAATAACTCTGTAAGCAGTCTTATTCTCAAAAAAATATATATACTAAACAACAATGAACCTGATTGTCTGTGGACCTATGTATTCAATAAGCAAAGCCCAAAGCACCAGAAAAAGCACTCTGATAAGGCTCAGCACCAACATCTCTGTGTTAACTAATGCATTTTCCTTACCAATAACAGATTGAACCATTCCTCAGCGCGTGAAGTTACTGCTATCCAATTACTGTTCAGGAGAGTTAGTTTATCCTCCACTAGACTTTCCTGTCCCTTCAGCACGGTCTTCAAATTCTCTCCTAAATCACTGATGCTCTTAAGATGGACTTGGCGTTTCTCAATCTCCTTCTGTGTTGCCTACATGAGCAGAGTAAAAAATAAAAGTACAGGAAATTAAAAAATCTCCACACTAATAACATGAAATATTGCAACAGTCAGTAAGATCATTAAAAGAATGGTTTCTAAAATCTGTTAGTTTTTTGAAGAACAAGTTACAATATTCGGTAAATTGGTCTTTACCTTTCTCTGTATGTTTTTGGGAAGTAGAAGAGCTTATTTCAAAATTAAGGGAAAAAGAACAACCTTGATGGATTTCAACTCGCTTCTGGTTGCCTTAAAATCAGATTGCATTTCAGTTGTTTATTTGAAAATATGTCAGAAACATGTAGAAGTTTAATTTAACTACAGAATCAAAAGTATTAGTTATGTAATTTAAGAATTACATTTAAAATATCCACTGCCTTAAAAACGACAAACCTCAAAATCCCATAAACATCAAAATGAGTAAAATATAAAACTTTGACAAATAAAGTGGTGAAAGTATTTCTATAAGGACTAGGTGATTGACACTTTTTTATTTTGTTTATCAAGACGAAACTATGTAAAAATAAATAAAATACATAAACATGTTAAAAGTTGAGAAGAAGCTAATCTTCCGATGCATTATCACATGGCACTTTGAGGTGACATAAATATGTAGATAATAGGTTGAACTAAGCATCATAATACCCAGAACTCTGTTGCAGCTGTGAAGATATGTCAGCAATATGCAACAGTGTTTTAAAGAAAAATTACTACATTAATTTTTTTTTCCCCTTAGGAGTAGTTTATTTATTTATAAACCAAAACTTTCATTAAGTGCATTATCTGTTGGAAGACAAAGGTTCCGTAAACACTCTCAGGAAAGATAGTTCCATTAAAATGTGTACACATATCACATTAAATAGATATGTGTGTGTGTATCTCTACAGATATGTAATTTCTTCCCTACATATGTCCCATTTAGGATCCCATCTCCTCGCAGATACAGGAGTTAAAGATGATGGAAGACTCTCCATTGAAATTGCTGTTCAAATTTCTCTTAGAATTCTGAAAAGTGTCTTTGGAAGAAGTTCCTGTACTCTCACTTCTTTGAAGTACCAGTTACAGCTATTTGGTACAGGATACTTCAATGGAAATTCTTTGACCCAAAAAATTCGTTTGTATTTCACTGAATGAAATCTTTCCTTAGCTTTTAAAGGAAATATTATTCTTTTTTCTCACATGTTTCTCTGAAAAAATGTTGTTAGCGTGCCTTAATCAAAACTCAGAGATCACATTATCATGGAACCTTGTGGCACCTCCAGGACCTGAACATTTCCAAGAGAAATTGAATCTAGATTCCCAGCACCCAGAAAATTAAAGCAATCAGATAGATCCTTCTCTGTTAAAACTCTGCATGGAGAGCATGACTGAGGAGACCAGTTTCTAACCTCCATCCTGGTAACCCTAGAAGAAGGAGAGGGAGAGCTAAGACCAGCTGAGCTTCCCTTTTATCAGTCCCTACCATTGAAACCTCAGGAAAGAAGTGGTAGTAAAAAAATAAAAGTTTTATTTAAGAAAAACAACTTCAAGTAGCTTGAAGTCAGGTTGCTCTACAGTGTTGAAAGGCATGATGACAAGCTTTATCGAAAATTCATAAGAGGTCTGCAGTTGCATACAATACTATTTTTCCTATTTTCTCCTATATTACATATGGATCTATAGAATGACAGGATGAATCATGTTAGAATAAATAAATGCAGTTCTCTGTGGAGCCATGTAGACTTTGAATGGCATACTCTATCTTTCAGTTCACTAGCAAATACTTACAAACTCTGTTGATTCATAAGGAAGTGAAAATCATAACCCCTCCTTCACATTAGTAAATACTAACTAAGAATTAATCGCGTTTGAAAACAGAAGCTACATAAGAATGACTTTTTCTGAGGACATGGTGCATATATCAAGCTGAACTGATAATGTTTTTTCAAACAAACCAGAATTGTGACTGTATACAGAAGAGAGTAATTCAGTTGTGATGGTCATTAAAATACGTGGATTAAAAGAATTAAAGAAATGATTTGAAGAAAAGTTTTGTATGTCTCCACACTGATTATATGCTGTGGATTACTCAGAAGGAATTTCTTTTCTCTAAAAGAAATCAGTTAGATGGCTCAACTCTCACAGGTGAGATTATAGAATTAATCAGAAGCTGACATTATGGCCTTCTCAGTGGCTGATTATACATACTTATTTGTTTATTCACAGCACATCTTTTATTTTTAATGCATTCCAGCCACTGACTATGAATCAGTTGACACAATTTTAAGATCATTTTCTTCTACTGATTCTACTGATAGGAAATATGTTGCTAAATGTGCTAGCTAATGTAATTCTAAGCACTTCAAGTCAAATTTATACTCATTGCTATTATACTCATTGCTAAAATATAACATTAAAGCACCGGCAGACTCATACTGCTAACAGTTGGAAGGGATACAGAACTTTTCCTGGTAATATCATCTGCCATTTCCTCTTTGAGAATATGATTTCCTGACAACCTAATTCTTATCAGGGCAGCTCCTGATTAAAAGACAAATAAAATCTACAATGATTAATGTCTTCAGTGATAACTATGTTCATTAAATCAGACTTCTAATTATAAATGGATTTTTAATATACACGTTTCATGAGTAGCTTTCCACTTGCATGTCATTTTCCCTATCTATTAGAACTGAATTAAAATGGGAAAATTTAGCTTGTTTCTACTGAGCAAAAAGGATTTATAGCCTTCAGTATATTGTCCATCTCATATCACGTAACTGAAACAAGTTTTTGTTCCAACTTTAGAAAAAATCTAGACATGAAAAAATAAATATCACATTTCCCTTTAAGTCTAGATTAATCCTATATTTCATTAACATAATTTCCTACTAAAGATGTACATTACTTTCTATTTCTAGGTGTTTATACCTTGAAGACAATGTTCCCATGTATGGATTTTTTAATTCTGAACTCTACAATTATCTTTGAAACACTCTGAGTTCTTTTCACTTTTAAGAAGTCCTGGGATTCCTAAAATTAATTAGAAATAAGTGCAGCAATAAATATAACTGCTTCCTCGTGCTGTAAAGAGAAAAGATTATGAGCTGTCTGCTTAGTTATATCGACAGCAGCACACATCCAATTTTCAGTTCATTTTCACTACTGAGTTCTCCCCTCTCCCCTTACATTTTCCATCTTAGTTCTCTGTAGATTTTCCTCACAACGGGAATCTGCTGGGCTTAATTCATCTCTCAGTACATTTCATTAGATCGGTTACTGTCTTTGGTGGCCCACTTACCTGCCCAAAGCTGCAACATTAATCAGATACCGTGAGGCCCTGGTTCTGGGGTATGAATTATTGATGCATGATTTTACACGATGCCTCAGTAAAAATAGGAATATCAATATTGTACTTATTTATGAAGTCCTCACAAGAAACTTAAAGTGTCCAGGACACACAGAGCAATTCCTCCCTCTTAGGGAGGGCAGATTCTTTTGGAAAAAGAACACATAATTTCTGCAAATACTTAAATTTAGAAGGCTAAGATCCGCCACCTATACTATCTGTTGGATTGATCAAAATTAAGTCTGCTTATATTTGTGTGAATAATGGTTTATATTTCCTAAACAGAATCTTAAAGGACTTCTGAAAGCTGCTCACTCCATACCTACATACTTCAACAAAAGGCAGCTGCTCTCATCCATCATTATTTGTCTATCCTTACTTAACTGATGAAATGATTGAAGGAGAAGAGCTGAGGGACTATATGAGATTAGACAGCAGTGAAGGCTTTGGGTGGGATTTGAAGCCAAAAATATGCTCTCTACCATTTTTTCCTGCAACTCTTTATGTACCAATTTCTTGAGAGAATTCAGAACAATTAATGGCATTGTTTAAGATTAATAGGTGGAGTGGCTTCCATTTGAACTATTTCTCAAGCTAACATTTCTTATTTCAATTAGGTCCCATTTATCATTTTTGATTGTCATAAGATAAAAATATATTGTACTTATTATAGAAAGTGCAAGACATAACAAGTACTTGCTACTGTGTAACTACACTGATCATCGGGCTTTATATTCTAATTATAGAACTTCTGAAGCATTAAGGTTCATATCTAACAATTAAATGATATTAAGGACAAATCTTTCTATTTAAACTGCTGTGAAGCAATATACATTCAGATTAACTTTCCTGAACATGCACGCAGGAACATATAGTATACATTTCTGTTTCAGTAGAACTCTACTTTGTAGTTTAACACCACCAAAGATTTTTTTTTAACATGACTGGGTAAATTGACTTAGTCAGGACCAGGCAAATGGACTGAGTACCTGGCAGGATAGTTTTAGGGCATCAAAACATTATGATTGTTTAACTAATCTCTTAAAAATCTGAATCTTGTCTTTTATTATGGGTATTAAGATCACAATATCAATCAAAAGTAATGAGAAGAACTACACAGATGTTATTGTAGTAAAAGCAGCAAGTGAAAATGAGAGAACATCAAGCTGCAGTGGGTTTTTTAAGGACGAAAGGTTTGATTTGAAAGTCAAAGCAGTGATAGTCAAAGCAAAAACTGTAAGATAATTATAGCAAAAGTTGATAGAAAAAGTTATATATTTTTAAGTTTTTAATATATATATATAATTTATATATATAAAAATAGATATATTTAATTAGTAAGGTTTTCCGTGTATTATTTGTGACTATTTCTTCAATTCATGATGAAAGAGGCAAAAAAAAAAAAAAAAACCATTGAGTTGAAGTAGTAAATTTTTGCACAAAAAACCCATACTGTTTAAGGTTTTCTTTGCTGTTTTGTTCTAAAATGCTATAGGAATATTCAAAATGCCGCTAGCTGCAAATAATTATTTGAAACTTTGAAGCACTGGAGAATGTTGAGCATAGTTTCTTGTGCACACAGCATAGGTTTTGGTGTGTGTGTACAATGAAGTCTTGGTTTGTGTATGTTCTGAGTTGCACTGGATATTTATTACATATACAGAACACAAACGAGATTATCTGCTGTTCAATGATAGTGTCCTAAGTCTTAATGTCACAGAGAGATACACAGTTTGATACAGAACTCTTGCATTTCTCAGTGACTGTGTGAGATGTTTATCTAAACTCTGGCCCATATAGGAATTTTGAGAAAAGTTTCTTTTTAGGCTTTGAGTTTTAACCTACAGTAAGACTTCAAGGTGAAGTCTTATGGAAGCAAGAAGGTCCAGAAGGAAAACAAATGATCTACAAAACAAAAAATCCCACGTCCTGGCTGCTATCTGAACATGTGGAATGTACAGTGTTCTGACATCCTTAATCTTTCATTGGCTGGAGCTGGTTAACTGTTTAATACTTTTCTAATCATGAGTCGAATGGGATGAGAGAGATCTCTATTTACATAGATGGTGGATGGATAATTTATAGTACTCCAAAAGTGAAATTCTAATTTTAAATTAACCTCAGTGAAGATTACTGCAATATGAAGGTGAGTTGTGCTATTGATATAGGCAGAGAAGAGACAGTTTAAACTTTTCTGTGTATTAATGTTAGGGTGAGATATTGGCATAACACTTACAAAGTTTCACTAAATAAAACACCAGAATTTTTATTCTCTTTCTTTATTAAGACAAAAATCTCTTCCTGTGATATGCATTAACTGAGATATATAAAGACGGAGTGTATGTTACATTGTTACCTTGCCCCAGGCAATTTCCGCATCCAAATTGCTAGGCATCCCCTGTACAGCTGATCTCTTTGTCAATTCTGCATCTGTCGCTGCAAGCCATTCTGTCATAGAATTAATTTCTTTTCGCAGCTTCCGGGACAATTTCAAGCACTTTTCTAATTCTTGTTTTTTTTCTGTCACCTGCAGGAAGAAAACATCTGTTTTGTAACCCTTCAGTCAAACAGGTTTAATGATTTTTATATACCATTTTATACGCCACTATTTAATACAAGCTTAACTTGCATTTTCCCAAGCCAATTTGCACTTTCTTGCAAAGCTTAACTTGCCTTAGTTCTCTCAATATCTTTAATTTTGCCGCTAGAATGCACATATCTACAAAAAATCTCCGAAAACATGAATAAAGACACACTGAGTTTGCACTCACAACAACCTCTGCAAATCTCCTCTTCCATTTTGAAGTCATGCACAGCAAACTAATTTGAAACAACTGAATTACAAACTTTCCTTGAGACATAAAATAGATCCCTCAGAGTATTTTTTCACATAGATGGCCATATAGTGATATTCAATCCTCAATGTTTTTCTACCTAGCTACATAAAACACTGAAGAAAAAAAATCTCTGCCAAAGTAACACCAAAATCTTTAAACAGAAAAGTCACAGAATGATATCAAACTAAGGCAGTACAGTTAACTTTTTTTTTGTTTAACTTGCTGAATGTTTTGGACATGAATTACTATGAGTAATCTCTTTTAAGTATTTTACATGTTACTTGGAAGGAAGGCTGAGTATGTTGTCTTGACTGTCATGCAGTGTGTTTTAATGTAACCTGTAGGAATATGTGAGATATAATCTTCCCTGTGTGCCCCTGAGCTTATTAAGGGAGAGAGAGGAAAGAATCTACATACTTAGTAGAGAGGTAGATAGGAAGATATCTGAGATGGGAACCTACACTGCAATAGACATTAGGCAACTAACAGAAAAAAAAAAAAATCATAAATTATATTGTGTTGATGTTTAAAGAAATCAGATAAAAGAAGGTGGATTAAAAGTATTCTGTAGATCACTAATACTTAAAAGAAATTACTAATTACCTTGTACGTCAACTAATAATCAAATGAGATTGTGGTGACTGATTTTTAAGTATTTTAAATAGAATTTTAAAAATATCTACAATAGTGTCAGGTATCCAAAACTGATATCATTATCTCTTAAAATTATTTTGGGGTTTGACACTGTTAGAGTACAAGCAGTAGCACAGTGTTAAAATTGATTCCTAGTTCTACTACCAAGAAGAGTTTGAGGTTTTAAAATGTAATATAATGTTATGGCTTTTGCTAACTTTGAGTAAACAGATCAGATTTGCCCAGGGAATAAGCAATAAAGTGTCCCTGCCCATATATTTCCACTCTGTAAAGGATTACTAATAAAATCTCAGAACATTTCTTCTTCAGTGAATATGCTTTATGTGCTTCCTTGTATGTCAAATTTATTAAATGAGACCTCAGAAACTAGAGCCAGGCCAAGAGGTAGTTCTCTAAGAAGGATTATAAAACTTAGCCTTATACAGCTTCATTCTCACATGGAGCCAGGAATTCATACATGTTTTTCACCTCTTCTGATGAGAAGTATTACTCACTGTAAATAACTATGTGCAGGTATTTAGCAAGTAATACAATGCAAAGTGTATTATCCTAAGCATGATTGCCCATGTAAGAATTCTAAATTAAGTTAGTGATACATATCCATCAAAGAAAGAATATTTATGTTGCTGTGTACATCTCTAAATTCTGTATATATCAGTTACACCACACTAGTTCCATATACATTGTATATATCCAGAGTTTACTGACTAGTTTCCAAATGTAAAGATGTATTTCTAAGGAAAAATAGGAAACAGTGCCCTCTAAAGTCCTTCTGTATCATAGTCTCAGATGCAACATCTCAAGAAAGTTTCTCTATATTTTTAAGCTATATTAGCTACTTGCAGGAATTGTTGGATGTAATAAATAAAAGTAAAATGAGAAAATCGGGGATTTAAAGAAAAGCAAAGGGGTTTTTATACCTTTGGCAGCCAAAAAATCCCATGCAGCTGCATGACTGTGAGGAAAGACCTGACCTTGCAGTAATAGCTCCTACTTCATGCAATGCCTTTAGAAGACTCGGAACAACATCTTCAGTGATACTTTCTTTTAGAGTCCAGATCCCCATTCTGATAAATTACAACAGATTTGACACAAGTATGCTAAAGACCCTAGCTAACAACCACTCACAACTAACAAACGACCTAAGCATTAATACAGCTGTTTGAGTGTGTATCTATATAAGATTGTGTCAGATAGACAGAGAAAATTGACAAGTGAACGCCTAAGCTATAGCATCAGCATGGAATAGGTATCATAAATGCAACCACTACACCAGGATATTCAAACGACATTTTGTTTTCTGTCAATTTCATCTCAAACCTATTTACACTGAGGCCCCCGCTAAAGTTTCCAAATGATTGTTCACACTTTTAAACGTATTTGAAAGCATATTTTAAAGCATATTCAAAGATCTGAAGAGACAAAATTCATTCCTAGAGCAAACAGTTTGAAGGTCTGCTACTACCTAAGCAAGTAGGACTATTCCCTGATATTTATATCCATACGTGTACTTGGGGGAGGAAAAAAAAAAGGGAATACATTTAAAAAGAAAAACAAAACACACCTTCTGCTTCTTCTTAAAGGTAAGACTTTCAGGGCTCAGATAGTCTAAAGCTATTATACATAAAATACATAGAAATAACAGATTATATACAGAAATTATAACAATTTTCCTGTCCATCTGAGAACACTACACTTCATCATTGTTCAATATGTTTAAATTAAACCATTCCATACGTGCTTAATCATTGCTTTAAATAAATACGGGGTGACCTCCTGGAGCTGCACACCTGAAATCACACAAGTGGGTCTATGCTTGAAGATGTGTTTTTCTTTCAGACTATTACTCAGTCCTGAGACTTACTATTAGTTATAACTATTACAAGTTTTCTCTCAAAAAGACTTTGACTCAATGCAATCAATTATGGCTGATAATGGCTAAGTTTTTTAGTTCTATATCACTGGGCTTTTGTGATTTTATATAAAGTGTTAAATACCATGCTATGTAAAAGTAAATGCAAGAAATTACACCTAGGACAACAAAGCTAAATACACCACTTCAGATTTTTGAGACACATCAAATTACAAACTGGCTCACTTCAGATCACTAATGGTTTCCTAATGGCACACTTTTATTCTTTCATTAAAGAGAGGTTTGCTATAACAATGGAACCTGTCTGCTGTTGCTTTAAACATAACATGGGAATAAATGCTACAGTCTTTTCTAAAACACTGGAGAAACTAAATATGTTATCTAATCTTAAATGATAGCTATCCAAAACTTAATGTAGCAGACTCCAATTTTCTTGACACTTTACAGCCTGTTATTTTCTAGCAAGAGAGAGAACTGTTTTAATTTAGGTTCCCAAATGAGTATTATCTCTGTCAAAAGTAACATAACTACTATTTTTTTACTTTACTATAGTTAGTAGGGCTTTATTATCATTATGTGTTTAAATCATATACTGACTCCTCAGTATTACCATTTGCTCATTTTCCTAGCTACTAATAATTTATGGTTTTAATAATTTATAATCTGACCAGAGAATTTTCATTTAATTCTGTTTCATATATTTCAATTTTATAATTTTTTAAAATAAACAGCTATATCTGTTATTTATAATCTTAATTCAGGCAGTGATGGCACCAAATTTAATCTAATGCCTCCTGAGGAAAGCTGCAGTAGCAAGAATACTTGGACAACAAATTTTTGAAGAGCAACAGATTCAAATTATATACTTAAAGATCTGTACAGTTGGAGGTAGAAGGGAATGAACAGGTATAATTCTATCTTTTATGAAATAGCTCCTTAAGTAACATGAAAAAAACCACAAAATCTATGCGTTTTTTCTGACTGGTAGTGTTTTGAAACAAGTAACTGTTTAAATGGTTAAAATGAAACACCACCACCTTTTGACCTCTAAAAACCAAAGAACTAGTAAAAAATAATTAATAGTATAATTTTATATTTTAATAAAGGAATGTTATATTTTTGTAGAAGGTTATTTTTTTCTCCAAGAAACAGAATAGTTATCCTTATTGACTACCTTTGCCTGAATTCTGTCCCACTGTTTAGTGAGGGCCTTGAAAGCAACCAATAAAAAAACCCCTCGCTTACTTACCAGATCAAGATTATTCTTCACTTTGACATTTCAAAAGAGGACACAGTTTTGTAATGAAAATGCAGAACTTACCTTTGCACCCAATTCATTATATTGTAATTTCAAAGCTGTAAGCCTTTCATCCAATTCTTTTGGGTTCTCTGTCTGCTGCTTTTGAACAATTTGCCTTCCAGTTTTTATCACTGTCTCCACTTCAGACTTCACTTCACTCAGGTTTTTATATAATTTCTAATAAAGTAGAAATATGAAATTAAAACACTGCCATTAAAATTAAAATAAAATGACCAACACAACTGAAAATACTATTGAAGGTATTACGAAGATGCACTAGAGGTCTTTGTATTTTTGGTGTATAAAAACACCATCATGACTCCGAGTAAACTCATTTGAAAGCTCAAGGAGTTGTGAGGTGCCATGGTACATGACCTAGAGATAAAGAAAACTCACTCTGTGTATAAAAAAGTTTCTAAGAAAAATTCATAAGTTTCTCAGTTGTAATTCAAATTAACATCCCCACAACAGCCCATATGTAGTAATTATTAATTAATATTGGCTTCAAAATCAATAGTAGAAGTGTTATAGATAATAAACACGCAAACACTACTTTAAGATATGACACAGGTTGTTTTCAAACTGATGTTGATAATGTAGTATTTAAAATGAGAAGAGATGTCATCTGCCAACTCAAACAGCTTGCTAAATATTTTTACACTACAAATAGCCACTAAACTAATTTAAATATCTGATAGTTTTTCTTGTTACTAAATCAGAAAGTGTAATACTGTTAAAAAAAGACTACATGAAAAAGTAATTCGGTTAAGTAAAAATATATAGTTGACTGCATTTTCCTGTACTATTTTCATAACTAAGGCAAAAAATAAGTGGCAAATAGCTGCTCAGTAAGAGATAGCATGCAAGCATCTGTAAACACAATACACTTCCCTAATAATGAATGACATTATGAAAAACAAGTGTTCTTTCTTTCCATATGCAAAAATTTGGTAGCACCATCTAACTGTATGACTCAGTAACTAAAACCTTTTCACAGTCATATAAATGCCAAATTAACATTAATTTAAGTAGAGTGTAAGTTGAATTTGGGGTTTTTTTTGGTTTTTTTTTTTTTCAATCCAAGAATAAATTCTGCCATTCTGAAATTCCACTAAACTCCAGAGTGGAAAAAGATTCCACGGAGATACACTATGTCCATTATAACACACAGGTACATGAAGAATGGCAAACATGAAGCTGTTGAGAAGTTTTATTGTTGAGATGTCTAGCTTAATTCTGTGTTCCAGCATTTTAACATCATGTGTTGGAAAATAAACTTACTGTCTTGTACAGAATTTTTCACCTGTAATTTTTTAGAGCTTTTTTTTTATTAGCAGTATCTATTTTAGTAGCAGTATACAATCCACATCTAGTATATCTGGACAGTAGCAACAAGACTTTTTGTCCCCATTTAAAGTAAATTAACAAGCCGATTCTTAGAACAGTTATTATTTTATTTGCTTAAAGACGGTATGTATACAGTCCAACAGCTGTCTAGGTGCTTAATATCATAAATATATTAATGAAAATCTGTCAACAAATTAGGAAGCTGTTGTAGGATGTACATTAGCTAATATCTGATAAGATATTATGACTTAAAATAGAAATATCATGAGATTCTTTGCAGAGAAACATACTTTAAAACCACTTTAAGTATTCCATAGAACACGTCAGTGTTGCAAAAGCTAGCTGCCAAGTGAAGATACTTTAATTTAATACAGGACTTCTAATTACCATGTAATTCTGATAAGAATGTTAATTTAATAGTAATTGTATTTAAGAAAATCCTAAGATCTGAAGAAATTACATCAACTTGTTCCACATCTATTTTTTAATTAAAATTCTTACATTTAGATCTGAAAGAGGTTGAGGGAATGTTCACATCCCAGAAAAAAAAACAACCCAAAAACCAAACAGATAAAGGCAAGGATCTGATTGTCCTGATATTTGCTGTTTAAGTATCCATTTTATTACTATCACACATACGGTGTTCATCTTTACTTGTAAAGGGGTACAGGATTACAAGGATATTGAAGGGATATTTATGGTTTTTCCTTATTCTTTAGGACATATTCAGGTCATATTTTGCTCTTCATCTGTGATGTAATCACAGCATGACATCTCATCGTAGCTGTAATTTATGTTTTTCCTTTATATTTTGTTTTTCCTGGCTAGAATAGACTCTTTTTGGTCATATCACAGAGTACCATGACCATAGCGTACTGTGGAAAAAAGAGCCTATCTGGGGAAATAAACTCATATGCAAGACGGGAAGGTGAAATCAGAAAGGGATCCTAACTGGCCTTCTCACAATAAAAGTGCATGAGCATTGTTTGAAAGTTCACTGAAATTAGAATGTTTTGATATTTGAGGTTTTTCCAATATCATAAGTAACTTATATTTTGTTTCTCTGCCTGAATCCAGGATGTTTTGTAATTTTTAGCTTTCTACACATAAATCCATATTATCAATATTTTTCACTCATTTAATTGGCATCTTGTGATCCTGAGAGGTCTTTGCCATGACAGAAGAAGGGAACAACATATAGAAAGGAAAACAGTCATTGTAAAACTGGTGGAACTATTTCACCGTGTTATTAAATCCTGGAGAACACTGCAATGGAATACATTAAGTGTACAATGTCCTTCTAACCTTACTTGCAAACAAGAGAAGTAGGACAAGGAGGATCAATCCCTTCTATCCATCCTTCTCACCTTGAAAAAATAGAACTTTAACTAAAAAGGTTGTAGTTTTGCTCTTACATTCTTCTCAGAATTTTAGATATTCTCTGATATCTCTCAATGAAATGTTGACATTGTTATCAAAAATGCTTCGAATTTGAAGAACAAACAGGAAATCAAACAGAAAGAAAGATTCTTTAAATATTCACCATGCAATGATCCAACTGTGATTGCACTACTTCCTGCTCAACACTCTTCATCTCCAACTTAGGCACCTGCAATTTCACTTCATCTAAAATCCTTTTACATTCTTGTAGTCGCTGTTCAAAGTTGGCTGGCTTCTGAAACAAGCGAAACTTCATGGACACGTCCTGTAGCTTTTTCTGAAAAGTGAGGATCAATGAGTAGTAAAAGTGAAATCAAATCAACACTGAAGACGAGTCTTCAGACTTGTTTCAGAATACTTAGAATCCATTATCAATCAGCAGCTTCTTATTTAAATAATTTTACAGAAAATAGCAGCAGCAGAGAACCTTGTTCTTCATAGGAAGAAAAAGAATTCTTCTATCATTCAAGGCACTGAATGTAGCATAGACAGTGATGAAAGAGTCCATATATTCAACTGAAGGAAGGGAGTGTTTTTGTATATTTGAATATACAAACTGCTGGTGCAGGGGGGAGAGAATTAAGGTTTAATGGCTTGAGTATAACAAATTCACATTCCAGAGTGGACAGTCATCAACTCTGCTGTGTTGCTCCTTCTTGGTAAAAAGACTGAATCTTTTAGTCCCTCAAAGAAACCCAAGAAAGTGGCCTGGCAGTAAGTAGGTCTAGCACAAATCTGAGATTTAGACTATAAAATTGATTTCCATTTCAATTTTTAAAAGCACAATCTACAGTAAAAAGAAAGTAATTTGAAGGCAGAAAAATCTATGTCTTCTAATTTCACAGTTTTCACAATTTGTTATCTTTGTGCATTAATTATATTGCTTGCTCACAGGATCTGTACCTCTGGGAGAGGGGAAATAATTAAAATAAAGCAAAGAAAGGGCATTTTAATTATCTACTTGAATGAGAACTAATTTCTCAGTAGAAATTCAGAGCAAAGAACTAGTAGAATAAGATTTTCTACTGTTGGAAAAAAGAGAATGTCATGAACAAATGAAGAGTTAATTAAATAGGAACTCAGCATCTGCAAACACACTTTTGATTTTTTTAATCTTTAAATCCTGGACAATTTATACAAATACAATGTTGTCTAAACCATACGTTCTTGAGAAAAACTGTAATCAGGACTAGGATTAGCCTATGCATAGGCATTAGTAAAACATTTCCCACATCAATCAGATTTCTGTGAAGGAGGTAAGAATCATGAGAACACAATTCTGCGATAATACAGAAAACAGTGCAGATTTTGAGCAGCTACTTCCAATAACTGTCCTCATTAAATACTCTTAATGAAATTGAGATCCAGTGGGGTAAGAAAGGAAGTCTTTCCATAAATAAGTGAAATATTGAATAAAAATAGGAAACAAAGTGTAGGAATACGTGCTCTTATTTTTGTTCAGTGTGTTTGCATACACTAAATTAATACTTAATTAGTTTTTCATTCTCTTGTGATACTTCAACTTGAAGAAGACCCAGTCCTGTGAAATGTTTATAATGACACATCAGTATTTGTTACAATTTGTGTTGGTCAACACATTAAAAATTATCTAGAAAAGAGAGAGAATGACAGTATTAAGGGTAAAGAAAATGTGAAGAGTTACAGAAGAATTGAACAGTACTGAGGATCTATAGGAAAAAAAAAAAAGCAAATTATATTTAATTAATCCAGAAATTAAGTAATGCACATCACAAAAGAAACATTAAGTTTGATAAGAATGGGATCTAAACAATTTACTGACATCCTCACTTGAGTATAATAGCTAACTATAACACTTCTATACTTATTTCTGACAATTAAAAAAAAAAATCATCTCAATACTAAAAACCAGAAAAACAAGTAAAATAGATATTTGGAATGATTAAGAAAATAAATAATTAAAAAACCATACATAAGTCATACTTATATATGTCACCATACATAAGTAACTGTATAAAGCTATATTGTGCTCAAAAAAAAATATTGTACAAATAGAAAATGTCTAAAGAAGAACAACAGGACTTCCTCAATCTAGATCTACAGGTCTCAGTACAATTTAACAGAGTAGTCAGTCTGCAAGAGACAACTGAGGAGAACTAAAATTAGTGCTATGCAATTAGTTGACCAGCAGATAGTTTCTCAAAACATACCAAGGAGGTGACATCAAGCAAAATTGCTATATAGAGAAAGAAAAAGGAACAAAAGGAAGGACAACTTCACATAGCATTCAGTTTAAATTGCATGACTGGCTGTTAAATAAAGTACAGGGTTCCAGTAATTTAAAAACTTCAGTAAACATTTGACACAAGCTTTTAAAGATCTCTGACAAAGAAGTTGCTTAGCTGCCAAACACTAAGAAGCATCACTAAAGGGTCACCTCACTGTACCTTATCACTCTCTTCTGGCTAGAACTAAAGATATGATTTTTGGGCAAAATAGATCTGTAGTGAGAAGTAACATCTGTAAAGGCACTGCACAACTAATGAAAAGAATTCAAAACCTTTCACTGGACTAACATTAAATCTAGTCATAGATATTTGGAAAAAAGTTTTTACCACTTTTGGTAGCTGATATTTTTATTATGCATGCAAATTTGCTAATTTTTGTTTATATTTTATCTAATGTAAGCAAGTCAGATTCCCAGAACCACCTGACCAATTTGTCACAATAAATTTGTCATATGATCATCTAGAGAAGCCTTTTGCAGGAAAAAAAAATACAAAACTGAAAGATGGATTAACTGAAAAAAAAAAAAGAGGTCTGATGTTTAATTTGCAAACATTTAGATACCAAATCATCTGATGTCTGTATTTCACTGATGAAATACAGGAAATATCACAGCTGCGATGGAGACCATCAGAAGGTTAGTGTGAAAGATGATAGAAAAACAAGGAAATTTAAATATTCTGAATAAAGAAAAGTTAGTAAAAAAGAGGAATATTCTTTTAAAAAAAAATGACTTGCTAATTTCAAATTAATTAACTCTTTAAAAGTCATTCTGTTATCCATAATGAAATACATCTGAAGTTAAGATATCTAAAAATATTTGACAAAGATGGCCTTTTTTACTGTTAACAGCAGAACAAAATTATTCGTCTTTTCTTATGAATAATTACAATTTGTTTTGTGGCCTGAGGATCTTTGTCATTAATGTCAAAAAAAACTCCAGCAAAATATTCAAGAACTCATCACAGATTAATGGGTAAAAATGTTTATTTTTCTTAAGTCATAAGTCTTCAGTTTCACTTAGGTCTCTCTATGTCTATTAAGGTAGATGAAATAATGCATTAGCTAATATTTAAAGTTGATGACTGCAATGCACTGCTCAGCTTTGTCTTTCAATGCAGTTCTACCAAATATTTCAGCATACTTTTAACTGTAAATATTTTCAATTATCTGAAAAGGTATACCAAAAAGCCTCACTGTAGTTTTCTTTCTTTCAACCACAGCACATTAAAAGCACCCCTTATATAGTGCCTCTACCAGCTGATTACATCAGCTCTGCATACCCTAAGGCTGTTCCCAACCAGATAGAAAGGCTGTAATAGAAAAATGAGCAGTGAGAAGATATGGGTGGTATGCTTTATCCACCCTTATCTCCTGGCTAGAAAGGAGCAACACGAGATAAGTTAAGAACAATTCATACTATAGTAATAGCACCACACATGTTTCTCATTTGCATGAGTGAAAGAAAAACGGGGAAAAAAAATGTGTACCTGTGCCACATCAATTTGGGAAAGCACTCTTTTGGTAGCATCTTTACCCCGGTTTCGTTTCTTCATTTCTTCCAAACTAACCTCATGGCTTGTTAATTCAGACTGTATTTTCTATTGAAAAGAACAGACAGTAATCAGTATGACTTAAGAAAATGTTTATCTTGTCAATATCATAACAGATATACTAGTATACTCAATGATTAAAAGATTCAGAGAACTTTCTCAACATCCTGACTGGAGGGTTGGCTAGAGAGAAATCTAATGAAATTCAGCAAGGGCAAGTGTAGAGTCCTGCATCTGGCAAAGAATAATCCCATGTACCAGTACAGGCTGGGGAGTGAACTCTTAGAGCATAGTGTAAGGGAAAGGGGCCTGTGGGTCTTGGTGGACAGCAGGATGAGCATGAGCCAGCAATGTGCCCTCGTTGCCAAGGCCAATAGCATCCTGGGGTGTATTAGAAGGGGTATGGGCAAGTAGATAGAGGGAGGTTCTTCCGCCCCTCTATTCTGCCCTTGTGAGACCACATCTGGAATATTGTGTCCAGTTCTGGGCCCCTCAGTTCAACAAGGACAGGGAGTTGATGAACAGAGTTCAGCACAGGGCCACCAAGATGAAGGGAGTGGAGCATCTCCCATATGATGAAAGGCTGAGGAAGCCAGGGCTCTTTAGCTTGGAGGAGTGAAATTATTAATGTTTACAAATACATAAAGGGCAGGTGTCAGAAGGATGGAGCCAGGCTGTTCTCAGTGATGTCCACTGATAGGACAAGGGGCAATAGATACAAGCTGGAACATAAGTGGTTCCAAAAAACACAAGGAAGAATTTCTTCACTGTGAGGGAGCACTGGAATGGGGTGCCCAGATGGGTTGTGGAGTCTCCTCTGGGGACATTCAAAACCCACCTGTGTGACCTACTCTTGGTGGTCCTGCTCTGGCAAGGGGCTTGGACTAGATGATCTTTCAAGGTCCCTTCCAGCCCTTGAGATTCTTTGATTCTGCACTTCAGGTTAGTTTTTCTCAATCATAATAAAACCTTCTCCTGCTCAAACATATATATCTCCAACACTGTGACACTAAGGACAAAATCTTGCTAAGCAAATTGTGATAAAATTGGATGCATTCCCCCTCCCCTAGATTTCTTTCTTTGGAAGAAAATCAACTCTTTTCATTGGGAAAAAAATTCAAAATTAATTCTAGAAAAGAAAAATACAAGTAGAAAAATTATTTGCTTCATGATTCTTATTTCTTACTATTTTTACAGTATCATCAGGCAAGTTAAGAGAAAACTAATCAAAGTTATCTGTAAGTCTAAAAACATTACAGAGTTGTGTTATATCTGAAACACTATAAAGTTAGTGGCATATTGCTGGCCAGAATCTGTGTTCAGCACCTATAGATATGCTAAATGCATAACGACCTGTCGTTCATTAATACACTAACTTAACTCATTTTCTAACACACATTTCTGGTTTTCTCTTTCTGTAAAATGAGTGTGCAATCAAATCATCAGAAGCAAAGTCTTGTTGGTTCATCATAAATCAATCTTAGAAGAAACAATTAGCTTAAGCAGTGTTGGAAAGTACAATGTAATGGAAAAAAATTCCCATTAAATATATTGATACAACTTAATTTAGAGCTATTCACATATTTTTATATTTCAATTGCTAGAAAATGAGAAACTGTTATTAGAAAATTTGCTAGACAAGTATGAATAATCACCCTCTGAAAAAAAGACATGTTCCCATCAGGAAAGGTATTTGAGGCCATTACGCCTGCATGAAAAAGTGCTTTTAGATTTAATCTTTTTTTCCTATGGCACACAAGCATTTCTCAAATACTCTAAAGACTAGCTATAAATTTAAATATATATACATGCATTTATCTATTTATATCTATATGCATTATCTACTATATCTACATGCATTATCATTTGCACTACAGTAACTCGGAAAATATGAAAAATATGTAGTTCAAAACTCCACGAATAATTATGCAAATAAAGAAAAGGGATTTCAAATTACACTTCGGTGCTTTGAAGCTTGATTTAAAGTCAAAATAAATATATAGGTATTTAAAACCACATATTTAGATGTTAAGTACCAAACTGTGTACACTGTGCTTTATGGGAGTATTACATAGACATATTGATTGTATGACATTATAAGGTCTTCTATATTAAAACACTACATTGAAAGCTGATTTTAAAAGTTAAATAAAAATGTATTAAAGCAAATTTTAAGAGAAAAAGACTTACAAAAATGCAGAAAACTCTTAAGTCATCACTAAATTTATTGCAAAGATATATGTTTGATTCTAAACTATCCAGTGTTATTTAGAGAAATGAAACATTTTTCTGAAGCAAAGCATATGTAAAAGCAAAATTACTTTTAGAAAAATGTCGTTTTGGATTAAATTGTTCATTTAAAAATATCATTCAATTTGCCATAATTTGAGTTCCTTTTTCAAGACTGAATGACCATTAGTATCTGGATCAAGTACTAGATTTTTTTCTGAACATCACATTTTAGTTTTGAGAAAACAAAGATAGTAAATTAAAAGGATAATGCAATCAATGAAAGTTTTTTTAACAGTTTCTGTTTGAGTATTTTCTCCTTATTTAAGTTTAAAATTTCCCCCTTGAAGTGTAGTAGAATTGTAACAGGATTATCTTCCATGTTTGTGCAGCACACATATCAAATTGATGGTGGTGACTCAGCATTAGTTACCTCCTGAAGCCAAAGAATTTCTTGATGTCTTGGAAGTCAGAACTGTATATACAAGGAAGAAGCAAGTCTCAAGGTTATGAAAATACACTATATCTATTATTCAACTGTTTGCTTCTGTACCTCATCAATTAATTGATGTTTGGTTATATTTTCCAGTTCATTCTGTTAAACCTGAGTCATTCTGGAAAGCATATAATTGAACTGTTCTTATCTGAATAGGTCAGAACAGAACAGTACAGATGAAAAAAAAAACCAAAACAACAAACCTGTTTAAGCAATTAGGTATTAGGGAACATTGCATAGAGATTGTTCTGTCTTCTAAAAATTGCTCTGCAGGAGAGATGAAGCATCATCTACTTTGACATCAGAATACAGAATTAGAAAACAAACACATTACAGAAAAGCTTAACACAAAAGTCAGAGGAATTACAGCAAGAAAATATTTTGTGTATTTGCCACTGTTGTTCACAGGCAGAAAGATAAAATCAGTCCTGAACATATAGAAAGAATTTATAAGACCTGCCTATGATGTTTCTTTTCATTCAATTTTGACATGATCATTTTGAATTTTTGGTCTGTTTTGATTCAAGAATTTATTACATCGTTTTTTTAATGAACATCCACAAGAAACAAGAGATATGGAAAAAGAAAATTAATAATTTCCACCTCTGCTTTTCTCAGTGTTTCCAGTCTAGTTTGTTTTTTAATAACGAGTGAAACTGCCTTCACTTCATTTCTAGAACATTACAATAGTTGCAACAATAGCATGCAACATATAAATTTCTATTAATTACTAGTCTTAATTTTAAAAAATATGAACCACTTAAAGCAGAGAGTCTGGCTATATTGATAGCAAAAAGCAGAGAATTTACAGTGTAGACAGTTATTGGAAAAATCTTTCCTATCTTGAAAGGAAAGTAAAAATTGTCACAAACCTAAATGGCATACTCAGGCATCAAGAAAACCATTTAGGGGGGGGAAAAAAAAAAAAAAAGTAAGACAGCATATAAACAAACTGTTCAATGTTATTCACAACCAAAAAATGGAACTAAAAGGCTTGATTGTATGTCCCTGTCACCAATACCTGTCAATTAGAAAAATCAGTCACATTTTTAAAAACCAAATAAATTTCAGTAAGAAATACTCAGCAAAATCATAACTATTGAGAGCAATTTTTAACAGGGTAGTCAAACTAAAAAGCTCAGTCTTGTGTATCTAATTAAAAGGAAGGGCTTTATTCATAAAAAACCCAAATTTTAATATGGAACTAGTACTGTGGGATAATGGCTGAAAAATTAGGATTAGATGGACTGCATATCCAATTTAAAAATACAGATTCTAGCATGAGTAACACTGGAAGGACTACGGTATAAAAACAGCTGATAATTCTTGTTGATGTAGTAACAACATGTCAAAAAATGTTTGAAAGACATTCTGGAGAACATACTGGTGAAATTGTTTTTTTTATGGCAGGAGAGGGATACTATTTTCCATCTCAGAACTGGAAGAAACTTTTCGTCTCTTTTGTCTGATCTTTACAAAGTAAGACTCTGTTGGTTCTGTTACTTCAGGAATAGGGTAAGGTCACAGAAGTTGTATATTATAATGCACATTATCCTCCAAGATATCTTTATTTCATATTGCCTGACCTCTTTGTATTGTATTAGTTGCCAGAAATTTGTAATTCAGAGAGGAACAGCTTTGCTGTCAATATTGCATATGCGACTAAGATCAGCAAATTGGTAAGTTCTGAAAAGATGGATAAATCCAGAAGAAGAAAGATACAAGTGACACATATATTAACATGTTTCAAGATAGGACAGGGAATCCTAAAGTCACTTCAATTTAGAACAAACAACAAATTGGTGAAATATCTCCTATAGGTAGGCACTCTAACGAGAGTGGACAATTTACTAGCCTCAGTGGATTTATAAACTTCCACAAAAAAATACCCTAAACATAATAAATGACAGTGTGTTAAACATCATGGTAGCAAAGAAAGATTAGGTTAAAATAAAGTTCCTAGAATTAACTATACTGCATAATTTTTTTCTTCTGATTTCTCTTTACCTGAAGACAAGGGCTATTACATTACCTCTCACTAGTTGTTCTAGGAAAACAAGGCCTAAATTTAGCTTTGAACACCACGTTTGTAGTATAGATTTAATTAATATTTACTGAATAAGAAGGCATGGGTTCTATATAATGGCACAGGAAGACGATGACAATACAACATGATTAAGGGAATGTGGTGCACCTCTCATTATTCTCTGCTTTTTTGTACACTAATTCATTATGATCTCAAATTATATCAGATTACTTTTGTAATTAATGAGTCTTTCACATAATGAATTTCACATATGAAAATTGCTTGGATATGAATTTGCAGATTTGGGTCTCTCAAACTGCAGAGAATGTACCTTCTTAGATTAGGTTTAATGATATGTATTTCTTTAAGTACTACTTAGGGAACAGCTCTCAAGAATAGCACTCAACCTCTTTTTTGCTTATATTTGGGATTGCTATCAATGTATAAGGAGTCAGAGCAGAGTGTTACATATGGAGAAAATAAATCATTTAGAGATGTTTCTGGCAAATTGTGGAAAAATCATAATTCTAGTAGTACATAAAAAAAGATCTGAAACTATGTCAAAAATGTTAGTGGTTACCTTTGAAAAATCTGAAAGGAAAGATGAGATTCAGAAAGTAGAAAAGTTAACTTAAAGTAGTCATTTTTAAAAGCCTCAAAAGACTAAGTGCCAATGATACCACATTGTTGCAAAAAAAGAGAAAAACATGTAATGCATATACAAGATGCTGCTATAGTAGGAATGACATAGACGTAATCCTCACCAAGGATAGGATACTTAGTTTTGGACATATTGTTCAAGAAAGATTAATTGAAGAATTCAGTAAGAAGAGTATATCATCAGAGGACAGAAAAATGGTTGACAAGGCAAAACTGAGTAAGTTTCTGCAGTTAAATGCAGTGTTCAGATGCTATGAAGATGTGTAGAGTGTGAGAACCTGTACAGTGTAGAAATTTCCCTAGACATTAAAACCTAATACATAACAAAATGTAAAGTTATGCTTCTGAATAATACTTATAGCTATTCCCTCTTTAACCACTGATCTACACATGACTGAACAAAATAATCCTCACAATTTCCAGCAGAGGAAAAGTTAAGCGCAAATACCTTCAGTATTAGATGCTTTACTAAGTAGACAATTGTGAATTCTTTGTCTCAAAGTATTAGTCTGAAGGCAATGAGGCTTAACATTATTCTTGTCAAGTAACACATTGCACAACTGAACAACTACCATTGTATCATCATGTTAACTTTAGTTTTCAACATATTACAGCAATATTTTAAATACAGATTAATAACCATCTTCATTTAGAAAACAGATGTGTAGTGCTTAACACTACTGAACTGAAATTACTCAAGGAGTTTATCAAAAAGATTTTTTTTTTCTTTTCTCAGAAAAACATTTTACAACATTGTGTTTATTCTCCACATTTTATTTTGCATAAGTCTACAGAACACAGATAAGTGATTTTTCATATGCAGGTGAAAAGAAAAATAAATGTATTTTCTGTCCCTCACATTATCACTCAGACTAAATAGAAGTACAAAGTGGAGACTCTCTCTCTCATCAGAAGTTATTTAATAACAAAGTTACAAATAGTTATCTGAAGAATATCTTGCCAGATAAATGGAAAATCTTCAGTACCGATTTATTTTCTTCCTGTCAGTTAAAGTGTACTTGAAAAAAAACAAATTCTTGTGACAATGATTTCATTGACTGTATTTTCTTGGTGAATTTAGAGAAATGAAAGTGATTTCAGTTGGGATCTTAAGATCAGGAATACAAACAAACAGTCTTTCCTTCTAGATTACTGTTTTTGACATTACCTCATTACAGCTTTATTCATCATTGCATGTTGAAGAATCTGAATCGATTTCTCTGTGCAGCTGCTGTTGGATCATTTTGTCAGAATACAGCATATTTAGTTGTACTCAAAAAGATGGGTGGCAGTGGCTCTCTAGCATTAAATTCTCAGTGCCACATGGTGGAGTAAGAAGCACACAGAATTTATATTTAAAAAATTATTCAAAGGAGAAGTTGAACAGTACATATTTTCTTCCTATCAACTTTCTGAATAAATTAAACAGATCATTTCACTCAAAAAGAGAAGTTAAATATTTTTGGTTTATCAGATTCATCTCCAGTCAGCTGAACAATAGATTTTTCCTCCTATCAATGCTCTAAACGGATTTAAATTTTCAAAGCAAACATACAGAGCTCTCAAATCTTCAACAGCTTTCTGATTGTAAATTGCCCTATATAGCAAACCACAGTTTGTTAAATCCCTCAGCACGCATAAACTGACTCCTGCCCAGAAGCCAACATCATTGACTGAAAGATTCTAATTCCAGCTGTGCAGACACTACCGTAGGACATCTTATATGAATTAACTGCTTTCAGCTCCACAAAAGAACTGTGCCAGCAGAAGCTTGATAGGAGATGCAGCCATTCAGTATATTCCTGTTCTGCTACCTCTTGTCATGGCTATTCACCAAAGGAGTGGCTTTTAGTATATTTACCCACATAAAACTGATCATTTATTCCCTTTCCCTCTAAGGATTTTGAAGAACTTGATGACTGAACATCAGAGAACTTTAATATTTCCAATTATTCTGTTGAGTTGTTAAGTTTTGTTCATTAGGTCCCAATTGGCATCTTAAAATAGAAACATGAAAGGGAAAAACTCTGCAGCCTCTATGCTGTTTCTCCCACCATGGATCTAGTATAATCAGGTGAATTTGACATTAGGCAATGAAATCTTTAAAATAAGTTCTGCAAAAACACTGAGCTGAAATTGTCCCATGAAAATATGTCACTTAGGGTTAGTTGTATTTTGTGCAGCTTCAGTCACTAAAGTTCTGAATTACTTCCTTTTACATAGTCTGTAATGACTACCACTACTGTATCTAAAGACACAAATAAACCAACATGCAACCACAAGATACATGAAGCACCACTAAAAATTGCTAAAAATGTATGAGCCCAAAAAAGCATGCTTTGTATCAAATTTTTCTTACATAATTCTAGTTATATAATTACAATATGAGAAATAGATCTGACATGTCTTTAACAAATGGTGACTTGTTTCTGGTGACTCCTATTTCATATTAAAAAAAATGTTTATGTTATTCAGATTTCAAGGAAGGAGGAAAATAATTAGACAATCAACTCATAGCTAACAACCTTAGGATTCAAACTGAAATAATAATTCATCTGAATCTGATCCTGTTCTTATACTGATGTAAGTTAGAAGCAAATAAATTAGAATCAGTTTCAAAGTAAGACTGAATACAAATACAATAATGTTTTCTAAATAAAATTTTTTTAAATTCATAAACACACATAAAAATATCTGCATGTGCCTAGAAACACACACACTAGAACAGTAAAGAAAGGTACATCTATTAAAATTCAATTCAAAAGACACAGAAACATTTATCTTTAATGGAAAGAAAATGTGTTGTCTGTATTTAAATGATTTAGTAGTAATCCCTAGGCACACAATAAACTTTGTAAAAAAGTCATGTAAGAGCTGTGAAGAAGATGACATTCTCCTATCCAGGATGAGAACTGGATTTTGAAGAGTCACATTGTTGATCTTCGTCATTTTAAAATCAGTGCATAGTCTTTACATCTTCTGGACAGGTACATATTAGCTTGAACTTCTCAAAGTAATCCTACCTAAAATATACTTGCACTTTCAGATTGATCACCTTGCAAATCCCCTTTCTTAGTATGAGACTGTGAGATAACCAAACACTCTTTGGTTAATTCAGAAAACCAGTAAGTACATCAGTTCAACTTGTACATTACTTACCTGTGCTTCCTGAGGGACCTGTGCTGCATCAACTCTGTCTGCAATGTAGGCTGTTAGCTGTTTGTCAATAACAGCAAGAGACTCTTGGATTAAGCGGAGGGTTTTGTCAGTCTCCTGGGCAGATTGAATACTCTGTTCAAGACTCTTTTGTCTTCTCACGGCCTAAAAACAATGACAATGTTACCAACAGTCACAGTGATAATGCAAATAATACATTTTTTCCACATCTTTTTAAATGCAGGCTAAGAATCAAAAATAGTACTCCTGTCTTGTGCTCGTCCACCTTTTTGTATGATAAGTTGCGTATCTTTTTGCCACTCATTCAGTTCCTTTTAGCAAAAAAAAAACCCACAAAACCCCAGACTGTGTAGACAAGTTCTATAAAAAGTAGGACTCTGAAAAACCAAAGCATTCATTGAAGATTTTTATACAGAGTGAAAGTTGGCAAAGTTGCATAAGGAAACCATCCTGATAGTGTAGTCTTGCATTCTGAGGCATAGTGGTCCTCTTGATCTCATTATATAATTCAAGAGATCTTGTTTACTGAGAATAGAATTACTGTCATCGCAATCCCATCTGAGACAATCCACTTCAGTAAGTGAGAGGGATAAAGACTCTGTGGAGAAGGAGCTCTCTTATATGAAGTAAAAATAGCTGCCTTGAACACAGGCAATGCTTACTCTGGGAAAAAAAAAAAAAAAGAGATGGATCCCTGTCTTGTCTATGGATTTGCCCAACCTACTATCACTCTAACCATAGTCTCTCTTAGACTAGGAAGTTGCCTCCTGACTCTAGTCCACCACCAGTGTCACAGTGGATTGCCACCATCATTATCTACATAATCGTTTTTCAAGAAGGATGATTTCCTTTCAAAAGAGCTCACTTCAGAACAATAAATTCTCCTTCCAATTTGTCCTTAAAACACACATACGTTTAAAGACTTTGCATGAACAGATTATCTATTATTTATAACAGTTTGACATGGTATTTACCAGGTAGAAAATAACCTTGTGCTTTCCTCCCTCTGTCATTTTGTCCATCTGTGGACTCATATTTTATTTAGACTATAGCTTCTGCCTAGCAGAGTTTCTGCTGTACACAAAGCACATACTAATTACCAACAATCTCAAATGCAATATATAGTCTTTCTCTGTACAAGTCCAGCCATACTGCTAACTACAGAATAAAGTTAAGATCTTCCCCCGACATGAACTGAAGGAGTAGGAAGAAAGCAAGCACTCTTTAAATATCATTTAAAGGTGTCCTGCCATTTTTCAAGTCAAGTCACACTTTCTGGTGTGACAGCTATACTTTAGTTTTATTTCATATCTATTGCAAAACTCCTGCCTTGAACAAAAATACCTCTCAGCAAGTCAGTGAGAATATTTGATATATCTCTGCTTTCTTCACGGAGCTCAGATTCTCATAAAGCTTCACATTTAACAAATGAAAGAGCTTATTTACTGTGAGCATTCTTGCTAGCTGTTTGACTTAGTTAAAGGATAGGGATCCAACCAGTGTTTACTATATTTGTGTTTGTAAGCTGCTTTGTGCTATTTCAAAACAACTGATCAGATAATCTTGTACCACTGCCAGTTCCAGGAACCTTCTGGGGAACTGAGCAGCTTTACATATCAGACCCATGCTGTCAGTGTTAATGGAAGCACCTGAGCTACTAAGGTATTATCATCCTAGCAAATGAACCATTAAAACAGTATAACTTTTAGATACAATACTGAGACTTGCTATCTAAATTACTTTCACCTTCATCTGATTTGAGATTTTACATTACAGTGTTCTCAGGCTATTCAAAGTAGTGAGGTTAAAAATCATAGCTTCCATTTACCTTGGCACTTCTTAACTACTGCTTTGTAAGCCTGGCTAAGATACTGTCACTCTCTGCCTTTCAATTTGCATCACTATACCATAGCTTTCTGGAGCCCAGCGGTAAGGACACCTTCCTGGAAGCATGGAAGAAAACCTCTCTGCCTTTACTGATCTCTTTGGATAGGACTCTCTTGTGACAGGACTAACCTCCATGTATAGTCCATTCATGTTGACTGCTGCACTGTCCTGATGTCCAGAAAAGCTCACCTTTTAAAATAAGACACTGAGAAAGTTCCCTTCTTACTAGTCTTTAAAATAAGCACCTGCACTTTCTTGAGAATTCAATATACTGGACACTTGGTCAAAAATCTTTTGAAAAACTACTTTTATAGAAATACTTGGAGCTTTCAACCCTTCTTAAATACTGATCCATGCTAACTAGTATTTGCAGCTAGCAATTAGATAAAGTTGCTCTCATCCTCAGGAGCAGCATGCACGCATGCATGCAATGTAGTAAGTACCACGTGGAAATTCACAAAAAGTCTTAAAATTGAATAACTAATATATAGTGATTGAAGATTTGTGATCTCTGTGCTGACATCAGTAAAAACTATGTATATTAAAATACTGTTTTAGAGCACGACTGGAAAAATTAAAATATTCCCAAACTCACTGATCAAATATTAAAGCAGATAAAGAAAGAATGACAACAAATCCTTGCCTGAATCTGACTGAATGTTTACATATGAATTTCAAACAGATATGAAGTCAGGAAAATATATATGTATGCTTGTGATATCTTTATGTGCATACAACATAAATACATACACATACAAAGACAAAACATTCCCTCTTCTTTGTTCTCAGAAGTAACTTGATTACAGATAGATAACTTGTGTGACTTTTTGTATCTTTCAAGTGAGGTGTGAAAGTACATCTTTTCCAAAAACTGTGAATGTTCAGATGAGTCAAGTTCTGATATCAGATCAAAATGTGAATGCAGAGGTACAAGAGAGGAATCACTTTGGCAGCAGGAGCAGAATCACATAGCCAAATGCTGGGAAACGGCACCTTCACAGTTGTGATGATTTTTTCAGAGATAAATGAGTGCTGCTTTACTTTTGTATGTGTGTGTATCACTTCCTGGGAACAGATCCCATCCTGCACATTCACCTAAAGTCAAACCTCTACGCTGAGCCCGTTCAATTCACACAACAAATGCAACAAAAAAAGTCTTCACCATAATCTTATAAAAAGTACAATACACTCATGCAATGTAAAATATTTCTCTAGCATGCAACAGCTGATTGAAAAACCTAATCCTATTCACTAAGTAGGTCCCTGACGCTATCACTGGCAATGTAGAATATTTATCAATTCATTCAACAGGTAGGCCACTATATGGAGGAGGCATCTTCTTCTTTCAGTAGAAAGGAGAGTTATTGATGGAGGCAAGCATTAGAAGGCTTTACAAAAAGGGGAAGACATACTGCAGTTATATGTGAACCTGAGTTTCAAATTTGTCCTTAAAGCACTTATATCTGTGTGTAAATCTATATAGGTATATTTTTAGACGACATTACAGTTGAAATTTTATATATCTATAATATAAAAATATAAAAGTTATAATTTTATATTTTGGGTTTGTTGTTTTTTTTCTCTAAAAGATCGCATTTTTTTTCTGTTCTTCTGAAGAAATAGATGCTTTAACATCATAGTCTATAAATGGATCTGAAGACATAACAGGAAGCTCTAGCTCTGCTATCAGATCAGTCAATAAAGCTGAAGGCTTTGGTCTCTAAAGGGAAGTGTCTGAAAGTTAAATTGCTAAACAGGAAATCTCAGGAAAATAACCAACTGTTTAATTATTTCTGAGCCAGTGAAATGTTGACAGCTGTCAAGTAAAATAAAAACAAACAAAAAATCTGCTGTTAGGCACCATTAGAATGAAAAAGGAAAGAAAAAAAAAGGAATGCTTTATTAAATTCTCGACAGGTTTTATCAATTTTTAGAGTTTTTAAGATTAACATTTAATTTTTATGATATAGAGTATTGCACAAATCTGTTCACAATTCAACAAAGATCAGTGGTAAATGAAGGAAATTGTAATTGCATATTATCCATATAAAGTGCCATATTAAGAGAAAGATTGAACTGAGAGGTGATCAAAAATCAGAAAAGATTTCCAAAATTATAGTACTTTTACTATAAGGTATATTTATGTAAAATGCAGAAGCAAATTCATTAATTAGCTTAATAACTTACTGTTCATGGAAAAGAGTCTGTTAAGAATGGCATAAACATATTCATATTTCAGGGGCTCAGTTATACTCTCTAATTACTAAGAAATGTTACTGCTGCATAAATTAAAATCTTCCAAGTCAGAAAACTTCAAAATTCCATCTTGTTTAAATTACCTGAAAATTAATCTAATTCTTGGTAGTGTAAAAGTTGTATCTGAGATATATTACAACATCTTTGTATGTTTTGCATCATCTCTTTTGTGTTTGTAGTTAGAAACAGCTTTTCTAATACTCAAAGCATTCACTTCTGGCCTAGGAATTTTTAATACTGTACAAGTTAGAAATAATTCTTCTGCAAATGTTAGTAATATTTCACAATTTTTAATTTGTAAATTAAGTGGCTACTAATAGCTGATCTTTCCGTCAAAAATTTATATTATTCTTTGATCAACTGTACTCCAAACCAGCAAACTATACCAAAGAGAACTTCTTTATCTCTTATGTTATCACTTTAGACAGACAGTGCCTTAGGACATTTAAAAGCAGCTCTCTCAGCAGTCTTCAAAGCAATCATGTGGAGATGGAGGGTGAAGAATTCTTTCTCCTCTTGAGTGGAGAACAAAACAGGAAAAAATCGTCATATGATGAATGTATGCTCTTTGAAAGTAACAAAGGATAATGTTGAGGTGATTAAGAGATAGTTCCCTTGGAAAAAAAATGAATCTGGCGTAAAGCCCAAAAAAATGTTTTGTACAGTTTTTGGCAAGCATAGTCTCAAGAATATCTAGCTGACATTTTTGAAGTGTGTTGTAACAGATTTAAGTCACTTTCAGCATTACAGGGGATGAAAGTCACTTTCAGCATTAGCTTGACATTCTTCAGGCAACAGTGTTTTTTAAATCCAATATATAGAGTTTTAAGTGAATCAATCCTTGAAAAGTAAAGATAGGGTATACACCACTTATTGATCAGCCCCAGATGATAAAAAGTAAACTAAACGTACTCAGTCTTTATTAACTAAAGAAGACAAGGCATACAAACATAAAGCTGTTATCTGCCTTTAAAAATGAATCTCTATCTCAGTAGCAATCCTGTATTGTCTTGCAGCATCATTCATATGGCAGTGGTTTGGTTGTTCTATCAGTACTGAATAAATATTTCACGTATCAGTTTCTGTACCTATGACCTTATTGTCTTGGTATTTACCTGAACAATTATTCAAATGAAAATAAATAACTTACATTAGTATAGCCTATTAATCTGTCTGAAGTAGAAGTGACCTTGAACACAAGCTAAATAGTGTTATGTGCCTGCAATGTTTTTCATTCAAGGAGAGTGCACACTATTTTAACTTCAACAGGGCCACACTATCAGCATAGAAAATTCAGTGTTAAAAATCTATGAAAAAAAGTGTGCAAGACTTCAGTGGAAAAATTAATACAGCATTTTGTTCTAGAAAGCATACACTACAGATTTTGCTTATATACTCATCCGAATTGTCTCCATAGTTTCACATATCTTCATGTTATATTTTCCACATTTAACCCAGCTGCAGTTGGCATGAATTTTGACTTAAAGCCTATTATTGTGACGACCTAATAATATTAATCCATCACTCAGTAAGACTATTTGCAAATTCTGTTTTGACACTCTAGAAGTCCCTCGGTATTTTCCCAGTTTTCTTCTCCAAGTCAGAAAAAGTACAACAGATACCAAGAAAAAGAATTCCAGGGAAAATATTTGTTTTCAAACAGAAGTTAGATATAAAAAAAAAGAAAAAGAAAAAAAGAGAGCAAGTATACAGAAACTTTTGTTTAGTTTTCCATAATGACACTGTTCAGAAATATGGGACTACCTGAACGACTGCACTTCACCAAAACTACCACCAGTTAGTTAGTTAGATGGAATCAGGCTCATTCCCTCCCCTCAAGTATAAGCTCAGAATAGCTAAAGACTCTTCCTTAATTTTTATTCTAGTGGTTTTACTTCCCATTTTCAAAATTCAGTAAATATTAAGCACCATGAAAGATGGAAAAATATTATCATTTTCTTGGTAGATTATAATTCTAACACTAATGCTTTCCAAAAATCTTTAATTGTCCATCATTTATATCATTTAAATGGGTAACTTTTGCCTGTCTTTGTAGCTCATCATTGAACATGTTCTAGTTCCAGTGATATAGAGTTGTCCTCCACTACTTCTTTCCCTGATTATTCTTTTCTGTTCTTTACCAAGTACTGAACATGCATCTTCCTGATATTTCTCTTTATAACTCCAAGATCTTCCTTCTGAATTGAAACAGCTCAAAAGTTACAGTTTCATATATGAAGAAAGAAGTTGCCCATGAGTATCACTTTTCATGTATTTGCACTGAATACTACTGTCATTTAATTGCTTTGTTACTCTGTCCTGTAAGGTTGTTCTATGTTTATTTAGTTTGTCCCTATCGTTGTTAACAGCAAACTCTTAGTAGCTGAGCCGTTTCCTTATGTATCCTTTGGTTGCCTTAAAATTATTTGGTGAATTTTGATTAGTTTTGCCATTATTTACACACACACACACATATATATATATTTGTTGGTATGTACACAATTCTTTTTAAAATAAATTCCTAGTATTCAAATTAAACATTCATTAAGTATCAAAGTTTTGAATTGATATACCAGTAAAAAAGCATACTGTTCCACTAGTGGTATATGTTAAAGAATGTGTTAAATTTTCTTCATGGAGTCTATGTCAAAAAATTACTAATCTAGCATATTGCTAGATTTGACTCTCCTTCTGCTAAATGTATTTTTATATTGAAGTGTCCTTGTACAAACTTTCATTCATATAAAGACTTTTTAATTGCTTAGTAAAGAATGTATCTGTAGAGAGAATGTTACTCATATTTAATTTTGAAAAAAGTTTGCTTCTCAATAAGTTTTGTCAGAGAAAACATGTCTAAATATGCAACTGAACATTAAATCCACTAGATGGTCACTTTGATTTTTGAATTTTAAGGCTACCTAATGTACTGGTATTGCCTGGGAAAGAGTTCATTTTCTCATGGTAACCCATGTGTGCTGTGTTTTAGATTGGTGAACCAAAATATTGTTGATAATACAGGGATGTTTTCATTATTGCTGAACAGTGCTTGCATAGTGCCAAGGCCTTCTCTTTCTCACTTACCATTTATATCACTTGTCAAATCGTTTTTATCTCAGTCCATGAGTTTTCTCACTTTTGCCTTTCTAATTCTCTCCCTGTCACACCAGGAGACTGTGGAAGCGAGGAGCTATGTGGTGCTTTACTAGGTCCCTGTGTTAGATCACCACACCTACAGAAACAGTCCACTTATTCTAAAATAACTCCTCACTTGTACTATAGCAACAAAGTAACTTTTTAAACAGTGCTAGACTGTCAGCTGTTTAATGGAGGACAGGTCAATTATTAAATATACCTCCTGCCGAAGTTCTTCCCATCGAGTATTGAACCTCTCAAGTTTTTCATTGATCAGTTCATCCAAGATTCCACCATCAGTTAAAGTTTGAGCCAATTCCCGAATCTGATTGCGATTATCTTCTGGATGCCTCATTAAACGCTCCAAAGACTGAAACAAGGTCAAAAAAGTAGATTTGTTTTCCTTTCTGTAGATTCTAAAGAGCAATTGCAATTTGCCTTAAAAACATAAGAAATTTCATGCTTCATACACACTAAGAGCAGAGAAAAAAAGATAGAAATACCCAAGTCTCATGTCTTGACAACAAACGTTCTGTACTACTTATTACCAAAAAGACAGGAAGTTTTTTTGCAAAGAAATAAATTGGGTGCTTGATATTAAAAACATGGACTGCACCCAATTACTTCAGTGGGAGTGTTTCTGTACTTAAACATAAAAAGTTGAACTGATTGGAATCAATGAAGTTCAATAGAAAAAATGCATTATCAAATGTAACATTTTGTACCTTGGACCATTATTTTCCACAAATTTGAAAACTTCCATGAATAAAAATGAAGTAACAATAAACAGAGTAACAATGCTAGGGTGAAAGCATTCTCTCTCTGACGTCTTCAGTATTTTTTTCACCGGCTTACCCAAGGTGAGTTTTTTAAGAACTAGTATTTTAATGTCAAAAAAACCCATCCATGACATCAGGCGTAACACCTCTGTTTACTCTGTTCCACTTAAGTGGATTTAAATTCAAAACCTCATTTGTTGAACCAAGTGAAAACACAGGATTTTCCAAATAATCTGCGTCTTGCTCATATGTAATGTTGATTCATAGTTTTGAATATAAGGTGATTTATAATTTATCAATACATACAATTGAATATTATTTAAGTCAGTACTTACATTTAGAGACTCAGAAATCTCTTCTGCACCTCCCTGGATATTTTCAGTTGCCTTGAGTTTCAGTTCAATCTCATTCAACCATTTATTTTCTGCATCCAAATATGACAATAATTCACGCCAACATGCCCATACCTCCTGAAAGGAAAAAAAAAAATTCTTTACATTTAAAAACTCACAGTTACCTTCCACTTATAAAAACATTTAAAACATTGTCTTCTTTATTCCTAAAACATGGTTGACACCTAATGGCTACCGTGCTATAAAGACTATCTTGTTTTCCAGTACACAACCAAAACATTTTGATTAAACAGAGCAAAACCACAAAAGGTAACATGACAAAGGGAACACTTCTGCAAAACACAACTTGAATTTTGTCTCATGATTTATCCATTTAATATGCTTTCCAGTAAGATTGTCTTGTAATATATAAATATATAGATTATCAGTATTTTTAATTATTCATTCTACAAGTTTATGTCTTTGTTACAAGATGCAATTAGGTTGCCTATATATTCTTTACATTAAGTACAGGTTCACACAAGGTCTAAAAACATAGCTTTCTAAGACATCTACTTCTAAACCAGTTTTAGTGCAATTTATAGACTGTTAAAGTACTAAAAAAAATGTTGTAAAAGGAAATTAAGTTCTTATTTTTCTGGAATAAAATTATTGTCTAATATTTTTACACTGCCTGAAGATACTTAAATAAGCAGATAAAAATGTCACTTTATTCACAAGCAAAACATTTAAACTCTCCATAAATCATCTTTTGATTGTTCCTTTATTGTCAGTAAAAGTTAAAACTGTAATGAGATGCAACAGATTACAAGTTTGGACTATGCACTTAATTTTCCACAGTGACATCTAGACAAGATAAATTTTACCCATGTATATCATTTTCCTGTATGAAGTTAGGTATTGCAAATTAGTTCACAACAAAAAGTCATACCTAATTCACTGTAACCACTGTATGATATGCAAATATTATAGCTAGAACCTGTAATGGAGTTGGTCAAAATGGCAGGGTCAACTCAAAATATATGAAATATATTTAGCTTTCCAGCAGATCAAGTGATGTTCCTATGCTGATATAACATCACTCCCTCAGGATTCTGTCATTAATATCCATAGCCATGGAATAAAGAAATCTGGAAGACCTGGTGAAGACAATGTCACAAGATTGCTACAGCAGTCAAATGCTTGGCTTATTCTCAGAATGGATAAGAATCCTGAGCTGCAATTCCTGTCTCCCACCTAAGAGCCATGCCAGAGGCTTCTCTTCTAATAAAACTCTCCAGCATATATGACTCTCAAAAAGATTTAGGTATATGGCTCACACCACATGGTGTTTGGTATATGGCTTATAAAGAGAGGACAGCCTTGGGCTACGCATGTTCCGATACGATAATACATCTTTGTAGTTAGAAGGGCTATAAATACAAAGAATGGTATCCAACCTCCAAAGTTTTGCACTTTCCATTCAGTCTGCTGCAGAGTCGCTGGTAGCTGGTAATTAAAACATCAAGCTCCTTTTTCAAAGCCTCATGAGCTGCTGGTGGAGCCTTTGCTATAAAGTTATTCACAGAATCGGTAATAAGCTTCACTTTCACTTCTTTCTGCACGGCTTCCTCCTTTGCTCTCTGGAGAAAAAATAAATAAATTGTAGTCCTAGTTTAAGAAGGAATCTTATTTACAACAACTCTGTTGGACTTCTCCTTGACTGAATTCTGTCAGAGGGAAAGAACAACAACCCCACAAAAAAAACCCCACGAAACACTGAAAAGACTCTTAATTCCCAGAATTTCTGATATAATCTTGAATGCATCCAAAACCCCTTTTAAAAATTTTATTGCCAATGCACAATACTCAGTACAATTTAACATCTCACAACTGACTAGGTTTTTTTGAGCTTTCAGAATAGTAAAACAATTCAGGTATTTGGTTTTGGTTTTTTTTTCCCCCCAAGAAATGCTACAAATACCTTTGCCATAATACCTTATGAAGCACAAATGATAAAAAATCCCTGTTGTGTTACAAATTCATGCACACGGTTTAAAGGTACAACCACAAGAAGCAAGAGAGAAAAAAGGAAAACACTCCTGATTTATTTTCCTCTGCTTGCCATTGTCATTAACCTACATTTAAAGAGAAATCGAGAAAAAAAAAATCTCTATATAAATATCACACTTTGATCTGAGCATTAATGTTGTTTTCATTCTCTCACTTTACAGAGACAGAAAAATCAGCACCATTGTTCATCACCAGTGAATATTAACCTAATATGAAGAGAGGACAAAGTGAAAAAGGAGCATCCTCCAAAACAGCACTTTCTATGTTAGACCCTAGGCAGAGAAATTTACCAGATAGACATAGGAAATAGACAAAAATCCAAGGGGCACAGAGAACTACAAATAAATTACAAAGTAAACCAAATAACTATGTAACCAATTAGGAACCACCAACTTTCCATCTTTTCCCTGCTTTAATCTATGGAAGACTGGATAAATCCAATTCCTTCACTTTTTGTTATTCTCTTCCCATTTTATGCCATTTCATTAATAAAATATTATTGTTTGCTTTGAGTGATTACAATGCAATGGCATCTATGGCGGCAGTCATATCACTAGTCTAGATTTTGCCTGTTGTATGATGAGAGTTAGCTGCAAGCCTTCAGGTGAACGATCATCAGGAGCAAGTGAAGGGATATACAACTAATGACCCTATTATCTGCATAGGTCAACATGTCATAGTTTGAACGTATCTGCACTTCAGTGACAAGTACAGAATATTCACTAGGGAATCCATAGTGGGGGTTGTATCTCAAACTATACACTTGTTTTATTAGGCAAGGTAATGTATACATTCGAGTTTTGATCTTTTGATATTTCTTTTTTTTTTTTTTAAATTCTGTTTTTGTCCAAAGGTCAATCCCACATGAAAGAAACATTAATTCAAACACAAATATGCTGTTCCTGTATTGCTGTATTAAAGAAATAATCAATCCTTCATACTTTGCACATACCTATATGCATCCTGAAGTCCTAAATCTTTTTTTTTTTCCTCTCTCTAATATAAAGAGAAGACCTAGAACTGATTTTACACTATCAGTTAACTGCTGCTAACACCTTATTCTTAGGAATTATTGCTTAAGTAAAAGAAAGTTGAAGCTGCATCAAAATCAAGTATTTAATGAAGCAAATGGGAAAAAAGTGCAATACAGTATTGTAAAAGATTAAATATCTTTCAACATATTCCAAACAGAAAATACATCAACTACATCACATATTACTTTAAATTTTAGACTAACAAGTAGATTTCAAAAGGAACATTCCTAAAAGAAAGAGTAGACCTTTACAATGAAAGACTCAAAAAGAACTTTAAACATAGCTCAAAGAATTAATTTATCTTTTACCTTCAGTTCCTCAACAGCTTTCTGTAATTCATCGGGTGTTTTATACTCAAAATCTCTTTCCAGATATTCTTCTTCAGCTTGTGTTATCCATTCATGCATCTCTGACAAATCCTTTCTGAGACTCACGGTCTTATCCAAACCACCTTTTAGTGCTGCCTTCTTAGCATAGGCCTTTAACAAATAAAAGGTTACATGGTACTTGAAAATATAAAGGCTACTGTACAAATATTTTAGCCTTAAAAAGATCCAAATTAAATCCTATAGTAATAGCGTTGCTGTAAATAGGCAGATATTAACAAGTAATTAGTCAGATGTCAATAACAGGGAATCAAGAGGTACTATACATGTGTATACATTGTTTTTTTAGGTAGTCATTGCTGTGCATAATGAGTTCTCAAAGATCCTAGAAGAAGATGCTACACCATATGCTGATGTCATCAGAAAATAAATCTGAAAAAAAATCACCTAGGGACTACCTTCTACAAGATGTAGAAAGAACAACCACAGCAGACCTTGCAAGGACATTTAAGGATGAAATTAGAGGCTCTTGAGCTACAAAGTCAGATGACCTTCAAATCTGTTCGAATGCAACTTGCTAAAGAATAAAGCAATATGCATATCTTTGCTCTACTAATTAAGTCACTGAATCTCTCAGAAATATGTATAACTTTAAAAATAGGTAAGTAAAAAAGAAATTTGCTTAAAGGGAAAAATACTTTTACTTAATCCTTTGCTAATCACTGTACAGTTGTTATATAATTATGTTATATATCTCATGTATAGAACTAGATAATGATTAAGATCCCTTCCATCCTAAGCTCTTCTATGATTCCATGAATTGCTCATCAACTTGTAAAAATTATCCACGATGGACTGAGCTATTGGTTGAGCCACCTTCTAATGGTACAAAGAAGTTTGCAACAAAAACTGGTGGCATTTTTTCAGTTTATTTTGCAGAGATGATCAATTCAATATCCTGCACTGTGATGCTACTTCAGTAAATATTATTTTCATTGATATCAGGAGGAATTGTCCTAGTATTTGGTCTTTAGTTTCTGACTGTTACTGGTTTCATTACTCATCCTTACAGACTGCTGTTAAATATAAACACCTACATATATGTTGTTTTACAAAACAAAACAGAGTAAAAATAAAAAGGTGATGTTCAACAAGTATGAATGCAGAAATGTATGTTGTTCTGCAAAATTGCCCCTGCCTCAGTCACAGCACCAGAAGAGCATCACCTCGAAAACGTACCTGAATGCCAACTGTTAGCTCTCTCAGTCAGAGTAACTGCATGTATATCAACTCAAGGTGACTTGATGTGATGGGTTTGTGTGGAGTCGCTTTGCTTGGTTAAAAAAGAGGGAGGGAGTTGCAGTGCTGTCCCTGTAAACAGTTTGTGAAACTTCCCCTGGCTCCGAGTTGGACCCATATCTGTCAACTCCATATTTAGCTGAAGGGGAAAGACTATGGCACTGAATCAATAAAATGTCTTAGATTTTGGAGATGAATTTTTTTGAAAACTATCCGAAAAATATTAAGAGCCTCTTTTTCACATGTGAAGTGAAGAATGGCAGTTTTTACAAACATTAGGCCACGTTAAAGGGTGATAGTTTCACCATTATGCAAATCCATATTACAAATGTAGACAAAAGAATGAGTGAGCAGAAAAAACCTAAAAGTAATACATGAATGATATTTCCTGTGAATTGTCATAAAGAAAGATAATCCAAGTGTCTTCAATGTAATAACAGTAGATTTTAACTTCCTTAATCTGTAAAATTATTTATTAATAATGTCAATTAAAACAATAGAATTGTCATTTTGTTATGTCTCATTCACTTAAATTCATGTGACCATTAGAGACTATAATTTACACACCTAATATATGTGCTCATATGCCTAATTCCAAGTTACTGAATTTTAAACTCCTAGCTACTTTTAGTGTCTTATTTCCTCCAGACTAATGGCATGTGAGTACAATGACACAAAAGAAAAAGAACTTGAACTTTTGGCAAATGCCTATATAAAATTTTCAGAAAGTTAACTTTGCAAGAGCTATTAATTACATTGCTGCTAAAATCTAAGATATTAGTATATAACTGTTATCATAAGATACTATATTATAATATAAAGAAAAATCCTTTATACATATTGATACAAAAAATACCTAAAATAGAAGTTTAATTAATGTGAATGATGTATGTCTATAATCAGTTTCCTATCTACTGGATATGCACAGGACAAATTCTGCTAATGCGAAATATATTATGCATATTAATTAAACAGTCACAGTGGTAGACTTGATACCTGTTGGCAAATGTGCTCCCATTGACTGTTGAGATCCTTTAGTTCTGTCTCTATTCTGAAAGCAAATTCTGGCTCCGCCTCATCCTTCATTTTCTTCCCAACCTCATTAACACTGTTTAAACTGGGCTGGATTGTCTGGATATCATTTACTAAAGCCTAAAGAAATAGGAGAAGGTTAGGCAAACAGCACTCACACAAATTGTCAGAATGCTACCTCTATCAAAATGTGTCTACATAAAATTCTGATGTTTCTTTGGTCCAGATTGCCACATAAGCACAACTAATAGTTAACTATGACAAGACATAAAAAAAAATGAGCAGCTGTAATGCAGTAAGCTATGCTATACTAGATAAAGTGCATTTGCAAAATATGCAGGTTTTCAAAGCTATGCATATACAACACATATATACATATAATGTGCTATATTACATATATCTATTACATTGCCTAGATCTTTTATTCACGTTTCTGAACAGCATCCCATCATCATGGTGAAAAACTATTTGTGAAGCCATTTCATTAACTATGCCAGCTTTACCCTTCAGTTGGTAATTCACCTGATAACTTCCTTAAAATTATCTGAATGATGATAATCTTTGGTTATGTCTAGTTACTAGAATTTTATTTGTGGTTAAATATTATTTAAGTAGCTCTAAATTTGCCTTTCAATTTCATTTCCTTCTTCAGTGCTACAGATGTTACCTCGGCTTCCAACATGGTAGAAAAGGCTGGGAGTGTAAACATATACAAGATGACGAAGGTTTTGGTAGATTTATCATATATTTGAGAATAATCACTAATATCTGTGCAAAGCCTTCTGTAATTCAGGATATGGATTCTAAAGGAATTACATATAACTTACTACTCTGTAGAGGTAAGAGTTATCCTATATAATGTATAATAAGTTTTATGTAAATAAGGGGTAAGAGAGAAAGCCTGAGGAACTTGTAGATCTGTAGGATCAATATATATGTTTCATAATATTTATAAATCCTGCCAGAACATTCATAGAACTTGTAAATTTCACTGAATGTATAGACAGGGAATATCATGGATTACAAGATTCACTGCACTTACACACTCTGTTGGGACAGGCAGAAGAATTTGTAAACCCTGTGATGGAAGTATCAATACTTCATGATGCTTTAAAACTCTGCTGGGGCAAAATTCTGGAACTTGTAAGTTTAGTGAAAAAAAAAATAAATGGATATAACTCACAATACCTGCAAGTTCTTTCAGTAAAAAATGTGTGAATAACAGATATAGAAAAATACCTTCTGGCACAGATTATACAGCTCATAACAAATAAACATGCAATGTTTGTAAGCTCGACAAAGTAAAGAAACCATTAAATTTAGAGGCTACCAACTTAATATTTGCTGCAAGCATTTGCCTTGATATTTTGTTCCCACTATAAATAAATAATGATACAGTTACTGCATGCCTGTTTTATAGTTTCCACTTTTGTTAAATAAAAACAAAACTTTCTTCAAACCCAGAAAATGCAGGAGGTTCAAATACATTGCAGAAGACTTCTGCCTTACAACATTAATTTCATTTCAGAAACCCTAATCATTTGTGTCATTCCTGTTTAAGCTAGGTCAGAGAGAAAAACAGAATAATTGCCAAGCAGGCATGTAATACTCACTGTACATTGCTCAAGTTGTTTTTCCAGTGCTTCTGAATCACCAAGGGCTGGCCACTCTTCCTTCAGAAAAACATCCACTTCAGCCATCCACTTCTTCAGTGTTTTAGTGTCATTCTGTTTATTAAAAAGACATTTTATTGCATCATACAGAATTTGACTGGCAATAGTGAAATTCATTCAGGCACTACAACTAAAACTCATCACAATGTAATTTCAAGATTATGGAACTGTCTGAATAATGCAAACACAGCAAACAAATAAAACCAATTTTATCTGGGAGTGTCATCGATTCTTCAGCCTGCACTCCATCCATTTCTGCCCATTTAACATGTCTACAGGCAACTTTATAGCTTGCTAGTTTATATCTTCCAGATATCAGTCATGTTTAGATACTAAATGCATGTTCATTGGTTCCTTGTATGGCTTCATACTCATGTATGTCCAGCACAGGGCTTCCAAGATGATCAGGGGACTGGAACATCTTTCATACAAGGAAAGGCTGTGGGAACTGAGGCTGTTTAGTCTGAAGAAGAGGAGATTGAGGGGTGATCTTATTAACATTTATAAATATCTAAAGGGTGAGTGTCAGGAGGTTGGGACACCCCTTTTTTCCTATAGTAGCTAGCAACAGGACAAGGGGTAATGGGATGAAGCTGGAACACAAAAAGTTCCACTTAAATATAAGAAAAAACTATTTCACTGTTCAGGTGAGGGAGCAGTGGCACAGGCTGCCCAGAGGGGTTGTGGAGTCTCCTTCCTTGGAGGTCTTCAGGACCCGCCTGGACATGTTCCTATGCGACCTGATCTTGGTGACCCTGCTTCTGCAGGAGGGTTGGACTAGATGATCTCTAAAGGCCCCTTCCAACACCTACCATTCTATGATTCTATGATTCCATGATACTGTTTCTAGCACTAGAATATTTTAATCATTAATTTGCCTTCCATAGTTAACCCCTGTAATTAATAAGAAAGAAAACACCGAATGTCAAATGCTTGAAAAGAAGGAAAGCTACCAGTCCCAGGCAGCATTACATAGATAATGTCCTATCTTGAAAGACAGAATAAGATTTAAAACATGTGACTTAAAATTACCTTAAAATGCCACCGTAAGTACAACAATTAAATGCACATGTTAAAATACAAAACAATAAATCGTAAAAATTGGAAAGGCAAATTACAAAGCATTTGTTCATCCAACTTTTTTAAATAACAGTGAAGTACATATTGGTATTATATGTTGAATCAAAATCACAGTTATTTCAGTAGAATACAGAATGTGCCTTACTATGTGAAGAAAAAAAGCCTTAGCAACTATTACAAGCTAGATAATCAAAGAGAACATTTTCTAATGTGCTCGATATATTTAATTACCACAGGGTAATGTGGAAAAATAACTGAATTAATAACAGAAATAATACAGAAATTATCAGTACATTTCAGAATGGCAATTATCAAAACACTGTTGAAGTGTTTACTGTTCATTCCGTTATTAATCAGTAAAAATATTTCAGAATTGTATTTCATGATGAAACTTCAATACTTTTACAAAAATACTTGAAGTATAGTCCATTAATGCTGCACATGATAGATCTGATGGGATTTACTTGAAAAGAGATCAGTCTCCAACTACCAATGAAGACTGATTGTATGACTTGCATTTCAAATCAGACAGTAAATGCATTTTATTTATCCACATTGATTTAACCATATCCCATGGTGATGCATTCCATACATTGCAACAACTAAAGCAATGGTCTGGAAGGGAAGTCATTCAAGAAGCTGAAAAGACAATGACTTTAACCATGTACTAGAGTGATTTGAAAAGTAAATCTAAAGACTAAGGTTTGTATGTAATAATAGCTCATATAGCATTAAAAATACATCATCTACAGAGCATGATCATGATGTTCAGGACTCTCTCCCTTTAAGATTAGTGGAGGAACCTCTAAGTCTCTATCCAGAAAATTCAGGGGAAAAAAAAAAACATAGAAGTTTGAGTTTCTCTAGCAAACTATTTTCTGGTTTGTGCAACTGCAATTATTTCATCATACTATTCGTAAAACCACCTTCCAATTTTCCTGCTTATATTAGATTTATGTGGTAAAGTTTTGGTAGCAGGCATGGCCTCTGTGAGGGGATGTCAGGTGTTGCCCAGTGCTGGACACAAAAAGGTCCAGCTGCCTCCATTGAATCCCATGGAGACTCCCACATGAGAGAAATGAGCAGTAGGGGGAAACTGTCACAGACTGATTGCAGCTCCCATTCACCATTCTCCTGTGTCCCTTGGTAAGAATGGAAATATGAATAAAGCAATAGAATGCAGACTAGGAAAAAGAGGGACAAGGAGAGGTGTATTTTACTGTATTTGTTTCTCACTACACAAATTTATTTTAATTTTTCCCCAAGTTGTGTTTGTTTTGACCATGGTGGTAACAGGAAAGTGATCTTTCTGTCTTTATTCCAATCCATGAGCTTTTCCATCCCATTTTCTCCCCCTGTTCTTTTAGGACAAGAAATGAGAGAGCACCTGAGGCATCTGGCTGCTGGCTGAGGTTATCTCACCATACCATTAAATTTAATGGCATGGACAGCTTCAAATGTCAGAGATGTAGCTATAGAGCCAAAGTTACAGTTTAGAGCAATGCGCCATTTCAGTAGCTAAGTGAGTATGTAAGTGTTCATTTGCATGGGGGCAAGGAGGTAAAAGCATATTAAAAAAATAAAATTGGTTTCCCCATTTTCATGACTGATCTGAATTCCTCTGAAACCTGACCCTTGAAATTGTTTTGAAATAGAACAGAAATATGTTAAAATATACCTACTTTAAATCTTGTAATATTTCAGTCATAGACAACCCCTGCAATGCTGATATGTGTGACTTATAAGTAAGTATAAATAGGAAACCCTCACAATGAGAGAAACAGTTTAAGGTCCAAATGCAGTCATCCTAAATACCTCAAATTCACACAATTGCATAAGTTATGTACACTTTTGCTGGCTGGCATTTACTGCTCAGATACTACCATATTATAAATTATTTTAATTATATAAGTAAACCCATTAAAGTCAGTATGTTTACAGCTACTTCAGCTGCATGAAAAATTATTTCAGCTTTTATAAAAAAAGTAGAGGAGTATTACTTATAATCTCATTGAAATCTGAGTTAAGTTTTGCTATTGAAACAAAATAGGCAGAAACAACCACAAAATCAGAACACAAAGTGAAATTTTGGACACACCAAAATCAAGTGAACATTTTAATACATTTCATGTACTATTTTGATATTTTGCTTTGGTACTACTTTCTGGAGGTGTGCAAAACACAGAATAAACAAGATGCTGCATAGTAGTTGAGGTTGAAAAAGTTTGGTTAACCTGGAATCGCTGAAGTTTGGTCATAAGCTCCTCAAGTTTCTGGCAATTTTCTACCAGTTGCGCTGATAATTTCTTCCAGCGGCCAAGGATCACCTCAATCTCTGATCGATATCTTTGGCTGACCTCTGCAGGGGCTTTCTTGGACATGTTTTCCACAGTTGTGCTGAGATAGTTTAGGCTTTTTTGCTGCTCTTGCAGAGAACTTTGTAGAGCCTATGAATAAGAAGCAAACAGTAATAACAATTCAGATTTTGGACATTTCTCTTTGCTTCACAAATGTGAGTCTGCTAAAGAAAGGACAGAAAATTAAAAATTATCATAAATACATTCAATGATTCTAATCAAAATAGCTTTTCTTACACAAACTAGAGAGTAGGTTTTTAAGTTGAACTAAGAATGTAACCAGAAGTGTTTATACTTGTTAACAGAGGTGACTCAAATACACATCATTAATCTGAAATAAGAATTTACTATGGCTTTAATGATTACACTTTCAAAAGAATCAGAATATACATAGAGATAAAGAATAGCCTTAAAACTGTATCTATGATAACTTAATATTTCAATTCCTAGCCCAAATTTTCTGCATGTAACTTTTTTCTTTATAGTCTGCTTTTTATTTCTGAATGTACATTATAAGTTGCATTAAACAACATGCTCAGTCACCCAACAATAGAACAATATCAAACATTGAAATTCAGGAAAGGTTTGTACCCACTGGCAAAACTTGTTCCACGTTTTTATCTGCCTGTAAATCTGACAGAGCCCATGTTGCATATTGCAAATCATAATCAATTCCCTGTCAGCTCTCAAAAATTAAATGAGCTAAGTCTATACTTAACTACCAGAGCTATTGTCAAGGAAATATTTTACATATGATGGAGACAAAGAAAGGCTTTTCTGTAAGGTGTTCAATGTCTTACAAAATTGGTTTCAATGGTGATGAGCACTTTAAATCAGTTAACTTTAGAAATCAATAGAAGTGAGTATCCTCCATCCCCTGAATCCCTTACCTAAAATCTAAATGAGTATAATTCACTCAAAATCCATAGGCGTCATCAGACTCATGACAACTAAGGGTTCTGTTTCTCAGAATTTTTCTTTTAAGACATTCATTCCCACAGCCTGACCGCTTACCTTGAGCTCTCTGAGTCTCTGCTCCATGATTTCATATTCAGCAACGGCAACCTGAGGCATGGAGAGTTTAGTTTCTGACTGCTGGATCCACACAAGTATAGTGCTCATTGTCTCTTTGTAATGTGCAGGAGGCAAACTGTCAGAAACTACATTCAATGAGGAAGGAAAAAGAAAGAAATAAAATAATTCTGTAATTCATTATTTGGTTTGCTGACATAAAAGACTGAGCTTTATTGAAGTCAATAGCTATTTTGGAAGAGATTACAATAGGTCCACTATGTCAGTATCAGGTTTCGAAAATTTTTGAAGAATGAATACCCACTCTAATGTTTAGGATATCTCTGTCATTCAATCAGTTATGTGTCATTTGACTCTCCTGTTATAGGTTACATGACAACTTACAGGACCAAGACAACTAGTTTAAATATGTGTATTTAGAGATCAAGACAAAAACTATTGTGCTTAACGCAAAATCTATAATCAGAAATGCATTAAGAAATGGTATTCCCTCTTATGGCCCATGCTTGTGTTTTTAATGTTTCTGTTCAAGTATAATGTTCTGTTTAAGACATCTGTTAAAAGCTTAGAAAATTGATCTTTTTTCTACATTGAAATTGAATTTTATTGAACTGTGCTTATTGTGCCAAGATTATAGCTGCTGTAAATAGACAACATCTGGCACACACATGGGCAACTCATTAGCAGAGATACTCCCTCTGCCCTTAACAGTTGCTTCTATAGTCACTGCGAAAAGTACAGACACATAGCTTGGCTGATTGGAAATGAAATATTTCCAACTTGTACCATACAATAATGAAGTATCTAGAGCTCAAAAAAATGCTACATCTATTTGTGTCTCCTATGTATCTGTGTTGTTTCAGAAAGAACTGTAGTGAGAAATTATATGGCTGTCCAAAATGCATTTTTGGCAAACACCACAGTTAAAATTTTTAAGTGCAAGTTTGCTTATATTCTCATATAGCAATGCTTGGGAGAATATACTTCAGATCTTAACATAATTTTTCAGTTCACCAATAGAATGCTGCTCAAAAGAAAAATTTTTTCTTTTAGAGAAAAATAAGGCAATTTAAGCTCTCTCTTGTTAGTTGTTAGTTGGTGTTTGCTTTTTGTTTGGTTTTGGGGTTTTGTAAGACAGACACTATGTCAGTATTTTCATACAGAAGGAAGCAAATTAACAGCTTTCTGGATGACACTTAAGAAGAGCCTACATTTTTTTTGCAACTCATGATGACAGTGCTGAGAATTCAGTACAATTCCTACAATGTCCTCACATTACCTAATTTTAGCTGTCTAAATAATCTAACAGATCTATGGTCTCTCTCTGGGAAATAAGAATATCTAAATTCCTCATGCTCGTGACATAAACACACATTCAGACTTGTTTACTTTTATCCTAAAATTTGAAATTTTCATTCTAAAATTATGATACTAACGTTTGTGGATTAAAGTCCACATGGTAAGCAGAGTGCATTAATATGAATTCTGCTGTGTTACATGGAAAACTGAATTGGTAGTCATATAACAACCCAAGCTATAGTTAAACTAGGCCCATGACAAAACTGAAACAAAATATCACAGAGGGAAAATACAAATATGTTGCTGTGAAATATCAGACTCCCATCCCATAAAAGTAAAGTGTTGTTGCATTAATCTATTTCACTTGTAGGGAATGTATTTTGGTGTTACTGAAACTGTAACCCTTGAGAACTGGCAAGCAAACACTTTAAACTTGTATATTTACTTCAGAGAAAATGCTTAAATTTGGAAATACAATGTGAAGATAAATTTTTGGCTAGGATATATTTTTAATAAGTAGAAATATTTAAACATGTGAAAACAGCTTTGCAAATAAGTAACATAGTTTTCTGTTGTTTTTTGTCCCAGTTTCCTTTTGCGACCAGATTTTCCAGTGAGAAATCAGAAAGAAATGAGAACGCAATTATCCTAAAAACTGTCAAACCATACTGCAATATGTATCTCCTATAGTCAGGACAAATCCCACTGTTCAACACATCATTGTGAAAGATTAAAAGACAGACTATAAATATAATCTATGGGATCATTTTAGTAAAGACTTATTCCCTGAAATTAACTACACTGAACAGAACATGTATTTCCCATTAAAATCTCCTCAGGAGTAACCGCAGTTTAAAACCATGTTGATTTTCTTACGAATTTGCTTTGCTTATTTTGTAATACAAATACCTGAATATATTTATCAAAGTCTTAACATTGACTTCATAAAAGCTGTGATTCCCTTCTTCAACATCTTTCACTGGAAATGCTCAAAAGGGAATCAAGGAATCTTGTATAATACATAATCAACATTCTGCAACTGCTTTAACACTTCCAAATTCTCTCCTTTATTAAACTCTTAAAAGAAATATAAGAAAAGAAATTTCCAATTCTACAAGATCTAATGTAATAGTAAATACATTTTAAGGATACAGAGTTTTTAAGATAGTTTTATTTCCTATCCTTATACATTTTCATTTTTATTACTAAGGAGAAGAATAAAATGACCTACAGAACAGAGGACATTATTTCATACACATGAATTTCACAGGTTGCTTTCATTTCACAGGTCCTTTCACTCTTTATTAAAAGAAAAAAAAAATACTGGAGGAAATGGGTAGAAAAGAAAAATGAAATTACTTATTACTGAGTTATATCTTCAGCTTAAAACGCATGTTCAAAGAAAGTTAAGCAAAGTTTATCCTTCAAAACCAAATAACAATGATTATTGCTGCTAAATCATAGCCTAGGTTTTAAGAAAACTTACAGTTATGAAATTAAAGAGGATACTTGCTTAAAACTTTTATTCCTCAAGTAAGCAATGATTGGTGAAAGATTATTATACATAACAATTTCACTGTAATTTATAAGTAGTAGTCTTAAAGATCTACGATAGAGCATCAGAATAAAGTTAGCAACTCAAAGTTTAAGCAAAAGCAGACAAATAACAGACTAAAACTCCAAATGATCATCACACTCTTACAGCGGTTTGCCATCTTATAAAATTATGCAAAGATCGAGTTGTGTGAACTTTATGTAATGCAATCCCCTCTAAGATACTGTACTATCAGTTTGGGAAGAAAAGTAACTGTAAGCAGGGACTAAATAGTGGGGCTAAAGAATAATCATTAATAAAAACGACGACAATAATTTCGCTTTTGGGAATCACTGATCCTGCAAAGGTAGAATCAGAATTTGAAAGGAGTGCACAGTGCATAAATTTATAAGCCAGAGAAAAATGGAAATAAGCATTAATTTTTCCTTTGACACCTCCATCCTGATACTCTCAATTTCACCTGTCACAAAAACTTTTCTCTTTCTAAGAGAAAGAAACTTTCTAAGAATCTAATTCCTTCTGAAGAATGGTCTTGTAAAATTGAGAATATTTAGCACACTGAAGACCACAGCTGTTTAAGAGCTCATTGCAGTAAAACTAAAAAGTAGAAGGACCTTAACAGAGTTTAGTCCAGTCACAGAGCAAGAGGAATGCTGTTACCAGGGAGTGAGTTTGAACCAGGGAGTATTCACTTACGTGATACTGACTGAAAGCTCTCGCTAGCTTGAGGAGGAATTGGAGACTGACCAGGCTGCTGCTTAGAAATAAATCTCTCTGACACAGCAGCAGTCAATTTCAATACAAGTAAATATAAATTTCAATACCTCATTTCTCACCAGGAAAATTATAAAACTAAGAATTTCCTTGGGAAATCACATTAATGCCATGACTATTTAGGTCAGTCTCTTCTGAATGCTACAGAATGCTTCTGAAGCACTGTCTTCCCTCTATTTTTTCAATATAGCAGAAATTACTCTAAATGCATTTGGGGAGAAGAGAGAGCTAGAATGATGGATACATCATCTTCAAAAGGACCAATTACCTATGGATATATAGACACTCTTTAAGAGAAAATAGGTCATAATAGCTCATACTTTATGAGTTTTTCATAAATAACATTGCAAAAGAGTAAAAACCTCAACCAAGTAGATTTTTTTACTTGGCTTTAAATTATGTTTTAGAATTGGAAATGCTAATCAAATCATAGAGAAAAACATTTTAGAAAATCCGAGTTTTTTACTTTATTAAGAAGTGTACTGTGTAGTATAGATAAAATATTAAGCATTCTTGAAGCTAAAAAAACCCTCAAAACAAACCCACCACTACCATCAAAAAAGTGTACATCAACCAAAAGAAAATATTTGAGGGAGACATTCTACTAGAGCTAGAGAAAACATTTGTGGGGAAAAATAAGTTCCCTTGGAAAGCAGAATAGCTAAATACCCTTATCTATCACAAGAAATAATGGATTAATGGAACACTAAAAAAAAAACCCCAACTAATCAACTAAAAAAACCCTAATAGATAAATTAAAAATCCTTTTAACATAAAAACCCTCTAATGACGAATCCAAAAATCTCTAGCACATGTAGGTTATAGGGAACTGAAAAGCAGCATATATTATCCGCAAAGTAGCATTCAGTCTTTGGGAATTTTTTCTATCTCTAGATGAAAATGAATTACAAATAATTTATGTAAATAAAAGATGGAAATATCTAAAATAATCTAGTAAGACTTCAATATTTCAATATTTTAAAGTAAGGCGAAAATAAAGACACAGGATATGGCCTCTTCTCAGCCTGTACAACAGAAGAAAAATAATCATTGAAGAAGGCAGAAGAAACTCAGACTCAAAGAGATAAATTTTCTATGCTTTAGCTGTGGATTTTTAAAATATTTTCTTATTTGTAAGATTTTCCTGAAACGGAATTAGACATAACACAGTATCCCAAGCATGATCATTTATATCTACAGCAGACTTATGTACAGATGATAGTACTTTGGATAAAATCGTATAAAATTTCTGAAGATAAAATACAATTGATGTAACAATGTCACTTAAAATATCACTACAGGTAGGTACTGTAATACCAGTCTCATCTTGACAGTTGCACCATTTCAGATGAAGTGGCACAGCAGCCACGTGAAATGATAACTAACCAGGACTCCATAAAATATTGTTTCATGGACTTCTGCTCTCTAGCAGTTTAGAAGAGTCTAGTCTGTTCAATGCTGCCACCTGAGCACAGTTGCATCTGCAGCTGACCAGGGCACTGGAGGAACATACTGTAGCATGGATGGGGACATGAACAGCTACAGCCAGGAAGAACTTTACCAAAGTTTCTTCAAGGGATTAAATGCAGGCAGTGGACACTATTACAGGACTAACTGATTATTTCAGAAGGTGTTGCTATAGTAAAATTAGGTGAGGTAAAACTAGCAATTACTCAAAAATAGATAAAGAAGAAATTATTAGAAAGTTAACATTTACCATATTTTCCTGTTGGCGGAATGGTAACTGATTTCTGAGTATAAAACAGTGTGGCATTAACAGTTTCCAAATCTTGCATATTATATGCCTTGACTTTAGAGTCATGAATATACTTGACACTCCTTAATAGTAAACTTCTACAGCTCATTCTTTCATCACTTGCCACGGCATACTTGCATCTTATTTCTTCAGTTCTTCTGTGCATTGTCATCGCTTCGGTTTGTGTGTGTGCACATGTGTGAAATAACTATAGCAGTAGACTAATTCAGTATTGTTGAAAAAAATCCAAACCTCTCTGTGAAAGAATTTAGGAGGATACTATGAAGATCCACTAGAATGAGCTAGTATAATGTCTAATTTCAAAACAGTACCATTATTTAGAGATATCATTTAAGGGACAAATATCTCCTAGTTGTTGAGAAAAACATTTATATTTTTTGTCTGATATTTTATTTTTATTTTCATAATCAAATACAGAAAGTGTACAGTAATCACCGACATGCTACTTATCTTCAATAAGGAATGAAGTAAACCTATTTTGGTATAATATTTTCTCGCTTTCAAAAACTGCATTTTATTACAAATATCGTAAATAATGTAATAAATAGCAGTCAAATATTCTGTGTTACAAATCAGAATAGATTACCACATCATGAAAAACTAGATATCCTAAAGTAGCTAGTCTGTTTGATGAGCTTTATGGAGTTAAACTTCTGTTCTATGAAAATCTAGAGTAAATTTACTTTTCTAATTAAACTCACTTTCTTCTCTATCAGAGGCAGACAGCCTTGTCTTATAACCCAACTAAATGAAGACAGTTGTATGTTACCAAAAGAATCACTGAATCTGTCCATAACCATGCTAACAAGAAGAGGTCTGATGGTAAAACTACATTGAGTATAACCTTTGCTTCTGAATAGTGTACTTTCCCATGTTTTCCAATTAATAGAAAATATACAACACACTAATAATTTCTGAAAGATTAATTCAATGGAAAAAAAAAAAGTCATCTAAATTGTACTACTCGTTCAGCATGACAAAAGTAAATACAAAAGTAAGGGAAAATAAAATATACACCTGTTCTTTGCATGCTAGTCAGCCAAATTGACTTGTCATGAACACTTACTGGTCTGTAGCTGCTTCTCTCTGGCATGCATATCAGCAAGTATTTGTTTGAAATGGTTGGTAAAAGCAGTAAGGTCAGCATCCAGAAACACTGGCCCTTGCTCTTTCTCTTTGAGTGCTTGACTTTGAGCCTTTAGCCGTTCGATTTGAGGCTGAAGGGTGGACATTCTGATGATTTCATCCTGCACATTTGAACAAAAAACATCAATATATATCTGTCCAACAAATGAAATCACTAGTGTCACAAAATCACCACTGTTTCAATGCACATTACACAATTGTTTTGCTTCCAACTACATCACTTACTGTAAGAAAAACCTCAACATTTTTAATCTTTTCTCAGAAAGCAATACTGCTGCTACTGATTATTGATAACCATTGTTTACAGTCACTTTCACAGGAAGTTATTATGCTAGTAATGTAATGCCCAAAGAAAATGACACAGATTGTATAATAAAATTCCATGCCTAGGGATTATCTTTCTCATGTGGAACTGGGAAGTTAAAAACTCCACACATCACATAATTTTGGACTAATTTCTGTTACAATATGTACAGGCTAAATAGAATGAAGGAGAAAAGGAAAAGCAAAGGTGCGCAGTGACTTCTAACAATCCCACTCTAATGCATTACAAATTGAGGTCAGAATAGAGTGGAATAGAATAGAATTGGAAATATTTCAGTTGGAAGAGACATCCAAGGATCATCTAGTCCAATTGCCTACCAGTTCAGATCTAACCAAAGTTAAAGCATGTTAAGAGCATTGTCCAAATGTCTCAAACACTGATAGGCTTGGGGCATCAAACACCTCTCTAAGAAGCCTGTTCCAGTGTTTGATCATACTCTTGCTAAAGAAATGATTCCTAATGTCTGGTCTAAACCTTCTTTGGCACACATTCTGTCACTGGATTGCAGGGAGAAGAGATCAGCACCTCCCTCTCCACTTCCTCTCCTCAGGAAGCTGTAGGGAGCAATGAGGTTGTGTTATTATACTTTCAAAAGACCTTGTACACACTGTGACACTTGCAACTACCAATTAAAAAGAAATGAGCAAATCAAAGTGTACAATTCATAGCAGAGCTACTCTAAGAGAAGTTTTCTTTAAGGAAGCAGAGAATCCCTGTAAGCACTATGCCAGCTTGGAAATGTCTGAAAATAGAAGTAATAGCATAGACTGAAATTTGGGGTTCAAACATTGTTTGAGTTGGAAAGCTTCTGAAGCAAGAGATTTCACAAAGTCACACTTCTACAAATACACAATGTAATTTGTAATTCATTACTACTACTCAGTAGATTCTTGTCAAACACTATCACCTTGTAAGTAATCCCTACCCAAAGAGTTGTCTATAGGAAGAGAGATAAACAAATGTCTATGACGGTGCAGTGCTCAAGTGAAAATATTTAGGGAGAATAATAAGTGAATCGGTGTGACTGTTTGCAAACAACTATTGTAATTTTTTTATATGATGATGGAAGAATATTCTTCTGACTACACAATCCACCCAGCACCGAAATGCAGGGTAATAAGTAGTCTGGCAAAATTTTGGTCAAAATCATGAAAACAATTTTCTGTCCCAGATCATCACGACAGAGATGATGAAAACCAGTTTCTTAATGAAGAACCAAAGAGACAGACTCTTATAAGAAAAAAAAAGCCAAAAAAGCCCCCCCAAAAAAACAAATTTAGGGCATTTAGAGTCATAGTTTCCCAGCTTTAGGTATCTAAAAACTAAATATTTGGGTTGAAGTTTTACATATTCATATGCCAGGTTCTGTTGACTATTTCTTTACCAGTCTTTTCTTTCCTTACATAAATATTTTCAATAATTGCCATTTTCCACTTTTGTTCTGAAATACTGTAGGTAATAATCTGGCACATTGTTAGAACACTTATGAAGAACAATATCATAAAAAACTGGAGAAGAATCTCTAACCTTGCACTTTTCCAACTGAGTTTTCACTGTAGCAGGATCTGTTGCTGGTGTGGGTTGTGCTTTCAGCCAGTTTTCTGCAGTAATTGCCGTCTGCTCCAGTTGTTGCAGCTGGGAGTAGAAGTCAATGATGTTATTTTGGTACTCCAGCCATGCCAGTCTTTCACTCAGCAACTGACAGAACTCAATCCAGCGGCTCTTCAGCTGCTCTGAGGCTTGTCTAATGTTGTCAGCATTCAGACCCTCTAGAAAGAAAACAAGAGAAGACAACACTTAAAGTAAGTCACAAAGAAAAGTGGGGGGGAAGTAAAATAATAGAACAATTAAATTTCTTTACTTGAGAGCTCATAAATCGAGTTAATGATATATCATCAAATAACAGTCATAAACATACAGATGTTACACATTAATGAAGAAAGCATTTCAAAACTATTTTAAGTTGCTGCCAGAGTACTTTTGTTGCTATGGGAATGAATTATAAAGTGTACTAAAGCACAAGAAGGAGAATGAAGCAGAAAGTAGAGATACAATATATAGAGCTAATTAAAATTGCTGTAAGAAATAAGGAAATGCCTGACAGCTGGATTTTGAAAAATGTATCTGGAGTGTAATTAGATTTTAATGTACAAGACTCTTGGATTTTTTTAATAAAAAGACTGATTTAAATGAACAGGAGCTATATTCCTCCATTATTTTGATGTTTTTGATAATTTAAGCTATCAGTTTCACATTACACGTTATTTCAGAAATTTCATAAGCACTAAGGAATAAACATATGATCAGATCAAACCTCCATCTAAGTCAGTCCTCTGTATCCAGCAGTGAGTATAAGCTGACAACAAGAAAAGACTGGAAGCTAAAAAAACCACAGGTGACACGTCTCTACCATTACTGTTTTGAGACAGGGTTGGTTTCTCTCATCTAGTTTGTCTGTTTCAGTCTATTGTTAGACCGAATAACAATGCTTAAATTGAAATTCATAAAAGGAAACTAACTTATTAAAGACAAGGCAACCATTTACAACTATTTAAAGGTAAAAGAGCTTTATATACTCTGTAATGAAAGTAAGGCAATACAAATCAAAGATAAGCAAAGTGGTCTTCCAGTAACATCATTTATAATTATTCCAAAACTTCAACTCATGTTGTATTCAAAATATTAACTTAAGCATCTCATTTATTTTACAGTAGTTTAAATGTAATCCCTAACCTGTTTTACTGGTGTGACATTCTATGACATGTAATGATACACCTAGCAATAGGACCATTATTGACCTAAAAATTAATAAACTTCTCAATCAATTAAGTAACACTATATGCTTAAGAATATTTTTAATATCACCCTCACCTTGATATACACCAGTCAAACAGTAAAAGATAAAGCTATCAAAATAATCATATTTAGGGTGGCTTTTTTATTAATAACCCCCTCCCAAAAAAAAAGGCCCATTAAAAAAATCCTAATAGTTTAAAAGAAATGAGACAAAAAGCTTCAAGTGCTATACTTCCAATTTTTTTTATACGTTGTCAATGAGGTCTATCTTGTTTGCAACCTGTTCTCCTGATGTGCAGGACAATTTCTTTACAGGGAAAAAAATAGTAAATTTTTGAATGCAGGGCATAGGATACGGAGTCCTAAATACAGCTAAATGCCTTAAATTAAAAAAAAAAAAAAAAAAAGAGTACTGGAAATGTAATGAAATTTTCTAAGGACTACATTGCATGCTATATGGTAAATGAGACTGGTAATCTGGGATCCTGTCTGTTGTGGAGCATCATACTTCTGTCAAATCCTATATCCTCTTCTAGATTCAGCTCAGGACTATTCCTCTCAGAGTCAGTTGGAAAAAGCCCACATGGAAACAAACTGTAGTACCTGATAGCAGTTCCCTGGACATGCTCTGCTTCTGAGATGATACAGATCGTACACGATTTCAAAAAGTACAAGTGAAAACACAGAAAGACTGGAAACTTAGTAGTACTGGGACATAATGGCAGCTGTGGTGGCTGGAGTGGCTATACATATACATTATACTCTGGTAAACTCCATAGCACAGTTTAAAGGTTGAGCAAGGGTATAAAATTAATTTTACAGCACAAAGAAATAAACAGTATTTTGACATATCTTAAAACCCGGCAGTTATCTAATATTTTGTGTGCATGTGTTTGCACCTGGAGATGTGGTATACATGATTACATTTTATTAAGTGCTAATAAATATGCTACAGTAGTATGTGAAAATGCAGCATAAACCTGAATGGCATAGCATGTCTCAACAACAACAAAGACGACCAGACATAGATACTGAATCTTACCAACAGCATGAACGAACATATGTAGAAAATGAGCCTTTAACTATGCTCTATTTCAACAATTGCTTCTGTCCTCTTGGGACTTTAACTATAAAAACGCTATATACTTATAAAAGAGAGCAGATATCTTTGCCACTGTGTACATGATCACCTCTGAACCTGGAAGATTTGTCTATGAACTTGGCAGATAAGTCACAGAAATATCACTTTTATTTATTCCTCCTTTCCTCTCTTTTCAGCTGCCACAGCCTCCAAATTCCCCCCAGGCAAAGATTATGATTACCAGGGAAAGTGCGGCCTTGGATTCTCCTTATATAACAATACTTTTCACTGTAATATTTCTTCAAAGATTCAGAGAAGACTATTTTATATGAAAATCTAGAGTAATCTAATAATCTTTTCTTGTTTTCACTTATATGTCCTTCAATATAACGTTGAAATATGTGAAAATACCCAATATGTTTAATTATTTTCTTTAATATCTAGACTTTGAGTCTAAATGTGATTCCACAAATGCATAGATGAACAAATCTTCCATGTAACTGAAGTGGACAATAAAAGATTGAAGTGTCCAGAATCCTGTTTGGTAAAAGATTGCAGAGGTGCACCTCCATCAGGCAACACAATATCCTACTGAAAGGAAGACTTATATGAAAATCTCCATAGGATGCATTTATGAAACTCAGTCCACAATCTGCTCAGGTAACTCAAAGTTGTCAATCAGATATGGTATATCATTTCCTGAAAGATGTAAAAAAATTTTCATTATTTGCACTTGAAGTCATTTGGGAAAATTTGTCAAAATTTTGTCTTATTTTGAAGAAAGCTAGTCCTCCATCTCATTGAAAATGACAAATTAAAAGGTATTTGAGTAGATGATGCAACTAGGTATTACTTTAATGCTTTTATTAGGTCATTAAATTGGTGAAAAATCAAGCATTTGAAACTTCTGTGAGAAGTACTGATTTCTTCTTTATCTTTAGCAACCCACCAGCTTTCATCCATAATGTTATCATCAGTCCCCTTACTCTGTTCCACTCATGGCATCAGGACATGCCAAAAGCTGACAAGCATGAGAAGAAACAATATAAACCCTATTCTCTGGTAAAACAATATTATTTCAGGAATAATGGTTCATAATCTCTTGATGTTCCATATTCTAAAAGCTTCTGATACAATCAGTGAATAAATATACTGTAACCAGAGGAAACATAATTATTTGAAGTGTACCCATTAATTTTATTACCTTGTGTACTGCACATAACAAATTGTGTCTGAATATTTTTAATTGTGCAGCACCTTACATGCAAGTACTTTGGAATTGTTACTTAATATGAGATAAACCTTAAGTGCATTTATCATTTGCTATGGTTCCATGATAGAATAATGTAATGTTATCTTTGTTTTTATAGCTTTTGACTCATAAGCATATGTGAAATAGTCATCAACAATATATTTCTTCCAGAGAATAGTGGCCTTTAACAATTATGCATTGTACCACAACAAATTCATTTGTATTCACTTTAATGCTGCCTATCAAAATTCTCTGAGTATTCATTTTGATGCCCTATTAATTTTATTCAAAACTACTATAATAGTTGTGCCCAAACTGTTAAACTGCTTTATTCATGCAGCAACAGATTTGTTGTTCTATTTTAGGACAGAATTTTGTGAAGAAAATCAGATTTTTTTTCCTATAAACACTGGTAAACATAAGACATTGATTTTCATTTATGGTAATCAATACTTCTTTAAAAGTATGGACAAGGAGAAGTAGAGTATGTCCCATGTAGAAGACGGGTGGTTGGGTAAAGAGTCATCCACCAAAAGCATCAATGCTTTCCCCTGTGATTGGTTAAGTCCTTTAGATGGTAATGTCCGGACACACTACTTACAAACACAGGAATACACTGTGTGAGACGTCATTTATTCTTTGCTGACAATGTTTGAAATCACTCAAGTGCAGTTCCTCAAACTATTTTTCTCTGTGCTAAAGAACAAATAAATGAAACTCTAAATAAAACAATTAAATTTTCTCCAGAACTGAAATTCTCTTTTTTTTTTTTTTTTTTTTTTACTTTTCACCCTCCTATCACTGTGAAAATAAAAGCAAGAAAATAAATATAAATGATATAACAAGACTCACTATCATTCTAAATTCTCTCTTATAATCCACCAGAGTGAACTACAAGAATTTAGTGATAGCTTTATTGAAAACTTAAGAGTTTAACAGTTATTGGTTCATAGTCTGTCTGCTCTGCTGAATCTTATTTTGGAGATTTAGCAAAACTTTCCTATGCTATAACCTTTCACCTTGTTCTTAGTGAATCCAGTAATCAACAACAAGGATCAACAACAAGAAAAAAAAATAGAGATGAAGAGCATATGTTTTAAAATAATTTCCACAAGCCACATAAAGACTATAGAAACTTAGTTGAATTACTGGGGAAACTGTTCATTACAGTTTGACAGGTTTAAAGCTGAGTTACATTTTTTACCTAGCTTTTAGTTCAATATCAATTTAGAAATAAATCCATTAATTTTAATTGCATTAGATCATAATAATTTGGAAGAAAAAAAAAAATTGTTGTATTTAAAAGTAGAAAGGCTGAACGTGACAGTTAACTTCCTCTACATTCAGAGCATATTTTTGAACAACTGGTAAGATATTTAATTTGCAAATTCTTTGTTAAAATCATCTTACAATTCTCCTCAACCAATGTTAATTACTGAATTCTACTCTCAACTACTTTCACCTGGTGGTAATTACTGCATTATTGAAGTATTTTGTACACTGTTCTTCAAATTGCATTTGCAGCACTAGAGTAGCTGAAAGTCCCATAAACATTTTAGGCTTCAAGTCCAAAGAAACTGCTTCTGTTTCAAAAGAATTGTTTCTTCCCTAAAATCACGATAAAAAAGAATCTTCACTCTCACAAGCATTGAAGCTGACATCCTTTCTAGCATTCTCATGCTGCCAAGTCTGTCAAAATACATGGCTCAGTGTAGTTGATAGGAAACAGATTAAATAATTTTATCTTAGCTAGTCTACCCTTGCTTGCATCCTAACTGGAACAGGTGCTTCCTAAAGAAGGTGGGATTTGAGTGATATTGGAAATATTTATATACACATCTAGCCACAGTTGAGATCAGAACAGTCATAAACCATGAAGAAGCATAGGTCCATGGAAAAAAGAGAGAACCTTCAGTTAAATCCATGTAAGAATATTTAAGATGGAATGTTAATCTACTTGATAATAGACATGGTAAATAATACAGTATGGGAAAAGTAATACATCATGTGCTAGCAAGTTCTGCAAATAAAATTGAAATTAGTCACCAGACAGTACTATATAATCTAAAGAAATTGAAGCTCAAATTCTTGAGGTGCAACGTCTGCATTTGGCCAAAGGAAGAGTGAGGTAGTGATAAATGTTCCCTAGACAGATTCCACCTAAAATAACAACCATCACAGAAATTGAAAATATTGCCTTAAAAATCCTGTACTACCAGTTCTCCTAGGTAAAAAACTAATCCAAAGAATTTGACCACATTTTTTACATAATCAGTCTTGGAAAACTTCCCAAATTATTTCAGAGGATGCAAATATTACCAGACTCACTTCAGTCTATTCAGTAAGCCTGGGAAGGGAATCCTTGAAAAAGTTACTACAATAATGGTAATTAAATATGCCCCACACATGAAATATGGTCACATTAAAAATAAGATAATCTTAGGATTCCATCAAATTTGTTTAGCTTGGCCAGTTACTATCTCAAACTCAAAGCATTTAATTTTTAGAAATTAAATGCTTGGTTCTTAATTATAACAATTTAATATGGAATGTACATTCTCAAATTCAGTTCATTCAACATTTATATTTCTGATAATTATATCAGTATGTATGACAGATGTTGACCTGTGTTTATTATTTTATTGTAAAGTCAGACATTCTTTATATCAAGGACAATGACTTACAATTTTACTTCCATCTCATTTTTGTTGTTTTTTTCTTTTTCCCTTAATATCTAAAAGTTCAAATGAATGACATAAGATTTTTTCTAAATAAAAAAAATTAAGAATAAAAATTAAAAAGATTTTAATCCCCTTTACAAAGATTTTTTTTGAGTTGTATACGCTTTGACAATTATTATCTTTGAAAAGCCAAATGCCAAAAAAACTTCCAAAACTCAATAAAATGTTGTATTTTCTACAATACAGTACATTACACCAACGCATATATTACAAAACATATATTGTATCAGTCAGAAAGCACTTTTTTCAACCTGTTCAGAGTAATATCTTCAGAGTTTTCTAACTCATATGAGTTAATGTACCTTCAAAAGCTTAGGATACTCAGAAAATAAGCTTACAACTTGAGTCTCTGAACAGATTGTTAATATACAGTTCATTACTGTGAGCAACTTTTACACACATTTCTTTTCATGGTACTAAAGTGGTACAATTTTTTCCTCTTTCCTAATTAACAGATTTAACGTTCAGAAATATTAAAAGAAATAAAAGGCAATATTATTTTACTGTTCCATTTAGACGGTATTTGCTAATATAATTCTTGTAATAAATATGAACCTCTGCATTTATCAAATCCCTAAGAAGATTATCTAAATCAACTCCCATGTAATTACCATTCACCATCTGTTCCACCAGGGCCTCAGCTGATCTGCTGGCATCTTGCAGTTTTCTGTACTTCTCAGGCTTTTCTCGCTGGATGGCCTGCAGCATGACATGAAAGGTGAGTATATCAACAGAGGGATTTTGAAGAAGAAAGTAATTAATCTCAGGGATGTCTTCTGATTTCTTGACACCATTTAACCTGTCATTTTGCTCTGCCAGTCTCCTGACTTGAAATGAAAACAGCAAATACCACATGCTATCAGGAAGGCAGTCAGTCATAAAGTCAAATAGAGAAACAGAATCTGAACTCAAGAGTTGACAAATGATACACGACAGTATTTTACAGACAAACAAGACATACAAATTAAGAGCTATTCAAAGCCTAATATTTCAAAATACAAATATTTGTTCAACAGAAACTCCTTGTGGAAAAAAATATTTTCTCATTTGTCATGATGACAGCAAGAACTGAGCATGCTGATCACATTACAGGATTTCATAACATACTGTAGTATTGAACCTGTATGCCATTGATTGCCTATTAGAAAATAATCTCTGTAAAATATTAAAGCAGATCTCTAATGCTTATATGAAAATACACAGCAGACATCCATATACGAGTTTCTAAGAATAAGAGTTAACTGCAGAATTAACACATGCTTTTAGTTATGTATTGTATCCGTTTATCTCAATTCATCTTTCTGCACTCAAAAATTTCTTGTCATGTTCAGGCTAGCTCTCAGGAAGCTGGTAATGGCTGGAAAAGGTTAGCTGCTAAAGTTTCAGGATACATTAGGAAACTAAGTTTCTAATTTCGTTTGGGGTTGGTTGTAATACAGATGGAAATTAAAATCATTTTAGACCTGACAGACCCTCAACACTGTCTCGTAATTAACATCGTGAAGTTACTCCATTGATTTTAAACTAAAACAGCTGTATAATTCAGGTACTATTCAGAAGCTCTAAATCAAAGTTCAAAGAAGCAGCATGGGGCCACTGTCAAGTCTGATATAAAAAATGAAAGAGACTACTTATCTATCAGAGATCCTGATCAACAGTCTCCTATAACCAAAAGTCATTCAATTTACCACAGGAGATACACACACACCAAACAATATGCCACCTCAAATTCTACATGACGTGTACTGAAAGACAATGCACAGCCCTGGCTACAGTTTCTCAGTCTGGCTGACCCTGCTAGGCTGCTCAATCATAGAACGGTAGGGTCACCTTGTTTATTTTCACAGTTAAGGTACATTCTGTGTGGCTTGACTTTTTTTGAGGAAAATATTCCTTACAATTGCTACTACTGTATCTATAAAGCCAGGTATAATTAGCATGAGTCTAAACACAAGTCAAAAGACTCATTAAAACACTAAAATACACTGAAAATAATTTTATTCTGTCTGTAACGCCAGCTGTGTAATTATCATGTATGCAACTGTACTGAGTACAAATGAAGCATTAAAAAAAATCCTAAAATATATTAAAAAATAGCATTTTGAAATATAAAAATGATATGACATGGAAGCCTATGGCAGTGAACCTGTCAGTGTCCACTAGTATGCTCTGTGTACGGAAAAATATGGAGAAATGTCCAACTCCATCTGAAAGATTAGTTTCCATGGCCTGATAGGAAATATAAGCCCTATATATTAAGCCTTTAAATAAACATGAAAATTTGCTACATATCAAACTTTTTATCAACTACTCCATTCATTTATATGTAATTGCCACATATTATGAAAAATGACGATCTAATGCAGGTTACAAGAAGGCATATGCTTACGCATAGAAAGAACAATGCTAGCCAAAGGTCTATCCATTTGTTCCTCACACAGAGACAAATTACTTAATCTGGGGACAATAGCAAAAGTTCAGTCTAGTTACAGCACTAATCTCATAGTCCTGCCATTACTCTGTACACATTGACATTGTTTGCCGAACCTTGAAACTGTGTCTCATATTTTTAAGACCGACAAAAGAAGGACTTCCATAAGCATGTGTAAAGTGCCTCGAAACACCTCTCATTTATCTCTTGGGATTTGTTTTGCTAATATTTTCCTTTACTGAAAGGAATCATACTCTTGACTCAGTTTCATTCGTGCCACAAGTAAGCTGAGATCAGTTTGAAGGGGTTTGTGAAGTTCCGAAACTCCTCAGTTCTGTACATTGTAATCAACACTCCTATCTGATGAAAAGTTGTGGTACTGACAAACTCATTTCAAAATATTTCCAAATATATAACTTTCTGTTTCTTTATCCTTTGTTTTCTGTAAAAGATCTTTCAGAAAAAATAACACCAATATGAGGAAAAAAGTTACCTTTAGAGGCTTTTGTCACAACTGGGACTAATTCTGTTTTGGACTATTTTGTAACTAGCAATGCAAATGCATAATAGCTTGGTTTTAACTGATTAAAAATCACTAAAAAATCACCTTTAGCTAAATACTAGCCAAAGGTGAAGAGGCTATTTTCACACCACCAAGTGTGTTATTTGACCTTGAGATTTTAGTTGGCAGTTAATGACTTTATAACCTAGAAAACACTGATGGTCCAAGGAATTCAGATGTTATTCATGTCTAATCAACATCCTACTTCCAGAGCTCTGTGAAAGGATGCTTGGTAGCCGTACTCCCTGACCTCCTGTGACTCTGACCAATTACCCCTGAGGCCAGAAGATGACAACGTTATCATCACTGGCTCTGAAAGTGATTCAGCTTTCACATATCCAGGGCCCAAAAAAGCGTGTATGAAAAAGGTCACTAAACCAAAGCAAACAAACAAGAATGGGTTTTTTTGAAATGCCAAGAGAATAAATGGAATTGTCTACGATATCTGACATTTTTCCCTTACATCTGTTCCTTATATCTTTACCTTTGATTCTGAATTTTTAAGTGCTTCTTCTTAGCTAACCAAAATGTCCTTTACTGCTCATTTATTTTTGTATAATCTCAAATCTGATTTACTATGAAGCAGGATTTTATATCTAGCAAGTTTTAGTTTTTGCATCTGCCTTGCCATATTAAAAGCTCTTTAGGGCTTACAAAAAAACTCCAAAACCAGTCTGTAATTGTTAGGTCTGTTTTTAGCAAAAAATATGTAGAATCTGGAAAATGTAAACAGTGTGATGCAGCTCATTAATGTTTGGGTGTTGTCATTATTTAGGAGTAGTATGGTTGATCCACAATGAAACTTCTGCAGTTATGATATCTTGTCTCCCTGGCCAGGTAAAGCAAATGTCTATCTTTTGTAGCAGGGAAAGACTATAAACAGTTTCTAATCTCTGTAGACAGAGGAGTGGACTTTTTGTGCATGTCTAATATATTCACGTCTGCCAAAGGCTAACTTCCTGCCAGTATCTGAAGAGCAGCTGGCTAAGCAAACACAGCGCATTTCATACAGCCTGCTTTTGGCTCCATCTCCCCCAGGCCTTCTCTGAGCTGGAATGGGATCAGGATTTTGAACCTGATGAATCATCAATGGTGACAAAAGAGCTTCCCTTGTGGCTGTCGTTTCTGGCCTGGGTTCCTTCATCATGCAGCAGATGCACTTCCAACATATTATATGGAAGTGAGCCCTCATCAAAGAAGAATGCTGAGTAGGAGCAAGTTGCCACAAGAAGAAAGAAAAAAAAAATCACCCAACTACTAACCTGTCCTCAAAAGAATAGCAGCAAAGAAAGTTATTAGGAAAAAGTCCTAGGGGGCTCAGCACCTACTGTGATGGGCAATACATGGTAGATCTGACATCAGTCAAGCACCCATGTCCTGTGCTATGCCAGTATATACATTGTCATATAGGGGGAAAACTAAATGACAGACAATAAGGGCAAAATGAGACTTCTGCATGCATGTGTAGGTGATCACATGCATGCATATATAAGTACAACATTGAGGTATGACTATGTATGTCAGTACAATACAGCCTTATTCAATTTTTGCTAACGTGTATTCCCCTTTTCAATATTTCATCTTTTTTTTTAGATGTCTTCTCTAACTGTACTAGAGATTATAATAAATTAAACCCCACACTATCTTATTTTCCATGATTTGAATCTCACTTTAAGGGAATTAGAAACAAAAAATGTTAACAAGTGACAAACTGTTCAAATCAATGAACTGGACACTACCTTCTGCCTTGGCTACTTGTTTTATGGATGCAGACAGAGATCAGATCAGAAAAAGTCAGGTCAGGACAAGCCTTAAAATCTGCTCTTTTTTTTTTCTTTTTGAAAAGCATGTACAAAAACTTCCATTAACTGAAAACCATTCAACAGAGAATCTGTGTAGCACTTGTCAAGTATCATCTTTCAGAGTTGTCTCTATCAAATTAATACATGTTCTAGAAACATCTACATGTAACATTTTCTCAATAAAATGTTCATTTTACAAGCAGTGATATTCTATGAAATCGAAACTGGTCTTGGTCTTTGAAAATATTTTCAATGTTGATGAAGGATCTTGTTCATTTCTTTTATTTCTATTTAAAGCTACTGGTTTGTCTCAGTCCCTTCTTAATACAAAGCAGATCCTTTTCTGCATGGCTTTTCAGTAAGGAAGCTAGAAATTGGCTTCTTATTCATTCAGTTATTCAGTTTCCAAAGAAGTCAAAAGAAACATCTGAAACATCACTTGCCATCTCTGTCTTGAATTCAAACTTAAAATGCCCATGCGTTAGTCATATCCCACACATCTTTTTCCTCCCTCTTCTTCCAGTATTATTTATATTTTCACCAGCCTAAACAAGATCTGGAAAAAAAATGTGGTAGGTAGTAAGCCTCACAGCCCCAGAGTTCTTCCTCGGCATCAATAAAGGTAAGGCAAGATCTGCTGTAAACTCCAGCTGGGAGCAAACAAGGGCTTGTGGTTCACCTGCTTCCACCACTTTACTTGCAGTGATCACCACCTCCTTCGAAGCAAAAAAGGAAAGAAGGAGGAAGATGAACTGTGTCTCCTGGATCCTCTAAAGCTTTTGTAAAGTCTTAGAAACTAAGAGGTGGAATATCACATTGGTTATGGAAATTCGACAGTGCAGGTATCCAGTACAACATGTAGATTAAGATAAACTAGTTTGCCATCCTTGTAATTATGTTTCTCAAAATGAAAATATATAAAGGCTAGATAAGAGCATTTTTTTCTTTGTTTCTTTTTTTAATTTTACCTACAATGAAGACTTAAGCACTCAGAAAATTAAATTTGTATCTATTCATGTATTAGATGAATCCTATTACCTCAGTATGGAAACACTTGAATCCATAAAAATCTCTGCATATTCCATTAATTTTTCATAAATTTATATTTTCAATTAAAGTTGTTGCAAGAAAACTATGATTTAATAGGAATTTTTTTAAATGTGAATTTACAGTTACAACATTGTTTCTCCATCTTATCATATCTGATTTATGATGGACAAGCAGATAGAAAAAACGACAGCAAAAATAACACATTAACTGTTTAATTTCTTTGTCTTCTAAGAGTATGTATCACCACATATTTTAATGATGTTCTATTATATACCATGAAACTATGCAAGGTAATTATAAAAAGAACTTCCCTTCCTCTTACTCAGAAAAGACAGGCATTTTTGCACCAATCTACACAAAATAAATATGGAGGAAAATTTGTAATAGACCTAAATTCAGTGTGTGAATACTCCTTAAGCAGTGCAGAATCGTTAAAAAAAAGGACTGGTGATTTTTAGATATATTTTACAGCATTGTAAAAACAATTAGATACAAATTTTCTTTAGCATCAACTAAATGATGACATTTGTCACATCCTTCAATTCATGCATGCATAATATCAAATTAAGTTGTTACTACAGAATGATGATGAATATTTAAGAAAATATAGGCCTTGACTCAACCTTACCAAAGACTTTCATTCATCTAGAATAGCTTAATTAAATATGAGTATGTATGAATAATAATAATTAAAAAATCTCTGTATTCAGAAAACCTGTTTAGCAATTTTCGTGCCAAAATCTGAAATTCACTGAAACACGAGCACTTCTAAATTTCTCCTGGACTTATGAATGCCTGTCAGGCTACATCGGAATTTGTTTAAACCCGGACTTTGAAATTAGTACTTAACAAGCTAATAGAAACTAGCAGACGTATATACAAATATTTTCTCCTACATTGACTCTTTCTCTGAGATCTGAGAGATTGCCTTCTTTTCGATACATTGCAAACTCAGGACTCTGAAGCACTGCTTCTGAGCGGGTCATCCAGCTATGGAGCTCTGTTGTATCCGAGTCAAACCTAAGAGACAAGAGAAGTGTAGTAAGACATTTAATTTCCTCCAAGTTTCTGAAAATATGACTGACAGTAGTCTAATTGGTTGGTTATACAAGCAAATAAGCAACACTTTCTCTCAGCAAAAGACAGTTTCAACCTATCCATATTTCATTAGATCATTCAGAAAATTATTCACTCTAAAATTAGAAAACAGAAATACCTTTACCTTTCCTTGACTGATTTGACAGCCAAAAAGATGCAATAATTTTCACAATAAGGATTCTCATTTTACAAGCTGAAAATTTTGGAAGACAAGAAACAAGTATCTCAGTGAAACGAGTGTACAACTCCCATCGGCTCAACTGAGGATGTGAGGCCTATCTGGCTGATCAAATGTAGCCTTCATAGCTGGAACACTTTTGTTCCAGGTTGTGATGATGATATTATGAAGGATATTCAAGTAGGAAATTTTTCCATCAGAAAGGAGTCCCTTCTGATTAACACAATTTTTTTTGAAGAATGCAATTACTAATGAACTGTAAACTTTAATTTTTTCTATAGCTAAAACTTAAACTACAAATTAAAATCCACAAGTCTCTGCATATACTTTTAAACTAGGTGTTACTGTACAGTCCTTTTCATTAGTCTGTCAACTCCTTTAAAATTGATCATTTCTGTTACCTATTCAAAAGGTAATAGCTCAAAATCAACATTACCATATGTAGATAACTAAATTACTGAGGTGCAGATTCAATATCTACTGTATTTTTTAAAACAAGCAGCTTGAGACATTTTTTCTCAGTTGTGTTACACTGTACTGTTGATTTAATTTCTTTATCGCACTATATCTTTTAGTATTTACATCTAATTTGTAACTAATTGTCCTTTTGAAGCAATAAAATGAAAGCCACAGAACAGAAAGACCTAGCAAAAATAATTAGATGTATTTTCAGTTTTGTAAATATATCTCACATACGATTGAATGTCTTATAAAAAAATAACTCGAACCACAATTACATTTTTTGAGTAATTAATTATTTTATAAGAATATACTCCATGTATACAAGAAACAAAATACAAAGATGTAAAGTAAAAATCGATGCTACAGAAATCTACAAATACAGAAGTCCGTTCTATGTTTGATGTAATATTTATGTCTTTTTTTTCCTTCACCACTGTGATCTTTGTGACTCTATTTAACAACAGTGTGAAAGTAATAAATAATGAAAGCAGAAGAATTATCCACTGCCTTATTCCCAGCCTAGTAACGTATATTCAAATTATAAAGTCCTTGGAATAATTTTTATAAAGCAAGTCCTAAAAATAGTATCTGAATACTCATTGAAGAAGAAAAATATGATTGTGACATGAAGGTGCAGAAATCTTCATTTTATAAAGAATTACAAGTTCAGAGGAAGAATACAATTCACAGATAGTTCAGGGAATCTCTGTGATGGTACCAGATTGGAATTCCTGAAACTGAACTGCACTGCCAGTTAAGAGTTTCCTACCTCAGCTTTATTTCTGGTTCTACATGACACTAAATCAATTCTAAATATTGAAATATGTTATTCTCTGTTTTGCATATAACAACTTCACATTTAATGACCACAAAACATGAGACAGTTGATAACGACACAGAGGAGTTTATCAGTCCCCCAGTACTAAGCTCCCTTGTCTGCAGGCAAAATTCTAATACTGCCACTGTCAAGGTGCAGGTAGATACAGTGAGAGCAGGTTTCTGAAGAATAGTCTGGTATTAGCCTGCTATAGGATGCAGGTTGACAAAGCAAAATGTTTATTAGTGATCATTTCTTAAACACAGACTTAGCCCTTGCCTCTGCATCATCTTCCCTGGAAGAAGAATGTGAGAATTTGGGATAGTTTTGATAGTACAAGAAAATAATCAGGAACACATCCCACGGCCCAGAGATTCATCAGACGGCAGTAAGCTTTAGCCACAGCAGACAGAGTTGATATCAGGTAACAGATTGCTCTGTCACTTGCAGTTTCTTCTGGAGATAACTATAACTCCACAAACAAAGCCTTCTGTCCCCAAACCAGCTAGAAAGAGGGGGCAGGAAAGGATTAAAAGAACTGAATTCTAAGTAGCTTTTTGCAGAACATTTTTCAAATACCCTGGGAAAAACATGTTATCTCTTTTATGTTCAACTTGTATAAAAACAGGAAATATAGGTAGAATATTGCATTTAATCATTCTGTTATGATGATTGGACATTTCCACAGCTGCAGTTACAAATTATATTAACTCTAGATTCATGTCAAAGGATCAATACAGTCTTTAAATCTCATAAGTACAACAATACTTTTGACATAAAAAGTAATGCAGTATTTTCTTTCTGACCCAATAAAGTTAAGTGCAAGTAGAATTTGTTAAATAAATCCATGGCAGACACTAAAACCAAAATCACTTGAGACAACTACTCTAAATAATTACTTTTCCTTAATGCACACATTCACTTGCTCCCCATCTAAAAACTCAATCTGCAACTGAAAATTTATTCTTTGTGCAGTACTCAAGCTTTAGTTTTCCAATTAGTCTTTCCTTCCGCTATGCCACAAGAGAGATACTATCTTTTACTGCTTTTATTGCCCTCTCTCTACAGGCCAGCATATGTCATTTGAGTTCAAAGACAGTTTCTATTTTTTACTTCAGAACATGTTCGAAAAAACATCTTCACATTTTTAATCTATGTCATTCAAATTTTCATGGAAGTCTCCCAAAAAAGGGATTTTCTGCATCACACTAAGCTAAGTGACAACTTCAGAATCCCTTTCAAAACTCTCTTACTTAGATCACCATGTGTACTTGTTAAAAAGTGACTCCTTGTTCCAGTTTTCTCTTCCTTTTATGTATTACATACAAGCCAAAGCTTTTCTTTAATATGTTTCATGAAACTGAAACTGCTATTATGTTACTCCTACTGTGATCAAACAGTGGTTTCACCGCTTCCTTCTCTCAACAAATAGAAATAGTCTCACACTTCCCTTTGCTTATTTGTTTTTTTCCTATGGACCTCCCTCTACACTCTACTCTTCAGTTCAGCCTCATCAACATTATGACCAGTGCATTTTTGTAATGCACACTAAGGTATTAAAGAAAAAAACAGATTGATCCCCAGTGTATATCTCCTTCAGTAGCTTCACTAGTCAACTACCTATCTTATCACTGGTAAGGTACGGTTATAAACTATACCTTTCGCAGCCTGATCAGTAATATCCACCACATTTCTCATATGTGAGTAAATCTTAGGCAAATGAAAATCTAGAGGTTCTGTAGTGTATGTTCATTAACACCATTTGCCTTCAGCAAACAGTCAGTGGCTAGAGATGAAAAGTGGTTTCAATTCCAGTCATCATGCATTGTAGTGCATGCCAACTGGTACCACATCTGTAAGACAGGAGGAAATTTCAGACACTAAATGTGCATATGTATTCTCAACGTATTTGTCACTATGCTATTTCTCACGTCATAAAAAGGACGAAGGGTTAAAAGCCAATGAGCACTAGGAAGTAATACAGTGTCTATGTTTACAGACCTCAACATACTCATACCCATACTTCTTACTCTTTAAAACTGTTATAAATTACTCCTCCTGTAAACAATACAAAACTACCCTACTGTGTCTCAGTCACCTTTTCCGTTCCTCTAACACTGACCACACAGATGTAACACTGGAACCAAGGACCATTAGGAAATTTATGACATGGCTTTACTCTTTCTAGCTCTGCTAAGCATTGTTATATAAAGGTACAAAAGCAACATTTCAATATGAGGATAAGGGTCAAAAAGTCCAATGGAGATACTGTAAAAGTGATGAACAATAAACATTTATTTTTTACTAACTCATTGGAAAGTAATTGTATATTTGAAAAAATACCTATAAAAATTCACTTTGACTAAGTCATTGTAATTTTCCCTTCATTGTATTTTTCTATACAAATCCAAACTTTTTAAAGTGATGAAGCAGTAGAATCCCAAGAATAATAATTTTCAAAGAAATAAAGGCCTCTGTATTTTAAAAAACAATGTTAACACTTGTTAAATAAGAACACTAGATGGAGCAACTATCCTATTTTAACATGTCTTTCTCTTCAAAGGGCATAAAGTGTCTTTCAGTTTGAAGATTAACATTATTTTCATAAAAATGTTATGGAAAAACAACTTTCCTTGTAACATCAGGAAGCATATACAAAGTTAGTTACTAAATGGCAAAGAAAGGTATCTTTGGACCTTGTTAAAAAATATTAATATTACAAATATTTATAAATTAAATGTTAAACTTCTCTAATCTGTTTGCTACTTAAAAATATACCAGGAACAGACTAATTTTCACATTTTTTAATCGTCACAACTGACTTGCTTTTCCCAGAATATGTAAATACCATGAAAATGAAAATGTTACCTTGCCACTCTTTCTCCCGCTTACAGAGTGTTTTATCATCCTAAAACTTAATCTGTGTTACATTTATCTCAAGTTCTTAATGCCTAATACATAACATTCAAGACCTGTATTATACAGCTCCAAGTATTTTTATCTTCACAGTTTCAGATTATTCCTTTGGGAAAAGAAGCTTTCTAACAAACAATAATAGAAGTCAGCATATGCCCGAATTATTCTGACATTTTAAGGCACTATTTTTAAGGTAGGTCTATATTGGGGGAGGGGGGCGGGATTAGGAGGGCTTTCTACTACTTCTGATAAAAAGTTGTATTAAGAGGCAAGAAAAATCAACAGCTTCTTTTCCATGCATTTATGCCACCGTCAATTGGGGCAATGGAAATGTGCCATTCATTCCTATGTATGCTATTGGTCTACAAGTCCAATTGCTTATCCTCAGTTTCTTCAGTATAAATGGAGACAATCTTTACAAAGTACTTGGAAATGTGAACATAAGTAGTATTCTAGAAAGTTTGATTCTTCACTTTTAGTTATCTGTTGTTTCTGCTCAGCTAAGTAACTGGAGAAAATATGCTTACATAGCCCACTAATGCAACACTCAAGAGTAGCCAACTATTCCTTCCTCGTCCTTCAAACTAAGCACCTAACAATTCAAACTGGGGGTACAATGCACCTCTAACACATCCTCCAATCTAAAACATTTAGATCACAGGAATGCAACTCTGGAGCACAAATCTTTCCAAACATGGGGCAACAGAGCCATGTAAAAATGTTGTTTTACAGCAGTGCTATGAAGGTTGAGAACAGATAAAAAAAGCTGATGAAACCTTGAAGCATTATTTACAACCTCAAAAAAGTCCCAATCTGAAATGTATCTTTCTCCTCCAGCTGCAAAAATATCAGGCAAGAGTATGCAACGTATTGTATCACATCTGCAGAAAGCACTTCCCAGCACTCAGTAATTGCTGTCTTTTTTTTTTTTTTGATCAAATAAAAACTAAGCAGTACATAATCATCACTACTTACTGATTAAGAGCTCTGGGAAAATTTTGAACATAAACACACACATACAACACAGAATAATGTAGGTGAGGCAGTTTGAGAATCCCCATTCTCAAAAACCAAAAGCTATACAGTAATGTGGCTTTGTTTGTCCTTGGGTGCAGGTACAAGTAAATTTACACAAAAACTCTGAAAGATCTTGCAGTCAACAATGGGCTCAGTAAATAACTGACTGGGAATACAACCACGAGTGTGGCCAGCAGGTCAAGGGAGGTTCTTCTCACCCTCTACTCTGCCCTGGTGAGGACTCATCTGGAGTCCTGTGTCCAGTTCTGGGCTTCTCAGGCCCAGAGGGAGAGAGAACTTCTGGAGAGAGTACAGCGCAGGGCCACCAAGATGATCAGGGGACTGGACTGGAGCATCTTTCATACGAGGAAAGGCTGCGGGAACTGGGGCTGTTTAGTCTGGAGGAGATTGAGGGGAGATCTTATTAAAATTTACAAATATCTAAAGAGTGGGTGTCAGGAGATTGGGGCATCCCTTTTTTCTGCTGTAGCTAGCAACAGGACAAAGAGTAATGGGATGAAGCTGGAACGCAACAAGTTCCACTTAAGTATAAGAAAAAACTTTTTCACTATGAGGGTGACGGAGCAGTGGAACAGGTTGCCCAGAGGGGTTGTGGAGTCTCCTTCCTTGCAGGTCTTCAAGACCCGCCTGGACATGTTGCTATGCGACCTGATCTAGGTGACCCTCCTTCTGCCAGGGGGGTTTTACTAGATGATCTCTAAAGGTCCCTTCCAACCCTGCCATTCTAGGATTCTATGAAGTCTTTTCTTGGCTGTACAGTTAGAAATGGGAAAAAAATCTCAATGGAAAAACATTACCTTCAGATAATACAACCATCATTCTTCCAGCTGCACAACTCTGGTAATTTCTAACATTGTTGACTTTACACATTACCATATTATAGGCTCACTCATGAGTATTCAACAAACAGTCATACTGAACTAGTTCTTATGTGATGGTATGATTGTGTTGTTAAAATAAAACTAGTAACTCCTGCACACAAAGTACTATTTCAACTAGTTAGACTATACTACAGTGTATTAAACAAGGAACTCCCTTCTTCCTGTCTGAATGCAGCTTTCCTCCTACCAGCTCAAAATAAGTCTAACCTGTGTAGCATTGAAAAGATCTCTGGTTTTGAGTATATACAAGAAACCACAACTTTTTTAATTATGTAGTCATCTTAGAAAACTATAGATTGTTCTTATGAAAAAAAAAATAGAATCTTATATGGTGAATGAATATGTTTTAGCTAGCATAAAATATAAATTAAACCCCCGGAAACCTTTTATGTAATGGTAAAATATATTATCACTCAGTAAATTGGATAGCAGGTATGCCAATTATAGAGCTGTAGGAAATCCTAGTTGATAATATAATCTATCTTCTGTACAAGGATCTTTCAAATTTATATATAATCTTGTTAATTGCAATACTTTAGAGAGGAAACAGATAAAACACAATGAATTTTAAATTCTCAGTTTGTACAAAACAAGGTAGTTTTGAACATAAAAAATTCCTACAATCCATCTAATTTCTGCTCTCCAGTAGTTTCCTCGCATGATGAAGTATGTAGTCTGCTGATCTGACTTTCATAATTAAAGTAAAAAAAAAAAATAAAGCAAGAATGAAAATATAGACTAACATTACATACTTAGTAGATGAAAAAGGAACTTCAACTACAAACTGGTTTCCAATTTTACAATAATACATAACTATTTATAGCAACAACTTCCTTCAAGAATGGTACAGTATAGGCTTAAAAAAATCCCTCTACTTCATTTGTTTTAGTCAAGGTAATGCTTTCCTGTATAACATTAGACTCACTTTTCACTTTCTTATCTTTATGTCAAGAACTAAAAACATTCTTAAACCATTCCATTTTAGAAGGAACAAAAGTGAAACACTTCAAGATAACAATTTTTGAAAAAATTGTCATTCCTAATTTTTCAATTTCAAAATTAAGAAGGTCAATATTTTCAAGGCAGGGATCATGTGTCAGTATAGGTTTAAACTTCTATATAAGACAACAGGGCCTCAATCCTATTTGAGATCTTTGTATATTACCACTGAAACATTAACACTAATGTTTATAATGTTTGTGAAGTAAAAGAAATTCCCATGTAACAGTTTCTTGAACTAATTCAAGAATCATGAGTCTGTTGATAGTCATCATTGTGCATTCTTTGAGTTCCTGGGAACATATGAGTAAAATATAACTCACTATTTAATGGTAAGCTATGTAAAAAAAAATCCAGATTCCAAATCATGACTTTGAAGATTAGATTAAATTAATTAAAATTTAGCGAATGAAGATACTTATTTAGTCTAAGCACTTTCTGTAGGAGAAGTATTTATGCAACTTAACAAAAAGGAGGTGAAATATTCTTTTTACATGACATACATAGTATCCTTAACGAGATTAAATTAGAAACTTCACTTTTAGAAGAGTTGAAGATGGGTAAGACAAATCACACTTCAGATGTCTATGTATAAAAAAAAGTATCTAAGCCTCTAAGTATCTATTTTTTTCAATGACACACTCCTTCAATTAAAAAAAAAAAAGTCAGATATCACCTCTTCTTGAAATATTTTCCTAATAAGTTAAAGACTATTTTACACAAAGGTAACTTATCACTGAAAACACAATGAACTAAAGATATTTTCTATATAAATGAGACATTGAATGCAGTTTTACATTTCTTTCAGTCCTTGAATCTATTACATTGGAAGCTATATGATTATCTGTATATGAAAAAATATTTCCAAAACAAACATTACAAAGAGTGTTTGAAGTCTAGCTTCCTAGCATGTCAATCAGAAACTTAGTGCTTGAGCCAATTCTACTTGTGACTTTAACAAGTGTTCAGTATCAGTATAAAATCCCTTGTTGAGTTACACAGGAAACATCATCTCTAAATAATGATACTGCATGTTTTAACAAATATTAATTCTGTCTTTGCAGAACTATCATTTCTACTGCTGATCCACAAGCCAGAAAGGATACAACTCAAACTTTAGAAACCATATAGTATCTACACTACTAGTATTCTAAATATTTCTTAAAATCTTTTTAAAGAATTTTTAAAAGCTCAGAACTAATGGAATGCTTCTTGTCCTTTAAGTTTCAGGACTATAGTCACATGGGATGCCTCCAATGACATTTTTTCTGACTTCTACTGACTATCATAATGGTATTGATGCAATGATGAATATTATATACTGCAAAATAGTTGGACTAGAAGTATGAAAAAATCCATAACTCATTTTGAGTAAGAAACATAATGATCAGTACTTTAATAAATGTAATAGAGAAATATAATTCTAACCTCAAAAAAGTATACAGCAAACTACTGCAGTCAAATAACTGGGTTTTTTTTTCAATGTCATTCAAACTCTGTAAGTATTCTTAAGGATTCTCACCTCTTCTTAATTTCTGATTCCACAAGGAGTTGCCTTTTTTTGTGGGGTGGAGGTGGTGGGAGATCCTCTTTAGCATGCTTAACCAGGATTTGTTCTCTTGTGGTCACCATAGTTACAGTTTCCATTACAGTTGTCTGTGTTAGTGATGTCTGAGTGGTAGTGACAGCCTGTGAAATCTGTGAGAAGTATAAAAACAGAGGTCACACATTGTTTGAAAGACTTCAGTAATGACTGCTCACTGTTTGGAGCAGCAATAGAAAATAATGAAAAAATGGTCCCATCTGATCATAGGCTGACCTTCAGAAAAAAAACATGATATGCAACTCCAATCAAATTCTTTTATCTGACTCATGCTGTGTGAATAATGTATCTGCAGAAGTCAGTATCAAAATTAGAAAGGATTCTAAACAGAATGAACATCTGACTCCCTTTAAGTCTCACTGGATGAAGAAAATAAATGAATGGTAAATTTTAGGAGGAAATGGAATGACAGTAAATATATAAAATATTGCTATATGTTACTCTGTCTCCATTCTGAAAATATATTCTTTAAGAAGTGATACAGACATGGTAATAGCTCTAAATTACCAATTGTTATTTTTCCGATTATAATAGTTTTCAAATTGGAATATAATTCATCACAACCTACTTGCACAAAAGGGTAGTTAGCTTTCTGTCAGGAAATCTTAAATCAGAAAATATGCACAACAAGACAAATTAATTTGCATCAGTTTTATTCTGTAATTACAAACTAATGTTAAGGGGACATAACAGAAATTAATACACATAATATGTAATAGTGTAAACACCACCAATCAAATGTCTTAACTTTGCCCAGTAATATGAAAACAAACCCTTCATATGGTTCAGCTGCAGTAGAAAAAAAAAAAAATCAGAAATATTTTCTGATCATATTTGAATGAAAGATACTGATTGTACATGTACTGCCAATTTACATTTGTTTCTATACAACACCAAACTATAAGTTTTCCACTTAAATGTGGGTAGCTGTTCTTAATTCCTTTAATTCAGGAGAAACGGGTCACTTCTTTTTTTGGTTCTGTCAGATGATGGCTCATTTGTCAAAATGCTCTAGTTATAGCTCCAATAAATACCTCACTGTTTAAGGCCAATGAAATGGAAAATGAAAGGAAGAAGCTTATCTTATACCAGAGCAGAAAAAGCTGTGCACCAGAAGAGCCTTGCTTCTTAGTTTACTGCCAATGTGCAAGAATTAGAAAGACTTTCCAATTAAACAACAGGAATGCCAATACCTAAAATTCCATAAAAGTATATACACATAAATGGTCTCTTAGTTTTTGCATCAAAAATTCAGATAAGGGTTACCTTAGCTATTGAGACATTAGTGTTTCTTCTAACAATGGAGAAGAGGTATAGCAGATAATTAACACCTTTCCCACAATGCTTTCTTAAATTGAGAAAAATAGAATGACAAGGAAAGGAGGATACTTTCAGCAGCCAGTCTCTGCTCAGCAGGCAACATCAATAATGCTAAGAAAATCCTAAAAAAAAATCCAAATTCCTGCTAACATTGATGAATCTTTCAGATGGTCTTCTGAAAAAATCCTGAACCAAAAATTCTTTCCATTCTTTGTTCAGTCTGCCAGTGTGTAGGGAAGCCCATTACCACTGTAATTTTGTCAGCTTTCCTTAGAGCAGTCAGCTCAATACTGTGCTTTTCCTTCTAGAAATGACCAGCTGTCTAGGCTTTAGAGTGGAACCTGGACTACTACTCACAAGACTACAAAACAGAGCAGAACTATTTTTTTTAAACTGGATTCATTATGTCAGCTGGAGTAAGCTGCTTGTGAAATGTTGAGACTCAGCTAATGTATGAGCTACATAAATTCTTTGGAACAGAAAAACATCCAGTTTATTTTTTTTAATCACTACAATATTACGTATTAATACTCTTGCTTTAGTTCCCTCCACATGCTACACTGACTTAAATATTTTCATCTACAGAAATCATGACAGTATTAAGAAAATATTTCTGTGTAGTTTTACTACAACTTTACACAGTGGTTTTTTTAATTTTCTTTTTAATGCACGGGTAGGGGGAGGCAGGCAGAAAGGAAAAGGCAAAGCTTCTGATGTCATGAGTTCTACAATATTTGAGGATAATACCTAATATCATCTCTCCTTGAGTTGACTCTGTGGCTAAGAACACTTCAAATAATTTCCTGGTCCTTATATGTAGTTTTGAGTATAGTCTACCCCCCCTTTCCTCTTTTCACAAAATTCTTACTACACTCAGTTTTATCCAAAAATCAATTACAGGATGCTGTTTCTGACACTCCAGGTCATATCCTGTCATGTTTTCATTTGCCAATCAATATCAGGATGTAGTTTGCAGAGAAGAAGGTTTAAAATAGAATAAAACACAGCTAGGACACTACAGGAATCATCTGCAACATACTATGAAATAGGAGTAACAGTTTCAGTTAGTAATTGGGAATTGTGCTTCAAAGGCAGGTAGTGCAATTACCATATGCTCAGAGCAGTCAGGACACGATACTGTTTTACATGTCAAAACAGTAAAGAAGTATTTTTGATGCTTAATCAATAGGAGTGGAGGTTAAATACTACATACTTCAAAAGGAGAATGGAGATGTGAATGTGGAGCTCAATGATTCTAATTAGAGACTGGTTAAGACTAAAACAATCTTAAGATTACACTGCAATGTAACTGCAAGACAAAGTTGGTTCACATTTAAAGAATACACACACATTAGTGGATAAAGGACAATCTTTTAAAAGATAAGGAAGTAGAAAAGAGGAATATTTTTTTATTAGCTTCTCTGGAGGGAAAAAAAAAAGCACAAAAAAACCCAAATCTCAACTCTTGAATCTAATCACTGAAATGGTATGTTTCATGCATTGTTCAAAGATGGTCCAAATAATGACAGTATAGTTTTCTCATTCCTCTCAGTTCCTGACAAGCAAATATGGCTCTGAGAAGAGGCAATACAAACTAGGCCTTTAACCACTACAAAATCATATGGAAAGTGCTAAGGTGACTCACAAGCCTGCACATTAACAGGCTTTTAAAATACAATGCCTGCCTGCAGTTTCACATCAGCAAGCTCATCTTAGAAACATGTTAAAACTCATCTCTTTTCAGAGCGCACAAATTTAAATCTCCCTTTTCATCCTCTACAGGCAAACATATGTACGATGTGTGTATAGCACTTCAGTAGTTTTATGCTATTTTATCTCTCTTTTATATAGCAGCCTGCATTTCATGCCATCATTTATAACTGCCTTTGAGAGTGCCCTCCATCCTGATAAACTCATAATTTTCTTTAATACTCATTTTTGGAGCTGTCATCTGTTCTTTGATGAAATGTATGTATGTGAGTGGGGAAGTTCAGATGAGGAATGGTGTTTTCTTCAGTTTGGGAAGGTTTTCAGTACACTTTACTGAAGCATAATGAACTCGCCAAAGGCAGGTTAAGAGTTTCTAAAACCTATGCATCTAGTCTAAGCAAGTTGTCCTTGTCCTTGATTCCACTGTGTGCTCAATGAAGGAAAGCTGACATTCTCACTGCTTTTTAGAGTGCTCTCTCACACATCACTGCTATCCACCTATTTGTAGGAGAAACTTCAGCCATAAGTTCTGATTAGATGCTTAAATTCAGCAGCAATGAATTCAGTTAAATGTGAGAAGACTTGTGTTCTACATTCTACATTTTTCTTTTGGGATATATAAATGCTTCCTATATCTAGTTGGAGAGCCAGCTTTGAACTGAAGCTGAGTTTGTCTCTTCCATTTAATTTCTTATCTTGTTAACAAGTTAATAATTTAGTGACACTATTAAGAGGTACAGAGGAAATAACTAATGACAAAAATGTAACTATGAAGGGACTTTGAGAATTATAAATGAAATAAATAAAAGCTGGTTTTGAAGCCAGTACCTAAGTTTGATGAATAAAATGTGCATTTTCTGATTGAATTTAATGAAAAATATTGTATTTGTCACCCTCCTCCCCAGTTTATGATTAGGGAGTGTTCTGGTTTAGCAAGGAGCAGCTTTTGGCTTGGTAACAGGGGGAGCGGGTTGCAGTGAAGACCCGGTAAAGAGTTTGTGGACTCTCCCCCGGCTCCTGGGTTCAGACCCACCTCCGGCCCGGCTGGGCCAATCTGGCGCCTCTGCCATCACTATTTAGAGGACGGGAATTTGAAATGCGAGGCAGGAGGTGTAAGAGTGATACAAGATGGAGGCGACCACGCGGACCCTTCAGCCAGAGAAGGAGGAAGGAAGGAGAAGCAGTAGACCGGAGATCCTTCTGCAAGCCATGGTGAGAATACAAGCTGTGCCCCTGAAACCTATGGAGATCCGTGGCAGGACTGAGAGCCACCAGCAGCTCCATGTGAGTGAACCCGGACGGGCGAGGGACTGTGTGGGGAGACGGCCATGGCCCAGGCTGTGCTGGAGAGCCTGTGTGCCGCAGAGCAGCCCCACACGAGAGGCAGAGAGGAGCTGCAGCCTTTGGACTGGGTGCACGTCGGAGCAGCCCGTGCAGGGCTGCCATGCGTGTGAGTTACCCCACGGACTTGCAGGGAGGACTGGTGTGGAGTTCACCCGTCCTGAGGAGGGACAAACGGCAGAAGCTATTGGGAACAGAATAACTGAAACCCCCACTGCCTGCCCCCCGGAACCGTTCGGGGGGGTTGCAAGGTAAAAACCCCGGGATCAGGGCTCTGAGCGCGAGAAGAGGGGAGGTGTGGCAAGAAGGTGTTCTTAAAAAGGCTGGTTGGACTCTTCATTGATGTATTACTCTGTGTTGTTTCGTTTTGTTTATGTTTTGGGTTTTTGGGGGTATGTTTTAGTTGATGTTGCATTAAATTATTTTCTGTTTTCTTCCCCAAACCGAGTAGCCTGGTCTGTTTTGTCCTGGACCTTAAGCGGCAATTAAGCCCTCCCTGCCCTCGAGCAATTCTCAGCCTCTTCGGTACTTGAGGCTAATCGTGGCCTTTGTTCCCTGATGGGCCTAAACCATGACAGGGAGATCTTTTAAATCTTTTATAGGCATTTTTTTTTCCAGTTTAAATGTGTAAATAAGCTCTGTAATGAACAAAAGTATAAACTTCATTACTTGCCTCACCTATACAAAAAGACATGAGAAAAAATATGCTGCCAATATTTCACAGTATCTAATTGTGTAACAGTGCCTTAGGAAATGGTCTTTCAGTTAGCACTGAATGTCCAATGTCTCCAGAATGTAAAGCAATGTGCCCACAACAGCATACCAAAACAGTGTCAAGCAAAGTAGTCTATCCTTGGAGGATTTTCAGTATTGATTTTATCATCCCTGAAAACATAGTTATCAATCCAAGAAAGTAATCAACACTACAAAGACAGATCAAAACCTAATTAAATAAATACCACTCTGGAATGTTCTATTACAGTTGTATTATGTTGTCCTAAGACTGAAATATGTCTTAAACAGTCATGCAGGGAAAAAAAACAACAACAAAAAAAAATAGTATGACAAACATCATCACAAATATTTCAGTCATTTGATTGGCAAAGGATTTGACTGTCACCAACTGACACAATGACGTTTTTAACGAACCTGTTTGGAACTGCTCTCCACCTTCTGCACAAGGTTATTCCAGCGCTGGGCAAAATTTTCAAGTCGACTTTCCAATTTTTGAGCCACTGCTTTATTTTTCACAGCTACAAAGAGGTCTTGGCTGAGGGACTTCAGCTTACTCATCATTTGTCTTTTCATTTCTAGATCTCCTTTAAGGATCTGTTAAACAAAACAGCAGTAGGAAGAAAAGTAATTCATACACATAAAACCAAACAAACAATAACAAAAACCTCAAAGAAACAAAACAAAACTCCAAACTCAACCAAATTATAAAAAAATCCTAAAGGAAGCATCATAAAGAACTAAAAATGGATAAGGGTATTTCATACAAATTCCTATACTTCCATACTGTTGTTACTGTAGAAACTCCAAGCAGAGTTTACATGGTAGAATGGACATATTTCACTTCAAAAAGCAATATAACATGACTGGTGGAGCAAGTCCAGACATCACAGCATGCCTCAGGTGACGACATAAATCTATGAGCTAACAGCTACATGATATTAATAACCTTAAAACTGCACTAATGTTAACAATTGTATGAAGATCTGAGACATAGTTTCTTTTAAATTTTGGTGTACTTTGTAATATATTAAGAATTACAACTTACAAGTGGGAAAAGTTTTCTAGAAAAATAATACTTGAGCACAAAGTATGATTAAAAAAAAAAAAGTAAGTAAGATTGCTTGTAACTGTACTGAAGAATCATGTACTTCTCATCTTCCTCGGATCTCAGCAGGCTCTGGATGCATGGCAGTAGTCTCCCATGGAACAGGGAAGCTTTAGGAACTCCAGAAGCTCTGCGGAGTGTGCCAAGGAAAGGGCCCTGCAGCTGGGAGCCTGGAAACTCCTGCGTAGAACTTCTGAGCTCTGCAAGCTGCTATATAGCTAAGATCTATGGATGCTAATTGAAAAGGAGTAATTATCAGTCTTCTCACCTCTACTGTATTAAACTGCCAAGGGACCTTGAAAGTCCCTTAAAAGGGGCCTGCGATCTATACCTGCAAGTCTATCTCTGAAGTAGTCTCTTCACAGATCTGAGTCATCCATAGCTCCAGTTCTCACCAGTTTTTTTTTTAATGCCTCTACTGCTTAACTCCATTGTTTTTCATACCTTATGCATTTGTTTTCTACACACTAATCTGTTCTAACCATGGCCAAATTTTTAACTCCCTTTGCAGTTGAGGACTGCAATCTAATCCCCAGGAAAGAGATAATTAAGCAAATATTTAGACAACAGAATTTAGTCTGCATATACTTTCCTGTAGCTGCATCATTTAAAATTGTAATCTAAATCACAGTTTAGAAAAAGAAAGATTTCTAGTCTTTGTAATCAGTACTCCTTCCATTTACATGTCATCTGAAATATCATAATTAAGAATGTTAGATACTGTTAATACCAACATTTAGATTGACATGTCCCTAAGAAATAGCAGATAACATACTTAATATTTATGAATCTGTTTTCGCAGTAGCAGATCTAGCAAAGGGAGTAGATAAGACATAAAGAAATTTACCATCTTGAAATTTCAAAGATTGCTATATTTTACTTTTTTGTTTTGCCTACAATGTCAGAAAAAGCTCATGTGAAAGCTGCCACATGCATTGACTGAAATAATAAGAAATGGTATGAAACATAATTAGTGATTAACCTTCAACCTCCACAGCTGACAACAGTTGTTGATTCTGAAGTTATTTGTGTTCAATCTCAGGGATGTGGAGTACAATAAGTGAAATAATAGTAAGAGAAGAATGCTAAAACTTTCTGTCACTACTGCCTAACATGCTTTTGTGGTAGTTACAGTTAACTTGTAAAAATATACTGGGAGATTATTTTTTCACATTTCCTTATTGAAAACCTGTCAATGTGCTATGATAACCAATTATACGCTCTAGTTTTGAGGTTCTTTTCTACAAGAATAGACATAAAATACTAATGAGCTAGTAACAAAATATATAATTTACCAATCTGCAAGAGAACAAATAGTATTTTTTGCTTTATTAAATGAATTATAAAAGAACTCAGTCATAACTTCTGTCAAGTTTATACTGTAAACTCCAATATTTGAATATTACAAAGTACTTCCCTTATTTGTTGGATTAAGCTTGTACTAGTTGTTTTCTGTTTTCAAGTTTTTAACTATTGCTATTTTTCTTCTCCTTAAACATTACCAAAACCTTTTTTCGTTTATTGTAAACACTACCATCTGCTACAAAGTAACTGTTCAGCTACAGAGAATTTTTTGGAAAAAAAATAGTGTAATATCCAATTTATGTCTTCTAATGAGTGAAAGATTTTAATTAAGTGAAGCAAGAGAAGATTTAACTATGTTAACGGAATATTTACTAAGTATTTACATAGATCTTGTATGCCTTTGCAGTAGATCTCAACAAGCTTTACAAAAAAGATGAACACTATCACCTTCACTTTGCAGGGTGCAAAACTTAGGCACAAGACATCAAAACAATCTATCAAGCCTGTGCCATAAATGACAGTAAAATTTTACTTCAGTCTGTCCACTTCTGGTGCACATTCTCAGTACATCACATCCTCCAGCTTAGTGCATACACATGCACTGTATCACCCTTCACTTTCTGTAAGAATTCAGAGACAGTTACAGTGACAGTGAATAAATAGTTGATGGAAACTGAAAAAAAACCCCAAATCACTCTGGTTGCTTTAAGGAAATATTTTTAGAACTACAGCAACTGCCCATCAACATCAGATTTTTTTTTTTTTTAAAAAAAAAAGTAAGGAAAGCCAGTATTAATATATGTACAAAGTAATAAGGCCTATCAGTTTTTCTGACCTTTAGACTAAGCAGATCTCAGAAGAGAGTTAATGAGAAAGGAGATAAATTTCCACATAGAAATACTAAATGAATCCTCAGAAACAAACCATTTGAGATTATTAAACAGAAAAATTCCTTGAAAAAAACAGTTTTATCAGAACAAAAAATTTTATAAACAGATACTGTGGGTACAGTATATAAATGAAGAAGAAATCGAAGTGTCTTGATATCAGTTTTAATACAATGTTAGAACGGTGTGAATTGCTAGACTAACAAAAAAGAATTCCCATTAATTTCAATGACAATGAAAACGTCATTGCTAAAGCTGAGGGAATAAGAGGGTAATAAATTAATCTTCCTTAAATTGAGTCTATTTTGCCCATAACAGTAATAGTGAGTGATCTCCCTGACCTCATCTAGACCAATGAGCTTTTAATCTTATTTTCTGCCCTGCCTTGCTGAAGAAGGGAAGTGAGTGTGGCACCTCACAGACAAAGCTAACCCACCACATCCATTGTAATGTTTAGAACGTCCTGAATCTCTTTTCTTCTGTTAGATGGATTTCAAAATACTGTCCAGAGCATGTCCCAACCTCCATACATAAGAGTGTTCTGATGCCAAATTGAACAATGAAGATTCATTTACATAGTTTTCTTAAAAATTTTTTTACTTGCCTCCTTCTCCCAATTTGGGAGAATAACATCTGAGAAAGAACCAGAGAACAAATATTTGTTAATAATGGTGAGCCTGCAGTCAAGTAATGGGAAAGGACCAAATGGTGGGCTGCAAAAATCTTCCAGCAATCCTAAACCAAAAATCCATGTTGGTTCAGGAGCAATGTCAATCTTTCTATTTAATCAAAAATCTTTATTACTGTCTGCAAATACATGCATATCAACTACCAGTTTGACAATCGTTGGTAAATGAAAGCTTACTTTAAGGGGCTTATTTAGTAGGGCTTGCTATTAAAATTCCTGTCAACTAAAATTAACAGTGTATTTCCTCTTACTTGAGAAACATGAGATAAAATTACACTGGGCAAACACTAATGTATTTCTGCATCTGCAAGCAGGAGTTAAATCCTGATTTCAGAATGATTCTGAATGGTAAATGTGAATGAAAATTGCCAGCTGCTATTCCTTATTTTACCTTGTATCTGTTACTGTGTGATGTAACTATTAATGCAATGTAAGACTTCTTTTTTTTTTTCATATTGTGAATGGCATCTGGAAAGATCTATTTTGAATTGGTTACTTTAAAAGGCCTAGAACCTTGTAGGAAGGTTGCAGAACTTCAAATGAACAGTCATAATGTTAAATAAGTTTAATATAATACCTTCAGAAATTTCCTTCAGCCTTAAGAGACTGAAAACTGGCTGAACATGACCTTAATCTTGCCAAGTTGTGCCTATGAGACAGGAAAAATAGTCTGGAAGCTCTTACGCTGTATCATGGTATAAAACCTAAAATTCTTAAGATCTAACAGAACAATCTAATACTGTAATTTCCTGATGGAAATTACATTATCATTACACAACTGGGAGTCTGAGCTACCATATTGTTAGAAAATAAACATTGGTGTACTAACTAAAAAATATATGTTTGTTGCCTCAGAGACTCACCTTTACAATTCTGGAACAAGCTAGCCTAATTTTAAAGGCAATATTTCATGACAGTCTCTCCTTTACTACATCAAAACACACTTCTATGCCCAAAATAACATGCAAAAAACAGAAATGATTTGCATGTCAGGGTCAGAATACCATGATCCCATTTTTTCCTTATTTCTAAAAGCCAATAGTCTAATATATTCTCTGACAAGAATTTTCATGTGGGTAATGCATGAATATAAACTCAGTTTCAAGAAACGCCACAATGCTTTTGTGAAAGTAATGCTTAACAATTTCAGCTGGCAATATAATTAACTTAATAACAGTGTGCATTTGTTGTACTAACTGAATTTATGAAAATACTTCTAAAGGAAAATATTTCCTTTTTAATATCACTCTTCCAAACAATTCCAACAGGTACTCAAACAAGACTTACCCTTAACACTTTCAAACCATTAATTGTCTACTACTTCACAATTTGATAAACATTTCAACTTCACTCCTATTTCCTCCAGCAACTTGCTGAAATCCACTAGTACTAATAATAAATTTGAATTGCTTGCCAAAAACTTTTCTTCATTAAGGTATTCTAAGGCCTCCTGAGTTGTGTCTAATTCATTATGCACTAACAAAAGCCTCATTTGAACTTCAAGACTGCTTACGCACTAGATTACTAGAATTTCCAAGAAACATTTACACTGAGACTTTTTCCCTTTACAAAGAAGTTGACTGAATTCTAAGTGTTCTTATTCTAAGTAATCAAAATCAGTGTTTTCACTTTTAAATATAAGATTTTTATTAGTCCACAAAGAGTTATAGAGGGAATAAGAGACAAGGGGTGGGGAGAGAATATTATAGTATTATAATTGCAGTGTTTATGCTCATAATCATAGTTTGGGGTCTCAAACTTTGTGGAAAAAAACACTATCAAATCCAACAAATACTAACTTCTTAATCATTCTGTGAATCAATAGGGACATTTACCACTAATTCTGGACCAGTTCCATTAAACTATCACATTGTATGAATTATGTTGGGTTTTTAAAAAAATCTTATACATTTGTATACATGAGGATAAAATATAGTACATTTAAAAAAAAACTACAGTTACCATGATTGTTCCTGAAGTTTAAGCATTTTTATTGATTGAAAGCTACAGGCATAGCATCTTTCTAGGCCACTTGGACCTACATTTCCCTCCATAAAGATGATGCATAGTATTTTGGGAAAAATGAGGGAGTGGACAGGTTGAAAAAGGTACATTTTACGTCTGTAACTAGATTCCCAAAATACAGTTCAGCTAAATGCTAATGTGAGCATTTGATAAGATTTGAGCTTTCAGCTTTTTCAAACAGGTTTTGGTATACAAGAAGTACTTACTCATATGCATACGTCTTTGTAGATATACATACATGCTCAATCTCACACATCAGTAGTATCAACAGAGACACTTTCAGTATAAAAGTATAACTATTTCTAACACATCAAAATACTATTTCAGTTCATAAAATTTTGACTTAAGAGACAATCAAGGAAAATATGTGTTCCTAATGCTTGCTCTATCAGCAAGGCCATGAACAAACCTATTCCATTCATGAGACAACATCCATTCTCAAAGTATGAGACAGCTGTAATGTTATATCATATTATCTAAGAGTAAGCTAAAGCCATATGCACTCAGACTCACAAGTAAGGAAGCGGGACATAAAATACATATGAAAAATACATACAGATAATTTGTGTAAATTGGTCAGCGTTTCACTTTGGTCTTTAAAGCCCGTTATATGAATTTCGTTCACAGCATTCTCTTTCTCAGTAAGCCATGCATCAAAAAGGCACTGAAATAAAATTGGAGAGAAGAGAATAAAAAGTCAGGCCTTTCCCAGTGCAGTATTTTGAGGAACGCTCCAATTTATAACTGCGAAAACTACTCACCTGCTCTTCTGTAAAGTGCTGCCATTTACGAAGGATATCTTGCAGAAGGACCCATCGATCTTCTGTCCACCTGCAAATGGCTGCCCACCGATTTCCAAAGCGCTGGAAAGAAACATACAGTAGAGGTTTGCATGTAATTACTTCTTTTAAACAAAAACAGGACAATCTGATTTTCCTATGACATTTAAAATTTTTTGTGAAAACACAATCCTAATTTACTTTCACAGAGAATTTCAATAGTAATCTACAAACACAGTTTTCTATCAAGTCTCTGGTATCATGGTCTCAAAAAAACCCTTCAATTTCAAAACTTTAAAATGCCCAAAACACAACTACTTGAAATGTAATTATGGTGGTCCAAAGATGTGATCAGAGTAAAAATGTATCTGGATTTTAAGTTGCACTGTCAGTACAGTTGATCTAAATTCTTACCGCTATCTGAAATATTGGAGTGGAAAAAATCACAAACCTTATAAGCTTACCCCCAGCATGAATCCCACTGACATTTCCCAGATAGTCGTAGCATATGCAACTGTATACATTTAAAATTACACAAAACACTACCTCATTCTCTCTCCCTTATTTTTATATAAATGGAGTATTATTAGTTTCTTTTAATTTTCTTTGAGCTTTTGTTGAAAAATGTTTAAGACAGGATGAGACTTAACACTGCTGAGGGTGTGACACACTGTAAGCTTTTATTGCAACAATTTGCAATTATTTAGTTATGCCTGAGCATCTTATGCTAATTGTTCATCTGCTCCCAAAAAAACACCCATTATGAAATCTGCAAGACACTGTATACTATTCTGGTTTTATTTTTTCATCTACTGCAAAGTACATATCTCAATAAAAATCACAAATAGTATCTTTTACCATATATATTGATTCACAATTGATTTTTATTGGCCCTTTATCACTTAAGATATCGTGTATAACATAATGCTTACTCTGTACATCTCTTTTACAAAAAACATGTTTTGACTAATTTAATGGATTTGAAAAACAAAAAATCTTACTATAAAAAAGATGACTTTTTTTTTTAATTTAATTTGTCCTGAATCTGATTATATTTCCAGTTTAGCTCAAGACAGTTACAAGACCTTCACTGCATTTTTTCTCCAAGCCCAGAAGACAGTCTAGCTGATCTGTACTATCTAGCACTTGTTCAGTTTATTTATGTTCAAATAGGCTTTTTTTTAGCTTTGAATGCTTAGCTTGCTAATTACTAATTAAAAAATCACTAGCATATCCTTCCTCATAGCTCAGATGCTTCTAATCTGAACTCTGATCTGAAATCTGTCTTTCCTAATAATTCCCACAATTAAGGATAATAATTATTAATTCACTAATCAAAAACACTGTACATGACTCAATGAAATCCAATAACAAGAAGTGGCTTCTTATTATTCTTTAACAAAATCTAAGACAAGTATTTAATTTTCCCTAAATGTCCTTACTTGCCACTAGACAAAAGAAAAAAATTTCTTAATTTCTAAAATTCTTTAGATATAAATGGTGAGGCAAATCACATTTGGTTGATTTGGGGTCCAATTTACACTGAAGTATATGGATATTAATTATATACTTCATTTTAAAAAAAAACACAAACCACTTATAGTTTTTACTGAATGATGCATAAATCATCCTAAAGTTAAGCAGCAAAGTTTTTGGCACCTTTGATTTAATGTTTTTACAAAAGTGTTTTCATGAACAGACATCTCTCCATTGGTAATGCAGCTGCAGAATAAATTATTCTGCACAAATATAGCCAATATCTTGCACCTTTAAATTCTCATACAAGCCAAATTCAAAGTCTTTGATAAGAAAAACATTTTCTTCAAACAGGACCACTAAAAAAGAATGAATGTACTTTCACAGACACTACATTTTTCAGAAAAGATTTCATTCTTGAAGTGTGCAACACCATGACTTATGGAAGCTCTTACAACTCTGTCTTGCAATAGGACTTATATAATGGATATATACTTACATATCTATGTATGTATGCAGAGGAAAATGGAGTTGGTAGAAACATACAGTAATCTACACAAATAAAAATTTATTTATTCCTAATATAATGATGATTATGTAAGTACTATTAAATAACAATCAGTTCCTTACATAGGATGCATAATATATTTGATATTAACTGAAAAATCGTATATAAATAGTTTAGATTTTTTTCTTCTCTTTTTAATCACTTTCCAAATACTGTTCAAAGAGCACAAATATTTATTTTTCTAAACTCCATTCTAGAAGAACACTTTAAATATTATCTATCAGAATACAAAGCAAAGCAAAACTAACTTAAGGTATACCACCCCATGTAATACAGTACCATATTAGATCCTTGAAGGTGCAATATCTGCAAAGTTCAGACTGATTTTAGCTATAAACTTTGTCCTAGGATCATTAAATCTACATCTACACAGCTCCCTTTCTACCTATCTGCTATTCAGCATAATTCCATATGAATACACACCATAGATATCTGTCCAAATATTAAGTAATTACATAACAAATGTCCTGGTCATTGGTATAGAATCATCATTTTCTTTGATGTCTATGACAGCAATAGCAACAGCACTCAGATGTATTGTCATATATGTTCTCAATTACTTAATTTCTCCATACGTGTGAGCATATTCTGATTGATTAAATTTTATTTACACTAATTATCGACAGCGTCTAACTCAGTTCTCTATATCTATGCCACTTTTCATATCTGACTTCTATTATATCACATTCTGTTGCTGTTGTGTAAATAAAACAGCAAATCTTTTTTATAAAAAGGATTTTGTAAAACTCTTTATACTTGAATCATTTAAAAATCTTTCACATTTAAGCAGCTGACTTTTCTTAACAATCCTCAGAAAGAAATACACTTTGCTCCCAATATCTGCAGTAACATCTTCTTCAACTTGCCTTATACACTGTGACATATTTCAAAAAATGTTTTTTGTTTGCTCATCTAGAAAATACCAAAAATTCAAGAGTACAAGATCAAATATTTGGCTCTGCATTTGATGTGCATACTAGGAAAGTTTTGCTGAGTCATTCTCCTCCCCCATTTTCAGTATATGATTTCAAAGAGTCTCAAAATCTACCTTTTTGTATGTCTCGTCTCAATAGTTTGAGAAGACATTTTATTTTAAGAAAATAAGTACAGTGACTAAGTAACTGCACTGATAAACCTGTAATCTCTCATGAAAGACCCTAACAACCATGACATACCAATACACTGGTTGAATACATTTAAGAAATAGCACGTCAGGACTGTCTATTTCTAAAGTAGATACTGACTACTTAATCATGGTGCTCAACTATACATTCTTATTCACATCCAATTGTAGCTGATGCTTTATGTAGTCTGTGTGACGCCCAGAAACTCCAATTACATCAAGGATTTTTTTCACAACAGCTGAGAAAACAAATATCTGGAGAAACTGACTAAATCCAGATTACAAAAAAAAAAAAAAAAAGTAAAATACACTCCTGCTCCCTTGAAAGGTCTCTTTTTACAGCCCTAACTGGAATTTTCAGTGAAATGTATAAGAAACTTTTCTTCTTTTTTTTTTTTTTTTTTTATTGAGAGGATTCTTAAAGAATATTCTTTATGACTGCAAAAAGCAGAAGATAAAATATTCCTTGTCTGTGAAAAGGTCAAAGTAAAGAAACTTGAAAATAGGAGGAAATGAGTAAAACCAATGCAACTCTTGAGAACACTGAAGTGAATGTATGAAAAGAAATAATATGCTTCAGTTCTGTGACTAGTAGAAGAGTTTTTTTGAAAGACACTTTTCTAATAAGATAAGGTTACCCGCTCCTTAAAGTAACGAGATGCAGTAGAAATATTTTTGCACATAAAGCAATAAGGACTGCATGTAGTTCTGAGGAGTTTGTATACCAATGCACTCTATATGAGAAACAAACAGGATGAACTGGAAGCATCGGCCAGAGTTACAGTACCACTGGTATTAATGAGACCTAGTGCAATGAGTCCCATGATCAGAGTGCTGCAATGGAGGGCTACAGGCTGTTCACAAAGGACAGGCAGGTGAGGTGGAGGTGTTCCTCTGCATGTAAGAAAGAGGTTTCATTGCATAGCTCTTATTGTTAGTGATGATGTGATGGAGGGCCTCTGAGTGAGGATTAGGGGGATAGAAAACAAAGGAGAAGCTGTAATGGATGTTTACTACCAAGACACTATATAAGCAAGCATTGATGAGTTATTCTATGTGCAATTAGGAGAAACTTCCAGATTGGCAGTCCTTTTCTTTGTGGGAGATACCAACTTCCCAGACATCAGCTGGGAATATCATACTTCTGTTACGAACAGGTCTTAGAAATTCTTGATGTTTGTAGGGGGTAACTTCTAATCACACGTACTCGAGGAATCAACCAGCAAAGATGTCCTCCTAGAATTGCTACTTGTAAACAGAGAAGTAGTAGGGGGAGATGCAATGACAGGTGGCTATCTTGGCCATAGTGATCATGAAATAGTTGTATTTAAAATTTGCAGGTTAATGAGAAGGAAGGAGAGCACAGTTGCTACTCTGGACTTCAGGAGAGCAAACTTGAAGCGTTTAAGGGAGATCCACAACTGCTGACCACCTTGTAGAAGCACAGAAGCAGTCAATTCCACTGTGTTGTAAATCAAGCAAGTGGAGCAGAACACCAGCTTAGCTGAACAGGGAACTCCTCATTGAGCTTAGGACAAAGAAGTACAGGTTTCGCAAGAAGAGTACAGAGCTGGGAAGGAAAGTATGAAAGTTGCACATCTCCCTAACGCTCTAATAGCTTTATAGCTGTACTTTGTTTTTATTAGCATCTATAATATTGCTATGTATTCAGTGACTTTCAGAGCAATGGAATTATTGAATATTTCTTTCAGAACTCTCTCTAAGACTGTGTGATTCAAACAAGGGAACTGAACAACAGTTGGACTGTTCCATGCTACCCCGTGCTCTGTTCAGAGTGTGCCTGTACTGCAGGGAAATGTCTCAGAAATTGCCTTATTGGCATCTTTTGAGGAATATACTCTGTCAATGATAGTAATAATTAAGCACAGTCTGTTCCAACAACAGGCACCTTCTCCACTAACAGTTATGAATGTTCTATTCTCATTGTCCATTCATGTCTGTCATTCTTCATGTTTCTTTAACAGAGTGAACATACTGCAGTTATATCTAAGTTCTATTTCAGGTTGGATTCCAGTATGGATCAGTCACAGAAGCTGCATGGAATACAAATGGTATCTCTGCAACCAGTGTAATAATAGGGGGATGCAGCTGTATCATCTAATGTGTTCTTAACTGTTCACATATCTTTCCAAAGATGTGAAATTAAGTTAAATGTCTAACAATCCGTCAACTTTTCATTTGTTATTCCCACTGTTAAAAAAAAAATCTCAGTTGTACATCTTCTAATTCATGAAGTGCAGTAAGTACCAAACATCATCACTAATTTTCCTTTTTTTTTCATACTTTATCATAGAATAGGTCTCTTTGCAAGAACCTGCTGTTTGTCAACAAAGAATAACATTAAACCTGGTTGAACCTCTTCCTATTCATTTTTGTATTTAATTTCATTCTTATTCTTCTTTCATTCAAGATATTTTCCTAGTTAAGTTTAGATTCTGGAACCATGTGTTCTCAATGCATCTGCTTTATTCCACCGAACAGCAAACAAGAAGTTGGAAAGAAATTCTGTAAGGTTAAGAGTGTCTTGAGCAGGTCCACCACTGTTCTGACACTTAAGATTGATTTAAAAAGAAGTAATAATTGACAGAGCCGCAGTAGAGGCTGCAGTGATACCTTGGCTGAGTTTTGCTTCTTGGATGATGAAGAAGTTGTCAAAAAGAAAACTGAGACTTATTTTTGAAGTGGCAATGCTCAACTTCTTAGACAAACGTACTACTCTAAATTCCATGCTAATCACTCTTTTACTGGTATTGGTAACTAGATTAGCTCGATTCCAGGTAACACACAGATATCTCTCTGTGCTACAACAATACCTTCTGGTTGAACTTATTGATAACTTGTCTAGAGAAACTTTGGGCTTCAATGACTCAAAAACCAGGATTTTTTTTCATTTTCTTAGGTAAGGAAGCATAATGAAGGAAAAGTACTTTCTCTTTCTGAATGAGAAAAATAGATGAACCTTGGTTTTAGTACCACTATACTTCTTGATCAGTGACCCTGGAGATCTGACCACCAGCACAGGTGTATCCTTTGTCAAAATATCTCAACACTAATTACACATTTAAGAATGCTTGTAAGTTATAGTAAGAGTACTGCAACGTTAATAAGACATTAAAAGCAACTCTTCTAAGATACAAGTGAAATAACTAAACTTTCTTACAAAAAAGCTATTATTTATCAAATTTTTAGAACATCTTGGTGACTAGATTTATCAGTAGTCTATCTCTACTATGTCATTCTTTTAAGGATACTCAAGTAACTGTTTAGAAAACAGAATATATGGAGGTTTTTGTCTTTTGATTATTTAGGCTTTAGATCAAAGAGCAATTTTAAAAAGGTCTGGATTGCAGGGAGGTTGCTGTTAATATATCCTGGTTTTAGTACTCCAGGAATTCTTATCCTAAAGGATAAACTACTGTAAAAAAAATGCATGTGTACTGAAGAGGATATATAATGAAACGGAGAAATGAAACTAAGGACAGATTGAGATGATTCTCCATTTCCTAGGAAACAAGCTCACAAGAACCTAATGGGAAAAAAACTACAACTTTTCCTCAAAAAAAAAAAGTTTTTTAAAAATGCATGTTCTTAATGTTTCTTGATAATAATTGTTTGTCTGCAAAAGTATGGTCTTCTACACATTCACTATTTGGTTTTTACTATTTTTAAAAAGATCTATTTTAATTTCGTGGGACCAGCATTTTCATTAGATGCAACACATACTGGACATTATTTTAAGTGAATGTGCCTTTAAGCACTTGCCAGTGGATAATGCCATTTTATGTCACTATAACACCAAAATACACCACATATATCAGTAGTTTCCCATCAGAAAAATTATCCTCAACTCTCAGTAATGCACATTCTGCTAAACTTCATAGATTATTACATGCATTGTTCTTCCCAACTACAACAGAGAATCATGATACTTCTGGCAGGAGTAATGAAATATAGTTAAGAAATAATGGACAAACACATCATTGGATAGGTAAAATAGGTTGATAATAAAACAAAAGAAAGGTGATCTCAAATACTTGGGTTTTTTTCCTCAAAAATAGATGCATTTATCTATCTGTGCAAAAGCATAGATTTCCTACAGAAATATTTAAGGTAATTCTCGGAAGCATTTCCTGAAATACACTCAATGCTACTAGTAGTTCATCATCAACCTTGTTAATACTTAATGCCTCTGTTAGCTTTTTCTCTGAGAGACAGGAATGTAGTCATTACCTGAAGCTGCTCTTCCAGTGCAGCAGTAGCTCTGTCTCCACTGTTTTCATCCACCACCACTACCATGTGGGTTAGAGAATTCACCTTGACTTGTTCCTGTTCCAAATCTTCTTGAAATGCCTATAATTAAAGTATATGTGTTAGAAAATGTGTTTCAAATTAAGAAATTGCTGTATTTGGAGTACCACTGACTGATTAACTCGCACAACCAAACATGACAGCTTTATAATACTATTGCTGTCAGTACTAAGTAATTTAAACTTTGTTACCCTATCATATGTATGCTAACAGAAGCATATGGGGCAGATTTCCATTCCTTTCATCAAAATAACTTACTCACAAGTCCTAAGTCTCAATGCCTCATTTCAGACTGAAAATTTAGCTTGAGAAAGCTAAATTGAGAAAGTTGATATATTTGATTTATAGATATCAGTATAGCATGTATACATACTAGTGGCTTTCAAATTTTGAATAGCCATTGGATTAGATTTTATGATCCATATTAAAATATTAAACGATTTTAATTTTGCAAATGTTAGAAAATATTGAAATGTACATTGCTTTTAAATAAACAATTACATACCGTCTTCAGCTTAGCACTCCTACAATGTCAATAACATAGGTTGAGACTGCTCATGAGATTATTCAAGAGTGGGAAATACATACAGCACCTTTTTTTCACTTATTGAAGAAACCAGGTAACAAAGTGAGAGGGGAATTTCATGATTTCCAATGCCTGTGGAAAATCTTTCTTGCTGTTTTCACTTTAGTACTCAGTTCCAGCTGCAAGCCACAGTAAAACTGAGGACAATCTCTGCTGAGAACTACTAAACTGCTAAAAAGTGAAGAAACTCTCAAATCTGCACAAATTGATATGTAAATAATTCCTAATCTTGAAAAATCTGCAGAATTCCTCACATCTCTCTGACTCTTTCACAATTTCATGGGCTTCCTGCAAAAGATCTCATCAATTGTTCCCTTCCTCCTCACAGTACACAGAGAAATGCAATGAGAAGTCTAGACATATTAACTGTTCAGATGATGGTTTATGGCATATTCACTGTACGTTTCACCTACATCACCAAAAAAAAAAAAAAAAAGAAAAAATCTGAGGTACTGTGACACCTTAGTAAAAATCCCTTGGTGGGTTTCAATGTCTCCTCTTACTTTTCTTTTTTTTCCCCCTTTCATTTGCCATGAAAGACACAATCCCTACTTCACTGTGGTTTGTTAACAAAACCAAAACTAGCCCAGCTCTTGTCCTTATTTCTTTGCTGTGATGGAGAAAGAGGACAGGAGACAAAGACAGAAAGAGGGGCTAAAGAAATATTGGTACTAAAACTTGAAGCCACAAAGAAGATAACATTCAATTGATTTTCAATTTTTTTGTTACTTATCTCCAGATTTATATCAGCATATTAAGAATAAAATGTGCATTTTTAACTCCCAGTAAATAACTACTGTTTTACTTTATGGGATTCTGTGTTGTGTTTCTATAATAAAACTTGAAAGAATCCCTCATACGACCACCTTGAAATAAACAAAGTATCCAGGATCACATGCTGTCTGACATACATTTTAGGTGTCTATAACTAGCTTCAAACCAATAGAACAATGTGGAAAACAAAAGCCCTGGATTGTATTCTCAATACTTCAGTAAAGAGTGCTCTAGTGATTAGTACATGTTTAGTATGATAGTCACAGTCTGTAATCACATATGGAAACCTTGACTGTATTACAAACTATGTTGAATTTCATCGTATCAATTTTTCTGCTGCTTTTTTTGAGTAAAGCACTTAGTTATGATGAACAAGCCCTTGCTAAAGATTAGTTCATGCATTTTAAACCTCTCTGGTAAAATACCTTCATTTTATTTGAAAATGAAGAAATGAAATAAAAACCTATCTATAAGTAATAGGAAAGGAATTCACAGACTACTTTGTTTTTAAGGCATAAATTCCCTACTTTAACATGTTTCAGCATTTTAATTCCTTCATGGGCATAGCCTTTAAGCCAATATCTTTGTAAGAATGCTTCTTTTTCTGACTTTCATGCCTGTGATTACCATTTGCTCCAGAAAGCTAGACTATAAAGCAACTCTCAAGGACTGTAAAGTATACCAAATTGTTAGAGCAATCTCTGGAATTCAAACCTATCAACATTTTATGACCCAATATTTGATGAAAAAAAAGAAGGCAGAGCACTCATGGATCAGACTGTACAACACAGCTTACCTCCCCTAGGTTCAGCTCTTTCAGCCATATGACAAATGCATTGCTCTGTAAGCTTTTAGACAGGGAGAAGGTGACATTTCCTGATCAGTGGGTATCTGAGAGGTTGCATCCCAGAACAAAACCAGAGTTAGTAATGTTCTCCAAGAGCAGGAGCGAAGGGCATTTTGGAAGTGGGAGTCTTGCACACAGTGTGAAAGACTTGGAAATCAGGAAACTGATGAAACCAGAATGGTGAGTCATTTTCTAATCCCCAGATAGATTTAATTTGCTCTGGGCTAAAGGGTCAGTGTCTATTTTTACCGTGAAAATCACCAGTGACAATCATTTGTATACAGGAGCTTGTTGAAGCAGGAATTTACGGAGGGCAGAGGATGCTCTGTTCAAATCATTTAAATTGAAGTTTCTAACAAGTTCTCTTGAGGTTGGAGAGATAGTTTTTTAAGCGACTTAAAAGGTAAGATGGATATAGATGTTGATGCAAGGGGATAGCAACGACAGAAACTCATAAAACTCCTGTTCCTTTAACTCCTATGTATCAGATTACAATTTATGTGGCTCTGACAATCTATTTCAAAGTGGATAAATGTACTTATTTAGGGCATCCAAGTACACAATGACTAGTCTACCCCCAATATTTGAACAGTTAGGAAGTATCTCATTTTAGCTTTGCAGGAGGAAGCTTTGCTGAAGCTTTGCTTCAGGAGGTTGGGACATCCCTTTTTTCTATAGTAGCAAGCAACAGCACAGGAGTAATGGGATGAAGCTGGAACACAAAAAGTTCCACTTAAACATAAGAAAAAACTTTTTCACTGTGAGTGTGACAGAGCAGTGGCACAGGCTGCCCAGAGGGGTTGTGGAGTCTCCTTCCTTGAAGGTCTTCAAGATCCGCCTGGACACGTTCCTATGCGACCTGATTGAGGCTGACCTGCTTCTGCAGGGGGACTGGACTAGAGGATCTCTAAAGGTCCCTTCCAACCCTTCTGTGATAGAATTTGAAGTACTGAAAAATGTTACCTAAACATATTAAAGAGACTTGTCCTTCCAGAAAAAGTACAAATACCTAAGCAGCTTAGGCATTTTTGCAAGTTAATTAAACTATAAAATCTACCAACTACAGATTGCATAATAATAATGTGTAATAGTACAATCAGTTTAATTAAAGTGCATTTTTTCTTAATTGTAAAATTTCCAACATAGTATTTTACTTAGCTCAGTAGTCCTCCCATTTATATTGAAATGCAGCTTTCTCTCTTTATAGAGTTATAAAGAGATAATTGCAGCAGGAGACAAAATACATAAAATATTGGTGCAAAGACCAATAGTTCTTTACTGAAATGTTGACTACTACTTCAAAAATATATTGACTACATCACATTTCCTATCAGAATCGTGTATCTTAGTAATAACAAAATCTTCTAGAGTTTACCTTTATATCTGTCCACTCAGAAAATTTTCTGTACTATCAAGATACTAACCTCATATACTACAGAACTAAGTATAATGCTGTAAACTTTTTCTCCTTTCAGTGATGGGTGCCATTCACAACATACGTTGCTGAACATTGTGTTTTTTTTTCCTTACAGGATCCAGCAGAGAAATTGAAGTATTAGTCACAAAAACTGAAGACCATTATTTTCCAAGATCGAGAAAAAAAAAAAAAAAATCTGATGTATGGAATTCACAAGGCAAAGGGTGATAAATAACATGAAATAGAGTGAAATGCAGTTACTAATGAACCAATACAGAGGGAAAGTAAAAATGATAAAATTAAAGAGGAGAGGGAGACGGGATGACAACAAACTAAACATATCATTTTTGGTGAAGTTTGTTTAATATGAAATACTCATTGCCATTACATCTCCTAACTTCAGGTTCCTAACACCAATTTATACAATATTACCTCTGTGATGTCCAGAGATAATATATTTATGTGAGACTAATAAAAATCTATGGTGGTACGGGTTTTGTTTTTTTGTTTGCTTACTTAATAATGAAGCAATAATAGTGCTATTAAAATTCCATTGTTTTAATCCTTGTTATAGATAATAGCTTTGCTTTACACGTTGTATAATACAAATATCTGAAACTTTCAGACAGTACTTGAAAGAATGGAGAACATATTGTTCTTTGACTTAAGACTAAGTATACATGAATAGAACTTCAATTGAAGTTAAATCCAAAACACTTTTCAACTTCATAGTGAATTCATTTCTTGTAAAGAGAAGTGAAAACTAATAGACATAAATAATGTTGACTAACTCATCACACTAAGAATGAAGAACTAATATGTGAGAGAAAGATATTTCTGCATGTCTTCAATCAAAATATTCAAATATGAGCTAAATATCCTTTTTTTCCTCCATATTAGAAAGAAATAGCATAAAGACATTGCATAAATAAAAGGATTACATTTTATGTTAGTATTCAAATGCAAACTGCATAGAAATTGGTACAAGATTATTCAAGTCTTCATGTATTAAAAAACTTTCAGGTTTCCTTCTCTAATTACCATTTCATAATTACCTGCTGTCTTTTTAAAAAAAAGAAAATTTAGTATCAGAATATATGCAGAGCTAGCAAACCCTCATATCGAAATGCATTGCCTCCTCACAGAGCAAGAGCAAATATCAGCAGTAGGTAGAGGATTTGTATTCTTCTTCAGTAGCTCTCCTAAATCAGAATGCAGAAAAATCATCTTTAACATAGAAGTGTATCATGCAGTCTTTTGAAGCTTTTGACCTTGTTTTAAAAAAAAAGCACAAAAAAATGTACAAGCTAGTTTCAGATTCAATTGCTTTTTGAGATGATCTGTCCTCTAGAACCTCGACTGGCACTGACACAGGCCATCAAGTATCAAATGTTAAAATCTCTCAGAATATTATGGAACTGAACTGCTTTGAATCATTGATGTAGAAACATTAACAGGTTATCATAGAACCACACAATGGTAGGGGTTGGAAGGAACCTTCAGAGATTATCTAGTCCAACCCCCCCGCAGAATCAGGTTCACCTAGATCAAGACGCATAGGATCATGTCCAGGCGGATCTTGAAGACCTCCAAGGAAGAAGACTCCACAACCCCTCTGGGCAGCCTGTGCCACTGCTCTGTCACACTCACAGTGAAAAAGTTTTTTCTTATGTTTAAGTGAAACTTTTTGTGTTCCAGCTTCATCCCATTACTCCTATGCTGTTGCTTGCTACTACAGAAAAAAGGGATGTCCCAATCTCCTGACACCCACCATTTAGATATTTGTAAATTTTAATAAGATCTCCTTTCAGTCTCCTCTTTTCCCGCAGCCTTTCCTCGTATGAAAGATGCTCCAGTCCCCTGATCATCTTGGTGGTCCTGCGCTGGGCTCTCTCCAGAAGTTCTCTGTCCCTCTTAAGCCCAGAACTGGACACAGGACTCCAGATGAGGTCTCACCAGGGCAGAGTAGAGGGAGAGCAGAACCTCTCTCGACCTGCTGGCCACACTCTTCTTGATGCATCCCAGGATGCCATTGGCCTTCTTGGCCACGAAGGCAAATTTCTGGCTCATGTTTAGTTTATTATCAGTCAAGAGTCCCAAGTGTCTCTCTGCAGAGATACTCTTCAGCAGTTTGACCCCCAGCCTGTACTGGTGCATGGGGTTGTTCCTTCCCAGATGCAGGACTCTGCACTTGTCCTTGTTGAACCTCATGAGGTTCCTCTCTGCCCAACTCTCAAGTCGATCGAGATCCTGCTGAATGGTAGCACAACCTTCTGGGGAATCAGCCAGTCCTCCCACTTTGGTATCATCAGCGAACTTGCTGAGGACACACTCTGTCCCCTCATCCACGTCGTCGATGAAGATGTTGCACATGACTGGCCCCAGAACTGATCCCTGTGGAACTCCACTGGCCACAGGCCTCCATCTCGATTCTGTGTCATTGATCACCACCCTCTGGGCTCTGTCATTCAGCCAGCTCTCGATCCACCTCACTGTCCACTCATCAATGCCACACTGCTTGAGCTTTCTGATGAGGATGTTATGGGAGACAGTGTCAAAAGCCTTGCTGAAGTCAAGGTAGAAGACATCCGCTGCTCTCCCCTCATCTAGCCAGCCAGTTATGCACTCGTAGAAGGATATGAGCTTAGTTAAACAGGATTTCCCCTTGGTGAAGCCATGTTGACTACCCCGATAACCATCTTTTCCTTCATGTGTTTAGTGATAATATTCAGGCTGAGTTGTTCCATCACTTTTCCAGGGATGGAGGTGAGGTTGACTGGCCTATAATTTCCTGGGTCATTCTTCTTGCCCTTTTTGAAGACTGGAGTGACATTGGCCTTTCTCCAGTCCTCAGGCACCTCGCCTGTCCTATGTGATTGTTTAAAAAAGATTGAGAGAGGCTTAGCAATCACATCAGCTAGCTCCCTCTGCGGTCTAGGAGGCATCCCGTCAAGACCCCTTGACTTATGAGCCTTAAGCTCGGCCAACAAGTCTTTAACCTCTTCCTCTTCCACCCAAGGCAAGTCCTCTGCTTTCCTGGCCATCCTGTTATCCTTGCTGGACTGGGCTTCCCGAGGGTCAGCCTTGGCAGTAAAGACTGAAGCAAAGAAGGCATTCAGTACCTTGGCCTTTTCTGCATCCTTACACACTAGGGCACCCTCAGTGTTTAGCAGCGGGCCCACATTCCCCCTCACCATCCTTCTGCTGCTGATGTACTTGAAAAATGCCTTTTTGCTGTCCTTAACATCCCTGGCTAAATTGAGCTGAGGATCCCAGAACTGGACACAGTACTCCAGATGAGGCCCCATCAGGTCAGAATAGAGGAGGAGAACTTCCCTTGACCTTCTGGCCACGCTCTTCTTGATTCTCTGTAACCTCACAAATCATGTCTATTGTCTGTACTTCTCAGTGCCTCATCAATCGTGTGTCATGCATAGATTTTTAAATGTAAATTAATATGAAGCAAGACAATTTAATCCAGTAAAAGAAACAAAGCTATTACACAAACTATAGAGTCTCTCCTTTTCTAATTTTTAATTATTCCAATTAAAAAAGTATTCTCAACCAATTTTGGAAAAAACCTGTCCACAATTATTACTTTTTTATTTTTAATTAAATACACTACTAAAAAGTATTTTCTAGAGTTAAAAAGTAGAGTCTATTTAGTAGTCCTATTTTTATAATTACATAGTCAGAGTTCCAGCAGTCCTAAGAAGATTATGCAGTCTAATTCTGACTACTACATCATTACTACTACATCATGCAAGGAAGAAAAGGCAATATGCAAAAAAACCACCCCAATACAGGTATTAAAATGTGATATATTCTTATTGTACTGTGTAATGAAAGGATATTACAATTGTCTTGCATATTCTAGTATATTGTTTATATTTAAATAGGCAAAGGCTTGAGTTTTTCTTAGTATCAGGATAAAAGTCAGAGTTGTGATAAAATAACTCCACAAAAGCCCAGTAACTGTACAAAACAATCAATATAATAGCAAGATTCCATATTACTTTGCTATGTTCTAATGGCAGATGTAAAGTTTTACAAATGTCAAAAACTCCGTTTGGTTTTTATGCCTTTGGAAGCAAACCATAGCATACCTTATGCTCTTCTACTTGACGCTTTAGGTCTTCTAGGTCTGGACCTAAAGGCTCCAAATCAATTTTCTTTGTCCTTTCCTCTGTTTTTGTCAGCCAGTCAGCTAATTGGGCTAGTTGCTGATTCTGTAGATCCATTAGCATTTTATGTAAACTGTAAACCAAGCAAATAATAATTTAAATTTATACATGAAAAACCAAACCAAACTACAAACATTGGTTTTTGAATTAAGCAAATTAGTTAGATTTTTTGGGTTTTTTTTAAAGAACCTAAGTACTGCATACAATGTACTATCTGTTAAAGTTTTGGTCTCCAGTTGCATATCTATTAGAGCTGTCTGGAAGTTCAAAAATTTTACTATCTAGTTTCCTAAAGCTTGTAGTGTCTACTACAAGGACTGTAAAAAGTGCTCAGATAGCTGTAATTACCAGGATCTTTCAAATTTAGGATATCAAACAGAAGATTATTAAATTTTCAGTTATTCAGTGGAGAATGATCTGCCTAAATAAAGTATTTGGATAGCTCCAAAATTAGCTTTCCACAAATCCATTACAAATCCTTCACTTATACTTTAGAAAATCTCCACTTTCCTAAACAATATCTTAATTTTATCAACAGTCTTTTAAAAATACTCTGAAAATTACTGCTGAGCAATGGAATTACAAGTAGTTATTTGTATTACCCATCTTTCCCATAAGATACATTTTTAAACTTAGAGTTGATAGAACAAAGTCACTGTCTTCAGTCACACTGAGCTTGGTGAAACCAATTTATAGTGTGCTGCTTACATTTCAAACAGCTCTTGCAGCAACAAGCAACTGCTTTCAGAATTCAACTTGGAGATTTGAAAATTCAAGCTGTACTTTCAAACTGGAGAAAACTGATATCTAAGGAAGATGGTAGAGTCTTACTGTACTCCACTTATTTCTCAGTTGGCATCTTGTTGGATTCTTGAAAGCGTAGTCCAAATCAGAAAGCTACATTGTAAATCTTGTCTCTCTGTGACCAACAGCACCCAGAATTGTCCATCTTCAAACTGACATTTTCTCCCACAAGAATATTTTAAAAAAACAAAACTTAAGTACGTTTTCCTCCACAGCACCTACAGAGCTGCAGACTGGCAGAAGAGCAAAGTGAGCACACTGCTCAAGAAAAGTGCAATGTCTTGTCCATTGTCTGTTAGGCAACTTAAGAGATGCTTGCACAAGTCCAAATAGGCAGCTTTCTGTCACAATTTCAAGTTTTGCTCAGGTAAAGCAAGTACTTCAGAATTTGTTCGAACAATTTTGGATTTTCCTAAGGCAGTTTGAACAAAGCTAAAAGTCTGTAATTTTTAAAATCTGTCTAAATATGTCCAAAGTAAGGACTATTCTGTATTTTCTCAGACACACATAATAAGTTTCAAACTAATCACCACAGAAGACTGCATGGAAGATGTAGATAATTAATTTTCGTACATGTTTAAATGCTTCTGAACTACCAGGGCTTAGTATCTGTCAATATCATGCAGACGTATTATGTGAAATTCCATACCTCATTTGTAGCCTGTACCTATTTTAAGGCTGATGTCTGTAACTTCAACGTGTCTGTTGTTGGTTGTTATTTATTTCCTAATTTTTTGTGGAAAAAAAAAATGAGCCAGACATTTGGCCTCTAATGAAATATATAATATAATTACAAATTGCTATTTATATAGCTTAAAATAAGTACTATATACACAGTATTAACTCACATTTTAAATGGAAATTGAGTTTTATGCTTTCTTTGCATATATCTCAACTAACTCATATTCTGTTTTAGACATTAGTCCTCAGTTTACAAGCAATCCTTGGGATCACCTATAAATTTTGCAATGTCAAATACTCTGAGTCCTGTGTATATGGTGTCACTTTTTACACCAGAGATCAAAGCTGCTATTTAGAAGGACCTAGAAACTCTGGAGACACAGGCCAAGAGGAAACTTACGACATTCAACAAGGATAAATGCAAAGTCTCATGCCTCAGAAGGAAGAATATGTGGAATGATACAAGGCAAGAACTGATGGAATTCTAGTAGTAAGTCTAACTGAACCTCCATCACTCCTCTGTTGTCTTTCTGTTCCTAAAATGGCCTTTGTTTTAGAAGGAACACAACATTAGATGAAAAGTTTTCTCAAAATAGGAGTTATCATGTTTATATTAATAAAAACAATAAGAATTGGTAAATCTTTGTTAAATAATAATCGATCTTTATTTTATGGAACAGAAGTTTAACCAGATAACACAAACATCAAACACCTTGAAAGTGACAAGCAACAAGAATGAGTATATTTTAAAACAGAGGTGCAAATGGAATGATTTAAAAATTCCTATGACTAAAAATTCCTATGGTATTTTAACCATAAAAACTTAGCTGCTGCAAGCAGAAAAAAAGAAAAAAAGAAAAATAGCTATGCTTTTTTTTTCCCCTTAGAGCAGCCAACAATACTAATCATTTATCTGAGGACGATCATTACCACTGGATGGACAAAAAAAGAAAATTAAAAATGGCCAAGAACTTCTGAAACAGAAATAATCAAATTTTAGTAGGAATGATAGGAAGACGAGTCAAACCACAGTCTTGAATTAGGAGTGGTAATGGTGAGAAAATGTGAAAGTCAGTCTGTGGAACCGAGTGCAAGTAGACATCACAGAAATCCCGAGTAGTATCTGGATATGAAATGCCTAATGCAGTGCACCAGGTACAGAAAAAGGGAGAAATTGCAGGCAAACATCGAGATAAGCCAACTTCATGGAAATAATTAAAAGTTTGTTCTTAAATAAGGTTTTAGCTAGACCTGTTTCTTGAATAGTACCTCACTTGATCCCTAATGGCACTGAGATAGTATCAAGTGTTAGACCTGCAACTCTGTGAAACTATGTTACTTTCCAGAAACAGTAATAATTTTTTACAACTCCAGTTGGCAGATCTTAGAAGCAGAGGACCAAAGAAAATAAATCACAGGGATGTGTAGATCTAACTCTTCAACAGAACTTGAGATGCCGAAGTGAAAAATGGTTCCAGGAAGGGCTCTATTAAATGCAAATCTCTAAATTGCAGACATCAAACAGAAATGTTTTTCTGTATTATCTCTCTTTTTTTTTTTTTTTTTTTTTTTTCTAGGAACAGTGTCTTGGGTCTTCATTATGTACTACGATTTCAAGGTTTTTTTTCTGGAAATCATGTGTTAATTACTGATCAGTGTGATCAGAACATACATGTAAGTGCCTTTACTACTCTCATTTCTCTCTATGGATCAAGAAAGCTGATACTCTGCTTTACCATAACCCATGGTTCACAAGTGATCAGTTGACTCAGATCTAACTCAGTCCTTCTTCACTTTCAAGTGCAAATTTTATTGTCTTATATGACATTCTAAACTCAGTTATTATAAATACTAAATACAATGCTTCATCTTAGTGATGTCTTTTTAGCAATAAACAAAAGAAATGGTATAGAAAACCTGCTAAAGTAAGGAGAATTTGATTTAAGAAAACCGAGATGTGATGAAATAAATACTTAATATAGAATGTTGATATTATTCCGAAGCAAGGACCATAAACTTGAAAAGGATCATAAACAGAAAATTATTTCATCACAGTTAATTCTTAAGCAAAATAATGTTTTGTGTTTCTTCCCATTCTCCAGGTACTTTCTCGTTTCCAAATTACTACTATTAACATCTGATAGAGGTTTTAGTACTTATTTATATATACCTCCAGAGATTATCATAACCTTAGTTTATGGTATGGCTGTCATAAGTTTCAAATCCAAAATACTTTTTCATTGAATCTAATGTATTTTAACAGGTGTGAAAACCTCCATAAAACAGTAAATTGCATTAAGTTTTCCTCTCCAGTGGTATATTTATCACTCTGATATCCTGTACTACAGGGAATCCTATCTAGGGAAGGGCAGAAGGAATAAATGAAGGAAGAGGTTGCTTTCCTTCAGCATGCTAATGCATTGCTTGCTAGAAGTCAAATACATTCTATTCATAGTGAATACATGGGAAACCCAGTTTGCCTCCTTTTATACAGAGGCGTTTCTGGTGCTTGAAACACAGAGGTTTGACTCAATAGTACATCACTCCTGACAAATTTTATCTTGCCTTAAACCAAATTTCATTGAATTTATCACAGGTTTTTTTTTTTTTTCGTGTAATAAATAGTAGCACAATACCCTCTGTGAAGTTCCCATCACTTCCTGTCTTCTACCAATTTCATATTACCTAAATATGACATGCTTCAGAAGACACTAGGCCACTCAGTTCCCCAAGCAATGACCTATAGCTCTATCTGCAAACAAGTTTAACAATTGGTGTCAAATGGCACTTTAGTAGACACAGTACCACTCACAGAGGCAAGCTTGCTACTTGTGTGCGCTGATTTAAATTAGATATGGCAAATAAAAGCTGCCTACAGTAAAGTCTCGTAGCCTTCTCTTCAAGAAAATAAAGAAGTTGGAGGAAGGTAGCGTAAAACATCTGAAACATCTTGAAACATTAACAATTAGACTGACAAAGAAAGATTCAGTCGCAAGTTGAAGAGATCACAAATGTTTGGAATCAGTAAGAAGATATCACAAAAAAAAGAGTGTAAATATGTAATTGTTGTTTGTCCTCTAATACTGCAGCCAGTTCTAGTCCCCCTCAACTCCAAGAGGATAAAGTAGAACTGGGAAAATATTGAAGAGCAAGATGTATAACCAAAGATTTATATTTATGGAGGGAGTAAGGAAAGATAAAGACTGTTGACCCTCACTTCTAACACTACAACTAGAGAGAATCACTTAACTGACTAGTGACAAAGAAAAAGCCTTTCTTCAGAAAACTCACACTCCTACTGGGTACTGGGTAAGAGGCCTGGGAAATTCACTGCCAAAGCATGCCACAGATGCTAAGACGTTCAAGAGTATGTTGAATAAATAGAGAGAAGAAGGAAAAAAAAATGAATAGCAGCTTAAGAAAATATGCAAAACTGCTTCCATCTTAGGAAGTTACCTCAGCTGAAAACAAGTCAAACTCAGGACAGTTCTATGGAGAACTCTATAAGAATGCAGTATTAGGTCAGAGTAATGATCCATACAGCCCAATATTTTGTCTCCAGAGCAATGGGTCCATTATCTCCGGTAATTGCAAAAGGAGATGAAAAGATGTTGGTGTTGTGGTTCAAGACAAGACAGCAAGGAAGCACCATGTAGCTACTTGCTCACCTCCCCACACATGCCCACCTTCAATAGGATGGTGGAGACTTCCAGCAAGAAGGGAGGAGAAAAGACAACCAAGGACCTTGTGGATTGAGATAAGGGCAGACAGGGCTCATTACCAATTATGGTTCTGGGCAAAACAGACTCAGCTACTTTACTTAGAGAAGAAAATGAGAACAGCTTAACTTACTACCAACTTGAAACAGAACACTATTTTCATGTGATCGACTTATACAGGTCTTAAAAATTTGTTTCCTTTTTCTCTCTGCAGCTAAGATTTTATCTTTTTTAGCTAGATCTTGTGCAATACTTGTTTAAGCAATCAACAAAAAAAAAGTCAGGCAGGTTTGGTTGAAGGGTTATTGGTGTCCAAGCTGGTGATAGTCAACGATTTGTGTGGCTTTCTGTCTCAAAGTCAGTACACATCAAATTTCAGGTTAAAAAAGATCTGAGACAGAGTTTTGCTCACAATGAAGTGAAACAAAAGAAAATTCCAACTGTTATTCAAGTTCAGTATAGCTTGAGTTAAAATCCATATATATTACTTCACCTGAGATGTTACTTACTTGCTTTGCTTTTCCATACTTGCTACCCTGAGACTTTCCCATCTAGAATTAAGCAGATTCATTTGTTCTTGGATTTCATTCTCTTCCTCATCTGAAAGTTTTCCAGTTGTTAGAAGTTGATGTCCAACTTGCAAAACATTGCCAACACGTCCTTGGTGTGCTGTTAACTCCATCATAAAACCCTGATAATAAAAATAAAAATAAAAATCCAGTTTTAAGTCTGATTCTTTGGAAAGAATGAACAGACTCTGGAGAAATATCTTGAATTCCATCACTTTCCAAATATGATTTTCAGCTCTACTGTTAATTTTTTCAACTTCTCCACAACCTTGTGACAGAAACCAGAAAAAAATCCTTAAAAAATTATTTAGTCTGGAGGAGAGTTGACTGAGGGGAGACCTTATTATTTTCTACAAGTAGTAACAAGTGATAGGATGAGAGAAAATATCTTCAAGTTTTATCCTTAAGGTTTAGACTGGATACCTAAATGATTCTATGATTCTAGGACACAGTCTCCAGTACTACCTTCAAATTCTCTAAATATAAAGTAAAAAAAAAAAATTAAAAAGCCCACAAAAAAATCCAAACAAAAAAAGGAATAAACTAAAAATATCTTTCAGTTTACTTTTTAGAATCCTATTATGCGATACAAGCAGATAAATGGCTAATGAAGGATTAGTATAAACATCTACCTCATGGGTATGAAATTGTTCTTTAACAACTTCTACATCATTGGATATATCTCCTTGTGCTTGTAATGCATCTTCAGCAGAGAGAAGCCATGTGAGTACTTCTTCTAAAGCAGTTTGGTAGTTTTCAAGATCCATTTCCGATCCCATCCGCATGGTGCTAAACGTCTTCTGTTCAACAGTTTCTAAAAACTGATCAAAATAAAATTCTAAAAGTACTGCAAATAGCATCTACTCAAACAGTTCTACAAACGAATAAATAGAATGCCATTATCTTATATAAAAATCAGCTTTTTATAAAACATTAAATATCAGACCGCTAATGCGTGGAAGCACTTATTGGTATAAAATCAGTTAATTGAAAAAGGTCAGTGAGAACTGAAGAAAATAAAAATATCTCATATTATATTAGATACTATACTCTAGAATTCAAAATTCCTACCAAATATTCTGAAAAATGACAATATTTAAATTATACCTATATCATGTTGTTATATATGATTTTCAATAAATACCCTGATTTTAAATTTCTAGTTTGTTGTCTCTTATTTTCTCTTTGAAACAGATAGTAATTTATTTCACACAACGGCTAACACAATTACATCATCAAAAAAAAGTGGCAAAGAGCATGCTGACATTGCAGAGAATCTATGGAAAATATTTTATGAAAAACAACCCAGCATGCAATGTTAGGCTTGAACAATCCATAGACATCCATTTTGTAAAAACCATTCTAGAAAGCTGAAATGCTCAGAAATCGCATGCAAAATCGTAACTATTAAAAACAAATAGAAGTGCATTACTCTCTCTCACAAAGGCCCCTCATATTCATTCTTTAGAAGACAGATGACACTTACAACCACAGAATTCACAGAACTGTTCTACTGCTCAGTGAAGAAAAATCAGATATTTACCAATTAGTATAACAGTAGAAGACAAGGACAAAACAGAATCAAGAAATATGTGTTTGCTACAGTAGAAATTATCCCATAAGCTTTCCAAAAAATTTTGAATAAGTTTAGCTACTTTGCTAGCTAGTTAGTATGAAAACAAACTCTCTATAAAAATACATATATGATTTTATGAAAAAAGATACCACGGTACTTCATGTTTTTATAGTTGGAAGAAATTGTTTCCACTGACATACTTGTACCAATAAAACACACAGAGCGGCTTCTGAAGCCTTTCATTGTATTTTAAAATAGAAAGTTAAAGTTTATTACTAGAACTATAAGTAAGAAGTGTAATGGGTGTAATATCATTTTAAATTAAATTTTCAATCTGCATCCTCATAACAAATTAATTCTTAATTGTAAAAATCTAATACTGACATGCAATTTACATTAATCTCTGTCATATATATATTAGGCTAGTTAAAACACCAGTCATAACTTCATCACTACTCAATGCATGAATAATAATGTTCAGTAACTACCACAAAATTATGCTTGGAAATCTGATGAACTGGATAGTTAATTTTTTAGTTTTAAAGAAAGTACTCTCACACCAAAATATAAAAAATGAAGTATAGAAAATGTTCAAAATATATTCCTGATGCACAAATTATTTTAATTGTATGCAACTCCAGATTTTAAACAGTATTTCTGCAGCAAGATAGTTTTTTGTACTGTACAGTGTGGTGTGGAAAGGGATAATTTTATCATTGTTGTTGCATTTGTAATAATTTTTTCTATAACACTACTGCATGGTATATATCCATGTCAGATATGCTGGAGAAAAAGAAAGCTACTGTAACAGATGAATAAGTCTAGGGATACCCTGTTTGCAGTGATCTATGACAATATTTGTAAGCTACTTGTTTGAAAATTCTTGATCTGAAAACCTTCGTTTCTCTAGATCTGATAAACAGTACTATTTCATGTATTACAAGTGTTTAACTAAGGATCCCCTAACAAGTGTTTTTCTAAGGGATGACAACTAAGTACAATTTCCCCTACTTATGTTGGCCAGCATTTTCACAAATATTATACAGAATTACAATGAAAAATCTAGGACTTATGATCTTCAATAGCAAAATAGTGCAGATTAACTTCTGATCTATTATAACAACTCTTGAAGAAGTGTAAAGAAAAGCAAACATAAAAACGGAAACAAAAAAATGTTTCTTGGCAGATATTTCAAAGTATGTTCTTATTCAGTAAATGTCCATTTTCTGACATATGGAAATTCTCTGTTAACAAATCAGAACAGAGCAATGACTTCCTTAATCTGAATCTACATAAGCAGAGAACATTCACATTGTATAAAGTCTAGAAGCATGAAAACCACATCTGAGCATCAACAGTTGGGTTTGACTTGACAAAACACATGTATTTCTTCAAATCCACTGTTATACTCTGTCTTCACTACTTCTGTCAGTGCTGGTAGTTCTCTAAAAGATAACTGTACATCCTTGCTAATCCTGCATATGGAATGAAAGACAACTACTCAAATCAGTGGAAATTCAGACTGTTAGCTCAGCTGTAAATGAAAGTAAATCAGACATTAAATTAAATATTGACACCTGAAAGTGGACAACTACTGACTTAATGCCTCTGCCACACTCTTTGTATCAAAAAGCCAAAATAAAGAAAAAAGTGTCAAAAATTAATATTCATCTTATAAAGATAATTCATCCCATAATCTACACTGAAACAATCCACATAACGCAAATAACAATGAAAACCCTGAAGTTTAAAAATCATAATGGTATGCAAATTTAAAAAAAGAAAAAAGAAATATTTTCAGAATTCTTAAGATATTGAAAAAAAGTAGATTTTTAAGGTATCCTACACTACCCTATACCAATAACAAAGATAGAGTTATTAATAGAGACATGTAATACAATTTGTGATGGCTGTACCTAACTGTATCTTTTAAGAGAATTAAAATCATGTTGAAGTTAAATTGCTGTAGTTATATATTGCTAGGAAGGCTATATTTAGGGGAAAAGTTGCATAAATATGCATGCAGTTTTATTCTTGAATCAAAACCTATTCTTAATAAAGTATTTAATGATTATGCTAAACAAAGTTGATTGAGTGCAGTCAAAGCAAAACAATTACAGAGAATAATCTACTGAACAGGGCATACGTGATCCACAAATGCTAAGGCGAAAAATACCATGAAAAATGCAGATGTTTGATGAAAACTGTATCACATTTATCTAGGAATCAGCCAGGCAGCCCAGAGAGTATTCTGAAAAATGATAAGCCATTTTTGCAATGAACAGTCCTGATTGTTATTATGGAATGCTGTAGAAGGAAAAAAAAAATTGCTCCAGACCTGGATGCTTTGCTTTAGAATATAATTTTTTTTTTTTTTTTTTGCTGCTGCACATAAAAGAATTATAACTAGATGAAACAATGGGAATTTGATTTTTTTACCAGTTCATCAACTTCAGTTGGGGTGTGAGGGCTGGAAGACCCTGAGGACTGTTAAATTTTAATTTAAAGAGAGGGGAAAAAAGCCTTTGACCTTCAGAAGCTTGGAAAAATGACGTATGCCTGGCAGCTGTATGAATTAATTTACAGTTTAAACCATGAGCTAGCAGCCACTTCAGGGTAAGAAAGCAAGGAGAGGAAGTGTTCCTTACCTACTGTTGCATTATGTTCGTAAAGGGAGCAGAAGTATTGGTTAAATAATACTAAATTCTCCAATAACATTTCTATTAGCTCATAAAGACTGCTTCTGAGTTTTAAAAATTATTTGGGCAGTTTTAGAATGTAGCTTTGCAGTAAAGGTATGGGGTTCATTCCAGCACTCCTGTATATTTTCTTCATTCAAAACTTGCCTGGCTCACTGTAAAAGATGCAGAAACTGGCTCCAGAGATTTAGAGTCTTAAAACTCAAAGAGATTCATTTTAAAGAAACTTTTTTTTTTTTTTGTAAAGGCAAATTTAAGTCCAGAGTAGTTTCCTCTTTTTGAGAACTCCTTTTACCGGATTACAGCCCCACAAAGTCTCACACATTATTCACCCTCTACCTCCTACCAGGTAAGACACCACTGCACATTCTTTCTCTTCCTCCAAGTTTCTCATTACAAAATCATACTTTATGTGTCTTCAAAATTTTCTAAAGAGGTAGAAAACTCAGTCATTTCTGGTAATAAATCTAAAAAGATATATTGATCTGACTGTTTGTTATTATAATGTTAACTATTTCCTTGCTCTAAATGGGCTGGCATTTTCACTTTATTAAGCATTTCAAAACTGCCTTTGTGAACAAAAACATCTTTGGTCAGGAAGATGTCATCTTTTGGCTATTCAAATGAAAATCCACCCAGGTTTGGCCTTATCATAAATTTGAAAGAAATTCATCATTTTCTTGCTCATTTGAGACAATCTAGATTTTAGTACCTCACTTTCTCAGTGGTTCTGTTTGTACTGCAGATGTTTCCACCTGGATGAATTCAACTGTCCTGGCAACTGCAGTTTTGAGATGCAGCAGGTTATTAGCTCATTAAAAATCAATAAAGCTTAGGCAACATGCATGTTGAGAGGAGAAAGGCAGAGGCAGAAAGTATGGATGAAAGTACTCTACAAAAGAAAGAAACTGCTGGATCTATTGACAGGAAAAGGATAACAGAAAATTAATATTTTCAACTATCAGGTACAGTTGGTACAAATAAAGACTGAAAAAGACAAATACAGAATTAAATGGTATTACAAACAAATTTTGCACCTTGTGGAGCGTAGAAGTTGGTTTAAGTCAACTGAAAGCAAGCAGAACCAATTGAGTTGGTAAACAGACTGGGAACTGCAAGGACAAGTAAGACAGTACTAAGAGTTAAAAGACAGAAACCAAGGCTGACAATTGCCTGGAATGATCTAATTTTCTAACAATTTTAAAACTGTTTAACAACATACATGGGCAAGAAAGTCAGTGATTCATGAAATTACTTTCTACTTAGCTTGCTTTCTTCAACACATTTGTGCTTGGTTAGTAGCAGCTTGACCCTCATTTTTTTTTTTTTTTTTTGCAAAGCATATCAAAACATACTGGTTTTACTAACTCTCTAGGTGAAAATTTTCAGCCTTTATTTATTTAAGGGTTTTCATTATACTGAAATTTCTGTTCTGTCTATGAAATGTATTATTGTTTGAGCATTCCTGATGACAAGACAAATAGTACTTGGCTATTAAGGAAGAAATCTCCCATTCAAGCAATTAAGAATCATGGCTTCAAATAGTAATATGACTTGATCAAATTTTCACTCTAAGACAAATTTTCACTATTAACTAATGACTCTTTCACAGAACTCTTCTGTACTAAATAAATGGTATCAGGGTCCTGTAAGTATATCACAGGTCAAGAAACCTGGAGTCTCTTCCTAGTACTGCCACCAAACAAGGTGAGTAACTCCAGCCCAGCAGATTCAGCTACCTTGGCAAATATCTATTGTGTTTTATATTATCATGTCTTAAAAAAAAAAGAAAAGGAAATTTTATCCATTGATGATGATCAATCCACCTTAAAATTTGAATTTTGATCACAGTATTGTGCAGTAGCATTAAAATATTCAAGATGGAATAGATAAGTCACATTAATTTTAACTCTAAAAAGAAAATTCTAAATGTAATAGTTACTGCTCTGAAACACTGGGTGTTTTATTAATACCATGTGTCCTTGGAGAGAACTATTCACTAAAGCTCTGTGATGAACTTCTACAACAAAGCATCAGAAACTCTAAAAAAAGAAGATAAATTTGATCTTAATTAACCATTAGAATAAAGGGATATCAGTTACCAAATGCAGTGATGTACAGGAATAGTATTCTCTGTCAGTAGAAAACTGCCTTATTTAGCTCAATATCTCAGAAGGGACCACGAGGAAAAAAGCATGACCTTGAAGCAGAAGAATTACAGTCTCATGGACTGGCAGTACTTCAAGGCTTGTTTTCTCCAAGAAAAAGTTTAAAACTATGCTTTTCTAAAGCATCTTGTTATGTGCCTATATACTTGTTTTCTTAAGAGAATTACAAAAGATATAGTAAGATAAAAAGAATTGTAACTACTTTTTTTTTTTTAAAGTACAAGTTACACAGATAAAGAACAAAAGAGAACCCAAAATTGACAAGGCAGATAAAATCACAAATAGTGAAGGAGTGAAAAGTAAAAACTTTATAACTGCAACAAAAATTTTGAACTAATTTTACGCTACATTAATCTAGCTGAAAGACAATGATAGATTTGAAAAAATTGATGTAAAGGGTAAAAATGGATATATGAATGTTGATTTTTTTGTTTGTTTTTTTAATAATTTGACTTTGAATTATTCACTCTATTATTTTTTGCTTCAAAAAAACTTATAGATGAGATGGAGGAAACATTCTAGGTTCTACAGATACTCTACCACTGGATAGTGTACTAATTTTAACTAAATCTATCACAGAAATATTATCTTCTATATTATATAAATTATGGAAAGACATTCTCATAATCTGTATCAGGTCATTGCTTTAACACATTTTTTAATCTACAGTTACAGGACCAATAATATTGATAAATGAAAATGAAACTGTATTCAACTGTCTAAGCTTAAAATCTGAAGCTAAAATAATAATAATAAAGTACACAAAGGGAATTTAAATAGCCTTAAACTTTCCAGATTGCATATTCTTTCAACCCTTTATTTATAAGCACATAAATTATTTCCACTTGAGCCTACTGCTGTGCCTTAGAGTTTTTAAAATTACCATGAACTTATATTAAATTTTTAGGTAATAATATCCTACAGATCATGCAATTAGCTCTTAAAAATGTGAGGATACTTTGGGAAATTTTAAATAAAAACTCTAGTCAACTGGACCTCTGTTGATGAAGCTGTCTGTTGCTGAAGTTATTCACATGATAATGTATCTATCTCATGAAAGATACCTTTGCTGTAAGAGAGCAGCTGGTGAATAAAGAAAATACCATTAATTAATGTCTAGAAAAATAGCTAGAAGTTAAAGCTAATTATTTGTATTAATACAGCTCGCAATCCAAAACTAAAATAAACTAAATTTGCAAAAAAAGTTACAATACTTTTTTTTCCATCCTCACAATGACAGTTATTGAAGAATTCTGGCACAAAAGTTACACTAAAATAAATAAACTAACTAGTTTAGGGAACATAGAATCATAGAATGGTAGGGGTTAGAAGGGACATTTAGAGACCATCTAGTCCAATCCTCTTGCAGAAGCAGGTTCACCTAGATCAGGTTGCATAGGAACATGTCCAGGTTGGTCTTGAAGCCCTCCAAGGAAGGAGACTCCACAACGCCTCTGGGCAGCCTGTGCCAGGGCACCCTCACCCTCACAGTGAAATAGTTTTTTTCTTACGTTTAAGTGGAACTATTTGTGTTCCAGCTTCATCCCATTACCCCTTGTCCTGTTGCTAGCTACTATAGAAAAAAGGGATGACATGACTGGAAAAAACCTATAGTCCTTTGAAAATGAATAGATTTTCATGCCAGAGTACTACATTCCATTAAAATCTGCTCTCAGATGAAACCCCAAATTAGCAAACACTGTCACAGAGGTACATGTGGAGCAAAAAGTCCTACAAAGACCATAAGTTAAAATAGCCTGCAACTACAAAAGTTTAATACACTTTCTTTGCAGAACTGCAATCATATAAATCTTAATTAACCTGTTTCTCAATTGCATTTATTTTCTGTGAGTTTTAACCATCAAAGAAAACTATTTAAGAAGCATATTTTGTAAAATTTAATAGAAACCATAACCTCAAGCATATCACAGCTATAATCTATAGTGTTTTGTAATGTAAGAAAATGAAAATATTTTTTCAGCTTTTTTTGATCACCACAGCCAGCTACCAAGCATGCTAATATTTGGACTGCTAAGCCATGATAGTTCTTTTCAGGATCTTCATTAAAGGCCATGTAGTCTTCACAATAAGAATATTTAAGTTCCAAATCTCTTTTTATATATTCCTACAGTACAATATAAAAATGTCTTTAAAAGCATTAATAGCAAGAGCAATTAACTATAAAAAGATATATCTATAATATATCTTTTTCTTCTTTCAAGAAATACTCTTTTTTCTTTCAAGAAATACTCTGGGACAAGAACCAATTAGTGGAGAAACTAATTAGTTTTATGAACTTGTTCAAGTTGATCTTGAGGGCCTGGAGATTTCAGAGTGTACAACATTACATAATACTATAGTTAGAAGGTATTATTAAAAAAGATGATTTTGAAAAGTTTTCTAAAATCATAATAGTTAAATTCGCTTGAATAAGCCAAATACCCTGTTCATGACTCTTATGTCATTTATCCCTACTATATTTAAACTTTTCCTAAATATATTTTAGCTTCTATTAAAGAGGATCTCCACTCCAAAGAATGCATTTTCAATTTAAAAATAAAAGGTACAAAAAAGCTGTTGCAGAAGATGTGTAAGGTACCAGTAATATGCCTCAACATTGCTGGCAGCACAGTTAACCACTGCCATCAAGGATTCTGCCTGTTGAAGGCAATGTTGCCTTGCATTGCACATCCCACTATCTCAGGATCCATCACCTCTGCGCATGCGCCCAGGCCCTAGGTCAAGGGGCTGCGACCCTCACGGACTTTTAGGGAGATTTCAAGACCTTTTAAACTTTCCAGGACCCTCCAGACACGGTATTGGGCAAGCGCCAGCAAGAGGAGTGTCTATAAGAGCAGGACGAGCAGAGGCCCACTCTCTCTCTCATTTTCTCTTCTCGACCCCAGATCGGACAGAGTGGTGGAGCTCTCAGACAGACTGCCGGGGGCTCCACATGGGCTCGTGGTGGTGACTACTGTGCTTTTCCCTCCCTCTCTCTCTCCCTTTCTTTTCCTTCTTCGCTTTCTATTTCCATTGTGGATTGTTGTAGGTAAATTAAAGTAGCTAAGTGCTTGACTCTGTTTTGAGTCTTAATTCTGTTCCTGAGAATATACGAAACCTAATCACGATAACCTGTTCGACTGGACATCCCTCAGGAGTTAAGCCCAGCTGCCCCCAGCCACCTAGAATTGTCTTAGGTCAGTTGGAAAGCAAGGGGGTTTAACATCTGCCAAATTGAATTCAACAGGGGATCGCGACAAGAGCTTCAGGTGATTTTTTTTAATCCCATAGAGTGACTACCTTGCTAGTAGCTACATGCTCTGAATAAATAAATCAAGAGCTGTAAATGAAGCAAAATGATAATCAATCATTTCACAATAGGGTTTTTCTCTTCTTAATGCAAAGTCTCAGGTTTATAAATTGGGTAATAATACAGAAAATAGAAATATTTCAGGAACCACCAAAAAGCATTTCCGGACATATTGAAAATTCTATAAAAAACTTTGCTACATATTTACAAAGACAAGTAACTGGATAGTACAACAGGCTAAAAATCCACTGAGGAATTTTAAATATACTGACACCATGTCCAGCTCAAGACATTATGGAGAAACAAGTTAGTGGAAGATGAGAATACAAAGATGTTTAAATACTTTTGATCAGTCATATCTGTTTGCCTACTCCTATATATCTATTATTGGTCACTGCTAGGAACAGAATACAACACTGGAAGAAAAAACCCTTGCTCTGGCTAATTTATAGTATTCTGTTGTCACACAGACCTACTACAGAAGATCTGAAATGTAGCTCTAAGTGTACAAAAGCAGAAATTTCTTTATTTTCACATTCACACGTTAACATGAACTTGGCTATTTGTAAGAGATCCTGCCAAAGTTCATTGTATGAGAAACAGCATTAAGGATATCTAGATTGCTATGACTTATTCTTGCTTAAGCAATTTATTGACTGCCTTTCCCTCACACATTTCACAATTATAGTCACCTGGTCATTTTTTTTCCCCTCTCTCAGAACAGAAGAAGATCTGAAGCAGCAAATTAAAAAATAAATTCTCTTCAATAAAAGTAATTGTATCTTTTTAAAAATGAAAACAGAATATTGTCACTGTCACTCCATTTAGGAATGGTGGAATAAAACATGGCATTGTGAATTCATATGCAAAACCTAAGGTTTTAGGGTAATATAAGCACTTTAGGAAGCATTCAGATGATCCATTTTGTACGTCAAATTTCTTTCTAACTATACATATTTTAAAATGTTATTTTGAAATTTTTGAGATGAAAAATGCTTTTGACTTACAAGAGAAATATTAACCCAAGATTACTATTTCAAAGAGAACATGTTTCTAGTTTTCATGTATATATGTAACATATTTAATGACCTCATAGAAACCTACTGTTTATTCTCTTGCAGATATGAACCATCCTCCTTTGTTATTTTGAGATTATGAAACAAAGGCAACCTAACCCAGCTACTTAGAAAGATATTCTAAAAGCCATTATTCTCTCATATATTTGCAGTTCATATTAAATTATACCACAGTTAACTGGCTAGAACATAAGATATGTTCATTAAGCAAAACCATTAACTGCAGTAAGGTCATTTGTGGTGATGTGACCCAAATTTACCTTCAGTTTCCGTTGAGAGGGAATTTGCTTAATTAAAATCACTACTCAGATCTAATTATTAATGAGGTGGGCATGAAAGCATACTTCAAAAACAATGAGTTACAGGGTTCTCATTATAGAGACAATGTATAACTGATATGTAGCTTATGTGTGCAGCTGCTAAAGTCTTTTACAAATGCTAATAATTCAAAGCTTGTCCATTTAAAAAATGTATTATAAATGTTTTCGGGTTTAGTAGCTATATTTTTCTGCACATTTCCTCTTTCTTCGCCAACACTTCTTTTTAATCTATTTTTCTCCTTTCCAGTGGAGATACAGCAAAAAGCAGTTTCTTAGTTCTGGAATTGCAGACCTGTTGAGGAGGTTTTGTTGGGGTTTTTTTGGGTTTTTTTTTTTTTTTTTGGTTACATTCTCCTAGAACTAAACTATTTTAGTTCTTCAAATGAGTATCAGAATTTTTAAATAAAATGCATACATATTTTATTAGGGATTCTTGCTTGACACCTCTCTGGTGGCAGAAAATAATTACAGGTGTTTTACAGGTCAAAATATACAGTATTACACTTTCCTATATTGTATAGAAATGTACTCATATTTTATAAAATGTCATAACACATGACTATAAACTGTAGGTATTAAATCACAGATCTACTACAGCAGCTGTCATATGGGATTACAGAATGGGAACAAAGCCAGAAATACAGTTGAAGAGTAAAAAAGTTAAAATTGGGAAAATTAGGAGGCTGAACAGAAATGATTTGTTAAAAGTTAGTTTTAACAGAGAGTGGTTTTGAGATTATTTTAACAGTGAATGGTTTTGAGCAGCAAATGACTTTGAAACTGAATTAAGAGAGGCAGAAGTGCCAAGAAAAGACTAGAAGTAGCAAAACATGGCACAGTGTAACAGAGAAAGCATTTATTTGGTGACAGTGAAAAAGTAAGAACACTGTGATTAAGAACGTGAGTAGGAATAAATGAGGTCAGAGAAATAACAGAGCTAATTTTTAAGATCACAGATGTTGAAAGGCAACAATGTGTTCTGAAAAGGAATGGATAATTATAAGTAGATTAGAGAATATTTTTAAAAAGGTAATCATACTGAAAATTGTATAATGACATAAAGAGGTTGGTGTAACACAGCATATATTGTGCAGCAAAATTAATTACTTATTCCTCATAATATTTGCAAATATAATTCAGGTGGGAAAACCCGTGCAACCATGCAGTCATTTGTTGTTATCACACTTCAACATCTTTTAGAAAGTACATAATGTTGTATAATGTCTCTTTCTTGATCCTACTGTCAAACTCAATGACTTACTCCTAGTAAACTGAGTACAGGAATACTGCATCCCCCAGTAGTTCTGTTACCTTAATTTCCGTGCATATAAAGAAATGTTGGTAGAGAAAAAAAAAAAAAAAAATGAAGAATTAATATTTTCTGTTTAAAAAACAAAACTTTTTCTAATAATTCCTGTTTTACATTGGATTGGATTTTCTTAGCTTTAAGGCCTTCACCCTATGACTAAGACAACTAATCAGTTTAATATTTTCAAATTGTACTATTAACTGAAGAAATCTTATATCCTATATAGCTCTTCCTATTGATACACAGTCTGGCATATCTTAAATCATTTTTGCTTTGAGAGACAATGTTATTTTCTATAAAAAAGTTACGGTTTACTTCTCTTTCAAACTCTTATAGCAGGGAAATGAGAAAATATTTTTAGTTGAATTTAAAAATGTGTGCCTCTTACTTCAGAAAACTGAAACTAAACAATTTGTGTTGATATGATGTACCACTACCAAAGCGTCTTTATACCATTTCCCAGGAAACTGAATGGCACACAATAACTCCACCTAAAATTCTTCAAATATTTCAGTCAGTAGCACTATTATGTGCAGCTAATCCATGCAGATGGATCTAGCGTCCTGTATGAAAAAGTCCAAATCTCACACATTACATTAGTTCATATTTACAGTTTAACTGCGTTAGGTCACTAACACTATATCATTGGGAGTCAAAGGATAAAATGTAACAAAATTGCAAAGCTTGAAAACACTTTAAAGGGTAATCCTTATACTTGAGAATCTCTTCAGTGTATTTCTGTTCTGAAATTGGAAAAAAGTATTTTGTCATTCAATTGACTGGACTTAAACTGTAGTACATTTTAAACAATTAAAGTGCTTTTTTTTTTTTTTTTAACCAAGAACAATACATATCCAGAATAGCAAAGTAATCCACTTTAAGGGTCAAAAGAAGTTAGGCCTCAATAGATTTCTTGGTATAAGTCTTAATGAATCAACATAGCAGTTGCATAATGAAAACAATAGCTATGAAACAAATTGTACAAGAAGCAGACAAGTTCATGCACTCATAATAAATGTAGGTCTTTCTAGAGAAAAACTAAAATCATCACCTGATTAAGTAATGACAGCTGGATGGCTATCAAACGATAGTAAATGGTTCTGGAAGGTGCTAATCAGTTACCACTCACAGGTAAAGACAGCAATTCATATCCCCCGAACAAAAAAAACATTCAAGAAAGCAACAGGAAGTTCCTTTCTGAGTTCTGGCAATGTACTATAAATCCAGACCTATCTCATAGTCAGACCTATCCAGACCTATCTCCTATCTTCCTTGCCTCAAGAATGGATAACCTAAATTAGTGGAATATTACTAATTTTATTTTGTTATCATCCTAAAGAAAAGTTACAAGACAAAAACCGAACAAACAAAAATCCAGAAACCACATTTTAAATTAGGCAGGTTATGCAAAGACTCAATATAGTCTTTAAGGAGGATGCTATTATACAAGAGAGAAAAATTCCAAGCTCTATTTCTCAGACAATGTAAAAAGTGAAAAGTCAAAATTAATAATTAAAATGTTACTCTCTCCTTACATGTATAACACTTCAACAATGAAGCTCATTTGTTACGTGAATAGAATATTCAATGTATTATACAAATAGCCAATAGGCTATACTGAATAGAATCACATCTCTGCACAATCTACACAGAGGCATAGTAAACACATAAAAAACATGCTACTTCTGTCATCAGTCCCATATCAGTCAATTCCTTGTTCCATCTTATGTTCCCCTTGTGTTAATGACAGTCTTCTATGTGCATCTGAAGTTGACAACCTCTGTATGTGATGTTCCTGACATAATCAGTGTAGGCATGATGGAGGTATTATTTTTAAAAAGAAAGAACATCTTCATAACTTCTTATCTGCTCTCTCTCCCCTTCTCTCTTTTCTAATTTCTTTTTTTGTTTGTTTCAGATGGACAATAATTTTTTAAATTTCTTTGTTAATACTACAGAAGCAAAGGATAAGAATGCAAAATGAAGATGAATCAATACTAGATTGGCTTTACGTATACAAAATACGAAGCACAATAAAAATATTTCAAACTTTCACAAAGAAGACATTCTGTCAGTTAAGAAAGATATATACTTCTAAGACTGAATATCAACCAGAATATAAAAGAAATGGCAACTCGAAAGCTGACACAAACAATGTACTGAACCAACACCATCATTTTGTTCAAATGAAGATGAAATGCAGTTTTAGTAGAAGCTGCGTATATTATTACTATAGCTAGGACATTAAAATCAAAAAGAGTAATAAATGATAATGATGATAGTAGAAATAAAGAAGGCAGAAAAATGTGAACCTGGAAGACTGCCTACATAAAATTTCAAACAAGAAACCTGCACATCATATTTTCACTCATCTATACTTTTTGTGGTTTAAGTTTCCTATAAACATATATGTCAATTCCTATGTTAATGGGAGCTGCACCATACAGTTAAAACATTTTCTTGAATAATGACATGTAAAATATGATCTTTATTCCTGTGTTAATCATGCTTATGAGGTAAACATACTTAATTTTAATGTACTTCTCAAATGATTTACAGAACACTTTGCAGAACTCAGTTTTTGTCAATAACTTTGATCTTTTAAAACCATGGGAAAAATTCCAATTTTTTATCATTTCAAAAAAGTACATTTGTTTGTTAAAGTTCGATATCTCTCTACATCATCCATGGTTCATAGAGACCACCTTTTCTACTCTAATGACACCAACTATCAGACAACTAAAATTTTTTTTTGCACTTTACAGTATATTTTACTCCATCAAATTATATGTACTCTTTCCTTGTTACAGGTGAACTATGTTTTAGGAAGACATACTTTCTGTAAAAGAGTGTGGATAAATTCTAAATATCATATAGTTCCATATAATGTCTACATTTTTTAAGTAGGCTTTTTTTGCTGTTTTATTGTGCTTTCAGTACTGGAATTTCTGAAGAAGGTTTGAACATCCAAAAAAGTGTTTGCTCACCCCCAACCCAAATACACTGTTATTTTTAAAGGTATTATTTCTTCCCACTTCTCCCCTTAGCTCACTATCACCACCTTAGGCTAACACACTCATATTAATAATAACACTTATAAGACTCAAGTTTCAGAAAACTTTAAATTCCTTAATCCTATTGTATATAGTGAGTCAAATGTCCTTGCTCTTTGGAACATTGAAAATCTATTAACATCATCCTTTGCACAATTGGACTTAAAGTCTGTATATGCATAACAAAACCTGTATCTGAATGGGAAAGTCTTTCCACACAAGCATGACAATAAACAGTTTCTATTTCATCAAAATCTCCAGAAGAACGAAACCAGCACTTTAATGATTTGTAGAGATAAGCAATCTGGCCTTTTCAAAGGTCATTTCTTCAGGTAAACATGCAGACCTGCCAGCTGTACAAATGTGAACTAACAATCTATGGCATTTCCTATAGACCCTGAAAAAATACAACTCTAATGCTATTGTTATAAATATAGGTGAAAAAAGTTGTTATCCTCTTTTTCACAGTGTAATTATTTGGGCAAAAGGACAATTGGGAAACAGAAGTTCCCTTGTTTCTCTATGGCAATGGGCACTTAACTTTGTTCATTCACTTTTTAAAACCCAAGTTTCCCATTTCAAACACAGAAGTTTTTGCACGAAAAATATTTTAGATTTTACCATGAAGACTACAGTATGCACCTAAGGGCACAAAAGATTTATCCACAGAAATCTTACAATTTTCTAATAGAGTAAAACATGAGGGTAACCCCTCGAAGTTACAGCTAGGCTTGAGCACAGATATTTCAAAGGCACAATGAAAGTATCTTATTTTAAAACACTCCTCTGTTCTACTTTAGCTAAATAAAATTTAATCATGATATAGCATAACAGAAGATAGGGAATTTAGTTATATTACACAAAAGTAGTGCAATTAACACTGAATAGAACTCGCTCTAACTGGAGAATACAATTTTATTGTTTTTATAATATTCATATATATATTTGACCAACACTTCAGGTAATCCTCTACAAGCTATTTTAAGTTAGTTCCTTTGACATTCTGCAGAAAATCAGGTAAAGAATGCTGAGGTGAAGGTATTGGGGTCAAGACAGCTTCTCTTGGTGATGAATGTCAACAAAGCCTTTGAGAAGGAAGAAGCTCTGGAGTAAACTTTCCTATTTCTGAGCATGTGAACAAAACATGCTGCTACTGCCACATCAGCATTGCAGTATTTCTTTGGGTTATGCTTGTTGGGTTTTTTTTCAGGTATTGTTGATAATTCTGATCTAAAGACATGAATATATGATTAACATAGGAAGTAGAAAATCTCATTTTTGCTGTAATTTTGTTAATATAAAATCTAGATAAATTAATCTGTAAGAAAAATTGGTACCTTAATTTTGAACCAAATTTTTATCATGCAACTGTAAAGTTCATCTGATAAACAGACTGATAACAAGCTGATAATAATGTTGTTTAGAATGATGCCATAATTTTATCTCTATACAAATACTTTAATTTTTTTTTAATGTGGTAAACACTCTTGTTATTTGAGAGGTTCAGAAGATAAAATAATAAAGGTAAATACTCAAGTAAATGCAGTAGTGCTGTATACAGAGTGGAAATCCATGCCTTGTACATCTTTAAAAATTAGTGAATGCCTAACCAAAGTAACAAAAAGTCTGACAGTCTCTCTGTTATTTGTCTATTTGTATTTAAATAGAACCCAGTATTCCTATAACAGATTGATACACTACAAATTTAAGAAAAAATACCAGTCTCATCTTTGACAAAATTAGCTTTAGAAAAGACAGATATCAGTCCACTCAAGAGCTCCTGTGACTGTGTAAAAGAAACGACTAAATAACAATTATTAGTGCTCATGTGCAGATGCAGATACCCTACATTTAGATACCAGGGTGAATTTCCTCCACCAGAAATGTTAGAGAAGATGCACCAACTTATTGCATTAATATCTAAGACAGTAGATAAACAGTCAATTACTTGCTTTCTTAGTCTCAGGCTAAATTCTCTTAACATCTGCAAGAAGTGAAAGACCTTTCTTAAGGGTCTGAATGGGTATGCATAATGACTTCTGGAGTTGTATAAATCCTTGTTTCTTCAATTTCAGTCCTGAGATTACGAAAAATGAACCCCAGTAAATCTATCAGTAAGTTTTTTAAATTAACATTGTCTCCTACATTTCATCCAGTTCTTCTGCATCAAATCCACTGTTTATACAAGCAATTCTGCACTATTACCTAAACTCTAGAAACCAGGAGGGAGATTCAAACTATTAATTAACCTATTATGGATTCAAAACCCAATTAAATGTTTACAGTAAATGAGTATGTGTCCTTATTTGCTTTAGCTACATTAATTTTTGACATATCACACACATTCACTATTAATAACCCTACATTCAAGAAACTTGGTGGCACAAATCAGTTTAAATTAGTGCTATAAAATGTTACATATCCTTTTTGTCATACTGTATCCCTTGAAAATGAAACTAATGTATTGCCAACCACCTATAGGTAAACTCATATGAGACTTCCTGAGCTCAGCTCTGTGGGGAACCAAGTAAGTTAGTTTGTGAGATAACCAAGCAGAATAAAAGCTTTGATCTCACTAGGTTCTTAGATAGTAGGATCCAGATCAACTAAGATAAGCAGTCAACATTTGGCATAAATGGTCAAATTTGTAAGATAACATTCAAAATCTTTGGAAAGAATTCTTGTCTAATTTATTTTTCTTCTGAGTTCCAATTGACTCATACTTGGATTACAAAATCTATTGGACCATTCTTCCAAATGTAGAACTTAAAAAAAATCACCCAATTAAACACTATGACATTTAAGATCAATGTTAGCAGCTACAAACTCTAAAGAGAAGAAAGACTTTGTGGATAGTTGCTATGTATCTTTTGTGATTATCTTGTGGAAATTATAATATTTAAGTCGTGTAAGATGAAAGTTTGCAGATGTATGAAAAGGACTCAGACATTTCAACAGAAGACCCAACCCCGCATCCCAATGATAGCATCCAAAGAAGATATCATAGAAGCTGTTAGATCACAGTAAACTCAATCTAATGAATTTTTTCTTTGGTACCTAGATGTAAATAAGAAACAATTTCCTAAACTTTACAAAATCTAAGAAATAAAATTTGACTTTGTCTTGATTTATTTAGTGCAGGTCACTAGAGAATTGGATGCTACTGAAAATCACACAGGAAGTTTAAATATCAATAATGATATTGAAAAAACACAATATAGCTGGCAGAAAGCTGAAAGGTAATTAAGAATTTAAAAGGAAATAATATTTTTCGAGTTAGTACATAGTTGGGATTATTAAGATATATAGAAAAATAGAATGGTAGGGGTTGGAAGGGACCTTTAGAGATTATGTAGTCCAACCCCCCTGCAAGTTCACCTAGATTAGGTTGCATAGGAATGTGTCCAGGAGGTCTTGAAGACCTCCAAGAAAGGAAACTCCACAACTCCTCTGGGCACCCTGTGCCACTGCACCATCACCCTCACAGTTAAATAGTTTTTTCTTATGTTTAAGTGGAACTTTTTGTGTTCCAGCTTCATCCCATTACCCCTTGTCCTGTTATTATCTACTATAGAAAAAAAGGATGTCCCAACCTCCTGACACCCACCCTTTAGATATTTGTAAATGTTAATAAGATCTCCCCTCAATCTCCTCTTCTCCCGTAGCCTTTCATCGTATGAAAGATGCTCCAGTCCCCTGATCATCTTGGTGGCCCTGCGCTGGACAATCTCCAGAAGTTCTCTGTCCTTCTTGAGCTGAGGAGCCCAGAACTGGACACAGGACTCCAGATGAGGCCTCACCAGGGCAGAGCAGAGGGGGAGATATCAGGGATATCAGCTTTAGATAGCTAGAGAAAAAAAAAAATCAACTGCTATTTCACTATATTTATTAATTTATTTTAATAGCCAAATGATGGCTGTTCTTCAAGAAATACCTGGCTAAAAGGAAAAAAATAATTATTACTGATTAAGAATTGCATATCTTGAATTGGTATATTAATTGGTACTATTTGCAATTCAATTTTACCTTAATTATAACGAGGCTGTGTCTGGTGATTTTGACATAGAATTTTTAAATGATGTTTTTCATTTGTTAAGATTTATTGTGGTTCTAGCACAATAGGACCAAGTCCTGTTAAGTCTTTGGATTTTTCCAAATTGGCCAAATGATAATATTATGGTAGCAGTTTTTGTAAAATTGTAATAGACAAACTTTCAAATTCTGGAAGAAGAGATTTGACAACTGTAATGCAAGATGAGGATTGAATAATAAAAAGGTATTTTCTTAGTACATCTTAATAACTACCTTTTGAAGAAACTACTCTGATTATTTCAACTTATATATTACAGTTAATGATGGGGGTGTTGATAAAATCCACAATCAATCACAACAGAAGTAGCTCAAAAGTAATAATCACTACAGGATTCAAGTGGAGTAAATCAATCATACCAGTTTTAAACACCTTGTTCAAAAGCTGTATTAATCACCACTGGAACACACTCAATGTTAGTGTAATGTAGGAGGGATCATGCTTATATGCACAGAATTTCTTTCCTTCAGTATTTAAAGGAAGTAATTACTCGGTAAAATATCTGTCACTTGAAGAGTAGACTCAGAAACATAGTGTTGATTTAAGGTGCAATTTTGCAATAAATTTTTAGAGGTAAGACAGGATTAAATCTCCACAAGCAAACTCATACAGTAGTGACAAATACATGCAGATCTCTTTCCCCAAAGTAATGAAAGGAAAGCAAGTTGCATTACATAATATGACCTTGGGCTGTCATATTTGTCAGAAATTATTAAAATCTAACTAGTGAAATGCTTACTTATAAGGATTGCTTGAAACAAGCTTTACTAAACTACCACAGCTATTTAAAAGTAAAAAAAAATCCCACAAAACTCTAATGTTAACATTGGCACGGTACCATTTGTGATAAAATGACAACTGTTACTATCATATAATTCAGGTCATATAAAAATATTAAATGTAATGTTTCCTTCTACAGTAACCTTTCATCACTTACTACTTTCCTTATTAGATATGATGGTTAGGCAAAGAAAAAGAAAACCAATGGTTCTTGTTTGTCTATAATCAAACCTGAGAGAAACAGCATCATTAGATACCAAATACTACTTATGTTTGCTTTGTTCTTCTTTCTTTTAAGGCAATATATATATTATTTTCAGAAATTACTTAAAGGAAGCAGTTTATAATTCTAAACCAGCAATGTTTCAATGTTATTCCCTAAAAAGCAACATAGCACCTATTGCCAGCCATGCTGAAGCACACAGTAAAAAAATAGCCACTCAACAGATGTTAAAAATCATGGAAAAAGTAGGTCATCAAGATCAGGTTTAAGAAAAATGCACACTCTTTCAATTCAACCACAAGCTTAGTAGAACAGTTTTTTGAAACAAATGACAATATTGACAGACCTGTGGAGGAACTTGCCTCCTTTTTTGGTCAGGGGACGTGACATATGCAGCTTGTGTATATGCATAACTTTTGAACCTCTGTTTAGGAGAAGGTGAAGGTCTCTGGGGTAGACTGACTGTAATCTATGAAGAAGAAATTAGATGTGGAAAGAACAAACACATGGATAGGAGCTAGTATTGTATAAGTAAAGTAAGGATTTTAAAAGTAAGTGAAGAAAAAGATGTCAGAAGGTCATCATCACTTACATTTTTCAAGGACAGTGTATGTATTCAGCAGTCAAAATTGGGATGGTATTAGGGAAAGCTCTCATTTAATCTGACATCCTTTCCAAAAGCAACAAACTGTCAGGACTCAATACCAGCAGAATACCAATTTAACTTCAAGGTTCTTTAGAGTTTACAAGCAAAGGCTGAAAACACATGATCTTGTAGTATATCTTGAGTAAAAAGGATTAATATTCATCCGCTCAATAGTCTTAAAAGAGACTGAGCAACTCAAAAGCAAGATATAGATTTGAATCAGAGAAGTATACTAGGCTAAATCTATTAAGCATTCAGCAGACATTGATGATTTCAATCAAAAACATAACAAGTATAAATGAATTCCAAGTATTACGTGAGATTTTTGAGAGGCCAACAGTGAGGTGAGAACAGATGATCTCAAAATATAAGACAGTGTACATAAAATGATGAAGAACTAAAAATCTGTCATGAATAGCGTAAAATATTAACTGCTATTCTCTTAAAAAAATGATAAAAGTTTAATGTCTGTTTTTAAATGTAAAACTTCCTCAGGTTTCTCTGTTCTTCCCTTCCACAAACAAAACACCCACTCCTATAAAAGAGAAATACAAAACACTTGTTTGCTTAACTGTTACTTTCAAAACATCCTATGCAAGGCGAAAAACAGTACGAAAGCATAGTTCATGAAGACAAGTCCATTTGACTTGCCTGTGGAAGACTTCTCTCACTATGTCTGTGGGTTTTTTGCCTTCTATTGGCTATCTAACACCAAATGATGGAGTAGAGAAGGGAAATAACCACTTCAAGAGTAGCAAGATGAAAGCGGAAAAGGGAAACAACTCACCTCTTGTGAAAAAACCTTTTCATGATGTACTTGTACGTGCTCTTCTCTAGTGACCTTTGAGTGTCGTGGCAACATCTCCACCTCTCTGATGGCTTCCATGGTGACTTGCTGGGGCAGAACTTGGAAGAGAGAAGTCACGTACATCAAGATGGACTTCTTATCTGGATAGGAAGTTGCAACGTCTGGAAGGCAAATTAACATGCTTGATTTTGGTTCCCACGTCAGACATGAGAAATATACAATCAACATCATGGAAAGTAGATAGAGTAATGAGCAATCTATTGGCCATGTGGGTTCTCTAGAGACTAATTAGAATCTCACAATCAGTTCCAAAATTACAGACTAAACTCGCATATCAATCAGAAGGAGTCAAAGTTTAAAAAGGTAACTTACATTGTTTAACCTGAATTTTCCATCTATATTTCTTAAAAATAATAATATTTCTTCAGTCAAAACGCACATAGTATACAATTTGACACTGTGATGTTTATTAAGGATCACTAGACATAGGAAAAGATGTATTTTCTTATTCTGTATAAATATTGTAGTTAAAAAAAAAAAAAAATTCATTTTCAAAGTTATGCCTTGTATATTCTCCCTTCATCAGTGGAAGCAACAATAATGTATGGAATTATATTTAAGTTTTCCAGAAAATAGGTTCATGTAAAACCTTTAATATAGCTACTTAGCTTTTATATTCTTAGTCTTATATTCTTCATGAAGTTTGTGGAACATTAAGGAACATTACAATATGAAAGGCAATAATTCTAAAAAAGCTATGGACCTTAGCAGCAAGTACAACAAATCTGTGTGAACTGAGAGAATCCTGGGTTTTACATGTGGCCATGACATAAACCAAGAGGAAAAGTCATTTATCTGACTAAATATTTCAAGTCAATAACAATTTGTAAAAATGTAAGGCATGTGGCAGCTCTTTGAAGCAGTCACTGTTGTTTGCCACTGGCGTTTACTTTCTACACTCAGTCTAGTGAATCAAGATGTAAAATATTGTTTTACAAGAAATTTATCATTAATTCCATAAGTGTGTTCTGACATGAATGCTGGCAGAAAGCCAAGAGGTATGAGTTTTTACTGTCCTAGATCAATTCTGGTTTAGCTAAGATTTCAGTTTGGGAAAAAAGTACAAAAATTCTGCCACTCTCAGTAATGCTATAGAGTGACATCTCATCCTCTCTGTCTAGAATGAAGAACACATGAGGGAAGGCACCTTATGTTAAAATCTTCAAATACACTTGGAAATCAAGAAAAGACATCCTAAGAATATCTTTTGTTTGGTTTTCTGAGCCATCTCCATAGCTCTGCTTCATATGAAAGAGAAATGAAGGTTTAGTTCTATTTAGAATTAGCTGAAAAAAATGGCACATTTCCCCCAACATCACCACTCTTATAGAACTTATGGTGTTATGGTCAGAGTATACAACCTATGTTCATTTAAAAAGAATAAAGAACACACAACTTTTCAAAACAAGTCAAACTATGATTCTTGGTCTCCACAGGCTTGACTTCTGTGATTGAATTCACTCCAGGAAGTACTTTGCTATCACCATCTTCTTGTCTTTTCATTAATATTTTAACAACATTTTGTTATACTCAGGGTCTACTAGCAATTCATATTTACAAGTATATTCACAGCCTATACAGAGTACACATTGAAAGAAAAGACATGAACACGAGCTGTGATTTTTTTAATTTGTTGTTCATTATTTTCCTTTTTCAAACGTTCAGGTGATCAAATAGACAAATACCTTACCATTTATCTACACATATACCTCGCACCATAAATAAGCTAGCATCTTGCACACAATATTCATGCCAAAAATTGTTTATTCATTCTGTCTGAAAAAGTAAAAGTACATAAGCAGCTGTCAGAATCCACTAGAAAATAGGAAAAGATATAATTATTTAATCACAACAAACAGCTAAACAACTACACTTGCAAAGTCGGAAATGTCAATCTCTCAAAACTCTTTTTGAAGGCTTTTGAATTCTCAGACCAGGAATGACTTCTACCCTTCTGTCCTAGGACTTTTCCTTCTTTTTTTTTTTTTTTTTTCCTTTGAATCTTAGTCTGGTGTGTGTCTTAACCATCTGTTAAGACTAATGGATATTTGAAGTCCTAGCAATTAAACGGTAAATAAATTTAATTCAACCATTTTCTTGCAAGGAACAAATTCCTTGGAAATGTGTGCTTTCATTTCTGGGTCAAAATATCTGTCAAGCCGAAGTACAACTTCTAAAACTCCACCTCTTGGAAAATATGGAAAATATTTAAGAAAATTAAGTCAACAATGCAGACTATGCCATTATTCATATACTGGTTTTGAGAGAAAAATTAAAACCAAACAAGGATATTATCCAGAACTTTTTTCCCCCTCCCCCCAAAATCAAAGTCTCTTCTCTAATTCAGCTCAGAAGGAATACTTCCTAAACATTTTCATCCATTTCCTTGACAACGATAATCCAGGAAAAGATTAAAAAGTATAAGTAACCATAAAAAGAAATAAGTCTACAAGGCAGAAGAGAATTTACAATAGGAAGAATTACAACATTAGCACAAACCATATTACTAACATGTTCATCAAACAAGAATTTGAAAGACTTTGGAGAACTCTGAAAACCATTCCAGATCTCTAACAAGATACAGTTACACAAAAATATTCAAAAAGTTTCCAGTACAAATTTTTTAGTGACTTCTACTGTAGATAACTTTATGCTAGTATTTTTCGAAAGAAAACCATGAATTTCTAATACTCAAACTGAAATACATCGCATCAAGCATATTGGTTTTGATATATGGGCATATTTACTAAGATTTACTAACTAGTTTTTTCTATACGGGCCTATTAAGACATGTTTCTTTAAGCATCTTCTATAGCGAAAGAAAAAAAAATCCTCTGTTGGATAAAGACCAAGGCCCTGACTTCACATATTCCTCCTGAAAAAATATTCACAGAGACTTAGAGAAATTAGTCTCTCCACAGTAGGTCTCCAGTCAAATTGAGAAAGCAAAGTGAAATAAACCAAAACACTGCTTCTCATACAAAGGCTGAAAAGCCTTTAGGATACTAAGGACACACTGTAAGAGATAGAATTTGACCATGAGTTTTAATTTCCAATAACATTCTGTTCATCTAGACATAGTTACTTAGTAACATATCTCTAAAGAGCAGTAAGAATCTCTTTTCACCCCAGAACTGTGGTTATCACAGGTTTTATTCAGGCAGTAATTTGCCTGATAAAAGTTCACTACAATTTGATTTTTATTAGCCAATATTCTTCATTTTCTGATGAACATAATTACAAGTTTGATTGCTTGTGGAGGATGGGTGACCACAATAACCTTGAAATGTTCTGAAAGCAGTTTTCTTTAGGATGCAGTGCCAAAACCAGCAAATAAATACATAAATAAAACATGAATCCACAGACAATTTTCATAAGCATTGCCGTTCACAAGTGGTTTGTTCTTGCATCCATTTGTTCTGTTAACAAGTAATTCCCTGCTAACTTTCCCAGTTACGATAGAAAGAAGCCTTTTGTGGCATGATGTTATATTTTGTACATACAACCACATACAGAGTGAAAACTGCAAGCATTATTGCAAGCACTAATTCCAATTTTCAAATACACCTCTACTGAAAATACAGTCATTACTATTTATTAATATTTTGGTTTCTCAAAGCTTTCAAAAAAATAACAGTTGCAGCAACATTTGTGCTGATTCAGCTCATTCGTTGCATCAAGCTAGTAGCAAAGTAATTTTGAAAAGAGAAAGTTTAAATGCTTTTGCCATAAGGAACATAGTATTATACGTAAAATGCTGATGTGGTCTCTTTGTATTGACGGATAAATTCTGGAACATTACCTTACAGAGTGCTGTAAAACAAGATAAGACTTGAGTCCTAAGAATATAAAGAAATCCTTTGTCCTCAAAGGAATTAAGTAAGATTTTCAGATAATAACAAAGTAGAAAACATAGAAAACTGTAACTTCTAAACTCTATACATCACCTACTACTGTTGCTTTCCATGACGACACTAATAATATAAAATACTGTGACATTACTCGCTGCTGCCCCACATGAGATTTAAACCACTGGAATAAAAAACCTAAAAAAATCATTGACCATCCTTCCATAACACAGAACTGAATTTTCAGAGATAACCTCTTTCCCCTGATAAATCGAGGCTGTTGTTTTCCTTCCTATCACAGATACTTTCAATCTTCAGGCTTATTAGTGATATCAACAAAACACGAATATCTATTAGAATTTTTGAAAACAGTCCTACTGCTATCTCCAAATATATCTGTTTAGAAAGAATTTAAAAGGTGCATGGCAGATAAGGTAAATGCAGAAGCTCTCATACGTTAAAAGTAAGACAAAGAAACAAATACATTAAGGATTAATTTCTACAATGTAAAGTCATTACAGGAGAAATTTCAATGTTTGTATTGTAACTCAGTGTGGCACCAATCTCAATTGCAATATCTAAGATGAGGGAAAAGTAGAAGCATTTAAAAATGTACAAAGACAATCCATGTTCTTTTTATGTATTTTTTATGTTTTAGTCTCAAGAATAAGGGTGAACTTTGGAAAACATGATCAAGTGCCTGAGATAATCTGTCTGACAAGGCTCACCAAAACACTTTGAATATTCTTCTATAAAACCTACATCATATGTTTTGATCACATTTTGATTCGGATTAACCTAAATCTGCAACTGAAACTGTATGAAACCATTCTACTACAAATATAATTGTTTGGCCTTAAATAGTAAGAAAAAAACAGCACAGGTAAAGAGATTTCAAAACATTACCCCCAAAAGTAAGGAAAGGAAAAAGGGGAAGAAATCTTAAATTGGCAGTTTGTACTCAAAATACATATTTTTGGTCACTTACTAACAAGACTATTTGCAGACACTAAACTATGACAGAATCATGAGGCTTATCTTACATTTGCTGCCACTGGTAATGTCTTAATTTCCTGATTCTGAAAACATAAGACTAATATGTTTGTTCTTATTTGAACACCAAGAAATAAGGTGAAATATCAGGAAAAGACTATAAACTGTTTTTTATAAATATGTAAAAATCTTTGCCCCAAGCTAGCACCTGGTCCTAAAAGGATGTTGTCCTGAAATTAATGTTTAGATTAAAACTAGACTAATGGTAGTGATAACAGCAGGAACAAAAAAAAAAAGAGGTAATGGTTTTCTGACACTCACTAATGGCAGTAAGACCTCAAGGCAGGTCTCTCAAAGGTCAGCTAGTAGCTGCAGCACCTGCTCTGCAATTATTGACCATTTTTTGATTTTTTTTTTAAACTTACAATTATTTTTAGCCCCGTTTTAGTAAACCATTGGGTAGATTACATGATAAATACAATAATCTTTCCAAGTAGTCTCAAAGAACAGCAATGAACTTGCAAACAGGCAAAAATGGAATAATTTATGATATGCTGCATAATTGTAAATATTGATGTCAGGAAAATTAAACAGATAATTCTTAAAGAGCAGACAATTGCTGTCCTTTTCCTAATATTAATTCCTTAGTGCGCTTTCCAACTGAGGGGAAAACAATTAATCAGAAATCTATGTGTCTACCATCTCTTAGGGAGAAGACAGTTAAAAATCTAAATAGGAAGGCTGTACCATGCAATTTAGTGTATTCCCTTCCTCCTGTGAAGTCCTTAGTACAAAGGTAAATAACTCAGCCTGCAACATTGTACACGTTTGTTTGGGTCTGTTTTGTTTTTTTTAAAGCAAAACTAAATGGCTCCACTTCTTCCTAGTTTCATAGAAAAACAATCAAAATAGAATCATAAAATTATTTCAGCTGGAAGACTTTTAAGATCATCAACTCCAATCTTTGTCCTAGCCTTATCAACCACTAAAATGCAACATCCATCAGTGTCTTAAATATCTCCAGGGATGGTGACTCCACCACCTCCCTGGGCAGCCGTTCCAATGCCTGACAACCCTTTCAGTGAAGAAATATCCAGACTGAACCTCATCTGGCGTGACTTGAGGCCATTTCCTCTTGTTCTATTGCTTGTTACTAGGGAAAATAGACTGATCCCTAGTCTTACTACAACTTCCTTTCAGGTAATTGTAGAGAGTAATAAAGTCTCCCGAGTCTTTTCTCGAGGCTCAACAGTCCCAGATCCCTCAGCTGTTCCTCACAGGAGATGTGCTCCAAATCCTTTACTAGCTTGGTAGCCCACCTCTGTATCTTCTCCAGCACCTCAATGTCCTTGTTGTAGAGAAGGGCCCAAACCTGGACACAGTATTTGAGGTGTGGCCTTACCAAAACCAAGCACAGGGGAATGATCACTTCCCTCCTCCTGCTGACAACACTGTTCCTGATACAGGCTGAGAGCCCTTTCGCCTTCTTGGTCACCTGGGCACACTACTAGTTCACATTCAGCTACTGTCAACCAACACTCCCAGGTCCCTCTCTGCCTGGCAGCTTTCCAGCCACTACTTCCCCAAGCCAGTAGCGCTGCTGGGGGTTGTTGTGGCCCAAGTGCAGGACTCAGCACCTGACCTTACTGCAACTCGTGGAACTGGCCTTGGCCCAGCCATCCAGCCTATCTAGATCTCTCTGTAAAGCCTCCCTACCCTCAAGTAGATTGACACTTCCACCCAGCTTGGTGTCATCTGCAAACTTACTAAGGGTGCACTCTATCCCCTCATCAAGATTGTTAATAAAGATGTTAAACAGGAGTGGTCCCAGTATTGAGCCCTGGGGTCATCATTCATGACCAGCTGCCAACTGGATTTAACTCCATTGACCACAACTCTTTGGACCCAGCCATCTAATCAGTTTTTCTCTTAGGATAATAGCTGTCCATCCATGCCAAGAACAGCCAATTTCTCTAAGAGAACACTATGGGAAAGTGTGTCAAATGCCTTACTAAAGTCAAGGTAGAAAACATTCACAGCCTTTCCTTCATCCAACAAGAGGGTCACCCTCTCAGAGAAGGAGATCAGGTTTGTTAAAGAGGACCTGCCCTTCATAAACCCATGCTGACTGGGCCTGATCACATGGTTGTCCTGCATGTGCTGCATAATAGAACTTAAGACAATTTGCTCCATCAGCTTCCCAGGCACAGAAGGCAAACTGACAGGCCTGTAATTTCCCAGATCATCCTTCCATCCCTTCTTACATATGGGTGTTATATTGGCTGATTCCTGGGACCACTCTAGTCAGTCAGGACTGCTATAAATGATGGACAGTGGCTTGGCAAGCACCCCTGCCAGTTCCTTCAGCACTCTAGGATGTACCCCATCCTGCCCCATAGACTTGTGCACATCAGTGCGGAGCTGCAGGTCACTGACCATCTCCTCCTGAATTGTGGGGGAGACATTTTGCTCCTCGCTTCTGTCTGTTGGCTTGAGAGATTGACTTCCCCCAGTGGAAATGCTGCTATTACTAAAGACTGAGGCAAAGAAGGCATGAAGCACTTCAGCTTTATCTTTGTTTCTTATTACCAAATTTCCTTCTGGATCTAATAGATGACAGAGGCTCTCCCTGATCTTTCTTTTATTGTTAATGTATTTATAGAAACTTTTCTTATTACTCTTAGCTTCTAAAGCCAGTTTGACTTTTAGTTGGGCTTTTTACCTTCTAATTATCTCCCTACATAACCTAACAATTTTCCTGTACTCATTGTGAGTAGTGTGCCCCTTCTTGCAGAGGCCATGAACTTGCTTTGTTTCCCTGATTTTAAGCAAAATCTCCCTATTCAGCCAGGCTGGTGGTCTTTGCCTCTGGCTTGTCTTACAGCATGTGGGGATGGCCTGTTCCTGGGCCTTTAAGGTTTCCTTTTTAAAAAGTATTCTGCCTTCCTGGATTCCTATGCCCTTCAAAACTGACTCCCAAAGGATTTTATCAAGTAACCCAGCAGGTCTGCCCTTCGAAAGTCCAAAGTGTCAGTTTTGCTGCCCCACCTCCTCACATCCCTATGAACAGAGAACAATTTCACGGTCACTGCTCCCCAGGCAGCCTCTAACTGCCACATCCTTCACAAGAACTATCTTCACAAACAAGGTCCAGCAGGGTGCCCTCCCTGGTTGGTTCACTTACAGCCATGTGAGGAAGTTATCCTCTACATATTCCAGGAACTTCCTGGTTTGTTCCCTCCCTCTCTGCTGTTTTGAGTTTTCTCTCAAGTGCTTATAGAATGTTTTGTCTACTTCCCTGATTCGGAGTTCTATAGCAGACTCCCACAGCAATATCAGCCTTGCCCCTTAACCTTACCCAAACACTCTCAACCCCATCATCACTACACTCAAATTCTGAACATTCATAACAGTCCCTAACATACAGGGCCATCCCATTACCTCTCTTTCCCTGTCTATCCCTCCTGAAAAGTTTGAACCCACTGATTGTGGCACTCTAGTTGTGTGAGGTATCCCACCACATTTCTGTGATAACCACTATGTCATAGTTTCCACATTGTATCATGGCTTCAACCTTCTCCTGTTTGTTGCTCATACTCTGTGCACTGGTATAGATGCACTTCAGATGAGCTTATGATCCCAGCATCCTTTTGTGAGTGAAGGCCATTTCCTACCAGATGCTTCTCAGTTATTTCTCTGACTTCTAAATCATCAACAGCCCTTGCCTCTTCATTTCTTATTATATGTCTATCCCTTGTATCCACTGAGAAGGCAGAGTCTTGACTAGTACACCATCCTACAAGCCCTGGAATGCTTCCCTTGGGCTTATTTGTAGCAGGCCCAGTTATATCCCCTTCCCCCTTCAAAAGTAGTTTAAAGCTCTGTCAAATGAGCACTGTTAACTTCTGCCCCCGGATCCTTTTTCCCTTCTGAGATAGGTGCATACCATTTGCTGTTAGCAAGTCAGTTGTCTTATATATCCACCCATGATCAAAAATCCCAAATCCCTGTTGATAACACCAGTCCTTGAGCCATGAATTCATCTGATGGCACTCCCTGTTAATTCCCTCATTTATCCCGGCCAGAGGAGGGATCAGCCTGTGCCTCCTGATCCCTTAAGCAGCTGCCCCAAGGTCCTAAACTTCCTCTTAATTGTTTTTGGGCTTCTGGTAGCCACTTCATCACTATCCACCTGAAATACCAAGCACAGATAATAACCTGAAGGCTTCACCAGGGTGAGAAGTAAGAGCAACATGTCTTTAACATATATTCCAGGGAGACTGCAAATTTCTGTATGAAGTGGGTCCAAACAGCATACTGGGCCCTCTGTCCCATTCAGGAGAAAGTAACCCAAAACAATGATGTGTCTAATTTTCTACTTGGAGTCAGTTTTGATGCTTGGTCTGGAGTGACTTGGTCTTGGTGCCACATCACCATGGCTACTTCCTGTGAGGGAGTGACACTATTGGAATTAGCCTGTTATTAGGAAAGAGGAACCAGTTATTACCAACTAAACTTACCTCTTGTGTGGCACACCTCCTTTCTCTGTTTTCATTCTATTCTCAGGGATCTCAACACAGCCAGACCTACCCGCATGACTGACCTACCAAACTGCCACAGCACACCTACAGGCCTCACTCCACCCTCCCCACACTGGGGCTCGACCTTATTACTGCGCCTCTGGGGCATTTCAGTATCCTGCGGTGCCTGCGGCTCTGCCCGAGCCTGGACCGACCGCCTCTCTCACTAGCACCAACGGGACTCCCTCCACTTGCCACAAGGCTCCTGGCTTCGGGAAACGTTCCTGGGGATGGACTCGCTCTGATGGCTGCTCTCAGCAACTACAATTTTAAAATATTCTTTGCAATAGGATTGAGCAAAAGTCACAATTTTTGGAAGGCTGTGCAGTTGCCTATATGAATAAGCATGGTGATGACAGTGTATTGTTTTGTAGGGGAAAAAAAAAAAGCATTTTACAAAACACATTGATAGCAAGAGGCATAAAATAGATACAGGTAATTAAAGTGAGAGTGAAAATCTGAAGAGTCCAGTGGTGACCTATAGTCAGAACAGTGCCAGAGATAGTGCACTGTTCTTTTGCTTCTTTTCTGCATATACAAATACCCGTTCACCCAAAATGAATACAAAATTCCCAGAAGACAATGCTGATATATTTTTTCAATGAATTTTTCCTTAAGAAACTAAATGTTTTAAACCATATGGCTAAGATCTATTGAATGTCTTCAAAATGCTGACCACAGATATCTTTTGTAGGCTGTGTTGAGTGAGGTCACAACAGCAGCATGAAGAAAGTCTTTGCAGAAGATGAACACGTTTGTGTTTGCCTTTTAGAATTACTAAGACAGGAAAGCATTTGTGGGATTCAAGTGCATCTGGTATTCCAACATTCAGTGGCAGAGAATACCTTAAATGTTTCTGAGTATCTGCTCTGATTTGTTGCATGAATGTGAAGGAGTCTTGAACCAATATGCAAGCACTGTCCTGGCTGAGTGAACTTAACACTATCTCTGGTTTTGCAATCTGCAAAATCAGACTTAACATTTATGCTGAACACTAAAGGTGATCCTTATTTCTCTCCCTTTCTTTATACTGGTAAACATTTATTCAATAATACTACAACCTTTGCACCCTAAGCTGTATCTAACATAAGCACTTTCTTAGCAGCAGAGATAAAAATTAAGTCAAAATGGCAAGGAAATAAAATACTGGTTTGAAAAAGTTGGCATGCATATGTTAACATTTTTACCATGTGTTGTATATTAATATTTTTGTCAATGAGTGAGCATGACTCTCATCCATTAGCTGAACTAACAAATAAAAGACAGAAATTGATTTTCTCACTACATGGTTAAACATTGTTGAAAGCTGTAGTTCAATTATTTAAAACCCTCAAATGCAGTGAGGCATGGTGGCAGAGAGGAAGGAGAAAACTAAAATACACCCTACCATCAAAGGTCTACTGAAGAGCTCTGAAAATAAAAATCAAGAGAGTTGTGTTGACTGATATCTAAAGTCAGGAATAGTGTACAAAAATGCTAACATAAGTAGGAATCCAAACAGTAATTTTGCTAAGAATATTTCAGATACCAGGAAATGGGCCAATATTTGAGGAAGCAAATGGGCCAATGTTTCAAAATATTGTGCTTTCCCCAAGTTTCTTTTATAAATATTTATCCTAGAAAGGTTTTTACTTATACATTTCTCTCCTGTCTATCCCTGTTAAAGGTATATTTAATTCAGCATTGGAATATGGCAACAAAAAGACTGAAAAGTCCTCCTACTATCAAGTTTTATAACAGATTGTAGATATTCTCCAATACTTAGCCAGTCTTACATTTACCTCCCACTATGGCTTGTTTACCTACTGCAAAGTTACATCCACAGTATATGCTTTGTTGATTCTCTGATTGAAAGAATTGTGAAACACAATGGAAGAACTTTCTAAAATATAATGGAAGAGCCAAGTCAGTATTAGCCACTTCCAAAAGTCAGCATAATCAGCGAGCAAAAGCACATCAATGCCAATTCATTTAAATAGACAACTTGAATATATGAATTAACATTCTTTATTAATTACAGTTCTTATTAATTGATTAGACTGATTAAGAGTATTTATCTAGTATTTATGCTAGCCAAAAAATATAAAAATTAGAGATTGAACTATAGTTACTAAAGATTTTCTAAGTTCTTATGGAGATAAATTCCTAATTTTTATTTTACTGTAAAGTCTCTCAAAAAAAATTTTATATAAGGTAAACAGAAAAGTACAATAGAAATTTAGACAACTCTAAACAGAAAATAGTGTTATGCCTATTGGATGGGTGGTAAAGTGAAAGATGATCAGAGGACTGGAACAACTTTGTTACGAGGAAAGGCTGCAAGACTTGGGGCTGTTTAGCCTGGAGAAGAGAAGACTGAAGGGGAACCTCATCATCACTTGTAAGTACTTAAAAGGTGGATGTCAAGAGGATGAGGTGACACTGTCTTCTTTAGTGTCCAGTGACAGGACTAGAGATAATGGACATAAACTGAAACACAAAAAGTTCTACTGAAACAGAAGGAAAAACTTTTTTACTCTAAGAGTAAGGTATCACTGGCATAGGCTGCCCAGAGAATTTGTGGTCTCCTCTTGAGGTTTTAAAAATCCACCTGGACACATTCCTGTGTGACCTGATTAAGGTAAACCTACTTTAGCAGGGAGTTGGACTGGGTGATCTCTAGAGAACCCTTCAAATCCCCTCCATTCCGTGATTCGGTGATACCACATTTAAAAAGAGAAAGTAACAGTTCTTCAAGTGCAGTCAGAAGACACTGGAAAACAATATTCTTCTGAGATATTAGGTGTAAGATGAGATAAAATTAGAAGTATCTCATCTTTTACCAGTATGTTTCCCCAAAATGAAATGATTCTTCACAGTTTGGATTAAATAATGAAATTGAGATCATAGTCTCAAAGTTACAAAGTCATTCAGAGTCTGCATTCAGTTTCAACCTGTATTTGTAAATTATTTTGGAAAGACATTGTAATAGCATTTGTTACATTCCTAGTTTTATTAGCATATAAAAAAAATAAAGAATGTTTTGCTATTTCTATCTGAGTTCTGAGGATTGTTTTCCACCTCTGTACAATTACATAAAGATATCTTAGTAAAAAAATCCAAAATGTATTGTGTGCAACAGTGCCTTCAATGACATTTTCCAATTTCACTAATTTAGGCCAGAGTATTGTTTACAAATACAATGCATACATTAAAAAACAACAAAACAAAACTTATTTTCACAGAGTATGAATGTTTGGTTAATAAAAAAAAAAATCAGACACAACATCATTACAAAAGATTAGTCACCTTTGGTAAGTATTAAAGTTTAGTTACTTTATGGGCTATCTAACATGAAAAAAAGCACACTATTGGGAACTAATCTGTACAAATTGATTTAACGTCAGTTAAAAGAACAGTTTCTGTCTCCTCTGGCTATACATCGTAGGTTTTCTCACCAAACGTGTTGTTTCTGCATCTAAATGAAGACCAGTTACCTAGTTAATATTGGCTTTTATATGCATGACACACAAAGTTTACTGAAATGACAAATGAAGTCTTAAAAAAATTAACTGCAGCAAATGCAAAAAGGCTAACTTTACTTTAAAAGTATATATTTTACAAATAACAATATATCCTGAAAAAGATGAAACCCAAGAGATTCTACTTTAAAATGCTAAAAAAATAAGAATAATTTCTTGTCAATGCAATAGGGGCAGGATTTCTAGTGTTTTAAAGATTATTTCACTAGGAATCAGCAAATATATTAACCCACTAATCTTTTTTCTTGAGGCTGATCATGAGGAAAGTAAATCTAAAATATGTCATGCCAACAGTTTCTCAAAAGGTAAGTTTTGATCAAATGGCTATTTACTGTATGTATTGCTTCCCCCAGCAAGTTATTTTAACGTAACTGTTACGTAATTTAAGAAAAAAATTAAATGTAACTATCAGAGGGAAGAGAACTGTTCATGGTGGGCAGTCAGAACATCTCAAGCCCATATTCCAAGACATTTAATATTATTTTTAGTTGGAAAGATCTGCTCATGTTTTGCATAAAAGTAAGCTTCCGTATGTATTACTGATATGTTGTCATCAAGATTGTCTGAAAAAATACATTTTGTAAATGTAAATTTTATCACCAGCAGATCCTGAATTAGGGTGATGCTGAGTCTATTAGACCACATACTGGGATGCTGTTCTGCTTGTGGCACAGTAAGTTCTACTCTCCTATTCTCTCTTCACTTCATTATCAAGTTGTTAAATATATTCAGAAGAGATACTAGTGAATATAACTCCTAGCAACAACTCCTGAGACTGTGACATGGTAATCTATTCTGAGGTGAACTATTACAGATTTTAGTCTAATCTCTTCTCTTCCTGTCCGCATCATTATTTTCTTATTGAAAAGATGTATATATTGAAAAGTAGTATATTTCTACTTTAGTGTCGGGTACATTTTCTGTGGGCTACCTTACCATGTGCTTTTTGTCTTTAAGGTATTTCAAAGAAAAAAAAAAAGGCAAAAAAAATATTGCTTTAAACAGTCTCTGCCAAACTTGTTAGCAAACAGAACATCTGTTATCTGGAGAAGAAGGTGTAGGAAGGAGAAAATACAGCTATAATTGCTTCAACAGAATCTATAAAGGTTCAGAATGGAGAATCCTCCTTGACTGTATGCCAATGAAACATATGTGAAGTGTCAAGAGCATTTCAGGATGCAAATGAATTCTGGAGTGATAATATGAATAAACATGAGAAGAGGTTTTGAAAAACTCCAAATAAATGCAATTTTATATGTGGCTAGTGTTAGAGAAGTAGTGAAATAAAGCAAGGACAAAGTAAAATATCTTGTAACACATATTTTGAAGTCTGAGAAATGAACATTTTTTTTTGGTCTCTGTTTAAATCAGCAGCAGAAGGTGTCTTGTCTAGCCAGTTTAAACCTCAGCCTAACTGATTAAGCATACGTGACACTGACAAGCGTGGAGTAGCGTGTGAGATCCTAGTGAAAATGCTCAGTGGAATCAAGCTGGGCTTGAGGACATCCTTCAAGATTGCGTGAAGATGATAGTCTAAATAAAGCATAGCTTCTTTTAAGGCCTAAGTGTTGTATGTCTAGGAATGTCCAGCAAATACAGACATCACACACAAGGTCAGTTGCAGGCAAAACTGAAACCTGTATCTCATGTGTGTCTAATGTTGTAGCATGGTGGCTACTACAGCAAATATATATGCTACTTGGTACAACAGTATCTCCTGAAAATATCACATACTTCTGGGCATTCAAGAAGTCAGAGAGATCATAGCCTTAAAATGCAAGCCATTTTTTTCCCGCCAGCTATGAATTTTAAAAGGTAAACCAGATCCCTCTTTGAAAACCACAAAATTAATTTTATTGCACAAAGCATTAAGATTTGATCTCAAAATCTATGTTCTGATCAGACCTGTTCAAGAATGATGAACCAGAAGTGGATCAGAAAAGAGTTAATTAGGAGACAGTGTGGAGAAGAATGAAGTCTAATCAAACAAAGGCTGATAGCAGGTATCAGTGTTCTTCATAAACACATCAGAGGGTAGAAACAATTAGAGAAAAAAAGCATAAAGCTTAAGGACAATGATAGCACAAAATCAAACTAGAATAAAATAAAACTGAAGAAATACAGTATAGAAATGCAGAAAGCTCTTGTGAGATCATATCTGGAATAGTGTCCAGTTCTGGGCCCCTCAGTTCAAGAACGACAGGGAAGCTGCTGGAGAGTTCAGCGCAGGGTTACCAATCTGATGAAGGGAGTAGAGCATCTCCCTTATGATGTAAGGAGTTGGGGTTCTTCAGCTTGGAGAAGAGGAGGCTGAGGGGTGATCTCAATGTTTATAAATATGTCAAGGGCAAGTGTCAGGAGCCAGGCTATTCTCAATGATGTCCAATGACAGGACAAGGGGCAGTGGGTACAAGCTAGAACATAAGAGGTTTCAAAGAAATAGAAGGAAAGTTTCTTCACTGTGAGGGTGACAGAGCACTGGAAAAGGCTGCCCAGATGGGCTGTGGAGTCTCCTTCTCTAGAGACATTCAAGACCCACCTGGATGAGTTCCTGTGTGACCTACTCTAGATGATCCTGCTCTGCAAGGGGGTTGGACTAGATCTTTCAAAACTGCTGCAAGTTTGGAGCACTGATCATCTCTTCAGTTGCTTAGGAAGGTTCCATATAACCAGTGGGCAACAGCATAATAAACAGAGGTAGCCAAAAAGAGTCACAGCAATTTCCAGACTTCTTCAGAGGAACTTGAGGGTAATAAAAAAAATTAGTGAATAATAAATTCCCTCTTATATGAATAATCAGAGTGTACATTCATGAACACTATTAAGTATTTCCTGAACAGATAATGTGTATCTGAGAGTTTTAGAAGAAACAGAAAAAGCTGCTTACAAACATTCCTTTGTAATTTGGATGGCATCTGGTTTAATTCTGATTCAGATTTTTAGAAAATGGAGTATTACACTAAAATCATAGTAGCCTCCATGAAACAGCTGCTTTAATCTAGATCTATTTAACAGAGAAAGTTCACTGTCCGGACGAGTTTTCTACTTGTCTACACCTAGGCGGGTGACAAGTATAGCTCTCCTAAAACCCAAACCATAGCTCTAGTCAAAGTTAGGCTTAAAAGAGTGAATTACTCAATAAAATTATTTGATCTGTAGTTTGCACAAGGTCAGACCATGTGAGAATAATATTTCAATTTGGCCACACAAGCTGTGAATCTATAAAAGAACTGCAGTGACATAAAACACCCAAATTTCAGCACATTGCCAACACGCATAAAGCGCTAAACCAAATGAAAATATCAAAGCATTTCTATTATTATTCTGTGTGTTATATATTGACAGAGTGGTCAGTAAGACTGATTAAATTCTAACTTGTTTCTGATACAGTATATTTAAGAGGAAAAATAAAAAGTGATAAAGCAATGTAACGCAGACAGTTTGTCCTTTTGACTTAGGAATTAACAAGAAACAAATCACTCATAGACTTCAAAGAGGATATTAATAAGCACTTCCTAGTCAAGAAAATATTTTTTTCTTAATCTACCACTTTGGTTCTGGATAAGAATCCTTATATACATTTCTTTGTGGAAGTAATCTGACAGGCTGATAATTTTTAAATTCAGCATGCAGTTTCAAAACAGTTTTAGTCTTAAACCGTACCTTAAGTAATCAAGCTAGGACAGTTTTAATAATTTCTAACTTTTAAATGCTGCAGTATTCTTACCCTTTTCTTTGAAAAGGCACTGGCATTTATCTCAGTCATAAAGAACAGATTAAGAAGCTAAACTATAATAAACCTGATGCATAATAAAACTCAAACCAAACATATAAACAATTATTTATCTACCAGTTTAGCTCCCTGGATCATCTAATCATGGAATAAAAGGGAGGAACAGTGTGGAAGAAAAGAGATCATTACAAAGCTGACAGGATTGAATCCTTTCAAACCTTCCCTATGGTTGCACCAGTATTTCCTAGTTTCTGACAGAAATAAGGCTAATGGGATTAAAATCATAAAGTCATACTAGTGATTCCACTTCTGTAATATCACATTATGAAAAATGCAGTTATTAAAACCACATATCATTAAGTTACAGAGCAAATGAAACAAATTTAATAAAGTGGATTTTACTCTTAAATAAGCATTTCATAGAAGTTACTGATATTCAGTTAAGGTTTTCTTAACTCATCATGTCCTCAAACACACCATAGAAGTGCCATAACAGGCTAAAATTACCAGATAGGAGCATATTCTCATTTTTTAAGATACCAGACAAAAATTTTGTTCCTTCCTTTAGTTCTCTATTAGCTTTTTTTTTTGTCAAGTCCATTGGGCACTGTTTCTATTTTAATTCTGTGTGAGGGGCTGTGAACATACTTTTTCCCGTTCCACATTCAACTTTTTAAACACAGTAAAGTGTTAAAATTACTATAAATACTTGTGGTGGCAGATGCTGATATTTTTAAATGGCACCTGCTGGACCTGTTTTGTAATTACTCATAATGAGCAAGAGTGTGGCAGAAGTGTTCTGAAAGAACTTTAGCATAGCCATTTTCCCATGCTCTATGAGAAATGGTTGCACTCAATAAATTACCATATTAAGTTCTTGTTTCTTCCAACCCAGCTTGTGATAATGGGTATATGCACTCTGAAGTTTTATGCAAGAAATCAAATTTGCTGAGTTAAACAGTCATCAAAATCAGCACTACTCTGAGCTTATTAACCTGCTACAGACTGATAACGCATTTGATAAGAATACCAATTGTTGAATTAATGCTGTCTTCTAATTTTGCAATACAGCAAAGTAAAATAAGGATTCTGAAAGAGAAAGACAAACAGTTTTCTGGAAATAGAGAAAAGTAAACGACTGCACTCTGCAGTACATTAACTGCTTTATTGGAGCGAGTAGTTTAATTTTTCTTCATTTCATTGTAATCAACAAGCAAGTCTCTGGGAAAATAAAGGAAGTGGTGCTGCATATGCTTTGCTACCATTCCAGTCCACCACAAAGCACTGGTATTCTCTGCTTTCTTCAGTCTCCACTCCCCAATCTGCAGCAGAAACATTTTCTTCTCTCCAGAACAACTATGTCAAGAAAGCCTTAGGAAAACTTTCATAGTCATCAACTCAGAACTAGTATTGAAATAAATTTACTGTAAAACACAAAATGATTAAGCACTGGACTGTAACACCAGGTAAACAAATATAGTTTTATCAGTGGCAAAAATGCTGCTCTAGGCTTTATTTTGCATGTATTTCTTGATACTAAAAAGAAGCTAACACTGTATCTCACCTAGTATATCTCAGCCTGTGCAAAATATCATAAAGTGTATTTAATTTAACTTTGAGCCCCAGAAGCTAGCAGAGAATATGTGCCAAATGAATGCCAGAAGACAGAAAAATAATACAGGTTGTGACTTAAACTGAAATCCCATAACTTAACAGATGCTATGACTTTTCAGAACGTATTTATCAATGCACAATGGTTTTCCTGACCTGAAATATGCATGTTCTTTACATTGATTTTAGTGGAAAATATATGTATTACTTGTTTGCAAATATAGTTTGTTTAGACTACATCTATATAATGTTACCACACAGTATGCATTGTTACATATGACACATAGATTGTTCATTATATATTGTACTTCATGCCTGTATAATATGTGTGTCAAAAGAAAGTGCAACCACTCTCCAAAGGGTAGAAACATCTTTTCATATTGTCCTGGAGAAAGCAGTCTGGCTGAGGTGGAATGCACTGGAGAGAAAGAAGTTCATTCATTCTTTGAAAGTAACTGAGAATGTCTGAAAATGCTTCTGGAGTGCATGGTGGAGTCAGGACAGCAAGCTGTCACAAATGATGAGAGAGATTTCAGAGAAAACAAATGGGATCTCAACAAAAGCCTCAAATCCTGAAAGGAGATATTTTTACCAAAGACCAAGAAAAGACAGCAAAGAGCTCACCACAATCCAGAAAGACACTAAAAATCAATGGTCAGAGAGCAAGCGTAACTATAGAATCTGTCTTGCAAGGAGACAGTGTTTCCATTCCTTCTCACTCAGAAATACTTTAGTTTTCTATTTTACAAGTTAACTAGTTGTGCCTTCTGGGTTTGTATGGTACTGCAAAGAAAAGGTACAAGCTGATGGGTGTCAGAAACCTGTTGCTCACAGTCTTACATAGTCATTGCTTACTAAATTATTTCCATAATTAATTTGTAGACTTCAGAGGAAAAAAAAAGTCTGTCCAAGACATCTGCCTTGACTGACAAAACACACTATATAAAAAAAAAATATCCTACAGACACAATGGCAGTACAATATAATTTCAGTCAAAAAAAAAAAAGAAGATTCTACTAACATATAGATACTTCTAAGATAAAAGACATTAATTCATTCTCTAAATTTGTGTTCTTATGCTATCTCATTGTTTATCCTGTCACTGGTTATTTTTTCAGCCAATTAAGTCCCAACAGTGTTGATGGCAGCTCTTCTAGAGAGATGCTACATTTTGCCATTTTTAAACAACCCTCAGACATGAAGACCCACTGACTCTGAATGCCGTTATGCCACACAAGGAATGGTTTCTATACAGACTAAAAGCCTTTGTTCGCAATAAGTAAACCCTTTACTTGAGTATCTCTATTACTATAGTTCAATAGGCAAAATGTCTATTTATATGCAGTAAACTGGAGGTTCTTGGCATAAGAGGCTAGCAGCAATTTTTTTCCTTTATTAGACTTTGCTCAAAAAGCCATTATAGAGGTATGTATTATGGCCCTCTAGACACACATTGCTCCACGACCTTAAAGAAATGAATCTCTTTTAGTTTTAGATTCTAATTTTAGTCCAAGAAGCCAAGTCACATATCACGCAGCTGTGTAAGATGCTAATAAAAAATTCACAATTTAAGTCTTTCTCCCATTTAAAATGTAAACTTACATCAGCTGCAATAACTACTCACGAAAGCAAGAAAGTAACTGTGAAGTGACATCCAATTGCATATATTACTATGGCATAACACAAGATACAATTTAAGTATAAAGTGCTTTGATTTGTTTAAAAAAAATCATTTAGGATGTAAATATAGATATGTACAAATACATAAAGTTTGCCAACCACCTTACAAAACTTGGAATTTTAACAGTTAATAGTAGAAAAGTCTCAATTTTTTTCTTTGCTTTAATCAAGTCATAAAAGAGGTTATCATATTTGTTTTGCTGTCTTTACAGGGCTCAGAAAACAAACTATGGAAAGATACCCCAGAGTGGTAATAATGGGTAATAAATTTGGAAACTATCCTTTTGCATTTTGACAATGTGAATGTCTGCTGTGGAAGCATTCTATAATTACATCTTATATGTAATTCTTATAAGTAAGTTAAGTTACGTATACTTAGTGGCTAGCTTTTTCCCAAACTGTTAACATACACTGTTACACTGAACTATGCTTACACAATTGGTGAAGTTTGTCACCAAAAAAAAAAAAAAAAAAAAGAAGGAAAAAATCTTAGATTGCCATGAAACATCAGAACTGAGTTGTACAGAATCCGATGATTCTTCTGGTGGTGTTTTTAAACACAACAGATAATGCAAGGAAACCTCACCAAGAATCATGTTCACAACTACAACAGTTTACAACTGTTTGTATTTTCTTAACATGAAGTTGAATGATTAAAAACAATTTCCACGTCAAGCTATGGGTCAGAATGATGCATCATACAATATTTCAGCCATTGAAGTCAACTAGCTGTTTGATTCAGTAACACAAATGTGAGGATGAATTCTGACACTTGTCAGACTATAAGTTACTAACAGACTATGACTTGTCAGTGGTGCAATAACTGATTATACAGTAAAAATGTACTGAAGAAAGGTGATGTACATTATATGAAGGAAAGATTTAAAGATCACACCGGTCACTATAGTTCATGGCAGAGTAATTCTGCAGTTCCTTTTAATTTGTTATGGAAAACTATACCCATTTTTCCTAACACTTCCCAGTAGAAAACCTGCAATTCAAAAACACAGCAAATGTATATGAACTTTGATATCTCTAGTAGCAAATGAAGTACAGTAGCCTCGATAGTATTGTCAGACTGTATTTAATAGGATGGATGTTCTTCTATTCCATGCTCCCAGTCTTTACAATCTCTCTGAGAGAAATAAGTGCCTTCAGGGAGCAGTCTGTACTCATTGATTTTCCACTTACATATGACACTTCAGAGCAACCTCGAGACTCTTCTAAAAACGGACACCTTTTCATAATACTGACTGATTATCTGTTCATTGAGAACAAGATACATCTGACAACATGCTTTGTTTTCTTACATCCCACATTGCAGCAAAATGAAACACACAATCTAGTAATACATAATAAGTGCATAGAACAAGAGGAAATGGCCTCGAGTTGCTCCAGGGGAGGTTCAGGCTGGATATTAAGAGGAATTTCTTTACTGGAAGGGTTGCCTGAGCATTGGAACAGGCTGCCCAGGGAGGTGGTGGAGTCACTATCCCTGGAGATGTTTAAGAGACAGGTTGATGTTGCACTTAGGGAAATGTTCTAGTGGCTCATAGGGCTGGGACAAAGGCTCAACTCGATCACCTTAAAGGTCTCTTCCAGCCAAAACGATTCTGTGATTCTAGTAGAGCATATTCCACCCTTTTTCTTGTTCTGAGTGCCAGGAACATAATGAGCTAAGTATATCTGACATGACTTGTGAACTGCAGTTCAGTAAAAGCAACTTTTATTATACACCACTCAAACAGAGCTAAAGGACTCAAACTATAGGAATGAATGTAAAACAACAGCTTAGTTCTCAAGGATGTTGAGCACCCTGGGGTGACATTCAAAGTTCTAGTTATCAAAGGTCATGACCCAAGAGGTACAGAGCAACTTAACAGAAGACATTCAGTGGATTAAAAGACTAGTCTTAAAACATTTTAAAGAGTTTTTGAACAAGACATTCACAACAAGAACTATATGATCATGTACTGTTGCCTTAATTGGTTTATCATATTTTTAATGCGCACACAGAATAAGATCAATCTCTATTAGACATTTCTATTTAGTATGCACATAGAATCAGATACAGTGTAAATCTAACTCCAAGTTACATTTCTGTTCAGATTTAAGAAATATCCTGAAGACTTTGATTCAAAGAAACATAAAAATGAAAGCACAGGTTATTTTACTAACTTCAAATCTGAGGATTACATAATTCTAAATTAATTTCTAAATTATTTGAAGAATTACCATATAAAGAATGAGTATTGAAGAACCTTTTTAATTTTAAATGCTAAAAACATTCCAACTTCTGATACTTAGTTACAAACAATTTTAAGTTACCACTCTAATTCAAAGGATTACTGACTGGGTCAAACATGACTGTACTGTTATATTAAGCTATGTATCAAGGAGCTTAATTCAGTACAGCTAAAAAACAACTCATGTTCAGAAAACTAACAATTGGATTGCAATTAGCTCAGCCATGACCAAAAATAAACTCCTCTGAAGTTTCAAATAAATCATCTTGAATTCAGAACAGCACGTTACGCAAATCTGAAACAAAGTTGGAGGTATGGAGATATAACTGCCTATTAAAATCCAGAACACTTTTTCCACTTCACAGCTATCTCAAGTAATGATAGGCTTTAGTTGTAAAAACAAATTGACAGAACTGGTTGGGCTTTTGGAAACAAAAGTTGTTTTCCCCAGCACTACTGGAGAAATGTTAACTGCATTTACCATCTGTGAAAGGATGATAATGCTTGTGTACCGTCCTCACAGGAATTTTGGTGAGGATTAATTAGTATTTTTAACGTGCTTTGAAGATTAAATGCTCAACAAGAGCAGAGTTCATTATTCATTTACCTTAGGAAAAGTAGAATTCTTTACAACAGAACCAAGAAACAATGATTTTAATACTGTGTAGAAGAAACGATATTATGAAACTGGATAGTTAAATTTTGTGTAATAGTTAAACTACAGTTCATCATTAAAATATCAATATTTTCCCTATTCTAATGGTTTTAAACCAACTTTCAGTAATTCAGATTCCTTAAGTTTACGGGTGTTGTAGGTGTCCGGAAGATCTCGGGTTCTAACGCAAGAGGTGGAGGGTACAGAAGAGGTGGGCATGGGGTGGAGTGAAAGAAGGTGCTTGTGTTAGCAGATAAAAGCACATGGTGTAAACAATTAGTTGGAATAAAGCATCATCCATACTGTGTATGTAGCGATCTTGTCCCCTGAGCGGGGGTGGGCTGAGTGATCCATGCAGGCGGCCTGGTGATGTTGTCAGTAGCGGCAACATACAAGCATAATTTTTAACCTAGAACTCAAGCCTAGTCTTGGATATTTCCCAAAGCACTGAATCATCACTTAACATTCTTCCCAACAGAAGAAGGCATCTTTCTTGACTGAAAATATTCTTGACATCAAAGAAAGAATATTCCCTAAATTCTGTCTGTACTGGAAAAGTATTTATTCCCTACAGTGAGGCTGGTAAAGATCAGAGAGGCTTTTTTTCAGAGTTAATCTGGAGAGAAGACTTGATCAGAAAGAATCGTGTTTGCACGATGAGAATTTTCACCTGCCCAGCTGGTGTATGACACTTGATACACGACTGCCATGTCAGGAATAATATCTTCCAATCTGTTTCCATTGCCTGGTACCATGTCTGATCTATTTCATGCTAAGTAAATATTGACCAGTGGCTGTGTTCTCTGCAAGGTGCACACCATTTCAGAATGAGGTTATTGACATTTGAAGTGCTCTGTCTTGATACTTGGAGTTGGATTCAACTCTTCACTGCTGTTAGAAAGTACTAGCAGAAGGGCCACTCAGTCTTCCAATACAGTAGTGATTGACATAGGATTTTCTCCTCTATCTGATTCTTAATCAGCATGCGACATCATGAAATCTTGTACTAATGAAGTATGAATCCATGGGAATTTCTTAACTCTTAGCATAAGGTGGAGATCTTCCAACACATTAACGGAAGCCTGGGCTCTTTCTAAACCTGTCAATATTCTGTTTGGCTCTATTACACTAATTTAGGATGATTACCTTATAACTTCCAGGCAACAGAACATGTAGCGTTTAATGTTTACCACTATAATGAGTGTGCTCTTTTTGTTTAGTATTGTTGTCAGACAACCTTGTAGAACTTTTGTCAGTAAAATCTGTGGAGTGCCCATCGTATAGACCTTTGTGGATTAATGGGAAAGCTTCAAAGAAAGGATCTGTCCATTCAGCATGGAAATAAAGTATGTTTCCAAAACCTATGTACCAAAGATTGTTGCAAACCCCCAAAAATCCCACAAAAACTGATAAGAGTTCAAAAATCAAGGATTTTATGGCTGTAGTTCCAGATACTAATAATTTGGAACTATTATATAAAAGTCTGTCAATTTAAGGATTCATAAGGGATAAAGAGGAGAATTGCTCTTTAAAATTAAAATGATACATGTTGTAGTTACAAATCATATTTTCAGTGTTTCAGAGAAAAAGAAAAAAATGTATATACAGAGACTGTCAAAAGTATGACAGGTGAAGAGAGAAGCAAACAGTCTGACTTCAACTATCTACCATTTCCTTATATAAATTAATTCAGAGAGTTTGAGAAACAAACACATTTCTGTATACTTCTTTAAAACATGTTGGAAAAACAATGAAAAAAGAAACAGCTTAGAAATACTATTTGGGATGGGAAAACCAAAGAAGTCACTGATGCTCATTGTGCTAGCAGGCAGAGGAGAGGCAAGAGAACAGTCACATTGAAAGAAAAATAAAAATTACTGTAGAAGAACCAGTAGCTGGGACTATAATGGATAACTGCTAGAGAAACAAGGGAAGTTAAATGTCTGCTTCCCAATCATAACTCCTGTCACGCAAAGACGCACAGTGTCCATCTATCACTTGCAAGATTGAGATTCAAGAAGAATCCAAAAGCAGATCAGGGTTTAATCACAAGGGAGCAGGCAGCAACAGAATACTGTGAAAAGCAGAGATGAAGGGAAGGAGCGAAAACTCAAATAAAAGCAAGTCAGCAGGGCTGAAGAGCAGTTACTAGAAGAACTATCATTCAAATATGTCCAAATGGAGAAAATGATAAATATTAAATTCTGACAGGCTCAATGTAAAAAACACAAGGAAGACTGACTAAGAAGGAACAACTAGCAAAACACATGAAAATTAGTAATAAATATTCCCCCAAATATATCCAGAGCATTCTTCCTACAGACTTTCAGAATGAAAGTATTAGCACAATAAGAGTATGCAAAGACAAGACAGTTGCTAAGAATCTAAACAGCTTATTTGAATTTGTATTCAGTGCAGTTTCTCATACTGAAATAGTCTGCAATGGTATGGTGAACGGCCAGCTAGAAGAACTGTCTCAAACTGAAACACATGCAGAAAGGATTGTACAACTTGAAAAAAGAACAACAGTTCATGAAAGAAAGATGTACTTTATGAACTCAGGGTGAGCCAGGGACCACAAACTATGATACCTGACATCTGCTCTGAGATCACCTTAGAATATGAGGTCTGGAAGGTGGCAGATTCAATGATAACTTCTAGAAAGGCTCCTATATTTACTACTGTAACGATAAGAAGTAACAGAAGTGGCAGACACATAAAAAAATACTATAGATAACAGACCAGTCAACATAAGTTTTGTAAAGGGAAGTCTTGCTTGAGAAGTGATAGAATCACAGAACAATTTATCTCAGAAGGGACCTCTCTAGACCACCTCATCATCATCTGAGTTAAAACAAAAATACAATTTCTATTAAGTGTCTCAGTGCCTTGTCCAGTGACTTACTAATATATCCAAGAAGGAGAACCCCACAAGGTCTTTAAGCACCTAGAGTTACAGTGTTTGACCATCATCAAAAGTGAAGAAAAACCAAAACACTTCTCTACATCAGATTTTAATTTCCCTTGTTGCACCTTCAGAGGAGACTCTGAGATGAGCCTGCTTGACTTCGCAACGCTCTCCCATTGGCTAGTTGAAGACAGCAATGCTGAGGGTTCTGGCAGATGTCGCTGTGACGTCACTCACTTAACATCTTCAGAAGGTGTACCCTGAGCATCCTCCTTTGCTTAAGGATAAACAAACTCAGTTATCTCAGCCTTGTATCTTATGTGCTGAAACCCACTGACCACTTTTGAGGCCCTCAACCAGTCTACTTTCAGTGTATCAATGTTTTGTTGTTGTTAGAGAACCTCAGACAGCACAGTATCTTAGAACTGGTCTGAAACACCAACCAAATGGAAGGAATCACCTCCCTCAACCTGCTGGCAACATTTCTACTAGTACAGCCAAGCGTGCAGTCAGACTCTGTTGCTACAAGGATAATCTGTTGACTCATGTTTAGCCAGGAATTACCCGCAGCCTTGCTTCAGTGTGCTTCCTCCCATCATCCTGGTCATTACTGAAGACATTAAAACATTATCAGCCCCCCTACTCACCTCTGAAGAAGACTACTCATCTGCTGGATTTTATACCACCGATCACAACATCCTTGTCCCTTGAGACCTGGAGTCTAGACAGTTTTCTATCCATGTCTGTGATTTGGCCATAAGGATACTTATAGAAAGTCTTGCTAGAGTCAAGGTAAAAAAAAATTCATTGATTTCCTCTTTTCCATATCACTAGCCATCTGACTGGATGGCCAGGCACAGTGTGCCCTATCTAAAAACATGCTGACTGCTTCCCATCATTTCATGTATCTGGACAGAGTTTCTGGAAGAATTGGCTCCAAGATCTTTACGGTGACAGAAGGGAGACTAGTCTGTAATTCCCTGCATCTACTTCTTCATCCTTCCTGAAGAGAGATGTGACATTTGAATTTTTCCAGCTATCAATATCAATAACTGTCCTCAAATGCCATGAAGGTGTTAGAGTATGGCCTCATAGCAACATTTAACAGCAACCTCAGCAGTCTTGGAGGCATTTCAGCCTGTCCTATGGACTTTTGCATGTTCAGTTTGTATGGTCCCTGAATTAATCATGTTCTTCTACGGCAGGTAATGCTTAACTCTTGCAGACTCTTACCATGAAATCAGAGTCGCCTAAGAACAAACCACAGTAGTAAAATCTAAGGTGAAAGAGGCATTACCTGCCCCTCTTTCCTGTATCCTTTGCTATGAGGTCTCCTGCCTTACTGAACACTGGAGCCACAAAAGCTTTTGCTTTTGTTGTTGATGTACTGCAGAAACATACTATAACTCTGTAAAATAATTGTGAACTAGAGAACAGAAATATGATCAATATTGGATTTCTCAACTTCCAAAGGGTTAATCCTTGGAGAAAAACTCTTTTATGCTCCATAAATTTGATGGGTAGACTCAGCTCAGGAAAGACCTGAAGTCAGAAAATTATCACTTTTGCAGGTAATTCCAGAAAGCTCTAATTTCCAGCTTTTTTTTTTTAGAGTAGGTAGGAGTACTCTTTATTACCCATCTACAATTTCACTAAAATTGCTGCCTCCTAACAGTACTTAAAAAAAATTAGCTTAATCTACCAATTTTAAATTAAAAAGTTTACTGCCAAAGAATAATAAGTTTCATACTTGCCAATTTACTTTTTCATTCCCATCTTTTTTACACAGATGTACACCACTTGGCATCCAACATTACTCTGGTTTCAAAGTAGAAATTTCCTAGCTGATGATCTGAAAGCTAGAATAGCATCTCTTTGCATTTGACCACAGCATGTACAAGTGGGAGAGATATAAAAGGCTACTCAGGCAAATAGCTTTGGCAGTCTTCTTCATGCTATTTGAAAGACTCATGTTGTCTATTGTTAAAAGGTAGATTGTGCATTCCTAACGCAGGAGAAATACTTGTCTCATTTCCTTGAAATAAATGATTGTTCAACAAGTGCTTCACCTATACAAATACACAGTTCACATAACACTGAAGGTCAAAGAGATGAGATCAAACTGAATTTCAGAGGTCAAATATGCCAGATACTTATTTTTAACTTTTTATGTAGCAACACTGAATAGTAATGCCAACCACACAAGAACATAACAGGTGCAGCATTTGGAATATTTATCTGTTCTCCATTCCTAACACTTAATTGCCAGAAACTGTTTTAAGACAAGTTGTTTTTTAAGTGAAAAAAAAAAAAATCAAAATTCTCTATATTAAGTGCAGGAAAAGCATAGCTTATGCATTTAAAGATACAGTGAAAAATATCCATAGATTAAGCTACAGACAAAAAAAACCACCAAAACAACTGCTGAAAGAGCACATGAAAAGTCATGATGGAATTCTGCTGTGTCATCCTGGATATTTTATGTGATGATAACCATTTATTAATGAGTAGGATTCGATGTATATTAATATTCAAAGGCTGTGTGTTTCTTCCACATGCAATTTCTCCTTAGAAATATCTCTTAAATTCTGAATCCTTTCCCTTAATAAATACGCACAGACCCCTTGATAAATAAAATTTTATCGTTAGCAACACTGGGGGAATGAATATGCAATTACTATAGAGTCCATGGAGAATCTAAGCTTTATACAGTCTTTCGGCTGTCCTCAAACTACAACTTGTCAAATGCCTTTGCCTTCTATGATACGTTTCTGGAGGTTTGCTCTTGTCAGCAATCAGCTTTCACTCTTCACAAATAGAAATATCTAACTTTGATACATCAGTTTATCAATTTGAACCTTCAGATCTGTTTTTCTAAAGGATAATTATTCTCCTGAAGGCAATCTACTGGTGTCTGTAGTCACAGAGGGGAACCATAGGAATGCAGAATTTACAGAAGCTTGATCAGAAGCTCAAAGGCTATGTGTGCACCATTACCTCATCATATTCAGTTTAATTCATTTAAATTGATCTTATTCTATCCAAGCCTTGTACATTGTGTATGCACTGAGAAAACATGCTACAAGTAAAAATCTTCATAGTCATGCTAAACTGAAGTATAACTGTATTTATTTCTGATTTTGGTCTCAGGTGCAACAAGGCTGTTTCTACATTTCTTGCCTTTAGGAGGCCATTGTCAATTGCAAGTAGCCCAGACACTGGCAGCCATCAGACCTCTAAGACAACTTCCTTCAGGAAATTAAAGACATGTTTGCTGTCTTTTAGAACAAAGGAAATCTTGTATGCACAGTGAACTGGTTCAAAAAGAAAAGTGAAGGACAGACTGCACTTGTGTTTAGTCCCACTTAATAGTTTTGAGTGTTGTGGACTGATCATGGCTAGCAATAAACCACATCCAGAAGGTCGCTCAATGTCCATAAGACGGGAGAAGATAAGAGTGAGAAAATTCACTGGTCAAAATAGAGAAATCACTCATCAGTTACTGTTGCTGGTAAAACAGACTCAGTTCAGGAAATTTAAATTTATTTGTTGTTAATCATGGCAAATTATTAGGATAGAAATATTAAATATTTATAACTTTAGAAAATTTATTAGTTTAGAAAATTTGTTTAATGAGAATTATGTAGTCATACAGCACATTTCCAGAATCCAAACAAGTACCGTTTTCATGATGGGGAGAAGAAAAACAGTTGGAAAACATTTCAGAGTGGAATTATCCTTGTTCATTAACAATGCACATAACCTTTATTACCTTGCTGCTTGGTGATTAAGTAGTTGTTTCAGGACCATCAGACCATTTGCGCCAAAGTCTTAATTTCAAGCATTACGACTGATTCACACTATTTTTTCTCTGCTTATCACTGTATCCTCATGAAATGTGGGCTACTAAGAAAAAAAACCCTTTCACTATATACTTTAAGCTTCATACCATGCACATTCAGGCTAATTTTTATGTAGCCACTTGAGCTATTTGGCAAAGTAATCCCTAAAGGTTGCATCTAAAAAATATTACCCACAGAGGATTTAATATATTTAATATATTCACTAATTCAACAACCTTTCTGACTACCTTGTGATACTGTTGCACCGTAAATTTTATGATAAGCAATCAGAACTATGGAAGATTATCTATAGCCTCCTTCCTGCAAGACAAAAGAAAAAAATTCTCCCAACAAATTGCAGTGGATTATAAGGAAAACAGAAAAATTTAAGTTCAAAAAAGCCTTCTTTGGAATTAATTCCATGACCACTCTAACAATGACTGTCATTCTCTTGGTTGGATTCCAGCTGAAAGTTGTGACAGAAATTATATGAATATTACTCATAAAATGGTTACTTCCATTATTTACCAGACAGCAAATACATGTTATAATTTTTGTGTCAAGATTCTCTTGAGGCATTCATTTGGGGCTGTCCCTCTCCACCTAGCTTCCAGAAAGTAACTAACATAAAAGCCACTACCAATTAAGCTATCAGTTAAAAAAGTAATAGATGGAGGTGAAAGAAAAGATTAGAAGAAAATAGAGAAAGCATGCTGTTCTAAAGACTTGTTCCTTTATTTTTTAATGTATTTATTCAGTTTTTGCAAGTGCCCCATCAGTGACTGCTATTTGACATTCAAATGCCTCAGAACTTTCCATAAATCCTTTCTAGACTTCCATTTCTATGATTGAACTGAGATTTTTCAAATTACATTGTTTAAATGAAGCCACTGAAAGTTATCTACAGTAAGCTAGAGCTTTAGAGTAATTTTAGAAACAGTTCTTGCCTTATTTGCAAAGTAAATAGTCTCAAGAAATACCAGAAAACTAAAAAATACACAATATTTTCTGAAGATGACAACAGTAAAGCTTCTCCCTCTTAACAGTGAACTTCAAGCTAGAAAAATCTGGAAAAACTAAGCACGCTTCTCCAATTGTCCTACTTTCCACACACTTTCACTTTAATATATTAACAATGCAAGGAGTGCCTGAGGACAGGTGATTCTTTTTTTCTGTTTCTAGATTCAATCATTTCAGTCATTACCATGTATTCTCTTTGGAATTATTAGAAAATAATAATTTCATGGAAATAGGAAAAAACTATTTCAAGGTATATGCCCCAGTTCCCACAGCCTTTTCTCACAAGGAAGATGCTCCAGTCCCCTGATCATCTTGGTGGCCCTGTGCTAGACTGTCTCCAGAAGTTCTCTGTAAGTCTTGAGCTGGGGAGGCCAGAACTGGACACAGGACTCCAGACGAGGCCTCACCAGGGCAGAGTAGAGGAGGAGCAGAATCTCCCTCGACCTGCTGGCCACACTCTTCTTGATGTACCTTAAGATGCCATCCACCTTAGATTACTCAAATTTGGATCTTCTCTGACCATAGAATCTAAGAAACTGGCTCAGAAGTCAAATTCTCTTCTAGAGATTAATGACCAATTACATTATTACTACACAAAAGATTCATGTGACTCTTCTTTCCATTTCTTTTCCAGAGGCTTCAACTCTGATTGCTACCATCTGGTATGTAACTGTTTCAGATGACCTTCAGATAATAAATACTAGAATAGGAAAGTTCAGCATTTCCACTTGGGTTACGATGATTCTGTAAGATTCTTATTACTTTCCAGCAGATCTTGCATGGCAAACAAACCAGTTCATTACCACAGGTGTGATCAGAAATACCTTCAATTGCAAGATGGCTTTGTCAAACCATAAATGTTTCTTTACAATTAACAGAGGCTGTGCAACCTCTTTCTCTGCATGGGAAGTAAATAACTTGAAAATTGGAACAAAGTCCTCTTTTTCCTCTCATCCCAACCAAAATACAAGAACCAGCACTTCTCTTTTATACAGAAAATCTGTCTTTTTAACTGCAGAGGCTATGACTTACAGGTTTCATGAATTTCTTGCACGTCTCTGTACTTATTTCACAGAATAGGTAGGCTGTTGCAGATGGGAGCAACTTCTACAAAATAAGACATGCTTAAAAACAATAGTCAAATCAAATTATCCCTTTCATCCTGCATCCCACACAGAACTCATCTTCCTGGATGACACAAAGTCTCTAAAGTAAATGCCTTATTAAAACTAGAAAAGTTTCCACAAGGAATGAACAATTGAAATTATCAGGTCTAGGATATTATTTGATTATTCAGAGGGAATTATTTTATTATTTTCAGATTATAAAGTTCTATATATATCTAACATTAAGTTATTATTATAACCCTGCATAGTCAGACAGCATGGCCCCTGTTTCACAAAGCTATAACGTCTATAGCTTAAAAACTTTTCCACTGAAGTTCAATCCATTGCCCTCATTCAGGCAGTTAACTTTCACACAGGCAATAAAGAAAGTATACAAATGAAGCACCATCAAAAAAAAAAAAAAAGATCTGAGATGCTGGACAGAAATCATCAATTCTGCCTTACAGTTTCATGGGAATTTCTGAAAAAAGCTTCTGTCTGTGTATCTTTGTATGTATGTCTAAAAGGACTTATCAGGATATTGTCACAATTTAAAATAAAAGCAAATGCATACTACTGCTGCATTAGGAAAATAATGCTTCACTTTCTTTTTAACTTTTAATTTTTAAATTATTTTTAAATTGGAGGAGCAAAACTAAAACACTCAATTTCCAATCACAACCTGGAAAGAACTGTCTTTATGTGGTATTCACCTTTAAGTAAAGCACTCAATCCTGTACAGAAATCAATGTTTTGTCCCTGGTACAAGATTCAGCATACTGGCTAACCTGACTCAAACTTCTGACTTACCACCACGTTTTAGGGCATGGTTAATCTTTCATTTATATTGCCTTATGTGGATGGAACTCTGCTCTATTGTATTTTGAAGGGTTATACATCAAAGGTAGTCTAAGTCGTTAAAATTTCTTCTCTCCCATTTTATTTCAAATCTAGAGATTTTAATCAAACATGTCACCAATTAATGTTATTCATTTCTAGCAAGTAAACACTTTAATCATCCTTCTGTTTGTGACCAAATTAAAAATCCAGAAGTCTCAAGAGGAGTTCTCCTCTTAAATTAGGTAAGTTCTTTGACTGCTTTTCAAATCAATATTGACAGGTAGATCGCAGTATATTAGCAGTGGAATAATCAAAATCGGGGATGGGTTTTCTAAATAGAGCAAATTCTTTCAGTTACCAAAAAACATGAAAGATATAACGATAACCAGTAGGAGTTTTAAATTAATTTTGTGCAAAAGTTGTCCTCTAGATTTTTTGAGAGAATATTAACTACCAAGTGTCATCTTCCATACTACACAATTCTTTACATGAACCATCTCTATTTTCATAATACCTTTTGTTAATTATACCTGTCTGTGTACATCACAAAGCTCAAGGTACAGATTATGGAATATTATTGTAGGAATTAGGAGGCTAAAATCAAAGCAGAATATTTTGATCCAGGCCTATTAGCTGTAAGAACTGCTAGGTAGCTACAGTAAGTAGATTAAAATCCATTCTAACAGATAATTCTCCTTACTTCAAGGGAAATCTATTTAAAATCTAATAGCGACTTCTTGTTAGCTGAGAAACTACAGTGCTTTCACATCCTTTAAAATTATCATGTTATAAAATATCCAGTGAAGATCTATGCCTTGTTATATGCATCACCAGAAACTTGTCAGACTATGTTTACCTAAATATTCCCACCTTCTTCCTTTTTCATTATATGACTAATATATACTTATTTCATTCACTGTCTTGATTATCTAACTGATCTCAGTTTTCTTCCACTAGTCATCATTTTCAGCAACCAAGAACTATATGTACAATTTCAAAGGGCTTCTTTCACTAATTTACAGAGTCAAAAAAGCGTGCTATAAAACAAACATCATTAATTTTAGCTCAAAGCATGAATTAGGGGCATAACAAGTCCCTGTAGTAGACATAACACATAACCAATTAAAACATGATAAATTTTACAATGAAAAAAACAAGATTGAACCTGGATGAATATTTTAATGCACTTACAGAAATTATTCATTTGGAAAAAGAAAAAAAAGCTAAAGCACAGCATCAGTAATGATGAATACATATCACAAAGTAATATAGTGTCAGAGAAACCAATGTGACTATTTGTCAGAGCAGACTAATGATTACAATTTCATTAAATGTTTTTTTTAAGATACTGTGACTGCAGCATATTACTATAGAACCAGACATTTATAAATAACTGAGGAAAAAAAAAAGAGAACCACCAAACAAAAAAAACCATGAAAGTAAGGTGGAGACCTGTAAACCCACAGGTAGCTGAAGGACAAAACTAGGGAGGGATATGGTCTGCTTAAATAGGACCAAGAGGTCAAATATAGAAGCATTTTAAATTAAAGGAGTACTTAGAATATCCGTGATTTCAATGTATGTGCATACTTTCAGGGATACAAGGTGGTACAAGGTGTTTTAAACAAACAAAATATAAAAAGAAAGCTTAGTCAAAAAACAGGCTTATGATGCAAACACCTGTGTGTTCTCTGGAATATTTGTAAACACCCAGTTTCAGCACCAGGTTCTACTCTGCTCATCAATCCTACCCCAATTCATGAAGTAGCTCAACAGCATAGATTTTCTCTGCTCTTTTTCATCTTGGAAACAGCTGGACAGAACATCTAGACAAGACATGAGGGAAGTCTTTACAATACATCATTACAATATTCTCAGTGTAACTGTGGTCACTGGAGCTTATCAACTTAAAGAACAACATTGTTATAAGTTACAACACTTTTATAGAAATGTATAGTGGTATGCTCAAATGAGCACTAAAAATCCAAGGAGATGATCATCTGTAAACATGAGGACACCTATTCCCTGTTTAATTATACTACTATAACCCTTACTTTTTAAGTCATGAAATGTAAAAGATTTTATACATACTCACCGTTGTCAGATTCCTCATGCATTTTAGTGCTTTTCTTATTTCTTTGGTCTTATGCATTCTGACTTATCAAGACATGAATGGAAAAGTAATCCGACTTCACTTAGATTTTACATTTATGTTACTATGCCACTTACATTTATTTGTGTTACTATGATCCCACAGAAGTATTTAGTCAGGATTAATAGGGCAGTAAGACAAACACTTTGCATCCAAATTCCTGTTATATCATGAGTTTGCTTGTGTACTCAGTATTAATACGTATCTATATGTTTATTATACACACGTGCAAGGGTAGCCAAACTTTTTATAACCTATAGGAAACCATTATGCCCTAGATGAACAGTTTAAGCCCTCTTCCTTGCAATATTGTTACTTCTGTTCATATAAGCTCCATAATATACCACATTCTTTCATAGCTTCTGAATCTTAGCTCTCCAGAATTTCTAGCAATCATAGAAATCCATGTTTTTTCTTGTCTTAATAGAGAACAAAAAATTTAGACAAAGGAAGAACAACTGAAAGTAAAAATATTTTTACTTTTATGCACAGAAATAAATCTCGTATTTTCCCAGAATGTCCTCAGGAAAAAGGAATATTTTCCCATTTTTATTTGATGCATGACAAATCGTTTAAAAATTTTGGTTTCTGTGAAGTCTAATAGTGTAGAGGAGGAAAAACTCTGAAGTATTGGTTGACAAATTTTGTTTACATGTGTTTTCCTACCACTTTTTTTTTTTCACAACAGTCCTTATTTTCCTTGCTTTCATCAGAAAATTTTTACTGTACATGGGAATATGCAAACGCTAAAGACACAGAAACAAACATTTGGCAGCTCTCCTAAAATTGTTCTCATAGTAGCCCCTTGCTGTGAGGGGAACTGACACTCCTATGTTCCTTTAACTACGGAGTGCCAGGCTGGTGGTATTTTACATGTATTCGTTCTCCTGGATACGGGAGCTGAAGTTACTGTATTGCATAGTGATATTGATAATAAAAAAGCCACATCAGAGATATGTGGTTTGGAGGGAAGTTTGACCCCTGCTCTCCAAGCTTAGGGTCATTATTTTTAAATTGTTATTTCCTATTAACAATGTAAAATGTTATGCCATTTACCACGACAATGTTAATTTCCTCAATTAAGGAATGTGTTTTGGATATTGATTTCTTGGCAGGGTGCATAGCTGAAATTTTAAGCAGTTATTTTTTGGGGGGGGACTTTGCAAGCAGCATCTGCCATTCAATCTATAACTGTTCTGTGTGGATTATCAAAGTGGGATGTGGTTGTGCTGCCTTTGCTTATCAAAGTCATAACTGTAAATCAAAAAAAACTGTAAATCAAAACTGTAACACATCGTATTCCGGGGGAGAGGAGGAAATTACCCAAATCATTCAAGCAATTAAAGAATTCGGAATTGTTAGGGAAAGTCTGAATGCCTTTAATAAACCCATTTGGTCTTTCTGTAAACCAGACAGCACTTGGAGAATGACTGTAGATTATACAGAATTTAGTAAAGTTACCTCTCCATCACTTACAGTTACAGTATCAGACACGGTTACTTTTATAGAAAAAAACAACAAAAGCTTACAATCTTGGAAGGTGATGATAGATCTTGCTAATACTGTCTTTTCTATAATTGGTTAAAAAAGCCAAGACCAGTTTGACTTTAACCTGGCAACAAAAGCAATATACTTTCCAGATATTGCCTCAGGGCTACAAACACAGTCCCTCCATTTGCCACCAAAATACAGCAGCTGATGTGGCATTATGGTCTGGTACTGTCACTGTTTATCATTAAATTGATGATCTATTGATTATGTAAGACAATCAGAAATTGAAACAGCTGCTGAATCAATGACAGCACATTTACAAGACTAAAGCTGGGCAATGCACCCAAAGAGAATACAGGGCTCTAGTACTACTGGTCAATTTTGGGGACTATTTGGGCATGGACAGATTAGAAAAATAACAAGTACAGCAAGCAGTCCAGAGGTTTCCTGTTGGAATCACAGTGAAATGGTTGCAGTCCTTTTTTGAGACTTTCACAGTATTAGAGAACTTTTATGTCCATGCTAGAGGAAACTCTCTCTCCTAGAGATATCCCTACATCTCCTACATCTGTGGAGAAGGTTTCCCAATATGACAGGTTCATAGAAGAGCACAAAAAGATGCCCTGTTTACCAATGAAAGCACAATATACATAGAAAAAATAGGGGAAATGGAATATTTTACACCTACAGATTTCATGGTGGGACTGGGACCTATTAGTCTAGATGTGAAGATTCACATAGTAATAGTTCTATATCCCAACTTCTCCTCTTATTTTACATCCTTAGTTGATATTGGATTCTCGAGTTCTTCTATTTCAGGTATCTTTGACAAACACCTGTGTCTCATCTAGAGGAGACAGTATTGGAACAGTATTACCAGTATCACGAACCTAACATCAAATTGAAGTCCAACATGAAAAAGGGATGGCACAGCTCTCCAACATGTGTGGGCAATTACCCCACATCAGGTTACCAAAAGTGGAGAAATATTACCTGAAGTAGCTGGAGCAACAGCATATATATTACTAAAAGAAGATGCTAATCCCATTTTCCTCTTTTATCTCAGATTGGTTTACTGTGCTTTGTAGTCTGTGCTAAAAACACATACACTGCAGATAATTCTGCAAGATCAGAAGATATAAAAATATTAAACTCAATTAGCCTCCACTGTAACTCATCTGCCTTTTACGCTGAACGAGGTTTAAATACTACATATGTTTTAACAACACGTTTCATTGGTGTGTCAATGCCAGTAGCTGTATTACAGAATTATACTATGTGAAGTGATTTTTACGTATTTCTCATTATTTTGGGTGGTTTTCTTTTCTCCTAAGTAGGTGATGTAGGTTGCACACCTATGAAACTCATTGACTATAGGCTATTTTGTCCTTCAGCACCATGAACGCTGCTTCAATTCTGAACAAGAGTTGCTTTAATGTAACTGATGAATCAGACCACAGAGTATTACATTCACTTTCTCTAGCACTTAATGCCTCACACAAAACAATCTGCTGATGTTGCCTAACTGCTGACCAGTTGCCTAACAACAACAAAAAGAAACACTTCCCAAATCTTTCCCCCTCACCACCTTTTTTTCTTAGTTTATTTCTTAATTAAAACAATGGTTAGATTTAAGTATTTCAGAATTTAACACTTCAAAAAGTTCCATTGCTTGATAATAGAAGTAACACTTTTTGAAGGTTGAACTGTTTGTGGCATCACTAGCTACCATATACAATTTCTCTCCAAGAAACAAACCAGAAAAAATCTCTGAATTCAGCTTTCACTGAAAGGTCTTCTGTCCTGGTTCACATATTGGAAAGATAATTACTTACTTTTTCCTCTTAAGGTGAAGTATAATAATCTTCGATAGCAAACGGAAATACTGAATATTTTGGGCAACATGGAATTGCTTAGTTTTACATCTTGCCTACACTACTACTGAGATGCTCAGATTTATGTGTTTGAAAAAGACTGACTCAAGTAATTCATATTCTAAACACCGAGGAAACTTATTAAATTCTTTTTGCCTAAAAAAAGACTTTTGAGAAACATCACACAATCTTTTCTATAAGGAATAGAAAATTAATCAGTGTAAGTTACATCAGTTTGAACAGTAATAAGAAACTACTTTCATTGCTAAATACTTTTGGACCTTCTGTATACTGATCCTTACATCTAACAGCTGGTCAACTACCAACAGTAGCACCTGCAATGCAGTTATTGCAAACTATTTATCATTCAGCTTCATTATAATGATATTATACTCTGCAAATTCATTGGGATAGAAAATGTTATAATTTCTTTTGTAATCTATGTGCCCTGCTCCCAATTAAATCACAGTAAAGTTTTCCCACTGAGAAGAGGAAGGGACTGTTTTGTCCTTGAGTCTTTTATCACAGTAGCCTTTGAGTAATTTATTCCATGAAAATCTGTAAAAGTTCCTGACTGTTGAGTAGTCTCTTGATAATTAAATTGCCCACAGGCCAATGAGGTAATAATAGACCTATAAATAAATAAGGAAAAGAAAGTGATTTTAGATGGAGGCTAGTGAATTTATTATTTTTGCTGACTATTTCTATTTACTTGAGACTGCAAAGAAAAAGCAGGGTTTAAATCTCATTAGTAGGAAAATGAGAAATGCAGTTTAATTTTGGGGGCAAATATTTCACAAAAGGAACTGTAAAGTAATATATTGCAACAAGAACATAGATCAAACTGGCAACCATTTGAAAAAAAACCTATTTGCATTACAAATTTATTCAGATAAAAGTTTACCTATTGCAGTATAGAGTAAATAAGTGGTATACATTTATTGCTATTTTTGAAGCTATTTCCATAGCCCTTCTTTCAGAGCTGTGTTACAAACTAAAAACAAAGTACTTGATATGGCATGATGACATATCTAGCCCTTAGAGATCCACTTTGTACTGACGATCAGAAAAACTGATTGTTAGTCAGAGGGTTTTGCTAACAGTGTTGCGTTTCAACACTGTAACATTAATGCAAGTTCACTCCTGCTATAGGTAGCTCTAGTAAAAAGATTGCTTAGAGAACATGAAGAAGGCTTTAAGAGACAAATTCAACACTCCTTTTTTCTTTTTTTTTTTTAAAGGAGGCTATGAAGGCTGAAATAAAAACCATCATAGAATCAGGGAGAAGAGATATGATCAGAAGTTCTTAATTTGTTTTAAAGAACTAAAAGAACTTTATAAAAGAACTTTTCTTAAGAAAGAAATTATTTTTTAAGAGAATTAAAAACTTTCCTTTTTTTTTTAATGATTTGCACTGTACTACAAAGAACTAACTGATACGGAAAGCTTGATATAGGACAGAATTTTAGAAGTCGGTGTCTGAACCAAACCCATCCCTTGATCATACATTTCACAGAAACACTAAAAATGCACAGCTTCAGAATACCTCAACAGAGCAGGTGACAGTGCTCAGGAAACAAATTAGATACAATGGCTTTTGTAGATTATCTAAGTATATATTTACACTTCAATTTATACTGTTACTTTTCAGATAGAAGCAAAAGTAAACTAGTAATTAGATGTTAAAATATATTTAACCGATGACATTAATAATGTTTCAATACTCATATAAGGAATTTTTATTTTTCATGAACTAGCTCATATACACAGGTTCAAATACAGAGTATTGAATATTCAGACCAGCAAAGATGCAGAAACAGTTCTCAAATACAGTATTCTGTTGTCACTAAAGATATAGCTAAAATAAATAACATATCCAGCAATCTTGCAACTTGAGAAATATTAAGTTGTCATCAGGACTAAAGACCCCTGCAGATCTGCATTTCTTTACCTAAACAGCTGTTTAACAGACATCAGACTCAGAGTTTCCCAACTGAAAATTTACTGCTAGCTGGTGGCATTACTTTAACAGTTTGCTCCAGATATAAAGCTGTCCAAATATTTTGGGTAAAGTACAGTAACAATATTCTGTAACAATTAACTTACTATTATGAATCTTGTAAACTTCCCTCTTATTAGCCAAAAGAATTCCAGGATTCGAGAACCAAAAGAAGCCTGAAGAAAATGATCCTTTATTTTATTGTCTAACCATTATAAGGATTTTGGAAAATGAAATAATTATTTCTAAGCCTAAACTTTTTCATTAACTATTCTTATCATCATGATATCAAACATAGCCCTTGTGACTTGTGTTCATCTACTTTAAAAAAAAAAAAAAGAAATGAAAAACCCCCAAGAAATGAAACCACACACTGACACCATACTAAGCAAAGCATCTCTAAACTTTAGGGCATGACAGAAAACAAATATCTTCTTACTTCCTTGACATATGCAGTATCAGTACAGGCAGTAAAATGAATAGAAAACCAGCATTACCACTGTATACAACTACTGAGTACAGACAGGGTTAACAACTTAAATAACTACAAAGCTGCCAGGTTCTCCCCCTCTTCTCTGTGCTACAGGTATAGTAGAATCCATTACTGTTGAGATATAGAAATATGAAAAGACAAGATCAAACAAAAAAGTTATCAAATGCAAAACTCTGAGTCTCATTATCACTTAATAATGGTGCCAAAAACTCATGTCATCAGTGCAAATTAAGGAAAAATATGGAAAATGTGACTGGGATGGATTAAACAAGTTTGTGGGGTTTTTTTATCAGGCTACACAGTAAAGTATAATAAACTGGATAATTACTTCACCTAAAAAGGACAGCAGAAATACCATTATATAACTTCACAGTCCATTTATTTTTAGGCTAGCACAAACAAGCACAAGACTCAGAAAAATGACAGCCGGGACAAGTTCATTAAACCAAGAATCAGATGTTTATTGCTAGAAGGGAGTACACAAACTTCATCTCCTGCTGCTGCTGCTATCACACTCACACACAGTTATTTTTAAGAGGAAAGAGAACACAGCTCAGATGCATTCCTAGATTCAGCTTCTGAGACAGTATTCTCTACTGTTTCTCAAAAGATCCTTCTGCTCCTGTAAGTGTATTTTATCCAAAGTAAAAAGTAAAAGTCAACATACAGTCAAAATCATGTAACTACGATGTGTTGCTGACCATGAAAAAATTGCTGCTATTGGCTTGTTCTATTCTTTGCTTGGTAAGATTTATAAAGATGCTCATGAAAAAGTGGACACACACAAGTAACATTTTGGTATATTTTCAGCATATTTTTGAAGTTTATATGTAAAGACTGGAATCACGTTTCTTCACTACTGCAATACAGATAAAATGATCATGAAGAATCACTTTACTAGTAAAAAATATAACTGTAGGTACTGGTAACCAGATGTTACTAAAATATATAGACTAATCTTAACAGCTTGATCAATTGTTTGAAATTTCATATATTATGTTATAATTACTAATGTAATCGGTTGGTTCACTTAAGACATTTTATGTCTTTTGCTGAAATTAAGTTAAGTGAACTCATCCCAAAAAAAGACAGCATATATCTCTGTCACTACTTGTTCCTCATGTAACAACAGCTTAGAACAACAAATGAGGAACACAGGGAGCTGAAGACTTCAGGTTTATAATTATTAAAAGTGTTCAGAGGGTTTCATTCTTTATATCTAAAATATTCTACATTCAAGAGAGCAGAGTTAAACAACCTGAAACATTGAAAACAGTCAACCGAAACATTTTCAAAAGTCAGCAACTCAAATCTACATCCAGAACACAACAATAGTCATCACAAGGACATGAAAAAAACAGTTGAACATTTTCCTTAGTTGTATCAAGAGTAATGTTCTTTAAAGATAATGAAGTTACATAACAAAAAAAAGAATCCATAATTGCAGTAGAATTTTTTCAACATACTAGCTTTGGCATTCAAATTCGAACAAAAAACATTAAAATGACCTGTGTTTGTTCATTGCGTGACATTTTCAGTCAAATGGGACATGACTGGAAGTTCACAAATAATAATTTTGAACATGGGAAATTTTTTTTTTTCTTTGACCAGATAACAGACAGCATTATCAAGATTTAAAGTATCTTAGCTGCATAATCATAAATGTCTTAGAATAAAAGGTCACTGTAAGTTATGTAGCCATACTTTGGCCTAAGAATTCCCATTTGCAAACACATTTTTCCCTCTGAATCCTGTCTACTAATGTCTAGGTTTTTATAATTTTCTTCTAAATAAGACCTTCTACCATCCATCAATTTCCCCCACTATTTATTTTCTTCCTTCTTATTTCAGTCACTAGCAAGATTCAATCAAAAAGATCGTAGAACATCTTTAGTTGGAAAAGGCCCTTGCAGGACTATCAATTTGTATGCATAACCAGGATTCTCCTACTTCATATGCAGAATCTGGCACTTGTTAAATTTTCTATGTTTTTGACTGTCCCATTCTCTAATCTATCCAGATCTCTAAGACCTCTCTGATCTCACGGTAGTACACAGTTCCTCCTAGTTTAATACCATCAGCAAACTTACATAATGTACATTCAAATCCTGGATCCAGAATAGAGTTGAATCTTTCACTGCTTTTCCACGACAGAAGAGAGAAAGGAAACCTGTCCTTTATGTTTTTCTACAAACCTTTTTAACATCAGGAGAAAACAAACCATCAACAATAAAACAAAGAACAAATGCTAATGTACATTTCAAATTTTTGATGTGGAATAGGGTCAGCTTTCTCAACTCTGAACAGAAAAGGGCAAGGGCTGAAAAAAGCTCCTATCTTATTCTTGCAGACAACACTTTTCTGAATAAAATTTAGTTTCCAGAATGGAATTACTAGGATGGCCTTGCTGGTCTTCTATTTCAAGATGTATCGATCAGTAACTTCAGAATACAGATTAAACCCCAAAATCTTTCTTTTTTGACTACTCAATAAGGTTGCAGAAGAGTAGGTCTTAATTGAATGGTGGTGTCCTTTATGAATAATATTTTCAAAATACTGAGACAGCAAAAATTTAAATAACAAAAGAAAATTCTGAAGTATTCAAAAATGACATGTTCTGTTTTGACAACTATTGTTACATTAAAATATCGTTTCACCACTGAATGCATATTCCCTTTTTATTCTACATAGTAGCACTTTCAGATTTTATTAAAAGCTAGTATTGTTACACAAGATGCTGTTAAGAGATGTTTGAGTTTCTAAATAGTAGAGGTGATAAATATACAAAGCAAAGTTGCAGAAGTAGTATGCTGGAACCCTCAAACAAGATTCCTCACTTATACACCAGTAATTCTACTTTTCAGTCCAGGAATAGATTAATTATCATAAACAAAGTTGTCATATTTTCACAAATTCATCTGTCTTCAAATGAATTTACTTTTTCTTTGGAAAAGTTTGCAGAGTTTTTTTAGAGAGAAAAAGAAGTGTCAAGGACCACAATGTACAATACTGAATAGCAAATAATTACAGCAGACATTTGGAAAATCAACAACATTTAAGAGTATTTTGGTTGTTGAATAAACAACTGCAAGCATGTTCGCCAAAGTCAGAAGAAAATGTCTAATCAAAAGTGACCTTTATATTCAGAAAATAACTTATTCAGTAATCTATCCTAAGAAGAAAGTTCAACCAACTGTAGCAAAGACTGTGACTATATCTATTCAGTTGCGCAATCTAGTTTTCAATTCCAATCTCATTCGGTGCTTACAAGCTCAGTCTCATGCCTTAGCATGTAGAAAGTCTTTTCCTCCAAATTCAGTTTCCGAGATGAACTCTAGCAAGCAATACTGTACTGGTTTTACTGTGCTTTTCTTCCACAAGTGCCACTATGGACACTCCACATATTTCTGGTACAAGGGGAACTATTTGACTGCATGTGAGACAGATGCTCAAGAGGCATTCACAAAGCTTTCACCTATGACATGGCAAGTCCCTGTCATCTTTGATTCTCAAATCTTACTTGCTGCTCCAATTGGGAGCACTACTTGAAATGCTCCTCTTTCAATTCTACACAGGGTAAAATATTACCATCTTGATATAAACCATCTCCTCTAGCAGTTTTTCACTCTACAAAGCAGTAATGTGACAGCAGTGAGCTTTATAAGGTTCAACTACAGTATAACCAGATGGGTTTTCATCTATTTCTCCTAGGGAAATGTATGGGATACAAGTTTATTAGTTCACTCTTGAGACATGCCTTAAAATACTTTAAGAGATCCAACGCTATGTTTTAGACACAATTTTACATTTCATTAAACTCTGGTTCGTGTCACCACTCATGTAACTCACCATTCAGTTGCATTTCCTACTGGCGTAACAGGAAACTGCATGAAAATTTAGCATATGGATCATGGTGTGGAAAAAGACAGAGTGTATACATAAAGGCATACATAAAAGTGAAATACAACAGCTGTTCAACATCATCTTGTTAAAAGAATGTTTCTCTGAGGAGAAATTAATTAGAATTTCAGCAATGCAGAAAGGAGGGCGGAGAATATTCAGAAATGGACAAAATTAAAATGATCATGTGAAAAGCAAGGAACCTTTCAAACAATTGCACAAGGAAGTACAAAAGATGATAAAGATAAAATAGGCAAGTCCATTACACACAAGACTAAATCATAGTGATACAAATCATGTTATCATGATAGAATCTGAATATATAGATCTATAATTCATATTTTAAAGATATGAGTATCTAGAGTTTCAATACACTTTTGGGGAGTATATGTTAAAAGGTAATTTGAACTCATGATCCTTCCAGAAGACAAAAAAGCTGCAGATGCTCTAAATCTTTGAAATAGAAACCAGTTAGTTATTGAAATATATTTAATTCAGTGCATACAAATGAAAACTCTCGCCCCAAAGATGGAAAGAGTTGTTTTGAAGCATGCACATACCAACAGTTCTTATGCTATTTCAGTACAGGTAATATTAAAACACAAATAAGCAAAGGACTTTGCTTCAGTCTATAATCTGTCTTGAAAAATTTCACACTCTTGTGCAAAAAACTCAATTTACAACCAAATGTATGGTTTGTTTTTTTTTTTTTTTTCACCTAGAGGAAAGAACAATTTCTACTAACCTTCAGGATCAAGGAGCTTCTCTATGCCCAGGTGTTTCCTGGCCATGTTGAATGCATGGTCTAATCGTTGTATAGGTGACTGCTGAGAAGCAACAGTATTCCAATCAAATAGGTCTGGCCTGAAGCAAAAATAAACGAAACGGTAAATCTCAGGGTTTTTAGCACTGGATTTCATGATATATTTTTACATCTATCCATTAGCATCACTACTGCTTTTTAATTTTCTCAGTGAAAGAACTTGTTCAATCAGTGCTGGAAGTAATGAATCTTGGGTTCTAATGGCTTTGTATCTTGTACTCATCCACGTCACTCACTATGATATTAACCACATTTCTTCTCTACTAAATCTCAAGCACCTACAATCTCACTTTCCCAAACTGCCTGTTGTCACCTTTAGCACTACACTCCCGTCACTGCCCAGTCCTGAAGAGCACATGGGTGAGAACAATCATGTACTGCAGCCATGCAAACAGACTGGCTCATGGCAAGACAGGTAACTGCTTATGTCATTTGCAGTCTTCCTCCTTTCTCCAGCCACCAGCTTTTCAGTTCCTACAGTACTTGCAAGAATTTAACTGCTTCTGAGGTCACCAGCTTGCTGTTATATTTGACTGAAATCCACCATAAGGCTAAAAAAATTAATGATCTGGGAATGTACACAGCTTTAGGAAAATGCATAGTATAAAGCTGTATGTAGCTCAATCACAAGTTTCATCTGATCGAAAAGCACTATGGCACAACTTAAATGCTTTTGAAGGAAAAGACAGAAAAAACAAAACTGAATTGTAGCTCAGATGCACTGTCAGAGTCATTTTATTATCAGTTGCACATTACAATATAAATAATGTTAATATATTGTCATCTTTAGTGTTTCATGTGAGATATATCCATTAGGAGACCAACATTTGTTATCAAGCACTCTTAGGGAAAAGAAGTTTAATCAAGTATTCTGTAATTAATGACCATAATATAAACAAAAACAACTACACTATTTGTGACTTTTATATAGTGTTCTAAATCAGAAAACATTTAAATCTATAATTTTACTTACAGATAAATCAAGTTTATTATTTACGCAGACTAAAACATTCCACATAGCTGTGACAGATTTACTTCAATTTTTATTTAATTTTAAAAGTTCACTTCAAACAGTCTGTCGTTGTTGTAATCTATGTCAGAAACATTCACTAATACCATACCGTAATAATGTCAAGAGAGCAAAGGAAAAATGACATTTATGTTAGTAATTTCCTAGCTATGCATCTGTGTTGTCCATTTTTTTTGTTCTGAGCAAGGAGCAATTTACATTGTAAATCAAGTTATTCTAAGGTGTATTACTTCTCTATGCAGGGGTTCTCAAACATTAATTAAAAATAGAGGTTTCAAAACAACTTCAAGATATCAAATTTGGTTGGGGGCAGGGAAGGGAGAGGAAACTTAAGGTGATAATGTCTGTTTGTAGTCATGGATACATTAACTCTGTGTACACTGGTTTGTTTACCAAAATACAGGCATTTCCAAAGTACAGATTGCGTCTGCAGAATTTTTTCCACCCTCCTTGTACTGGTGTGACTAGGATGGAGTTAACGTTTTCTTCAAAGTGGTCTGTATAATACTGTGTTTTTGATTTACAGTTAAAACAGTAGTAACAAACAAACTGTTTGGTTATTGCTTAACTCTACCTACAAAGGAATAAGGCTTTCTTTTTCCTCATCTCTTACTCCCCCAAGCAAGCAGGCTGAGGGTGGGCAAAAAGCTGGGAGAGGACGTATCCAGAACAGGTGACCCAAAATGGCCAAAGGGATGCTCCACACTATATCATTTGCTCACCAATAAATATTGGAGTAAAAGTGATTTCTTCCAAGATGGCTGCTGCTTGGAGACTGGATGAGCAACAGTCTGTTTGTGGGACAGGTTGATTTACTGCCTTTGCATCACTTGTTTCTCTGTTCCTCATTTATTAGACAGTCTCTACTTCAACTCATGAGTTTTCTTGCTTATCCTTTTCCTATTTTATTATTCCTCTGTCACAAGGGAGCAGGAGGAGATGTAAGCAACTGGCAGTGTGGGTGCTCAGCTGCTAACTGGAGTCAACCCACCACACTCCTATGCCTTTCTCAACAGATATACAGATATTCTTCAACTTTTTATTCTCTCCAAATTTAACACTTTTTGGCTGGCATATGGCATAAAATGCATAAGCTCCTAAATCAAATTTAGCGAAGAGAACAATGTAGTAACCACAAAGCTATTTATTATGATGTTCTTCAAAAGCTCTGCAAGGATGCGTTACAAAAATACTACAGAGACTATGGGGTAAAAAGATTATTCAGTGACAAAGCTTTAAGGATAAAGAAAGAAGAGACTAATATCCAAGGGACTACCTCCATCCTCTAAATGTTTTTGCAGGGATCTTGGCAGCAAATCATACCTTTGCTGCCAAGAGCAACATATTACCTTCACATAATCATGACTTGTTTGGTGATACAAGAATTTATATACAGGAACATGCTATCTTCCAACCTATCAGAACGCCACTGGGCAAGAACAATAATATTTAGAACTATTAATTGGGGAATAACAATTTTTTTTATCTTCCGACATCTTTATAATTGCTTAGATTTTCAGTTTGATCTAACTTGTTAATTGCATAACATAAGAGGACATTTTTGAATTATTGTGTTCAGATAGGCCACGAAAATTATTTTCATATCTTCTTTAGAGGTATGATTCTCAATATAAGACATAGGGATAATGATTTTTAAAGAAAAAACCCACAACAAAAAACAAAGCATGAAACAAACAAAACCAACAAAAAACACCACACCACCATCCAAGCACTCAAATAGCAAAGTTTCAGATAACATCACATTGTAGAACACCTTGGTTGAGTTTGCACGCTTAATAGTTTCACTGCATGTATGTGCCAGTGTAGTGCACACACAGTAGCTTTCTTTATGCTTAATACAGATGGTGAAACTTTGAACCCTCTGAGCCACAGCTATAAAAACGAAGTAGCAAGCTTCAGCAATTTACCAAAATTTCTTACAAATTTTCTTAGTATTTTATATAAAGAACACAGTACAGATTGCAAGCCAACTTAAAAGTATATAGCTACATTCAGCAACTGAGCTCTGACAAGCATCAACCTAATTTATAAAAAATTAAAACTTCAAAAAGCTCTCCCTATTCCAAAAGGAATTTAACTTTCCATATTTGCTCTTTGCTGAAAGCATACTTGACTATACACATTTCAGTAGCACCATCACCAGAATAAAAGTGTCATAATGTCAGCTTGAAGCGTCAGCTTCTCAGTGCAATGCGTCTAGAGGTTTCACTGGGTATATTTACGCAGCAATACTGCCAAGTATGATTGCAGGAGATATTACAGCCTAGAAGATTAAGAATTGTGGTATGTGGCAAATAGCTTTCAAAAATCCCCTAAACAACACTGAAACACAATTACAGAAACTATTATTAGCTTTCTAAGGAGTTTTAAATACAGGGGTGAGCAGTTATGAAATAATAGATAAAAGAAATAAAATGGAATACTGATCCTCTGTCTTCATTTGAATCATACAAAGAGAGAGGCAATCTGTCTCACATCTACAGCTTGATTAATGTCTGATAGGGAGTAAAGCCTAGGAGAAATAGCTAGCAGTCTTCAGACCACTCCATGAACATGTACAAGTATATGCATGTTCAACAAAGCTAGAGTTAAGTAGAAAATGTTGAACTCCATCACTGATCAGCTAAAACTGCACAGATCTTGTATCACTTGAGAAGATCACAGACAGCCAAAATTGAAAAGATTAAAGGCTACAATGGATAAATTTTATATTGTGAAAATCAAAATTGATGATGAAACAAGGTAATTTCTGTACCTTCAGTTCTTTCATATAACTAGCAGAAAGAAAAAAAAAATGGGGGGAGGAGGTGGAAGGGGTGACACCAAACCTGGAATTTTTCAAAATTTGCAAGGAAACTAGTAATAAATTTCTTCCCACCCAAGCAATTACATGTTGGAAATAGATCAACCAGTTTAGGAAATTTGAATCTGGAGGATACCAAGCAAATTCAGACATATCTCTATGCAGACATTAAAGTAATTGATAAAACAAGCCACAGGTATCACAGAAAGCAACAGGTTATCATCCAACTTAAAGCAAGCAACAACAAACAAAAGTCAGAGGCAGGAGACAATTATATCCAGTAATTCCATCCCATCACAGTTCTGTTCCTATTCACAGCCACTATCAGCAATACACAATTTCAAGATATATTTTCAAAGTTTACCCTCATTTTTCCTGATATCACCTGCTAAATCTTTGTGAAAAATGGAAAGCTACTTTTCATGCATGTAGATATAGATATTACAACCAAATAGCCCACATGAATTCTATGAGTAGTGAAGAAAAAAATATAATTTCTAGGAGTTGGTTTCTTAAGAAAGTTTGTTAATTCATTCAAGTAACTTTGTTCTATATGAACCTGGTTAGTTCTTCTAAGATGCACATGGCAGTGAAACATGAAAAGGATCTTGCAAAGGTCCAAATTTTAAAAAAGTATGAGAAACAAAACATACATTCCAGTGGGATAATTCTGAAGGAAGCAAGTGAAACAAACCTGAAGAAACTGTAACGTCACAGGATGTATTGTTTTCATTCCTTCAGAATTTTTGAAGTGACTCATTTCTGAAGTACCATAGGCCTTTAAAAAAGCAACCTTTATAACTTAGGTAGCTTTTGGTAAAAAAATAATTACACTAAGGAGATTATGAACATCACAAAGAAACACCATGCACGATTTAATAGCCTAATTTTCTTAAGTTGTATTAACACCTAGCTAATGTTTTAATGCTGTTAGAATTGGGCTGTGATAAAATAATTCTGCAAAAGAACGACTTACAGATCTAATTTGCATCAGCATATGTAGAAAGGAGTCACATTTGGATCATAAAAGCTATGATCTCCTTTCAAGAGAAAATTTACGGTTTTGTTGTTGCTCTAGTTTTACTTACACAAAAAAAATCCTATATATATCTTCAATACTCTTACAATTAAAGAGACAGTAACTAGCATGCAACTAAGTGACTTGTTACAATAAAAGTATTTTCATACTACTTCATATCATTTCTGTTACTTCTCCTTTTCTTTTAACTTACTGCAGGCAAAGTTTTTCTGCTTTTCTCCAGGACCTCTTTTTAATGCCACTTTCCTTCTCTCCTCCCCACTTTGCCACTCTAAACAGAAACAAGCACCTCACTACAGCTAAGAAAGTCACCTAGCCTAAATTCCAGCATTTTATAGAAGCCAGGAGGAAAGCTAATGAATGGCACTTGTTTCCACTTAAAAATTCTGATTAAAGGGCCTTGGGAGAAAGGGTGGAGGTGGTAGAAAAGAGCTTCAACAAAGCTAAAGGAAAGAGGCAAAGCTCTATCTATCTATCTGGAGGAACATGATTACAAGAAGTAAATAGGGAAAGCTCCCTGTTATCTGGATCCTGAAGTAGTAGGAGTTTCAAGTCTAGCATGACTGACCTTTCTTTCTTAGCAAAAAAATTTAGCTACCCTTTATTTCTAGTTCTATTCCCCATCTGCTGCCTTGTTTATTTAGTTCAATGTAGAATGTACCATTCAAGGAAACATATCCCAGGTTTATATTTTGAAAATCCCCACCCTGGGCTCCTTGATGTGCCCTTGTAGGTTTGAAAGTAAACTGTGCTCCCCTGCTCCTCAGTATTAAAAGCAATTGTTAAAGAGTCTAAATATGCATAGAGAGATGATGATTATACAAATGGGAATCTACTCAAAGTAACCCCTTTGTGAAATGAGAGAGAAAGGGCATTGGAAATATCTGATAAAAACAAAAGTAATTCATAAGCAAGGGAATAGTGGTTTAAAATACTATGAGAGATAAAAGTTCCCCCAGAGTACTGCTTTCACAGTACATTGTGCCTATGTAGTTATCACTTAATGCTAGTGTCTCAATGTTTTTTATTACTTTCAAGTAGGAGTGTGGCATATTCATCCAGATACAAATTCCACACTCCTGTCTAAACCTCTTAAAAAACTCACAAATCTCTTGTTATATTTCATAGAATCATAGAATGGTAGGGGTTGGAAGGGACCTTTAGAGATCATCTAGTCCAACCCCCTGCAGAAGCAGGTTCACCTAGATCAAGTCGCATAGGAACATGTCCAGGCGGGTCTTAAAGACCTCCAAGGAGGGAGACTCCACAACCCCTCTGGGCAGCCTGTTCCACTGCTCTGTCACCCTCACAGTGAAATAGTTTTTTCGTATATTTAAGTGGAACTTTTTGTGTTCCAACTTCATTCCATTGTCCTGTTGCTTTATCTCTCTACTATCCAGTTTGCGAGGGGGAGTGATATTATGACTTGGTGGGTATTCAGTCAGGGCCAAACCACCATCCCAACTATCTATGATGTTTTTGGAAGACAGATACCTAAAAGAAAACACTGGTATCTACAGAAGAAAGACTAAAATATAACAGCTTTCCAATGTGTTTATTCCTTGAAAACGATGACCTTAATGACGACTATGATGAATGCAAAGGTATTTTCTATAGTGCAGTGCCTGTCCTCAAATGTTTCACACAATCACTCAGACTCAATACTTCATGATGAAACAGGTAAATACTATTTAGCAATGAAATTGAATTATATACTTAAAATAGCACATGGACACGATGTAAGAGAGGTTGTGGATTTGTTGTGGTTTTTTTTCTTGTTAAAGATTAGATGGACACATGGAAGATAGCAATACAAGTAGCAATACAAACCTAATACAAGAGTGTGTTAACATCAAAACCAAGAAGAGATTTGAGTCTATCTCCCATCTTTATTTAGTCATTTAATGTCCTCATGCTATTGTTCTTCCCTGCTCCTCACCCTCAAAAGGAGATACCCACAAAGCCAGGGCAACAAAAATGTAACAGAGGCTATGAATTTAGGCTGAACATGAAAGCTACTGAAGGATAAATGAAAGACACAAGAATTATTTTAAACATAAGTGCACACTATTTTTCATTTTGTGTTTATTTTCTTTAAAATTATTTGCCATTATCTACTGTGAGCTGCAAAATTTAAGTTGGAAAAAAAGTTAATTTCCTTTCCCTGAAATTACGGTAGAACAAACATGACTAAAAATGTTCTCTTTCTGTATGTAAAGTTTTCTAAAAGTAGTATATTAATTAGATCTATTTCTAGTAAGTTACAATTTAAATATTTGAGTTTTCAGCCAACATTTCAGATGAGGCAATATCGACAATACAGTACTGTTTGTATTTTGATGCAGTTACAAAAAAAAAAATGGATTAAGTCAGTCTAAAAAGAAAAATCTAATTATAAAAATACTAGTATGGTTTAGATACACAGTAAGACTACCAACAGCATATAGTAACTGATCTCAATAACTTACTACTTTATGTCAAAATACCATTCTTAACATTATACTATACAAGTAATATGAAGCACTGTTTTTAAAGGCAAATAAAATCAGTCTGAGTTTAGAAAAAACATTTAATGTTTACAAATCATGAGAGACTGATTCCTGTAAATGTCAAAAAGAAATTACTATAATACTAGTAGGAAACCTACCCTGACTTTCAGAGAGCCTAAATACTATAAACAAATTTGGCAAGCATCAATCAGTGTTGGAGAGATGTTTGGTTTATTGAGGGTGGTTTTTTTTTGGTAGCAGACTGTCTAGGAATAGTGCTAAAATTGGCAATAAATTCACACACTAGATATCAGTTCAAACATATGAGTTCATTATCATACCTGACTTTGAAACTATGTCTAGCATTTTTTTCTGAGTAATTCTGCTTCCATTCCTAAGAACATCTACATATGATGAAGACTATGCACATAAACCACAGCAGGAGGATCGATGCAGAAGGCTTATGGATTACCTCTGAAATACTGAAGAAACTCAAGGTTAAACTCCATGACAAAAGGAGAAGCTGCTGTTTGCTACTATCTTTGACAAATCATGAAAGCATTTTAAAAGTTTCGGGAATGATGAACATACATTTTAAACATTTATTTTTTTTCCCATCAATGTATTAAATATATATATATATATATTAGGTTATTTCTTAAGTAATCACAAAGACTACCATAGCTGTTCTGACAGAGCAACAAATCCTTGTTTTTCTTCAAGAGACCATTTCTATATAAAAATTGCTAGGAGATGGAGAGATACTGAAAGGAAATTGTAGAAAGGGCTGATAATGCAGGAGGAAAAAATACAATATCAAAAGTGAATTAATGAAACAATGAGGAAAAAACTCTGAGGAAGAAAGGAAAAAGAAGAGAACACCTCTACCAAACTTTATGAAGAATATGGAAATGGAAGAGAAAGAAGTAGAACAGACTGCAGAAACAGAAAATCCAATAGGGAAAAAAGAGAAGCTAAGATAAAAAATGTTTGTCTGCAAAAGGCTTGTCATTCTATGTATGCAAAACACAAAATATTAATGAAGTATAGGATGTATGAGACACTAGGTTTCTCTAGATTTCATATGAAATGGTGTTGAGCAACTTTTCTTAAGTGTATATTCAAACTGTATTCTTTAGGCATAAGGATGAGACACAATGACACCCAGCAAGAAGGTACCTGCATTTTAAAGTGACTAAATTAGATGTCAACACTTCTTAGAGTGGGCTTTTTATAGGGAAGAGCTAGGTGCTCCTCAACATTCAGAGTGTCTTACTGTACCTATTTTATTGATTGCACTTTGAATCTTGAAGGACAATTCAGTGTTCCTGCATACCAAGCATGAAGTGCAGTCACCAAAAATCGATACAGATGACACACTAAGCACAGAAGTTCATCTTAAAAATTACTGACTCAGGGCTTCAGGGAACATTAGGTCTTCCACTGAGGCTTTTGCAGAATAACTTACTGATTAAAGTCCAGAAGAAGACAACTGGAGTGTCTTGGACTCTTGCCTCAGGGAATCTGAATGCAACTTGCTGTTTCCCAGATGAGTGCACTAACTACTGGGCAAGAAACATGACTGCTGTGGAGTAATTCTTTCTCACTTCTATTGAAAATAGGCTCACTGTGCAGAAAGTTATGCAAGATTTACAGCAGCAGACACAAGAAGAGCAAAAGCAAGATTAAGTTTTGCAGCTCTTTTTCAGGAAACATTAATAAAGTGCATAAATTGTAGTGAACAGGAAATGAATGTTTGAAACTGGTGAACTTTACACTGAAGTGAACACAGCCTTGCTTGAAGTATAATGTACAGACACTCAGAGGTTTCTGTAGACAATCCTAATACATTTTAGGCAGGCAACCGCCTTCCCCAACCAGGGACTGCTCCTGAGTAAGAGCCACTGTTCAGACTTCTGGAGCTCTTCTTACAGAGAGGGACAAAAAGGAATTTTCAATTGCTGATTTCAGACACCAGATGATATTACATGGTCCTATAGAGTACGCAATCTGAATATCTGACTATCGGACAATCTAATCAGGAAACAGGTAGTCTGATACTGTATCTAAGTGAAAAGATGTTCCACTGCTTTGGCCTTTTGCCACACTGATTTGATGAATCATAGAATCAAAGTAGTTACAACAGCATAGAGTACTACTGGTTTTTGCCTTTGAGTCTAAGGTGGTAATTAGTTATCTGATAACTTTTTAGCATAGTTTTTTAAAAATTTTTGAAATATTTTCTTTTTGAAGCATATCTTTCTTTGCCAGCTGTATCAAATGCAACAGAGGAAGCACTGTACCACCAATATTCTGAATCACTCGATCTTTTTTGTATCAGAGAGTTTCTGTGTGACTTATGTTACCCAGTGCTTGAGCTTAAAACAGCACTTTCTCATTAAATAAGGCTGTGTATAGACAATGTTTTAGGAAGATGAAGAGCTAATCATGCCCACAAACATGATGCATAAGCTCCCACATCGTAACCAAGCTTATGTAAAAGTAGGTAAGGTAAATGATGCAGAGAGAAAATTATTCCACACACAGCTTTTAAAAAAAAAATAAAATAAAAAACCCCTACAGGTGTTGAATCAGATCTTTAGAAAGAAAGAGATTCATTAATTTTTAGAAGGTAATTGCATTCAGCTCCATCAGAATGAAATCATTTACAAAATGAGACAAATTAAAAGGAGACATGATCATCAGTGGAAATAACAAAAAAAAAGAGGCAAGTTCAGAGAGCATTTTAAAAAACAACCCACCAAACCACACTGTAATTAATAACCAATTAAAAGTGTAGTTATCAAAAACTTAAGACATAGTCATTGTATTTTAGTTCTTTTCTTATTTATCTCCCCAAATGCAGTTCTCCGAGTACTAGCATAAACACTTGCAGCAACACTAGAAAGGTGTGAGTGCATCAATGTCAGAGTAACAGCAGGATGGTGGGAAAGCCAGCTGTTAATGTTATAAATACTGAATGCAGGGGAAGACATACACTAAGCCCTTTTAGAATACAATAAATTCTTCCTTAACATAATGCCTTATTCCTAACATTGCAAGCAAACAACATTTGTAATTCAAGGTTCCTCGATCTCAGTTCAGTCAGATCAAATCAAGGCTCCCAGGCATATGCAGGGTGAAGAAAATGGATTCACAGCAAGAGACGCCTACTGTGCCCAGGATGGTGGTGTGAGGCATAGCCATTTTCAGAGCTAGGCTTCAGAATACAATAGTAGACTTAGACAGTTTCTTCAGAAATAATTACATAAGCCTGTCAAAATTTTGGAAAGAAATCTCTCCAGCTCATCAGTGCTGAAGTTGGAAGGCATACATTGCCTCAGACTATGCTTTTAGAAGTACTTTATTTTAAGTCTTTAATGCAACAACATCAACAAGAAAAAAAAAAAAAAAAAAGGCCTGACTTGTACTAACATCTTGTGAATCTCTACTGTCTCTTACTAAACAGAACATACTCATTTAGCTGTTCAAAAACTCAATTCACTGATAATTTGGAGCAGTCAGCCATCTTGCAGAATAGCCTCCTTCAAGAGAAAGGTATAGAAGCAGGAGAAGAGAGATTAGGAGGCTCACCACATCGGAAAAATAATTACTGTTTTAAAACCAGTAATGGCAAGAAGCAGACTTTTAAGACAGATTGGCTTGCACGTCTTCCTTGAGCACAAAACCATCATAGAAATCTAGATCTCTAAGGGCGGAAGTTTATACAGCATGGACTAGAACAAGACAATTTCTGATAGACTGAAAATTCAAATCAGCTTGGGGACAGCATGAAATGTTTTTCAAAGGCTACCTTCTCCATCTGTGTCCTTTGAAAGACAGTCCATACTTTCTACCTAGCAACTGTCAGAGGCTTTAAACAAGCACTGCATTTTCCCTAAGTCTCCACAAGAACATCTCCTTCTCCCTCTAGGACAACCTCAGAAGTTTAGTTTTGGATCTATTCTTTGATCTTCTCGAAAGTTTCCAAGTTTGTACTCCTTGAGACTCAGTATATCCACTACAGAATTCCAGTAAAGGATCACAACAGAGCACATTTGGTTGCATTGTGAAAAGCTCAGACCCTCTGCCTCCACAAGAGGATTCAGTCTGACATCAAACAAAGCATCCAGGTCAAAGCAAATAGGCAGATATTTAAAAGAAATGCAGAAACACCCACACAGGAAGCAACTAAAACCCCCACATAACAGATACACCCTCCTCAAACCCTGTTACAGCCATCAGTTACAAAGTCACTGAAATAATGAAAAGTTAGTTTTCCTACCTGTGACTGTGGAGGAGTGCATTGAAAGCCAATCCATCAGACCAGCTACTGGTGAAATTGACAACATTGACCTGTGGGTAATTACGAGTCGATTGGCGGACCCAGCTCAGTAGAATCTTTTCACTGTTTGTCTGCTGCAGTCCAGCCATGATGTTTTTCATTACATCTTTGACCTGCAGTAAGAAACAGAATTTTACCTATAATTGAACTTACCCATTAAGAACTGACTTTGGGGGGCTTTTTCTTCTTCACAAAAACCCATCAATTGCCTAGATTTATTTCTTAACGAAAAACCCAAGAATATACTTGGTGTCACAATACAATGACAGCAGTCAAGTCTGAATGATTAAAGACAACTGATATTGACTTGTTGGTCACCATTGCTGATGCATTCAGTACATTTATCTCTGTGCCACATGAAGCATTTAATGCATGAACAGAGTAGGCAAATTTGTTTGCATATATACACAAACTGAGTTCATTCCAAGTATTTCTCCTTGTGGTTTTCTTTCTGGAAATACATCCTTAGTTAATATGACACATTACAGCAGAATTTGATGAAACAATGAAAAGTATTTTTCCCTCCTTGACAGAGTTGAAATAAGTACCAAGGCAAAATGAACATTCTCAGTGAACAGCAGATGTTTTTGACTTAAATGCAGAAATTATATTGGCATATATGCACTCAGATAAAAATGCATTGTATGCATTAAAAGATTGTTGTGTAAGTTTATTTTTTACTGTCTTTTAAATGAATAGTTAATAATCCTCTTTCATTAGAGAAAGCTCACTCACCTACAGTTATTATTTTGCAAAATGATATTAATTGTGAGAGATTCTAAAAATAATAGCCTAG